>NC_134796.1:24675677-26045677 GCF_046742065.1 Oratosquilla oratoria
CTGAAATTCCACACTTCCCAAACACTTCATTTATTGGTTCATCTTATACCCTAGCATTAAGGTCTCCCAATACCACTACACTAATATTTCTCTCTAAACCCTCTATGCGCTCATTTAAATCTATCCAAAAGCCTCCCTTTCAGCTACACTTTTCTCACTACCAGGCCCATATACACTTACAGAAACCCACATCTCCCTTCCCAGCTTCACCTTCATCCACAATAATCTTGAAGAAACCTCCTTCCACTCCACCATACGTTTACCTATCTCTTCACTTACTGGTATAGCCACCCCTTCTCTCACTCGTCCTCACTTCACTCCTAACACTCTCCCAACTACACTCCCAAACTCAAACTCGCCCCTCCCTTTCAACTTAGTTTTAATCAATGCCAACACATCCATCTTTCGTCTCTCAAACATACTGCCTATCTCTTCCTTTTTACTCTCAACTGTACCACATCCACGCACATTATAAGACCCAAACCTTAGGGTTTTGTTTGGAAAACTCCTCCCAGACCCTGTTTTTTTTTTTTTTTTTTTTTTTTTTTTTTTTTTTTTTTTTTAATGACCCCTTTGAGGCTACAGAGGGTAGGATGCCTAGTCCTATCCCCGTCCCGTTTTTTGTCGCCTTTTACGACTCAATTGGGAACACTCGGTGGCAGTATTCTTCTACCCTACGACAGTGTTCGGCGAAAGAGGAAATTAATATTCAGAGAAGTGGTATAGGACAGTATTAAGAGTAGTGGAACAGGATAACGGAGGAAGAGTCGCATCATCATTTCTCTATGAATGGAGATTTCCTCTAAAACAGCCAAAATTTTGTGGTTTTGGTCTGTAGGGGCACGCATATAGACCCTAAAGTATCAACTGCATGCTACTGACCAGCTTTTAACCATAAATAATGATGTAGTAGCACATGAATAAAATAAAAATATAACCCACAATCGGAAAAAGCACAGAGATATCTGTGGTTCTCTTCGGCCACTCTGTACTCATCGACAAAATCATATTACTGGAAGCTGGCGGCTCCCTACTTGAGTGATTCTGACTTCTAGACCGAACCATGAATGTAACAGTATCAGGTATACACAGCTCCTCCAGAGAGGTACACAACAGTTCCCCAAAGAATCTGTCCTGAGTCTCTTGCTCTTTCTCGTCTTATCAACTACCTACCATCTTACATCAGAGCCAACTGTAAATTATTTACAAATGGCATCAAGATTTACCTAAAAGTACATTTCGGAAGAAAGTCAAGCATAAGTACACATGGGAGAGGGTGGTGGAGGGAAGGGTGGTAGATAGAGCGCTAATGGATTATGTAGTGGTAAATAGGAGTATGATAGGAAGAGTTAAGGATGTACATGTGCTAAGGGGAGAGGGTGGGGGAATATCAGATCATTTTTTGGTGGAAGGTAAGCTGAGAGTGGAGGATAGATGGAGAAGGAGGAAAGGGACAAAAGGTAGGGAGGTTCTTAGAGTGAACTCCTTGAATGAAAAGGAAAAGGAGAAGGAGTACGAAAAGAAGCTGAAGGAGGAGTGGGAGGGAGTAAAGGATAGAGCAGAGATGGGTGTGGAGGAGGAATGGGGATGGTTCAAGGAGGGAGTCTTAAAGTGTGCAAGGATGGTGTGTGGAACAAGAAGGACAGGGGGAAATAGAAGAAAGGGTAGTGAATGGTGGGATGAGGAAACAAAGAAGGTTGTAGAAGAGAAGAAGCGAGCATTCACAGATTGGTTACAAAAGAGGACAGGGGAGTCATATGAGACGTACAAAGAAAAGAAAAGAGAAGTAAAGCAAAAGGTAAAGGAGGCAAAGAGGAGAGCAGATGTGAAATGGGGTAGGAGTATGACAGAAAATTTTGAAAGTAATAAAAAGATGTTTTGGAAAGAAATTAAGAGAGGAAGAGGAGGCGAATCAAGTAGGGAAGAAAAGGTAAAAGGTACAGATGGAGAGTTGATAATGGAAGAGATGGCAGTGAGGGGAAGATGGGCAGAATATTTTAGGGAGTTGCTGAATGTGAAGGAGGATAGGGAAGGAAAGATAGCTGCAGTGGGAAATGCGAAGAAAATGAGAGTGATGAGTGAGGAAAATGGAGGAGAAATAAGGAAGGATGAGGTGAAGGCAGTTGTAAAGATGATGAAAGCAGGTAAGGCACCTGGTCTGGATGGATGTCATGCAGAATGTCTGAAAAAGGGAGGTTCAGTGATGGTGGACTGGTTGGTGAGGTTATTTAATGTTTGCTGGAGAGAGGGTAGAGTACCGGAGGACTGGAGTAGTGCCTGTATAGTTCCTCTTTACAAGGGAAAAGGGGACAAGTGTGAATGTAGTAATTTCAGAGGGATTAGCCTGCTGAGTGTAGTAGGGAAGGCTTATGGGAGGATCTTAATTGAGAGGATTAGGAGAGGAACAGAAGGAGTAATTGGTGAGGAACAGTGTGGATTTAGGACGGGTAGAGGTTGTGTAGATCAGATCTTTGTGGTAAGACAGATATGTGAGAAAGCTATAGGAAAGGGGAAGGATGTTTTTTGGGCTTTTATGGATCTGGAAAAGGCTTATGATAGGGTAGACAGAAAGGCACTGTGGGAGGTTATGCAGATTTATGGGATAGGAGGAAAGCTTTTGGGAGCTGTCAAGAGTTTTTATGAGAGTAGTAGAGCATGTGTTAGGATTAGAAATGGAGAGAGTAAGTGGTTTGAAGTAAAGGTGGGACTTCGTCAAGGATGCGTTATGTCACCCTGGCTGTTCAACTTATACATGGATGGGGTGGTGCGAGAGGTGAATGCTAGGGTAGTGAGTCAGGGATTGGAGATGGTTAAAGAAAATGGAGAAAAGTGGGAGGTGAGCCAGCTGTTGTTTGCGGACGACACTGCGCTTGTGGCAGGGTCAGAGGAGGGATTGAGGAAGCTGGTGGCAGAGTTTGGGAGAGTATGTGATAGAAGAAAGCTAAAGATAAATGTGGGTAAAAGTAAGGTGATGAGATGTACAAGGGGTGAAAGTGGCAGTAGACTGGAAGTGAACATTAAGGGAGAGCGACTGGAGGAAGTGGATAGTTTTAGATACTTGGGTGCAAGTGTAGCAGGAAAAGGTGGAGTGAAGGTGGAGGTAGAATGTAGATTGAGAGAAGCGAGTAAATGCCTTGGTGGTTTAAAGAGTGTAATGAGGAATAGACATTTGGGAATGGATGCGAAGAGGAGACTGTATGAAGGAGTGATTGTGCCAACAGCACTGTATGGGGCAGAAACGTGGAACATAAGAGAAGAAGAGAGAAGGAGTTTGAATGTGTTTGAGATGAGGTGTCTGAGAAGTATGGTGGGGGTTACTAGGCTGGATAGAGTGAGAAATGAGGAGGTGAGGAGGAGAACAGGGGTGAAAAAGGATTTGGGAGATAGGGTTGATGAAAGAATATTAGGATGGTTTGGACACATGGAAAGAATGAGTGAAGAAAGACTAGTAAAAGAGGTATGGAAGGCAGATGTGGATGGAGTGAACATGAGGGGACGTCCTAGGATGAGGTGGATGGATGGGGTGAAGGGGGCTTTGGGGAAGAGGGGAATGTCTGTTGAGGAAGGAAGGGAGAGGATGGAAGACAGAGATGAGTGGAGAATGGTTGTATATGGATGATGTTGTGACTGCAGTATGTGTGAGTAAATTTTGACGCAGCCCGAAGGGATTTCTCCCCGTCCTCGCCTTATATGCAAAGGGGGACGGAGAGGGGGGGTCGCCGATTAAATGAAGCGGCCTTGCTGTGGATGTACTGTGTCTTGCGACACTGCTTCTGACCCAGGGCGGTGGGCAGGGTGCAGGGATGACCCGTCATCCAGGAGGTGCTCAGATGAGAGGAAGGGTGGGAGGGGTGTGGAGTGTATTTAGGGATGAAATGGGTGGGAGTGTTTTTATGCCTTTCCCTTTTTGGCTACCTCCCTTGGAAGGGGGAAAAAGCCTTGGTATATGTATGTATGTACATTACGACTCTGTCACTTCCCAGGCCCAGGATACTAGCTCTTGCCAGAGGGACTCAAACCTTCCCCACAGAGTAGTCCAATATAGGGGATTGTCGAGCCAATTGTGTGGTGTTGTAATTTCAGCGGAATACTGTTGACTGGTCGGGCGCTGGCTCTCTCCAGCACTACTACCTCGACTCCTCCGACTTAAAATAGGTTACATTAGTTGTTCATCCTATGATAAATGGTTACACGCGAGTCCAGCCTTACCGTTTAGAGAAATTCCCACCAATCACGTAAAAGAAGCTACAGCAAGCCCCATCCTCTATCCAGAACGAGTAACTCTCATTGGCAGAGCCAATGCCTATGCCAGTTTCTCAAATATTTTTTCTCAAATAACTCTGAACGACTCACGATCTCTCTAAAAATGCAGATTTGACGATCTTTGTATCTCTTACACACACACACACACACACACACACACACACACACACACACACACACACACACACACACACACACACACAAAACTCGTGACGCAGTTGGTAAAGCTCCCGTCTGCCACTACGGAGGCCCGGCTTCGAATCCCGCCCAGGGCTGAAATAAATTTAGTATCGATGCGCTGCGGGTTGTTACTCCAACTCTCATGGGCGGTGAGTTGGGGGTGTGCGTGTAAGGTCCAAAGACTATGGTGAATTGTGAATCACATAGATAATCGAACACTATACAGAAGACTTTTGTCATCCATAGAAAATGGAAGGGTTGGAATAATTTTAGTATCGATGCGCTGCGGGTTGTTACTCCAACTCTCATGGGCGGGGAGTTGGGGTGTGTGTGCGTGTAAGATCCAAAGACTATGGTGAATCACATAGATTATCGAGCACTATGCAGAAGACTTTTGTCATCCATAGAAAATGGAAGGGTTGACTCAGTGAGAAAGAAATTATATTATCATTATTTCTTAGTCGGGGTGTATCACACCCAAAAGCACCTCTAGTGTTCTATCATCCCTATTAGAACATGGATAACTTAAGTATTCCACTCCATCACAACGAAAAGCATATATACCATGCAAATGGTGAGAAGAATTTTCGCGCATAAAAAAATACAACAGTAGTCAAACGACTGATTATTGTCACAATATACATTTCATAATTTTTCTTTTCTGTTTCAAGATAATTCTATATACTCGTGAATTTTTTGTTTCGTGTTTTTTATATGTAAACATAAATACTGATAGCATATATCTTCAGGTTCTTTTCCTCGGATCTCTTCATAGTTATGGACTACAACGGTATTGCGTCCTTAGGTTAGGATTCCAACCTCCTTCAGCGTTGGACGAAATCCATCCCTAGGCTCGGACTCCAACACATCCGTTAACTAGTGTAACCATAGTTTTATCTATGCCAGAGAAACCTGGGATCTTCATTTACAGCTTGAGCTCCACTCCCAAATAAAGCTTGTAGTAAATGAAACAGCCGGGGTGACCAACAACCTTCTTAATTTTACTCTGCTGCTGAAGTGCCTTTATATTTGCCATCTACAAAACTCTCACCAGGCCCCTGCTGGATTTTGGGGCTGCAGTTTGGGAAAAAATAATAAACTTGAGTGATTTGAGACTTTCAATCTGATCAGCGCCAATGGACCAAGCAAATAGATGGCCTCTTTGGTCTTAGTTATGCCGACTGCCTGAAGTCTCTCGACATGTACTCTGTACAAGGTAGACTGCAAAGAGCTGACCTTACTAAATGTTGGAAGATCTTCCTTAACCAATCTATCATCACTTCTCCAGTCACCAATACTATGGTCCACAGGTATAAAATTCTCGAGCTCCATTCATCCAGGGACTGAGGACGCAAGTTTTTTCTGTTAATAAGCCTAGTGTCATTAGCAAAGCTTGTTACTGAATTCACAGTTTATGTCCAACATGAGGATAAGGAATAAAACCGCACCTAAAGCCGTTCCTTGTAAGACCGAGCTAATTACATTACTTATTTTACTTTCTTGTCCCTGTATTCGTACAAACTGCTTTCTTCCTGTTCAATTTTTTGATGAGTGAGGAAAATGGAGGAGAAATAGCGAAAGATGAAGTGAAAGCAGCTGTTAAGATGGGTTGGATGGATACCATAAGAACATAAGAATGAAGGCGACTACAAGAGACCATAAGGCCTACACTAGGCAGCTCCGTATCCATCACCACCTGTCATCCCCATTCGTCGATCACCCTATTAGTAAACCAATTCTTGCCTATTTTCTTCTCAAATCTAAATTTGTCCAGTTTATAACCATTACTGCGAGTCCTGACCTGTTGTTTTAATATGATGCCCTTGTTTGCATCACCCTTGTTAAAGCCTTTGATCCATTTGAACACCTCTTTCCAGAGAGTGTAAGTTAAGGTGCCTAAGCCTCTCTTCGTAAGGCAAATTTCTGAGTCCATGTATTATTTTGGTCATTCTTTACTGTACTGATTCTAGTGAATTGATGTCCATTCTCTAGGACGGAGACCAAAACTGTACCGCATAGTCAAGGATGGGTCTAACTATCGCTAGATAGAGTTTAATAATTACCTCTGCACTTCTATTCGTTACCATCCTAGCAATGAAACCTAATGCTCTATTAGCTTTATTCCTGGCGCTAATGCACTGTTTCCTGGTTTTAAGGTCCGGACTCACTAGAACTCCCAAGTCTCTCTTGCACTCAGTTTTCTCTAAAAGCGTGTTATCTAAGCTGTATCTATTTTCGGGGTTGTGTAGCCCTACGTTTAACACGCTACACTTAGAGATATTGAAGTTCATTTGCCATTTCACCGACCATGTGAACAATTTGTTAAGATCATCCTGCAGAATCTCTGCGTCGTCTCCTGACCTAATTAGGCGTCCTATTTTAGTATCGTCCGCAAACTTACTAACATCACTATTTATCCCATCGTCTAAGTCGTTTATGTACATAATGAACAACAAGGGACCCAAAACCGAGCCCTGGGGGACCCCACTAGTAACATTGCCCCACCTAGATTTTACTCCATTTATGGTGACCCGCTGTTTTCTGTTACTAATCCAAGCTCTAATCCATTCTAACACTTTTCCTCCTATGCTATGGGCTTTGATTTTATTTATTAGTCTCTGGTGTGGCACCTTATCGAACGCTTTGCTAAAGTCAAGGTAAATAATATTGTAATTATTATTGTTATCTGACGCCTTATATACTTTAGTGTAAAAGAATAGAAGATTAGTCACACATGACTTACCCTTGGAGAAACCATGCTGTGAATCACGAATTAAATTATGTCTTTAGATGTGTTCTCTGCGTCTATTTGCTATTACTGATGCAAGCATTTTTCCTATAACCGATGTCAAACTGACCGGCCTGTAGTTGCATATAGACGATCTATCTCCCTTCTTAAATACAGGAACAATGTTTGCTTGCCTCCAAGCAGTAGGCACAAAACCAGTGTCTACTGATTTATTAAATATTTCAGTTAACTGTTCGCAGATTTCAAATTTACACTCCTTTAGCATTCTCGAAAAAATTTCGTCTGGACCCGGGGATTTTGTAGCTTTAAGTCTTTCAATCTGCTTGACTATTTCTGCTTTACTAATTCCGATAATAGATAGATTACCATCTTCATCCCCTCTGAAAATCGGATCGCAGTCAGATATTTTATCTAACCTCTCATTAGTAAACACCGATAGAAAATAATTGTTAATTTCCTCACTCGTTTTTCCTCCGATTCTATCATGATATTTTCATCGTTTTTAAATGGTCTTTTTTTTTTTTTTTTTTTTTTTTTTTTTTTTTTTTTTTTTTTTTTTTTTTTTTTTTTTTTTTTTTTTTTTTTTTTTTTTTTTTTGTAGAGACAAGGCACCGGCTACGCCGTGGGTGCCTTGGCCTGCGGCGCATGCTCGCTTCACTCGCTCCAGGACCTCCGGTCTCTTTTTTTTTTTTTTTTTTTTTTTTTTTTTTCCCATGGGAAACTCGATGTACTCATCGGCATCCCGTTTTGAAATATATTTTATGATCTCGAGGAGTTTTTCTTCTTTTCTCTTTAATTCTTCTTTCTCCTTCTTTCATTCTTGTTTCATATTTTCTTTCTCCTTCTTTAATTCTTCTTTTTCTTAGAAAGTCCTTTCGCAAACACTAAGGGGGACCGACATGTCTGATTCTGACTCGTCGACGGCATAGTCGTAATCAGGGAGGATCATTTCCGTTGCGGCTTCTTCAGAAATATTGTAAGCTGAAGCAGGAATCTCAACGGTACCCAATTCAGGTTCCTCTTCTGGAATTACCTGATCGCTGTCGATATCTTTCACTAAAGACTCTCCCTCTCTAATGAATGGCATGTCCGAAAAAAATTCCTTATATACGTTTGCCGGATTTTTCACCAGACATTCACCGTTAACCTTATGGTAACCTCGGAAAATAATTAATGTGTACCAGTTTGTAACCCATGAACATGCCACATAGAGCTGTCCATGGGCAAAACAATCGGACGAATCCAACAATAATCCACATTTGTCAAAAGTTTGCCCTTGCGACTTACTAACTGTCATAGCAAAACTTAGTTTGACGGGGAATTGTCTTCGGGAGAAGTTGACGGGTGTATCGTTGGATGCAAGGGAAATCCTTGGAATAATGACCTGAATGCCGTTGAACACCCCACCTAAAATCTTCCCGACAATTATGTTCTTTGCCAGATTCGTAACCATGATACGGGTACCGTTACAAAGTTTAGGTGGACATATGTTTCGCATTATCATGATAACACATCCTACCTTTAGTTTCAACTCATGTAACGGAATAGAAGGAAAATTTATTTTGTTATATACCGAAGTTTGAATTTCAATTTCATTATTTCCCATCGGTTTATCCTCACTCCTGTATATATGTTCACCACCTTTGATTCTTTCATAGATCACCTCGTTTATGTAATCCACGTGTTCATTTCTAGGACATATTATGGCTCTTTTTTGGAAATATAGATAGCTGTTGGCGTTAGCTTCGAGCTCTTCGTAGACTTTTTCAAAATCCATTACGGCATCGTAAATAACACGTTGTTCTTTGTTAAGTAATACAATCTGAGATGAAACCTCTTCTTTCAATCTATCGGTATTGTAAGCTTTTTCGCGTCTAATCACATTTGAGGTTTTCTCTTTCCCCCTTGAAGGAGGCAATCCATAAGCGCTTATCTCACCACCACCACAGTTCCAAACCTGTTGTTGTATGTCATCGAGCGCATCCAAGTAGATTTCGTCATTATAATCTTCTAAACTCGAACTTCTTAGGAAATCGCTCGCAAAAAGTCCCTCGTTTCTTTCCAAATATCTGATTGGTCTTCCAAATTAGAGAACACCAACATACTTGCATATGTAGCACGCAATTGCGATCGATCATTTGTGTGGTTTATAATTTCAATTATAGTTTTCTTCCACGTTTCCTCGTCATTTAACAAACCCAACGCTTTTACAGCTTCCCGAAAGGTATCGTAAAGGACCCCGTCTACTGTACGCAGATCTGTGTAACTCGTAGGACCTTTCTTGTGTGTCAGGAGCATTCTGAGGTAGAATAATTCAACCATCTTAGTGTCGACGGCTCGCATACGCCCCAAAGATGAAGTTTTTGTCATTCTCTCACGCCACGTGTGCTTGTCTTTATCGTACACAAAGTGACTTGGAACTTCGGGGTAATACAGGGTTTTAGCAAACTCGTTCGTTTTGCAAAGCTTGAAAAATGCCGTTAATTGGGTATCTTGATTTGCTTGTTCGCTGATCTTGTGCTCCAAATCAGTTTCCTTGTAATAAATTTCATTCTCATTTTCCAAGTGCAAATCGAGCGAAGTAATCGGTGGGAAACTCCTATGGATTGGGAACTTGAAGATCTTCCAAGTAGCTTCGTTTGCATTTATGTACCTTGACTCGAGGTAGTTACGCACTTCGTTTACCGGCTCGCCTTCCTTATGTTTGGTGTATAGAATCTTATCACACCCCTTGTTTACGTACTTTGTGACGTACGCTAT
Source organism: Oratosquilla oratoria (assembly GCF_046742065.1). NCBI lineage: Eukaryota > Metazoa > Arthropoda > Malacostraca > Stomatopoda > Squillidae > Oratosquilla > Oratosquilla oratoria. Next base: position 24,685,630 of record NC_134796.1, read on the forward strand.
GCACTTGATGGAGTTCGAACACTCCACGTTGATGTGAGCGTTGTATTTTAGGCATAGATAAGGATTATAGGGTACGACCCAGGAATTATCCACAGTAATGGTCTTTCCTTTGATCTTACGTTCGAACGTGAAGCCTCCCTCTCCTGGAGCACGACGCCTGTATTGGGGATAGCCGTTATTTCCAAATAATATATCATTCCGACATGGTTTTGGAAAGTCTTTACCACAAACGCCATTCTTCTTACCTTTCCTTACAACAAAGGTTAGTTTCATCAAAGCCGATGCAAGGCCCATGAATCATGTAAGTTGTTACAATCTCGTACAATCTGGGTTCTTTTTCTTTATCGGGAATTTCGGCACATATGATTTCATTGACAAATTCCGCTGTTACCCTATATTCCGTCCATAAAAGAATGTGAATGTGAGGCAGACCACGTTTTTGCCATTCAATGCTGTATAGAAATGCTTTAACTCTGCCAAAAATGTGATTTTTAGTCAAATAATCCATTAAAGCCTCTACTTTTAACTTGAATGTCAGCGCAACGAGAAGTGACCGCTAAGGCGGGGTTAGGAGATTTCCCGGTGTTGCCACATCTCCACAGATAACACGGCCCGCACGGCTCACACTGAATGCAGTGTGAGGGGGGCGGGGCCAGAGAATAAATGTAGGGCAACGTCGCTCTCCCTTGCTCATATGCCATGTCTGACTCGAGGAAACGAAACCTTTGTATAGAAAACATTGCTTTGATTTTTACCTCAGTGGTGGTGTGTGACAAAAAATTGGAATATAATTATATGTGGCAACATTATAAAAATATAAAATAAAATTATAGAATAAAATAAAATTATAAAATAATTATATGTGGCAACACAGGGGGACTCCCAGTGCTCCGCCCTAACGGCCATTTCTCAATGCAACGAGTATAACCAAATCGGGTCTGTCGCAGCAGCCAGTATTTGGAATCCCTTTCATTTCCACGACGACTGCCCGCAGCTCTTCCCATTTTGGATTCATCGTAAACGTAATAAAGAAATCGGGACTCCCGTAGTGTGTTACGAACGCCAATGCATCCTGCTGGCGCTGTTTTGTAATGCGGACCGCCCACAAAAGTAGGCGGAATTATAATTCTTTGGTCCTTTTCTTTGGCCGACGCAATGTCCGCCTTTAATATGTCACAACTTTCTCTGCGTATAGATGCCTGGTTGTCAACTATAAAGCTTAGTCTGTTTGATTCTACTTTAACGTAATTATCTACGACAAATTGCTGAAAAAGCATGCGTCCTTTAGTCAAATAATTGAAGACATCCTTTTTTTCCATGTAAAGGTTTGCGTAATACATACATAGTGATAATCTTTTACCATCCTGTGGTACATGAATCTTAGCTGACAGTGCGTTTACCTTCTTTTGCCTTTTCAAATGGTACGTATAACCCTTATCTCCGTGAGGTATTAGCAGTGGATATTGAAATATATCGTAAAAGTAGTTTGTGTGATCTAGAATGAAGGTATCATATTTCGTATCTACTTTGGGAGAACGTATGGTAATCCGTAGGTTTGCAGGGACAGACGGGTCCAAATCCACTATAGCCCCTACTTGAGCTTTCGCTGTAGGTAAGTTGTAAACGCCTTTGTGTTCCTTAGTATTCACCCCCTCAGCTGATTTTAATGTTATTGCGACCTCAGGTATAACTTCCTGTTGTTTCATATTAGTTCCTTTGCACTCTCAAATTCCGCTAAGAGAACTCCGATTGTCTTATTATTTGCCAAAAGGAATCTCTGCAAAAATTCTATGATATTTTTGTTATCCTCTATTTCCCTTAACTCCCTTTCACGTCGAGCTTGCGTTTTCTTTGACCATTCTACGGTTTTGCGGTTAAAGTTTATATTCTTTGTAACTTGTCGGGTGCGCAATTTTATTTGTTGTTCCTGATCATAATAGAAATACAAATCTAGGAACTCCTCTTGTTTTTGCCAGTAGTTCCTTTGGCCAACACAAAAACTTGTCTTCGCTTGCCCACAATTCTTTATTTCCATGTCACCGATACCGTTTTCTGATTTTTTTAAGTTTTCTATTTTCATCCCTTCTGTCATATAACGCGGCTTTATGTAACCCAATCTTTGATAGATATTACCCCTAATTTTATAAACCATAGATTTTTCAGAGGGATCTTGTAATTTTGTGGGTGTCACAAAGGAAGTGAAGCAAAAAAGGCGGTTAACCCATTCAACTCCGATGACAAGATGTCTTGTCATTTGGTCAAATAAAACAAAAAATCATAATAAAACAACAAAATGTTTGATGATCAAACAGCACCAGAAAAATATGACGTCGTCAGTCCTCCTCCTCCTCCTCGAGGAGGAGGAGGACTGACGACGTCATATTTTTCTGGTGCTGTTTGATCATCAAACATTTTGTTGTTTTATTATGATTTTTTGTTTTATTTGACCAAATGACAAGACATCTTGTCATCGGAGTTGAATGGGTTAAACGCAATGATATTGGAAAGAAACCTTTCCGAAAGGGGAGTCTGGCTGTGACAACTATAAAGTTCTAATAATTCTCCGCTCAAAGGGGCTAAGTTCTCGAAAATGGCTTGTCCAAGAGAACAACACAACATTCTGTTTTCCTTCGCCCAAAGCAACGCGTCGCACAGTTTACATCAAAATGCAGCGAATTTACGACAAATAATTCTATCTTCACGTAACTTACCGGGCAAATCCTTGGTAGTTTGCACAATTTCACTAATGACATGCCTTTCTTTCCTCTCCTGCCTTAATTCTTCTAACATGATTTGTTCATCGTCGGTTAACTTCACAGTTAACCCCTGTTTTTTTAACTCCCTAATCCGTTTCCGAATTTGCACTTCCTAGGCCCTTTACATTTTTTTTTTTTTCTTTATTTTGCTCCTTTCTTTTTTATATTTCATCTTTTTTACGGTCTCTATCGGCTTCCCTTTCTCCTTTCTTGCGTTCCTTGTCTTCTTTTTTACGGGCTCTATCGACTCCCCTTTCCTCTTTCTTGCATTCCTTGTCTTCTTTTTTACGGGCTCTATCGACTTCCCTTTCCTCTTTCTTGGGTTCCTTGTCTTCTTTTTTACGGGCTCTATCGACTTCCCTTTCCTCTTTCTTGCGTTCCTTGTCTTCTTTTTTACGGGCTCTATTGGCTTCCCGTTCCTTTTCCATATGTTTCTTTTTTCTCCTCTCTTCACATTTTTTTTTATTTCTCTAACCCTTTTAAAATACTGTTTTTCCTTGAGTTTGCGGTTTTTTATATAATATTTCTTTGTCGCGGCTCGTGCCGCTTAAATTGTTTTTATCGGCTTAAGAAATCTGCACAGCGAAGCTATAGCGATAATCCCATACCACACTCCTGGTCATATGGCCACTTCCCGAAGGTTGAGTGTGGTTGGAATTTTCCGCCAGAATCATCAGAAATTTAAAATTCCTGGCTCTGTGCAGGCATGCGCATTGTCGACCCCACCTCCCCCTCCCTACCCTTCCCTTCTTAGCCGGATCGCCTGAGTCGTCACTTCAATGAGAAATGAAGGCTTCGCCTGTGGGAGGAGGGAGGGACCCTAAATCTGTGCAGGTTTCTTAAGCCGATAAAAACAATTTAAGCGGCACGAGCCGCGACAAAGAAATATTATCGGCTGAAAGAAACCTGCACAGCGAAGCTATGCATGAGACGAGGACAGATGGGAGGAGAGGTGAAGCCTGATTCAAACTGTTATTACGTGTGTCTTTTCTATGGGAGACTTATTCATTTTATCACTCAGTAGAGGGGAGAAAAGAAACGCCAAGTACCCACACCGAAGAATGTGACATGCACAACATTGCTCTGTTCACACAATGCGTAAATTGTACGAAAATCGTATCCTATTCAGCGGTTCCTGGGCCCCTCTCCACTCCTCGGTCGCCCTTTGCCCCCTCCACCCCCCCCCCTTTTTTATGAGAGGGGTGGAGCCGTTTCCATGGCGACACATGGGACAAGGGCGACCGAGTGGTAGAGACACCGTGTCCCCAAGGGAGTCGTCGATGTCCAGCCCCTAGGTCCCGCACCCGCTCCCGATTGCGTGCGGAAAAACGCCAGCGATGCCACGAAGTCCCTGATGCTGTGGGCGTGCGGGGCATGGCCCGGGTCGGCTCTCTCCAAAATGCGGCAAAGCAGGTGCGCCCGGGACCTCGGGGTTAGGGGAATCCTAAATTTCGAGTTGTAGAAGAGATGATCCTCAGAAATCTCTTCCGTGTGCTCCACGTAGTCTTCGAACGCACGGACCGGGCGCAGCGGTTGTGGGCGTCCTCCCTCCCGGAAGGATTGTATTCTGAGAGGGCCAATCATGTCGTCCGCTCGGCCGTTCCTGGCCAGGAATGTTGGTGATAGGACGGGTGGCGGGTGATTGCCGCCAGCTGTAAAGCTCTGTAGTCCGTAGTCAAGGCGAGCAGAAAGACGACACGTTGAGGGAAGTGTTCTTCCTCCATAATGGCCCTTTCGAACGCCAGGTACTGCAGAAGACGATGCAAGGACCAGGCCAGGACCGGTTGATGTCTCGGCTCTCTCGAGGCACTGATCCCCTTCATTAGGAGGGTTCGCGCCCTCTGTGGCACTCGGATGTTCATGCCAAAGCGTAGCGGATCAGTGAGGGCTGTATAGTGAGGCAAGATAGTCGCCGGTGCCCTGTTGGTAGAGTCAGCTAGCCAAGTCAGGAAGTCCAGAACCGTGCTGGCGGAGATGGTCCCCATCGCGTGTCTCCGAAGGCAGTTCCGAAATCTCCGTCAGCAGGACCCACACTGCCGCACTGAGGACGGAAGGTGAGCTCTGAGCATCTTGTCTGCTGCCTCTGTAGAGAAGAGTTGGCTGAGAGCTCCCCGTAGAAACTCCAAGTATCAAGTTGGAGTGACGCTTGGAGAGGTGCGGTAAGGCTGTTGGCTAGGCAGGCTGACCCCAGTAGAAGGGGAGAAGGGACCCATCTCATTAGCTCCCCGAACCACGGCTGGGTTGGCCAGTAGGGAGCCATCAGGAGGACCTGACCCTTGAAGGACCTGAGGGTCTGCATCACCATCAGGAGGACCGGAGTCGCTGGAGGAGGAAAATGAATACGTACTTCCAGCTTTTCCAGTCCTCCGTGAAGGCGTCTGGGCCTCCTGTGCGTGTCCTTTGGATGCAGGTGAGGTAGAGGGGGAGCCGGGTCGTGTTTGGGGAGGCAAACAGGTCCACCTCTGGGGTGCCGTAGGGGAAGGAGAGCGACTCAAACACTTGTGGGCGTAGTTGCCACACCACAGAGGTCTCCTGAAACCTGGATAGAGCGTCCGCTCAGTCGTTCTCCCGGCCCGGAACATACTTCGCCGAGAGTGATATGGCCCTGCGTGATGCCTCGGCGAAGATGTCTTCCGACAGGGCTAGGAGTGGACCTGGTCGGGCCGTGCCTTGCCTCTGCACGCACTGTACTCCCGTCACATTGTCTATGTCCAAGCGGACGCTCATGCAGGAGAATTCGGGGTGTCGCTCGAGTCATTCTTTCACCACTATCAGCTCCCGACCATCCCCGGCAAGCTTGATGTCTCCAGCTCGACTGGAAGCCCCACCCCATGTCCGAGGCGTCCGCCGCCTCTGCCATTCGAGGTGGGGGCGGGGACTATGGGACCGACCGGCGTAGGGCCCCCGACCGAAGACAGGGACGCAACAAGCTGTGGAGTCCGGAGGGTACCGGCCCGGGCAGGTCGCGCGGGAGGAGCAGTATGCTCCTGTCGACCTCCCGTACCAGCCGTCGGCGCCCCAAGCGGCTCAGTGGAAGGGCCGGGGTCGCGAAGTTGAGGCAACCCAACACCCCCAGGGCTGACCGGACCTGAGCCACCAACACCATATTGAATCGCAGGACTTTCAAGAATTTGTTCAGTGCGCTCAGGTTCATAGCCAGTCTCGTTTTTCCTGGGCCTTTTTTGGTATGGTAAAGAGAATCAAATTAGTAGGGTAAGGTGGATCCCGATCCCCGGAGGGGGTAATGAAGTCACAAAATCGATTGTAGAACGTATAACAACATACATGCGAGGCCGAGGTCGTTTCCGAGCGACCTCGTCCGTGGGCGTTAGTCAAGAGGCTTCGTTCTGGGTGAAGACGTTCCCTGAGCGTCTCCCTCGGTATGTATCCAACTCACCCCAAGTCTTCCCGCGGGAAGTCCTCGAAGCCCGTGGCGAGCGTCCTCATCCAATAGTGTGCTATGGCAGTTTGTGACGTCTCATCACCCACAAGCTGACTTCCATACTGATTATACTGTGACGTCACCGGATTTAATCATGGCGTCATAGGATCGCCTCACGACGTCACATATTGTTTTTGGTACAATAAAGGTGTAAAGAAATACTTCGTGTTCTTAAAGTTAATATTATTGTACGAGTAAGGTACACTTCGTCTTTCCACTCTTCACACAGTCACGGAAATGCACTGATGCGTACAGAACGAGCTCACACAAAAATCTGACGTCGTGCGTGACAAGCACTCGGGATCCTATCCAAAACAGTTGCTAAAATTTTATTTTATCTACTTATTTCAATTAATCACTTGCACACAGAAATTTTACATTCATACACTTTCAGTTACACAACAACTTAATTTGACAGTAAAGATGATCTATATCCCATTCACTCAACTTTCGCATTACAATTTATATGACAATTAATTAACAAGTACAACGACTTCTAGAACTCTGGAACTCACGCTAAAGCACGCACGCACGCACACACATACACAGAAACTACGCATTAATCTAATTCTACATGTAGTTTAATTTCTAACCAATACATGCATACAATAAACGCTCGGCCACGTGAAAGGAGCTGGCCCCAGCGACTTACAATGTAACGTACAAAATATATAAATGCAATTAGTACATGTTGGCATATGAACATTATATATATATACATGGAGAACATACATGGAACATTAATTTAATAAAGGAAGGTAGTGGAGAACATTTTTGGCAGCTATAGGGATTGAAAGTTCAAGAAGTATGACGGTTGCGAAGATTATATGGGTGGGAGACAGGGGATGTTGAAATGGGAGGGGAGGGAGGAAGGGGTTCTGTGGGAGTCGGAGTGTCATTGTCACAGTCTACACCTCGAGAGAAAAGCTTAAGGGTGTCCAGGTGCATGATGGATTCTGTGTCTGAATGCAAGTGTTTTAGTTTGACTTTGTTTGTAGGTTCTAGTGCGAGGACACGGAAAGGACCAAGGAATTTTGGTGAAAGCTTGGAAGATGGAGAATGGTTCTGGGCATATACAATGTCACCTACTGCAATGTTAGATTCTCTCGCATTTTTATTGTGAAGACGGCCTCTCGTCTTTAGCGAGAGAAAGAGACTGAGTAATTCTCTTGAAGAGAGAGCTGAAATTTGAAAGTGAAATCTTTACAAAATCATCAAGGTTGTAAATGGGACCTATTTCTGAAGCAAGAAGGTCATATGGGAGTCGCTTGTCGGAACCAAAGATGACAAAGTGAGGCGACTCTGATATGGACCTATTGATGGCACTGTTAAGGCAAGACTGAATCATAGGGACATGGTGATCCCAGGAGAGATGGAGGTCAGAAGCGAGGTGTCGGAGAACATTGAGAATCTTTCTGTTCTGCCGTTCAACAAGGCCATTTGAACTGGGGTGGTATGCAACAATATTACATTTTGTGATTTGAAAGGACTTGCAAATATTGGAAAGAATCTCATTGTTGAATTCCATGCCATTGTCAGAGAGAAGAACTTTGGGAGTAGTGAAGGGGCAAATAACTTTGTCAATGAATGTCTTTGTAATTGTTGTCGCAGTCTTGTCTGGGATAGGTGCAAGTATGCAAAATCTGGAAAAATGATCCATACACACAAACAGGTACTGGTTTCCACTAGAAGTGAGTGGTAATTTAAGAAGGTCAATTGCAACCATATCAAAGGGTTTGCTAGGGATTGGGTATGTCAATATTGGAACTTTACTTTGAATATGACCTTTATGGCTAGCACATGAATGACAGGCGTCAATGTGGTTATGGATATCCTTTCTCATCGTAAGCCAAAAATACTGAAGTCTGGCCTGTGTTACGCATTTGTCTTTTCCTGGATGTGCAGCAAGTGGAGAATCATGTAAAAGGAACAGAACTTTAGGTACTAAGTCAGAAGGAACTACGAGTTGTTGTACAAGTCTGTTTGGTTCATGCTTGTTGGAAAGTGTGGTTTCATGATAAAGAACGTCATTGACAAGTCTGAAGTGTTCCAAGGAGGTATGTAAGTCTTTAAGATCAGATGTATCTCCTGACTCGAGAGAGAATATCACACGTTTCCACATTGGGTCGGATCTTTGAGCTGCTTGTATACGCGCATGAGTAAGAGTGACTGGCTGAGGGAGGGTATTGATAGCAGCAACATTTCTAGAAAGTGCGTCTGCAACATGGTTTGCTGATCCACGCACAAATGAGAAGGTGGGACTGAATTCTTGGATAGTCAAGAACCAGCGAGCAAGTTTTCCGGACAGGTTCTTGCCTCTGAAAAGTTGAAGGAGTGCCTGGTGGTCTGTATGGACTGTGACAGGATAGCCTAGAATGATTTCCTTAAAATGTCTAAGAGCATATATTACAGCAAGAGCTTCAATTTCTGTGACAGAATAGTTCCGTTCAGCTTTGTTAAGGAGTCTGCTGGTAAAGGCAATAGGGCGAAGGTGTGTGTCTTGTTCTTGCATGAGGACAGCACCAAGACCTTGGAATGAGGTATCGGTGTAGAGAATAAAGGGTAAGTCATAGTTAGGAAAGGCTAAGACAGGAGCAGTGGTAAGGGCATTCTTTAAGTCTGCAAAGGCTTGTTCCTGGGCAGACGACCAGTGGAAAGGTACATCTTTCTTTAGTAGTGAAGTAAGAGGGGCTGCAATTTTTGAATAATTGCGGATGTACCTATAGTAATAACCTGAAAGACCAAGGAAGGAGCGAAGGTGCTCAAGGTCCGTTGGACGAGGGAAGTCAGCAACAGCTTTGACTTTATCAGGAACCGTAAGAATGCCATCAGAAGTTAGTACATGTCCAAGAAAAAGAATTTCTTTCTTAAGAAAGGAGCATTTGCTGAGTTTAAGTTTAAGGTTGGCATCTGCAAGACGAGAAAAGACTTGTTGAAGTGTGTTAATGTGGTCAGGTACAGATTTGGAAGCTATTATGATGTCATCCAAATACATGAAGACATTTTCACCAATTAAGCCATGAAGTACGGTATGTATAAGTCGTGTGAAGACAGAAGGAGCAGAAGTGAGACCCATAGCCAAACGTTTGAATTGGAAATGACCAGAAGGGGTAGAGAAGGCTGTTAGAGGTTTGCTTTCCGGAGCAAGAGGAATTTGAAAATATCCTGACATTAGGTCTTAAGTTGAAAAGACAGTGTTATTCTGACCAACAGAATGTAGGATTTCCTGGAGAACGGGAATGGGCGTTCTTTCGGGGACAGTGATTTTGTTAAGCTCTCTAAAATCAACAACAGGTCGAAATGTACCATCTGGTTTGGGAACAACAAATAGGGGGAAATTCCACTCGGAAATAGAAAGTTCTATGATATCTTGGGCAAGCATGTCTGCAATGAGCTTGTCCACAATCTTGCGCTTACTGTGCGGGAGTCTATAAGCCGGAATATAGCAAGGTTTAGAGCCATCACGAAGGGGAATGTGGTGGTGAATGAGGTCTGTAAAACCTAGGGATTCACCTGGCAAGGCAATGACATGGCGAAAGGCATTGCATAAGGAAATTAATTCCTGTTGAGCATCGGGGAAGTCAAGGGGTTTGAAGTGAGATGCTTCAATAGGAACCTGTGCCTGATGCACATCGGAGTTAATGGTACAAACTGGCAAGGAAGAATTTTGGTCATCAATGACTTTTACTCTTGAAGGATACACAAGAAAATCACATAAGTTAGTACCAAGTTTGAGGTGGAGGGGAGCATGAGTGTCATTGGCAACAAGAAAAGACGTATGACCATTCTTGGAGGTAGTGCATAAAGCTGACATTAGTGATATGCCTTTGACACGTGTGGATTCTGGCATACAGAGAACATCACATTCCGGAGCTTGGAAAATGCGAAGCTGCACTTTGAAATACTCATGTGGTGGAAGAGTCACAGGTCTTGTTAACACTGCATGAGTAGTGCGACACATTGTGGAAAGCACATCAGAGACAGGTGAGGAGGTAATTACCAAATCATCCAAGGAAGGAGAAATCTGGCTTTCTGTTGGAGAGAATTCTGTAGAAGGGGGAGAACATTTGGTATTCCTTTTCCTTGATTTAGGCATGCGAGAAGAACGCAAACGATTTGTACGGGTGGGAACTTTGTGCAAGGTATGTTCACTAGAAGGAGGAAGTGAATTCTGAAGAGAAGGTTCAGATGATGATTGTACAGTATCCTGGGACGTGGGAGTTAGAGGAGAAAGGGAGGAAGTACTCTCAGTTTGAGTTATCTGAATCTGGGTAGAGGGGGTAGGAGGAGCAACAATAGTGGGCACTGACACAGTTGGCATGCTGTGGGAGGGGGAATTTGCAGAAGGTGGATGAGAAGTAGTCGCCAAGGGAAGGGCTGGAATAAAATGACGACCGTAAGCAATGCCATGGCGTTGGGGAAAGACGCTAATTCCATATTGCTGCATAGTGGCTAGTCCCAGAAGGACATCTGCAGGAAACTGTACATCAGCCACATATAGAGGGATATGAATCTCGTGACTGTTAGGATGAAGAACTATTGGAAGATGGATCTTACTTAAAACTGGAAATGGAACACCATCTACGTTAGTAAGTTGGAGATCGGAAGGTTCCAAGATTGTAACATGCTTATAGGATAGGCGGAGTTTGTGGAAGGTGGAAGAAGTTATGATATTTACAGGAGAACCAGTATCTATGAAGAGAGATATAGGAAAGGTATGAACCATAGCAGGAATGGAAATAGCATTGGACCATGTGTTAGAGTTAGAAAGAGTACAAATGGGAAGGGTGGGTGGTGGGGATGGGAGAGGCATGCTAGGAGGGTTTGTGCTGAGAGAAGGAGAGGGAGATAGTCATATAGGAGAAGAAGAAGGGGAACTTCGACGGGAAGAGAAAGTCTGTTGAGAGGGGTTGGAGTTCAAAACACGACATTCTGCAGCCGTATGGAAGCATTTACCGTGGACAGGGCAATCTTTATCGGGAGGAGTGGAGAGACGAATAGCACATCTGTTAGCATAGTGGCCTGGGGTTTTGCAATAGTAACAAATAACAGTTGAACGTGAGAAGGATCTTTGTCTAGGTCGAGAAATGGATCTGGGACGGAAGGTGGATCTTTGCCGAGAGGCAGATCGGGACACATGTGCAACTGCTAACTTAGGTTTGGGGATTGGGGCTGGCTGGGCATCAATGTCTGTCAGTGTCTTTGGTGACTCTTGGATCTGATGAGACAAAGTTGAGATGGTCATATTTGGAGTGAACTGTATGGATTTAGTTTTGTTTAAGGTGTCTGGATGGAGAAGAGAAAGAAAGCGAAAGTACGCAAAGAGGGATGCAACTTGGTTAAGGGAGATTTTTCCATCAGCATCAACCCAGTTGGAAGATGCTAGAGTGGATTTTAGACGAGCCTTTAGGTCTGAAGCAAGTCTTGCAGCCTTTTCTTTTCTGACATAAGGAGGAGAGTTTATTTGTAAGGCAAGGTCATATAGGGGAGTGAGAACACCAAGGGTAGTGTGTTGGCCAAATTGAGTCTTAATTAACTCAACAAAAGTAGTATACGTGTTGCATTCTTGAAATGCATCTGTTTGCAGGATGTCTCCAGCTACGGAGTTCTGATCAACAAAGCTGCGTAGGACACTGAGTTTTTCATCATCAGTAGTGCAATTTCTACGATTAATAGCTGCTTCGACATTGTTAAGGAATGAATGGAAGGGAATATTGGAACCTGTGAATTTGGGTACGTCTACCGTGTCGTGTACAATAGTCATGAGTTGACGGGGTTGTTGGGTTGAGGAAGAAGCCATGTTGGTAGGGCTTAAACTTGGGGATGAGAACGGAGAAGAAGGTAGGGGTGGAAGGTCGTTTAGTGACACACTGAGTAGCGATGAGAATTTTGGGGAGGGATGAGGTGAAGGTGTTGAGTCTGTGGATGAAGGTAGACTCTGGAGGGAGGGGCTACGAAAAATATTACAAGGAAAGTCTGTCATAAAGGATGTACTGACTGCCAAAATGGTTTTCCACTTACCTTAGAAATACTAGAAGAAGACGTCTTGAGATGTAGAGAGAAGACACAGAGGGATGGAGAAACACACAGGTGAAATGGAAGAGCAGTGGAACTTGCTGCAAACAGTGGAAGATTTTAGTAAGGGTACACAGAAATATATTGGAGTTATAAGGAATTATGTATACATACACAAAATACAGGTAATAATGGTAATGACATAAAGAAAACAAAAAGTAACACTATTGTTTGTATGGCAATGATAAGTTATAACACAACACTGATGTTACGAGTATAAATAACTGCACTAGAAACTTAAGTTCAAGAATGTCACTTATGGAGGAGGGGCTCAGTAAACCGACTGGAATCGTCGTGTAACGGAGACGACGTCGGGAGGGTGATGTGGAGGGTAGAGCGCTCAGCAAAGACGGCGGAGGTGGTTGGTGTCGCAGTGGAGGTGAGTCCGTTGGGTCTCGCTGTGAGGAACGGAGAGCGATGGAGGTGGAGTCCGCGGGCTCCGTTGTGAGGAACGGAGAGCGGATGGAGGTGGATGGTGCCTTTGCGGGGACGGTCGTGACGTCACCTCACGCAGCTAGGGCTGGAAGATGGTGACCTCGTTTGGGCACAGCACAGTACAGCACGTCCGTGGAAGTGGTTGAAGCTGGAGCGGAGACTTCCAAACGGTCGTGGTTTCCGGATTCCACTTTGGAAGTGGAGAAGTGGAGCAGAGACTGGAACTGCGTAATCCACTTGAAGAAGAAGATGATGCTGGAAGTACGCGTTTGCGGGAATTTGGAGTCACGCGTATGCTGTGAGGTAGTTGTTGAGCTGAATCGTACGAATGATTGACAGCTGGGTAGGGGGTGCGAGCTGAAGGGTGACGGTGAGAGTGAAAGACGGGAAATGCGGGCGAAGGCTTGGCTTGGGTAGCGACGAACGTGGTTGGAGGTAGCGTGGTGAGGTGACCTTATAGCACTGGCGCTTGTGTATGGTGGAATGCCGCTTGCAGGGCAGAGAATTGCTTGAAAATGCAATATGGGATCACACAAGGAGCGCAGACTGGAAAAAGGGTCACACAGATCTTCACTCTGTTGTAAACAATGCAGACAGAGTTGTAGACTGCCAATGCAATGGCGGAGACGCTGTGGGTAGGCCGGTCGGAGGAGCACTTCACTTTTTCTCGACACCGCGCCACCATTTATTGTTTTTGGTACAATAAAGGTGTAAAGAAATACTTCGTGTTCTTAAAGTTAATATTATTGTACGAGTAAGGTACACTTCGTCTTTCCACTCTTCACACAGTCACGGAAATGCACTGATGCGTACAGAACGAGCTCACACAAAAATCTGACGTCGTGCGTGACAAGCACTCGGGATCCTATCCAAAACAGTTGCTAAAATTTTATTTTATCTACTTATTTCAATTAATCACTTGCACACAGAAATTTTACATTCATACACTTTCAGTTACACAACAACTTAATTTGACAGTAAAGATGATCTATATCCCATTCACTCAACTTTCGCATTACAATTTATATGACAATTAATTAACAAGTACAACGACTTCTAGAACTCTGGAACTCACGCTAAAGCACGCACGCACGCACACACATACACAGAAACTACGCATTAATCTAATTCTACATGTAGTTTAATTTCTAACCAATACATGCATACAATAAACAGGGACACATAATGACGTCATATTATCACACCGTGACATCACTTTATCGCATATTGACGTTACCTGATCACATCGTGAACTATTATCACATCGTGGCATCATGTAATCATATCGTGACGACACCAACAAAATGACGTCACAGGACCCCCATCGTGACGTCATATGTTTTCATTGTAATTCCACTGGACCATACAGTAATGTTACAGAATTAGTGATGTCACATGGTCACATCGTGATGCCACAGGGTTACATTACGACATCACAGGGTCACATTGTGATGTCACAGCATCACGTGACGTCACAGGATCACATCACGGCGTCATAGGATCACATAGTGATGTCACAGAAACACATCGTGACATCCAAGAATCATATAATGACTTCAAAGGATCACTGACGTCACAGGATCACATTGTGATATAGCGAGGTGTCATTTCCTGGGTGTCTGGACAGCCTAGTAGGGCGGAGTTCAGATCGAGACGTCAAATGATGTCATTCAGGTGATGAGAGGACCCCGTACTGAAGAGCGTTTCCACCAAGCGAGACTCCCTCTTTGCTGAATAAAATCCCTCGCCGCTACACAAAGGGGATGTATGTAAGGTCATACCATGAGAAGGGGCGGATCTCGTAAGAGTCCGTCGTGGTAGGAGGATAAGGTATAGATGAACGGAGGTGGTCCTCCACCCCGTCCCCCAACCCGACGGTCGTCTGATTGGGGGGGGGGGTCATCATGAGAGGGGCCTTTCAGTCCTATACCCGCCGCCGGCGCGGAGGGGCGGAGGGAAGGACCAGGAGGAAGTGTGGGAGAGGGGGCCGGAGCCGCAGGCTCGTTAGAAGGCTGCTCTGGAGGGGGGGGGGATGCTCTGGTCTGCGCGGCCTGAAAGGCCGGATAGCGAGCTAGGGCAGAGTCGAAGACGGGGCCTATCAGGGACGGAAGGAGGGTGGTGCCGTGACCGGGATGTGGAGGGTGTGGACGAGCTGAGCGTCCTAGGCCTCTTGGGAGAGATAGAACTCTTTCTCGAGCGGGACTTCCTGTTGGGTCTACGTGAGCGGCTCCGGGAGGAAGGTGGGCTCACGGACCCGCCTGAAAAGGCAAGCCGAAAGGTGTTAGAGGGCCACGACGGTCGGGGGCACGGGGGCCGCCGAGAGGTCCGCCGACCCCCAGGGGCGCCACCCTGCGCACCACTCGACACGTCCCCCCCCCCCGTCCCCCAAGAGTCCCCGGGCCGCCCACCCACGATCGACCCGGAGACGTCGGACGGTGGAAGAGGTCAAAGTCCACGCCTAGGGTCTGACGAAGCAAGCCGTGAGGCGTTAGAGGACCATTGATGGTCGGAGGTATGGGGCTGCCGAGAGGCCTGATGACCCTCAGGAGCGCCACCCTCCGTATCATAAGACACGTCCCCCTGTCCTCCGAGAGGCCCGGGTTCTTACCACGGACGACCCGAAGACGTATGGGGAACGGATTACGAGTGGAAAAGGTCAAAGTCTACGCTTAGGGCCTGACGATGCAAGCCGTGAGGCGTTAGAGGACCATTGATGGTCGGAGGTATGGGGCTGCCGAGAGGCCTGATGACCCTGGGGCCTGACGATGCAAGCCGTGAGGCGTTAGAGGACCATTGATGGTCGGAGGTATGGGGCTGCCGAGAGGCCTGATGACCCTCGGGGGCGCCACCCTCCGTACCATAAGACACGTCCCCCTGTCCTCCGAGAGGACCTGGGTTGTTTACCAGGGACGACTCGGAGACGGGGACGGATTGCGAGCGAATAAGGTCAAAGTCTACGCCTAGGGCCTGACGAAGCAAGCCGTGAGGCGTTAGAGGACCATTGATCGTAGGAGGTATGGGGCCGCCGAGAGGCCAGACGACCCCCGGGGGCGCCCCCCTCCGCACCACCAGACTCGCAGCAATGGGCACAAACCGGACCAAATAGAATTAAGAAGGCAACAACTGGTTCACTAATAGGGTGGTCGAAGAATGGGAAAAACCGGCAACCATGCAGAAAGCGCTGAAACTATCAGTTGATTAACAAGCAGGAAACAGACTTACCGGCAAAAAGAAAAACAAAAAACAAAGGCCGGCAGCGGGTAGACCGCTCAGTCCGTTTCCACGCTTAGAAGTGACGACTCAGGCGAGCCGGCTAAGAAGGGAGGGGTAGGGAGGGGGAGGTGGGGTCGACAATGCGCATGCCTGCACAGAGCCGGGAATTTTAAATTTCTGACGATTCTGACGGAAAATTCCAATCACACTCAACCTTCGGGAAGTGGCCATATGACCAGGAGTGTGGTATGGGATTATCGCTATAGCTTCGCTGTGCAGGTTTCTTTCAGCCGATAATTATAATCATTGTATTTCCGATCGATGTAAAAAAAATTATATTCCTCGTGACAGCTTTTACCACCACTTTTAGTAAAATTCTTGTATCCCGCAAAATAATGTTTCATAAACTTTTCCGATTCTTCCTCTTTAATTTCTCCGTCGAAATCTATTATGAGATCGTAACACGTAATTTTTGTTATTTCGTAACATAGTGTTGAACCCCAATATTTTCCTATGGAATCTCTTAATTGAGGCTGTTACTAAATTGTTGTTTTTTGAGTGAGGCATAAAGATGGGGGAACTCATTCTTGTGCTCCCTGGTCAATTCGTTACGAAGAGCATAGTTTTTCTGCACACTTTCTTTTGTGTACTTCTTCGTCTTTGTAACCCAGGCCCAAAAGTGGTTAAACCTCCTCTTTCTCTGTGCACTACTCTTTGAACCACGTTCATCCATTGCAACAACGCTTGATATGGTTTATAAAGTAGCTACAAAAATATCCTTACACCGTGGGACAGTTTTGCCGGATTTCGGAAGGTGTCGGAAGGTAGCATAAATAACGCCAGGAAATTTTCAGTTTTGAAAAACTTTATTTTTATTTATACATAGATGAAAGAAACCCTTTGGGACTGGAGGAGTGCCTGTCACAAGTGTGAATGTAGTAGTTTCAGAGGGATCAGCTTGTTGAGTGTAGTTGGGAAGGCTTATGGGAGGGCCTTGATTGAGAGGATCAGGAGAGGAAGAGAGGGAATAATTGGTGAGGAACAGTGTGGGTTTAGGATAGGTATGGGTTGCGTAGATCAGATTTTTGTGGTAAGACAGATATGTGAGAAAGCTATAGGAAAAGTAAGGATGTTTTTTGGGTTTTTATGGATTTGGAATAAACTTACAACAGGGTAGACAGGAAGGCACTGTGGGAGGCACTGCAGATATATGGGATAGGAGGAAAGCTGTTAAGAGCAGTCAAGAGTTTTTACGAGAGTAGTAGAGCTTGTGTTAGGATTAGAAATGGAGAGAGTGAATGGTTTGAGGTAAAGGTGGGACTTCGTCAGGAATGTGTTATGACGCCCTGGCTGTTCAATCTTTACATGCATGGGGTGGTGTGAGAGGTGAATGCAAGGGTAGTGGGTCAGGGGTTGGAGATGGTTAAAGAAAATGGAGAGAAGTGGGAAATAAGCCAGTTGATGTTTGCTGACGACACTGCGCTTGTAGCAGGATCAGAGGAGGGATTGAGGAAGTTATGGATGGAGTTTCGGAAGGTGTGTGAAAGAAGGAAGCTGAAGATAAATGTGGGCAAAAGTAAGGTGATGAGATGTACAAGGGGAGAGAGTGACAGTAGGCTGGAAGTGAGCATTAAGGAAGAGACTAGAGGAAGTGGATAGTTTTAGATACTTGGGTGCGAATGTGGCAGGAAAGGGAGAGGGGTTGGAGGTACAATGTTGATTGAGAGAAGCGAGTAAATGCCTTGGTGGATTGAAAAGCGTAATGAGAAATAGACATCTGGGAATGGATGCTAAGAGGAGGTTATATGAAGGAGTGATTGTGCCAACAACACTGTACGGGGCAGAAACATGGAACATAAGAGAGGAAGAGAGAAGGAATTTGAATGTGTTTGAGATGAAATGTCTGAGAAGTATGATAGGGGTTACTAGGTTGGATAGAGTGAGAAATGAGGAGGTGAGGTGAGGAGGAGAACAGGGGTGGAAAGGGAGTTGGGAGATAGGGTTGATGAAAAAGTATTGGGATGGTTTGGACACATGGAGAGAATGAGCCACGTCGGTGGCTATGCTGCTCGCGTTATTCCATATCATCCCTCTATCCAGTTGCGGAACACTCCATTGTCCTTTCACTAGGTCGTTGCACCTCACTCTCTGTACGACATTGCGAATCATTGCAAGCATTCCCTGGTCAATCTTGTCTCCCCACGCTCTTCCTCCCGACCTTCTCTTAATATAGCTGCACGCCATACGGAGCCATTCCTCCCATCTCGTCCCTTGCGTCCGGGACATCATTGCCTCTTCTGAACATGAGGTTTCCTCTAGCATTTCGCTCTAGTCACAGTCTCAAAATCGTCCCTCCGTCCATCGGTTCCGGCTCCTTCGACAATAGTCCAAATCGTGCTACGTGTTTTACTACTTCTGACGCTAGCACGACGGTGTTGCCCACTACTAGATGATCAACGTATGAATCCGTGCCCTTCTCAATCACTTCATCCTTCTTCAGCACAGTCTTCAAGATCATATTTTGCGAGGCTGAACGTAACCCAAATCACAGTCTGGTTAAACAATATGTTGCCCCCCCCCCATTTCACTAGTTCGTATCGCCACAGCTTCTCTTCAACATGAACCTGCAGATACACCGCCCTCAGATCCATAATTGTAGACGCTCCACTCATCTGCCGCCACCTACGGAGAATCTCGCTACACACGTCCACGAAATCATCGCCTGTATGCTACTCCATCTTCCAGCTGACCTCATCGAATGTAGCGAGAAAGTATTCATCCTCAATCGTACAAGCCACAACTCTTTCCCTTTGTTCGTCCCGTGCCCCCCGCACGGGCGTCTCTCATCATGATCACGATCTACACTAACATTACTATCTTCTGTCCTCACCGTCATTCCTATGTCCCTTGCTGGCGTTCGGTGGCTCCTGTTCCTCTGGCCATTGACCCACTCAAGCTTCACCTGGCCATCAATAAACTTAACTTCGCCCAGGTGTCTTATTGCATCCATCCCTACCACCACTTCAATTTCCGTCCATAATCGCTCTGATGACAAGTACCCTTAGTCTTAACGGGATGCCCCCACCACCAGTTCGACTTCCTGAGAACCTTCTGACATATCTCTTCCCTTCTAAATCCTCCAACTAAGTCAGCCGTTACAATCGTAGTCGAACAACCGGTATCCACTAATCCGCTTGCTTTCTCCCTCCCACTCGGACCTACATCATGGGGTCGACCGCCGACACAACAGCCTCCCCGCTTCAGTTTCTCTGGTCACATTTTTATTTTTTTGCAGTGTGCCCCGGTTCACCACATTTATAACATAGTGCAGTGGTTCCCAACATTTTCTGGCTTGAGGCACCCTTGCCAAGCCTTTCAGAAGTCCCCGGCACCCTTACCAGAAAATCTAAATTCTAGTTTGTCAGTATTTTGTTGATTCAACATCAGTGTAACAAAATTTTTTCCCTGGAAAAATCATCTTTACACTGATGCTGCTTTAATGAACAAAAATGGATGACAGGGAGAGTCTGTAATACGAAAATTATTTTTGCCCTGAATTTTGGTGGCACCCTCAGTAGATCTCACGGCACCCTTGTGTGCCGCGGCCATAGGTTGGGAACCACTGACATAGTGTCTTCCCCGACATCTCTCCACAGTCCCTTGCAAAGTGGCCCATCCGCCAACAGTTGAAACATCTCATCATCACGGGCACCTCCCTGCGTCTGCTAGTCTTTCCTGAACCCTCGAGGTTCTCCCTGTCTTTCGTCAAGCGCCCCACACTTGTAAGTATTCTAGCACTTGCTACCAAGGTGTTCATGCTTGCAGATTTGATGTCCGTTATCTGCTGTAATTCTGCAGGTATGTTGTCAGGAAACCCATTTACAAATGTCAACTTAACTGCCTGCTCCAACCCCGCATCCTTCCACCCAGCTAGTTCTGTCAGCCTCCGCAATTAATTTGCAAATACATCAACTTATTCGTCGGCCCATATGCGCTGAACATATTCTGCACGAAAGCCTCTTTCGGCCTGACATGTATTTTCACCTTGTACTTTTGATCGGTCCTCCGTATTTCGAAGTAGATTGCTAATGCATCGCCTTCCAAATTGAGCGCTAGAAAACTCGCCACATTCCCGACATTAGTCAATTCAGCCACCAACTCGGCTTTCTTTAACCACGCCACCACATCTCCATTCCCGTCGAAAGCCTTGATGCCTATAGATCCAAGCCGAGGGGATTCTCCGCCGGCACTCCCAGTCTCTGCCATGATGTAGGGTACGCGCCTAGATAGGTTGTGGTCTGTCCCACGAAAAAACAACTTTTACTCACTCTATGTCGGATGTCCTTCTTTCTTGTGAATAGATGCCAGCTTCCTCTCCATGGTAGGGGTGTGGTATGAATGTGATGGACGAATGTACGGAATGTGTGAGATGAGGAGAGAAACCTTTGGTACCCTTGACCCGCGGGAACCTTGGCACCGGTGGGACGAGGGCTTGGGCGTCAGGGTAGGCGGGAGTGGATGAAGACGTGTGTAGAAGGATGTGTGACGATTAGGATGCTAGGGTGTGTGTGACAATTAAGCGATTAGGGTCTAGGTAGTGCAGCGCGCAGTTGTTAGGAGCGTGGAGAGGAAGCTGGCATCTCTTCACGAGAAAGGACGCCCGACATAGGGTGAGTAAAAATTTGTGTGTGTTGGGGAGGGGGGGACAGGCAACAAGCACGCAAGGTTGTTTTATGTTGGCTAGTAACGATGTACGTATATAGAATAGTAACCCAACACAGTAACTTATCAGTTATAGGTTCGACTCAGTTATAACATACAACATTAAAGATCGTTTCGGCCTTAGAAGTGTTGCGGACACACTTCTATCGCCCATAACAACAAAACCATAGTCAGGACGGAAGGGTAAATAAACAATGCCTGCTGTGAATAGTGTTAAATATCTGTCGGTAGTAACTTTGATTTTGGCAGGAGACATAGACCCAAATCCAGGGCCACCCAATTTTCTATGTGTTATATGAACATAAGAACATAAGAATGAAGGAGACTGAAAGAGACCATGAGGCCTACACTAGGCAGTACAATGTCTATTACCATCTGTCATCCCCATCCATAAAGTTGTCTAACCGTTTCTTAAAACAACCGATAGTTTCAGCGCTCACTACATGGTTACTAAGTCTGTTCCATTCGTTGACCACCCTATTAGTAAACCAATTCTTGCCTATTTCCTTCTTAAATCTAAATTTGTCCAGTTCAAATCCATTAGTGTGAGTCCTGCCCTGTTGTCTTAATAGGATGACCTTGTTTGCGTCACCCTTGTTAAAGCCTTTGATCCACTTAAATACCTCTATTAGATTACCCCGCACTCTGCGTCTTTCCAGAGAGTGTAAGTTAAGATGCCTAAACCTCTCTTCATAAGGTAAATTTCCTCTGTACTGATTCTAGTGAATTTATGTCCATTCTATAAGACGGAGACCAAAATTGTACCGCACAGTCAAGGATGGGCCTAAATAACGCTAGATAGAGTTTGATAATTACCTCTGCACTTCTATTCGTACCCGTCCTAGCAATGAAACCTAATGCTCTGTTTGCTTTATTCCTGGTGCTAATGCACTGTTTCCTGGACTTAAGGTCAGGACTCAGTAGAACTCCCAAGTCTCTGTCTCGCACTCAGTTTTCTCTAAAAACGTATTATCTAAGCGTGTTATCGTATATCTACTTTCGGGGTTGTGTGGCTCTACGTTTAACATGCTGCACTTTGAGATATTGAAGTTCATTTGCCATTTCACCGACAATGTAAACAATTTGTTAAGATCGTCCTGCAGAATCTCGGCCTCGTCTCCTGGCCTAATTTGGTGCCCTATTTTAGTCTCGTCCGCAAACTTACTAACATCACTATTAATCCCATTGTCCAAGTCGTTTATGTACATAATGAACAATAAGGGACTCAAAACAGAGACCTGGTGGACCCCTATGCCATGGGCTTTGATTTTATTTAGTAATATCTGGTGAGGCACCTTGTCAAACGCTTTGCTAATGTCGAGGTAAATAACATCGTAACTATCATTGTTATCTGATGCCTCATATATTTTAGTGTAAAAGGATAGAAGATTAGTCACACATGACTTACCTTTGAAGAAACCATGTTGTGTGTCACGAATCAAATTATGTTTCTCGATGTGTTCTCTATACTATTCAAGTATTTTACCTATAACTGACGTCAAACTGATTGGCCTGTAGTTGCATATAGACGATTTATCTCCCTTTTTATAAACAGGAACAACATTTGCCTGCCCCCAAGCAATAGGCACAAAACAAGTGTCTACCGATTTATTTCTGTTAACTGGTCGCAGATTTCAAATTCACACTCTTAAGCACTCTCGGAAAAATTTAGTCTGGACTCGGGGATTTTGTAGCTTTAAGTTTTTCAATCTGCTTGACTACTTCTACCTTACTAATGCTGATATTAGATAGTCTACCTTCTTCATCCCCACTGAAAATCGGATTGCAGTCATCTAACCTCTCCTTAGTAAACACCGAGAGAAATTATTTGTTAAACGGCTCACTCATTTTCCTCCGATTCTATCATGACATTTTCGTCAATTTGAATTGGGCCTATTCTTTCCTTATTTTTTGTTCTGTAGAGATGAAAAAGGCCATTTGGGTTGGATCTCGCTTGTCTGGAAACCTTAATTTCATAGTTACATTTGGCTGTGCCTGTATTCTTTTTAACCAGTTTTTCCATATCGTTATATTTGGATCTAAGGTGTGTTTCCCCGTTGTTGGTTTTTTTTTTTTTTTTCTTAAGTAAAGTCCTCTTTTCATTCCGATCTCATGTTTCAGCCTGTCCGTCATCCATTTGGAAGTCTTACTATTCTTCCGTACTGACTTGAGGGGAATAAATTTATTTTGTGCATTTAGAATTAAATCCGTTAAGTTACTATACATTTCGTCCAAATCGCTGACCTAGCTGTTGACCCCGCGCCCGCAAGTGACCTGACTCTACCCTCCGTGACCCGACTCCTGACCATGCTAATGACGTCCGGACTGACCCCGTTCAACCTCCTAGGTCGGTTCCGTAAGTGAATAAATGTCTCAAATAGCCTCTCATCTTGTCAAAATTGGCTTTCCTGAAGTCCGGTAATTGAATGTTATTCATACTCTTTAATTCTTCCCAAATAATATTAAATCTTATTTCTTGGTGATCGCTAGAGGCTAGACTATCTCCCACTTTAACGCTACTCGCTAGATGTTCATTATTAGTTAAGAGTAAGTCCAGAATATTCTCTCCCCTCGTAGGATCGGTAATCATTTGCTTTAGGATATTATCCTGCACCACATATAGGAAAAAAAATCGCTCTCTGATCTACTAAAATTTCCCAGTCAATGTTTCTATAATCAAAATCTCCCATAATCACAACGTTTCATGAATCAGGGGAACAGTCTGCTCAATGCTGAGGTTAGGAGGTCTATATAAGACGCCAATAATAAGTTTCTTATTCTTGTCTATAATCTCCACCCAAATCGAATTGTTGATAATACATTTTACTGTACATTTAACGAAAAGTACTACTCCTCACCCACTCCTGCCAACTCTGTCCTTGTAAAAAAAAAAGTATATCTTTCTATATCGATTTCCGGAAAGAAATGCCAATCAGCCATATTGATCCAGGATTCAGTAATAGCTATAGTATGAAATCTCTCCATGCAGTAAATAAAATTTATCTATTACGGTTCTGCTGTTTGTATAGTACACTTTTAGTTTATCCTCCCTCCACCTGATTTGGTGATTCTTTACATATTCCACGATGACATGAACAACGAGACGTTTGAGGTCCTCTGGATACACACACACACACACACACACACTTCAACGAATGGACGGCTTAGAAGACGTTCTGAAGAAAATTGAAGTTTGTGAATCCCAACGCAAAGAGAAGTGCCTATTGTTTTTACAGGGTGGTGGGGAAATTGCTCGTGGAGTAGTAGGAAAGTAGGGAAAGAGGAAAGGGGGAGGGATTACTGAGGGAAATGGAAGGAAATGAGGAAGGAGTAGACTTGGCCCAGGCAGACAGGCGAAAGGTAAACAAAAGGCCTCCCGACGACGACGAAATGTCTAATAAAAATGTAAAGATTAGAAGTATAGATAAGAGCAATACAGTAGAAAGAGATGAGAATATTTTCCAGGGATTTAAAGAGGGTGGGGGGACACAAACCCCCCCCCCCCCGACTGACAAGACTAGAAGAGAAGGTCGATAAGATGATCGAGGACTTGGAGCGTAGGTTTGGTAATGTTGACAGTATTATACGAAGAGTTGAAAAATTGGAAGAACTAGAGAGGGCGAACAAAAACTTAACTAAGGAAATTGAAGAATTAAAACAACAGTTAAAAGAAGTAAAAGATGAAAATAAAGTCTTAAAGGAGAATAATAAGGAGAACAAGGAGGGTTGGAAAAAAATTCATGAAAATAGCAAGGTTGCATTCACTGACATAATCAGACAGCAAATGAATGAACAAACTGAAAACTCAGTTATTAAAGTGATGAGACAGAAGGAGAATATAGTAAGAGACTTAGCTGACAAAAAGAAATGTATAATTATATTAGGAATGGAAGAGAAACATAACCCAGATAGAACCACAAGAATCAAAGAGGAAAATGAAAAAGTAAGAAATTTACTAGAATTAGTTCAGGAAGATGAACCAGAAATAATGAAACAAATCGAAGAGAAATTCAGGCTAGAGAAATATAGTACAGACAAGATCAGACCAATCAAGATTAAATTCAGGTCACAAACTACGGCTGAGAATATCTTATCCAAAACAGGGAAACTAGCAACAAGTGAACAATATAAAAAGGTATGGATAAAAAGGGAAATGAATAAAGAGGAAAGAGAGGAAGAAAAACAGAAAAGACTTGAAGCAAAGGAAAAAAACGAGATAAGAACGGAGTCAGAAAAAGAGAGATTCTATTGGAGAGTAGTGAATATGAAACTGAAGAAAGTCGACATACAAGAGAAAAACAAAAGGGAAACAGAGAACACAATGGAAGTGGCAGAAAACTAAGAGTGTCTTACACAAATATAGATGGATTAATAACAGGATTGAATGAGCTGAATGATTATTTGAAAGAAAAAGAACCAGACATAATGGGAATTGTAGAAACAAAATTAAAAGGTCCACTACCACCCAACAGTGTAGGACATGATGCATATAATTATTGGATTAGAAACAGAGTGAAAAAGGAAGGGGGTGGAGTTATGTTCCTGACTAAGAAGGATATAAACGTGAAGGGTGTCACATATGGAAAGAATACAGTAGAAATGATAATGATGGAAGTAGAAGACAGAGATAAGAAGAACAGAAAGTTTGTGATAAATTATGTGCCCCCAAAAACAGCCTCATGGGAAGAGAGTGAACATAAAAGTATGTTAGAGGACACAAAGATAACATTAAACAAGATAATGGAAGAGGGAGGAAAAATAGTTATGATGGGCGACTTTAATTGCAAAGAAATCTGCTGGGAAGAAATGACAGTAAAGGGTGGAGACGGCTCATGGGGAAACGCTCTACTCGAGATGGTTACTGACCATACAATGACACAATGGATACAGGAGAACACTAGGTATAGAAATGAAGAAGAGACATCGAAACTAGACCTAGTAATTACATCCGAACCTAGAATAGTGGACAAAATTGAATATAAAACACCAATAGGTAAAAGTGACCACATATTGATTGAACTGGAACTTAATGAAGAAAAATATAGGAAAAGAAATTAACAATACAGAAAAGGAAGAATGATGTATGAAAAAACAAACTTTGATAAAATAAGAGAATTCTTTCAAAAGGAAAACTGGGAAGAAATATACAAAGAAGAAACAACAGTGGAAGAGAAATGGATTATTTTGACAAAAATTTACAAAAAAGGAGTGGAAAAGTATGTCCCAAGACAAAAACAAGAAAAAGAATATGTAAAATGCTGGTACAATAAAAGCTGTAGAGAGTTGAAAGACAAAAGAGACAAAGCCTGGACCAGATGGAAAAAAGACAGAAGACCTGAAAAATGGAAAATGTATACCTGCTATAAAAATGAATATGTACAGATGTGCAGAGAAAAAAAGAGAAAATATGAAAAATATATCATAGAAAAGTGTAAAGATCAACCGAAACTATTTTACAGATTTGTAAACAATAAACTGAAAAACAAACAAGACTTGGAGAAATTAAGACAGGAGGGAGTTGAATACACTGAGGAAATAGAAATGGCGGAAATTATGAACACACATTTTAAATCAGTGTTTACAAGGGAGAACATACAACCTGAAGAGAACGAATGGAAAGAGAAAGTCCCCCCTATGGAAGAAATAGAAGTAACAAAGAATGAAATATTAACACACTTGAGTAATCTTGATGTCAGAAAATCGCATGGACCAGATGAAATAGCAAACTGGATACTGAAAGAATGCAGGAATGAACTGGCAGACAAAATACATAGCATACTAAATAGTTCCTTGAAAGAAGGGAAAGTTCCAGAAGATTGGAAAAAAGCAAATATAGTACCTATATACAAAGGAGGAAATAAAGAAGAACCTACCAACTATAGACCAGTCTCTCTAACAAGTACAATAGCAAAAATTTGTGAAAGAATTATCAAAAGTAGATGGGTAAAATATTTAGAAAAAAAAACAAAGTGTTAAATCCAAGGCAATTTGGATTCAGACAAGGACGATCATGCGTCACTAATTTAATATGTTTCTATTCAAGGCTAATAGATATAATACAGGAAATATATGGATGGGCGGACTGTGCATTTTTAGATCTAAAGAAAGCTTTTGACAAAGTACCACATAAGAAGTTGCTTAAGAAATTAGAAACTGAAGAAGGAATACAGGGCAAACTACTAAATTGGATGGAGGACTTTTTGCAAGAAAGAAAAATGAGAGTAGTGATAAGAAACCAACACTCAAAATGGAATGAAGTAATAAGCGGTGTTCCGCAGGGAACAGTTCTGGCCCCAATAATGTTTGCTATATATATTAATGATATGGATGAAGGAATAGAAAGCTATATGAGCTTCTTTGCAGATGATGCAAAACTACTGAAAAGAGTGAACACGGAAGAAGATTGTGAATCACTACAGAGAGATCTAAATAAAGTACAAGAATGGAGTAAGAAATGGGAGATGGAGTTCAATACAAAAAAGTGTAGTATAATGGAATTTGGAAAAAGCAAAAACAGAATAACAGGAGCATATAAATTGGGAGAAGAAGGAATAAAAAAAAGTAGAAAATGAGAAGGACCTGGGAGTCATTGTTATGAATAATATGTCACCTGAGAAACATATAAATAAGATTTTTGGAGAGACTTATAATCTAATAAGAACAATCAAAGTTGCATTTACATACCTGGATGAAGAAATGGTGAAGAAAATCCTAATCACCCTGATAAGACCAAGATTGGAATATGCAGCAACGATATGGTCACCAAGTACAAAAAAATGTATAAAAAAAACTTGAAAGATTACAAAGAGCAATTACAAAACTGGCACCAACACTCTCAAAACTATCATATGAAGACAGACTAGAAAAACTTGAACTACAGACACTAGAGCAAAGAAGAGAGAGAGGAGATTTGATAGCTATTTACAGAATCATGAAAGGCATAGAAATTACTGACAGAGAGAATCTGATAAAATGGGATGACAGAAATACTAGAGGACACGGAAAGAAAATAAAAAAAGACAGCTATAGAAGAGACTTGAAAAAGAACAGCTTTCCTCACAGAGTAATAGACAGTTGGAACAAGTTAGATGAGAAAGTGGTGTGTGCAAAAACAATACATGAATTTAAAAATAGTTTAGATAAAATGAGATATGAAGACGGGACTCCACGAGCATAGCTCCCCTTCCCGTAAAATACAACTAGGTAAAACTAGGTAAATACACACACACACACACACACACTCCACCGAACGGACGGCGTAGAGGACGTACTGAAGAAAAAGTGAAATTTTCGTGGATACCAAAGCAAAGGAAGTACTTATTGTATTTACAGGGGGGGGATTGCTCGTGGTGTAGTGGGAAAGTGAGGAAAAAGGAGAAGGGGAGGGACTACTGAGGGAAATGGAAGGAAATGAGGAAGGAGAGGACTTGGCCCAGGCAGGCAGACGCCATGTAAACAAAAGAGGGCCGGACCAGTTAAGTGACGATGAAGGGTCTAACAAAAATGTAAAGATTAGAAACATAGATATGAGTAGCACAATAGAAGGTGAGGATAATAATTTCCAGGGATTTAAGGAGGGGGGGAGGATACCAACCTCCCCCGACTGGCAAGACTCGAAGAAAAACTTGAACAAATGACTGAACATTGGGAGAGTAGGTTCGGTAGAATGTCAAAAATGGCTGAAAGGGTTGAAAGATTGGAAGCACTAGCGAGGGCAAACAAAAACTTAGTTAAGGAAATAGAAGAACTAAAAAGACAGTTAAAAGAAGTAAAAGAGGAGAATGAAGAATTAAAGAGGAATAATAAAGAAAACAAAGAGGCCATAGCTAAAGAAGCTAAGGGTTGGAAGACAATCCAAGAAAACAGTAAAGTTGCATTTACTGATATAATTAAACAGCAAATGAAAGAAACTGAAGACTCAGTTATCAAAGTGATGAGACAGAAGGAGAATATTGTAAGAGACTTAGCAGACAAAAAGAAATGTATAATTATATTAGGAATGGAAGAGAAACATAACCCAGAGAGAACCTCAAGAATCAAAGAGGAAAATGAAAAAGTAAGCAGTTTACTAAAATTAGTTCAGGAAAATGAACCAGAAATAATTAAACAAATCGAAAGAGAAGTTCAGACTCGGAAAATATAGTACAGATAAAACCAGACCAATTAAGATTAAATTCAGGTCACAAACGATGGCAGAGAATATCTTATCCAAAACAGGGAAACTAGCAACAAGTGAACAATATAAAAAGGTATGGATAAAAAGGGAAATGAATAAAGAGGAAAGACAGGAAGAAAAAGAGAATTGACTTGAAGCTAAGGAAAAAAACGAGAACAGAACGGAGTCAGAAAAAGAGAGATTCTATTGGAGAGTAGTGAATATGAAACTAAGGAAATTCGACATACAAGAGAAAAACAAAAGGGAAACAGAGAACACAATGGATGTGGCAGAAAACTAAGAGTGTCTTACACAAATATAGATGGATTAATAACAGGATTGAATGAGCTGAATGATTATTTGAAGGAAAAAGAACCGGACATAATGGGAATTGTAGAGACAAAATTAAAAGGTCCACTACCACCCAACAGTGTAGGATATGATGCATATAATTATTGGATTAGAAACAGAGAGACAAAGCAAGGGGGTGGAGTTATGTTCCTGACTAAGAAGGATATAAACTTGAGGTGTATCACATATGGAAAGAATACAGTAGAGATGATTATGATAGAAGTGGAAGACAGAGATAAGAAGAGCAGAAAGTTTGTGATAAATTATGTGCCTCCGAAAACAGCCTCGTGGGAAGAGCGTGAACATAAAAGTATGTTAGAGGACACAAAGATAACATTAAATAAAATAATGGAAGATGGAGGAAGATGGGCGACTTTAATTGCAAAGAAATCTGCTGGGAAGAGATGACAGTAAAGGGTGGAGACGGCTAATGGGGAAACGCTCTACTTGAGATGATTACTGACCATACAATGACACAGTGGATACAGGAGAACACTAGGTATAGAAATGAGGAAGAACCATCGAGACTAGACTTAATAATTACATCTGAACCTAGAATAGTGGACAAGATTGAATATAAAACACCAATAAGTAAAAGTGACCACATATTGATTGAACTGGAACTAAATGAAGAAAAATACATGAAAAGAAATGAACAATATAGAAAAGGAAGAATGATGTATGAAAAAACAAACTTTGATAAAATAAGAGAATTCTTTCAACAAGAAAACTGGGAAGAAATATACAAAGAAGAAACAACAGTGGAAGAGAAATGGATTATTTTGACAAAAATTTACAAAAAATGAGTGGAAAAGTATGTCCCAAGACAAAAACAAGAAAAAGAATATGTAAAATGCTGGTACAATAAAAGTTGTAGGGAGTTAAAAGACAAAAGAGACAAAGCTTGGACCAGATGGAAAAAAGACAGAAGGCCTGAAAAATGGAAAATATATACTTGTTATAGAAATGAATATGTACAAACGTGCAGAAAGGAAAAGAGAAAATATGAAAAAGATGTCATAGAAAAATGTAAAGATCAACCAAAACTATTTTACAGATTTGTAAACAACAAATTGAAAAACAAACAAGACTTGGAGAAATTAAGACAAGGAGTTGAATACACAGAGGAAATAGAAATGGCGGAAATTATGAACATACATTTTAAATCAGTGTTTATAAGGGAGAACATACAACCTGAAGAGATCGAATGGAAAGAGAAAGTCCCTCCCATGAAAGAAATAGAAGTAACAAAGAACGAAATATTGAAACACTTGAGTAACTATAATGTCAGAAAATCGCATGGACCAGATGAAATAGCAAACTGGATTTTGAAAGAATGCAGGAATGAACTGGCAGACAAAATACATAGCATAATAAACAGTTCCTTGAAAGAAGGAAAAGTTCCAGAAGATTGGAAAAAAGCAAATATAGTACCTATATATAGAGGAGGAAATAAAGACCCTACCAACTATAGACCAGTCTCTCTAACAAGTACAATAGCAAAAATTTGTGAAAGAATTGTCAAAAGTAAATGGGTAAAATATTTAGAAAAAAAACAACGTGTTAAATCCAAGGGAATTTGGATTCAGACAAGATCGATCATGCGTCACCAATTAAATATGTTTCTATTCAAGGCTAATAGATATAATACAAGAAAGAGATGGATGGGCTGATTGTGCATTTCTAGACCTAAAGAAAGCTTTTGACAAAGTTCCACATAAGAAGTTGCTTAAGAAATTAGAAACTGAAGGAGGAATACAGGGAAAACTGCTTAATTGGATGGAAGACTTTTTGCAAGAAAGGAAAATGAGAGTAGTGATAAGAGATAAACACTCAAAATGGGATGAAGTAATAAGCGGTGTTCCACAAGGAACAATTCTGGCCCCAATAATGTTTTTTATTTTCTTTCCGTGTCCTCTTGTATTTCTGTTATCCCATTTTATCAGATTCTCTCTGTCAGTAATTTCTATGCCTTTCATGATTCTGTAAATAGCTATCAAATCTCCTCTCTCTCTTCTTTGCTCTAGTGTCTGTAGTTCAAGTTTTGCTAGTCTCTCTTCATATGATAGTTTTGAGAGTGTTGGTGCCAGTTTTGTAATTGCTCTTTGTATTCTTTCAAGTTTTTTTATACATTTTTTTTGTACTTGGTGACCATATCGTTGCTGCATATTCCAATCTTGGTCTTATCAGGGTGATTAGAATTTTCCTCACCATTTCTTCATCCAGGTATGTAAATGCAACTTTGATTGTTCTTATTAAATTATAAGTTTCTCCAAAAATCTTATTTATATGTTTCTCAGGTGACATATTATTCATAACAATGACTCCCAGGTCCTTCTCATTTTCTACTTTTTTTATTCCTTCTCCCAATTTATATGCTCC
Organism: Oratosquilla oratoria; assembly: GCF_046742065.1. NCBI lineage: Eukaryota > Metazoa > Arthropoda > Malacostraca > Stomatopoda > Squillidae > Oratosquilla > Oratosquilla oratoria. The sequence goes on from NC_134796.1 coordinate 24,717,161, forward strand.
TGTTATTCTGTTTTTGCTTTTTCCAAATTCCATTATACTACACTTTTTTGTACTGAACTCCATCTCCCACTTCCTACTCCATTCCTGTACTATATTTAGATCTCTCTGTAGTGATTCACAATCTTCCTCAGTTTTCACTCTTTTCAGTAGTTTTGCATCATCTGCAAAGAAGCTCATATAGCTTTCTATTCCTTTATCCATATCATTGATATATATAGCAAACATTATTGGGGCCAGAACTGTTCCCTGCGGAACACCGCTTATTACTTCATCCCATTTTGAGTGCTGGTTTCTTATCACTACTCTCATTTTTCTTTCTTGCAAAAAGTCTTCCATCCAATTTAGTAGTTTGCCCTGTATTCCTCCTTCAGTTTCTAATTTCTTAAGCAACTTCTTAGGTGGAACTTTGTCAAAAGCTTTCTTTAGGTCTAGAAATGCACAGTCCGCCCATCCATCTCTTTCTTGTATTATATCTATTAGCCTTGAATAGAAACATATTAAATTGGTGACGCATGATCGTCCTTGTCTGAATCCAAATTGCCTTGGATTTAACACTTTGTTTTTTTCTAAATATTTTACCCATCTACTTTTGATAATTCTTTCACAAATTTTTGCTATTGTACTTGTTAGAGAGACTGGTCTATAGTTGGTAGGGTCTTTATTTCCTCCTCTATATATAGGTACTATATTTGCTTTTTTCCAATCTTCTGGAACTTTTCCTTCTTTCAAGGAACTGTTTAGTATGCTATGTATTTTGTCTGCCAGTTCATTCCTGCATTCTTTCAGAATCCAGTTTGCTATATCATCTTGTCCATGCGATTTTCTGACATCAAGATTACTCAAGTGTGTCAATATTTCATTCTTTATTACTTTTATTTCTTCCATAGGGGGGACTTTCTCTTTCCATTCGTTCTCTTCAGGTTGTATGTTCTCCCTTGTAAACACTGATTTAAAATGTGTGTTCATAATTTCCGCCATTTCTATTTCCTCAGTGTATTCAACTCCCTCCTGTCTTAATTTCTCCAAGTCTTGTTTGTTTTTCAGTTTATTGTTTACAAATCTGTAGAATAGTTTTGGTTGATCTTTACACTTTTCTATGACATCTTTTTCATATTTTCTCTTTTCCTTTCTGCACGTTTGTACATATTCATTTCTATAACCGGTATATATTTTCCATTTTTCAGGTCTTCTGTCTTTTTTCCATCTGGTCCAGGCTTTGTCTCTTTTGTCTTTTAACTCTCTACAGCTTTTATTGTACCAGCATTTTACATATTCTTTTTCTTGTTTTTGTCTTGGGACATACTTTCCCACTCCTTTTTTTAAATTTTTGTCAAAATAATCCATTTCTCTTCCACTGTTGTTTCTTCTTTGTATATTTCTTCCCAGTTTTCTTGTTGAAAGAATTCTCTTATTTTATCAAAGTTTGTTTTTTCATACATCATTCTTCCTTTTCTATATTGCTCATTTCTTTTCCTATATTTTTCTTCATTAAGTTCCAGTTCAATCAATATGTGGTCACTTTTACTTATTGGTGTTTTATATTCAATCTTGTCCACTATTCTAGGTTCAGATGTAATTATTAAGTCTAGTCTCGATGGTTCTTCCTCATTTCTATACCTGGTGTTCTCCTGTATCCATTGTGTCATTGTATGGTCAGTAATCATCTCAAGTAGAGCGTTTCCCCATGAGCCGTCTCCACCCTTTACTGTCATTTCTTCCCAGCAGATTTCTTTGCAATTAAACTCGCCCATTATAACTATTCTTCCTCCATCTTCCATTATTTTATTTAATGTTATCTTTGTGTCCTCTAACATACTTTTATGTTCACTCTCCTCCCATGAGGCTGTTTTCGGAGGCACATAATTTATCACGAATTATCTGTTCTTCTTTTCTCTGTCTTCCACTTCTATCATAATCATCTCTACTGTATTCTTTCCATATATGACACTCTTCACGTTTATATCCTTTTTAGTCAAGAACATAACTCCACCCCCTTGCTTTTTCTCTCTGTTTTTAATCAAATAATTATATGCATCATGTCCTACACTGTTGGGTGGTAGTGGGCCTTTTAATTTTGTTTCTACAATTCCCATTATGTCCGGTTCTTTTTCCTTCAAATAATCATTCAGCTCATTCAATCCTGTTATTAATCCATCTATATTTGTGTAAGACACTCTTAGTTTTCTGTCACTTCCATTGTGTTCTCTGTTTCCCTTTTGTTTTTCTCTTGTACGTCGAACTGCCTTAGTTTCATATTCACTACTCTCCAATAGAATCTCTCTTTCTCTGACTCCGTTCTGCTCTCATTTTTTTTTTTTTCTTAGCTTCAAGTCTTTTCTGCTTTTCTTCCTGTCTTTCCTCTTTATTCATTTCCCTTTATATCCATACCTTTTTATATTGTTCACTTGTTGCTAGTTTCCCTGTTTTGGATAAGATATTCTCTGCCGTCGTTTGTGACCTGAATTTAATCTTAATTGGTCTGGTTTTATCTGTACTATACTTTCCGAGCCTGAATTTTTCCTCAATTTCCTTCATAATTTCTGGTTCATCTTTCTGAACTAGTTTTAGTAAACTGCTTACTTTTTCATTTTCCTCATTGGTTCTTGAGGTTCTATCTGGGTTATGTTTCTCTTCCATTCCTAATATAATTATACATTTCTTTTTGTCAGCTAAGTCTCTTACTATATTCTCCTTCTGTCTCATCACTTTAATAACTGAGTCTTCAGTTTGTTTTCTCATTTGCTGTTTAATTATATCAGTAAATGCAACTTTACTGTTTTCTTTTATCGACTTCCATCCCTCTCTGTTTTCTTTACTATTCCTCTTCAATTCCTCATTCTCCACCTTTACTTCTTTTAACTGTCTTTTCGGGTTTTCTATTTCATCAGTTAAGTTTTTGTTCGCCTTCTCTAGTTCTTCCAATGTTTCAACTCTTTGTAGAATGTTGTCAACATGACCGAACCTACGCTCCAAGTCCTCGATCATCTTATCGACCTTCTCTTCTAGTCTTGTCAGTCGGGGGGGGGTTTGTGTCCCCCCCCCCTCTTTAAATCCCTGGAAAATATTCTCATCACTTTCTACTGTATTGCTCTTCTCTATACTTCTAATCTTTACATTTTTATTAGACATTTCATCGTCGCTCAGACTTTTGTTTACCTTTCGCCTGTCTGCCTGGGCCAAGTCTACTCCTTCCTCATTTCCTTCCATTTCCCTCAGCAATCCCTCCCCTTCTCCTCTTTCCCTACTTTCCTACTACCCCACGAGCAATTTCCACCCCACCCTGTAAATACAATAGGCACTTTTCTTTGCGTTGGGATCCACAAAACTTCAATTTCCTTCAGAACGTCTTCTAAGCCGTCCGTTCGTTGAAGTGTGTGTGTGTGTGTGTGTGTGTGTGTGTGTGTGTGTGTGTGTGTGTGTGTGTGTGTGTGTATATATATATATATATATATATATATATATATATATATATATATATATATATATATATATATATAGGCTGCATGTTATTGTGGTTAAGTTGCGTTCAGTTGATACTCTATGGTCTATATGGGGCGCCCCTCCAGACCTGATTCACACATCATTTTGTCTGTGATAGAGGAAATATCTGTCCATAGAGAAATGATGATACTTTATTATACTCCGGCTGTCCCTCCGTTGTGCTGACCCCCCCCCCCACCCCATGTTACTGCCCTGCACCATTTCTCTGAATATTAATTTCCTTTTTTCGCTGAACCCTGTGGTGGGGGAAAAGAATACTGCAACCAAGCTTCCCACTTGAGTCGTACGAGACGACAAAAACGGGACGGGGATATGACAAGGCCTCCTCCCTGTAGCCCCAAAGGGGACATTCCTAAAAATAATAATAATAATAATAATAATAATAAATAAATAAATAAATAAATGAATAAATAGAAGAAAAAAAATAAAAAAATAAAACATAAATAAATAAAAAATAATAATAGAGGCATAAGAGGGTCTAGGAGTTTTCCAACCAATACCCTACGGTTTGGGTCTTTTAATGTGCGTGGATGTAGTACAGATGAGAATAAAAAGGAAGAGAGCAGTATGTTTGTGAGAAGAAAGATGGATATGATGACAATGAGTGAAAGTTGAGAGGGAGGGGCAAGTGTGAATTTGCGAGTGTAGTTGGGAGGTTCTCAGGAGTGAAGAGAGGACGAGGGAGAGAAGGGGTGGCTATACTAGTAAGAGATAGGTAAGCGTGTAGTGGAGTGGAAGGAGGTTTCTTCAAGGTTAACGTGGATGAAGGTGAAGTGAGTAGGGAGATGTGGGTTTTTCCAAGTGCACATGGGCCTGGTAGTGAGAAGAGGGTAGAGCAGTGGTCGGGGAACAGGGGTAAATTACCCCAAATGGGGTAATTTAGAATTTGTGGAGGTAATGGACGTGCTACGGATACGGATGTGGATGTGCTAAGTGAGGGAAACTAATATGAAAGTTGGAGAAAAAGAATGCATCGAGGATCCCACGATTTTTAAAACTACGGAAACGGAGAAATATCAGTATTGAAACTGTTTCAACAGTATTGAATCAGTACTGAAACTGTTTTTCACCCTCAGTGAGACAGTAAATTGGTTTGTCCCCCACAGTACTTCAGTGTGGGGTAAATTCATTTTACTACAAATTCTTTTGGGGTAATACCTAAAAAAGTTACCCGGGCCCAGGTGTAAAGGAAAGAGGGGCTTTTTGGGTGGATTTAAATGAGTGCATAGAGGGTTTAGGGAGAAATGTCAATATAGTGGTATTAGGAGACCTTAATGTTAGGGTAGGAAATGAACGAACAGACGGAGTGGTTGGAAAGTGTGGAGCTCCAGGAAAAAATCGTAATGGAGAGTTTATGGTGGAGATGTGTTTAGAAAGAGAGTTTATAGCAAATACAGTGTTTAGGAAGAAAGTCAATCATAAATACACATGGAAGAGGTTGGTGGATGGAAGGGTGATAGAGCGTTAATTGACTATGTAGTGGTGACCAGGAGTATTGTAGGAAGAGTTAAGGATGTATATGTTCTAAGGGGAGAGAGTTAGGGAATATCAAATCATTTTTTAGTGGAAGGTAAGTTGAAAGTGGAGGATAGATGGAGAAAGAGGAAAAGGACAAAAGGTAGGAGGTGCTTAGGAGTGAACTGCTTAAATGAAAAAGAAAAGGAGTATAAGAAACTGAAAGAGTAGTGGGAGGGAGTGAAGTATAGAGTAGAACTAGGAGTGGAGGACGAAGGGGGATGGTTCAAGGATGGAGTCACAAGGTGTGCAAAGATGGTGTGTGGAACAAGAAAGATAGGAGGAATTAGAAGAAAGGGTAGTGAGTGGTGGGACGAAAAAGCAAAGGTTGTAGAAGAGAAGAAGCGAGCTTTCACAGATTGGTTACAAAATAGGATGAGGGAGTCATATGAGAGGTACAAAGAAAAGAGAGGTAAAAAAAAAAAAGATAAAGGAGGCAAAGAGGAGAGCAGATGTGAAATGGAGTAAGAGAATGACAGAAAATTTTGAAAGTAATAAAAAATGTTTTGGAAATTAAGAGAGGAAAGGGAGGTGAATCAAGTAGAGAAGAAAAGATAAAAGGTGTAGATGGAGATATGATAATGGAAGAGACGGCAGTAAGAGGAAGATGGCCAGAGTATTTTAGGGAGTTCCTAAATGTGAAAGAGGATAGGGAAAGGTAGTTGCAGTGGGCTGCGCAAAGAAAATTACCGTGATGAGTGAGGAAAATGGAGGAGAAATAAAGAAAGATGAGGTGAAGTCAGTTAAGATGATGAGAACAAGTAAGGCACCTGGGATGGATGGATGCCAGGCAGAATGTTCGAAAAAAGGAGGTATAGTGATGATGGACTGACTGGTGAGCTTACTTAATATTTGTTTAAGAGAGGGTAGAGTACCGGAGGACTGGGGAAAAAGGGACAAGTGTGATTGTAGTAGTTTCATAGGGATCAGCTGGTTAAGTGTAGTTGGGAAGGCTTATGGGACGGCCTTGATTGAGAGGATTAGGAGAGGAAGAGAGGGAGTAATTGGTGAGGAACAGTGTGGGTTTAGGAGAGGTAGGGGTTGCGTAGATCAGATTTTTGTGGTAAGACAGATATGTGAGAAAGCTATAGGAAAAGGTAAGGATATCTTTTTGGGCTTTTATGGATTTGGAAAAGGTTTATGATGGGGTAGACAGGAAGGTATTATGGGACGTATTGCAGATATGTGGAATAGGAGAAAAGCTGTTAAAAGCAGTCAAGAGTTTTTAAGAGAGTAGTAGAGCATGTGTCAGGATTAGAAATGGAGAGAGTGGTTTAAGGTAAAGGTGGGACTTCGTCATGGATGTGTTATGTTGTCTTAGCTATTCAATTTATACATGGATGGGGTGGTGCGAGGGGTAAATGCAAAGGTAGTGAATCGGAGATTGAAGATGGTTAAAGGAAATGGAGAAAAGTGGGAGATAAACCAGTTGTGGTTTGCGGACGACACTGCGCTTGTAGCAGGATCAGAGGAGGGATTGTGGAAGTTAGTGACAGAGTTTGTAAAGGTGTACAAAAGAAGGAAGTTGAAGATATATGTGGGGAAATGTAAGGTGATGAGATGTACAAGGTGAGAAAGTGGCAGCAGATTGGAAATGAGTATTAAAGGAGAGAGGCTGGAGGAAGTGGATAGTTTTAGATACTTGGGTGCGAATGTGGAGGGAAAGGGAGGAGTGGAGGTGGAGGTAGAATGTAGATTGGGAGAAGCGAGTAAATGCCTTGGTGGATTAAAAAGTGTAACGAGAAATTAACATTTTGGAATGAATGCTAAGAGGAGATTGTATGAAGAAGTGATTATGCTGACAGGACTGTATGGGGCAGAAACATGGAACATAAGAGAGGAAGAGAGAAGGAGTTTGAATGTATTTGAGATGAGGTATCTGAGAAGTATGATAGGGGTTACTAGGCTAGATAGAATGAGAAATGAGGAGGTGAGGAGGAGAACAGGGGTGGTAAGGGAGTTGGGAGATAGGGTTGACGAAAGAGTATTGGGATGGTTTGGACATATGTCAAGAATGAGTGAAGAAAGACTAGTAAAAGAGTTGTGGAAGGCAGAGGTAGGAGTGAAGATGAGGGGGTGATCTAGGATGAGATGGATGGATGTGGTAAAAGGGGCATTGGGAAAGAGGGGAATGTCTGTCGAGGAAGGACGAGAGAGGACAGAAGATAGGGGTGAATGGAGGGTGGTTGTGTATGGATGATGCTGTGATGTGTGAGGGGGAGTGGGTGGGGAATGGAGAGTGGGGGAGTATGTGTGAGAAATAAATTGACACAGCCTTTTCTGCATGAGGGGACGGAGAGTGGGGTCGCCGATTTAATGAAGCGGTCTTACTCTGGATGTGCTGTGTCCTGCGACACTGCTTGTGACCCAGGGCAGTGGGCAAAATGCAGGAATGACCCGTCATCCAGAGGTGCCAAGATAAGAGGGAGGGAAGAGGGTGAAGGGAAGTGGAATATTGGGGATGGAATGGGTGAGAATGTTTTTTTTTTTTTTTTTATCTATTTATTTATTTATTTGTTTGTTTATTTTATTGATTTATGTTTATTTATATATATATATATATATATATATATATATATATATATATATATATATATATATTTGCTACTTCCCTTTTAAGGGAGAAAAGCCTTTGATATATATATATATATATAATATATGTATATATACATATATAAATATATATATATATAGATAGATAGATATATAGATATATATAAACTCATCTGTTGAGATTCGAACCCCCGCCAGAGCGGCTTGCTTCATACAAGGCGAGGATCGTACCGCCTACGCCACCGCGACCCTTCAAAACAGAACGAATTAGTTCACGGACTAATCATTCTGCCGAGGGCACTCGGGTGGAACGTAGTATGTACTGTATTTCATCAAATCCTTTATGCAGGCTAGTCTTCCGACAAGTGTTTGTGTCATTGTGAAGGGTCGCGGTGGCGTAACATAATACATGATGTCCCTCAGGGTTCCATCTTAAATGAGACCGCTGTTATTTTTCATATATGTGAACGTCATGAAGTCTGCAGTCAACTGCAAACTTTTAATGGAAATGGATGATTCAACACTACTGTATTCACACAACACCATTGAAAATGTACTCAGTTCGGAATTTGAATCTGTTGGTCAGTGGTTTGATGACACGTTATCTCTGCACGTAGGTAAAAATGAGTCTTTTATTCTGTACAAACTACATATTAAAACAGTGTTCACATTTGAATGTTACCTACAATGGAATCAATGACACATCAAAAAAAGTGTGTTAAATATCTAGGAGTGACATTTGATCAAAACATGAGCTATGCTGTAATGGCAAATAAAGTAATCACTAAGGCCAATACCAGAGTAAATCTGTTGTACAGAATCTTCAGTTTTCTAGATATTAAAACTAGTGCAGTGTCACTTTGATTATGATGGTTGTTCGTAGTACCCAAGTCTATCTCAACATCTAAAACACAAACTATATATCTGCCAAAACAAACTTATCAAGGTTGTGCTCAAATTGAATCCTAGAACACATCTATATTTATCCCATTTCAGTCGTCTTAACTAGTTTACATTGGAAAGCAAAGTATTTTTAACTACCTATCATATCCACAAAATTGTACATGGTCATTCACCTAAATAACAGTCCACGTACGATCAGTTCACTGCCACCACACAATATCCAGTGATGTCTCTGTGTAGGCCTCCTCGTTTTAAAACTGTTTTGCGTAGAAGTTCCTTCAAGTTCACAACTTTACTTTTATGGAACAAGCTTGAGGTATCAACCCAATCTATTCAAAATTTTGTCACTCAAAGTACTTTGTAGGAAATTATTTTTAGATGCATACTTAATTCCCTAGTAGTTACATAAATACATACATATATATATATATTATCGGAAAATTTCGAAACACTGGACTCAGAGTAACCGAATTTATTACCGATGTTTCGAACCCTGTCCGAGGTTCGTCCTCAGGGTTATACATAGTAAGCAAAAGGATTCAATTATTTATTATACCGATGTTCTCTGGGACAGGTCCCATCGGATTGGACGAATTTGAACAAAATCAAAACCTATTACGAATGACAAAAGGAAATTAATTTCAAATTTGTATAAAGCGTCACTCAAATGAAAAGAATTGATAAAACCACATAACCCATGTCATAATAAACGGAACAATACAAATTCTAAACGACACCCAGAAATTAATAACATAGTAAGTACAAAGTGTCACCAAATGGAACCACCGAAAATAAGAAATAAAATAAAAGGGCGAAAAGAAAAATATCAAATGTCACAGACCAGACATAAAAGCACCACACGAGTCGTATGTCACCGCTCTAACTGTCCTGTGTGTCCTTATCTATACAAATCAGACTATAAAATAAAACAAAAACAAAAACACTGAAAGACAAAAAGAAATTTAATTACAAAGTTAGCCCAAAGTGTCCACAACAATAACAAAAGCAAATAATTGACAAACCGACATAATGAAAATATCAAAAAATCAAAAAATCACAGTCCGGACCCAAAAGCACCACACGGGTCGCCTATCGCCGCTCATCCTGTTCTGCTTGTGCTTAGCTCCCTTTATCATACAAATCAAAACTATCAAACAACACCAAAACTGAATGACAAAAAGAAATTGCAAAGTGTTAGAAAGTGTCCGATGAAAAAAAAGGGGGGGGGGATAAAAAGCAATAGAAGACAAACCCAACTAAATGACAATTAACTCAACAGCAGCGAACCAACAGTAAACAAAACAAAACCAATTCTGGACGATAAAAGAAAAGGAAAATGATGACAAAGTTAAATAAAGTAACATCACAAAAAAACACACACGAATGCCAACCATCAAAGTCCCGACATAAAAACACTACTTCTTCTGTCCTGTCTGTCTTTCGCTCCCTTGTAAATTGGATTTAGATTGATGCATCTGTTGACGCTGTTGCTGTCACTGGCCCAAGCTTCCAAAAATAGCCTCTCTCCTTTCTTGTTGTTTCTGTAAATCACACCAACGTTGTCCCAATCCATCTCGTGCTGCTCCTCCTGGCAATGCCTGAATATCGCTGAACTACCATCTTTACGATTTACAGCTCATTTATGTTCTCTAACACTTGTCGATCATTTCTTACCCGTCTCTCCTATGTAGCGAGTACAACAGTTGCCGCAGCCAATATCATATACCACTCCCGTCTTGTTCTCTTTCTCTTCCGTATCTTTTACCTTAGTACGAGCACCATGTAAAGAGTTGGCGGGTTTGTGAGCTACCTCAACACCGCGCTTCCTCAATAGTCTAGCAGCCACCTCAGATGCCCCTTTCACATATGTTTTTGTTTTATTTTATAGTCTGATTTGTACAGATAAGGACACACAGGACAGTTAGAGCGGTGACATACGACTCGTGTGGTGCTTTTATGTCTGGTCTGTGACATTTGATATTTTTCTTTTCGCCCTTTTATTTTATTTCTTATTTTCGGTGGTTCCATTTGGTGACACTTTGTACTTACCATGTTATTAATTTCTGGGTGTCGTTTAGAACTTGTATTGTTCCGTTTATTATGACATGGGTTATGTGGTTTTATCAATTCTTTTCATTTGAGTGACGCTTTATACAAATTTGAAATTAATTTCCTTTTGTCATTCGTAATAGGTTTTGATTTTGTTCAAATTCGTCCAATCCGATGGGACCTGTCCCAGAGAACATCGGTATAATATATAATTGAATCCTTTTGCTTACTATGTATAACCCTGAGGACGAACCTCGGACAGGGTTCGAAACGTCGGTAATAAATTCGGTTACTCTGAGTCCAGTGTTTCGAAATTTTCCGATAACATGGCTCCTGGACTCCAGCTCTTTACGAACACACACACACACACACACACATATTATATATATATATATATATATATATATATATATATATATATATATATACACTTGTCACAACTTTGGCGTTGTGACACACTATTTAGTATTTTCCTTTTTTTCGGCCCTTTAGCTATTACCTTTCCTTCACTCTGTGAAAGCGTTGGAAGTCTTAAAGCATCCAGTGATTATTTTTTTGTGGTTTTGGTCCCTTTTCAAGCGAGTTAAAGTTTTACGAGTCCCTCCACAACTTTTATTGTGCGAGTTTAGTACTAACTGGTTGACAGTGCCTTATTGAGTCTAAGTATCCTCGATTTTAGTCAGGAATCACTCCATCTCATCGTACACAGTTTGTCTTCATGAGCCTCTTGTCGTGTTTGTGGTTCGGTATGGACAAGCCAGGGAAAATGAGACCCACAATAACACTAAAACTAATGTTTAATGGTTAATATGGTCGGAGGGAACGGACGTAGTCTCGTTGGGAGAAGGTCCGGAGTGAAGGCCTCATCAAGCGTCGTGGCTGTGGGGGAAGAGCCACAGGAGGGAATGAGACGACTTGCTGGAGCAAACTGGTCCCGAGGCAGCTTGCTGGAGAGGACTGTCCCGAGGCCTCTTGCTGGAGAGAACTGCTGCTTGGAGTTGAGCCCAGGAAAGAAGTCGGTAGAGAACTCAGTAGAGAAGTCGGTAGAGAACTCAGTTTTTTTTTTTTTTTTTTTTTTTTTTTTTTTTTTTTTTTTCTGTAGATAATGCTTATCTACACACGGGCCTTTCTCCATTCGGAGGCCCGTAAGTGTTCAGCTACTCCGGCGTTTTTGTAGTTATCTGGGCGGAGGGTATCCGACCAGGATGTGGGCAAGCCGTTCTATGTTTTCGGTGATGTTGTAAACTATGTCGGCTCCAGTCTTCCAAGCTTCGGGGGCCATGGGGTTGAACTGTCTACCTCTTCTCAGGGCGATGGTGTGAGCGCACTCTAGTAGGTAGTGAAGGAGAGGTTCTGAGGTGTTCATCCCGCAGTGGTCGCATTCCCTTACCTGTCGTTCAATGATTTCCCAGCAGCATTTATACCCCAGCCTGAGCCTGTGGATGATCACGGAGAGTCCTCTGTCGGCGATCTTGGTGGCGGGATGAGGGCACAGTTTGGTGGCCCTCTCGTACCACTTTGCACTTGCTGATGCTGAGTTTATCGATTTTCTGTGGTTGGTTACCTTTGTTCGTTGTCTCTTGCCCAGCTTTTGATTAATGTGGTTGATGGTTGGACTTGGATTTCTATGTGAGGATGGTAGCGTGTTGTCTTGGCCAGCTCATCTGCTCTATCGTTTCCGTGTACCCCTATGTGGCTGGGTATCCAGTTGATGATGACTGGACGATTTTGTCTGTTGTGTAGCTGCATGAGGTAGAGTATTGTTGTGATAATGTTTATGTTGGTGGGTATGTCCTTCTTCTGGAGTACTTGTGTCACCGCAAGAGAGTCTGTTTGTATGACCACCGGCCCTTGTAGTTGGCTTGAGTACTCCAGGGCTTTTTGCATTGCCACCAGCTCAATCTGTAGGGTCGAGCAGTGGTCTGATGTGCGCCAGGCGGCGGTGTATGTTGCGGAGTATACTCCTGCACCTGTTATGCCGTTCTCCGGGTCGACAGTGCCGTCAGTGTAACAGACAAAACCATCCTGGGCCTCCGTTGCCTGGATCGCTGTTCGTGCAGCGTCTCTCAGTTCCCCTGGTGAGCAGTGATTCTTTGCGTGTGGTAGTTGTGTGTGGTTGAAAGTAGTTGTTGGGGATGTCCACGGGGCTGGAGGTCGGTACTTCAGGCATGCCCTGTCTGGCTTCAGAGCCTTTAGGTGCCCTTCCATGCCTGTCGCGCGGATTTGGTCTCCTAGGTGTCCGACGTATGTATCTGGTCGTGGTAGGTCCGGGTGCGCGTCCAGGTGAGCCTTGAGTTTAGTCTTGAGATGTGAGTCCCTGTCGCTCAGCAGGGCCTTGGCTGCCGCGGTGCAGTTCCGGGTCTGAATCCTGGCCATCAGTGGTGGTATGCCAGATTCCATCTGCAGGTTGTTTTTTCTGGTCCACATGGAGAACTCAGTCTGGATTCTGGATTCCAAGAAAAGACCACCTCGCTTGCGCGGGATCGGGTTTTGTGGGAGGGGAAGAATGTCTGTTAGAAAATGAAAAGATAGTAGTGTATAAAAGAGGGCTATTGCCACCGGGCGAATTGCGAGCGATTAGGGGCTAGATTGTTGTCATGGCTTAGGAGGACTGGACCAGGAGCTTGGAGGGAAGCGCCTGACGCCGGAGGTTAGGAGGTTAGGATTACCAACGGGGTTAGGATCACCAACGAAAGTTTAGAAAATGGTAGGAGGCGTAGTAGTAGAGAAAGGTGGAAAAACGGAAAAATCTTTAGTGGGAGGTAAACTGAAATGAGAAGATGTAGTAGAAGAGAAAGTTAGAAAGGAAGCGAATTTTAGTCGAAGAAAAAGTAAGTGTATATGTTTGTGCGTGATTTGTGGCTCTGTTCGTGAGAGGTGTATGTGTGTATCTTACGAGAAGTGAGTTGATTTCACTTCCCGCGTGTAGAGGGCGAACCTGATAAGCCACAGGTGGGGCGAGCGTTGTCTGTTTATCCCCAGACTGGGTTTGAAGTCCTTTTAGAGCTGATCAAGGGGCGGAGCGAGGGGGGGCAGACGGGCGGTGTACACCCGCCTGCCGACGTCAACGAAGAGATCAGTGACCAGAACGGGAGCGGCAAGGAGATAACTCCCCGCCGCCACCGCTGGCGAGGGCGAACCTGATAAGCCACAGGTGGGGCGAGCGTTGTCTGTTTATCCCCAGACTGGGTTTGAAGTCCTTTTAGAGCTGATCAAGGGGCGATGCGAGGGGGGGCAGACGGGCGGTGTACACCCGCCTGCCGACGTCAACGAAGAGATCAGTGACCAGAACGGGAGCGACAAGGAGATAACTCCTCGCCGCCACCGCTGGCGAGCGCGAACCTGATGAGCCACAGGTGGGGCGAGCGTTGTCTGTTTATCCCCAGACTGGGTTTGGAATTCGGAAGAGTAGATTCAGTGGCGATGCGAGGGAGGGGCAGACGGGCGGGTGTTGTATGGTCTCTTTCCTTCCAATCACAACTCTGAAAACAGAGAATTACGCGATTGGGAATTGTGTGTAAATGTCAGAAGTGTAAACTCGCTCACCAGCGTCAGCGAGAGGCCAGCGTTTGGTTGCGGGCCGGTCGGACAGAAAGGTGTCCCAAGTCTCTCCGTCAACCAGCCTGCGGTCAGATTGGGCGTACTGAGCGAAACGATTGGGCCTCTGCTTTGCTAGCGAGAAAGTGTGCATGTGCCTCTTTTCTTCCAAGCACTACTCTGAAAACAGAGATTTACGTGACTTGGGAAATGTGTGTGTGTAGAGGTCGGCCATGCCAGACCGGCGGTAGCTAGGAGATGTATCTCCCAGCCACCACCGGCCGGCGATGATACTTGGATCTTGTTGAGAGAGCTGGTTGAAGAGACGTCCGACCTCTAGGAGCGCTGAGTTGATTCTCAGTAGAGAAGTCAGTAGAGAAGTCGCCCTTTTAAAGGAGACTGGCGGGAACGTGGGGAGCTTTCCAAGTTCCTGATTGGCTGACCAGCGGCGCGTCACCACACTCTCATGCTGAGAGTTTCCATAGGTTCCTATTATTTAGAAATGTCTCAAATTATTAATTGATTTCAGTTATTTACTATGTCATTATTATTGTTCCTTTACATTTGTGTTATACTTAACACCTTTTTGCCTATGTATCATCATTTGTTCTTGTCCTTATTGTTTTGTTGGAGAGCCCGCTACTTTTCATACCCCCTGCGCACTTGCCACTTCTTGTTTAGACTAGTTTAAATTAGGTTAGTTACGGCCACATGTCCCTTTCCTTCTAACTAGTAATTGTTTCACATGTCTACTAGAATTGCCTCAACTTCTGGTCCGACATCACACCACATTCTTTAGGTAAATTAACGATTAGGAAAACGCTCGCCAAAAACAGCGCATCATTCCCTGCCCATACTGCCTCGGGCGTCGCGTCGGGCAGTACTTACTCTACCTGCAAAGGAGGCACATCCCTGGAGGATGTTCCCGTTGAGACTATGTGAACACGGTAAACTAAATCAAAGACCCAGCTGTCGGCTAATACGATTTTTTTTTTTTTTTTTTTTTTTTTTTTTTTTTTTTTTTTTTTTTTTTTTTTTTTTTTTTTTTTTTTTTTTTTTTTTTTAATGAGGCGGTGTGGTGAAGATCGTGTCTGGAATGCTTGAGACATCGACGCAGTGTTAATATAGTGAACGGCAAAGTATGAGTGAGAGGACCCAGTCCCCGGGTATTGTGAATCACATGTTAGTGAATCAAAGTGGTGAAGTTTGTGTCTAAAACACATAGAACCTAAAAGCAATATGAATTTAATGAATGACATTATGAAATTGCAAGGATCCGGCCGTCGACCATTGCCAACTACGCGTTGATAACTCAACGTGGTCGGAACCACATGCAATCCTGGGCAGAGGATTACCAATCGTCGTGCATCTGTATCATCCCATTCGTCTGAGAGTGTTTCCCTATCAAAGGACGCTACAAACTTAGTACAGCACTGCTGGGATGAACGGAAATGTGTTACAATAAGTATTGATATAATTTTAGCTTTAGGTATTAGAGTGCGCAGGGTCAGTTAGGAAAGCCATCTCCAACCATGTGTATGTACATCATCTTGGATTCATAAATTATTACAAATTTACCAAGAAAAATAGTGCTTGTGGGAAAATTTACAAATTGATTATGTTGTTTCTATGTGTGAATTGTGAAAACTTCTTGAATTACAATAAATGTCAAGTGATAGATTAGGCCTGTGATTTACACCTTGAGTTTGTCACCCCCTCCCCCTTTTTTCTGAGAAACACATTCCTCTGGTTCTTCGAAACTACGTGCATGTAGTGGAAGGGACAAGCGCGGTCCCGACTTGCTCCCGATGTTCCTGGATTTTGGCTCCCAACTACAGCTATTCCCCTTCCCCCAAACTCCCAATGTGTGAGAAATTCTTATGCTAGTCAATCTTTTTCCTTCTTCCACTATCCAGGGATTTCGAGACATTACTTTCTACTATTTATTGTCCAGTCATAGCAATTATATTTATATTTAGTTTTATTGTCTAGTCAACTTTTGTGTTCTTTGTAAAACTACCACATGTATTACGGTATTATTTCCAACTTGCATTTTTGTATAATTATGTTATCTTATTTTCTTAAGGGACCTCAATGGAAGAACATGAGCTATGAAGGCAGACTATAGAAACTGAAGATACCTACATTAACATATAGAAAGCAAAGGGAGATATGATAGAGACGTACAAGGTCTTGTGTGCAGTCTATGACCCAGAAGTATGTCAGGATATATCCGAGTTAAGGTAGGATCATACCACGAGAGGACAACACAGAAACTATTTAAGAAAAGAACTAAATTCGGAAGTGCAAAAATTCCTTTTGTAAGCGAGTGATAAATAACTAAAATGCACTACTTCGGTATGTAGTCCAAAGTCAGTCATGTCATTTGAGATTAACCTGGACAAAGCCTGTAAAAAACAAGACTTTAAATATAATTACAAATCCAAAATCGAATACAGTAAAATCATAGCGACCGCCACCGTAAATTCAGCTAATAGTACAGAGCTGGATACACACGTCTAGGCCTCTTCCAGAAGTCAACTGTGAGTAACTGAGAAATAAGACACGGACATAGACAATCTTCCAGAAGAGGTTATACAGCCATGCCTCTGGCTCTACTCCTTCGTCACCGTCATCACTTTTCTTCTTTTTTCGTGATTTCCGGGGCTGGTACCCGCCCGGACCTCAACCTTGTTGGTGATCCGAAACATGAACGCAGGACATGGTGTCCACGATATGCCAATGCACGGTTGCCAGATTGGGCTACAAGTCGCAAATTGGGCTACTTTTGAAAGCTCGGCGCGACTTAGATTTAAGTTTTGCGACTTGCGACATTTTGGGCTACTTTTGAAGTAAGTTGGGCCACTAATGAGAAGACTGGTAGTTATTATTTCTGCATTCATGAAGACTAATAGAGTAGTGATTATTTCTGCATTCAGGAAGTAATTTTGGCATAATTTGGCATATTCTTGGCGACAGTTGGCATTTTTTCTTGGTAAAACCAACCAGGCAACCCTAGTCCGATTTGAGACTGTAGTAGTGTTTGGTTCGGAACAACGGCAGGACAAATGAAAATCAACACAAACTATCTAATCTCTTTCTTTTGGTAAATAGCCACAAGGTGCGACACTAGAAGTGTCACATGAGAAATATAGGTGAAGCTCGGACAAAGGCCACTGCTTAGTGGAGCTTATGGTTGTAGCTGGACGTGGAGCCTAACGTCAGCGAGGCGGTAGCAGATGATGACGGCGAGGCTCGATGGGACGGCTAGAAGGCTGAACAAAGAGATGTTGTGTGTGCTGGTAGTCACAGTTCTGGTCATCTCAACGAAACGCCGACCTTTTAAAGGAGGCTGGCGGGAACGTGAGGAGCTTTGCAAGTTCCTGATTGGCTGACCGCTGGCTGGTCGGGACGTCCTTGCGACTTACGCTTGCCAACTATATGAGTGACGGGTCGTGGGATGCGTCACGTCACTACATCACTCCCCCGGCTCTTCGAAAGCGGGCGTCGAGGAGGATAGGGAGCGACGCGCGCGACGTACTTGAACCGGTCTGGCCTTCGGATCAATCGCCCCGAACGAGTGGTCATGCCGTCAGGGGGCATGTCTGGTGAGGAGGGCCTTGATGGAGGGGGCCTCGAGTGCAGGGTGGTGTTGTCGAGGTCGGAGGCCTGGTGATGGGAGGTCGGTTGAGTATGGAGCTGTGGAGACATAAGGTTGGGAGAGAATTGTTGCATTGCATGGTAGAGCTGGGGCATGGGGTGGGGAGGATCTTGAGGGGTGCCGGGAACAGTTGTAGAAGGGTGTGGTTGTGGGATAGGAGAAGGATAAGGGTTCGCCGTCGCGCATGCGTGATCTGTGTGAGTTTGGGGGGGGCTGCTACAGGTGCTGTGGTGGTGGGGAGAGTTTTTCGGGGGGTGGGGAATGACTTGGTTCGGTGGTGAGGATGGGGTTAGGACCATGTTGTAAGATGTATTGTAGTGGCCCTGGAGGTTTGGTAGGGGGAGTGGTGGGGAGGTGGGCCGGCTTGAGCCTGTCAATGGAGACACGATCCGGTTTGGCATCTCGGTTGATCACGAAGTGTTTTGTTGATCTGGTGAGGACTCGGAAGGGGCCATCGTATGGGCGTTGAAGAGGAGTTCGTTTAGAGTCTCGCCTGAGGAAGACATAGTCACTTGTAGACAGGGCTGGGGGAAGGTGCTCCGGTTGAGGTTGTGGTGGGCGAGGGGGGGTTGGACGGGTGTTGGCGAATGTCTCCTTGATAAGTTGGAGGAGGGCGTGACGGTCAGGATCGCCGACGGCAGGCGTGGCAATTTCCCCAGGGAGGCAAAGGCTCTCAGCGTAAAGTAGCTGAGATGGGGAAATGTCGTTGTCGACCTTTGGTGTGACGCGGATCGTGAGAAGCACCAGGGGAAGGGCGTCGACCCAGTCGCATGAGGGTTGTGCCTTCAGCGACTCCTTCAGTTGGCGGTGGAACCGTTCCACGAGTCCATTGGCTTGGGGGTGGTAAGCGGTATTCCGGTTGCGTTTGGTGCCAAGGAACTTGAGGAGGCTGGACCATAGGTCAGATTCGAATTGAGGGCCCCGATCGGTAGCAATGATGTGAGGTGCGCCGAATCTGGATACCCAACCGGAGAGGAAAGCACGGGCGGTCGTCTCGGCGGATATATCCGGAAGGGGGATCGCTTCTGGCCACCTGGTGTACCTGTTGATACACGTAAGGAGGTAACGCATGCCACGAGAAGGCGGAAGGGGGCCCACAATGTCCACATGGACTGACGGGAAACGTGCCGTGGGTGTAGGAAAACGCTGGAGTGGTGCGTGGACGTGGCGCGTAACCTTGGCCGTCTGGCAGGGGAGGCAGGTCCGGGTCCATTGTCTGACATCCTTGTCAGACGGCAGACATCCCGGCCAGACGACTCGATCCGTGATGAGGCGTTGTGTCGTGCGGATGCCTGGATGACTGTGGTCATGGGAGGAGGTGAAGATGTCCTTACGGTGGCAGGCGGGGATGTACGGGCGGGGTTTGCCTGTGGAGACGTCACACCACAATGGTACGGTGTTGTTAGGAAGCTGTCTTAGCTGTAAGGCTGAGGTGTCGTGCATACGTAGGAGGCGGAGTTCACTGTCGTTATTTTGAGATGCGGCGATGCGTGAGTAGTCTATGTTGTGGTCAGGGAGGATGCTGGATGTGATTCTAGACAAGGCGTCGGCCACCTGGTTATCCTCTCCTTTGATATACTCAATTCGAGTATCAAATTGGGAGAGGAATGACATCTGCCGAGAGACTCTTGGGGAGTGATGGTCGGAGACCCTGTCTAGGGCATGGGCGAGTGGCTTGTGGTCTATAAGGATGACGAAAGGCCGGCCTTCAAGGAAGTAAAGGAAGTGCTTGACGGCCGAGACTATGGCTAGCAGTTCCCTGTCAATGGCGCTGTAGCGAATTTGAGGAGGGTCCAGACGTTTGGAGAAAAAGGCGATAGGCTGGAGCTGGCCGTTGATCTTCTGTTGGAGGACGGCGCCAATTGCTGAGGAGGAGGCATCGGTGGTAAGGAATGTGGGGGCGTGAGCTACCGGGTAGGATAAGCGGGCGGCCTCAGCGATTGCCCGAATGCTTGGGTCGCTTCGGAAGACCACTTCACAGGTTTGACCGACCGCTTGGAATGGTTCTTGGTGAGGTCGTTCAAGGGAGCGAGTTTTGCAGCTGCGTCGGGGACGAACCTATGATAATAATTGACGATTCCAAGGAATCGTCGGAGCATTTTGATGGATGTTGGCTGTGGGAAGTCTTTTATGGTGTCGATTTTTTTGAGGGAGAGGATACAGGCCTGCCGTTGAGATACGGTGTCCGAGGAAGTCGAGAGATGAAACTCCGAGGAGACACTTGGACGGGTGTACCCGGAGACCATAATCTTGGAGGCGGCGAAAGAGGAGGCGGAGGTGTTGGCGGTACTGGTCGTGAGTATCGGAGGCTACGAGGATGTCGTCGATGTAAACGGTGATGAAATCGAAGTCTCTCAGGGCATGGTCTATGAACCTTTGGAACGTCTGGGCGGCATTCCGGAGGCCAAAAGCCATCATCTTCCATTCGAAGAGGCCGAACGGAGTGGCTATGGCTGTCTTCTGGACGTCTTCCGGCGCTACAGGGATTTGATGAAACGCCCTGACCAGGTCGATCTTAGAGAAGACCTGTTTCCCGTGAAGCTTGAAGTGGAAGTCCTGAGCGTGAGGGATGGGGTAGCGGTCGGGCTTCGTGATGCGGTTAAGTTGACGGTAGTCTCCGCAAGCCCGCCATTGGTTGGGCGGTGGGGGTGGCTTGGGAACCATGTGGAGTGGTGATGCCCAAGCACTCTCTAATGGTTGGATGATGCCCTGGTCTAGGAGTTCTTGGAACTCCTGTTTGGCAGCGGCCGACTTTTCTGGGGAAAGTCGTCGAGGCTTGCTGTATACTGGTGGTCCAGATGTCTGGATGTGGTGCATGATGTTGTGAGGGGTGGTGGTGGTGTTGGTCTTGTCTGGCGATGTTAGCTGGGGAAACTCCTGCAGGATGCGTGCATAATCGCCATCGGGCTGAAGTGACGATATCTGGTGGGAAGTTGCGTTAGTGGTGGTTCCTGGTATGCTTGTTGTGCCATGGCGCTAACTACCATATTGTAGTGCTGGAGGAAGTCGTAGCCAAGGATGGGTTGCTGTACCGCTGCTATGACGAACGTCCAAGGGAACTTGACATCGTGGAGTTCCAGGACGCTGTGGTGGCTGCCGTACGTTGCGATGGGCGTACCGTTGGCTGCAAGCAGGTCGTAGGATGGCCAACGGGTACCGTGGTTGGGTTCTTCCGTCGGGGGTATGATGCTGACGGCTGAACCTGTGTCTACCAGGAAGGATAGGCCAGAATGGCGATCATGCACTGAGAGGAGGGTGTGGGTATGGTTAGCGGGGGTAGGGGTGGTTACCGACCCCCGCGTTTGGCGTTTCCCTGCGACCAGCTGCATGGTTGCGTGCATCTGAGCGCCTCGGCTCCGAAGCAGGTGTGGTACCAGCAGGTAGTATCCTGTCGTGGAGCGGGGCTACGTGGTGGTTGATGGCTTCCCTTCTCGGCTAAAAACTGGTTGAGCAAAGTCTTCATGTCGGCCACTTCCTGTCGTAGCTGCTGCACACTTTGGTCACTGGCACTATATGACACGGGAATGTTTTCACTAACAGCACTAATGTCACTAACACCTGGGTCGTCACTACACTGAACACTTTGCACTAGTTTGTCATTGGGGTGGAAGCTGCTGGCTGACCGGACTTGTACAGAGATATGACGTTGGAACAATCTATCTGCTATTTCGCAGTATTGTTCGTCGTCCTTATCGCCGGCTAGAGCTTCCAGATGTAAGTGGAGGGCGTCCGGCATCTTGGAGAGGTGAATGGAGTGGAGGAGTTCCTTGGGCAATGACACCTTTGCCCGGGTGTTGAGGGCGGCCATACGGTTGTATAATTGTGACGGGGTGGTGTCGCCGAGTTCACTATGCTGGATATCTCGGTAGAGCTGGTCGTCGGGCTTGGTGTAAAGCTTCCGCAGGGCAGTCTTGAGGGCGGAACACTTGCCTTCTTGCGGAGGAGAGGAGACGACGTTACGGACAAGGGCGATGATGTCCGTTGGTAGCGCGGCGATGTACGCGCCGAAGGCTTGGAGGTCCGGCACGTTACCTTGAGTGGCTAAGTAGGCCTCTGTGTGAATTAGCCAGCTCTCCAAGTCACGGGAGAAACTAGGAACTTTCACTTGTGTGCTTTCCATAATCCTGGTTGTCCTTCACCGGGGTCACCACTTTGTAGTAGTATTTGGTTCGGAACAACGGCACAAACTATCTAATCTCTTTCTTTTGGTAAATAGCCACAAGGTGCGACACTAGAAGTGTCACATGAGAAATATAGGTGAAGCTCGGACAAAGGCCACTGCTTAGTGGAGCTTATGGTTGTAGCTGGACGTGGAGCCTAACGTCAGCGAGGCAGTAGCAGATGATGACGGCGAGGCTCGATGGGACGGCTAGAAAGCTGAACGAAGAGATGTTGTTGTGTGTGCTGGTAGTCACAGTTCTGGTCATCTCGGCGAAACGCCGACCTTTTAAAGGAGACTGGCGGGAACGTGAGGAGCTTTGCAAGTTCCTGATTGGCTGACCGCTGGCTGGTCGGGACGTCCTTGCGACTTACGCTTGCCAACTATATGTGTGACGGGTCGTGGGATGCGTCACGTCACTACAAGACTGCTACGTATGATGAAAATTAACAGGAACGTATTCAACGTGCTAGATCGTCCCGCTCGCTTATCGGCCCGCAGACGCACAATACGAAATGTACGTATTTGAATATGAAAATTAACAGGAACGTATTCAACGTGCTAGATCGTCCCGCTCGCATCTCGGCCCGCAGAGGCTCAGTACAAAATGTACGTATTCGATTAGTCAGCCTATGTGACGGTCGATTGAGGATCATAGTGTGAGCTCCACAGATCTAGAAATGAAGAGGTGGTCAAACTACTCGAAAACGTTTCAGTCTGCCTGGTTAAAGGATCCCCTGTTTGAAAAATGGTTAGCGGAAGTGAAAGAGGATGGAAATAAGGCACGTTGTAAAGTTTGTAGAACGGACATGAGAGCTCACAGAACGGATTTAAAAAAACACAGTGAGTCGTTAAAACACAAACAAAATGTATCGAAAGTAAGTGACAAGCAGATGAGCATCAAGTCTGTTCTATCAAAGAAGGAAGATAAACTTAGTAAATTTGAAATTCGTCTCACTGTATATGTAGCATGTTATTCTTCTATTCAGTCAATTGATCATCTGAGTGAACTCTTGAAAGTAGAAATGCCATCAACATCAAGTGCGAGCTCCTGACAGGAGCATGTGCCAGAGTGAACGGTTTATGTGTAGATGTGATGGGGTGTTTAAGATGATCCTTCTTTTTTAGAGGAGGGCTCCTACTGGGGAGGAGCACGTTAGCTGGGCTGCCAGGACGATATGGGTGTGGCCCGAATCCGTGGTGGTGTTGGCCCGGAGGCGGTCCAGGGCTGTAGAAGGGTCGCCGAGAAGGTCTCGTAGAGGGAGGAAGTGGTCCTTCAGCGTGGGGCAGAAGAAGAGGCAGTGCTGGAAGGACACCGGTTCGGTGCCGCAGGTGCAGGTAGGTTGTAGGAATTTGGTCCACCAGTGGTTGACCCGGATCCTGGAAATAGCAGAAGATATGTGAGGAGGTAGTGAGCAAGAGGCCGAGGCCTTGGTCATAGGGCGAGTAGTGGGCCATCCCCGGGAGGCTGCGGTGGCGGCGTAGTCCGACTCCCAGATGTCCCAGGAAGCTTGTTCTATCCTGCGGAAAGCGTCGCAGGCCGTGAGCTGAAACACGACCCGGTTTTCCTCTGGCAGTAGAGACCTAGAGAAAGGGCTTGCTTTTCTGTGTCTGATAAGATTTTGAGTGATTGGAACAGGGTAGGCAGAGAAGACCTTATGGTGAACCTGTCGGACACAATCTTATCAGACACAGAAAAGCAAGCCCTTTCTCTAGGTCTCAAGTTTGATATTGGTATCGACAATAAAGGCTTTACGCATTACGTGAATAAGAACTACAGGTAGGGTGACAGTGACATTGAGAGAGGTTTCAAACAAGGTTTGATTACGTGTTTCCATGCTCTAGCAACAACTAACAATCACGCCATACCAAGAAGATACAGGTTAGCCTTGGAAAATCTTGGAAACAATGAGAACCTGGTGATCTCGAGTGCTGATAAAGGAGGGGGAGTCGTCATCATGAATAGAAAAGATTATATCAACAAAATGTTAGACCTATTAAGTGATACTTCAACCTACGTTAAAAAACACAAAGGTCACGCGGATCAAGAAGGAGAGAAATTCAAGAAAGAAGCTAGGAGGATTCTTACGAAATCTGTCAGAGGTAAGAAGTTAGTGGGACTGCTGGAAGAAGCCCCTAGACCACCTTGTATGCGCGGACTTCCGAAAACACATAAGCCAAACATACCGATGCGTCCCATCACTTCCGGTATTCGCAGTGCTCCACACAGGTTGGCCAAATGTCTGGCGAAACCCTTGTCCGTCAGGTTAGGGTCATTAAGCAAAGCCCACTTGAAAAATTCCCACGACCTGATTGAGAGAATGAGGAATGTGGACCTCACACACAAGACATTAGTTTCGTATGATGTAACAAGTTTATTCACAAATGTTTCTATTGAAGGGGCGTTAAAGGCAGCTAGGGAGGTGGTTTCCAACATGAGAGATGAAGATTTACCTCTAGGTAAGAAAGACTTCTTGAAATTAATTTCCCTGTGTGTGAGATTTGGCTTCTTCGTCTTCAATGACGAGGAATTTTTCCAGTGCCGTGGGCTCTTAAGTGCAGTGTTAGCCTCATTGTACATGGAATTGTTAGAAAGGGATCATTTTGTGAACGCAATGGGCCAGGATTCCACTTGGATGCGTTACGTAGATGACGTACTGGTCGTTGCTCCGAGGGAAACCGATCTCAACGAAAAATTGAATAGGTTAAACGGGATAGAACAGGACATTCATTTCACAATGGAGCATGAAGAAAATAATAGATTGGTCTTCCTGGACACGGTGGTTTAGAGAAAAGGGAATAAGACCGCATTCTCAGTTTATAGGAAAAGCACCAACAAGGATGACATCGTGCATTTTTACTCGGCCCACAACGACAGAATTAAAAGTGGAATTGTCATTGGTTTCTTCCTGAGAGCTTTCCGAATATGTAGTGAGGAATTCCTCCAGGAAGAGATTAATCACATTTTTTATATTTAAAAAAAAAACTACGATATCCAGAAGGTCTTTTACACAGATTGAGGGAGAAGGCCTTAAGAATAAGTAAAAGAAGCAGTGGGGATAAAAGAGAAGAGAGTGAGGCTGACAGTGGTGGGTTTTTGTCCGTCCCCAACTCAAGACGCGCGAGTGAAATGGAACAGTTGTTCACCCGAGCAGGGCTAAAAATTGCGTTCGGCACTGGTACCAGGATAGGAGAGATTGTGAGGAGTAAGAACAATAGTAAAGCCGATACAGTAGAGAACAGCTTGATTTACAAAAATCCATGTAAAAGCTGTCCCGTTAGTTATTTCAGAGAAACCAGCAGAGGGATAAAGAAACGTACCTATGAACACAAAAGCGACATCAGAGCTCACAGAACATCAAATTCGTTAGTGGTCCACCTTGACAACTTTGGCCTCCTACCAGATTGGGAAAGAACAGAGGTGCTGCACAAAGGTCTAACAAAACAGAGAAGAAAAGTAATTGAGGCAGCCTGTATCAATTTACATCCATGTAGCAACCACCGTGATGGATTTGTAAAGTTGGCGAGAGTAACGGCCAGCTTGGTTCTTCGTGATGCCGAACGGGGGTGCATGAAGAGCGAAGACGATCGGGGAGGAACGGGTTAAGCTGTGAGTATATAAGCTTTCAATCATTTGTTTGTGTACACTCTGAGGAAGTCCTTTCAGGACGAAACGTTAGAAATAAAAACTCCAACGGTTCCTGGTGTTTACCTCACCACCCTTCCACTCATTCTGTCCTACGTACCTCAATATATATATATATATATATATATATATATATATATATATATATATATATATATATATATAATATATATATGTATATGTATGTATACTTATATATTGGGCTACTTTAACCAGAATTTTGCTACTTATAGTCCTGCAGATCGCGACTTTCGACAGTTTACATCTGGCAACCCTGTGCCAGTGCAGTGACAATACCCGAAGGAAGGTGGGCTATGGACTATTGCGCGAGATCGGTGTATGTGGGAGGGGAAGAGATGTCTGTAAGAAAATGGATAGTAGTGTATCAAAGTCGGCTATTGCCAATAAGCGCAATTTCGGGGCGATAGACGTGGCGCGGGAGTAATGGGCAGGGAACTTGGACGGCGATGCCGATGTCTGCATCTTGAGCAACCAAAAGAGGAGAAAAAGGTAGGATGCGTAGTGGTAGAGAAAGGTTGAAAAATAGTGGGAGGTAAACAGAAATGACATGTAGTATGAGAGAAAGAAAGGAAGCTGATTTAAGTCGAAGAAAAAGTACGTGTAAATGCTCGTGCATGGAGTGCGGTTATGTTTGTGAGAGGTGTATGTATATTACGACTTACGAGAAGTGAGTAGAATTCTCCCGGTTGAAATTGGGCCCTACGGGGCAGGGAGGTGCTGACGAGTAAGCGGCGGTCGGCTCCCTAAAGGGAGGAAGAGTTGTCCTCTAGCGAGGCAGCAGGCGATAACTGGAGAGGAAGGTGGTGCATCACACATTCATTGATGCCCAAGTCACCTCAGGTCCTTGAAGTGAACAGCGGTCGGGGTCAATTACTCACAATGGATGCCTTTCCTGACCTCTGCGGCGAGGGTTCGAATCGACGCCACCACGGACCCCGACCGTCAGCCGAGGCAAGCCTCAATCTCTAGTATATTATTATATTCTTACCTGTGACTCAGTCTATATTTCATACAGTTGTTAATCTAATTATTTGTTGATTAAATAAAATGTACTGGTTATTGGCTTGAATTGTTTGTAAAATTATTGTATACAAATATACATAAATAAGAAACCATTGAGCGCTGAATTTCTTCATCACTGATTTCATCCTATGGATGTTTTCGGTCAACGCAATGAAGTTTGTACTATTCGTAATATAATTTAAAAGATCAAGTTTATTTTTACCAGTTCCACTTTAACTTAATATTCCACGGATATTTAAATACAAGGGCTGACTCGACTGGCTGCGAAATTCGCTATTCAACTTAGGCTATATCATGTTGAATATAAAAGATGTGAAAATATGAACGAAAAGTTGATTGCTGCATGTTTTAAATTCTGACTTGGTCGTGTGCTTAGTTGACATTAGCCGTACAGAATGTGCACTTTTGAACATGGCGCTACATTTTCAGCTGAGGCCTATGTTTCCATCAAGCACAGAAAGTTCAAGTACCTATGAAGCTTACCTATCTAGGTCGAGCAAGTAAGGCCAGGTTGCAGATAATGTAGGGTGGCCGAGGGTATTTATCCTGCCTATCAAATTGTAAACGACATGTTGAGTGCAGAGAGCAGCGGTAGAAATTCTTAAATGAGCAAGGTAAGAAAGTGCTGTTACAGTAACAATGCAACATTGATTAACAAATGCAGATTGAATGTGATCCCACAAGCAATGCAACCAGGTTTGGGAGAGGCCTGTTATTTATTGTCGGTAAATGTGTGCATCCCTTTATTGAGCTTGTCAATATATATTCTCCTGAAGAAATCGGAGTGGTGAATGTGTTATACAGGCTCAACATAAGGATATGCATGAAGTTAAAAGGTGAAGAAAATAAAAAGATTAGTGCTTGAGGTTTACCCACACTAATTCAGACTGGTAGATGGACACATTCTCAAAACAGATTTATAGGTGTAAAGATTAGAGAATTTCAATTTGTACCCTTGATAAAGAAAACCGTCATAACTGAAGTTCATAAGTTGAATTCAGTATAACAGCAATTATTTATTTGTCTAGAATTTCATAGGAGTTTTTTGAACCATGATATACCAGTATTACTTATTCTGCATTAAATATGAACCTTATCTGTATACTTTTTAATACAAGTTTACATTTAACTTTCATGTTTGTGGAACAAATGAATGAAAGAAGAATATGATTTTGTGGTAAATGTTGGGTATATCTCACTTTGATGACCTTTTATGAACCCTGACCCAGTTTGACCTAATATGTATATGTGGAATGCCAAGTGGGTTGTATTCAGGTATCATGCAAACACATGTTTCACTTTATTCTATTTTGCATTTGAAATATTATTTTATATATTTATTTTTCTACTATAGCATTGTAACTTTATGGTAGCTTAGGAGCTATTAGAGGACAGGTTAGGAGGTTAGGAGCTATTGGAGGACATAAATTTCATGTTAAATATTTGGATATTTTTTTTAGAAGTGCACACTTATATGATATGGTAATAGAAAATTGAATAATAATTTTGTAAATTTAGCATACTTTAATTTCTTCGACCTCCACCTCTACCAAAACATAGCGTCTCGAGTAGTCAAAGTGGCTACATTTGTTTGTTAATAGCTTTTAGCAACTGTTTCTATTATAGATTTCTACCAAAAATAATGTATATTATGTTGATATATCATAATTTTCAATTTTTTTATTTAATTTTCTATTATTATATTGTGTAGGTGTGCACTTCTAAAAATTGATCCATATTGTAATTTTGGAATTTTGCCTCCAAGTGTGTATGGGTTTTTATTTGTATAAATATTTCAATTCAATAGCACTTATTCCGATTTGAAATCATGCTTTTTTTTTTTTTTCTTTTTTCTTTTTTCAATGGAAACATTGTTATCTGAATGAATTCCCAAATGGGTACAGTTTGTTCATATTTCCTAGTACGGTAGTATAGCATAGTTTTGATTATGTCAATTTCCAGCAGCATTATTATTTATTTTATTTTATTTCCTTTTCTTTGTTATTAATATATATATATATCTATATATATAAATATATATATATATATACATACATACATATACCAAGGCTTTTTCCCCTTACAAGGGAGGTAGCCAAAAAGGGAAAGGCATAAAAACACTCCCACCCATTTCATCCCTACATACACTCCACACCCCTCCCACCCTCCCTCTCATCTGAGCACCTCCTGGATGACGGGCCATCCCTGCACCCTGCCCACCGCCCTGGGTCAGAAGCAGTGTCGCAAGACACAGCACATCCACAGCAAGGCCGCTTCATTTAATCGGCGACCCCCCCTCTCCGTCCCCCCTTGCATATAAGGAGAGGACGGGGAGAAATCCCTTCGGGCTGCGTCAAAATTTACTCACACATACCACGCCCCCTTCACCCCATCCATCCACCTCATCCTAGGACGTCCCCTCATGTTCACTCCCTCCACATCTGCCTTCCATACCTCTTTTACTAGTCTTTCTTCACTCATTCTTTCCATGTGTCCAAACCATCCTAATATTCTTTCATCAACCCTATCTCCCAACTCCTTTTTCACCCCTGTTCTCCTCCTCACCTCCTCATTTCTCACTCTATCCAGCCTAGTAACCCCCACCATACTTCTCAGACACCTCATCTCAAACACATTCAAACTCCTTCTCTCTTCTTCTCTTATGTTCCACGTTTCTGCCCCATACAGTGCTGTTGGCACAATCACTCCTTCATACAGTCTCCTCTTCGCATCCATTCCCAAATGTCTATTCCTCATTACACTCTTTAATCCACCAAGGCATTTACTCGCTTCTCTCAATCTACATTCTACCTCCACCTTCACTCCACCCTTCCTTGCTACACTTGCACCCAAGTATCTACCGGTATTGGTAAATTTTTAGTTTCGACCATGGGCGCAATATAGCAATAGAAAATTAATTATTAATTTTGTAAATTATAATGTATCAATATAATATGCAATTTTGTGGGCGGAAATGAAAGTAAAAAATACCTTGCTACAAGCAAATATGCTAATGAACGAAGTCGGTAGCATAGGATCGGGACGCCATCTTGTCGTCTGGCCATGTCCATGTCCAATATTATTTGGAGGTAATGGACCCCTTAATTTCGTCTCCACAGTTCCCATTATATTTGGTTTTTCTTCTGACAGGTAATCATTTAGTTCACTTAATCCAGAGATCAATCCATCTATGTTAGTATAAGCCACTTTTAATTTTTTTCCCCCTCCATCTTGTATTTTACCTAGTTGTATTATATGGGAAGGGAACTATGCTCGTGGTGACCCATCTTTATGTCTTTCAGCATCAAGTTGTATCTTTCCACATCCAGTTCTTTCTTAAAATCATGTATAGTTTTAGCACTCACTGTTTTCTCTTTCAATTTATTCCATGTATCTATTACTCTTTGTGGAAAGCTGTTCTTTTTCAAATCCCTTCAGTAACTGTCCTTAAGTTTCTTCTTGTGTCCTCTTTTATTTCTTCTGTTCCATTTAAGTAGATCATCCCTATCAAGGATTTCCATCCCTTTTATAATTCTGTAGATGGTTATCAAATCATCTCTTTCTCTTCATTGCACCAGAGTTAGTAAGTTTAGTTTGTCCAATCTTTGTTCATATGTCAACTTGCTAAGTGTTTGTGCCATCTTTGTCATTGCACTTTGAATTTTTCTAGTTTCTTTGTTTTTTATTTTACTGGGTGTCCATAGTGATGCTGCATATTCTAATTTTGGTCTTAATAGTGTAACTAGTATTCTCTTTACCATTTCCTCATCCATGTAGTCAAAGGCCACTTTCATTGATCTTATTAAATTGTAGGTTTCTCTAACTATTTTGTTTACATGTTTGTCTGGTGACATGTCGTTTGAGATAATTACTCAAAGGTCTCTCTGAGTTTACTTTTGTAACTTTGTTCCAATTTTGTATTGACCAGATATTCTATTTTTGCTTTTTCCAAATTCCATTATACTACATTTCTTAATGATGAAATTCACTTTGTTCTTTATACTCCATTTCCAGACTTTGTCCAGGTCTTCTTGAAAAGATCTGCAATCTTCTTTACTTACTCTCTTCAATAGTTTCACATCATCTGCAAAGAATTTTATATAACATTCGATTCCTTCATCCATGTCATTTGTATAAACAGCAAACATTATCAGAGCCAACACGGAGCCTTGGGGGACTCCACTTATCATTTTTACCCAATTTGAGTTCTTTTCTCTAAGTACCATAATTACCCCTCTCATTTTTCTTCCGTTCAAGAAGTCTTTCATCCATTCCAATAGTTTTCCCTATATTCCACCTATTGTTTCAATTTGTCTTAGTAGCTTTTTGTGTGGTACTTTGTCAAAAGCCTTTTGTAAAACCTTATATTAACTTCTGAACCAGATATTGTGAACAAAATGGAGTATGAAACACCAATTGGAAAAAGCAACCATATACTAATAGAGTTTGAATTAAAAGAACAGAAAAACACAGAAATGATAAACATAGAGAAGGAAGATTGTACAACAAAACGAACTAAGGATTTTTTTCCAAAACGCAAATTGGGATAGGTTCTCTAAAGAGGAAACAAATATGGATGACAAATGGAACATATTTAAAGAAAAATATAAAGAGGGAGTTAACAAATATGTACCAAAAAAGAAACAAAAAACTTTTTATATAAAATGTTGGTTCAACAAAAGATGTAGTGAAGCTAAAGCCAGGGGAGATAAAGCTTGGAAAAAATAGAAAAATGACAGGAAAACATCTAAATGGCAAACATAGAAACGAATATGTAAACATACACAGGAAAGAAAAGAGAGAATATGAAAGGGATATCATAGACAAATATAAGGATTAACTAAAACTCTTTTACAGATATATAAACAACAAACTAAAGGATAAGCATGATATAGTAAAATTGCGCGAAGGAGATAAAGAGTACATAGACGACACAGAGATGGCAGAAGTTATCAGACATTTCAGGTATATTTTTACAATTGAGAGCTCACAACCCCGTGAGGACAAACAACTAGAAAGTTCACCCATGATGAAGGAAATAAAAATAACACAGAGGGAAATAAGAGACCAAATAAAAAGCCTAGATGTCAGAAAGTTGCACAGACCAGATGAAATTGCAAATTGGATATTGAAAGAATGTATAGACGAACTGACAGATAAACTACACAAGATAATAGAGTTATCATTAAAAGAGGGAAAGGTACTGCAAGATTGGAAAGATGCAAACATAGTACCAATACACAAAAGAGGAAACAGGGAAGATCCTTCAAACTTTAATCCGGTGTCCCTCACAAGCACAGTAGCAAAAATATGCGAGAAGATTATCAGGAACAGATGGACCAAACACTCGGAAGAAAATAAAATAATAAACCCCAAACAATTTGGCTTTAGAAGTGGAAGATCGTGCACCACAAATCTAATCTGCTTTTACTCAAGACTAATTGAGATAATACAAGAAAGAGATGGATGGGCAGACTGTGCCTTCCTGGATTTGCAGAAAGCTTTTGACAAGGTACCACACAAAAAATTAATAAGTAAAATTGAAAAAATAGGAGGAATTCAAGGAATGGGTGAAGGACTTCTTAACTGGGAGAAAAATGAGAATGGTACTTAGAGAGAAAAGTTCGAAATGGAAGATGTAAAAAGTGGCATCCCACAAGGCTCTGTTTTGGCTCCTTTAATGTTTGCCATATACATAAATGATATGGATAAAGGAGTAAATTGTTACATAGATTTTTTTGCCAATGATGCCAAAAATACAAGATAAACTTCAACATCAAGAAATGTAGCATAATGGAGTTTGGAAGAGGCAAAAATAGAGTTTTGGGAAAATATACGATTGGAAACAAAGAAGTAAAGAAAGTAAACTCGAGAGGGACCTAGGAGTAATCATCTCAAGTGACTTGACACCTGACAAACATGTAAATAAATTATTCGGAGAGACTTACAACTTAAGATAAATTAAAGTGGCCTTCAACTACATGGATGAAGAGATGGTTAAGAAAATAATTACTACATTGATAAGGCTGAAACTAGAACATGCTATATCAATGTGGGCACCAAGCTCAAAGAAAAACACAAAGAAATTAGAAAGAATCCAAAGAGCGGCAACAAAGATAGCACCCACACTATCAAATTTGACATATGAACAATGATTGGAGAAATTACAGCTGCCAACATTGGAGCAGAGAAGGGAAAGAGGCGACTTGTTGACCATCTTCAGAATTATGAAAGGGATGGAAGTTCTCGATAGAGATGACCTATTAAAATGGAATGAGAGAAACAAGAGGACACGACAAGAAGCTAAAGAAGGACAGTTACAGAAGAGACCTGAAAAAGAACAGTTTCCCGCACAGAGTGATCTATGTCTGGAACAAACTAAACAGTGAAACAGTGAATGCCAGAACTATATACAAGTTCAAGAATAAACTGGATGTGGAGAGATACAAAAACAGGTCACAATGAGCATAGCTCCCATCCTGTAAAATACAACTAGGTAAATACAGTCTGCCCAGCCATCTTTCTTGTATTATATCTACCAATCTTGAGTAAAAGCATATTAAGTTTGTAGTACATGATCTTACACTTCTAAATCCAAATTGGTTGGGGTTTAGTATTTTGTTCTCTTCCAAGTTTGTCCATTTATTTTTGATAACTCTTTCACATATTTTGGAATTGTGCTTGTAAGGAATACCGGTCTATTGTTTGTTGGATTTTCTTTATTTCCTCCCTTATGTATTGGTACAATATTTGCATTTTCCTAGTCTTGTGGTACTTTTCCTTCTTTGAGTGAGAAGTCAATTATCTTGTGTATTTTATCTGTGAGTTCATCTATGCATTCTTTTAATATCCAGTTCACTATTCCGTCTGGCCCATGTGACTTTCTGACATCAAGTTTCTTTATTTGGTCCCTTATTTCTTTCTGTGTCACCGTTATTTCTTTCATTTTGGGGGATCCCTCTTGGTGACCATCATCCCACATTTGTGAGCTTTCAACTGTAAATACAGACATCTGGTCATTACTTCAGCCTTTCTACATCTGTGTATTGTTTATTAAATTATTTCCTTCACACAGTTTCACTATTTCATGTTTGTCTTTTAGTCTATCATTTACATATCTGTAAAATAGTTCAGGTTGATCTTTGCCTTTTGCTATTGTATCTTTTTCATAGTTTCTTTTTTCCTCTCTGCGTATGTCTACATATTCATTTCTCAGTTTGATGTATGTTTGCCATTTAGTCACTTTTTTGTCTCTTTTTCCATCTTTTCCAAGCTTTGTCTCTTCTATCTTTAGTATCCACAATTTCAGGCTCAGAGGTGAATAAGTCTAGTCTCAATGGTTCTTCGTTTTGTCTATATCTAGTGTTTTCTTTGACCCATTGAGTCAGTGTAATCAATGGTCATACCCAGTAGGATGTTGCCCCAGTGTTCCTCTCTACCTCCCATTGTCAACTCTTCCCAATTTAATTCCTTTGTGTTAAAGTCACCCATACTTACTATGTTTTCTCCATATTTCAGTGTCACAGTTAATTCATTCTTTGTGTCTTCTAGTGATTCTGAGTGTTCGCTGTCAGACCAAGTCTTAGTTTTTGGGGGCATGTATACAACTATGAACTTTCTATTTTTCATACTGCTATTTTTTACTTTAATTGTGATCAATTCCACATACCGTATTTTCCGGCGTATAGCGCGCGACTTTTTTCCATTGGAAGGGCCTAAAAATGGGGGGTGCGCGTTATCCGGTGGTGCGCATTATCTACGACCTACGATGAAAATTCTGCGGCTGTGTGTGTAATTTTTTTCACAACAACGTGACGATGTTGGCCGTCACAAAGTCGGGACGGCACACTTCTCCGTGACGTTCCGTGAGAACAAGAAGAAGAGCCATGGTGACATGAAAGAATACGCCAGCATGGGCTATATAAATATTTGGTATATGTAGGATCTATCGAATCTTCTTTTTCATGTTTAAGTAGGCCTAAACACCATGAAACATGATCAATATTCATGATATTTGCCCATGTTCACAGGATCCTAGTTTGAAGTTTTATGTTGGTTTTGTTGCTTCACTTTAGGTATGGTACAAATTCCATTGCGGCCGTTCATAAACTCGTGTCAAACACCTGACTACAACACCCTCTTTCGGGAGTTATATTAACTAAACGTCACCTCGATGAGAGACTCCTATTTCACCACTGTCATTACAGGTTCAAAGCTAAAACGAAACAGTCTGTAGTTTGTTTCAGTATTAAATAAAAAATGGTAAAGACGAATTATTTCCTAAGATATAAAATGAAAATTTTCTGTAAAAATCCCGAATTTTTTCTGTATATTTTACGTTCAATAAACTTTTTTTTAGATCACATTTCCTACAAACTATTTAAGCTACAAAGTAATAAGGGACCAACGCACAACATGAGTCATATACCGTACATGTAATTCCGACTTTTTCTTAGTTGTGTCCTGATTGATGCCTAAACTGACACTTGATTTAGTGACAAATCAACAGATTTCCCAGCGGTGGCTCTAGCCAATGAAAAATACTTCTCCATGTAACCTCGTTCACATGATACTAAGTAATTAATCGCCGTTATTTCATTGGTTTATTTTTACTAACATTAATTATCGTTTTCTATGCAAATATTTGGGATCCGTAAAACAGCACTGGCACCAACATCATGAACGTTGGCCGCTTTAGCTCACCCGGAATATGCTAGATCAGGGCCGAGATTGACAGTTCTATTGCCAATCTAGCCTACACTAAACACCCTCTTGCGACAGTTTGTAAAACTAAACGTCACTTCAGTAAAGACACTTATGAACCGAAACACAGTTTGTTGCTGCATGGCGATAAAAACTTGTACACGGTGATAAAAACTTGTAAGATGAATTATTCCCTCAGGATAGTAAATTAAAAATTTTCTGTAAAAATCCGAAATTTTTCATGTACATTTTGTATTCAATAAACTTTTCATGGCTCAAATTTCCCACAAAACAATGAACCAACGCAAGCAGGAGTCGCATACATGCAGTTCACGAGCTTTAGCCACCAGTGACTTTTCCTGGCATGCGCGTTATACGTCGGTGCGCGCTATCTGTGTACTAAGATAACGAAGTGCATGGGTGCGCATTATAACCCGATGCGCATTTTAAGCCGGAAAATACAGTAATCTTTTCCTTTTGTTGCCTTTATTACATTTAGGTCCTTTCTAGTCAGTAGCGTTACTCCTCCCCCCTGTTTGTCCATTCTATTTTTCGACTAAAGGTTAACCTTGTCCCACCATACTTGATTGTATAGGACCTTTTAGTTTTGTCTCCACAATTCCCATTATGTCAGGTTTCTCTATTGACAAATAGTCATTCAATTCATTTATTCCAGAAATCATACTGTCCATGTTTGTATATGCCACTTTTAATTTTTACATTTCTTCTCTTTTTTTTTTTCTTTCTTTTTTTTTTCTATTTTTCTGATGTACCATTTTCTCAGTCTCAGATCCAGCACTCTCCAAGGTGGACAAGGTGCAGGGATGACCCGTCATCCAGGAGGTGCTAAGATAAGAGAGAGAGTGGAGGGGTGTGGAGTGTTTTCAGGGATGGAATGGGTGGGAATGATTTTATGCCTTTTCCTTTTTGGCTACCTCCCTTGTAAGGGGGAAAAAGCCTTGGTATATGTATGTATGTATTATTATTATTATTATATATATATATATACATACATACATACATATACCAAGGCTTTTTCCCCCTTCCAAGGGAGGTAGCCAAAAAGGGAAAGGCATAAAAACACTCCCACCCATTTCATCCCCAAACACACTCCACACCCCTCCCACCCTTCCTCCCATCTGAGCACCTCCTGGATGACGGGTCATCCCTGCACCCCGCCCACCGCCCTGGGTCAGAAGCAGTGTTGCAAGACACAGTACATCCACAGCAAGGCCGCTTCATTTAATCGGCGACCCCCCCTCTCCGTCCCCCTTTGCATATAAGGAGAGGACGGGGAGAAATCCCTTCGGGCTGCGTCAAAATTTACTCACACATACTACCCCACCCCCCCGCCCATTTCTCCTCATGCAGTCACAACATCATCCATATACAACCATTCTCCACTCACCTCTGTCTTCCGTCCTCTCCCTTCCTTCCTCAACAGACATTCCCCTCTTCCCCAAAGCCCCCTTCACCCCATCCATCCACCTCATCCTAGGACGTCCCCTCATGTTCACTCCCTCCACATCTGCCTTCCATACCTCTTTTACTAGTCTTTCTTCACTCATTCTTTCCATGTGTCCAAACCATCCTAATATTCTTTCATCAACCCTCTCTCCCAAATCCTTTTTCACCCCTGTTCTCCTCCTCACCTCCTCATTTCTCACTCTATCTAGCCTAGTATCCCCCGCCATACTTCTCAGACACCTCATCTCAAACACATTCAAACTCCTTCTCTCTTCTTCTCTTATGTTCCACGTTTCTGCCCCATACAGTGCTGTTGGCACAATCACTCCTTCATACAGTCTCCTCTTCGCATCCATTCCCAAATGTCTATTTCTCATTACACTCTTTAAACCACCAAGGCATTTACTCGCTTCTCTCAATCTACATTCTACCTCCACCTTCACTCCACCTTTTCCTGCTACACTTGCACCCAAGTATCTAAAACTATCCACTTCCTCCAGTCGCTCTCCCTTAATGTTCACTTCCAGTCTACTGCCACTTTCACCCCTTGTACATCTCATCACCTTACTTTTACCCACATTTATCTTTAGCTTTCTTCTATCACATACTCTCCCAAACTCGCCACCAGCTTCCTCAATCCCTCCTCTGACCCTGCCACAAGCGCAGTGTCGTCCGCAAACAACAGCTGGCTCACCTCCCACTTTTCTCCATTTTCTTTAACCATCTCCAATCCCTGACTCACTACCCTAGCATTCACCTCTCGCACCACCCCATCCATGTATAAGTTGAACAGCCAGGGCGACATAACGCATCCTTGACGAAGTCCCACCTTTACTTCAAACCACTCACTCTCTCCATTTCCAATCCTAACACATGCTCTACTACTCACATAAAAACTCTTGACAGCTCCCAAAAGCTTTCCTCCTATCCCGTAAATCTGCATAACCTCCCACAGTGCCTTTCTGTCTACCCTATCATAAGCCTTTTCCAGATCCATAAAAGCCCAAAAAACATCCTTCCCCTTTCCTATAGCTTTCTCACATATCTGTCTTACCACAAAGATCTGATCTACACAACCTCTACCCGTCCTAAAACCACACTGTTCCTCACCAATTACTCCTTCTGTTCCTCTCCTAATCCTCTCAATTAAGATTCTCCCATAAGCCTTCCCTACTACACTCAACAGGCTAATCCCTCTGAAATTACTACATTCACACTTGTCCCCTTTTCCCTTGTAAAGAGGAACTATACAGGCACTACTCCAGTCCTCCGGTACTCTACCCTCTCTCCAGCAAACATTAAATAATCTCGCCAACCAGTCCACCATCATATTTTTTTGTCCTCTCTCTCTCTCTCTCTCTCTTCCATTCTCAATGCCCTATCTTTCTCAATTTCCTCTTCCTTTTTTTGCTACACATTTTTTTATTTTTCACTGCTAGTTTTGCCACTTTTGATAGTATTTCTTCTGCAATCATTTGAGTTCTTAGTTTAATTTTCATTGGTCTGTAGTTTTTTACTTTTGAGCATGTACCGATCCTATGTACGTCATTGATTTCCTTTTCCAGATTCTGTCCCTTGTCTTGAACTGCTTTTAGTATCTCCTTCACAATTTCTTTCTCTTCTTTTTCTCTTTGGTATTTGTGTACATTGTGTTTTTTGTTGATACCATAAACCACAATGCATTTATTTTTGTCCACTGTGTCTCTCACCCAATTTTCCTTTTCTTTGATCACCTTGATCACTGTTTCCTTTGCATTCTCTTTTACCTGCTGCTGTACTATTTCTTTGAATGAGAGTTTTTGAATTTCACATTCCTTTTTCCACTGATTTTTTTTTTTTTTTTCGTTCAGATCAGTCTCTTTGATTCTTCCATCTTTTCAGTCACTGCTTGCAACTGTTCTTTAACCTCTTTCTTCAATTCTTCATTTGTATTGCTGACCTCGTATTCTTTTCTTTCATTTTATCTTTTTATTGCACTCTGTTCACTTTTTAGCTCATTTTATTGTTAGTTGTGTTTGAGTTGGATACCTCCAGTTGTCAAGCTTTATGGTCTAATTTTAAATCAATCAATACTTCTGATAAGTTGTTAATTTCTCAATTCCTTATTGCACACACTATTGTTTCATCCAATTTGTTCCAAACATCCCCCACTGTGTGGAAAACGGTGTGTATTAGTAGCTGTCATATGTTTCCTCGTACTTTGCAACCAGTCCCAAAATGCACACTTCTACTATGTTCACTTCATCATCCCACCACCTACTACCCTTCTATTCCCTCCCATCCTGATTGTTCCACATACCATCTTTGCACACCTTGTCACTCCTTGAAACACCCCCATTTCTCCTCCACCCCTACCTCTGCTCTCTCCTTCACCACCTCCCTCCCACACTTCTCTCAGTTTCTCATTGTACTCCTTTTCCTTCTCATTTAAGCAGTTTACTCTAAGTATCTCTACTTTCTGCTCTTTTTCTCTTTGTTCACATATCCTCCACTCTCAACTTAGCTTCCATATACATCAGACAGCCTCTTCGGCCTTTGTATCATTACATATTTTACTTGATATGTAATTATTTATTTTCTGTCTATATACCAAAAGGTTTCTTCCTCCTAATAAGGGAGGTCACAGTAATAGACTTTTTGTATAACTTGCATTATTTTTTCATTACCACTAATATATATGTGTCAGTATTTTGTAGATCCTGTGAGACAATTCAGTAGGTTTTATGTTAATAGAAAGTTTGTATTTGTAGAATGCATTATCAAGGAATTTGTGGATCATAAAGATCATTTGGTACACTTTTTTACAGGAGAAATGTCCTACACAGTTACTATTGCAGGTCATTCATATATGAGTTGTATTTTTTTTTTTTTTTTTTTTTCCCGGTAGTTTTAAAGTTTATCAGTTTTAGTGGGAATAATGTTATTTGATCACATGCTTTTCAATTCCAGGAGTTTGGTATTTTCATACATGGTCATACCCTATGACAGCTGCTCTCATCATGACTCAGAACTTCAGACTACCTACAGAAGATGAGCATAACCAGTTTTAAAGGTAGTTTCAGTGAGCAATTTGGTCTTGTTATTGCAGTGGTTTAGGAACTTGTACAGTTTTGTCTTTGTAAACAAGTCTTCAAGAATATGTCAGATAGGGCTGATGAAAGAGTATCGGGATGGTTTGAACACATGGAAAGAGTGAGTGAAGAAAGAGTAGTGAAAGGTGTGTGGAAGGCAGAGGTGGATAGAATGAACTCGAGGGGATGTCTGAAGATGAGATGGATAGATAGGGTGAAAGGGGGGTTTGAGCAGGAGGGGAATGCCTGTTGAACAAGGAAGAGAAAAGGCAGGGGATGGGAGTGAGTGGAGAATGGCTGTGTATGGATGATACTGTGATGCAAGGATGGGATTGGGGGAAGTAGGGAGTAGTTATGTGTGGATATTTTGATGCAGCCCAAAGGGATATCTCCCTGTCTTCTCTATTTTCCACACAAGAGGACAGAGGGCAGAGGAGGTGGTGGTGCCAGTTAAGTGAAGCTGCCTTGCTGTGATGTACTGTGTTTTGCTACATTGCTTCAGACCCAGGGCAGTGGGCAGGGAGACAGGTCCCTTCATCCACAAGGAGCTATAATGTGAGGAGAATAGAGGGTGATGAATGGGAGTGGGTGTATTTACCTAGTTGTAATATACGGGAGGGGAGCTATGCTCGTGGTGACCCGTCTTTGTATCTCTCCGCATCAAGTTTTATCTTAAAATCTTGTATAGTGTTTGCACATACTGTTTTGTTGTCTAATTTGTTCCATGTATTAATCGCTCTGTGTGGGAAACTGTTCCTTTTCAAGTTTTTTCTATAACTATCTTTTTTCAGTTTTTTCCGTGTCCTCTCATTTTACCGTTGTTCCACACTAACAGGTCATTCCTGTCTAAAACTTTCATTCCTTTCATTATTCTGTAGATAGTCAGCAAATCTCCTCTTTCTCTTCTTTGTTCCAGAGTTGGTAGGTTCAGTTTGGATAGTCTTTGCTCATATGTTAGTTCGGCGAGAGTTGGTGCTAGTTTGGTTGTGTGCTTTTTGACTTGACTTTGCCTTCCTTATAAGGGGTAAGAAGACCTTGGTGTATAGATAGATAGCATAGGCTTGGTATCTACCACAAAACATTCATCATAGATCCTTTAAACTGGTCATAGATGATGGCCTGGTATTGCTTCATTGATTCACTCTGCATTATGCATCTCTTTTGTGTAATTATACAGTCAAAATTTGATTCAGCAGACTCAGATTTAGGATGTCATTATGGTGGTCTCAGGAATATTACAGATTAGTAGCAGTGCTGCTACATTCACATTTGTTTCAGCTATGGATCCATTATTGCTAGTATGCATACAGTTTTCAGTTCTTATTTTAATTTTTTAGTTTTAGGAAATGAGGTAAGGAGGAGAGCAGGAGTGGAAGGGGAGATGGCAGATGGGGTTGATGAAAGATTATTGAGAAGGTTTGGACACATGGAAGGAGTGAGAA
The DNA here is from genome assembly GCF_046742065.1 of Oratosquilla oratoria. Classification (NCBI taxonomy): domain Eukaryota; kingdom Metazoa; phylum Arthropoda; class Malacostraca; order Stomatopoda; family Squillidae; genus Oratosquilla; species Oratosquilla oratoria. The sequence goes on from NC_134796.1 coordinate 24,758,412, forward strand.
ATGAAAAATTAGTAAAAGAGGTGTGGAGGGCGGGGGCGGTGGGTAAGCTTGGTGGGATGACCAAGGATGGGGTGAGGGGGGTGTTGAGCACAGAAAGAGGAAGGTGGGAGATGGGGGTAAGTGGAGAGTGACTGTGTATAGATGATACTTTTATGCAAGGAAGGGAGGGGCAGGGGATGGAGGGTAGGAGGTACTTATGTGTGAATGATATTTTGACATAGCCGAAAGGGATTTCTCACTGTCTTCTCTTTTTCTGTACAAGGGGATGGAGAGGGGGGCAGGTTTGCCAATGAAGTGAAACAGCCTTACTGTGGATGTGCTGTGTCTTACTGCATTGTTTCTGACCCAGGATAGTGGGCAGGAAACAGGAATGACCTGTCATCCATGAGGAGGTAAGATGATAGAGAGGAAAGGGTGGTGGATGGGAATGGAATGGATGGGAGTAAGTGCTTTTGACTTGGCTACTTCCCTTATAAGGGGGAAAAAGCTCTTGGTATGTAGATACAATTTTAATTTTAGTCATAAAGTGGAATGTGTATATGATTTTCTATTCTTGCTTTTAGTGTAAGATCATAAACTGGGATATTTTCCTTTTACTCATTTCTTATCATTTTATTTAGTATTGGCAATGTTATCTACTGGGAGAAAATTATAGTAGGTTTCATGCTATGAGTGAATTATGTCTATCTGTATCAATATACCAAGAGCCTATTCCCCCTTATAAGGGAGGTAGCCAAGTCAAAGGCATGCACCTACTTCTGCCTATTCCACTCCCCTCTATCATCCCTTTCTCCTTCTCATCTTAGCTCCTCATGGATGATGGGTCATCACTGTATCCCACCCACTGCACTGGATCAGAAGCAATGTAGCAAGACATAGTACATCCACAGCAAGGCCACTTCACTTAATCAGTGACCCCTCCATCCCCTCATGCAGAACAAAATATGGAGAGAAATCCCTTCCAGCTATGTCAAAATATCATTCACACATAAACACCTCCACACCCCCTATCTCCCACCCCTCCCTTCCTTACATAGCCATATCATCCATACATGACCACTCTCCACTCATCCTTAACTCCTGCCTTTTCCCTTCCTTGCTCAACAGAATTATGTAACTTTGGAATTTTGATGAGGACCAGTGTGGGTTTAGGACAGGTAAGGGTTACCTGGACCAGATTTTTGTTGTAAGGGAAATATGTGAGAAAGATTTAGGAAAAGGTAAGGATGTTTTTTGGGCCTTTATGGATTTGGAAAAGGCTTATGATAGGGTAGACAGGAAGGCACTGTGGGAGATATTACAGATATATGGGATAGAAGAAAAACTGTTAGAGCAGTCAAGAGTAGTAGAGCCTGTGTTAGAATTAGAAATGGAGAGAGTGAGTGGTTTGAGGTAAAGGTGGGACTTTGCCAGGGATATGTTATGTTGCTGTGGCTGTTCAGTTTATACATGGATGGGATTGTACAAGAGGTAAATGCAAAAGTAATGGGCCAGGGATGGAGATGGTGAAAGAAAATGGAGAAAAATTGGAGATAAGCCAGTTATTCTTTGCTGATGACATTGCACTTGTGGCAGGAACAGAGAAGAGATTAAGGAAGTTAGTGTGTGAAAGAAGGAAGTTGAAGATAAATGTGGGTAAAAGTAAGGTGATAAGGTGAGACCAGTGTCAGAAAATTAGGTGAGAAAAAATATATTTCAACCATTGTGGTATTCTTCAGTAGATTGAAACAGTATGGAGTGTGTGAGTAAATATTGCTAAGAGGGGTACATTTAGGGGACAGGGAAAGGGGGAGACTCGGGTTATATGTCCTTGATGAGGTCGGGGCAAAAGTTGACTGATAGTGAGGTGAAGTCTGGCCGCTTTTGAGATTGATTTATTTGTAGCCATCCAAGTTGTGCAGTCAGAGGACCACTGACCTTTTGAGGTAGTGAAATTTGGAAGGTGTTTTATCAATGAGGATTCAATACTTTTTCTTCAAAAACTGCAGTGGGATTTGTAGATGATGACGGCACTATCTCCGTCCATGTGATGGTCCTCTATGCTGGTATGTAGGAACACTGCAGATTTCTTTTGGTCATATTTGATGAAGTTTTTGTGTTCCTTGATTCTTGTTGTCAAATATCTTATGAATGTCTAAGGTTTGGGTCTTTTAATGTGCATGGATGTACAGATGAGAGTAAAAGGGAAGACATAGGCAGTATGTTTGTGAGAAGAAAGATGGATGTGTTGGCATTGAGTGAAACTAACTTGAGAGGGAGGGGTGAGTGTGAGTTTAGGAGTGTAGTTGGGAGGTTCTCAGGAGTGAAGAGAGAACAAGGAAGAGAAGGGGGTGGCTGTACTAGTAATTGAAGAGATAGGTAAGCTTGTAGTGGAGTGGAAGGAGGTTTCTTTACGATTAATGTGGATGAAGGTGAAACTGGGGAGATGTGGGTTTTTGTAAGTGTATATGGGCCTGGTAGTAAGAAGAGGGTAGAAGTAAGGGAGGCTTTATGGATAGATTTAAATGAGTGCATAGAGGGATTAGGGAGAAATGTCAATGTCATGGTATTGGGAGACCTTAATGCTAGGGTAGGAAATGAACAATAAACAAAGTGGTTGGGAAGTGTGGAAATCCAGGAAAAAATCATAGTGGAAAGTTGAAGGTGAAGATGTGTCTAGAGAGTTGATGATAGCAAATACAGTGTTTCGGAAGAAAGTCGAGCATTACACATGAGAGAGGGTCATCAATGGAAGGGTGGTAGAGATAATGTTAATGGACTAAATAGTGGTAACCAGGAGTATAATAGGAAGAGTTAAGGATGTACTTCTTCTAAGGGGAGAGAGTGGGGGATTATCAGATCATTTTTTTGGTGGAAGGTAAGTTGAGAGTGGAGGATAGGTGAATAAAGGAAAAGTACAGAAGGCTGGGAGGTGCTTAGAGTGAACTGCTTACATGAGAAAGAAAAGAAGGCGTACAAGAAGATGAGAGAGGAGTGGGAGGGAGTGAAGGATAGAATAGAACTAGTAATGGAGGAGGAATGGGGATGGTTCAAGGAGGGAGTCACAAGGTCTGCAAAGATGGTGTGTGGAACAAGGAGGACAGGAGGAAATAGAAGGAAGGGTAGTGAGTGGTGAGATGAGGAAGTAAAGAAGGTTGTAGAAGAGAAGCGAGCTTTCACAGATTGGTTACAAATTAGGATGAGGGAATCATTTGAGAGGTACAAAGAAAAGAGAAGTTAAGCATAAGATAGAAGAGGCAAAGAGGAGAGCAGATATGAAATGGGGTAAAAGTATGACAGAATTTTTTTAAAGTAAACATTTTTTTGGAAAGAAATTAAGAGAGGAAGAGGAGGTGAATCAAGTAGAGAAGAAAAGGTAAAAGGTGCAGATGGAGAGATGATAATGGAAGAGAAGACAGTAAGAGGAAGATGGGCAGAGTATTTTAGGGAATTGCTAGATGTGAAGGAGTATAGGGAGGGAAAGATAGTTGCAGTGGGAAGCGGTAAGAAAATGAATGTGGTGAATGAGGAAAATGAAGTGAAGGCAGTTAAGATGAGAGCATGTAAGGCACCTGGGTTGGATGTTGGATGGATGTAATGCAGAATGTCTGAAAAAAGGAGGTACAGTGATGGTGGACTGGCTGGTGAGGTTGTTTAATGTTTGTTAAAGGGAGCGTCACCAGCAATCGTTCAAAAAATTCTGGTACTTGAGTGAATTTTAGGTAAACATTTCAAAAGAATATCTATGATGGTGGCAGCACTCATACAAAGTTATACAACTGTGTATTTCATTTCAATTTTTTTAAATAGCATAAAATAGATAAAATATTGGCAATTTCTGGCAACCCCATTGCATAAAAAACATTCTGTATATTGAAATAGTGTCAACATTTCTATAGCTATTTTGTTTTTTGCTACAGAGTTGTGTTTATGGAGATATTTGACAACTCCCACCAGCATATCCCACAAAGACAGTGGACAGGGTACCAGTACTCTTGAAAAAATCAAAGTAAGGTGATGTCACTCCTGGCACTCTCACCGTACACAAAAATTTTCATTCCTTGCCCTGTATTGTTGCGATCATGGAAAAATTAACAAGAAACGAGAGTGCCTGAAATGGAAATAAAAAGAAAGAGGAGAAAAGCAGCATAGCTGCAACCAGCACTCTGGAAGCATTTACTAGCCATGCCCACCTTACACCTCCATACACCACTCACCCTCACCTCACACCTCATCAGCAAAGAAGAGGAAATCAGAGATTTGCTATACATTGCAACCATCAAACAAATGGTTGCGAAAAATAGTCGCAAAAATTTAAATCCCCCATCCTGTAAAGTTTGTGTTTTTGTTCTTTCTGTTGTAATATCTTTGGTTGTTCCTTATGGATTTTTGTCATTTTTGTTTCATTTGAAAGAAAACATCATGCTCTTTATTTTCTACAGTAAAAAAAAATCAAAGAAATTTGAATTAAAAATATGAAACCTGAATTTTGCAGCATTTTTTAATTATTCAGAGAAACAAAGTAATAAAAAATCAGAGATATTAGTTTGAAAAAATGTATTCAATAAGATTTATTCCCCAGACTCTTAAGCTTTCATTTCATACCAAGCTGAATGATGTGGAAGGATTTTCCATTAAGTAATTAGAGCTTCACTAGAGCTCACTATCAATCCAATCAGCCATCCTGAGTCCACTGCTGAACAAAGGCCTCTTTCATAGCATTCCATGATTCACATGACAGTGCCATCCTCTGCCACGTCACTCTTGCAAACTTTTCAATCTAGTCTCTCCACCTGTCTGGTCTCCCTCTTCCACGCTTCCTATCTGACGGTGTCCACTTACACTTGCTCCATCGCTCATCAGTGGTTCACACCAACTTACCTGCCCAATTCCACTTCCTCTCTTTTACTACCTCCACAATATCTTTCACTCTAGTCTGCTCTCTCACCCAACTTGCTCTCTTTCAGTCTCTCAGTGTTATTCCCATCATTGATCTCTCCATTCTCCTCTGTGCAGTCCTTAGCTTTGTTTCCATCACCCTCATCAGTTTCCTAGTCTCACACCCATAAATTATTGCTGGTAGAATGTATTGATTGTAAACTTTACGTTTCAAACATAAAGGTAGAGGTCCTCTCAGGATTTTATCATACTTACCAAACACTTTCCAACCAATTGTAATGAGTCTTTTTATTTCATTATCATGATCTTTCGTCACTTTCACCATCTAGCCTAAATAATTATACAGTACTCTTCAACTTCCTCAACTTCCTCCATTCTCCTCTGTGCAGTCCTTAGCTTTGTTTCCATCACCCTCATCAGTTTCCTAGTCTCACACCCATAAATTATTGCTGGTAGAATGCATTGATTGTAAACTTTACGTTTCAAACATAAAGGTAGAGGTCATCTCAGGATTTTATCATACTTACCAAACACTTTCCAACCAATTGTAATGAGTCTTTTTATTTCATTATCATGATCTTTCGTCACTTTCACCATCTGGCCTAAATGATTATACAGTACTCTTCAACTTCCTCAAGACTTTCATCATCAATTACAATCTCTTTGCTTTGAACCTTCATGTTGAACATTACTTTGGTTTTACTCTTATTCATTTTTAAACCTACTTTGAGGCTTTCCTTGTTTAGATCGCTCAGTATATCTTGCAAGTCTTCTGCTCTTTCTGAAATAAGAATGATGTCATCTGCAAATCTTAGGTGGGTCAAATATTCGCCATTAATCTTCAAACCTTTCTTGTCCCAACTCAACCTGAAAATATCTTCTAAGTTTCCCAACTCAACCTGAAAATATCTTCTAAACAAGCTGTAAATAGTTTGGGTGAAATTGTATCGCCTTGCCGTACTCCTTTCTCGATCTTGATCTTTTCTGTATCTTTATGTAGTCGAACTATAGCAGTACCTTTCGCATAAATCTTTTCTAAAACTCTTATAATCTGTTCGTTTGTACCCTGTTTGTGTAGCGAGTTTAGTATTGCTATTTGTTCTACCGAGTGAAAGGCCTTCTCGTAATCTACAAAAGCTAAACACAGTAGTGTACCAGAGGTTACAAAGGAAGAAGTAGAATTTGCTCTAAAAACTATGAAATGTGGAAAAGCACCAGGGAAAGATGGTATATAAATAGATCTGTTGAAAGATGCAGGTAAAATAATTTATATTAAATTAGCTGAGTTGTACACCCAGTGCTTACGTCAAGAAAACGTTTCTGATGCGTGGTGCAATGCTATAGTGATTTTGCTTCATAGAAAAGGAGACCAGAAAGACCTTAGTAACTATCAACCGATTAGCTTGCTATCAAACTTATATAAAGAGCTCACTATATCTTCATTAAATATTTACTATGCCTTATATATACATCAGAGGAACACAGTACCCTGAGGAATTACACTAATGTAAGGGGTATTTATACCTATATTCATTAAACACATATTTGAAAAAAAAAAAAATCACCTACTCTATAAAGCGATGCAACACCCCCGTAAGAGAGGGTAGAGTGCCAGAGGACTGGAGGAGTGCCTGTATAGTCCCACTTTACAAGGGAAAAGGGGACAAGTGTAAGTATAGTAGTTTTAGAGGGATCAGCTTGTAAAGTGTAGTTGTTGTTGTTGTTGTTGGTGTCGTTGTCGTTCCCTAGACTGTCTGTCCGAGCAGTCCCATCTCCCCAAGGAATGCTACAGCCGAAACTGGGTTTTCCCACAAATCCTTTATAGAGTGTATGTTGTGTTGTTTGCATGCATGATTGTGTATAATGCAGTCTTCCATTATGTGTTGTATGGTATGGGGTGAAGTGTTACATCCTGGGCAGCTGTTCACAATGCGGTCATCCAGCCTCTTCTGGTAGTTGGGAAGGCTTGTGGGAGGGTTTTGATTGAGAGGATTGGGAGAGGAACAGAGGGAGTAATTGGTGAGGAACAATGTGGATTTAGGACAGGTAGAGGTTGCGTAGATCAGATTTTTGTGGTAAGACAGATATGTGAGAAAGCTATAGGAAAAGGTAAGGATGTTTTTTGGGCTTCTATGGATCTGGAAAAGGCTTATGACAAGGTAGACAGGAAGACACTGTGGGAGGTATTGCAGATATATGGGATAGGAGGAAAGCGATTAAGAGCAGTCAAGAGTTTTTATGAGAGTAGTAGAGCTTGTGTTAGGATTAGAAGTGGAGAAAGAGAGTGGTTTTAGGTAAAGGTGGGACTTCATCAGGGATGTGTTATGTCACCCTGGCTGTTCAATTTATACATGAATGGGGTGGTGCAAGAAGTAAATGCAAAGGTAGTGGGTCAGAGATTGGAGATGATTAAAGAAAATGGAGAAAACTGGGAGATAAGCCAGCTGTTGTTTGCTTATGACACTGCACTTGTAGCAGGATCAAAGGAGGGATTGAGGAAGTTAGTGACAGAGTTTGGGAGGATGTGCGAAAGAAGGAAGCTGAAGATAAATGTGGGTAAAAGTAAGGTGATGAGATGCACAAGGGGAGAAAGTTGTAGCAGACTGGAAGTGAGTATTAAGGGAGAGACTGAAGAAAGTGGATAGTTTTAGATATTTAGGCAACAAAGGGAATAGTGGAGGTGGAGGTAGAGTGTAGATTGAGAGAAGCAAGTAAATGCCTTGGGGGATTAAAAAAAATGTAATGAGAAATAGACATTTGGGAATGGATGCTAGTTGTATTTTACAGGAAGAGAGCTATGCTCGTAGTGACCCACTTTTGTATCTTTCAGCATCCAGTTTGATCTTAAATACTTGTATAGTTTTTGCCCTCACTGTTTCTTCATTCAGTTTGTTCCAGATATCTATCACTATGTGTGGGAAGCTATTCTTTTTCAGATCTCTTCTGTAACTATCCTTTTTAAGTTTCTTTATGTATCCTCTTGTTTTTCTCCTATCCCACTTTAGTAAGTCATCTCTATCAAAGACTTCCATCCTTTTCATAATTCTATAGATGGTTAGTAGGTCTCCTCTTTCTCTTCTTTGTTCCAGAGTTGGTAGTTTGAGTTTGTCCAATGTTTGTTTATATGTCAATTTGGAGAGTGTGCCATCTCTGTCATTGGTCTTTGAATTCTTTCAAATTTCATTGTTCTTTTTAGTACTAGGTGTCCATAGTGTCATAGCATACTCCAATTTTGGTCTTATCAATATAACTAATATTTTCTTTACCATTTCTTCATCCATGTAATCAATGGCCACTTTCAAGTATCTTAATAAATTGAAAGTTTCTTCAACTAATTTGTTGATATGTTTGTCTGGTGGCCATGTCATTGGTGATAATTATTCTTAGGTCCCTTTCTGAGTTGACTTTTTTAACTTCCTTTGTACCAATTTTATATTGTCCCAATATTCTGTTTTTGCTTTTTCCAAATTCCATTATACTACATTTCCTGATGTTGAAATTCACTTCACACTTCTGATTCCATATCAGGTCTTCCTGTAGTGAATTGCAATCTTCCTCTGTACTTCTCTTTAGTAGTTTTGCATCATCTGCAAAGAAGTTCATTTAACCTTCCACAATTTCATCCATGTCACATATATGGCAAACATAATCGGAGTCAATACAGAGCTTTGTGGAACTCCACTTATCATTTCTTCCCAATTTGAGTTGTCTCTAAGTACTACCCTCATTTTTCTCCCGTTCAAGAAATCTTTCATCCATTTCAATAACTTTCCTTGTATTCCACCTATTGTTTCAATTTTTCTTAATAGCTTTTTGTGTGGTACTTTGTCAAATGCTATTTGTAAATCTAAAAAGACACAGTCTGCCCATCCAACCCTTTCTTGAAGTAAAAGCATATCAAGTTTGTGGCATATGATCTTCCACATCTAAAACCAAATTGTTTTGGATTTAGTATTTTGTTCTCCAAATATTTAATCCATTTACTTTTGATCAATTTTATGCATATTTTTGCTGTTGTACTTGTAAGGGAGACCAGTCTATAGTTGGTTCGTTTTTCTTTGTCCCCTCCTTTGTATATTGGTACAGTATTTGCATTTTTCCAATCTTGTGGTACTTTTCCTCCTTTGAGTCAGAAATCAATTATCTTGTGTATTTTGTCCGTAGTTCATCTATACATTCTTTCAATATCCAATTTGCAATTCCATCCGGCCCATGTGACTTTCTGATGTCAAGGTTTATTTTATTTGGTCCCTTATTTCTTTCTCTGTCACTGTTATTTCTTTCATTGCAGGGGATCTTTCAGTCCTTCCTCCCAATTTTGTGAGCTTTCAGTGTGAATACAGATTTAGAATGTTTGATAATAATTTCAGCCATTTCTATATTATCTATATATTTTTTTATTTCCTTTGCGCAGTTTTACAATTTCGTATTTGTCTTTTAGTTTGTTATTTACATATCTGTAGAATAGTTTAGGTTGGTCCTTGTATTTTTCTATTATGTCTTTTTCATATTTCTTCCCCATGTATTTTTACATATTTGATTCTTAGTTTGATGTATATTTACCATTTGGTCTTTTTTTTTCCATCTTTTCCAGGCTTTGTCTCTATCTTTAACTTCTCTACACTTTTTGTTATACCAACACTTTATGTATACCCTTTTTTGTTTTCTTCTTTGGTATATATTTATCTGTTCCCTCCTTGTATTTTTCTTTTAACCCCTTCCATACGGTGCCGCACACGTAGGCGTCATGAGGAGCAAGTGGATTCGCGACGCTGCCATATCGGCGTCTTGATTATATTTATTGTAGTCGCCCCTGTGTTTTTACATTCTCCCAAATGCGCCCTTAATCCCATTCTCTGTGGTTTTCAAAATTCGCGGGTGAAAGAGAGAACGATCGATATAAGCGGCGACTATATTTTATGATGCGAATATTATTTCGTTACGTCGTACGGCTGGCATTGGCTGCTGCCCGCGAGATTTAAGTCCCGTATTGAAGTGGTTAATATGTTCTATTTCTCTTCCAACTTTGTTTCTTCATTTAAAAAATTTTCCCGGATAGAATTTTGAAAAAAATTCCAATTTTTAAGTCTGTTTTATTGTACATTAGTCTTCCTTTTCTGTTTCTCATTTCTTCTCACATCATTTTGTTCTTTTAGCTTGAACTCTATTAGTATGTGGTCACTCATCCCAACTGGTGTCTTGTATTCCATTTTGTCCACAATTTCAGGCTCTGATGTGAATATTAAGTCCAGTCTCAACAGTTCTTCATTGTTTTTATATCTGGTATTTTCCTTCACCCAATGTGTATTCATTGGTCATATCCAGTAAAATATTTCCCCAAAGTCCCTCTCGACCTTTTACTGTCATTTCTTCCCAACCTTTTTCACCCATAATTACTGTTTCCTCCTCAATGCATTCTTTGTCTTTCAGTATTCATTGGTCATATCCAGTAAAATATTTCCCCAAAGTCCCTCTCGACCTTTTACTGTCATTTCTTCCCAACCTTTTTCACCCATAATTACTGTGTTTCCTCCTCAATGCATTCTTTGTCTTCCAGTATTCATTGGTCATATCCAGTAAAATATTTCCCCAAAGTCCCTCTCGACCTTTTACTGTCATTTCTTCCCAACCTTTTTCACCCATAATTACTGTGTTTCCTCCTCAATGCATTCTTTGTCTTCCAGTATTTTTGAATGATCACTATCAGTCCAAGCCAGTGTTTTTGGGGGCACATATATTACTATAAATGTTCTATTTTTCACATTTTTGTTTTCACCTTTAATCATAATTCCATATTTTTTCCTTTTGTTATCTTATTCAAAAACATGACTCCTCCACTCTGTTTTTCTGTTCTATTTTTTGCCCAATGGTTTTATAGACCTTGTCCCACAGTATTTGATGATAGTGGACCTTTCAATTTTGTCTCCACAATTCCCATTATGTCTGGTTTCTCTTTTAGAGATAGTCATATATTTTGTTTTGTCCGGAAATCATACCGTCTATGTATGTTTTTTATGTACCATTTTCTCAGCCTCAGGTCCAGTACTGTAATCATAAAAAAAAAAAAAAATCTTTTCCGTCTCTGTTCTTCTCTCATATTAAGGAGTGATTGTGCTGAAAGCACTGTACAGGGCAGAAACATGGAACATAAGAGGGGAAGAGAGGAGGAGTTTGAATGTGTTTGAGATGAGGTGCCTGAGAAGTATGATAGGAGTTACTATGCTGGATAGAGTGAGAAATGAGGTGAGGAGGAGAACGGGGGTGGAAAGGGAGTTGGGAGATAGGGTGGATGAAAGAGTATTGGGATGCTTTGGACACATGGAGAGAATGAGTGAAGAATGACTAGTAAAAGAGTTGTGGAAGGAGTGAACATGAGGGGGCAACCCAGGATGAGATGGATGGATGGGGTAAAAGGGGCATTGGGAAAGAGGGGAATGTCTGTTGAGGAAGGATGGGAGAGGACAGAAGATAGGGGTGAATGGAGAATGGTGGTGTATGGATAATGCTGTGATGCATGAGGTGGAACAGGTGGGGGATGGGGGATAAGGGAGTATGTATCAGAAATAAATTGATGCAGCCCAAAGGGATTTCTCCCCATCTTCTCCTTTTCTTCTTGAGGGGACGGAGAGGGGGGGTCACTGATTTAATGAAGCAGCCTTGCTGTGGATGTGCTGTGTCTTGCAACACTGCTTCTGACCCAGGGCAGTGGGCAAGATGCAGGGATGACCTGTCATTCAGGAGGTGCTATGATAAAAGAGGGAGGGTAGAGTGGAGTATGTGGGGATGAAATGGGTGGGAGTGGTTTTTATGACTTTGTTTTTTGGCTACCTCCCTTATACGGGGGAAAAGCCTTTGGTATATGTATGTACAAATCATAAAAACATCATCATTATTAGAGCATATAAAGGGGGCAAGATAGTAATTCTCAATCAAAAAGATTATTGTATTTGAGTTGATGCATCAAATCTCCGCCGTGATTTGAATATTTGCTTCAGTCTGCTGGCCAGTGTGATTATTTTGCCTTTTAATATAATTTCAATCTTCACTTGGACAAAAAATTAATAAAAAAGAGGTGATGTGCAAAACTTGTTTAATTTACATTATGTAAAAATAAGATTGACTTACAATGAAGTTGGGTATGAACATAAAAGCATGGGAGTCAAAGAGAGGGACCAATGCCTGCATCTCTTAGTTTATACCATGACTGTACAACACTGTGCAAGTGATAAGTGCCACTTTGTTAAGAATATAAACCTAACCTATCTCTATTTGCCTGGATTCACACAATTTACTCACTCCTTTATTTTTGTGGACTTTCCCCTCCCACTCATCATCTCTCGGTTGTATGTTCTCCCTCGTAAACACCGATTTAAAATGCTTGTTCATAATTTCTGCCATTTCTATTTCCTCTGTGTATTCTATTCTTCCTTGTAGTTTCACTAACTCGTTTGTTTTTCAGTTTGTTGTTTACAAATCTATAAAATAGTTTTGGTTGATATTTACATTTTTCTATGACATCCTTTTTGTGTTTTCTCTTTTCTTCTCTGCGCACCTGTACATATTCATTTCTATAATCAGTATATATTTTCCATTTTTTGGGCTTTTCGTCTTTCCTCCATTTTATCCAAGCTTTATCCCTTTTATCTTTTAACTCTCTACATATTTTGTTGTACCTACATTTTATATGTCCTTTTTCTTGTTTTTGTCTTGGGACTTGCTTTTCCACTCCTTATGAATTGTCAAAATTTTCTATTTCTCTTCTACTGTTATTTCCTCTTTGTATATCCTCTCCCAGTCTGTTTTTTTTTTTTTTTTTTTTTTTTTTTCTCATTTTATAAAAAGAAAAAAATTCCATACATCATTCTTCCCTTTCTATATTGTTCATTTTTTCTCATGTATTTTTCTTCATTTAGTTCCAGTTCTACAAATATGTGGTCACTTTTATTAGTGGTTATGTGGTCACTTTTATTAGTGGTGTCTTATATTAAATCTTGTCCACAATTTCAGGTTTTGATGTGATTATTAGGTCTAGTCTCTATGGCTCTTCCTCATTTCTATACCTAGTTTTCTCTTGTATCCATTGTGTCATTGTATGTTCTATAATCATATCAAGTAGTACATTTCCCATAGGTCATCTCCACCCTTCACTGTCATTTCTTCCCAGCAGATTTCTTTACAATTAACCCCTTCCATACGGTGCCGCATACGTAGGCGGCATGAGGAGCAAGTGGATACGTGAGGCTGCCATATCGGCGTCTTGATTATATATATTGTAGTTCCCCCTGCATAATGACATACTCTCTAAACTGTCTTCATCACATTTTCTATGGTTATCAAAATTCACGGGTGAAAGAGAAAACGATCGACATAAGTGGTGACTATATTTTATGATGCGAGTATTATTATGACACATCATACGTCTGGCAGCTAATGCTGCCCGCGAGATTTTGGCCCGTACTGAAGAGGTTAAAGTCATCCATTATAATTATTCTTCCATCCATTATCTTATTTAGTGTTATCTTTGTGACTTCTAACATATTCTTGTGTTCTCTCTCTTCCCACGTAGCCATTTTGGGAGGCACATAATTTACCACAAACTTCCTGCTCTTCTTGTCCCTGTCCTCTATTTCCATCATGATCATTTCCACACTATTCTTTCCATATGTAACATTCCTCACATTTATATCCTTCTTAGTCAGGAACATAACTCCACCACCTTGTTTTACTTCTCTTTTTCCAATCCAATAATTATATGCACCATGTCCTACACTGTTGGGTGGTAGTGGATCTTTCAATTTTGTCTCCACAATTTTGTCAGGTTCCTTTTCCATCAGGAAATCATTCAGTTCATTCAAGTCTGTTGTTAATCCATCTATATTTGTGAAGGACACTTTCAATTTTCTGCTACCTCCATCCTTTTTTTCTGTTTCCCCTCTGTTTTTCTCTCCTATGAACCATTTCCTCACTTTCATATCCACTACTCTCCCATAGAATTTATCTTTGACTGTTCGGTTCTGTTGTTTTTTGTTTTTTTGTTTTTTCCTTCCTCATTTTCTTTCCTTTTTCCTCAGTAATCCCTCCCCTTCTCCTTTTTCTTCACCTTCCCACTACACCACAAGCTTTCCACTTCCCTACTAATACAATACAGGTACTCCCTCATCATTGAGATCCATGAAAATTTATGTTTTTTCCAGAGTTCCAATCTTTACTGTTACTTTAACTGTCACGTGTATTTACCTATTTGTATTTTACGGGAAGGGGGAGCTATGCTCGTGGTGTCCCGTCTTTATATCTCATTTTATCTAAACTATTTTTAAATTCATTTATTGTTTTTGCACACACTACTTTCTCATCTAACTTGTTCCAAATGTCTATTACTCTGTGAGGAAAGCTATTCTTTTTCAGATCTCTTCTATAGCTGTCTTTCTTGATTTTCTTTCCGTGTCCTCTTGTATTTCTTTCATCCCATTTTATTAGATCCTCTCTATCAATAATTTCTATGCCTTTCATGATTCTGTAAATAGTTATCAAATCTCCTCTCTTCTTTGCTCTAGCGTCTGTAGCTCAAGTTTTGCTAGTCTGTCTTCATATGATAGTTTTGAGAGTGTTGGTGCCAATTTTGTAATTGCTCTTTGTATTCTTTCAAGTTTTGTTATACATTTTTTTGTATTTGGTGACCACATCGTTGCTGCTTACTCCAATCTCTGTCTTATCAAAGTGATTAATATTTTCTTCACCATTTCTTCATCCAGGTATGTAAATGCCACTTTGATTGTTCTTATTAAATTATAAGTTTCTCGAAAAATCTTGTTTATGTGTTTCTCAGCTGACATATTATTCATAAGAATGACTCCCATGTCCTCATTTTCAACTTTTTTTTATTCCTTCTTCTCCCAATTTATATGATCCTTCTATTCTTTTTTTGCTTTTTCCAAATTCCATTATACATACATACATACATATACCAATTCTTTTTCCCCCTTACAGGGGGGGTAGGCAAAAAGAAAAAGGCATAAAATCATTCCCACCCATTCCATCCCTGAATACACTCCACACCCCTCCACCCTCCCTCTTATCTTAGCACCTCCTGAATGACAGGTCATCCCTGCACCTTGTCCACTGCCCTGGGTCAGAAGCAGTGTCACAAGACACAGCACATCCACAGCAAGGCCGCTTCATTAAATCGGCGACCCCCCCTCTCTGTCCCCCCATTGCATAAAATGAGAGGACAGGGAGAAATCCCTTCGGGCTGCGTCAAATTTTTCTCACACATACTACCTCACCCCCCATCCACCCGCCCATTCCATCTCATGCAAGCACAACATCATCCATATACAACCATTCTCCATTCACCTCTGTCTTCTGTCCTCTCCCATCCTTCCTCAACAGACATTCCCCTCTTCCCCAAAGCCCCCTTCACCCCATCCATCCACCTCATCCTAGGACGTCCCCTCATGTTCACTCCCTCCACATCTGCCTTCCACACCTCTTTTACTAGTCTTTCTTCACTCATTCTTTCCATGTATCCAAACCATCCTAATATTCTTTCATCAACCCTATCTCCCAGCTCCTTTTCCATCCCTGTTCTCCTCCTCACCTCCTCATTTCTCACTCTATCTAGCCTAGTAACCCCCATCATACTTCTCAGACACCTCATCTCAAACACATTCAAACTCCTCTCTTCTTCTCCTATGTTCCATGTTTCTGCCCCATACAGTGCTGTTGGCACAATCACTCCTTCATACAGTCTCCTCTTAGCATCCATTCCCAAATGTCTATTCCTCATTACACTCTTTAATCCACCAAGGCATTTACTCGCTTCTCTCAATCTACATTCTACCTCCACCTTTCCCTGCCACATTTTCACCCAAGTATCTAAAACTATCCACTTCCTCCAGTCGCTCTCCCTTAATGCTCACTTCCAGTCTACTGCCACTTTCACCCCTTGTACATCTCATCACCTTACTTTTACCCACATTTATCTTTAGCTTTCTTCTATCACATACTCTCCCAAACTCTGCCACCAACTTCCTCAATCCCTCCTCCGATCCTGCCACAAGTGCAGTGTCGTCCGCAATCAACAGCTGGCTCACCTCCCACTTTTCTCCATTTTCTTTAACCATCTCCAATCCCTTGCCCACTACCCTTGCATTTACCTCTCGCACCACCCCATCTATGTATAAGTTGAACAGCCAGGGCAACATAACGCATCCTTGACGAAGTCCCACCTTTACCTCGAATCACTCACTCTCTCCATTTCCAATCCTGACACAAGCTCTACTATTCTCATAAAAACTCTTGACAGCTCCCAGAAGCTTTCCTCCTATCCCGTATATCTGCATAACCTCCCACAGTGCCTTCCTGTCTACCCTATCATAAGCCTTTTCCAGATCCATAAAAGCCCAAAAAACATCCTTCCCCTTTCCTATAGCTTTCTCACATATCTGTCTTACCACAAAGATCTGACAGGACAGGGGGAAATAGAAGAAAGGGTAGTGAATGGTGGGATGAGGAAACAAAGAAGGTTGTAGAAGAGAAGAAGTGAGCTTTCACAGATTGGTTACAAAATAGGACGAGGGAGTCATATGAGAGGTACAAAGAAAAGAAAAGAGAAGTAAAGCAAAAGGTAAAGGTTGCAAAGAGGAGAGCAGATGTGAAATGGGGTAAGAGTTTGACAGAAAATTTTGAAAGTAATAAAAAGATGTTTTGGAAAGAAATTAAGAAGAAGAAATTCCATTATACTACACTTTTTGGTATTGAACTCCATCTCCCACTTCCTACTCCATTCCCATACTTTATTGAGATGACTCTGTAGTGACTCACAATCTTCTTCCGTGTTCACTTTCTTTAACAGTTTTGCGTCATCTGTAAAGAAGCTCATGCGACTTTCAATTTGTTTATCCATATCATTAATATATATAGCAAACATTATTGGGGCCAAAACTGTTCCTTGGGGAACACCGCATATTACTTCATCCCAGTTAGAGTGTTTGTCTCTTATCACAACTCTCATTTTTCTTTCTTGCAAAAAGTCTTCCATCCATTTAAGCAGTTTGCCCTGTATTCCTCCTTCAGTTTCTAATTTCTTAAGTAACTTCTTATGTGGTACTTTGTCAAAAGCTTTTTTTAGGTCTAGAAATGCACAATCAGCCCATCCATCTCTTTCTTGTATTATATCTATTAGCCTTGAATAGAAACATATTAAATTGGTGACGCATGATCATCCTTGTCTGAATCCAAACTGCCTTGGATTTAGTACGTTGTTTTTTTGTTTTTTTTTCTAAATACTTTACCCATCTACTTTTGATAATTCTTTCACAGATTTTTGCTATTGTACTTGTTAGAGAGACTGGTCTATAGTTTGTAGGTTCTTCTTTATTTCCTCCTTTGTATATAGGTACTATATTTGCTTTTTTCCAATCTTCTGGAACTTTCCCTTCTTTCAAGGAACTGTTTAGTATGCTATGTATTTTGTCTGCCAGTTCATTCCTGCATTCTTTTAGTATCCAGTTTGCTATTTCATCTGGTCCATGCGATTTTCTGACATCAAGATTACTCAAGTGTTTCATTATTTCGTTCTTTGTTACTTCTATTTCTTTCATAGGGGGGACTTTCTCTTCCCATTCGATCTCTCCAGGTTGTATGTTCTCCCTTGTAAACACCGATTTAACCACTTCCATACGGTGCCGCGTACGTAGTCGGCATGAGGAGTAAGTGGATATGCGGGGCTGCCATATCGGCGTCTTGTTTATATTTATTGTAGTTGCCCCTGCATAATGACATACTCTCTAAACTGTCTTTATCACATTTTCTATGGTTATCAAAATTCACGGGTGAAAGAGAGAACGATCGATATAAGCGGTGACTATATTTTATGATGCGAGTATTATTACGACACATCGTACGTCTGGCAGCTAATGCTGCCCGCGAGATTTTGGCCCGGAGTGAAGAGGTTAAAATGCTTGTTCATAATTTCTGCCATTTCTATTTCCTCTGTGTATTCAACTCCTCCTTGTCGTAATTTCTCTAATTCTTGTTTGTTTTTAAGTTTGTTGTTTACAAATCTGTTAAATAGTTTTGGTTGATCTTTACATTTTTCTATGACATCTTTTTCATATTCTCTTTTTTCGTCTCTACACACTTGTACATATTCATTTCTATAACTAGTATATATTTTCCATTTTTCAAGTCTTGTCTTTCTTCCATTTGGTCCAAGCTTTATCTCTTTTGTCTTTTAACTCCTTACAACTTTTGTTGTACCAGCACTTTACATATACTTTTCCTTGTTTTTGTCTTAGGACATACTTTTCCACTCCTTTTTTTTTTTTATAATTTTTGGTCAAAATATTCCATTTCTCTTCTACTGTTGTATCCTCTTTGTGTATTCTTTCCCAGTTTTCATTTTGAAAGAATTCTCTTATTTGATCAAAATTTGTTTTTTCATACATCAATCTTCCTTTTCTATATTGTTAATTTCTTTTCATGTATTTTCCTCATTTAGTTCTAGTTCTATCAATATGTGGTCACTTTTACTTATTGGTGCCTGGTATTCTATCTTTTCCATTATTTCAGGTTCTGATGTGATTATTAGGGCTAGTCTCGATGGTTCTTCTTCATTTCTATACCTAGTGTTCTCTTGAATCCATTGTGTCATTGTATGGTCAGTAATCATCTCAAGTAGACCATTTCCCCATGAGTCTTCTCCACCCTTTACTGTCATCTCTTCCCAGCAGACTTCTTTGCAATTAAAGTCGCCCATCTTAACTATTCTTCCTCCATCTTCCATTATCTTGTTTAATGTTATCCTTGTGTCTTCTAACATACTTTTATGTTCACTCTCTTCCCACAAGGCTGTTTTTGGGGGCGTGTAGTCTATTACAAGATTTCTGCTCTTCTTATCTCTGTCTTCTACTTCTATCATAATCATCTCTACTCTATTCTTTCCATATGTGACACTCTTCACGTTTATATCCTTCTTAGTCAGGAACATAACTCCACCCCCTTGTTTTATCTCTCTGTTTCTAATCCAATAATTATATGCATTGTGTCCTATGCTGTTGGTTGGTAGTGGACCTTTTAATTTTGTCTCTACAATTCCCATTATGTCCGGTTCCTTTTCCTTCAGATACTCATTCAGTTCAGTCCTGTTATTAATCCATCTATATTTGTGTAGGACACTCTTAACTTTCTGTTATTTCCATTGTATTTTCTGTTTCTTTTTTGTTTCTCTCTGTTATGGTCCATTTCCTCACTTTCATATTCACTACTCTCCAATAGAATTCTTCTTTTTCTGACTCCGTTCTGTTCTCTTTTTTTTTTTTTCTTTAGCTTCTTGCCTTTTCATTTTTTCTTCCTCTCTTTCCTCTTTATTCATTTCTCTTTTTATCCATACCTTTTTATATTGTTCACTTGCTAGCTTCCCTCTTTTTGCTAAGATATTCTCTGCTGTTGTTTGTGACCTGAATTTAATCTTAATTGGTCTGGTCTTATCTGTACTATATTTTCCGAGTCTAAACATCTCTTCAATGTTTCATGATTTCAGGTTCATCTTCCTGAACTAATTCTAGTAAACTGTTTACTTTTTCTTTTTCCTCTTTAATTCTTGTGGTTCTATTTTGGTTAAATTTCTCTTCCATTCCTAATATTATACATTTCTTTTTATCTGCTAAGTCTCTTACTATATTCTCCTTCTGTCTCATCACTTTAATAACTGAGTCTTCAGTTTGTTCTTTCATTTGTTGCTTAATTATGTCAGTAAATGCAACTTTACTGTTTTGGATTTTTTTCCAGCCCTGTGCTTCCTTTGCTATGGCCTCTTTATTGTCTTTATTATTCCTCTTTAATTCCTCATTCTCTTCTTTAACTTCTTTTAACTGTCTTTTTAATTCTTCTATTTCTAAAGTTAAGTTTTTGTTTGCCTTCTCTAGTTCTTCCAATCTTTCAACTCTCTGCGCAATCTTGGCTACATTACCGAACCTATTTTCCCAATGCTCGGTCATTTTATCAAGTTTTTCCTCAAGTCTCGCTAATCGGGGGAGGTTGGTATCCCCCCTACCCTCTTTAAATCCCTGGAAACTATTATCATCACCTTCCACAGTGCTTCTCTTATCTATATTTCTAATCTTTACATTTTTGTTGATCCCATCATCACCGAAATCATCATCATCATCGGTCCGTCTTTTGTTTACAGGACGCCTGGCCTCCTGGACCATGTCCCCCTCTTCCTCATTTCCTTCCATTTCCCTCAATAATCCCTCCCCTTCTCCTTTTTTATCACTTTCCCACTACATGAGCTTTCCCCTTCCCTATAAATACAATAAGGTACTTCCTTGACGTTGAGATCCATGTAGCTTTTACTCTTTCTTCGGAATTCCAATTCTCACCGTCCATCCGACGAAAGTGTGTGTGTGTGTGTGTCTATACATAATATATGTTTATTTTATTTATTTATTTATTTATTTTTAATCATTATCATCATTTCACATCCAACCTATTTATGGACCAAAAGGTCCTCTGTCAGCATACTCCTCCTTTGTAATCCTTTGTAAATCAGTAATTACTATATTTTAAAACTCGAATACTGTCATGCGTCATGGAATCATCGTACATCAAGCATCCAATGCTGTGTGCAAGAAATTGACTCGTATTGAAGAGGTTAACATTCCTTGTATGATAAAATAATTAAAGTATGATATGAGGAGCCTACTTTCTAGTCAAAATGTCACTGGAGAACAAAGACCAACAGAATGTTCAGGAAAAAAGATTGATCATGTAACTCTAATGAAATATTATTGTAGCTGTAGTATTTCAGGATGTTCACTAGCTGACAGGGTAGGGCATTGCTACTTGTGGCAAAGGTCAAGGTAATTGTGGTTCAAACCCTGCCACCAGCAAGTTTAACTAAGGGTATGGTTCATTAAATTCCATGCTACAAATTCCTCTACAAGAGGCACTATTCTAGCCTCCTGATAGGAGAGGGAGTTTGTGATGTAAAACCAAATCAAAATCATTGTTATGTCATGTGTATTGAAAACCTAAACTAATGAGTCAACATTTCTTTCTCTTACAAATTATATAAAACTTGAGAGTTTCAAATACCTTTTTATGAATATATAAACTAATGGTTCATTATTTCTTTTTCTTTCAGATAACGGAATCATCACTTTCCTTGTTACAAATTATATAAAACTCAAGAGTTTCAACTAGCTCTTTGTAAATACCAAGTCATCATAATGTTTGGCGCATTGTCTCCAAGAAGAACTGGAAGACTGATTACTCTAGTTGCATTTTTCATGGTAGTTT
This sequence comes from Oratosquilla oratoria, assembly GCF_046742065.1. Classification (NCBI taxonomy): domain Eukaryota; kingdom Metazoa; phylum Arthropoda; class Malacostraca; order Stomatopoda; family Squillidae; genus Oratosquilla; species Oratosquilla oratoria. The sequence continues at coordinate 24,779,592 of NC_134796.1, forward strand.
TGATGCTGTTTTATCTGATTTCATCCCCAGTTGCAATTCATACACAACCCCTTCCAAATTCTCAACAGAGTGCAAAGCCTGAACATAGTTCTAATTTGATGACACAAAGTCCAGAGCACCTAAAAAGACAGAAAGAGATTGAGAAAAAAATTTTAGCCAATGTGGAAAAAATGGTAGCTCACCGAGATTTTCAGCACAAAGCTGGGAGAGATCCTGTGGGAATTGTCCTCAACCGCAAACCAAGCATCTGGGATGGCTTAGAAGAAACACGGAATATTCAAGAAGAACAGAACAGAGCTTTACATAACAGTGCAGCAATAGAAAACCAACTTAAGCACAAAATTGTTCACTTTGATTTAAAAGGAGCTCCTCCCAAGGTGAGCTATTTAGCCAAACTGTTTCCTATGCTTAAGACACTTGGAGCAACAGGGATATTGATGGAGTATGAAGATATGTTTCCATATTGGGGTAAACTGGAAAGACTTTCTGCACAAAATGCTTATGCCAAAGGGGATATTGCAGACATTTTAGAATTAGCAAGGAAGAATGGGTTAGAAGTTATACCTCTTGTACAAACTTTTGGTCATTTGGAGTTTGTTTTAAAACTTAAAGAATTTTCTGATGTACGGGAAGTTCCTCAGTACCCTCAAGTTATCTGCCCTACAAAAAACAAAACAATGCCACTCATAACCATGATGATTGACCAGATCATGGAATTGCATCCTGGAGTAAACTGGATACACATTGGTTCAGATGAAGTGTACAACCTTGGGGAATGTTCACGTTGCCAACAATACCTGTTCAATCATCAGTGGGGAAAGAGTGATCTCTTTCTTTACCATGTAACAAAGATTGCTAAATATGTGAAAGACTCCTTTGATGTACAGCCAATCATGTGGGATGATGAGTTTCGTAAAGTGCCCCTCAAGTTATTACAGAAGGCAGATATTGCCAAGTATATTGAGGTAATGGTATGGAAGTATAGCTCCAATATCATGGCAGACTTACGGTCTGAACTGTGGGAGAAATATTCCATAGTATTTAATGGAGTCTGGATTGCTAGCGCATTCAAAGGGGCCTCAGCTCCAGAGAGCTATATTACTAACATTAATGAAAGATTAGCTAATCACAAGGAGTGGATGGAGCTTGTAGATGTATATCAGGGTACCATTCCATTCCGTGGAATTGCATTAACTGGATGGCAACGTTTTGATCATTTTTCAGTATTATGTGAATTATTTCCCCAGGGCATTCCTTCTCTTGCAGTTAATCTTATGTATGTAAGTAAGAGGAAGGCAGATCATACAGCCTTAGCAAGGGTTGGAGAAATTCTTAACTGTAATTCCTTTTTGAACCTAGATTTGCAGTTCATAGAATATGAAAATAAATGTAACTTTCCTGGTAGTAAAGTGTATGAGATAGTCCAAAAATTGTACATACTTACTAGAGATATTCAAAACATGTTAAAGAATCCACACGTTACAGGTTGGGTTACAGATTATAATATTAAAAATAATTTTGCAAGCCCACAACATGTTGAACAAGGTTTACAGGATTTGTCAATGCTTCTCTTTGACTTCGGTAAACTTCTCACAGAAGCAGAAATTGCTTTGAGTGAGGTCTACGATGAACATACTGTTACAGAGTGGATAGCATTAAATTTACATCCAATGCATGCTAAACTACAGGACCTTCATAAAACAAGTACAAAATTGCTGGAGAAGAAGCACTGGCCCCGTAGACCTTTAGATATGGAAGAAGACAAAGAGCTGTAAAGTGTATATTTAGGTTTAGTTAATGCATATGCAAATCCCAAAGAATCTCATTTATGTATATCTTGAGAATCAGGCAGATAGCTTAGCATTCTAAATAAAATGTACTTTGAATAATTTGTTTTCATTGAATGTACTGTACCCCTAACACTTAATACTAACATAGAATTGACATAGTAACAAATGCTATATACCCCAGATGTAATCAGCACAGAAAACACAGAATATAATATCTTACCTTACCCCACAATTATTCAATTCATATACAAATCTTCTGTGAGTGATCTATGGGTCAACTTGGTAGCCCTAACTAAATGCCCAGAGACCTTCTGCAAGAGACTTGAGGCTACAGATTGTATGGGGAGGTGAGGTTTTTCTTCTCTATATACCAAGAGGCCTCTTCCTCCTCGTAAAAATACCTAGCCAGGGCACACACCATCCATTTCAGGACTTTCCCCATTTTGGGGTCTTGCAGCCCTCTCCGTCTTGTCTCCTGCCCAAGAATGGTGTGGCAAGGTCTCAAAGCAGCATTTGTAAGCAGGGTGAAAGGAAACTAGCTTACCTCACCACCTCAATATTGTGCCCCAAGGTTCATCTGGGAGTTGATGCCAAGAGTGAAGTAGTGACTTAGACTGACAGTATATTTAATCACTGTCAAATTTCCCACTAACAATAACTTTATTCTTCCACTTAACACCAAAAAGTCTTATAGCGGTGGTCCATAATATATTGTTGTAGATGATGATGATCTCTAGAACCCCTTAGTCACAACCTACATGACAGGGGATGTAGGTCCAGTGGTCAACCTTTGGTGGGATTAAGAGTAACACACCTTGACATCAGGTTACATGACTGGCCATCCCTATTCAGGATCCACTGTCACCCTTTATGGAGAGGAGTTTAGAAAAATTGTCTTGAAATAGCCTCCTAAAACCTAACCAGGTTAGAGTCATCCAACGGCAAGATCACAAATGTAGCATGAATGATAATTATGAAAGAGGGGAATGTCTGTAGAGGAAGGAAGACAGAAGATAGGGGTGAGTGGAGAATCGTTGTGTATGGATGATGTGATGCATGGAAGAGAGTGGGTGGGGGATGGGGGGAGTGAGGGAGTATGTGTGAGTGATATTTTGCTACAGCCTGAAGGGATTTCTCCTCATCTCTTTTTCTACATGAGGGGACAGAGAGCGGGGGTCAGTGATTAAATGAAGCAGCCTTGCTGTGGATGTGCTGTGTTTTGCTGTATTTCTTCTGACCCAGGGGAGTGGGCAAGATGCAGGGATGACCCGTCATCCAGGAGGCGCCAAGAAGAGAGGAAGGGAGGGGTGGTGAACAGGAGTGGTGTATATTTGGATGAAATGGGTGGGAGTGGATTTATGATTCTGACTTTGGCTACCTCCCTTGTAAGGGGAAAAAAACCCTTGGTATATGTATAATAATAATGAAACAATAATAACAGCCCACCCATAATTAAAGTACCTCTGTGGCACTTCTGCCCTGCCCTGCAAAATTCCCCTGTGAAAGGAGCAACTCCCACCCCTCAATCCTGAACCAAACTTTAGAACACTACATCTGGTCCTAGTGTGGCAGCATCTTCATCTTGGGACCATTCCCCAACCCCAAAATACCTCTGCCACTGGGTCTCATGCAGGTGGCACCAATCCCTGGGAGCAGTTTCGGTTACCTAGGCGAGTACCACAACCCTTTTTACAACAATGCACCTTATTATTTTTTCTGCAATGAGGGATGATTCTCTGGTAATCATTCCTTTTCTACTATCAGCCAGAGGTGTAGAGAGCAATCCTGGGCCCACCACAAAATACACATGCCCAGCATGCTCCAAAATCCAATCCCACAAGCTGACAAAGCGTTCATTTCAATGCAACTCATGCAAAAACTGGGCCCATTTCACTTGCACAACACTTGCTGACACAATACACAAACACCTGGACCTGTTCTGTTTGCCTACTCATAACTTCACTCCCATCATCCCACCCCAGGCCTGTACCCTTACCCATAGCCCCACCTTTGCCATCCCCTTTCCCCAAACCGTCCTTGTCCTCCTTCTGACCCAAATCCTAATCCTTCCCCACCAGTACCCCAGCCCAGTACAGCAACCTACAACACATACAGAACACAACATTTTACATCTTGTATTGATGGTATCACCACAAAAAATATGAATTCAAACACTTCCTCAGACAACACAACATACACATTGCCATCATACAAGAAACAAAATTATGGCACTCCCAAAAAATGCACATTTCATAATTTCACCATCAGACACAATTAGACCAACAGCAATGGCAGCAGACTCATCATCCAAATCCACTAGTCCATCTGCTTTGTGGACACAAGTGCCTTTACCAAAACCCTCCTCCCTACTACAGACAACACCAAAGAAACCCAATCAATACAAATCCGAACAGGTAACAAATCTACAATAACAATAGTTAACATGTATATATTCCCCCTCAATCACCCCCCACAGTTCCAACACCTTTAATGCTTATTCTTAACCAAATTGCCACCATCCCTAGCCTTATCCAGGGTGGTGACTTGAATGCTAAGTCATCAGCCTGGTGTGTCAATAACCATGACACAGATAGAGGGGTTGATTTACAAACAATTTGTCTCATTGACAGTCTTAAACAACACCCATAACCACATAACCTTGATGACTGATGCATCATGCCCTCTGTACCCACCTCCTCTGCTGATATCACCTGTTCACCCTGCCTAACCCCAACAACTTTATGGAAAGTGGTCAGAGCCCTCAGATCCGACCACCTTCCAATCATCACCACCAGAACACAATGCACCCCAGTTGGCCACAGACATTCACCAATTACAAAAGAGCAAACTGAGAAGCTTTCACTGAAGAGACAACAATTTGAGACACAAAACAGTACACCAATCACAAAGACGCTGCTGTGCACACACAACATAATCATTTTGCACAGACAAGCCATCTCACCCCTGACCTTGACAACTGATGCATCATTTGGCATAAGAAAAACTTCCCCACATACTCAGACTACACACCCTTCATAGACAGCCAGACAAAACATATAATCCTTAACCTCAAGCACTCATCCACCTGTTGACCTGACAATGCAAGTAACATCCACCTAAAACACAGTGGACTACATGGCATACATGCTGTCACCAACATTTCAAACTACAGCTATTCACACAACACTATACCTAACATCTGGAAGCATGGAAAAATAATCACAATCCTCAAACCCAACAAAGCCCCAACAGTTCCAGCATCATACTGCCCAATCACACTTCTCTGCACCCCCTCCAAAGTCATAGAACACCTCATACTACAACTCGTCACACCACATACCCCCCTTTCTGAATCACAACACAAATTTAGACCCTTACACTCCACAAACACACTTCTGATAAACCTCACACAGGTAGAAATGCCTGTGTGTCATTAATGACCAATCTTTGTACACCAGAAACTAAGAACTCAGTACCATAGGACTCCGTTCTATCCCCCACACTCTTTAATCTATACATGCACAATATGCCCACACCCAACACCCCAGAAATACAAATCTCTTCTTACACAAAAGACATAACAGTTACATGCAGGCACCACACTGCAAAGCTGCAGAAATACTACAATTATACCTTGATACACTCAATACCTAGTTCACTATAGACTCAAAGTAGCCCCAACCAAATCTACAGCCACACTTCTCACCAATTGGACAGCAGAACACAAATACCAAAGAGAAAAGAAAGAGAAAGAAATTGCGAAGGATATTCTAAAAGCAGTCCAAGAAGGGCAAAATATAGATACAGAAATCAATAACGTACACAGGATGGATACATACTCAAAAGAAAAGAATCACTGACCAATGAAAATCAAACTAAGAACACAAATGATAGCAGAAGTACTATCAAAAGCGGCAAAACTAGCAAACAGTGAAAAATACGAAAATGTATGGATAAAAAAGGAAATGAATGCCGATGAATTAGAGAAAGATAGGGAACTGAGAAGTGAGGGTTTGGAACAAAACAAGAAAACGGAGACGGAAAAAAACAAGATTTTTTGGAGTGTGTTAGATCTGAGACAGAAAATGGTACATCAGAAAAATGGAAACTTAAACCAAAAAAGAGAAGAGAAGAAAAAAATTGAAAGTGGTATATACAAATATGGACGGTATGATATCAGGATTAAATTAATTGAATGACTATCAATAGAGAAACCTAACATAGTGGGAATTGCAGAGACAAAAATTAAAGTTCCTATACAATCAAGTATGGTGGGACAAGGATTATACATTTGGTAAAAAAATAAGACAGACAAACAGGATGGAGGAGTCATGATATTGACTAGAAAGGACCTAAATGTAATAAAGGCAACAGAAGGAAAAGATAATGTGGAATTACAGTTAAAGTAAAAAACAGCAGTATGAAAAGTAGAAGGTTTATAGTTTATGTGCCACCAAAAACTAAGACCTGGACTGACAGAGAACATTCAAAATTACTAGAAGACACAAAGAATGAATTAATCGAGACACTGAAATATGGAGAAAATATAGTAATTGTGGGTGACTTTAATGCAAAGGAAATAAATTGGGAGGAATTGACCATGGGAGGTGGAGACAAACTCTGGGGAAATGTCCTACTGGATATGACCATAGATTACACACTGATGCAATGGGTTAAAGAAAATACTAGATTTAGACAAAATGAAGAACCATCAAGACTAGATTACTAGATTTGATATTCACCTCTGAACCAGAAATGGTGGAAGATATGAATTTTAAAACACCAATTGGGAAGAGTGACCACATACTAATAGAGATCCAACGTAAGTAACAAAATGTGGTAAGAAGGAATGAGAAACATAGAGAAGGAAGACTGATGTACAACAAAACTGACTTTATAAAACTTAGACAAATTTTCCAAAATGCCTATTGTGAAAAATTTGGAAAAGATGAAACAAAGACGGAAGAGAAATGGAACATTTTCAAAGAAATGTATAAAGAGGGAACAGACAAATATGTGCCTAAGCAGAAACAGAAAAGGGAGTATATAAAGTGCTGGTATAATAAAAAGTGTAGCAATGCTAAAGACAGAAGAGACAAAGCTTGGAAAAGAGACAAAAAAGGGACTAAATGGCAAACAAATTAAACTGAAAAATGAATACGTTGACATACGAAGAGAGGAAAAAAGAAACTATGAAAAAGATATAATAGCAAAATGCAAAGATAAACCTAAACTGTTCTACAGATATGTAAACAACAAATTAAAAGACAAGCACGAAATGATAAAACTGTGAAGGAAATCAAGAATACACAAAAGATGTAGAAATGGCCGAAGTAATGACTAGACACTTTAAGTCTGTTTTTACAATTGAAAGCTCACAATTGTGGGATGATAGTCACCAGGAATGCTGACACAGAAAGAAATAAGGGACCAAATAAAGAAACTCAATTTCAGAAAGTCACATGGGCCAGACAGAATGCATAGACGAACTCACAGACAAAATACACAAGATAATTGACTTCTCACTCAAAGAAGGAAAAGTACCACAAGACTAGAGGAATGCTTATATTGGACCAATTAATAAGGGAGGAAGTAAAGAAAATACAACAATAAACCAGTATCCCTTACAAGCACAATTGCAAAAATATGCAGAAGAGTTATTAAAAACAAATGGACTAAACACTTGAAAAAGAACAAAATATTAAACCCCAACCAATTTGGGTTTAGAAGTGGAAGATCATATATTACAAACATAATATGCTTTTACTCAAGATTATTAGACATGATACAAGAAAGAGATGGCTGGGCAGATTGTGCCTTCCTGGACCTACAAAAGGCTTTCGACAAAATACCACACAAAAGACTACTAAGAAAGATTTAACTAATTGGTGGAATACAAGGAAAATTATTGGAATGAATGGAAGATTTCTTGAAAGGAAGAAAAATGAGAGTGATACTTAGAGAAAAGAACTCAAAATGGGTAGACATGATAAGTGGAGTACCCCAAGGCTCCGTGTTGGCTCTGATAATGTTTGCTATTTATATAAACGACATGTATGAAGGAATTAAATGCTACATAAACTTCTTTGCAGATGATGCAAAACTATTGAAGAGAGTAACGAAGACTAAATCTTTTCAGGGAGATCTGGACAAAGTCTGGAATTGGAGTAAAAAGAACGAAGTGAATTTCAACATTATAAGATGTAGTATAATGGAATTTGAAAAATGCAAAAATAGAATATCCGGTAAATATAAAATTGGAACAAAAGAAGTTACAAAAGTAAATTCAGAAAGAGACCTAGGAGTGATCATTTCAAATGACATGACGCTAGACAAACATATAAACAAAATAGTTGGAGAAACCTACAACTTAATCAGATCAATGAAAGTGGCCTTTGACTACATGGATGAGGAAATGGTGAAGAGAATCCTAGTTACACTGGTAAGACCAAAATTAGAGTATGCAGCATCACTATGGACACCCAGTACAAAAAAAATAATAATAATAAAGAAATTAGAAAGAATTCAAAGCACTAACAAAGATGGCACCAACACTCAGCATGCTGACATGCAAACAAAGATTGAACAAACTAAACTTATTAACTCTGGAGCAAAGACGAGAAAGAGGTGGTTTGAATTCCATATATAGAATTATAAAAGGGATGGAAATCCTTGACAGGGATGATCTACTTAAATGGGACAGAAGAAATATAAGGGGATGCAAGAAGAAACTTAAGGACAGTAACAGAAGAGATCTGAAAAAGAATAGCTTTCCACATAGAGTGATAGATACATGGAATAAATTGAAAGAGAAAACAGTGAGTGCTAAAACTATACACGACTTTAAGAAAGAACTGGATGCGGAAAGATACAACTGCAGGTCCCTACAAGCATAGCTCTTCTCCCACAGAATACAACTAGGTAAATACACACCATACCTCTATATCAGCAACACTCTCATACCACACACACATACACCCAAGATTCATGGCATAATATATGATGCATCCATGTCATTCAAACATAAGGACTAAATGTACACCTAGACTTAACACAATCATAGGAACAACATTTGGACAAAACAAACTAATACAAACAGTGCATAAACTTGGTGATAAATTATGTGAGCCCCGAATGGGGCTCTAATCTAAGACACACTACATCCTTCAGACCATACAGAACAAAGCCCAAAAGACAATTACAGGCTGCACAAATACAACACCTACAGACCATTTACACCATGAAATGAAAGTCCTCAAATTCAAGGATCACCTTGACTTGAAAGGAATGCAAACATTTGCCACAGCCTCCATAAACACAGCACACCCACTATACTTCATAGCAGAATACCCTCACACAGCAAGAAACATCAAAACAACACACAAATACCTACATCACACAAATACTCTCATCTCTTCTACAACAACCACCAGACACCAGCCGTCAGAAACATATCTGTAATCATATCACTGTTTCATCAAAAAAATTAAAAGACATTACATTGCTGCATGCCAGACCCCCTGATATCCATCCCTCTGAATCCTCTCTCCCTCAAATAGTAGGGGGGCCAGTGTATTCCCATTGGTTTCAAATATTCATTTTTTGTCTCTGGTTGGACTGTCTTCTGGAAGGAATTAAATTGTGAAGAAATTATGTTGCCTTTTATTTTGGCTATTTCCTTGTACATTTCTATAAAATTTTAATTATGGTCCAATTTTTGCTAAATATTGATTATATTACAAAAAAATAAAATAAAATACCCAATATTATTGCCGAAAGGTTACAATATTTTTTTTTTTTTTTTTTTTTTTTTTTTTCATTGCTCAAATATTTTTTTCTTCATTCTCTGGTTTTGGTCAGCTTTAAATCACGATAGAATATTAATGTTCAGCTAGTGTTTGTGTTTGTAGTTAGAAAGATCTCTTCCATCCTCATCAATTCCCAAGATGGCCTGGCTGATATTACTGCACATGTCCTCATTGGACACCACATCTCAGAGCAGTTGATATCCTGGGACCTACAAGAACAGTTGGACCTGAAACAGATCTTCTTTCACCCACATTTGATGAGATGAATAACTGTTGCTGGAGCTGGAGGATCACTTCTTGGGATTGGCACTAGTCTATCCCCCTCTTCCACCCATGGCATGTTTCTGGTGGTTGCAGAGGGTGGGGAATGTCATACTGGTACCATGCTATGGCCCAGTAATGTGCTCAGGCAATGGCTTAATATAAGGCTCCTTGTATGAGCGGTAGCTCTTGACCTATTTGTTTTGTGATGAAAAGCTTCCACCCGAGATCACCAACATCCACCACAGTGGTACCAGGCTCATAGACTTTGCAAACAAATATTTCATTGGTATGTTCAGTATCAACACCCAGCTCCTCACAGGTTCCCATGGAGTATTTGTTTAGTGTTTGCCAACAGGTCAGCTTCTCTTTGCCAGCAAATCAGCCTGTTATGTTGGCTCCAGAGAAAGTATGAAATCCTGGTAAAGCTTCAGCCTTTGGAGCACCAAGTGCATTCATTTCTGGTTCCAGTGGGATTACCCACTTCTTGTGCCTCACACCAGTGATGTGGTAGGTGTTCCTGCAGAGCTAATGATAATGGTGGATTGCAAAGACAAATACATCAGTGTTAAGTGACTGAATAGAGTTCTGTTGTTCCTCTTCGAGCAGCATCCAAACTGTTTAGGATAAGCCTTGTGTCAGCTTCTTGGGAACTAGAAATGTTGAACAACCAGAGTTCAAAAGGATCTCTTACCATGAAATCATATGAAGACCTTGGCCTTACCCTCCAAGTGGTGGAGAGCTTTATTTGCAAGATAAACCATCAGTTCATCTTTGGTTGTGGTACTGAACAAGAACTGCTTTATTGATATCTTACTGACTGGTGTGTGACATGATAAGCAGTACAAAATGTTCTGACTGAGAGATAGAACATTTCAATGAGTAGTGGTAGAATGGCCTGTCTGCTCCAATGCTTGCAGTTGGTCCTGCAACTAACCAGCAAACAAAGGCATAGAGTGCTCTAGGAGCATCTTGCTCAGCATTGTCATTGCTCAGTTCTGTGAATTTCCATGGGTGCTTGTACTAGGCAGCTTGGAGAACATAGGCACTCTTGAATAACTACCCCATGTCACTTTCAGTTGTCTGCACTATAATACCCTCCATGGTGGCATCTTGAACAGGTGTAGTAAAGACATTCTTGCTCATTATACCATTTTGCTTTTATGCAGTGGGCATCATCAATGTGAGAGGTGATTTTCTCCTTAAAAAATCTCATGTAGATGGCTTTATGCCCACACCATTAGATTCAAGTACATATACTAGAGGAGGCTGACTTGAGGTCTCTCATGTTGAGAACTTCCCCAGCCTGATGTTGCTTTGCCAACATTAACTTCTTGCCATACGTAATATCTGCCCTCCCTGCGGCAATTTGCCCCATGCTGGACATTCTGAACCCAGAATGGGAGGTGGTAATTAACATCAATGGCTTGAGCATTGTCCTCAGTGGTGGTGGCACTCAGCTGCAACTTCTAAGTCTGATTCTGTCTTGCTTCAACAGCCTTTTGCAGTTGTTTCCCTGCATTGAATGTACATACCTCATGAACTGGCTCTTTACTGTCTCTTTTGGCAGAAGAAACACAGGTTTCCATTGAAAGGAAATGTTGCTGATCCTGTGAAGTGTGAAGTCTCACTTTCCACCACTGTTCTCCTCCTCACCTCCTCATTTCTCACTCTATACAACCTAGTAACCCCTATCATACTTCTCAGATACCTCATCTCAAATACAAGTTATTAGCCTCCTCAATATGAGTCAAATATTTGCACACACATCAGATTGTGCTCCGACCAAGACCTTAGGGAAGCAAATGAAACTGCCCTTATATGGACACAGTTCTGGTGCGACAAGATATGATGATGATCAGGTTGTGCGATGATGCATCACAATATGTGCATTACAAATCATAAAGCTACTGCTGTTATACTCTTTCTCTTTCACCCTCAATAAATATAACACAGTATAACAGAAAAAGTGATCCTGTTCACAGAATATGGGAGTCTAGCTACAGCTACAAAATTAAATATAAACAGGAAGCCAAGGCCAGCATCCTTGTATACCCAACCCACGGCTCATAATGCATACATAAGCATCGTCATATTCAAGAGGTTAACACAAAGGTTTTGTTGTTTTATATAATTTTCCAGATTATACAAATATACTCGTTTCATAAATAATAAACATACTTATTTTGTAACTTTTTTAGATATGCTACTATAGTACAGCCTGACAGTACTAAACGAAAAAAAGAACTTGGGTCACCATACATTCAATCTACTTTTATATGAGTTGTCATGCAATAGTTTAATCCTCTATATATTTCTATAATTTTCTAATTTATATTTCTTATTTTTGTAAGTCATATAAGACAATTATTTTTAACTGAAATACAGATGGCTTTGATATAGCCTGACAATGCTGACCCCCCCCCCAAAAAAAAGAAAATAATTCATACAGTTTTAGTTACTAGGCAGTGAAATTTTATTCTGTAAATTTTTGTAAGTTTCAATTTTATGTCTCTTCTTTTCATAACCTAGATAATATTGATTATTTTAAAATAGTACATTGGCATAATACAGCCTGATAGTGTTAAACACGCCAAAGAAAGAACTGTTTTAACACAAATAGTAATTACTGTATGTGGGCAAAGATGGCTGCAGGCTCCATCTCTAAAGTGGAACAGCTATCACTCACTCTCCATGGTGCAGTCACCCCATCAGTGGTTACAAAAGCTGTACCACATTTTCCTGTGAGGGGGTTCACAGAGCCATTAGTGTAGTACAATGAGTACTGGGGGGGGAATGATGGACCTTATGACATAAAGGACCATGGGCTTCAATCATGCCTGGTTGCAGTCAGCCTTCCTCCTGGTGAGGTGGAAGATTCGGAACTTGGCACAGGGAGATTGCCATGGGAGAGAGGCATATAGTCTGGATGAGGGCTATCCAGAGATTGATGCCAAAACAGTTCCCCGAGTCCAAAGGTGAGGGTCACACACACCTCATGGGCCTTCCAGGAGTAGCCAGTGGGGTCAACCTGAACATCTAGGGCACTCAGAAGGGAGGCCTTCACTTCACTCCCAGGGGCAGGTCAGAAGTCGCATGAGAAGACAGGAAGAGAGCCTCTACATCCACAGGTGAAGAGAGGTAACTCCCACCTCCTGTGAGATTCTTCACACAGTTCCATGGAGTGGCTGCAGTTATGAGGCAGAGAATCTGGTCATGGAGGACCTCAAACCTGCATTACAATCTAAGGAAAGTGAGAGCCACAGTAGCAAAGTCTACTACAGAATGTACCACTTGAACATATGTCCAAAAGACATTTTGCTCAGCACCCAGCTGGGGCCTTGCCATGGCTCTGAAGAGATTTAATTTCGTCTTCATGGCTTCATGGAGGTACCTGATTTCTGGAGTGATGACCCCTTTAAAGGAGGCAGTTGCACCTAGTAACCACCAGCATGAGATCATCCACATAGTAGAGGAGGCAAACATCATCCCCAGATCTGAGGAGGACCAGGTTTTCCACGGGCACATTAGAAAGGGTAAGACTAAAAATGCTCCCCAGCAGGTTGCCATTTTCCATCCTGTGGTATAAAGATAGGTGTACTGGAAGTGCACTCTCACCATCCTGTCCATGAGGTAATCAGCAACCCAGGACAGGAGTCTGTCTTGGACCCCCATGGTAGTCAAAGATGCAAGAATGGCAGAGGCATTCGCTAACTCTTCTGCCCAAATCTAGAACTATCATAATGCAGTTTGACTACTGACCAGGCCAAGAGGTCAGTTGCCACACAGTCGGTTGCTGCCACTCCCTATAAAACCATACATATTGTGATTGAAGGGTTCCATCCATCACAGCACCTTTTGGTGTAAGAAAACATGTTTGACATTGAAAAGAAGAAGAAAAACCTGGTTTTATGTCTTGATTCTTCAGGTGTTGGCTATCTTTTACAACACACATAGGAATATGGTGGTGACATCACCACCACTATAATAGCATACAAGAAAAAATGGTGTCTTTCCTAGGAGTGGTACAGGAGATACTTACTAAGAGAAGGAAAAATGAGGGATAGTGAAAGTTCAAAGTGACCTAATGAGTGGAGATTGGTATCCATAACAGAATGCTGTGTGACCCCAGTCATAGGGGTGTCATGAAAGTCCTTCAAATATCAACTGCATGTAGATATGCAGATAGAACTCCAGTACACAGAACTATGCATAATTGATAGGCCTTTGTCCCCATATTTACCTAGTTGTATTATATGGGAAGGGGAGCTATGCTCGTGGAGACCCATTTTTGTATCTTGCAAGATCAAGTTTGTTCTTAAATTCTTGTATTGTGTTTGCAGACACTGTTTTCATCCAATTTGTTCCATATATCTATTACTCTGTGTGGGAAGCTGTTCTTTTTCAGGTCTCTTCTGTAGTTACCGTATTTTCCGGCTTAAAATGCGCATCGGGTTATAATGCGCACCCATGCACTTTGTTATCTTAGTACGGTATCCTTTGTGAGTTTCATTGCACGTCCTCTTGTTTTTCCTCTGGCCCACTTTAATAAGTCCTCTCTATCAAGGCGTTCTTTTCCTTTTATAATTCTGTAGATGGTTAGTAGGTCCCCTTGTTCTCTTCTTTGTTCCAGGGTCAACAATTCCAGTTCGGCCAGCCTTTGTTCATATGCAGCGGCGGCGCCAGGAATTTTTAGTTGGGGAGGCTAAGGTGGGGCTGAGCAAATTTTGGGGGGGGCTAATAGTAATATGATAATACACATATATTATCCTCATTTCAGAAGGGGAGGGGGTTAATGGTAGGGCTAGCACTGATGGCTGACAAATCTTTAACCCTGGCAATTAAAAATTCCACTTAATAAAATTATTTCAATGACTGTTTTAAATTTTCAATTTGCTCATTTCAGTTAGGGGGGCTTATGGGGGGGCTGGCCACTTTTTTGGGGGGGCTAAAGCCCCCCCCTGGCACCGCCACTGTTCATATGTCAGGTTTGAAAGTGTTGGGGCCATCTTTGTCATTGCTCTTTGTGTTCTTTCTAATTTTCTTATATTCTTTTTTGTACTGGGTGACCATATCAGTGCTGCATATTCCAGTTTTAGCCTTATCAGTGTTTGTAATATTTTCTTAATCATTTCCTTATCCAGGTATTTAAAGGCCACCTTTATTGATCTCAACAAATTGTATGTTTATCTGACTATTTTATTTATATGTTTATCTGGTGACATGTCTTTGGTGATGATTACTCCTAGGTCCCTTTCAGGATTTACTTTCTTTACTTCTTTTCCATCAATTTTATACTGTCCTGATATTCTCTTCTTGCTTTTCCCAAATTCAATTATACTGCACTTCTTGATGTTGAATTCTACCTCCCATCTCTTGCTCCACTCTAAGACTTTGTTCAGATCACTCTGTAATGAGTCACAGTCTATTTCGGAGTTTATTCTCTTTAACTCCAGTGGATGAATTCAAACTCTCCCTGAATCCTTCCACACTTCTTGAGTCAAAAGCCATTTAGGGAAGCAGTTCTTGCACAGCTGAAGCAATTTTACCACACATCTCACACACATACCATAGTAATTGTAATTCAAGTGGCATTATACAGTAAGCTAAAACCTTATAAATAAACCTGTAGTACACATGGTGCAGATGTAATGATGAGTCATCAACCCAATTGAAAGTAGTCTTATTTTCATTATGGACACCAGCTACACATTAGTAACTCTGTTATAAGTTATATCAGTGTAACAGACCCATAAACAGTACGGAGCACAACTAATCATAAGAATGAAGGAGACTGCAAGAGACCATAAGGCCTACACAAGGCAGCTCCATATCCATCACCACCTGTCATCCCCATCCATAATGTTGTCTAAATGTTTCTTAAAACAACTGATAGTTTCAGTGCTCACTACCTGGTTACTAAGTCTATTCCATTCATTGACCACCCTATTAATAAACCAATTCTTGCCTATTTCCTTCTTAAATCTAAATTTGTCCAGTTTAAATCCATCCTGCCATGTTGTTTTAATATGATGACCTTGTTTGTATCCCCTTGTTAAAGCCTTTGATCCATTTGAACACCTCTATTAGATCACCCCACACTCTGCATCTTTCCAGAGAGTGTAAGTTAAGATGCCTAAGCCTCTCTTCGTAAGGCAGATTTCCGAGTCCATGTATCATTTTGGTCATTCTTCTCTGAACTGATTCTAGTGAATTTATGTCCATTCTATAGGACAGAGCCCAAAACTGTACTGCATAGGCTAGGATGGGTCTATCACTAGATGGAGTTTGATATTTACCTCTGCACTTCTATTCGTTACCATCCTAGCAATGAAACCTAAAGCTCTGTTAGCTTTATTTCTGGTGTTAATGCACTGTTTCTTGGTTTTAAGGTCCAGACACACTACAACTCCCAAGTATCTCTCGCACTCAGTTTTCTCTAAAAACGTGTTATCAAAGCTGTATCTATTTTCGGGGTTGTGTAGCCCTACGTTTAACACGCTACACTTAGAGATATTTAAGGTCATTTTCCATTTTACCAACCATGTGAACAATTTGTTAAGATCATCCTGCAGAATCTCTGCGTCGTCTCCTGACCTAATGAGGCGTCCTATTTTACTGTCAGCTGCGAACTTACTAACATCACTATTTATCCCATCATCCAAGTCGTTTATATACATAATGAACAATAAGGGACCCAAAACCGAGCCCTGGGGGACCCCACTAGTAACATTGCCCCACCTAGATTTTACTCCATTTATGGTGACCTGCTGTTTTCTGTTACTGATCCAAGCTATATAATCTATTCTAACACTTTTCCTCCTATGCCATGGGCTTTGATTTTATTTAGTAATCTTAGGTGTGGCACCTTGTCGAATGCTTTGCTAAAGTCAAGGTAAATCACATCGTAATTATCATTGTTATCTGATGCCTTATATATTTTAGTGTAAAAGGATAGAAGATTAGTCACACATTACTTAACCTTGGAGAAACCATGCTGTGAATCACGAATTAGATTATGTCTTTCGATGTGTTCTCTGAGTCTACTATTATTGATTCAAGCATTTTACCTATAACCGATGCCAAACTGACTGGCCTGTAGTTGCATATAGACGATTTATCTCCTTAAAAACAGGAACAGCGTTTGCCTGCCCCCAAGCAGTAGTCACAAAACAAGTGTCCACCGATTTATCAAATATTTCAGTTAACTGGTCGCAGATTTCAAATTTACACTCCTTAACCACTCTCGGAAGATTTTCGTCTGGACCCGGGGATTTTGTAGCTTTGTCTTTCTATCTGTTTGACTATTTCTACTTTACTATTGCTGATATTAGATAGTCTACTTTTTTCATCCCCACTGAAAATCGGATCGCAGTCAGGTACCTTATCTAATCTCTCGTTAGTAAACAACAAGAGAAAATGTTTGTTAAACTCCTCACTCATTTTTTCTTCCGATTCTATAATGACATTTTCGTCGTCTTTAATTGGACCTATTCTTTCTTTATTTTTTGTTCTATAGAGATGAAAGAAACCCTTAGAGTTGGGTCTTGCTTGACTGGCAACCTTAATTTCATAGTTACGTTTCGCTGTACGTGTATTCTTTTTAACCAGCTTTGCTATTTCGTTACATTTTGATCTAAGGTGTGTTTCCCCGTTTTTTTTTGTTTTTTTTTGTTTTTTTTTTTACGTTAAGTCCTCTTTTCATTCCAATCTCATGTTTTAGTCTGTCCGTCATCCATTTGGGAGTGGGCCTATTCTATTTTTCCGTATTGACTTCAGGTGATAAATGTATTTTGTGCATTAATAATTAGATCAGATTGCTATACATTTCATCCAAATCGCTGACCTGTCTGTTGACCCCCCACCCCCCAAGTGATCTGACCCAAGGTATCCATATTACCCTACGTGACCCGACCCCAGGTCATGTCCCGACTCTTGATCGCGCAGGTGTTGGACGAATCATCCGTATGACATTTCATATTTAATTTCAATTAGGTTTTTATATTTTTTCTATCCGCACAGTGGTATTCTATCTCATTAAAATGCTAATTTGTCAGGAAATGAATTCCATTCTCTGGAAATACATTCTGGAGAGACTGTGAATATCTCAAAGAGAATACATACAACAGAGCCACCCTAAAAGTTGCCACGTAAAGTAACAACTCGTCTAAGCTGAGGAGAGGGTTGACTTCGGCACGATAGGCTGGGGACATTCCCTGTTGTCCACGCAGGTCATTAGCACCTGGTGGTACTGATAGTTGAACATCGATAGCAGTTGCACTGGATGAAGGAGAATAGGTCGTAACTACACCGCCTATGCCCGTAGAATAACCCTTTTCTATGTCCGAGCAGCTAAGGTTAGAACTATAGCGCCCATGCTACCGGTGAGCAAGGCGAGATGGGCGAAGGTACTCGCAATCAGTCCAAGGTAGGGGTTGTGGGCGTGGGGTCCCCAGGGTCCTTTCCGTAGGTGGGGAGTCTGCTGGCACTGGAGTGGCGGTGAGCCGGGGGTCCTTAGGCGAGTCCTCAGGCCAGTGGGTGCGGCGGGCGACCTGCGGCAGTAGTACTGGGTGGGTGGGCGTGCTGCTGATGGGCGTCGTCTCTTCCTGGGGGGTCGTCGCGGAGATCCTTGTCCAGAACTCCGGGGCATCCACGGTCAGCGCTAGTCGATGTCTTGAAGAAGATTGAAATATTTTAGAGCCCGGTCCGATAGCAGCAACAGGACTTCGTGTGCATGAGAGGGAAAGAGCGTGACGCTCCGCAGCAGTGCAAGATTTTACAACACTGAGAAAAGGACTTGAATCAGCGGCAGCTACAGAACTTTGTGTGGCAAATAGAGTGGAAGGAGTTTTGCCCGGCAGCTACAGGACTGTGCGACAGATAGAGTGGAATGAGTTTTGCCCGGCAGTAGCACATGACTTAGGTTCTGGCCCGGCGGCAGCACAGGTCCTACAGGGGCAGGGGACTCAGTGTCTAGCCCGGCAGCAGCATCGGGACTTTTGGACGTTAGGGACTTTGGGTCTGGCCCGGCAGCACCATCAGGACTTATAGACAGTGAGGGGAGGTCAGGCCAGGCGGTAGCTCTTGGACTTACTGACCCTAAGACCGGTGGTGAGAGCAAAAGACCTTCCCTTACGGGAGAGGTGAAATGCCTCCGCATTACACTAATATTACAAAATATAATATTGTGGCACCACGGAGGGAAAGGGGGGAAAGGGAAAGAAGAGATAGAAATGACGGAGGGAAGGGAGAGATAGGTTGCCGGGATTCCGGCATGCAAGCAATTCTTACGTTAGTTGCCAAGGGTGGTAGGGGCCAAGATCTAAGAATATAATATTTAGACCTTGGTAGGGGCTATGTCGCCCGGACGAAACTGAAAGAGAATGTGTGTATTTGGTTGGTCAAGTGTAACTTAAACCTACGTTTTTTATACTTCCCTCTAAATTTTGTTATTTTTTATCATTTTATGGTTTGTACCTATGCGTGCTTTTGATATTCATGAAGGGGGGTATAATTACGTCTGGATGGGGGGGGGGGATACTTCCCTCGATTATGATTCCGTTCCTACGTGTATAGTGTGTACT
Organism: Oratosquilla oratoria; assembly: GCF_046742065.1. Classification (NCBI taxonomy): domain Eukaryota; kingdom Metazoa; phylum Arthropoda; class Malacostraca; order Stomatopoda; family Squillidae; genus Oratosquilla; species Oratosquilla oratoria. The sequence goes on from NC_134796.1 coordinate 24,799,035, forward strand.
GGATAGATTACCGCCTTGTGTTTTTTCGAAACTTAGTGATAATCTAGTGTGTTGCGCGTGTAGTGGGAGTAGGTTATCTGTTAGTGAACGTGTAGTTTCATTGTTGATCTGTACGAGCTTGTTCCATGTGCAGGTGGCTCGCTCATCTAGATACGTGTTTAGTGGTTGAATGCAAACTTCCTCGTGTAGTGATTGTGCTGTTTTTACGTTAGGATAGTGCGTGTTTATGATGAATATGAGTGCTCTGTTTTGAAGCGCTTGCAGTGTTTGCATGGATGTCTTTGATAGTGTGTGTAAAGGTATTATCGGGTACGTAAGTGCACTCCGTATAAGTGCGAGATACATTTTTTTTAACAGGCCCGTCGAAGACGACGGGCCGCCTACGTCCCTGTATGGCAGGGGCTGGCAACCACCGGCCCACGAAGGCCTAGCGTCCGGCCCGCCACCCTGCTAGGCATTATTATTGCAATCCGGCCCGCGGAAGTCCCAGCAAAAGGAGAGAAAAAAAATCCAATAAATATGTTTTCAAATAAATGAAATTAGTTATTTAATTACTTTATACCTCCTTAGTAATAGTAGTAGCAGTAGTAGTAGTAGTACGAAAATAATATACTTATGAAAACAGTAATAATATGGAGTAGTAGTAGTATGTAGAAATTTAAGCTAGATCAGATTAGCAAAGTACTAGAAAAGCCAAAGTTTACACTAAATTCTGCTCAAATTTTAATGGTGAGTTTCAAAATTGCAAACAAATTTATTAGAATATGAAATGTTAGAATTTGAATGTTTCATGAAATACAATCAACGAAATAATTTTATTAAGCATGATTGTCTTGTCCGACATACCAAACTGGCTTCACTGGAAGAGATCGAAGGTTAAAAAAAATAAAATAAAACATAAATAAATAAACTCGGCAATTAACATAACATAAGAATGAAGGAGACTGCAAGAGACCACAAGGCCTACACAAGGCAGCTCCGTATCCATCACCACCTGTCATCCACATCCACATAGTTGTCTAATCGTTTCTTAAAACAACTGATAGTTTCGACAGTCATGGGACGTACCGATTTCGAATCGCTGCACAGTAGTGCTGGGCAAATACCGCTAATTTCAGTACCGGAATTACCGGTAAACAACAATGCAGTTACCGGTATTACCGGTACTGTACCGGTAAAGGACTCATGAGGTAGTAGTGATGTCTCAAGTTCGAGTCGCCTTTATGACTTATATCTTTAAACAAATTTCATCCTACTATGGTGTGTAGTCACAATTCAAGTTTTATAACGTCGTCACCATAAAAATCCTGCCTGCATCACGAACGGGCGAAGGAAGCACTAACCCTACATGCCTGCCGGTGCTATATATATTATATATATATATATATATATATATATATATATATATATATATATATATATAGATATATATATATATATATATATATATATATATATATATATATATACACACACACACACACACACATATATGGGTCTTTTCCGTTTGGCGACGCGGAAGTTTTCGATGAAACTTTCACAATTAATATAGTTTCGTATGCTGATAACAGAAATAACATTGATTCTATTGAGAAATTAAAAAAGTGCCGAAAAACGGTTTTAATGGTAAAAAATTATCGAGACCTTAGCGGTACATACTTGCTTAATGGTAAAAGTTTAACCGGTAAAATTAGCGGGACGCTGGGCCCGTAAGTACCGCCAAGCCGATACGCGCTTACCGAGACCTTAGCGGTATACCCCAAGGTCTAAATAAACAGGTCTAACCGCTGGAGCAGTTCTGCGCAGCTTCTGACGTCATTTGGATGCGTCCATTTTCTCTTTGTGATACACTGAAGAAAACTGTGAAACGCCAAGGAAGACAGGAACTATAATATTTTATATATTATATATATATACATTATATATTCATATATATAGACAGGAACTATAATATTTTATATATATTTATATATATATTTTATATAATATTTGTCAGAATATAACTAATTGAGTGGAGCGGTGCGAGCGAAGGCGACGTCATTTTCGAACGACGGACCAACTTCAACTGACAGCTATAGGACCCGCTAACCCCACTTTGAACAGCCAGGTGACGTTCACGGGCCCGCTGCGCCAACTCCCTCGAAATTCGGTCGGAAGTGGTTAGACCTTATATTCTTAGATCTTGGTATACCCCTTAACGGTATTTTACCGGTAAAGTTAGCGGCACACTGGGCACGTCAATACCGCCAAGCCGAGACGCGCTTACCGAGACCTTAGCGGTACACCCCTTAACGGTATTTTACCGGTAAAGTTAGCGGCACACTGGAACCGTCATGCCGCCAGTACCGCCAGGCCGAGACGCGCTTACCGAGACCTTAGCGGTTCATCCCTTAACGGTATTTTACCGGTAAAGTTAGCGGCACACTGGGCCCGTGCCGTCAGTCCGTCACTCAGTACCACCCAAGATCTAAGAATATAAGGTCTAACCACTTCCGACCGAATTTCGAGGGAGTTGGCGCAGCGGGCCCGTGAACGTCACCTGGCTGTTCAAAGTGGGGTTAGCGGGTCCTATAGCTGTCAGTTGAAGCTGGTCCGTCGTTCGAAAATGACGTCGCCTTCGCTCGCACCGCTCCACTCAATTAGTTATATTCTGACAAATATTATATAAATATATATAAATATATATAAAATATTATAGTTCCTGTCTATATATATGAATATATAATATATATGATAATATATAATATATAATATATAGTTCCTGTCTTCCTTGGCGTTTCACAGTTTTCTTCAGTGTATCACAAAGAGAAAATGGACGCATCCAAAAGACGTCAGAAGCTGCGCAGAACTGCTCCAGCGGTTAGACCTGTTTACTTAGACCTTGGTACCACCAAGGCGAGACATGTTTACCGCTCTCTGAGTGCTATGGTATAGCTTATCGAGTTATCGGTTAACGGAACCTTAACGGTACCAGAATTTTTACCGGTAAAGTACCATTAAGGTTGTTACCGGTAAAACCGGTAACTTAACCGGTATCTGCCCGACCACTACTGCACAGTAGTGCTGGGCAAATACCGCTAGTTTCAGAACCGGAATTACCGGTAAACAACGAAGCCGTTACCGGAATTACCGGTATTTTACCGGTAAAAGACTCGTGAGGTAGTAGTGACGTCCCAAGTTCGAGTCGCCTTTATGACTTAAATCTTTAAATAAATTTCATCCTACTATGGTGTGTAGTCACAACGTTTTGTAACGTCGTCACTATAAAAATCCTGCCTGCATCACGAACGAAGGAAGCACTAACCTACCCTATATGCCTACCGGTGATATAGGCAAAATGTAAAGATATATATATATATACATATATATATATATATATATATATATATATATATATAATATATATATATATATATATAATATATATATATATATATATCACGTAGAAACCACTGTTGGAGTAGAAAAGACTGGAAACGGGGAATCTATATATTTCGATTGCAAACTGCAATCCTCTTCAGTAGATACAATTAAGAGAGAGCGTGCTGCTTAAGTAGCACCCTTAACAAAAGAAAGGGGAACATGGGAAGATGTCTCTACCCTCGGCTCACTCCGTATGTGAGGTTAGGAGGCAAATGAGTTTTCAAAAGGTTGGTGATGAAGAGTCCGGACATTATATCCGGGGACCATTGCCCCTTTGAAATATTCATGTTTGGCTGATATTCTATGATAGTAGATTCTACCATTTTTCTCCTGAACTCGCATCTGGATTTATAAATAAGCTCAGCTTTGTCCCAATCTAAACAATGTTTAAATTGCTTAACATGTTGGAACACAGCTGAGCTCTCTTGTCCATATTTAATGGAACGTTTGTGTTCAATCATCCTAGTATTCAAATCCCTTCCAGTCTGTCCGATGTAAATTAAGTCACAACCTTTACATGGAATCGAATATACCCCTTGGCTCTGCTCTTCTTTTAACCTTTGGTGGACATTTACCACCTTTTTATTAATGGTGTTAGGATAATAATTAATCAAATTTAATTTGTCTTTGGAAAGAAACTTGGTCGAGGGAATGAATGATTCAGAAAAGGGAACGATTAAAGAGCTCTTGCCCAATGAAAAATTAGAGGAAGTGGGGGTGGTGTTGAAAAAATTGGATCTCGCTCGGCTGAGGGCTTTGACTAGTGCTGGGCAAATACCGCTAATTTCAATACCGGAATTACCGGTGAACAACAATAGCATTACCGAAATTACCGGCAGTTTACCGGTAAAAGACTCGTGAGGTTGTAGTAACGTCCCTAGTTCGAGTCGAGTTCGAAAAATCAATGTTATTGTCCTTTAATAAGCTATATCTCTGGTTATATTATACATATTATTTTTATTGTTATGTCATTATAAAGGGAAAAAGTCATACTTTAATTGGTGCTACTATAGTATGCTATCTACCGCGCGAGTGAGTGAATTGAGGGTGTCTGAAGGTGGGTGTGGGTTATAAACTATCGTCCGCGTCTGTCTGCATGTATGGGTTCATGTTTAGAGGGTGTATGTGGGAGTGGGAGTTTTGTTAATACACGCACACACATACACATATAATGAGCTTTGACTAATTTGTAATGTTTTCCTGAAAACTAACCTAACCTAACCTGATTAATTTGTAATAAATGTTTTCTTAAAAACTGGTTTTTATGCTCCCTTGTTTTAATACTTATTTCATACAAATTAGCCCAGCACGTGATCCAAAGACCAAGGTGAATACTCAAGGATATATTAGATTTCATTATCATCCTGTTTTTTATTTATTTCCTCAATTATTTTTTCATACAAATTATTTCATATTCTTATTTAGAAACAGAAAATATTGGCATTTTTATCACTTAAGCATATATATATATATATTATATATATATATATATATATATATATATATATATATATATATTCTCTTGTAAGCAAACGAGGTTGAAGGCTAAAGAGGATTCACTGTTGATTATTTTATTACGTGTAGCTTCGATACAACGTACAATCTTTTTGTCTTCAAATTTGACGTATCTTAGTAGTTGTCCTATTGTGGCCGACGTTTCGGAACTTCCTGGTTCCATCTTCTGGGCGATCTGGAATTCTGGAATTCAAGAAAAGACCACCTCGCTTGCGCGGGATCGGGTTTTGTGGGAGGGGAAGAACGTCTGTTAGAAAATGAAAAGATAGTAGTGTATAAAAGAGGGCTATTGCCACCGGGCGAATCGCGAGCAATTAGGGGCTAGATTGTTGTCATGGCATAGGAGGACTTGACCAGGAGCTTGGAGGGAAGCGCCTGACGCCGGAGGTTAGGATTACCAACGGGGTTACCAACGGGGTTAGGATCACCAACGAAAGTTTAGAAAATGGTAGGAGGCGTAGTAGTAGAGAAAGGGGGAAAAACGGAAAAATCTTTAGTGGGAGGTAAACTGAAATGAGAAGATGTAGTATAAGAGAAAGTGAGAAAGGAAGCGAATTTTAGTCGAAGAAAAAGGAAGTGTATATGTTTGTGCGTGGGATGCGGCTATGTTCGTGAGAGGTGTATGTGTGTAATTTACGGTTAGTGAGTAGATTTCACTTCCCGCGTGTAGAGGGCGTTCCTGATTAGCCCCAGGTAAGGCATGAGAGTTCCTGTTTTACCCCAGGTCGGGTTTGAGTAACGATATTATTATTATTATTATTATCATTATTATTACCATTACTATTATTATTATTACATTATTGCGGTTATCACCAGTCAAGCTGGTGAAGGGGTGTGTTACTTGTTGGTGCGGTTATACACGTTTTATCGTGTACACCGCACGTGGGACGGGCGCAGCTGACAGATAGTCTGTACGGTGTGGTCTAGGTGTAATATGTTGTATCAGATGTTTGTGTTTGGCGTGCAGTTTTTCTAGGTGTCTTGAGTGAAGTTTGTGTTTGTGTTGGTTGAGTGGACGGATGTTGGAAATTTGGTGTAGAGACTCAGTGGTTCTGAAGTCGCTCCATCGCGAGCCCGTGATGAACTGGACAGCGGCATTCTGAACCTTCTGATGCTCGTAGTTATTGGTGGCACATGTCAGCTGGCTTAGTCCCGGGGACTGGCACAGAATCGGTCTGACGAGGGCTAGGTACAATCGACGTTTGGTTCTCAGTGTTTCAGTTTTGAAGCGTCTGAGCTTACCCAGCACAGCCCTAGCCTTCGCTCCCTGCTTGCGGAAGTGTGGGGTCCAGGTAAGGCCATTATCAAGTGTGCTACCCAGCACACGGGTATGGTCCTTCGCTGGGATGTTTGTGTTGTTTATTTTAAGAGGAGTGTTTGTGATTGTTCTGTTGGTTCGTTTGCAGCGGAAGTGTACAGCATTGCATTTCGACGCGTTGGTCTTAATGCGCCACTGTTGCTCCCACGCGTGTGCCCCGTCTAGGATGTTTTGCATTACGTGTAACGCTCCCTGCAGCGTTTTGTGTCTGCTTATGTGGTTAGTGTCGTCCGCATACGAAAGAGTTAGAGCCTGGTTGCGAGGATAAGCCGGCTCTGGCAGGTCATTCGTATATAGATTGTACAGAGTGGGGGCAAGGACTGACCCTTGCGGCACTCCAGCCTTCGGCACAAAAGGTTGGGACAGACAGCCCCGCCACTTTATTCTAATTGACCTGTCGTCCAGGTAGTTGCAGAGCAACCTTGTGAACGGCAGGGCAAAGTCGAAGTTGTGGTACAATTTGTACTTAAGGCCCTCGTGCCAGACAGCATCGAATGCCTTCTCCACATCCTTACAAACCAAAATGGCCTTACCAGGGCGACAGTCTGGCGGTCTTTGAACCCATTGAGTGATTATGGATATTACGTCTTCTGCACCGCGCCCCGGCCGAAAACCAAACTGGCAGTCCCTCAGCACATTCTCCGTCTCTAGGTACACGGTCAGGCGGCGGCTTAAGACGTGCTCGAACACCTTTCCAAAGTACTCCAGAAGGGAGATGGGCCGATATGAAAGGGGGGCGGAGGCGGGTTTCTGGGGTTTAGGAATGAGGATGGTATGGGAGGCCTTGAATAGTTGTGGGAAGTACCCAGAGGCTAGTGAGCTGTTATATAGTGTCGTCATGTGTGAGATTATGTTGTCTGGCATACGTTTGAGTATGTGTGCATCGATGCCTGAAGGGCCAGGGGATTTTAGTTTTAGTGCCGAGATAACCCCCTTTACCTCCTCCAAAACGATGGGGCAGATAAGGGGATCATCTTCATCTAACTGAGAGAGATCAACAGTCTCGTCGGGAATGAGGTCACTACAGCTGTTCATGAATGAGTTAACACTGTGCAAGGTGCTAAAGCAATGTGGTCCTTGCACAGGATGGGGCTTAAAGACCTCACTCCATGCTGACGCCAGAAGGTCAGCTTGGTGTTGGGGGGAGTGTGCAGAGTGGTTAAGATGGTTGATGACCTTGGGTGGTGGCACAGAGCACTCCTCCAGCTCACGTTTGAGGGTCCTCCAGAACTTGGAAGGGTCCTTCTCACAGGCGCCGGAGAGCGAGGCCATCAGTTGCTCCTCTTCTCGATGTGAATCGATGTAGAGGGACTTCCTCAGGCTACTCTGTAGCCAGTGCATGTCTCTTAGGATGGCTACACGGGCCTCTAGGGGTGCTTGTAATAGATCTGTAGATCTGTTTTGTAGTGCAATGCGTAGTCTGTTAGTGCGCATAGAAGCGGTGAACGTGGCAATCTTTCGGTGCTTTGTTCTAGGAATGTGCTTTTTTACAGCGTTTTTGACAAACTTTGTAAGTGAGCGCCATTCCTGCTCTATCGCCGCTTGTGGAGTGTTGTCCATGTTTGTGTTGGTGTATGTCGTGAGAGTGTTTTTGAAGCCTTCCCAGTCGGCCTGACTGTAACGTAACCGAGGCTCACTGGGGATAAGGATGGGTGAGGTGGAGATGCGAAGGATTAAGGGTATGTGGTCTGAGAGGGTGGGGGCACCGGGTGAGATAGTGGAGTTGAGGAAGAAAGCTCGGCTGTTGGAGATCTGATGTGCAGTGTCTGTGGATGTCGTATTTATTCATGGAGTTGGGATCATAAGGCTTCTTGCAGGAAGAGGTCTCCTCTGATTGGTTGCCTAGGACCAATAGGGGAGCCGGGTTACTGGAGGTCTGAGAGACCTCTCCCAGTGCGTGTAGTGATTCTGTCTGTGTTCAGTCTCTTCATGGATGGTAAGACGCGCAGGTCTTCGGTCTGGATGTTGATGTTAGGATGGTTATCTTGTATGTATATGGCTTCCAAGAACAGTAGCCGTCGGGGATCCGATTCCCTGTCTATGATTGTCGTGTTATTGTCTAGGTCTATTCTTGTTAGTGCTTTGTTGTGGGAAGAGGTATAGTGTGACTTGATTGATCCGTTGGACAGGTGGCATGTTAGGCGTCGTGTTAATTGTGTTGTTGTCATACCAATGTAAGTGTGAGATCCACACGCCTCACTATTGCATTTATATTGGTATACAACGTGGTCTTGTTGTAGTGTTGTTTTTGTGGTGGTGGGTTGGTTACGGATAATCAATTGGGCTGTTTTCTTAGTGTTGTAATAGATGATGAGTTGGATTTGTTTTTCGGGGTCTGTTGTCTGTATGTTCTTGTTTATGATTTCTTTTAAAATCTTTTCATCTGTTTTGTATTCTGTTGACATGTGATTCTTGTATTATAACTTGATGGAGTTTTTGTTGTTAGGTGTCGGGTTATCTTCTTCATATGGGTCTTCGTTTGGCGACACGCGGAATTTTTTTTATGAAACTTTCACAATTAATATAGTTCCGTATGCTGATCACAGAAATAACATTAATTCTATTGAGAAATTAACAAAAGTGCCGAAAAAACGGTTTTAATGGTAAAAAAAAAAAAAATACCGAAACCTTAGCGGTACATACTTGCTAGGTCAGATATCAACAGATATACCATTCGCTAAAAATCATCGTATTGCTCGAAAAAGTACTTTTTAAAAGCATACAAATAAAGTTTTTACCTGTTACAAAAGAATTTATTCACAAAATTCACTTTTAATTGCGCCTCGCATACCACTTTTCCGAAGTCTAGATCAAAGACTATAAAAGAAAGACAGGAAGAGTTCGTAAGGTGTATAGCAAAAATATGTAGCCAGAATTGATGACAAACGCCGCTAGATTACTGTGGTTTCATCGCCATCTATTGAGCGGTTGAAAAAATAGAAATCGAAGCGGTAGCTGTTGTTGACATTTTACTGTATTTTATATATATTTTCAAATTATATATTGATTGATATTTTCGCCCTTGTATATGATAATTGTTTTAGCTCAATATTTTTGTTTTACTTAAATTATAACCATTACTGTGAAAATAGTATTTGCTTTCACATACTTGACATTTGACAATGTCAATATATATAATATTTTTCATATATCAGAAATTTTCATAAAATATAAAGAAAAAATTATAACATACACACACACACATATATATATATATACATATACACACACACATATATATATACACATGCACACACACACATTATATATATATATATATGTATATATATACATATATATATATATATATATGTATATATATACATATATATATATATATATATGTGTGTGTGTGTGTGTGTGTGTGTGTGTGTGTGTGTATTTGATTGATTGATTATAAGCGTTCAATCTGGTGTCGTAACTACTAGGTTATTGACACCGGAAGTAAACTCAATATATATTAACTACTGGATAAAATAAAATATGTCTTATATATTGAAATCAGATCAAGTTAGAGAAACCAACATCTTCAATGAAATTGAAAAGAGAGTCTTCGTCCAAGTCTTTTCCCAAAATGAAACTCAAATTAAAACTCCCAGCCCTGTCCCTGTTAAAAAGTCTCTCTCTCTGTTCCACCAAGCTAGGACATTCGACCAGCAAATGTCTAACCGTTAGTGGCACCAAACAATTGCTGCAAAAAGGCTGGTAGTTACCACTCATTAAAAAGCCATGAGAGAAGTTCGTGTGTCCAATTCGGAGGCGACACACTGACACTTCTCTTCTACGACAGCTGGATAAATATATCCATGGATTAACAGAGTCTGTGATTTCTCTCATCTTATTAAATTCGATCAAAGACCATGAGAATTGCCAGGAAGATTTTATTGCATTCTTAATTTCAGGCTGATAGTCGGTATCTGGAAGGGCCTTGTTAATAGGATGTTTTAATGATCCTTCTTTGGCTAACCTGTCAGCCTCCTCGTTGCCTATTATACCGACATGGGACGGAACCCAACAGAACCTAATTAATTTTCTTTTACGACTTAGTAAAAACATCCATTCTAAAATTTCTGAAACTAATGGATGGGTAGGATTATAAGAACTTAAGGCTTCCAAAACACTCTTAGAATCGCTAAAAATTGTGAAACTAAAACCAGCATGGTTTACTATTCTTTTTAAAGCCATTAGAATTCCATGCAGCTCAGCTGTAAAAATCGAAGCAGAGCTAGGCAATGCTCCACTGCAATTAAAACTGGGAAAAACAACTCCAAATCCAACGCCAGCATTGGATTTGGAGCCATCTGTATATATACAAACTGAATTTCTGTGATCTTCAAAGTGGGTGAGAAATATCTGTTTGATCACAGGCTCCGGTATTCCAGTCTTAGATACTTCTAAGCAGCTGCAGTGATCTACATGTGGTAGCCTCCAAGGAGGAAATGCTGAATGCTTTAGTGGAAGAACTTGAAATTGGGGTAAACCTAATTCTTCTAAAACATGTCTTACTCTAAGTCCAAAGGGAAGTGGACATGAAGATTTATTATTAAAATTATTAAAATTGCCATTAAAAATAATTTTAAAACTTAAGGAGTTAGGAAGTCTCTGAACTCTAGTCCAGTACTTAATCATTTGGGACTGCCTCATTAAAACTAGGGGTAATTCCCCAGCATCAACAAGGAGACTTGGAATTGGTGAGGACTTGAATGCTCCTGTAGCAATCCTTACCCCAGCATGATGAACAGCATTCAGTCTCTCTAGCTTTGTGCTTCTTGCTGACGAGTATATTTCAGATCCATATAAAAGTTTGGGTAAAACCAGTGCCTTATGCAACTGAAGTAGGTGCTTACGATCAGCCCCCCATTTGGTACAGGAAATAACTTTGAGAACATCCAAAACTTTCATGCATTTTATCTTAAGGTTTTTAATATGCGGCTCCCAAGATAGTTTTGGATCAAATAGCAGACCCAAAAATTTTGCCTCCTCCACGCATGAAATTCTCTGACCATATAGGTATAAATCTGGGTCAGGATGGTGACCTCTAATGCGGCAGAAATGCATCACTACTGTTTTTGATGGTGAAAAACGAAATCCATGCTCAGAGGCCCATCTAGCTACTTTATCAATTGTCAACTGTAGTTTCCGCTCTGCTACAGACATTCTAGATGCTGCAAATGACAAGGACAAATCGTCAACAAAAAGCGTAAACATTACTTCAGGCGGAATAATGGAAGCAATACCATTGATACTAAGGGTAAACAGGGTTACGCTTAACACACTACCCTGAGGAACTCCTTCTTCTTGTACCGTTAATTTGGATAGAGTATTACCTACTCTAACTTTAAAAAGACTATTTTTTAAAAAAGCTTTGATAAAAGGGTGGCAATTCACCTCTCAACCCAATGTTGTGAAGAACTTTTAAAATGCCATACCTCCAAGCAGTATCATATGCCTTTTCAAGATCAAAAAAGACAGTGATATGATGCTGCTTGGATAAAAAAAGCATTGCAGATCGAATCTTCCAATCGAATCAGTACAAGAGTGCATTCTCCGGAATCCACACTGAGCAGAAGAGATCACCCCTCTCCGTTCTAGAAACCAAACCAACCTGGCATTGACCATCTTCTCCATTAATTTACAGAGACAAGATGTCAATGCAATCGGTCGATAACTCGAAGGGATGGAGGAATCTTTACCAGGCTTGAGGAAGGGTAAAATTAAAGCTATTTCCCAAACATCAGGAAAATCGCTATCCTTAAAAATTCTATTTAAAACATCCAAGATAAAAACTTTAGTATTATATGACGAGTTCTTTATCATATCATATATAATTTCGTCAAGTCCAGGAGAAGAGTTTTTACTTTTAGATAAGGCTGATAAGAATTCTTTCATGGAAAAGGGTATATTGTATGATTCACTTACATTAGCAGTGAAATCAAGACAACGAGCTTCCTCATTTGAGCGTAATTGATAATACGGTGAGTCAGGGTTTTTGCTAGATACTTTGGCAAAATGCCTTGCAAAAGCTTCACTTACAGTTTTTGGATCCGATACAAATAATCCGTTAATTTTCAAAACAGGAGGAGGGGAAGGTTTGAATTTCCCAGCTATCTTCTTGATCTTGGCCCAAACCAACGTCATTGGAGTTTTCCATATGATACTAGAGAGAAACAGTATCCAACATTCTCTGCAAGCTTTCTATATATGCCATCTAAATTGGGCTCGGGCTTTCTTGAAGCATATAAGGTAAACGGTGCACCTATGCCTACGATATCTGGTGAAAGCAGCCCTCATTGCTTTATGTCTTATAGTACACTGTATATTCCACCAGGAAACAGGCTTCCGACGAAATTTTCCACTGGTCTTGGGAATTGAATGATTTGCTGTATTTATTAAAATACTATTCAAATAAAAAATAGCTTCACTAACTGTTGGCAAGTCATTTACATCTGCCTCTATATTGCTTAGTTCTTTAAAAAGAGGCCAATCTGCCCTATCAGTACACCAACGGGGAGCTCTAGCAACAGGTACTGGATTCCCATTTGAAATGATGATTGGGAAATGATCACTTCCAAAGAGATCATCAAGCACATCCCACTCAAAATCCATGAAAGCATTAGGACTTGCAAGGGATAGGTCAATGCAAGAAAAGGTCCCTGTTTGGATATGAAAATGAGTAGGTTTATTGGTGTTAAGAACAGTAAGATCTATATTCTCAATGATTTGCTGAAGCTGTTCCCCTTTTGCATTTGATGTCACATCACCCCAAGACTGGTGCCTACTATTCATATCTCCCAAAATTAAAAACGGTTGGGGGAGCTGATTGCATAAACTAGTAAAGTCACTACTAGAAAATTCTCTATTAGGCGAGAGATAAAGAGAGCAAATGTTATATACTCTAGTTATATTAATCTGAATTGCTACTGCTTCCAAAGGAGTATTCAAGGGTAATATTTTATGAGGAATATCATTTCTGACAAGAAGAGCGCTTCCACCATGGCTTCCTTGTAAAGGGTTGATAGGAGAGTGATGCATAAAGTACTCTCTAGGACTAAATATTTGGTTTTCTCCAAACATGGTCTCTTGTAAGGCTATGCATATTGGTGAATGAGAATATATTAGATGTTTAAGCTCTTCATATTTAGCTCTATACCCTTGACAATTCCACTGCAAAATGGCAGAGTTTATCTTATTTTATTTGGAAGACTCTTTAGTCTTCCTTGGACCAGGATTTTTTACATTTTGATCTTTTTCTGGTGCCTTCTTGTTCTTAATTGGCACCTTTATGTTCCGCCTTGAGTTACTTAATGTTCTTTGTTCTTTAGGAACTTTTACCACAGATTTTGGTATGACTTCAGTATTCCCAGCTGAGACCGATGACTTCTCACCCTGGACCACTGTGCCATCCAAGGTAGGTTTGTTAGATAAAACTGAAGTCTTAGGCTGAGCTAGAGCACAACCTAGGGCAGAATTATTGGCCTGCACTGGAGCGCAAGCCATTATATTAGTCTCAGCTTGCTCCGGAGGGCAAACCGAGACAGAAGCTCCAGACCGCACAGGAACGGTAGCCGGAGCAGAAGTCCCAGCCTGCTCCAGATCACATGCCGAGACAGAAGTCCCAGCCCGGACCGGGGATGAGGACGGGACAGGGGTCCCAGCAAGCACCAAAGCACTTGCCGAGACTGAAGTCTCCACCTGAGATAGAGGACAGGTAGAGACTAGGGAATGTTTGGAGGATTTGGGATCCTCCAAATCCATTTCATCATCCAACAAGTTAAACGTATTTTTAAGACAGATTTTTGATGAAAGAGATTCTTCTCTTTCATCACTCAAGCGTCTCTTCATAAGTCTATTATTTGCAGGAGTAATTTCGGAGTTTTTAGGAATGGTCAATTTTGAATTAAGGCTCTTCTCATGTGTAGATACGTCATCTGATGTGTTGGGCATTCTATTATTCAAGGGCTTATACTTATTAATGGAGGAGAAACTTACCCCTGGTCGAATGAACATAGCGTTTACTCGTTGTCTAGCCTCTTTAAAGCTCAAGTGTTCTTTTGCTCTTAGTATCTGAACTTCTTTTTCAAAAGTAAATTTATCACATTTCTTTGAGCTTGCGGGGTGATCTTCACCACAGTTGATGCAGTGTGGAGAATTAGAGCATTCACCATGAGCTTCTAAACCACAATTTTCACAGACTGCATTTTCACCTTTAATTTTTCTCCTACAAGTCCCAATCACATGACCAAATTTTTGGCAATAGAAGCACCTTCGACATGATGGAATATGTGGTCTAACATTCAGTCGAAGCCACGCAGCCATTATCATGTTAGGTAGCTTCAGGAGATCAAATGTTAGAACGTACGTGGGCAAGGGTGTTAATACACCACCTATGTTCTTCTTCATTTGTTTCACATCTACTACTCCCTGGTCTTTTAGCTCCATTTGGATTTTTTCTTCAGAATATCTAAGTAATTCTGTAGATCTTATCATGCCTTTAACTTGGTTCAGTCTCTTATTGTATAAACAATCTATTTCTTGACCATCTAGCGACGAGATATTTTGGACTTTAGTGCTATCATCAGGCGATGCAACTTCTACCAGTAAACTGCCATCATTCATGTAAGAAATCTTTGGTTCAATGCTACATTTCATCTTGATTTCGCGATTGACAGAAAACATGTCAAGGTCCCTCATTTGTTGTCCTTCTCTCATTTTCAGAATAAAAAACTTGGCATAGTTGTTGGGTTCAAATTTTCCTGGCGTTATCTCAATTTTTCCTGAATTGCCTTTCCCTGTCCTCCTGATCCTAGACCTAGTGTCAGTATCTGATAGAGTAGGGAAATAAGGCTCTAATGTCATAACATTAGAGGTCTTGGAAGAGTCTAAAATTGTGTCCCTATTCAAGCCAGAGTCGTCAACAGAAGGGGGGGTATTGTTCTCCATAAGAACGGGTTTCCAAATATTCGACCAAGTAGCCTTCCACCCACCAAAAATCCCATGATTCGGAGCCCAACAAGGGAGGGATGTGGCTTGTCATGTCATGTAACCATCCCTAGAAGCTACTACCCGGCTATACACATGATCCCCAGCACCTAAGGCGTCCTCAGTCCGTCGAGATCGGACCCAGTGCTGGGAACCATGTTTGACATAAGACTTTCCCCTCGCTCGCGCACGTCAGGTACTCAAATTCTAAGGGTGGAGAGGCATGTCAGTCCTCTCCACCCTCCAACAAATCCAAAGAGCAGTCCAAGCCATAGTCGAAAAGGGAGCAGAAGTCGTACACCGTAAATCAATTCAGAAAGAAGAAGAGGAGAGAAGGAATAAAAATTAGGAGAAAGAGGTAAAAGGTCCTAACAAAATTAGTTGAGCAAGCAACTGAAGTCCAAAAATAAAGCATCAGACTCCAGTTGCTTGCCCCTAAGCCCCTCCACTGCGGCAAAGAGTTAGGAATTGGAGGGGTGTGTGTGTATTTACCTATTTACCTAGTTGTATTTTACGGGAAGGGGAGCTATGCTCGTGGGTTCCCGTCTTCATATCTCATTTTATCTAAACTATTTTTAAATTCATGTATTGTTTTTGCACACACCACTTTCTCATCTAACTTGTTCCAACTGTCTATTACTCTGTGAGGAAAGCTGTTCTTTTTCAAATCTCTTCTATAGCTGTCTTTTTTTATTTTCTTTCCGTGTCCTCTAGTATTTCTGCCATCCCATTTTATCAGATTCTCTCTGTCAGTAATTTCTATGCCTTTCATGATTCTGTAAATAGCTATCAAATCTCCTCTCTCTCTTCTTTGCTCTAGTGTCTGTAGTTCAAGTTTTTCTAGTCTTTCTTCATATGATAGTTTTGAGAGTGTTGGTGCCAATTTTGTAATTGCTCTTTGTATTCTTTCAAGTTTTTTTTTATACATTTTTTTGTACTTGGTGACCATATCGTTGATGCATATTCCAATCTTGGTCTTATCAGGGTGATTAGGATTTTCTTCACCATTTCTTCATCCAGGTATGTAAATGCCACTTTGATTGTTCTTATTAGATTATAAGTTTCTCCAAAAATCTTATTTATATGTTTCTCAGGTGACATATTATTCATAACAATGACTCCCAGGTCCTTCTCATTTTCTACTTTTTTTTATACTACACTTTTTTGTATTGAACTCCATCTCCCACTTCCTACTCCATTCTTGTACTTTATTTAGATCTCTCTGTAGTGATTCACAATCTTCTTCAGTTTTCACTCTTTTCAGTAGTTTTGCATCATCTGCAAAGAAGCTCATATAGCTTTCAATTCCTTCATCCATATCATTAATATATATAGCAAACATTATTGGGGCCAGAACTGTTCCCTGCGGAACACCGCTTATTACTTCATCCCATTTTGAGTGTTGGTTTCTTATCACTCTCATTTTTCTTTCTTGCAAAAAGTCCTCCATCCAATTTAGTAGTTTGCCCTGTATTCCTCCTTCAGTTTCTAATTTCTTAAGCAACTTCTTATGTGGTACTTTGTCAAAAGCTTTCTTTAGATCTAAAAATGCACAGTCCGCCCATCCATCTCTTTCTTGTATTATATCTATTAGCCTTGAATAGAAACATTAAATTGGTGACGCATGATCGTCCTTGTCTGAATCCAAATTGCCTTCGATTTAACACTGTTTTTTTCTAAATATTTTACCCGTCTACTTTTGATAATTCTTTCACAAATTTTTGCTATTGTACTTGTTAGAGAGACTGGTCTATAGTTGGTAGGTTCTTCTTTATTTCCTCCTTTGTATATAGGTACTATATTTGCTTTTTTCCAATCTTCTGGAACTTTTCCTTCTTTCAAGGAACTATTTAGTATGCTATGTATTTTGTCTGCCAGTTCATTCCTGCATTCTTTTAGTATCCAGTTTGCTATTTCATCTGGTCCATGCGATTTTCTGACATCAAGATTACTCAAGTGTGTCAATATTTCATTCTTTGTTACTTCTATTTCTTCCATAGGGGGGACTTTCTCTTTCCATTCGTTCTCTTCAGGTTGTATGTTCTCCCTTGTAAACACTGATTTAAAATGTTTGTTCATAATTTCCGCCATTTCCATTTCCTCAGTGTATTCAACTCCCTCCTGTCTTAATTTCTCCAAGTCTTGTTTGTTTTTCAGTTTATTGTTTACAAATCTGTAGAATAGTTTTGGTTGATCTTTACACTTTTCTATGACATCTTTTTCATATTTTCTCTTTTCCTCTCTCCACTTTTGTACATATTCATTTCTATAACCGGTATATTTTTTCCATTTTTCAGGTCTTCTGTCTTTTTTCCATCTGGTCCAGGCTTTGTCTCTTTTGTCTTTTAACTCCCTACAACTTTTGTTGTACCAGCATTTTACATATTCTTTTTCTTGTTTTTGTCTTGGGACATACTTTTCCACTCCTTTTTTGTAATTTTTGTCAAAATATTCCATTTCTCTTCCACTGTTGTTTCTTCTTTGTATATTTCTTCCCAGTTTTCTTGTTGAAAGAATTCTCTTATTTTATCAAAGTTTGTTTTTTCATACATCATTCTTCCTTTTCTATATTGCTCATTTCTTTTCATATATTTTTCTTCATTAAGTTCCAGTTCAATCAATATGTGGTCACTTTTACTTATTGGTGTTTTATATTCAATCTTGTCCACTATTCTAGGTTCAGATGTAATTATTAAGTCTAGTCTCGATGGTTCTTCTTCATTTCTATACCTGGTGTTCTCTTGTATCCATTGTGTCATTGTATGGTCAGTAACCATCTCAAGTAGAGCGTTTCCCCATGAGCCGTCTCCACCCTTTACTGTCATTTCTTCCCAGCAGGTTTCTTTGCAATTAAAGTCGCCCATTATAACTATTCTTCCTCCATCTTCCATTATTTTATTTAATGTTATCTTTGTGTCCTCTAACATACTTTTATGTTCACTCTCCTCCCATGAGGCTGTTTTCGTAGGCACATAATTTATCACAAATTTTCTGCTCTTCTTATCTCTGTCTTCCACTTCTATCATAATCATCTCTACTGTATTCTTTCCATATATGACACCCTTCACGTTTATATCCTTCTTAGTCAGGAACATAACTCCACCCCCTTCCTTTTTCTCTGTTTTTAATCCAATAATTATATGCATCATGTCCTACACTGTTGGATGGTAGTGGGCCTTTTAATTTTGTTTCTACAATTCCCATTATGTCCGGTTCTTTTTCTTTCAAATAATCATTCAGCTCATTCAATCCTGTTATTAATCCATCTATATTTGTGTAAGACACTCTTAGTTTTCTGTCACTTCCATTGTGTTCTCTGTTTCCCTTTTGTTTTTCTCTTGTATGTCGAACTGCCTTAGTTTCATATTCACTACTCTCCAATAGAATCTCTCTTTCTCTGACTCCGTTCTGCTCTCGTTTTTTTTTTTCTTAGCTTCAAGTCTTTTCTGTTTTTCTTCCTCTCTTTCCTCTTTATTCATTTCCCTTTTTATCCATACCTTTTTATATTGTTCACTTGTTGCTAGTTTCCCTGTTTTGGATAAGATATTCTCTGCCGTCGTATGTGACCTGAATTTAATCTTAATTGGTCTGGTCTTGTCTGTACTATATTTCCCTAGCCTGAATTTCTCTTCGATTTGTTTCGTTATTTCTGGTTCATCTTCCTGAACTAATTTGAGTAAACTGCTTACTTTTTCATTTTCCTCATTGGTTCTTGAGGTTCTATCTGGGTTATGTTTCTCTTCCATTCCTAATATAATTATACATTTCTTTTTGTCAGCTAAGTCTCTTACTATATTCCCCTTCTGTCTCATCACTTTAATAACTGAGTCTTCAGTTTGTTCTCTCATTTACTGTTGAATTATATCAGTAAATGCAAATTTACTGTTTTCTTTTATCGACTTCCATCCCTCTCTGTTTTCTTTACTATTCCTCTTCAATTCCTCATTCTCCACCTTTACTTCTTTTAACTGTCTTTTCAGGTTTTCTATTTCATCAGTTAAGTTTTTGTTCGCCTTCTCTAGTTCTTCCAATTTTTCAACCTTTTGTAGAATGTTGTTAACATGACCGAACCTACGCTCCAAGTCCTCGATCATCTTATCGACCTTCTCTTCTAGTCTTGTCAGTCGGGGGGGGGGGGGGGGGTTTGGGGGGGGGGGTTGTGTCCCCCCCACCCTCTTTAAATCCCTGGAAAATATTCTCATCACTTTCTACTGTATTGCTCTTATCTATACTTCTAATCTTTACATTTTTATTAGACATTTCATCGTCGCTCAGCTGATCGGGGGGCCTTTTGTTTACCTTTCGCCTGTCTGCCTGGGCCAAGTCTACTCCTTCCTCATTTCCTTCCATTTCCCTCGGTAATCCCTCCCCCTCTCCTCTTTCCCTACTTTCCTACTACCCCACGAGCAATTTCCCCCCCCACCCTGTAAATACAATAGGCACTTCTCTTTGCGTTGGGATCCACAAAACTTCAATTTTCTTCATAACGTCTTCTAAGCCGTCCATTCGTTGAAGTGTGTGTATTTACCTAGTTGTATTTTACGGGAAGGGGAGCTATGCTCGTGGGTTCCCGTCTTCATATCTCATATTATCTAAACTATTTTTAAATTCATGTATTGTTTTTGCACACACCACTTTCTCATCTAACTTGTTCCAACTGTCTATTACTCTGTGAGGAAAACTGTTCTTTTTCAAGTCTCTTCTATAGCTGTCTTTTTTTATTTTCTTTCCGTGTCCTCTTGTATTTCTGTCATCCCATTTTATCAGATTCTCTCTGACAGTAATTTCTATGCCTTTCATGATTCTGTAAATAGCTATCAAATCTCCTCTCTCTCTTCTTTGCTCTAGTGTCTGTAGTTCAAGTTTTTCTAGTCTCTCTTCATATGATAGTTTTGAGTGTTGGTGCCAATTTTGTAATTGCTCTTTGTATTCTTTCAAGTTTTTTTATACATTTTTTTGTACTTGGTGACCATATCGTTGCTGCATATTCCAATCTTGGTCTTATCAGGGTGATTAGGATTTTCTTCACCATTTCTTCATCCAGGTATGTAAATGCCACTTTCATTGTTCTTATTAGGTTATAAGTTTCTCCAAAAATCTTATTTATATGTTTCTCAGGTGACATATTATTCATAACAATGACTCCCAGGTCCTTCTCATTTTCTACTTTTTTTATTCCTTCTTCTCCCAATTTATATGCTCCTGTTATTCTGTTTTTGCTTTTTCCAAATTCCATTATACTACACTTTTTTGTATTGAACTCCATCTCCCACTTCCTACTCCATTCTTGTACTTTATTTAGATCTCTCTGTAGTGATTCACAATCTTCTTCAGTTTTCACTCTTTTCAGTAGTTTTGCATCATCTGCAAAGAAGCTCATATAGTTTTCAATTCCTTCATCCATATCATTAATATATATAGCAAACATTATTGGGGCCAGAACTGTTCCCTGCGGAACACCGCTTATTACTTCATTCCATTTTGAGTGCTGGTTTCTTATCACTACTCTCATTTTTCTTTCTTGCAAAAAGTCCTCCATCCAATTTAGTAGTTTTCCCTGTATTCCTCCTTCAGTTTCTAATTTCTTAAGCAACTTCTTATGTGGTACTTTGTCAAAAGCTTTCTTTAGGTCTAAAAATGCACAGTCCGCCCATCCATCTCTTTCTTGTATTATATCTATTAGCCTTGAATAGAAACATATTAAATTGGTGACGCATGATCGTCCTTGTCTGAATCCAAATTGCCTTGGATTTAACACTGTTTTTTCTAAATATTTTACCCATCTACTTTTGATAATTCTTTCACAAATTTTTGCTATTGTACTTGTTAGAGAGACTGGTCTATAGTTGGTAGGTTCTTCTTTATTTCCTCCTTTATATATAGGTACTATATTTGCTTTTTTCCAATCTTCTGGAACTTTTCCTTCTTTCAAGGAACTATTTAGTATGCTATGTATTTTGTCTGCCAGTTCATTCCTGCATTCTTTCAGTATCCAGTTTGCTATTTCATCTGGTCCATGCGATTTTCTGACATCAAGATTACTCAAGTGTGTTAATATTTCATTTTTTGTTACTTCTATTTCTTCCATAGGGGGGACTTTCTCTTTCCATTTGTTCTCTTCAGGTTGTATGTTCTCCCTTGTAAACACTGATTTAAAATGTTTGTTCATAATTTCTGCCATTACCATTTCCTCAGTGTATTCAACTCCCTCCTGTCTTAATTTCTCCAAGTCTTGTTTGTTTTTCAGTTTATTGTTTACAAATCTGTAGAATAGTTTTGGTTGATCTTTACACTTTTCTATCATATCTTTTTCATGTTTTCTCTTTTCCTCTCTCCACTTTTGTACATATTCATTTCTATAGCAGGTATATATTTTCCATTTTTCAGGTCTTCTGTCTTTTTTCCACCTGGTCCAGGCTTTGTCTCTTTTGTCTTTTAACTCCCTACAGCTTTTGTTGTACCAGCATTTTACATATTCTTTTTCTTGTTTTTGTCTTGGGACATACTTTTCCACTCCTATTTTGTAATTTTTTGTCAAAATATTCCATTTCTCTTCTACTGTTGTTTCTTCTTTGTATATTTCTTCCCAGTTTTCCTTTTGAAAGAATTCTCTTATTTTATCAAAGTTTGTTTTTTCATACATCATTCTTCCTTTTCTGTATTGTTCATTTCTTTTCATATATTTTTCTTCATTAAGTTCCAGTTCAATCAATATGTGGTCACTTTTACTTATTGGTGTTTTATATTCAATTTTGTCCACTATTCTAGGTTCGGATGTAATTACTAGGTCTAGTCTCGATGGCTCTTCTTCATTTCTATATCTAGTGTTCTCCTGTATCCATTGTGTCATTGTATGGTCAGTAACCATTTCAAGTAGAGCGTTTCCCCATCAGCCGTCTCCACCCTTTACTGTCATTTCTTCCCAGCAGATTTCTTTGCAATTGAAGTCGCCCATCATAACTATTTTTCCTCCCTCTTCCATTATCTTGTTTAATGTTATCTTTGTGTCCTCTAACATACTTTTATGTTCACTCTCTTCCCATGAGGCTGTTTTTGGGGGCACATAATTTATCACAAACTTTCTGTTCTTCTTATCTCTGTCTTCTACTTCCATCATTATCATCTCTACTGTATTCTTTCCATATGTGACACACTTCACGTTTATATCCTTCTTAGTCAGGAACATAACTCCACCCCCTTCCTTTTTCACTCTATTTCTAATCCAATAATTATATGCATCATGTCCTACACTGTTGGGTGGTAGTGGACCTTTTAATTTTGTTTCTACAATTCCCATTATGTCTGGTTCTTTTTCTTTCAAATAATCATTCAGCTCATTCAATCCTGTTATTAATCCATCTATGTTTGTGTAAGACACTCTTAGTTTTCTGCCACTTCCACTGTGTTCTCTGTTTCCCTTTTGTTTTTCTCTTGTATGTCGACTTTCTTTAGTTTCATATTCACTACTCTCCAATAGAATCTCTCTTTTTCCGACTCCGTTCTTATCTCGTTTTTTTCCTTTGCTTCAAGTCTTTTCTGTTTTTCTTCCTCTCTTTCCTCTTTATTCATTTCCCTTTTTATC
Organism: Oratosquilla oratoria; assembly: GCF_046742065.1. NCBI lineage: Eukaryota > Metazoa > Arthropoda > Malacostraca > Stomatopoda > Squillidae > Oratosquilla > Oratosquilla oratoria. Next base: position 24,821,852 of record NC_134796.1, read on the forward strand.
CATACCTTTTTATATTGTTCACTTGTTGCTAGTTTCCCTGTTTTGGATAAGATATTCTCAGCCGTAGTTTGTGACCTGAATTTAATCTTAATTGGTCTGGTCTTGTCTGTACTATATTTCCCTAGCCTGAATTTCTCTTCGATTTGTTTCGTTATTTCTGGTTCATCTTCCTGAACTAATTCTAGTAAATTTCTTACTTTTTCATTTTCCTCTTTGATTCTTGTGGTTCTATCTGGGTTATGTTTCTCTTCCATTCCTAATATAATTATACATTTCTTTTTGTCTGCTAAGTCTCTTACTATATTCTCCTTCTGTCTCATCACTTTAATAACTGAGTTTTCAGTTTGTTCATTCATTTGCTGTCTGATTATGTCAGTGAATGCAACTTTGCTATTTTCATGAATTTTTTTCCAACCCTCCTTGTTCTCCTTATTATTCTCCTTTATGACTTTATTTTCATCTTTTACTTCTTTTAACTGTTTTTTTAATTCTTCAATTTCCTTAGTTAAGTTTTTGTTCGCCTTCTCTAGTTCTTCCAATTTTTCAACTCTCCGTATAATATTGTTAACATGACCGAACCTACGCTCCAAGTCCTCGATCATCTTGTCGACCTTTTCTTCTAGTCTTGTCAGTCGGGGGGGGGGGGGTGTTGTGTCCCCCTCACCCTCTTTAAATCCCTGGAAAATATTCTCATCATTTTCTACTGTATTGCTCTTATCTATACTTCTAATCTTTACATTTTTATTAGGCATTTCATCGTCGTCGGGGGGCCTTTTGTTTACCTTTCGCCTGTCTGCCTGGGCCAAGTCTAGTCCTTCCTCATTTCCTTCCATTTCCCTCAGTAATCCCTCCCCTTTTCCTCTTTTCCTACTACCCCACGAGCAATTTCCCCTCACCCTGTAAATACAATAGGCACTTCTCTTTGCGTTGGGATCCACAAAACTTCAATTTTCTTCAGAACGTCCTCTAAGCCGTCCATTCGTTGAAGTGTGTGCGTGCGTGTGTGTAATTCTCTTATTTGATTTATGTACATATGAATTTCTTTATCATTAGTCTTCATGGGTATCATATGTGGTAATATGGGCAAATGAAAGCTTAGGTTTTATTTCATAATTTTATTAATTCCAAAGAACACATTCAAAACTTAACATAAATGTTTATTTACCTCCAACTTGCAAATATACAAGAGAACAGAACACAAAATGAAAAGAGCCAACGTATATCAAAGAGCAAGTCATGCAAAAGCAAGCAAACAAAACAACAACTTAACCAAAAACAAAGACAAAGCATAAATTAAATGACAACATCATTGTTGTATTATTGCTATTGCTTTGTACTATCATTACCATTGCTATTCCATTACTATTGCGCATGTCGGCGTTCACGCCTATGTTGACTGATCTTACATAATAATAAACAGTGTGTACGAGCATCCCACGCGTATCATTCACCCGACATGGTGGCAGCGGGTGGTTTTTCGACTATTTACGCAATTAATAGTCGAATACCGAGAAACCACGTCTCGTAAGACACGCTATAAACTTCAGTGAACATCCTCAATTGGGAAAATCACGAAAACAATAGCTGTAGTGCATACGAAACGCGTGTGAAAATCGTGCCAGACTGCCGAGTTCGGAGCAAGTGCGAGCTAGTGGTTTTTCGACTATTTACGCAATTAATAGTCGAATACCGAGAAACCACGTCTCGAGAGATACGCTATAAACTTCAGTGAACATCCTCAATTGGGAAAATCACGAAGAAAAACTACCATAGTGGACTAGCAGTGCGTGTATAACTTGTACCAGACTATCGAGTTCGGTGAAGGAGCGTGCCCTTCCCTCAGTGTTACATAAGTTTCCCCTCTTGCTTACGTAAACGCCCACGACGGACGATCGCAAATCGTTCGTATCGGTACTGCTGACAGTGTTACGCTACCCTAGGCTATTCGTGAACAGTGTAATTCAGTGTAATTATTCCCTACTGGCGACGGTAAACGAAGTATCTTCTCAAATAAACCTCTGAAAACGTTGTGGTTGTGCACTGGCGTTCGACAACGCAGACGACATCCACAGCAGTGACGACAGTGGAAGGATAGTCTACGATGTCTGCATACCAGATTCCAGCACCCCCACCCATGTCTTTGAAAGGAGACGTGGTGGAGAACTGGAAGGTTTTTGAAAACTCGTGGCACTACTACACAATTGCCACTGATCTGAACTTACAATTGAAGAACGCCGATGGATCAGATAACACTGAGGGAATGAATAAAGTGGCCGCCACTCTATGTACTGTCATGGGAACCGAGTGCCAAAAAGTTATGAATTCTCTTCCTACGCTGACAGAGCAAGACAAGAAGAATCCTGCTAGAATACTCGCCGAGCTGCAGAAGCAGTTCATACCCCAGCGGAATGTTTTGTATGAACGGTTTCTCTTCTACTCAGCCGCTCAGAGGAGCAACGAATCCGTAGACGAGTATGTGCTCCGTCTTCGTCAGCTCAGTGAATCCTGTGAGTTTGCAAACTTGAAAGACTCTCTCCTTCGTGACAGAATTGTCGTAGGTACAACGGATGAAGCAGGGAGAGAATGACTACTCCGTGAACGGCCTGTCCCAGACCTCAACAAAGTGATCGAAAGCCTCAAAGCAGCAGAAATCTCCAGAACACATAAGCAAGTAATTACAGGTAAAGTGCAAGCTGCAGTTGAGTACACAAACAAGCGGAAAGGTGCCAGTACATCTTCAACGAGGAAACTTGTGCACCAAAGACACCTCAATGAAGATGTAAGGAAACCACCGAAACCGAAACAGACAGGAAAGAAGAGAGGTGAATCTCCTTTCAAAGCATCTGGGTTTAGCCCACCAAGGTGTAGATGGTGTGGGAACACAGATGGACATTTCAGAAAAAACTGCCCAGCCAGAAATTCCAAATGTCACATATGCGCACGTGTCGGCCATTATGCTTCGGCTTGCCTAAAGTCAACATCTATTCACGAGATAGAAGAGGATGATTGTGATGAAGTAGATAATTCTTTTATGTTAGGGGAAGTCAAATCTGTTAGTGAGAATTTTTGGTCAGTTGATGTGACAATAGATAGGAAAGTGACTAACTTTAAACTTGATTGTGGATCCAAAGTGACAATTGTTAGTGACAAAACACCTTGGCTTAAGAAGTGTAACCTCACAAAAGCAGATAGTGACTTCAGAGGACCAGGGGAGGTCAATCTCAATCACCTTATTAAAGGGAAAATTGTAGATGCTGTACTTGAATTAGGTGGTAGGAGACATATAGAAAATGTGTATGTTATGACAGGTCAGAGTAATAATCTTTTGTCGAAATCAGCTATAGAAGCTCTGAAACTCCTTAAACCTGCTAAAGAGGTGTACAACATAGACAAGGCAGTGAACTTCAAGGAAGAATTTCCCAAGCTCTTCAACGGACTGGGGTTACTCAAATCTACATACAGAATTTCTTTGCACGAAGATGCTACTCCTCATTGCCTGTATACCCCAAGACGGGTACCCCATCCTCTGCTACCAAAAGTAAAGAAGAAACTACAGTCCATGGTCCACCAAAAAGTCATTTCCCCTGTAACTGTACCTACAGAGTGGTGCTCAGGGATGGTTAACGTTGTTAAACCCAATGGTGATGTGAGAATTTGTGTGGATCTGACACCTCTGAATAAAGCCGTGAAGAGGGAAGTACACCCTATGGCCAGTGTAGACGAGAATCTTGCCAAGTTGAGAGGTAGTAAAGTTTTTACAAAACTTGATGCCAACTCTGGATTCTGGCAGATACCACTTGATGAAGAATCAAGGTTGCTGACAACCTTTGTGACTCCATTTGGGCGCTATTGCTTCAATCGTTTGCCTTTCGGCATTAGCTCCGCCCCAGAAATCTTCCAAAGGACCATGTCTACCATACTGGAAGGTTTAGGAGTTGTTTGCCACATGGATGATATCCTCATCCATGGGCCCACACAGGAGATTCATGACAATCGAGTTCGAGAAGTGTTATGTCGACTACAGGTAGCAGGAATCACCCTAAACGACAAATGTGAGTTTTCAAAAGGACACATGAAATTCCTGGGCCACATCATTTCAGAGAAAGGCATTGAAGCAGATCCAGGAAAAACCAAAGCTGTCCAAGATTTCCCAAGACCCAGGAATGTAACTGAACTACAAAGGTTCAACGGTATGGTAAATCAGCTTGCCAAGTTCATTCCTGACCTAGCCAATGTAAATGAACCACTTCGCCAGCTTCTAAGGAAGAGTCAACAATGGTTCTGGGACCAACCACAAGAAACTGCATTTGAAACAATCAAACAGAAACTTGTGTCCACAGAGATCCTAGCCCATTACGACCCAAACAAGAAATGCATTATTGCTGCAGATGCTTGTCAAGATGGTCTTGGCGCTGTTCTTATACAAATGGATGACACAGGGCACCGTCGTCCTATTGCTTATGCTTCAAGATCACTCAGTGACACTGAGAAGAGGTATGCAGTTATTGAAAAAGAAGCTTTAGCAGCTACTTGGGCTTGTGAAAAGTTTAGGGACTACGTTTTAGGAACAGTCTTCAAGCTTGAAACAGATCACCGCCCTTTAGTGTCTTTGCTCTCAAGTACTGATTTGTCAAAACTTCCATCTAGAATTCTTCGCTTCCGTCTTCGACTAGCAAGATATTCACCAGAAGTGACATATGTACAAGGCGTTCATCAGAAAACAGCTGATGCTCTATCGCGAGCTCCTACAAGTCTTCCTACAAAAGCTGATCTAGAGCTTATAGAAGAAGTGGAAGAAAGTCAAGAAGGTAATTTTAAAGTTATCCCAGCTACAGAACGACGCCTGGGAGAGATCAAAGCAGCTCAACAAGTACAAGCCTATTGTCTAGATGGGTGGCCTTCAATAATGCCTTCTCAGCCACTCTTGAAACCATACTGGGAGAAGAAACAGCATTTGACAGTCAACCAAGGACTACTAATGTTTAACAACCGCATTGTTGTTCCAACCTCCCTACAGCTGGATATTCTCAATGCTTTACATGAAGGTCATTTAGGAATTACTAAGTGCCAAGGAAGAGCAAGTTACTCAGTTTGGTGGCCTCTCATCACAAAGCAGATAGAATCTATGGTTAACAAGTGCCATATTTGTGCTAAGCTACGACCTGAACCAAAGGAATCTCTCTTACCGATGTCCTTTCCAGACAAACCTTGGAGCCGAATCGGTACAGATCTTTTTGAATTAGAGGGTAAGTTATACATCATTGCAGTTGATTATTCCAGTAGATGGTTTGAGTTCAGAGAACTGAATAATATAACAACTATTGCAGTCACAACAGCTCTTGCAGATATTTTCTCCATACATGGAATTCCTGAAACTGTTGTATCCGATAATGGACCTCAGTACTCCAGCCAGGAGTTCAAAGAATTTGCCAAGTGTTGGGGATTTACCCATGTTACCTCATCACCCCTACACCCACAAGCAAATGGGGAGGCAGAACGGGCAGTCCAGACAGCTAAAAACATTCTTAAAAAGAACGCTAACCCTTATTTAGGACTACTTGCCTATCGTTCAGCTCCACTTAGAAATGGTTTGACCCCAAGTGAAATACTGATGAGTAGAAAAATAAGAACAAAATTGCCAGTACTCCCTGATACGTTGAGACCCAAGGGATATAACCAAGATGACCTACTAGAAAAAGAGGAACTCTATAGAGAGAAATACTCTAAGAACTACAACAACCACCATCGTATCCAGACATTGCCAGCTCTTCAAGCAGGTGATAAGGTATACATACGAGACCAAGAACGTTATGGAGAAGTAACACAGAGACTGACTCAACCGAGATCATACAAAGTCCTGACTGATGCAGGTTCCACAATAAGAAGAAACCGACACTCTCTCATACACACAGGTGAACACAGTAAATTGCCTAACACTGAACCCAAAGAAGGGACTCCCACCCTGCTCGGTTCTTCTGATAACTCCATCCATGTCAGTGATATTCCTAAAGGTGCATCTTCTTCTGTTGTTTGTCCTAGCACTAAACCTAGTGTACCTAGCCCATCACAAATTGAAGTTAGAAGGTCCGGCAGAGTGCCTAAACCCAATGTACAACCAGAAATGGTTTACTACTAATAGTGTACCGTATGTTATGTATCACAAATAATAGTATCTAATTTTGTACTTAATTCTAAAGGTTTACTCTAGTTGATATGTCATCACTATGCTTTCTTTTGCAGCCCTTTGGGGAATTACTAACTGTTACTTACTGATAAGTTTATTTTGAGATTTTGTAAACTTGAAGGGGGATGTTGTATTATTGCTATTGCTTTGTACTATCATTACCATTGCTATTCCATTACTATTGCGCATGTTGGCGTTCACGCCTATGTTGACTGATCTTACATAATAATAAACAGTGTGTACGAGCATCCCACGCGTATCATTCACCCGACAATCATATCTATAATAAACGTAAAATGAATCATGCATGGTCACATATTTGAAAATTAATTATATACTTGTATAAGCACCAGTCCAGAGAGGAGAAATGCATGCATTGTAAAAGAAATAATCGAGCAAATAAAATAATAATTATCAATAATAGAATGACACATATCAAAGCAAACCTATTCAGTAAAAATAAAAAGCAAAAACGTGCATGGCTAAAACATTTACCGAAGCTTAACATGCCTTCATAAATACACTTAACAACTATGAAAATGGAAATATCTTCACTTACCAAATACCTGCTATATATTGCAATAATGAACATTACAATGCCTTGCTGCCATTTTCACGCTATAGAATGAAAACAAACTCAGTTAATTTCAATATATTTTGTCACATGTAGAGGGGGGAAGAGGGAGAGGGTGAAAGAAAGAGAGAAAGAAATAAAGAGAGAGAGAGAGCGAGGGAAGGAGACTGACTATTCACACATGTGTAATTTTCATAAGTTTTCTGCATTTCTTTGGTGGCATACTAACATTTTTTAATTTATGTTTCCCTTTGAATGCTCTGTTATGGAACTTAACAGTTAAAATAAAATATTCTCATGTTCAAAAATGTGTTGATAATCAATTTATAGGTGTCCTCACATATAGACAGATTTGTAAGTGGCTTTCCCTGTATCATGGAGGATAATTTACGCTTTACACCATTCATACACATAACACTCATTATCTCCTTTTGAAAAATGGCTTCAAAAGACTTTATCAAACTGTGATTCAAAAGTACTTACTTGTGCGTCGATGACGTCGGTTCTTCGGTTTCGGTCGCTCCTGGGTGGGCCCTTACATTCCTTTGCGGCACACTCTCCACTTCTCTAGTAATTCCCTACCTCCTAACCATTAATACTAGCTTACCATATCCCCCTTTCTGGGTACTGTACATTCCACTCACACTCGCATTCACCACCACCCTCGCACGGTCCTTGTTCGGCACTGCGCCACCCAAGCCAACGTGAGGCCACCCCCCCACATTCGGGTGGGAAGGGGGATACCAGCGCTCGTGCCCTTTGACCCCCTCTCCCCCCCCAGAAAGAGGGGGAGGGGGTGCCAACCGTCCGTCCCCGTCCGCGCCATACACACTCACGCTCACACCACACACCCCCTTGATCTAGAGATCAACCTACTCCTCGTCTTCTCCTTCCTCTACATCGTAGTCCTGTAGCCACCTTGGCGGGCGTCTTTCGCGCTGGGGTCTCTGTCGTTTGTGCCATGTAAACAATGGACGCAGCGTCATGCGTAAGTATCGTTTGAACTACGGAGAGCGCGCTAAACTAAAAAATTCACTCAATTTTTTTTTTTTTTTTTTTTTTTTTTTAGTCAGTTCAAACGTAAAGTCGAAAAAACGTAAAACGAATGAACGTAAGTAGAGGAGCGTCTGTATATATATATATGTGTATATGTATATATATATGTATGTATATGTGTATATATATGTATATTTCTAAACAGAAATGTAGTAGCACATTTGTAAATGACACACAGGAAAACCCACAGTCGGAGAAAATAAACTTCGAAGTTTATTTTCTCCTACTGTGGGTTTTCCTGTGTGATATATATATTATATATATATATATATATATATATTATATATATGTGTGTGTGTGTGTGTATATGTGTATATATATATGTATATGTATATCTATATGTATATGTATATATATATATATGTATATACAGGTATGTGTATATATATATATATGTATATATATATATATGTATGCATGTATATGTATACTGTATATATGTATATATATATATATTTGTATATATATATATATATATATATATATATATATATATATATATATATATATATATTGTACAACACTGAATTGGTCCCAGTGATTAGAGATACATTTTTATCAACCACAATGCACTTTAATTCTAAGCTATATAGGCGTATGCAGAAATTGTAACGTGGTACGCCCGAGGACTCGAACCTATGCGGCGAGAACGTTACCAGTGCCGAGTGACTTAAACCAATACACCATTAAAAGAGATATCAGCTAACCGCAAGTTTTTTTTATATATCTGTATGCTCGAGTTCATACATACACAAAAGTCTGCGTTCAACTCCCCATCTCCACTATGATAGTACATATGGTAAGTATACGAACGCAGTAAAGTATTTGTACAACACTGAATGGGTCCCAGTGATTAGAGATACATTTTTATCAACCACTATGCACTTTAATTCTAAACCATATAGGCGCATGCAGAAATTGTAACGTGGTACGCCCGAGGGCTCGAACCTATGCGGCGAGAACGTTACCAGTGCCGAGTGACTTAAACCAATACACCATCAAGAGAGATATAAGCTGAGCGCAAGTTTTCTTATATATCTGTATGCTCGAGTTCATACACATACACGAAAGTTTGTGTTCAACCCCCATCTCTACTATGATAGTACATATGGTAAGTATACGAACGCAGGAAAGTATTTGTACAACACTGAATTGGTCCCAGTGATTAGAGATACATTTTTATCAACCACTATGCACTTTAATTCTAAGCCATATAAGCGCATGCAGAAATTGTATCGTGGTACGCCCGAGGACTCGAACCTATGCGGCGAGAACGTTACCAGTGCCGAGTGACTTAAACCAATGCACCATCAAGAGAGATATAAGCTAAGCGCAAGTTTTCTTATATCTGTATGCTCGAGTTCATACACATACACGAAAGTTTGTATTCAACCCCCCATATCCACTATGATAGTACATATGGTAAGTATACGAACGTGGGAAAGTATTTGTACAACATTGAATTGGTCTCAGTGATTAGAGATACATTTTTATCAACCACAATGCACTTTAATTCTAAGCCATATAGGCGCATGCAGAAATCGTATACTTACCATATGTACTATCATAGTAGAGATGGGGGGGTTGAACGCAAACTTTCGTGCATGTCTATGAACTCGAGCATACAGATATATAAGAAAACTTGCGGTTAGCTTATATATCTCTTGATGGTGTATTGGTTTAAGTCACTCGGCACTGGTAACGTTCTCGCCGCATAGGTTCGAGTCCTCGGGCGTACCACGTTACAATTTCTGCACGCGCCTATATGGTTTAGAATTAAAGTGCATTGTGGTTGATAATATATATATATATATATATATATATATATGTATGCATATATATATGTATACATATTACAAAGGATTACAAAGGCGGAGCATGCCGACAGGAGACCTTTTGGTCCATATCTAGGTCGAATGCGAAAAAAAATCATAATAAATTAATAAATAAAAACTATAATAATGTAAATAAATAAAATACATAGATAAATGCATAGGTATAGTTAGATAATAAACAAACAGGTAAATAGTAAATAATAATGAATTGACATATAACTAATAATAAATGAAAATCAAAACAAATGATAACAAAAGAAAAACAAATAATATGAAATAGATTATAATCATTACAGATTTACAGCTGTTTCTACTGACGTTTTATGACTCTTCTGTTTAATCTGCTGGCGCCAAGAGGCTTTATTTAGCTGCTTCCACTGACGTTTTACAACTCTTGTGTTCATCCGCTTGGCGCCAAGAGATTTCATTTCGCTGCTTCCACTGACATTTTACAAATCTTCTGTTTAATCTATTGGCGCCAGATTTCATTTACCTCTGTGGCCACGGCGAGATGTCGCTCCAGCTGAAGACGTTCTTTCGTCACTGTCCGGATGATGTGCTCCAGCTCCAGGGTGCTCTGGGCTCGGGTGATCTCGCCGTTCTTTCCAGTGAGTTTCCGGACCAGCTCCTTCATCCTCTGCTTGAGCCTCTGGATCTCCTTGTCGCGGTCCTTCAGCTGCCTCTCATACTCCTGCTCCTTCTCCCGCGTCTTCGTCAGGATCAGTGTCCGCCTCTCCGTCAGCGGAGACTCTTTGGTCTTCTTCTCTAGACTCTTGACCTTCTCTTCGAGCTTCCGGGTGATGGTGGCGAGTTCGCTGTTCTTCTTCTTCAGTTTCTGGACCTCGATCTGACGAATCTTGTCTCGGTTTCGAATCTCCAGAGGGCGCTCCAGCTCGACCTCCATCTTGTTTTTTAGGGTGCTGTTGCGTCCGGTAAGGTCCTTGCACGTGATCCGAAGTCGGGACAGTTGCGTGTTGAGGCTCGAGTTACGTCGGACCAGACATCGTTCTCGCTCCGACAACGACGGCCGCGCCTGTCACACTTGTTTCCTGGTTAGATCTATTTCTTCTTTTCCTCGAAATTAGATGGCGCAAAAATTTCTTTCAGTTTTTCAACTTTTCAAAACGTATAGGAGACGTAAAGATCTCGAAACTTCTTTGAAACATTAACGGTTTGTTTCACACAATTTTTTTTCTTTTATTTTTTTTTCTTTGCTTTCCTGTCCGTAAACCTGGGGTCCCGATCACCGGGAATTACTTCCAAATCCCTTTTCCTTCATATCAACCACAACATTCCCGACATCACCCACGACAAAGGCTTCCTCAAGACCTGCCATACGTTTTCTAAACACATCACTGCAGATTTCAACGCCCTTTCATCGCTGCGACTAGCTTGTTTTAGGCGGAACCTCAGTTTGAGGTCGACAGCCGACCACACACCCTCCCCGGCGGAACACAGGGGAGTGTGTGTGTGTGTGTGTGTGTGTGTGTGTGTGTGTGTAAACAATAGACTATGTAAAAATGCATTTTTTTTTTTTACAGCAATGAGTAATCATAAATTGGTACTTTTATTTTTTTAGGTTAGACAGGTATCTTGCCTTTCGCAATTTAGTGGAGTGGTGTTGGCAACGACTGGGCAAAAGAAATCACCTACCCCTTCCAGTGTGTACATGAGACCGAATTAGGACAAAATGGCCTGCGCTAAATGGACATTACACAGGAATGGGTTCAGTTAAGATTCTTGGAATTATATTCGGAATACTATTTTTCCTTGGTATATGAAAAGAGTTCACTGTGTTAGACAATTAAACCTGGATCATTGTTTTTGAATGATGTCAGACTTCTCTTATTTTTCATACTTGGAACAGACTGGTTCAGGATCTTTCATAGCAGACTGAAGTTTTGAGTCTCTTGCAAGTTTGTATGATTGATATTCAGAACGCAACTTCAGTAATTCACCAAGTAAAATCTTTACATATTTTGTAATACAAAATGGAAATTTATATTTTGTACATTTTATTGTTTAGTTTGTCATATTATCAGAACAATACAAAAAATTTAGGTAAATATTAATTTTGGATTTATCACATTGCTCCAGTAGGAAGTCCTATGCAGTTTTACAGCTTGGTTGAAATATGTAACACAATAATGTCACGATGTGTTTCTGTGACATCACGATGTGATCCTATGACGCCGTGATGTGATCCTGTGACACGTCACGTGATGCTGCGACATCACAATGTGACCCTGTGACGTCGTGATGTAACCCTGTGGCATCACGTGGTGACCATGTGACATCACTAATTCTGTAACATTACTGTATGGTCCAGTGGAATTACAATGAAAACATATGACGTCACGATGGGGGTCCTGTGACGTCATTTTGTTGGTGTCGTCACGATATGATTACATGATGCCACGATGTGATAATAGTTCACGATGTGATCAGGTAACGTCAATATGCGATAAAGTGATGTCACGGTGTGATAAGATGACGTCATTATGTGATAAAATGACGTCACGATGTAGTCCTATGACGTCAGTTTGTGTCCCTGTGACGTCACGAGGCGATCCTATGACGCCATGATTAAATCCGGTGACGCCACAGTATAATCACATGATGTCACTAGGTATTAAACATATGGAAGTCAGCTTGTGGGTGATGAAACGTCACAAACTGCCATAGCACACTATTGGATGAGGACGCTCGCCACGGGCTTCGAGGACTTCCCGCGGGAAGACTTGGGGTGAGTTGGATACATACCGAGGGTCCAGGCCCGTCTTAGCGGGAGACGCTCAGGGAACGTCTTCACCCAGGACGAAGCCTCTTGACTAACGCCCACGGACGAGGTCGCTCGGAAACGACCTTGGCCTCGCATGTATGCTGTTATACGTTCTACAATCGATTTTGTGACTTCACTACACCCTCCGGGGATCGGGATCCACCTTGCCCTACTAATTTGATTCTCTTTACCATACCAAAAAAGGCCCAGGAAAAACGAGACTGGCTATGAACCTGAGCGCACTGAACAAATTCTTGAAAGCCCTGCGATCCAATATGGTGTTGGTGGCTCAGGTCCGGTCAGCACTCCGGGGGTGTTGGGTTGCCTCAACTTCGCGACCCCGGCCCTTCCACTGAGCCGCTTGGGGCGCCGACGGCTGGTACGGGAGGTCGACAGGAGCATACTGCTCCTCCCGCGCGACCTGCCCGGGCCGGTACCCTCAGGACTCCACAGCTTGTTGCGTCCCCGCCCCCACCTCGAATGGCAGGAGCGGCGGACGCCTCGGACATGGGGTGGGGCTTCCAGTCGAGCTGGAGACATCAAGCTTGCCGGGGATGGTCGGAAGATAGAAGGTCACTACACATCAACCTTCGGGAGCTGATAGTGGTGAAAGAATGACTCGAGCGACACCCCGAATTCTCCTGCATGAGCGTCCGCTTGGACATAGACAATGTGACGGCAGTACAGTGCGTGCAGAGGCAAGGTACCGCCCGACCAGGTCCACTCCTAGCCCTGTCGGAAGACATTTTCGCCGAGGCATCACGCAGGGCCATATCACTCTCGGCGAAGTATGTTCCGGGCCGGGAGAACGACTGAGCAGACGCTCTATCCAGGTTTCAAGAGACCTCCGTGGTGTGGCAACTACGCCCACAAGTGTTCGAGTCGCTCTCCCTCCGCTACGGCACCCCAGAGGTGGACCTGTTTGCCTCCCCAAACACGACCCAGCTCCCCCTCTACCTCACCTGCATCCAAAGGACACGCACAGGAGGCCCAGACGCCTTCACGGAGGACTGGAACAGCTGGAAGTACGTATTCATTTTCCTCCTCCAGCGACACCGGTCCTCCTGAAGGTGATGCAGACCCTCAGGTCCTTCAAGGGTCAGGTCCTCCTGATAGCCCCCTACTGGCCAACCCAGCCGTGGTTCGGGGAGCTAATGAGATGGGGCCTTTCTCCCCTTCTACTGGGGTCAGCCTGCCTAGCCAACAGCCTTACCGCACCTCTCCAAGCGTCACTCCAACTTGATACTTGGAGTTTCTACGGGGAGCTCTCAGCCAACTCTTCTCTACAGAGGCAGCAGACAAGATACTCAGAGCTCACCTTCCGTCCTCAGTGCGGCAGTGTGGGTCCTGCTGACGGAGATTTCGGAACTGCCTTCGGAGACACGCGATGGGGACCATCTCCGCCAGCACGGTTCTGGACTTCCTGACTTGGCTGGCTGACCCCACCAACAGGGCACCGGCGACTATCTTGCCTCACTATACAGCCCTCACTGATCCGCTACGCTTTGGCATGAACATCCGAGTGCCACAGAGGGCGCGAACCCTCCTAATGAAGGGGATCAGCGCCTCGAGAGAGCCGAGACATCAACCGGTCCTGGCCTGGTCCTTGCATCGTCTTCTGCAGTACCTGGCGTTCGAAAGGGCCATTATGGACGAAGAACACTTCCCTCAACGTGTAGTCTTTCTGCTCGCCTTGACTACGGACTACAGGGCTTCACAGCTGGCGGCAATCACCCGCCACCCGTCCTTCTCCAAACTGGAGGAGTACAGCTCGGCTCTAACCCTCTCTCTATCACCAACATTCCTGGCCAGGAACGGCCGAGCGGACGACATGATTGGCCCTCTCAGAATACAATCCTTCCGGGAGGGAGGACGCCCACAACCGCTGCGCCCGGTCCGTGCGTTCGAAGACTACGTGGAGCACACGGAAGAGATTTCTGAGGATCATCTCTTCTACAACTCGAAATTTAGGATTCCCCTAACCCCGATGTCACGGGCGCACCTGCTTTGCCGCATTTTGGAGAGCCGACCCGGGCCATGCCCCGCACACCCACAGCATCAGGAACTTCGTGGCATCGCTGGCGTTTCTCCGCACCCACTTGGGAGCGGGACTTAGGGGCTGGACATCGACGACTCCCTTGGGGACACGGTGTCTCTACCACTCGGTCGCCCCTGTCCCATGTGTCGCCATGGAAACGGCTCCACCCCTCTCATCTCAAAAAAAGAGGGGTGGAGGGGGCAAAGGGCGACCGAGTGGGGAGGAGCCCAGGAACCGCTGAACAGGATACGATTTTCGTATAATTTACGCATTGTGTGAACAGTGAAATGTTGTGCATGTCACATTCTTCGGTGTGGGTACTTGACGTTTCTTTTCTCCCCTCTACTGAGTTATAAAATGAATAAGTCTCCCATAGGAAAGACATACGTAATAACAGTTTGAATCAGGCTTCACCTCTCCTCCCACCTGTCCTCGTCTCATGCATAGCTTCGCTGTGCAGGTTTCTTTCAGTCGATAATATTTCTTTGTCGCGGCTCGTGCCGCTTGAATTGTTTTTATCGGCTTAAGAAACCTGCACAGATTTAGGGTCCCCCCCCCTCCTCCCACAGGCGAAGCCTTCATTTCTCATTGAAGTGACGACTCAGGCGAGCCGGCTAAGAAGGGAGGGGTAGGAAGGGGGAGGTGGGGTCGACAATGCGCATGCCTGCACAGAGCCGGGAATTTTAAATTTCTGATGATTCTGGCGGATAATTCCAACCACACACAACCTTCGGGAAGTGGCCATATGACCAGGAGTGTGGTATGGGATTATCGCTATAGCTTCGCTGTGCAGGTTTCTTAAGCCGATAAAAACAATTTAAGCGGCACGAGCCGCGACAAAGAAATATGACATACCTGGACGAAGAAATGGTGAATAGAATACTAGTTGCTTTGATAAGACCAAGACTGGAGTATGCAGCGATGACGTGTTCACCAAGTACAAAAAAATGTGTAACAAAACTTGAAAGAATACAAAGAGCAATTACGAAATTGGCACCTACACTCTCAGAACTATCATATGAAGAGAGACTAGCAAAACTTGAGCTACAGACATTAGAGCAAAGAAGAGAGAGAGGAGACTTGATAACTATTTATAGAATCATGAAAGGCATAGAAACTATTGATAGAGAGGATCTAATAAAATGGGATAGTAGATATACAAGAGGACACGGAAAGAAAATCAAGAAAGACAGTTATAGAAGAGACCTGAAAAAGAACAGCTTTCCCCACAGGGTAATAGACGTTTGGAACAAGTTAGATGAGGAAGTGGTGTATGCAAAAACAATACATGAATTTAAAAACAGTCTAGATAAATCGAGATATGAAGACGGGACAGCAGAAGCATAGCTCCCCCTCCCGTAAAATACAACTAGGTAAATACAACTAGATAAATACACACACACACACACACACTTTATATATATATATATATATATATATATATATATATATATATATATATATATATATATGTATGTATGTATGTATACGAGTATATAATACACATTGATGGAAATGCACCCTAGATTTTTTACGCGCCCACCTCTGAAAATTAATCAACCAGTAAATACAATGGCAAATAAGATATGATTCCCCCAGAATACGTAGCGGTGGTCACCACCAAGAGAGAAAGATACAAGAAAATAAAAGAGGATATAAAGGCCGGCTACCAAAAATATATCTTGCCTTGCCGATGAAAAAAAGCAATGCCCTCGATCACTGGAGAAGCGAAGAGAAAGATAAAGTGAAGAGAGAAAAAAAATACAAAGAGGATAATCTTATATGGAATTAAAACATCAACAGGACATATCAAAACGATAATGATGAATAAACAAACCAATAGAATAAAATCAAAATGTGTCATTGTGTGAAAAAATATGCCAGCAACATAAATGAACGTAAGATAAAGTTTAATAAACAGGGATATCTGTATGGTGATGGTGATGGTGATGTCGATTAAATAATTCCGACTGTCATACCCGGATTCGAACCGAGCTCGTGAAATCACGGCGCCATCTTACTTGATACTTGATGTGACGTTTCGATGCTGAGCTCCGTTTTACATGACGCTCTGCTCAGCTGAAAACGATTATACTAGCAACCAATATCCGTCCTCATTGACATGCTGTCCGTGTCACAGCACTCAGTGAACAAATATGCCTTTAGTTCCTTCTTGAAGGTTATGTAGTTCTCGGATATCCTTACGCATTCGGGTAATTAATTATATAACCTTGGAGCACTATTCACAAAGGCTTTACGACCCGTATCGGTGTTGAATCTTGGCTCATTTAGCCTGTCTAATTGAACATTGTGCCTTAACGTCAAGTCGGAAGCTGTACTGAAGTCACTAAGCAATTCTTTGAGGTAGACTGGTTTTCCAAATTTAATCGCTTGATATACTAGCGTGCATATTTTATAAATTATCCTCGCCTTAATAGGCAACCAGTGTAAGCTTATCAGTACGAGAGTTATTCTCTCACGCCTCTTAAACCCACTATCATCCTCGCAGCTCTGTTCATAACTAATTGTAGTTTCCTCAATAAGTGGTTAGGCAGTCCATAATACAGCGAGTTGCAATAATCAAGCCTACTTATCACGTAGTTATGAACAAGCATTTTGACAGTTTCTTTATCAAGATATTTCCTTACAAAGGTTATGTTTCTCAGGTGATAACTAGCCACTCTAACCACATGATGCACCTGACTCGCGAGATTTACATTTCTGTCTATGATCACTCCCAGATTCTTAATATTGTCTCCCACAGTCATCGAGACACCATTTATGTGCAACCTTGGAATGTTTAGCCTTACCAAATCAATTTCTTTCCCAACTATCAGGCACTCTGTCTTGTTTTCATTAAGTTTTAGTTGTTTGAGTTTCATCCAGTTTCTAATGTCATACATTAAGTCATTCAGCACTGTCTCTAAGCTATGCACATTGTTCACTGCCATATAGAATTGTGTATCATCCACAAATAGTTTAAAACTGACCTCGTGTCTATTCAGTCGATCAGAGAGCCCTCTAGTATATATGCAAAACAAAATTGGACCGAGGACACTTCCCTGCAGAACCCCTCTCACTAGCTCATTTGGGCTTGAAAGCGATTCACCAACTTGTACTTGATATGTTCTGTTCTCAAGGAAACTTTCGAAGTACCTCAGTGCCCTCCCTTCTATACCTATGTTCCTACAGTCTTGCAATAATATAGAATGCACCACTGTATCAAAAGCAGCACTAAGATCAAGTAGAATCAATACACCACATTTTCCTTCATCCATTAACATTCGCATATCATTTACTACCGAACACAGCGCTGTTTCCGTAGAATGTAGTTTACGGTAGGCGGATTGACTCTCAGGAAGAGCATGTACTAATTCAAGGTGAGTGTTCAGTTGTTCGAGGATAACATTTTCAATAATTTTTGACAAGAATATCAGATTTGAGACGGGCCGGTAGGAATTTAAGGATTGGCTATCAAGACTACCCTTCACTATCGGCTAATCGCTCTTTTCTCAGAGAATGGAAAAGTATTTTTTTTCAATGCTAAGATTAACTATTGGAAAAGGATCTGTTTTCCTCATCCAAACAAATAATTCTTACTTTAGTTAAACTAATTCAAAAGAGAAAGTTGATCTTACCTTCTTCTTGATAATTTAGATGTAAATTTTAGAAAAGGCGGATTTTCGAGAGACCGGTTTTAACTCGGCCGAGTTATACTTACGTCCCTTTCGCCTTTTCTAAAAATTTACATCTAAATTATCAAGAAGAAGGTAAGATCAACTTTCTCTTTTGAATTAGTTTAACTAAAGTAAGAATTATTTGTTTGGATGAGGAAAACAGATCCTTTTCCAATATATTTAAAGAGAGGTTTCTCTTTATAGTTGGGAGTGAATGTTCCTCCGAAATTGATTTTCTGTAGTTTCAGTTGACACAAATTCTAAGCGTCCTGACTTGACGAAAACTATTATTTGAGTGAATCCGGTCGCAGGCCACCCGCAATATCTATAATTTTCGCGACCATTGTTTACTTTTCACCGACCAGAATTTTCGGTATTTATTTCAAATGTTTAAATTTTTTCAATAGACTACAAATTATCAGTAGCAATTGATCATTAAAATTATTAATTATTCAGATTTTATCCAATAATTTAAATATACATAATTTATTACTTTAATGAAATTAAACTTCTAGAGTTCAATAACGAGTTCAATATGACGTCACCTTTTACGTAATTTCTAATATACTCCAGACAAGAGATTGCATTTGTAACAAATGCAATGCAATGCAACGCATCGCAACGCAACCTTGTGTCCAAATCAATATAAATACAAATGATTCAATAAGATTTAATGCCTCTAATCAATCTTTAATAAAACAATTTCTCACCCTTAGATTAAGGGTAAAGTATCTGAACCACCACCTAAACTCGTGTATCCTCACCCCAGAACCAGGGTGTAGCATTTTACCCAACACCTAATACACAATTTATAATTTATAAATAATCAAGTTTATTTCTCATAAGTTCACGCTGCTTTAATGCAGCCTTTCTTTTTGGTTTGAGATCTCTATTATTTGCAGATGGAGCTTGAGGATTTGTTTGATTCGAGTCGTTTCCAGTATCTACCTCTGAAGGTTGTGATGGGTTTTGACTTCCAAGAGTGATATTTAATTCCATGGGATACAAATTCTTTATTGTATGGAAGGCAATTTCTCCATTATTTTGTTTCACTTTAACAATCCGAACCTTATTGTCATGTCCAATAATTATCTCTAATATTATTCCCATTAACCAAAAAGGTCTGGGTTTATTTGGATGTTTAATCAAAACTACATCTCCTTTCTTTATCTTGTCAGACCATTCTTTCTGGTAAAGATTTTTTGCATGATCCCTTAAACTCAGAAGATAGTCTTCATACCACAATCTTCTAAATTCCTCAAACATCTCATTCTGCTTGCAAAGTGCATTTTCAAGATTTTCCTGATTTTCATCATTAACCCAAATATCAGTTTCATCTTTGAACATCAATGAACCAATGTTGTTAAGTTTGAGGAATGAATTTGGAGTTATAAATTCAAATTCTTCTGAACTGGCTCTATAAGTGAGAGGCCTAGAATTAATGGCATTTTTTATGTTTGAAAGGGCAGTCAGAAACTCAAAATATGTTGATTTAGATCTTCCAATTGCCTTATACAGACAGTTTTTTACTGTTCTGATAAGACGTTCCCAAGCTGCTCCAACCCATGCTGAATATACTGGGATTCTTATACGTTTGATTTTGTTTTTTGAGAGTTCATCCAAAAATTCATTCGACTCGAGAGTTCTCTCTAATATGTCTCCACCTTTCACAAATGATCGGGCATTATCACTGTACAAGTAAGTTGGAATAGTATACTGATTACAAAATCTTTGAAAGGCCAGAATGAAATTCTTAGTTGACATGTCAGGCAACAACTCAAAATGGACAGCCCTGATATTAAGGCAAGTGAAAATCAATATAAAATATTTACTCAAAGCATTAGTATTATCTTTCCTCAAAAACACATGACCTGTATAATCAACTCCCACATGATTGAAAGGTCTGATCAGATTCATGTGCTGCTTAGGCATACTGGTTACTTTAGGGTAATTATAGGCAAGTGCATTATACTTCTGGCAAATTTTGCAGTCCTTAATTGAAGCTTTAACAGAAGATCTACCCTTTGGGATCCAGAATCCTTGGGACCTTAGGAAATTTAAGGTAGTACTGACTCCCATGTGTTGTACCTGAGCATGACAAAATCTGGTAAAAAGTACAGTGAAAAAGTTATCTTTTCCCAAAAGTACAGGATTGTGTACATTATAATCAAAATAAAGTGATTTGGAAATCCTTCCTCGTGATCTCAGGATGCTCTTTTCATCAAGAAACAAGTTTAAATTCAATACTAAGGAAGGCACTTCTGAATTTTTAAAGTTACTTGACTTGAGTGTATCCAGTTTTGCTAATTTCTTTAGCAAAACTGATTGACTGATTTATCATGATCCAATAATCCAATGCCTTCTCATGAGAGTTTTCACCACTTTTCATACAAATCCACTTGAAGAGATACTCAGTGATTTTCATAACTTTATTATAGTTTGAAAACTTATTGTCAAAAATAGGTTTCATTTCAACTTCCTTTCCTTGCATGGTATTGAGAGTATTGATATTTTGATTCATCAGATTAAAACCCACACTCAACAATGGGTATTTAGGCCAGGTATTTAAATCATATTTCATCCAATCTGGTCCCTTGAGCCAAAATTCAAAATTATCGATGAATTTGCTGTAGGTTAAGCCTCTAGTTAAGAGATCAGCTGGATTATTTTCAGTTTTGACATAATTAAAACTAATGGGAATGTTATAATCCCTTTCAAGCTGTTGTAGTTTACTATCCATTTCACCTATTCTATTTTTGACAAACTTAGATTTTAGTTTAGTCTGTCTGGTTATTAACCAGTTGAGCACAACTTGTGCATCAACAGCAATATTAATATAGTTGAATCTTATTTTGGAATAGGCATTCAAAATAGTGGATATGCACTTTAAAGCAAGAATCACTCCAAGTAGCTCCAAGACTGGGATGCTATGTTCTTTTTCCTTGTTAGCAGGAGCCACTTTTGCTTTAGCAAATAAGAGGGAACTACTTTCCTTACTGGTACCATAAGCAACAAACCCAAAGCAATTTTGTGAGCTGTCACTAAAAATATTAAGTCCATATTCTTCATTCTCATTTAATGCCTGCCTATTAAAGGAGACCTGATTGGCTTTCTCAAAACCTGGTTTGATATTATCCCATTCATTTATTATGTCCTCAGGCAATTTTTCATCCCATCCTAATTTGTGTTGCCATACCTTCCTCATCAATAACTTTCCTTTGATACTAATGGGTAAGACTAACCCCAGTGGATCGAACAAACTTGAAGTCTCGGATAACAATTGTCTTTTAGTACTGACAGAGTGAAATTCAACAGGTGCAAGCTGCATCTCATCCATATTAGGATTAAATCTGTATCCTAAAATTTTCTCTGTCTCATTTGAATGTTCAACTAATTTGCCATCCTTTTCTATCAGTTGTCTCAGTTCAAGTGAATTTGAATTCCAAGATCTTAAAATAAAACCACCAAGAGCCATTCTTTCATAGCAAAGCCGATAAAGGTCAGTCATTTCCTTAAAATTATTGCCTGTGAATATTAAATTATCAACATAGAATTGACTGGAAAGAATGTCAGTGCATTTGTCAAGAGGAAATTTATTGGCATGTTTCTTCATTACATAATGTAGAATGAAGGGTGATGATGTAAATCCAAATACTAGAGTTCTATATCTATAAGCAATCAATTTATCCCTTTCCCAAAGGAAACAAAAACGGTTCTTATCAAACTCTTGGCTGAGCCTAATTGACAGGAATGCCTGCTTGATGTCACTCAGCAAGATTATATCATTAGTTCTAAAGCAAAATAACAGTTTAAGCAAGGACTCCATTAGATCAACTCCAGTATATGCAGCCTCATTCAAAGAAGGTAGATTCTTATCAGTCTTTAGTGAGCAATTGAAAACTGGTCTAATCTTAGTCGAGACCTGCTCTTCCATCTTAATGACTGGCCTATGTGGAATCCAAGTGTGATTATTCACCTTTTCATCAGAAAAGTCTATTTCAATCTGCTCTATGATTCCATCCTGAAGCTGCTTATCAAAGACCTCTTCATATTTTTCATATAGATTTGACTTTTTAAGATTTTTTGAAACTCTCCCTAAAACTTTTCTGGCAACCTGAAAATTAGAAGGGACCAGTTCTATTTTTTCTGAATACCAAGGAAGCTTAACTTGGTAATGGCCATCTTTAAACTGAATAGCTTCATTAAATCTAGCAATTTGTTCTTGATCCTCTGAACTATAAATTTCATTCTTACTAATTCCAATAGATTCCAAGCTAAAGAGATATTCTATCCCATTTTCAATATCTGAATCATTTAGAATGTTTTCTAGAGGATTAAAATAAGATTTAATTGGATTAAGTATCAGATTAACTGAGGTGTCAGGAACTTTAGAAGACTTCTGACATTGATAGATTTGAACTTTATTACTTGCCGTTTTTTTACTAATTTGAGAAGCCTGTTTCCTAGTCAAAAAATGATTGACATTACCAATAGGAATTACTTTATTTCCAATTACCATGCAGATCCCTTGCAAGCATGAGGCAAATGAACATTCTGGAAGGAATTGAAGCAAGTCTACACCTATCAATGCATCCACCTCTATTAATTCATTATCCTGATTTAATCCAAAGGCTTCATCAGCCAATTCAAATCCTTGATCTTTTATATTTTCTAGGGCTTCATTCATACCCGGTACAACAAAACTTATGCTGAGTGAAGGGTCAATAAGAAATGGCATTTGAATTATCTTATTCATTTTAACACCTATTAAGGTTTGCTTAAAGCTCTTAACTTCAGCTCCAATGAATGTTTTTACATTGAAGTCTATCTTATTCAACGAATCTAAATCCGTACAAAGCTCTTTAGCAACTCTTGCTGACATGTAGGATCGCTGACTCCCTGTATCAATTAAACATCTGATCTTCTTACTCTGTTTACCACGAATAAATTCCAAAGTTACAGTAGGGGAAATGTAATCATTTTCAGAATTTTGTTGAGATGTTAAACAAAGATGATTATTACTAGGACAAAGGGGTGCTATATGGCCATAAGAATTACAGTGTTTACAACCATATTTTAATTTATTTTGTTTGCCAAAGCATTCATCTTCTTTATGACCAGATCCAGCACAACGTGCACAGAGACCTAACTCCTGTACTCTCTCTGTCTTATCCTTAAGAGTTGAATATTTTTCACACTGTCCCAAGGAGTGACCTGATGCACTGCACAATTTACAAATAAAGTTTTTAGAGGGAACAACCTTATTTTGACTTGTCTTGAAAATTTGAAGAGAACTTTTATTTTCTTTGGGTGCATTTTTTGAATTTTCTTTGGCCTTATTGATTTTATCAGATCTAGGCAAAGTAGTTTTACAGGTCTTAATTAGAGTCTTAATAATGTCATTATATGACTCAAAGATTTCAGTCAAGGTAGGATAGTTGTTATATTTATGAACCAGTTCCCTTTTGAATGCTGTAGGCAACTTATTAAAGAGAATATGACAATAGTAAATTTCCAGGAGAATTTTTCATTGTAAAATCATAGCCATGATTAGACTTTAATTCAAAGATGTATGCTCTAATTTCAATGATGAATGACTTTAATGCAAAAAACTCCTCGTCATATCCTTGAGGAACTGTTGCGCTTAGAATCCTTCTGAAAGTTTCATCCACTATAAAGGGTACATCCAGAAATTCATCTTTCAATAATCTTAGTGCAATATCATAATTTTCATTTATGATAGACAAATGGCTAATGATTTTCAAAGCATAACCCCTAAGATAACTATGTAAATAACTAAGCTTCACTGCCTGGGACATACTCTCCTTATTACCTATGACATTATTAAACTGATTGAGGAAAGAAGAAAAGGTAAATTTATCCTTTTCTGTTCCATCAAAAACGCCGCAAGATAAGGGAGGCGGTTTAGTATCAAAATGGTCTAGCCTATTGAGTGTTTCAACAAATCTATCAGCATCTATAGAGCTTGTAGAGTGATTATTGGATTTATTCCCTGCCATTTTAAATTCCTCAAATTCTGATAGACTTTCATCTATTTCCATATGATAGCCTACTTGCTTATCTACTTCACTAGTAAATGTGTCAAATTTCTTAACATCTACTTCATTTTCCTTTAGAAGATCTAAAATCTGTTCATCTTTAACTTTAATTTCACTTATAACTTGATCAATAATATCTAATTGTTTACTACAGAAATTAACGTTTAATGTCTTTTTACTAAGTGAATCCTTTAATTTATTAAGAATCAGAGTAACTTTTCTTTTAAGTATACCCCTTTCTCGTTTCAATTTAACCAATGCAGTCTCAAATCCAGCTTCATCCTTATCCTCATTATCATTATCACTTGTCATGATTAGACTGTATTGATACAAAGTACAAAAAAATATTCAGGTTGTACTAGCCTATACATAAAACAATTCGATTTCACTAAACATACGCCATAATTCAACTAAACAAACCAACCTGGACACAAGGTTTCCACTAAGAACAAATAGGCCGTAGTATATACTAGGCGAACTTGACAAACTCATTTAATTGAACTCTTGAAACTATTATATAAAACAACTCAATTTACTTACGAATATGTTGAGCCTTTTAATATAATATAAACCTCTCTTTAAAACAAAGTTTAACACTTCACAATTGAAAATAACGGATAAACTTAAAAAGGCGAAAGGGACGTAAGTATAACTCGGCCGAGTTAAAACCGGTCTCTCGAAAATCCGCCTTTTCTAAAATTTACATCTAAATTATCAAGAAGAAGGTAAGATCAACTTTCTCTTTTGAATTAGTTTAACTAAAGTAAGAATTATTTGTTTGGATGAGGAAAACAGATCCTTTTCCAATATATTTAAAGAGAGGTTTCTCTTTATAGTTGGGAGTGAATGTTCCTCCGAAATTGATTTTCTGTAGTTTCAGTTGACACAAATTCTAAGCGTCCTGACTTGACGAAAACTATTATTTGAGTGAATCCGGTCGCAGGCCACCCGCAATATCTATAATTTTCGCGACCATTGTTTACTTTTCACCGACCAGAATTTTCGGTATTTATTTCAAATGTTTAAATTTTTTCAATAGACTACAAATTATCAGTAGCAATTGATCATTAACATTATTAATTATTCAGATTTTATCCAATAATTTAAATATACATAATTTATTACTTTAATGAAATTAAACTTCTAGAGTTCAATAAACGAGTTCAATATGACGTCACCTTTTACGTAATTTCTAATATAACTAAATCTTTGATAACACTTACAAAGTCTTCAAAATTCTCACTACACTCGATGTCACTTATCGGGATGGGATCATTGCTACAATATGTCGACCGTGCTCTACGCATTATGGATTTCACCACACCCAGATTTACTGGTCTAAAAGATGTCTTGGTTCATTTATGTGTAGTCACGGGTAGTGACTCATTTGTATCATCCTGAAAATTCGACACTATTTTTCACCTTATTGTCAAAGAATTCTACGAATTTATCTGCAAGGGCACTGTCTGTATAACTCTCTGGTAATTTGACTTTCTTGTTTGTACCAGTGAGATTATCTAATATTGTATATAACTTATGAATGTCATTTCGTGCTTCAATAGTCTTAGACCTATAAAAATTACGTTTCCTTTCTATGATCAGCCTTCTCTCATGGTTTCTTGCAATTTTATAATCATTTCTAGTCTGTTCACTCTTATGCCTACGCCAGTCTTTCCTTTTTAATTTTGTCTTTCTTGGCTCGAGAAATTTCACCGTTAAACCAAGGTGCATTGTCTCTAGGTTTAATTTCTTTTTCAATAATAGGGCACACCTTATTGTACTCCTCACTCACATTTCTATTGTAAAGTTCGAAAGAACATGTAACACAGTCCACAATTTCCTTCTCCATCTCATGTTCACATTGATTATGTTTTTTATCTGATAGTATTTGGATCACTGAGGTCACAAAATGATCGGGCTTCAAATCTTTTTTTAGTCTGATTTTAATTTTCTTCGTTTGTCTCGTCGCCGTATTAAAGGGGATAGCAAAAGTAATTAATTTATGTATAGGTGATAAACGACATATATCTTCAACATCGAGTTTATGAATTAGGTCTCTGTCCTTCTCACAAAACACCAAATCCAACATGTGGCCACTGACTGAAGTTGATTTGTTTACTTTGTTAAATTAAATTAGTCCATTAAATTAATAAAGTCTATCATTCCTCTCCAAAAAATCATTAATACCCAAATTTGGAGGTCTGTACACCTCTACGAACATGCATTTGCTATTCATGATTTCACATCCAACTATTAGTAGTTCATAACTGAGCTAACTGACCCTATAATTTTTTCCAACCTGGAAGTTAATCTACTTCCCGAGGAACTAAGTCGACTGCTAACTACAGTCCGTACTTATTTTTTACGGATAACTAGGGCAACTTGGCTAATAGTCAGACTGGTACGTTTCCTATGGACTCATCGTCGTTGCCATACCTGAATAGAATCACCAGTGACGGTGATGTCGATCAAATATTCCCGACTGTCGTCCCCGGATTCGAAACGGGCTCATGAAATCATGGCGCCATCGTCCTACTCGACTGAGCTTACTGTCCCTTAGCAGTCGCCTTAGTTCCTCAGGAACTATGTTAACTTCCAGGTTGGAGTGTATTATAGGGTCAGTTAGCTCAGTCGGTAAGACGTTGATGCCGTGTTTTCACGAGCCCGGTTCAATAACTGGATCGACAGTTGGAATTATTTAAACAAGGATATGTAGACAGGACCTTATGCTTATACATGAACATGAGCACTACATTTAGGTGTATGAACAACCGCAGGTAAATACCAAACTGAGACGATTCAAAATCGAGCTTAAACATCAGTGTCTGTCAACTAATTCATCACAACCGTGAATATTTTCTGTGACCTCTATTAGAGTTCCTCGAGGGAACTAGTGATCTCGCCTTACCAGCTCATTTTATCGTCGTATCCGTAACCAAAGTAAAATATATATTCTTATCCGAAGCTGCCTGGATGAAAGTGAAGTTAAGCTGAAGACAGTGCCAACATTACTTTGAAATTCGGACAACTGTTTACTATCGAGAAGTCGGGTGACGTGACAGTTGCACCATGAGCTTAGTGTTTCACTGAAATATCTGAGACGTGATGACAATCTTGCTCAGATAAGGTATAGAATTGAAGCTTGTTGTCATTTGAATAATATAGAGTTGCACTAGAATTGTGTCTATTTTTATATTTGGATTCTGAAATGGAATGGGAAGGTGCTTAGGTGTACTGGGATAGGCACCCAAGTCTAAAGACATGACATTTCCACAAAAAAACTTGGAAATGAAAATAATTATAAGTAAAATACAGTGTATATATATATATATATATATATATATATATATATATATATATATATATATATATATATATATATATATATATATACATCGCTCTCTGAACCACAGAAAGGTATGGTTCAATTCTAGTATCACGCAAACTTTATTTTCTTTTTTGCAATTCAAAGATATTTTTTTCCCATGGAATGGTTAAGCATTTTTTTTTATAGTGATTAGTGTATTTTCAAGTTTTGTAGTATAGAATCAGTTTACA
The DNA here is from genome assembly GCF_046742065.1 of Oratosquilla oratoria. Taxonomy (NCBI): domain Eukaryota; kingdom Metazoa; phylum Arthropoda; class Malacostraca; order Stomatopoda; family Squillidae; genus Oratosquilla; species Oratosquilla oratoria. Next base: position 24,849,615 of record NC_134796.1, read on the forward strand.
AGCAGTTCAAGCCATTATCCAGTACAAATTATTAATCAACAAAACAAATATGTCGAATATAGACTGAGTCACTGGTAAGAATATACCAGGGATAATTGAAAAATGCCCAATAAGCTATGGGGCTTATTTCCATTGTGACTGTCATTGAGGTCCCTTAATTTAAGAAAATAAGATAAAAGTATATAAAAATGCAAATAGGAAATAATACTCTACTACATGCAGTTGTCTTACAGTTACACCATATTAACAGAATTCAAAAAACAAAATTTGATTTGACAAAACTAGAAGTGCACACCTATGAGGTATTAGAAAATTAAATATTAAGGTACTATTTTAGTTGTGCACACCTACACAATATAGCATTAGAAAATTAAATGTTAGTTTTGTAAATTATGATACGTAAATGTAGTATAAGTATGTGATTTTCTTGGAAAAAAAAAATTGCTACAACTCAAGCAAATCTACTAACGAACGAAACTGCTATGATATGGTATAGACACCATGCTATCATTTGTCCAGTCCAGTCACTGTCAATAAAACAATGGCTTTCATGTTGTGTACCAGGTGTTCTCCAAATCCAGGTGACATTAATAAGTGCTGTTACAAAGACAATAGGGCTTCCTTGGACTTTATGAGAGAACACGGTGTTCTGCCATCGTCTGTTAATTGCCCGAGGTACAATAACAAACAGGCCATCAGCATCCATTATGATGATGACCCAGATGATCTTTAGAATTTGAGGTACCGAATTACTTAATATAGGTTAGGTAATAATAGACGAATTTATCATCCTTTCATTTTTTTGACCTCAGCGCATATCAAAACAGACATGGTGTATCATTCAACTGCCACAACTTCATTAGTAAATCGGTTTAGCAACTTTTTTGTTATTGATTTCTGCCAAGAAAATTGCATATTATGTTGATGTATTATAATTTAATGAATTAATATTTAATTTTCTATTGCTATATCATATAGCTGTGCATTTTAAAAAATTTACCATGTTGCTAAAAGCTATGCAGAAATGAACAAAGTTGCATCGACTCATTTAGATGTCATCTTTGATTTGATAGATTTGGAGGTTGGAGAAGACGATGATGACCTGATGACCTCTAGAGCTATAGGTACTGCATTACTAAATGCAGGTTAGGTTAGAATAGATGAATTTATCATACTCAAATTTGTTCAACTTCTGCCCCAAAACAAAGATGGCATCTCAAGTAGTCAAAGCAGCTACATTTGTTTATTTATAGCTTTTAGAAACTTTTTCTATTATTTCTGCTAAGAATAACATATATACATGTACCAAAGGCTTATTTCCCCCTTATAAGGGGGGTAGCTAAAAACAAAGGCATAAAAACTACTCCCACCCATTCCATCCCTATCGCACTGCTATATTATGTTAATATATTATAATTCACAAAATTATTATTTAATTTTCAACTGCTATATCACATAGGTGTGCACTTTTAAAAATTGACCAAACTAGGTAGTGGATCAGGGGTTGGAGATGATTAAAGAAAATGGAGAAAAGTGGGAGGTGAGCCAGTTGTTGTTTGCTGACTGCACTGCGCTTGTAGCAGGAACAGAGGAGGGATTGAGGAAATTAGTGACAGAGTTTGAGAAGGTGTGTGAAAGGAAGCTAAAGATAAATGTGGGCAAAAGTAAGGTGATGAGATGTACAAGGGGAGAGAGTGACAGCAGGCTGGAAGTCAGCATTAAGGGTGAAAGACTGGAGGAAGTGGATAGTTTTAGATACTTGGGTGCAAATGTGGCAGGAAAGGGAGGAGTGGGGTGGAGGTAGAATGTAGATTGAGAGAAGCAAGTAAATGCCTTGGTGGATTGAAAAGTGTAATGAGAAATAGACATCTGGGAATGGATGCTAAGAGGAGGTTATATGAAGGAGAGATTGTGCCAACAGCATTGTATGGGACAGAAACATGGAACATATGAGAGGAAGAGAGAAGGAGTTTGAATGTGTTTGAGATGAAATGTCTAAGAAGTATGATAGAGGTTACTAGGCTAGATAGAGTAAGAATTGAGGAGGTGAGGAGGAGAACAGGGGTGGAAAGGGAACTGGGAGATAGGGTTGATGAAAGGGTATTAGGATGGTTTGGACACATGGAAAGAATGAGTGAAGAAAGATTAGTAAAAGAACTGTGGAAGGAGTGAATATGAGGGGGCATCCTAGGATGAGATGGATGGATGGGGTGAAAGGGGCATTACAAAAGAGAGGAATGTCTGTGTAGGAAGGACGGGAGAGGACAGAAGATAGGGGTGAATGGAGAGGGGTAATGTATAGATGATGCTGTGATGCATGAGGGGGAGTGGGTGGGGGATGGGAGGTGAGGAAGTATGTATGAGAAAAAAATTGACGCAGGCTGAAGGGATTTCTCCCCATCTCCTTTTCTGCATGGGGGGACGGAGAGGGGGGGTCGCCGATTAATGAAGCGGCCTTGCTGTAGATGTGCTGTGTCTTGTGACACTGCTTCTGACCCAAGGCAGTGGACAGGATGCAGAAATGACCCATCATCCAGGAGGTGCCAAGATGGGAGGGAGGGTGGAGGGGAGTGGAATATATAGGAAATGGAATGGGTGGGAGTGGGTTCTATGCCTTTTTCTTTTTGGCTACCCCCCATGTAGGGGGAAAAAGCCTTTGGTATATGTATGTAAATATAAATACAATTGCAATGAGTGGAAGACAAGTATGCATCTATAAGATTTTTTTTTTTTTTTTATGATATACCGATATAAAATTAAATACGTATTGATTTTGTAAATTTTAATACATCAATGTAATATATGTTTTGCTTGGCAGAAATTAATAATAAAATACCTTGCTAAAAGCAATTACACTACCGAACAGAGCTATGATGATAGGTTTGAGGTGCCATGTTTTCATCTGTCAGTTTGACAATGGCATTGACATTGTGTCACCATGCTACATATTTAAAAAAAAAAACTGCTATAGAGCTAAGCTTCATGCTTTTCTCTAAGCTGTGAAACTCCTCTATACCCTGCAGTCTGATTGGATACCAAATCTAGCCATCAACATCCCTGATGATGATGACAACCCTGATGACCTAAAAAATTACAGGTACCGCATAACTAAATATAGGTTAGGTTAGACAAAATTATCATGCTTTAATTTTTTCAACCTCCACAACTATCAAAACATAGATGGTGTCTCAAGTAGTCACTCATGGCTCCATTCATTAGTGTATAGATTTTAGCAACTTTTTCTGTAATTGATTTTTGCCAAGGAAAATGTATATTGCATTGATATATTATAATTTACAAAATAATAATTTTCTGTTGCAATATTGCATAGGTGTGCACTTCTAAAAATCTACCAAGAAATTTTGGTAAATTTTTAAAAGTGCACAATTACATGATATAGCAATAGAAATTAAATTATGATTTTGTAAATTATAACACTGGTCTACAAGGTTTTTGGTGTCCAGGAAATAAAAGTCATTCCTATAGGAACTTGGTCTCCTGAATCCAAAAATAACCTTCATTTTGACCAATCAGGTCTAGTTTTGAAGTTACCAAATTTCCATGTACAGGGGTCCCTCAAATAACACGGATTCGAATAACACGGATTCAATCATACGCGGATTTTATTTCAAAACCATCTCAAATGTTGAGAACCGTTTTAATATTAGCGCCGAGTCGGGCACGCATACGCACACGCGGCACCATCGCAAACAATTTTACCGCCCTAACCTGTTGAACTGTAATGTTTCTTTCATTTGGAACACAATAATAAGTCTGATAATGACTGCGCTTGTCATGTCTTAATTTCTCTTATGAGGTTCTTGTTACTGGCAGTGGTGGTTTGGGAGATCAAAAACAGACATATACACGCTTACACACGTGTAGACACGCACACGTAGACACGTGTTAGACAACCAGTGTATGTTGTGAATGCGCGTGCGTGTACACACAAATACGAACACAGACACACGCACGTACATGCTTACTTGTACATGTTAACACAGATGCATACACGCATGCACACACACACACACACACACTTCAACGAATGGACGGCTTAGAAGACGTTCTGAAGAAAATTGAAGTTTTGTGGATCCCAACGCAAAGAGAAGTGCCTATTGTATTTACAGGGTGGGGGGGAAATTGCTCGTGGGGTAGTAGGAAAGTAGGGAAAGAGGAAAAGGGGAGGGATTACTGAGGGAAATGGAAGGAAATGAAGAAGGAGTAGACTTGGCCTAGGCAGACAGGCAAAAGGTAAACAAACGGCCCCCCGACGACGATGAAATGTCTAATAAAAATGTAAAGATTAGAAGTATAGATAAGAGCAATACAGTAGAAAGTGATGAGAATATTTTCCAGGGATTTAAAGAGGGTGGGGGGGGACACAACCCCCCCCCCCACCCCCCCCACCCCCGACTGACAAGACTAGAAGAGAAGGTCGATAAGATGATCGAGGACTTGGAGCGTAGGTTTGGTCATGTTAACAATATTATACGAAGAGTTGAAAAATTGGAAGAACTAGAGAAGGCGAACAAAAACTTAACTAAGGAAATTGAAGAATTAAAAAAACAGTTAAAAGAAGTAAAAGATGAGAATAAAGTCTTAAAGGAGAATAATAAGAACAAGGAGGGTTGGAGAAAAATTCAAGAAAATAGCAAAGTTGCATTCACTGACATAATCAGACAGCAAATGAATGAACAAACTGAAAACTCAGTTATTAAAGCAGACAAAAAGAAATGTATAATTATATTAGGAATGGAAGAGAAACATAACCCAGATAGAACCACAAGAATCAAAGAGGAAAATGAAAAAGTAAGAAATTTACTAGAATTAGTTCAGGAAGATGAACCAGAAATAATGAAACAAATCGAAGAGAAATTCAGGCTAGGGAAATATAGTACAGACAAGACCAGACCAATTAAGATTAAATTCAGGTCACAAACTACGGCTGAGAATATCTTATCCAAAACAGGGAAACTAGCAACAAGTGAACAATATAAAAAGGTATGGATAAAAAGGGAAATGAATAAAGAGGAAAGAGAGGAAGAAAAACAGTAAAGACTTGAAGCAAAGGAAAAAAACGAGATAAGAACGGAGTCAGAAAAAGAGAGATTCTATTGGAGAGTAGTGAATATGAAACTGAAGAAAGTCGACATACAAGAGAAAAACAAAAGGGAAACAGAGAACACAATGGAAGTGGCAGAAAACTAAGAGTGTCTTACACAAATATAGATGGATTAATAACAGGATTGAATGAGCTGAATGATTATTTGAAAGAAAAAGAACCAGACATAATGGGAATTGTAGAAACAAAATTAAAAGGTCCACTACCACCCAACAGTGTAGGACATGATGCATATAATTATTGGATTAGAAACAGAGTGAAAAAGGAAGGGGGTGGAGTTATGTTCCTGACTAAGAAGGATATAAACGTGAAGTGTGTCACATATGGAAAGAATACAGTAGAGATGATAATGATGGAAGTAGAAGACAGAGATAAGAAGAGCAGAAAGTTTGTGATAAATTATGTGCCCCCGAAAACAGCCTCATGGGAAGAGAGTGAACATATAAGTATGTTAGAGGACACAAAGATAACATTAAACAAGATAATGGAAGAGGGAGGAAAAATAGTTATGATGGGCGACTTTAATTGCAAAGAAATCTGCTGGGAAGAAATGACAGTAAAGGGTGGAGACGGCTCATGGGGAAACGCTTTACTTGAGATGGTTACTGACCATACAATGACACAATGGATACAGGAGAACACTAGGTATAGAAATGAAGAAGAGCCATCGAGACTAGACCTAGTAATTACATCCGAACCTAGAATAGTGGACAAAATTGAATATAAAACACCAATAAGTAAAAGTGACCACATATTGATTGAACTGGAACTTAATGAAGAAAAATATATGAAAAGAAATGAACAATATAGAAAAGGAAGAATGATGTATGAAAAAACAAACTTTGATAAAATAAGAGAATTCTTTCAAAAGGAAAACTGGGAAGAAATATACAAAGAAGAAACAACAGTAGAAGAGAAATGGAATATTTTGACAAAAATTTACAAAAAAGGAGTGGAAAAGTATGTCCCAAGACAAAAACAAGAAAAAGAATATGTAAAATGCTGGTACAACAAAAGCTGTAGGGAGTTAAAAGACAAAAGAGACAAAGCCTGGACCAGATGGAAAAAAGACAGAAGACCTGAAAAATGGAAAATATATACCTGTTATAGAAATGAATATGTACAAATGTGCAGAGAGGAAAAGAGAAAATATGAAAAAGATATGATAGAAAAGTGTAAAGATCAACCAAAACTATTCTACAGATTTGTAAACAATAAACTGAAAAACAAACAAGACTTGGAGAAATTAAGACAGGAGGGAGTTGAATACACTGAGGAAATGGAAATGGCAGAAATTATGAACAAACATTTTAAATCAGTGTTTACAAGGGAGAACATACAACCTGAAGAGACTTAACGCACTTAAGTCAATCACTGGAACAACATTTGGACAAAACAAAGAAACTAATATAACAATATACAAACAATGCATACGCTCAGTGATGAATTATGCGAGTCCTGCATGGGCTCCTAATCTCAGTGAGACACACCACAACACCCTTCAAATCATACAAAACAAAGCCCTAAAAACAATTACAGGCTGCACAAATACATCACCTACAGACCATTTACACCATGAAACAAAAGTCCTCAAAGTCAAGGACCACCTCGACATGAGAGGCACACAAACACTTGCTGCAGCCACCACAAACACTTCACACCCGCTACACTACATAGCAGAACACCCACACACACCAAGAAACATTAAAACTACACCCATAGACCTTTATTACACACAGATACTCTCTTCTCTTCCTCCACAACCACCAAATACCAGCCTCCGGAAACATATTCATAATCATATCACTCACCGCTCCATTAACACACTGAAAGACAACACACTGCTGCATGCCAGACCCCCTGATATCCACCCTTCTGAATCCTCTCTCCCACGTAAGGACAGAGTCAACTTGGCCAGACTGCGATGCGGTCACCACCCAGCACTTCTAAGCTACCAGAAGAGGCTGGACGACCGTGTTGTGAACAGCTGCCCAGGATGTAACACTTCACCCCATACCATACAACACATAATGGAAGACTGCATTATACACAATCATGCACGCAAACAACACAACATACACTCTATAAAGGATTTGTGGGAAAACCCAGTTTCGGCTGTGGCCTTCCTTGGGGAGACGGGACTGCTCGGACAGACAGTCTAGGGAACGACAACAACAACAACAACAACCTGAAGAGAACAAATGGAAAGAGAAAGTCCCCCCTATGGAAGAAATAGAAGTAACAAAAAATGAAATATTAACACACTTGAGTAATCTTGATGTCAGAAAATTGCATGGACCAGATGAAATAGCAAACTGGATACTGAAAGAATGCAGGAATGAACTGGCAGACAAAATACATAGCATACTAAATAGTTCCTTGAAAGAAGGGAAAGTTCCAGAAGATTGGAAAAAAGCAAATATAGTACCTATGTATAAAGGAGGAAATAAAGAAGAACCTACCAACTATAGACCAGTCTCTCTAACAAGTACAATAGCAAAAATTTGTGAAAGAATTATCAAAAGTAGATGGGTAAAATATTTAGAAAAAAACAAAGTGTTAAATCCAAGGCAATTTGGATTCAGACAAGGACGATCATGCGTCACCAATTTAATATGTTTCTATTCAAGGCTAATAGATATAATACAAGAAAGAGATGGATGGGCGGACTGTGCATTTTTAGATCTAAAGAAAGCTTTTGACAAAGTACCACATAAGAAGTTGCTTAAGAAATTAGAATATGAAGGAGGAATACAGGGCAAACTACTAAATTGGATGGAGGACTTTTTGCAAGAAAGAAAAATGAGAGTAGTAATAAGAAACCAGCACTCAAAATGGGATGAAGTAATAAGCGGTGTTCCGCAGGGAACAGTTCTGGCCCCAATAATGTTTGCTATATATATTAATGATATGGATGAAGGAATTGAAAGGTATATGAGTTTCTTTGCAGATGATGCAAAACTACTGAAAAGAGTGAAAACTGAAGAAGATTGTGAATCACTACAGAGAGATCTAAATAAAGTACAAGAATGGAGTAGGAAGTGGGAGATGGAGTTCAATACAAAAAAGTGTAGTATAATGGAATTTGGAAAAAGCAAAAATAGAATAACAGGAGCATATAAATTGGGAGAAGAAGGAATAAAAAAAGTAGAAAATGAGAAGGACCTGGGAGTCATTGTTATGAATAATATGTCACCTGAGAAACATATAAATAAGATTTTTGGAGAAACTTATAATTTAATAAGAACAATCAAAGTTGCATTTACATACCTGACTGAAGAAATGGTGAAGAAAATCCTAATCACCCTGATAAGACCAAGATTGGAATATGCAGCAACGATATGGTCACCAAGTACAAAAAAATGTATAAAAAAACTTGAAAGAATACAAAGAGCAATTACAAAATTGGCACCAACACTCTCAAAACTATCATATGAAGAGAGACTAGAAAAACTTGAACTACAGACACTAGAGCAAAGAAGAGAGGAGATTTGATAGCTATTTAGAGAATCATGAAAAGCATAGAAATTACTGATAGAATCTGATAAAATGGGATGACAGAAATACAAGAGGACACGGAAAGAAATTAAAAAAAAGACAGCTATAGAAGAGATTTGAAAAAGAACAGCTTTCCTCACAGAGTAATAGACAGTTGGAACAAGTTAGATGAGAAAGTGGTGTATGCAAAAACAATACATGAATTTAAAAATACATACATACATATACCATGGCTTTTTCCCCCTTCCAAGGGAGGTAGCCAAAAAGGGAAAGGCATAAAAACACTCCCACCCATTTCATCCCTAAATACACTCCACACCCCTCCCACCCTTCCTCTCATCTGAGCACCTCCTGGATGACGGGTCATCCTTGCATCCTGCCCACCGCCCTGGGTCAGAAGCAGTGTCGCAAGACACAGTACATCCACAGCGAGGCCGCTTCATTTAAAAATAGTTTAGATAAAATGAGATACGAAAACGGGACCCCACGAGCATAGCTCCCCTTCCCGTAAAATACAACTAGGTAAATACACACGCACGCACACACACATACACATACATACAGTTCTTGGTATTTAATATGGAAATTCAGCATACGCGGATTTGGTCATATGCGGTAATTTCAGGAACCTTACCCCCGCGTTATTTGAGGGACCCCTGTAATCACAATGTGCGTACGTCCACTCTAATTTTCTTTGCCATATCGAATTCTAATTTTCTATTTTTCCAGATTTTTTGAGATGTGGTGAATTCAGCAACAAAAAATTAGCAATATGTCGTCTTCCAGAAGGTTTTGCGTAAATTCTCCAAAAGTGTTTTGTTACGTTTGTGGAGAATACACTTATCGGAATAACATCACGGAATTTGTTGAAAGACCTTATATGGCATATTTTGGGGTCAAGCTGGGAGACCAAGATAAATACTGGGCACTGCATAGTATTTGCCAATAACAATGTACAGAGCATATGCGACAGTGGACTAAAGGGACAAGGAAAAGTATGAGATTCGCTGTACCAATGGTGTGGTGGGAGCCCAAAAATCACCTAGATGACTTCTACATTTGTGCCCTAAATTTGAAGGGTATTAACAGGAAAAACCGACAAACGCTTGTCTATCCTAATCTTGCCTCAGCTATCAGACCGGTTCCACACAGTGAAGAGCTTCCTATTCCTGTCTTCAGTGTCTTGCCTCAGATAACTTTGCCCTCAACTGAAGAAATCTCATCACCAGAAGATGACACTGGAGATGAAGACTTTTCAGGTATGACTTTACGCTTTTCTCCCAGGAGGAGGTGAATGATCTAGTTCGTGACTTGAACCCCCCCTCCACAAAAACTCAGCAGAACTGTTGGCTTCCCGACTGAAAGAAAAGAATCTTCTAGAGAATGGCATCTTTTCATAGACAGCTCTAAGCGTAGTTTAAAAAGTGTATTGTTGCACAACGGGAATTTGTATGGCTCTGTCCCACTTGCCCACTCAACAACTCTTACGGAAAAATATGAAGAAATTAAGTAAGTTTTAAAGAAGATACGGTACCATGATCATAGATGGGTCATCTGTGTTGACTTGAAGATGGTGAACTTTCTCATAGGACAGCAATCTGGTTATACCAAATACCCATGCTTTCTTTGCATATGGGACAGCAGAGACCGAGTAAACCACTATGTTAAGAAAGACTGGCCGCCTCGAACAGATATGGTTCCACGTAGAGCTGTCAATATATTGGAAGAACCTTTAGTTGAGCAAGATAAGATCATTTTCCCCTCATTGCACATCAAACTCGGACTGATCAAGCAGTTCGTCAAAGCTCTTGACAAAAATGGGGAGTGTTTCAAATATATCTGCTAGGTATTTCCAGAACTGACGATTGGAAAACTGAAAGCAGGGATTTTTGATGGACCACAAATCCGTAAGCTCTTGAAGGACACAAACTTCATGAAAACGATGATTGAACCTGAAGCATCAGCATAGCGCGCATTTGTTGAAGTAGTGCAAAATTTCCCTGGGAACCACAAAAGTGACAACTATAAGGATCTTGTTGCCAACTTAATATCAACTTTTGGTGAAATTGGTGCAAATATGAGCATCAAAATGCATTTTCTTTTCAATCACCTTGATCGTTTTCCTGAAAATCTCGGAGATGTTAGCGATGAACAAGGTGAACGATTTCATCAGGACATCAAGGAGATGGAAACTCGGTACCAAGGACGTTGGGACTCTGTAATGATGGCAGACTACTCTTGGTGTTTATAAAATGAGATTCACCAGCGGCTCAACATTCATGGCACACAAAGAAACGTAGATTTATTTCTTGAATTTGTGCCGTAAAGCTTTTATTTCATTTTTCTATTTGTGCTCTTTTCTGTATAATGGCCTCGCTATTTCTTCCTATGTTTTCCTCATGTATGAATAAAATACTTTGTTAAAGAAACAATCTTGTTTAATTCCAAAATCCACCAAATATCAATTCTTGTATACTGTTCGAAAAGGTTTTATGAGGATTTTTATCATCCAACGTAACTAAAATGGAAATAAGAAGAGTCAGAAAACTAGACCTGATAGGGGAAAACTGAAGCCATTTTTTAATTTAGCAGGCAAAATCACATAAGAATTCGCTGAAATATTTCAAACACCAGGCAAAAATTTTTTTTTTGTTGCCCAGTGTAATACATCAACATAACATGACGATTGACAGAAAAAGTTTTTTTTAGAAGTGAATACCTATGCAAAATAGCAATAGAAAATTGATTATCAATTTTGTAAATTATATTACATCAACATAATATATGTTTTCCTTGCCAGAAATCAATGACAGAAAACCTTGCTAAAAGCAAATATACAGTACTACCAAATGAAGTTGCGAGCATAGCAATCGAGATGCCATGTTGTCATCTGTCCAGTCCAATCAATGTCATTTAGACAATGGCTTTCATGTTGTGCACCGGTGTTCTCCAACTCCAGGTGATGTCAATAAGCGCTGTTACAAAGACAATGGGGCTTCCTTCAAGCTATGCAACAACTCTATTCCATGCAGTCCAATTGAGTACTTAATCAGGCCACAGCATCTGTAACGACAACAACAACCCAGATGATCTTTAGAATTACAGGTACCACATTACTAAATGAAGCTTAGGTTAGGCTAGGTAAGGTAAAGGTAGAATAGACAAATTTATCATCCTTTCATTTCTTCGACCTCAGCATCTATCAAAACAAACATGGCATATCATTCACTTGCCATGACTTCATTCGTTAGTAAATAGGTTTTATCAGTTTTTTTATTTTTTTATTAATTTCTGCTAAGAAAAACACATATGTTGATGTATTATAATTTACAAAATTAATTAATAATTTCTTATTACTATATCACGTAGGTGTATTATAAAAACTATATACAAACAAACATAGCCGCTTCAACTGCTTGAGACACCATCTTTATTTTGGTATATGTGGAGGTCGAACAAATTAAAGTATGAAAAATTCATCTATTCTAACCTACCTAAGTTAACCTGCATTTAGTAATGCAGTACCTGTAATTCTAGAGGTTGTCAGGGTCATTGTCATTGTATTTGACCTCCAAATCTACCAAAACAAAGGTGGCACCTAAAGGAGCCATTCCTTTGTGCATAGCTTTTAGCAACATTTTCTGTTATTGATTTCTGCCAAGAAAAATATTACACTGATGTATTGTAATTTACAAAATTAATATTTAATTTTCTAATGCTATATCACACAGATGTGCACTTCCAAAAAAATACCAAAATTTCCTACAAGATACATTAAATGACATATAATTTTGAATAGATTGGATTGATACCCCAAGCTTGTTCCATAAAAGGGAAGCTGTGAACTTGAAGGAACATCTGCCCAAAACAGACCTAACATGAGGTAGTACAACAGAGGCACCATTGGATCATATGTGGTGAGAGTGAACTGATCATATATGAACAATATTTTGTTTTAGAATTTAGGTCAACTTGTAGAGTCACCAATGTTGGCTCCTGTACTGGTTGTCCTTGTTGCCTCAACTCCAAGGTTGCCTGTGTTACTTCTATGTGAAGTAAATGAAGTGTCCAACCTGAAACGAATGGTAGGGAGAGAAGGTATGGGAGGTTTTTTCAAAAAGGGGGGTCAGAACACATCATTGAGCTTGCCGTGGTATGATTCCCTTGGGCACCATTGGAATGAGCACTTCCGTGCTCAGTGCCAACGGCTGGTGGTGTTCTCATCAGAATGCACCTGTCAGAACATTTAATTCACCACAGTGCATATACTCTTACGCACACTTGGGATGAACACTTTCGTGCTCAGTGCTAATGACTGGTACTATTTATTAAAGAACAGCTATCTTCTGGAAGAATAGCTAGGATATTTAAAGTCAATACCATGATTGATCACTGTTTATTGAAAATGCTGATGATACTATCTACCACAATGGTGACGAATTTCTTAATTCTTTGTTTTTAGTATACAGTAATTTAGAATCTTTGTACTATACATATATATCCTTGTTACGGGATATAGAGAAATATTTTTATTTCATTTACAAGGGAAATGAAATTGTTGGATTGAAGACATATATGAATATATGAATTAATCAAACACATGCTGTGCTAAGAGGTGACCATAGTCTTGACCTCATACTTGAAGGTCACGAGTCTTTAAAGGGGCACTTTACATGTTGGCTACAGAACACTACAAACTGAGGTTTTCAAAGAGGTGGTGAATATTTGCTAGATCTATGGGTTAGTCACTTATTTTATGAAATAATGCAAGAATAAATCCTAATTATTATGCAATGTGATAAAAAGGCCTATCAAAATATCGGTAGCAGACGAACATTTCCTTTGCTGATCTTCAGCTGTTAACCTCTTCACTCCGGGGCACATTGCACATCTGGCGATGTTGCGTCATAATAATCACATTATAGAAAATAAAGTCAGTGCTCAATCGTTAGTTCTCTTTCACCCGTGTATTTTGATGACCATAGAAAATATGATGAAGCCAGTTTTGAGAGAATGAAGGTTACGTAGGTACGACTACAATAAATATAATCAAGATGGCGATGTCGGCATCATCGAGTACCCACTTGCTCCTCATGCCGCCTACGTAGGCGTCACCGTATGGAATTGGTTAGGCTCTACCGGCTGTGACGTCAATCTCTCTGTTTACATTCTGATGTATGCCTTATGCATGCACTATAAAATGTTGTGCTGCACTGTCAACTTGATCAGTGATCTGTCAATATTTTGTGTGTTTGCAAGGTTTTATCAAGTATTTAGCGTGAAAATAGTTTATTTTGTTGCCCCAAATTGTAACAGTGATTTCACAAAGTTTTCTGCTGCAGATAGTCTTAATTTTCATTCTTTTCCGAAAGATCATTTTCACAAAAAGGCAGAGCTGAGCATGTTCCTTGGTACGTTCCATTTTAGTTTGGCCATGGTTAGTGCTCTCAAGCTATTAAAGCTTAAAAGACAGGTTGATACCAAAATAGAAGTCCAGTAGGCCACGTACTATACCAAAGAAAATTTTTGTAGGTCACATACTATACCAGCACCTATTTTACTGTAATAGTTTGGGAGCACAAACCACAGGCAAACTAAAGCGGAATGCACCATGGAATGTGCCCAGCTCTGCGAAAAGGACTGGATCATTCAGTGCAGATGGCATGAGACATGGAAACCTGGATGGAAAGTGAAAACATGTTCTTTAGCAAAATTTTGCCCTTCATCCTGTATTTCTTTCAGAATCTCCTTAGCTATTTCTTTCTCCTTTTCTCTCTGGTATCTACACATATCATGTTTTTCCTGGATACCATGGACCACAATGCACTTTTATCAACTGTATCTCTCGCCCAATTTTCCTTTTCTTTAATTACTCTCATAACTGTTTCTTTTGTGTTTTCCTCCATCTGCTTTTGCACTATTTCTCTAAAACATTTTTTTTGTTATTTTCCTGTTCTTGTTTCCATTGATTTTTTATTTCATTGAGGTCTGTTTCTTTGACTCTTCCACCTTTCCGGTCACTACTTGTAATTGTTCTTTGACCTTTTTCAGTTAATTTTTATTTTTGTCTTCATTTTTCATTCTCTCGTTTTCTCTTTTTAGGATTTCAATTTTGCTCTTTAGGTCACTTAGTTCTTTGATCATTTGCTCATTACTCATATGCAAAGTAATCAATTCTCTATGTACAGCTCGATAATCCAATTTTAAATCTATAATTTCTTCCATTAAGTCATTCATTTCACAATTTCTTAATGCATTACTATTTCTAATTTCTCTATAACTAAGTTTTTCCTATTTCACTTGTGTTTCTTTGAAACCCTGAGAAAAAAGTTACTTTCCCACCTTTGGTTTTTCCTGACATCAATCACTCTATGTGGAAAACTATTCTTTTTCAGGTCTATGTAGCTGTCCTTCTTTAGCTTCTTTTCATGTTCTCTTGTTTCTCTTCTGTCCCATTTTAATAAGTCGTCTCTATCGAGAATTTCCATCCCTTTCATAATTCTGTAAATGGTCAGCAAATCACCTCTTTCTCTTCTCTGTTTCAGTGTTGATAGATGTAATTTCTCCAATCTTTGTTTGTATGTCAAATTTGATAGTGTAGGTGCCATTTTTGTCGCTGCTCTTTGGATTCTTTTTAACTTTCTTATGTTCTTTTTTGTGCTAGGTGCCCATGGTGTTGCAGCATACTCTAGATTAAGTCTTATTAATGTAACCACTATTTTCTTTACCATTTCTTCATCCATATAGTCGAAGGCCACTTTCATTGATCTTAGTAAGTTAAAAGTCTCTTCAAATAATTTATTGACATGTTTATCAGGTGTCAAGTCACTTGAGATGATCACTCCCAGGTCCCTTTCTGAATCGACTTTTCTGACTTCCTTGTTTCCAATTTTCTATTGACCTTATATTTTATTTTTGCTCCTGTCTTGCAGTCATGCTGAAGTAGTATGGTGTGCTTTCCTGGTAGGGGAGCATTGTGGTGAAACATGTTTCTGCTGTGTTTGCACTTAGAGAACTTGACAATGTTCAGTGGTGTGGTAGCATGCACCATGGTAATCGCAGTGATGGGTTGTTGTTCCCTAGACTGTCCGAGCAGGTCCGTCTCCCCAAGGAATGCCATGGCTGAAATGGGGTCTTCCCACAAATCCTTTATGGAGTGTATGTTGTGTTGTTTGCATGCGTGATTGTGTATAATGCAGTCTTCCATAATGTGTTGAATAGTATAGGGTGAAGTGTTACATCCTGGGCATTTGTCCACAATGTAGTTATCCAGTCTCTTCAGGTAACTTAGAAGGGCAAGGTGGACTCTGTCCTTTCATGGGAGAGAAGATTCAGAGGGATGGATATCAGGGGGTCTGGCATGTAGCAATGTGTTGTCTTTTAGTGTGTTAATGGAGCAGTAAGTGATGTGATTATGAATATGTTTCCGGAGGCTGGTATTTGGTGGTTTTGGAGGAAGAGAAGAGCGTATTTGTGTGTGATATAGATTTTTTTTCTTCTTGGTGTGTGTGGGTATTCTGCTATGTAGTGTAGCGGTGTGCTGTGTTTGTGGAGGCTGCAGCAAGTGTCTGTGTGCCTCTCATGTCAAGGTGATCTTTGACTTTGAGGACTTTTATTTCTTAGTGTAGGTGTTGTACTGTATATGTGCATCCTGTAATTGTTTTTAATGCTTTGTTTTGTATTGTCTGAAGGGTGTTGAGGTGTGTCTCACTGAGATTAGGTGCCCATGCTGGACTCACATAATTCATCACTGAGCGTATGCATGGTTTGTATATTGTAGTATTAGTTTTTGTCCAAATGTTGTTCCAGTGATTGATTTAAGTGCCCTGAGTCCAGGTGTGCATTTATTTTTTATGCTTGTGATGTGTTGTTTAAATGACATGGATGTATTGTATGTTACACCAAGAATTGTTGGGGTGTGTGTTTGTGGTATTAGAGTGTTGTTGATATAGAGTTGAGGAATGTACAGTGTGTTCTTTTGTCCAGTTGGTGAGAAGTGTTGCTGTAGATTTGGCTGGGACTATTTTGAGTCTAATAAACCATGTGTTGAGTGTATCAAGGTATGGCTATATTATTATGTGGCTTTGTGTTATGATGTGTACATGTGTTATGTCATCTGTGTAGGAAAAGATTTGTATTTCTGAGGTGTCTAGTGTGGGTATATCATGCATGTATAGATTAAAGAGTGTGGGGGATAGAACAGAGCCCTGTGGTACTCCATTTTTTGTTTCTGATGTGCGATGATTGGCCATTATAAAAAAATAAAAAGATAGATAAAAAAAAATGAAATAAATCATGTTTCTGATGTGCGATGACTGGCCATTATAAAAAAAAAAAATCATACGAAAATCGACTAAAACATATGAATCTGTTTTCCCTAAAAAAGCGTAGACTCAGAGGTGACTTATTACAGGTCTTTAAAATTCTAAAGGGAATTGACAACATCAAATTTTTTTTCACATTGAATGAGAATCAGACAAGAAACAATGGTCTCAAACTGTCCGGAAATAGATTCAATTTGGAAGAAGGTAGAAACAACTTTGCCAACTGTGTGGTTAATGAAGGGAATAAACTTCCTGCACAGGTAGTGCAATGTAGTTCAGTTCGAAGCTTTAAGAATCATTTAGATAAACACCTAAGCAAGATGCTGTAATGATTATAATTTATTTTATATTATTTGTTTTTGTTTTGTTATCATTTGTCTGATTTGAATTTATAATTAGTTATATGTCAATTTATTATTATTCACTATTTACCTGTTTGTTTATCATTTAACTATACCTATGCATTTATTTAGGTTTTTATTTGTTATTTATATTATTATAGTTTTTATTTATTAATTTATTATTATTATGATTTTTTTGTTCACATCCAACCTAGATATGGACCAAAAGGTCTCCTGTCGGCATGCTCCGCCTTTGTAAATCCTTTGTAATTTCTGCCTGCCAGATAATTGGCCAGCCATCTTTTGGTGCTATTGTGCATGTCTGTGTTATATATTTTGTTTGTTAGTTTGTGGCATCAAAAGCTTTACTAATGTCTAATGTTATAAAAAGTGTTCTATGATGGGGCCTATCTGAGTTGATGCCATCTAATATTCTTTGCGTGAGGTTTATTGGAAGAGTGTTTGTGGAGTGTAGTGGCCTAAAACCATGTGATTCAGCAAGGGGAATATGTGGTGTGTTGAGTTGAATTATGAGGTGTTCAATGAATTTGGAAGGGGTGCAGAAAAGTGTGATTGGGTGGTATGATGTTGGGATTGTTGGGTCTTTATTGGGTTTTGGGATTGTGATCATTTTCCCATGCTTCTAAATGTCAGGGATAGTGTTGTGTGAATAGCTGTAGTTTGCAATGTTTGTGAGTGCATGTATACCTTGTGGTCCTAAGTGTTTTAGGTGGATGTTACTTATGTTGTCAAGGCCACAGGCAGATGAGTGTTTGAGGTTATGTATTATGTGTTTTGTCTGATTGTCTATGAAGGGTGTATAGTTTGAGTCTGTGGGAAAGTCTTTCTTATGTCGTAATTAAATGATCCAAACTGAGAACATTAGAGAACTTACCTGTTTGAGTTCTCTAATTAATCGTCGGAAATAAATTCAATTCTTGAGGCTTTGATGGCGGTAGAAATCCTTAGCCGAGGTTTTATTGTCCTTCTGGTGACAGGGTTAAAGCTTGTCTCTGGTACTAGGGTTGAAGCTAGTCTGGCGTTCAGAGACTAAAACTTAGTCTCGTTCGGCTGGAGTTCTAACGAGCCTTCAAAACGGCTTCGAAGCCACGGGACAACTGATACTTCAAGTAAGTTCTCAAGTTCCCGATTTGTTAATCAAAATCACAACATAGGCTTAAATAAATAATAAAGAGAGAGGGGAGTTTAATAATATATTAATTAAAATTATGATAGTGTTGTACGAAGTTACAGGAAAGATTCCCGATTCGAAAATTAAACAAGCTTTCGGGAAATTGCCGTAGCTTAAGGT
The DNA here is from genome assembly GCF_046742065.1 of Oratosquilla oratoria. Taxonomy (NCBI): domain Eukaryota; kingdom Metazoa; phylum Arthropoda; class Malacostraca; order Stomatopoda; family Squillidae; genus Oratosquilla; species Oratosquilla oratoria. The sequence continues at coordinate 24,868,215 of NC_134796.1, forward strand.
AAACAATGCCATTCCCGTAACAACAATTACCACACTTACATTGAATGGTGCATCAGTCGTCAGGGTAAGAAGTAAGATGGCTTGTCTTTGCAAAATGATTTATGAGTGTTTGCTTGTTGTCTGTTTGAGGGTAAATTATCTGTTGTGGTAATTGCTGCATGAGAGTGTCTTATGTTACTGTTAGATAGTGTAATGTTGTTGAGTGTTTTGTACAATTTGCTGTTGTTTTTGTGATCAAGTGTATTGACAAACTTGCCAATTTTGTGTTTTTTGTTCATGTATTTTATTGGTAATCTCTGTGTTTAGTGTTTGTATTTGGTCTGCTATGTTTTGGGGATAGGTGTGGGGGTATTGTGTTTAAGTTTATCTCATTGTCTGATGAGGCCTTGGATTTCTGGTGTGAAATTGGGATTGTGTGATTTTCTGTTGCCTCCAGGGATATATCTCTTGTCTGCATTTTGTATGATTGTATTAAAAGTGTGTACAGCATTGTTTATGTTTGTGATTGGTGTACTGTTAAGTGTCTCAAAAGGTTTTTCTGTCTCTTCAGTAAAAGCTTCCCAGTTTGCTCTCTTGTAATTGGTGTATATGTGTCGTTGGCCAACTGGGGTGCATTTTGTTTTGGTGGTGATGATGATTGGAAGGCGGTCAGATCCAAGGGATCTAACCACTCTCCATGAAGTTGTTGGGGTTAGACAGGGAGAACAGAAGGTGATATCAGGAGAGGAGGGGGGGTGTAGAGGGCTTGGTGTGAGAAATGTGTATGATTATGTATGTTGTTCATGATGGTCAGTGAGTCAAGTTGAATGTGCATATCAAGCCCTCTGTCTGTGTCTGGGTTGTTGACACATCAGGCCGACAACCTGGCATTGAAGTCACCACCCATGATAAGGTTTGGGATTGTGGGTAGTTGATTGAGTTGAGGCCTGAAGATGTTTGGAACTGTGGGAGATGATTGGGGGGAATGTATATATTAACTGTTGTCAGTGTTGATTTGTTGCCTCTACGGATTAGGAGAGATTGGATTTCTGTGGTGTTATCTGTGGTAGGGAGGAGGATTTTGGTTGTGGCACTTGTTTCCACAAAACAGATGAATTGGTGGACCAGGGTGATGAGTCCACCGCCATTGCCGTTGGTCTGGTCTTGTCTAATGGTGGTAAAGTTGTGAAATGTTGGTGTTTTGTGTGAGTGTCATAGTTTTGTTTCTTGTATGATGGCAATGTGTATGTTATGTTGTTTGAGGAAGTGTTCGAGTTCATTTTTTTTTGTGTTGATGCCACCAATGTGTTGTAATATATTGATGTGTGTTCTGTATGTGTTGTACGTTGTCTTCTGGGGTTGGGGTGTTGATGGGGAAGGTATAGGATCTGGGTTAGAGGGAGGGGAAGGTGTGATTGGGGACAAAGGAGGGGGAGGATTAATGACAGGGGCAGGGGGAGACTGGGTGTGGACAAGGATGCAGGCTGTGGTCGGAAAGATAGGAGTGAGATTATTTGAGGGCAGGTAGAACATGTCCAAGTGTATGTGTATTCGTTTGTGTTTGCAAGTGTTGTACAAGTGAAGTGGGCCCAGTTTTTGCATATGTTGCACTGAACTGGAGCATGTTGGGCATGTGCATGTTGTGGTCGGGCCAGGATTGCTCTTTACATCTCCGGCTAATAGTAGAAGAAAATGGGTGAACGTCAGAAAAATAATCCTCAGTGCAGAAAAAATGTAACAGTACATGTTGTGAAAGGAATGTGGTACTCGCCCAGGTGACTGAAGCCCCTCCTGGGGATAGCTCCCACCTACATAGCACTGATGGCCAGGGATGTTTGCCACTGTTTGGCCCCCAACTCCTGGGTTTGAGGGGGTGGTCTCACGACAAAGACGCTGTGGCACCAGGACTACAGTAATGGGTTGGCTGTGTTGGGTATCTATAGTAGCATCTGTTCATGGTGTGTCAGGGTTTGTTACAGTAAATGCAGAAGAAGGATGTTCATGAGGGTGATCGATGGCACGAGCATGTGCATGAGCATGACATTTATCTTGATCTGTTGGTTTGGGAGTGAGATGTGTTGACCTGCACTACTGTGAGGGTGTGAGTAGGGGCGAGAAGAAGAGATTGGCTGTGGATGGAAGAGACTGTCTGATCTGTGTCTCAAAAATTTCTAGAGAATTCTGCTAAGGTGGTACCTGGTGTAAAAGTGAATTTACCAGCTGCTTGGAGTGTGGTTGGAGTTGTTCGAGGTCAATCTTACCATCCATTACCCAGGCAGAGTGGGTGAGGCTTTCCCTAATTTCACTTTTGAAATCACTAGCTATTTTGACTGCTCATGTTTTTGTTTTGTATGGTCTGGTGTATGTCTTGGCTAGAGCATAGAGTGGTGAAAGGGAATCAAGTTGGTTGAATTTGGCAAAAGACTGTTAAAATTGATTGAGAAATTTGTCATATATCTTTGTTTCTTGAAAAATGTCACTGTACGATGTCTCCTGCTACCATGTCATTGAGGTCAATTCTCAATTTGAGAATAGCGATCTTAGTCTTGTCATCCTTTGTGCGTGTTCAATCTATTTCTGATTGTACACCAGCCAAAAGTATGTGGAGCGAGACGTTGAAAACATTAAATTTAGGTAATTTGTTCTCATGTGAAATGAGTGTATGTTTTTCGTGGGTGATACTGGTTGAGATGGGGTGGAGTTTGTATTGGACATCTTGGGAAGGTCCTGGGATGTAGCTAGTGTTGGGCAATGTGGCAGGTGGGGGTTTTGTCCAGCTGCACTGGAGTGTTCGGTGTGATGACAGAGGGGGTTTTGCTGGCTGCACTGGGTTGACTTTGCAGCGAAGTGGATGGGTTTTTGTCACATTGCAGGAGTGAGAGCTTGTCTCATAGTAGTCGCTGGGTTGATATAAGTTGCAGTTACTCTTCTCCACTACTCTGGAATGTTGGTTGAATTGTTCTTCGGATCCCAGTGCTGTCCACCAGAAAAAATTTTGGTTTTGATCTTCGGTGGATCACATTTTTTTGTAATAAGGATGAATTGGTAGCATAGTCATTCCTTGAGGCATGGAAGCGAAGTTCAGTAGGACAGTGAGCCAGTTGAGAAAAGTAGAAATAGTTTCTTTGCTTTACTGATGCGATTTGTCCAGGCTGTGTCCAGTTTTCAAATCCTTCAACAGGATGAGTTACCAACAAGGAATTACGTACAATAGTTAAATTACAAAGAGCCAATTTGGCCTGACTAGAGTTGAGCTAAGGCTCAAATATTTACTATTAAGTTACATAATTTTAATCCTAAGTTTTTATATAAAGAATCTGTGTCCAAGTGGACAAAGAACCATAAATGATCAATACTGCTGTCTTGTGGTATCATGCACTGACCATTGGAGTTGAAGCGGGCAGCATGGGCTGGCAGGTAATCCAGAGATAATTGCTCTTTGACCCTGCTTGACCTGAGAGATGAGGTCTTGAGCGGGCTCACTACACCAAAAACTCTTCATGTGTGCATGCGTCCATGTGCACTGGTGCTGGCTGGTAAGAATGCAGACTGTCGATATGCAAATGTGTGCAACACTGTATCATCCGCAAAGAAGTTCATGTAACATTCAATACTTTTGTCCATGTCATTCACATATGTATAGCAAACATTATGGGAACTAGCACTGACCCCTGTGGAATGCCACTACTCATTTCTTCCCACTCTCATTTTTCTTCCATATAGGAAATCCTCCATCCAGTTCAATAGTTTTTCATGTATGCCTCCTATTGTTTCCAGTTTATTTAGCAATTTTCTGTGTGGTATCTTATGCTTTTTGTAAGTCCAGGAAGGCACATGCCCAACTGTCCCTTTCTTGTGTGTGTGTGTATGTGTACCTAATTGTAGTATACAGGAAAGGAACAATGCTCATTGGGTTCCATCTCGTACTCGAGTTGATTTATCATAGCCTCAAATTCATGTAAAGCTCCAACTTAATTATTCTTGATTTTCAATCATCATATTTAGATTTGAATTCATGTATTGTTCCAGCTTGTGATACATCTAAGGTATTCCAAGTATTTATACACCTATATGGAAAACTGCATTTTTTCCTATATTTTAGACATACGGTCTTCTTTAATTTGTTCTCATAACCTCTTAAAAGCCCTTCTATCCTTAATCAAGAGATATCTTCTGTCAATGTAGTCTATCCCCTTCAGTGACCTGCATACTGTAATGATATTGTGTGTGCACATACTTGTAATAATACAGAAATAGAAATATTGAAAATAGATCAATAACAGATCTTTGCCATCTTTGAAATTTCAGTAAGAAAATGGTTGGAGCAGAAATAGCAGGAATTCCTCCAGCTTTGGAGGATGCTGTGGAAAGTTTGAAGGAAACTATCAATGCAGGACGTACAGATATATTCCGCAAACTTTTGGAAGCTTGTGACAAATGTAAGTTGCTGTGAGAAAATGTGTGCTTACATCTATATGCATTTATCAATTTTTTATTAATATATATATAATTTTTGTCATATCAGTCAGCTTAGTATATTTAACTCCTAACAGTAAATGGTTTCCCATACCTGAATAGGGTTGCCTGATGGTAGAAAACAATATCTGTCTACATACCAAGAGATTTTTTCCCCCTTTATAAGGGAAGTAACCAAGTCAGAAGCATGTACCTATTCATACCCATTTCACTCCCCTCCACCACCCTTTCCGTCCCTCCCATCTCAGGTCCCCATGGATGACAGGTCATCCCTGTATCTGCTAACAGCCCTGAGTCAAATGCAATGCAGCAAGACACAGTACACCCACAGCAAGGCTGCTTCACTTAATTTGCAATCCCCCCTCTCTGTCCCCTCACGCAGAAAAAGAGAAGACAGGGAGAAATCCCTTCGGGGTGTGTCAAAATATCATTCACACACACGCATTCTCTAACCCCCACCCCCCTCCCCTGCATAACAGTATCATCCATACACATTCTCCACTCATCCCTATTTCCTGTCTTCTCCCTTCCTTGCTCAACAGACATTCCCCTTTTGCTCAATGCCCCCTTCACCCAATTGATCCATCTCATCCTTGGTCATCCCCTCAAGTTCACTCCCTCTACCTCTGTCATCCCAACAATCTTTCACTAGCCCTATCTGCTATCTCCTTTTCCACTCCAGCTCTCCTCCTCACCTCCTCGTTTCTCACTCTATCCAACCTTGTAACCCCTACCATACTTCTCAGACATTTCATCTTAAACACATTTAAAGTTTTACTCTCTGCCTCTCTTAAATTCCAAGTCTCTGCCTCATACAATGCCATCTGCATAATCACCCCTTCATATAATCTCTTTGTATTCACTGACCCAAGGCAGTGGGCGAGATGCAAGGATGACCTGTCATCCAGGAGGAGCCAAGAAGGGAGGGAAGAGTGTTGAATGGGAGTGGAGTATGCGGGAATGAAATGGGTGGGAGTAGATTTATGCCTTTGACTTTGGCCATTTCCCTTGTAAGGGGGAAAAAACTTGATATATGTATATTTTGTTTTGCTGCTCTTCTTTTTTCTTTATATTTCTCATGTTTTTTCTCTCATCCTACTTTGTAACCAGTCCCTGAATGCTCACTTCTCTTCCACTACTTTCTTCATTTCATCATCCCACCACTCACTACCCTTCCTTCTATTCCCTTCTTTCTATTCCCTTCTATCCTTCTTGTTCCATATACAATCTTTGCACACCTTGTCACTTCCTCCTTGAAACATCCTCATTTCTCTCCCACACCTACTTGCACTCTATTCTTTACCACTTCCCACACTTCTCTCAGCTTCTCCTTGTACTCCTGCTCCATTTCCTTCTTATTTAAACAGTTTGCTCTAAGCACACTTCCCTACCTTCTGTTGTTTTCCTCCTCCTCCATCTATCTTCCACTCTCAACTTACCTTCCACCAAAAAATTATCTGATATTCCCCCACTCTCTCCCCAAGTAACATGTGTGGAATTTAATGAACAATGCTCATAGTCCAGCTTGATCACAGCAGGGTTCAAACTGCTGTGTTGACCTCCATTGCAAGTAGTGACCCTCTGATATGCTCGGCCAGCAAGCATCCATTTTGTGCAAATAAATAATAATAAGTTAGCTGTTGTTTTGAGGTAATCTTTTGGTTTTCAGGCATTTTCACTAATTTGGTATGCATCAGGTCCCAATGGTACCAAATTAGTAAAGGTTGACTTGTATATGCAGATGGGCTAATGGTGTTTTGTTGCTACAGGTGATGGGGGTGGTGAGGCTGAGACAAGACAAATGTTGAATGCACTCTCTACACAATATGGCACTTTCCTTCACATGGCAACTAAGGTAAGATTTCTGATATCACACAGATCTTTAAATCATCAGTTATATTATTTATAACATCAGATAATTTTTTATAATACCTCCATAATGGAGAAGAAGATTACCAGGATTTGGCTTTAGTTAGTGAAAAAAATATATTGTACAACAGAAAGTGTATTTAATTCCTTCAACCTAGTGATATTTTACAAATTTTGTTCATGGTGTTGTCAGATGATTTTATTCTGCTTAGTGGGAGAGAACTTGTAGGAAGTGTTGTTTTATTCAATGTAAGACCCATTTTTTCTTACATGCCTCAGAGTTGGAAAAAAAAATCTAGCATTGAACAGTGTAAAATGTGACAGCATTAAAGAGGCAAATAAGTGTATCTTACTCATACATCTCCTCCTCTGTGGATGTGATGGTGTAGCTGTCCTTCTCAGAATTGGAATAAAACCTCTGTTAAATTGAAAATATTTTGTATTTACCTAGTTGTATTATACAGGAAGGGAGCTATGCTCATAGTAACCCATCTTTGTATCTTTCAGCATCTAGTTTGTTCATAAATTCTTGTATGGTTTTTGCACACACTATTGCCTCGTCCAGTTTGTTCCAGACGTCCACCATTCTGTGAGGGAAATCATTCTTTTTCAGATCTCACCTATAACTATCCTTTTTGTTTCTTTTCATGTCCTCTTATTTTTCTTTTATCCCACCTTAATAAATCTACTCTGTCAAGGATTTCCATGTCTTTTATGATTCTGTATATGGCCAGTAGATCTTCTCTTTCTCTTCTTTGGTAGTTCCAGTTTAGACAATCTTTGTATGTCAATTTTGAAAGTGTTGATGCCATCTTTGTCATTGCTCTTTGGATTCTTCCAAATTTCTTTATATTCTTTTTTGTGCTAGGTGTCCATAGTGTCGCAGCATACTGCAGTCTTGATCTTGTCAGTGTGACTAATATTTTCTTTACTATTACCTCAGCCAAGTAGTTGAACGCCACCTTTATTGATCTTAGTAAATTGTAGGTTTCTCTGACTATTTTATTAATATGCTTGTCGGGTGACATACATACATACATACCAAGGCTTTTTCCCCCTTACAAGGGAGGTAGCCAAAAAGGGAAAGACATAAAATCATTCCCACCCATTCCATCCCTGAATACACTCCACACCCCTCCACCCTCCCTCTTATCTTAGCACCTCCTGGATGACGGGTCATCCCTGCACCTTGTCCACTGCCCTGGGTGAGAAGCAGTGTCGCAAGACACAGCACATCCACAGCAAGGCCGCTTCATTAAATCGGCGACCCCCCCCTCTCCGTCCCCCCATGCATAAAAGGAGAAGATGGGGAGAAATCCCTTCAGGCTGCGTCAAATTTTGCTCACACATACTACCTCACCTCCCATCCCCCCGCCCACTCCACCTCATGCATCACATCATCCATATACAGACTCTCCTCAACTTACGTTTTAGTTACGTTCCGAACGTAAGTTGAAAATGAACGTAAGTTGTTACTGTACTATACATCCGTAAAATAATAACATTAATTTCAAATAAATTAAATTCAAGCAACATAAATTGAGATGGAGGAGGATGAGGCAAGGCACTTTCAGTCTGTCGTTTGTGCAATGTAAACAATGGACGCGCTAAACTAAAAAATTCACTCAAATTTTTTTTTTATTTTACAATTTTTTTTTTACAGTCAGTTCAAACGTAAAATCGAAAAAACGTAAAACGAATGAACGAAAGTAGAGGAGCGTCTGTACACCTATCCCCCAGCTGTTGCACATTCAGCTATCGCGTTTTACACTATTGTGCATACTTAAAAGATGACACAATTTCCATATCACACATCAAATTGGCTGCTATCACAAGCCTCAAGCCCAAATATTCATATCGCGCGGCACGTGGCTGCTATCATGCACCCTTGTGATGTCACGGGTGGCGGCCATCTTTGTTGGCTTGAGCTACACACTGATTGGTCAAGGGTTTGTTTACATGTACAGGTAAACGTCGACTTACGATGGCATTAGGTTTCGATAGAGCCATCGTAAGACGATTTCATCGTAAGTCGATCCCCAATTTGTGTATCACTGTTCCGTGGTCACTGTACCTAGCCTACCTGTATATTAACCACCAGAGATACTGAATATAGCCTATTAAACATGTACAGTAGTTTATTTAATTATTTTTATCCTTTTTACCATATTCAAACACTATAATATGTATTTTTAGTACGGAACTTAAATCTCGCGGGCAGCAGCCAATGCCAGCCGTACGACGTGACGTAATAATACTCGCATCATAAAATATAGTCACCGCTTATATCGATCGTTCTCTCTTTCACCCGCGAATTTTGAAAACCACAGAGAATGGGATTCATGGCACATTTGAAAGAATGTAAAAACACAGGGGCGACTACAATAAATATAATCAAGACGCCGATATGGCCGCGTCGCGAATCCACTTGCTCCTCATGACGCCTACGTGTGCGGCACCGTATGGAAGGGGTTAAATTATCATATCGTCGTCGTCGTCGTCGTCATCGTAAAGTCGAACAATCGTAAGTCGCGGCCATCGTAAGTCGACGTTTACATGTACAGGCCACCACACTGCTCCTACACAGTGCGCTGTGTGTGAGTGTTGGGATGTGATAGCTGCAACATTTTTTGTAGAAGTGACTTGTTATATGTTCTCAGGCCCCACTCTGCGAATAAGTACTACAGTACATACAGTATTCAATTTCTTTTGAAGCACTTCTGGAAAAATGTGACCCAAAAGACAATTCACCATGCATGGCAAAATGTGTTGGAGGGTTTGCTGGAGGGCTGACATGAGAGAGTGGAAGGCCGAGATAGAGGTGACTTGAGGTGACTTGATACAGGTCTTTAACCCCTTCCATACGGTGCCGCACACGTAGGCGTCATGAGGAGCAAGTGGATTCGCGACACTGCCATATCGGCGTCTTGATTATATTTATTGTAGTCGCCCCTGTGTTTTTACATTCTCTCAAATGTGCCCTGAATCCCATTCTCTGGTTTTCAAAATTCGCGGGTGAAAGAGAGAACGATCGATATAAGCGGTGACTATATTTTATGATGCGAGTATTATTACGACACGTCGTACAGCTGGCATTGGCTGCTGCCCGCGAGATTTAAGTTCCGTACCGAAGTGGTTAAGATTTTAAAGGGAATTGACAACATCAAAAGTGACAAAATTTTCACATTGAATGAGAATCAGACAAGAAACAATGGTCTCAAACTGTCCGTAAATAGATTCAATTTGGAAGTAGGTAGAAACAACTTTGCCAACCGTGTAGTTAATAAATGGAATAAATTTCCTGCACAGGTAGTGCAATGTAGTTCAGTTCGAAGCTTTAAGAATCATTTAGATAAACACCTAAGCAAGATGCTGTAATGATTATAATTTATTTTATATTATTTGTTTTTGTTTTGTTATCATTTGTCTGTCTGATTTCCATTTATTATTAGTTATATGTCAGTTTATTATTATTTACTATTTACCTGTTTGTTTATTATTTAACTATACCTATGCATTTATTTATGTATTTTATTTGTTATATACATTATTATAGTTTTTATTTATTATTTTATTATTATTATGATTTTTTTCGCATCCTTTGGTAAAAAGAGGCCTGCCAAGTTCCTGGAGGTGGTTTTGAGGACACAACAGAGGGTGAAATCCTGGAAATGATACAGCCAGCCACTGTTACAGTTGCTGACATCATGGACGAGGATGAGGAGAGAGGAGAACATGAGGAGGAGGAGGGTCAGGTAACCACACGTACGGGACTCACCATAGCCGGCATCAAGGAACTGATCAACTGGGGCATCAGGATGCGGCACCTCTTTGAGCAAGATAGCTCCATCAACAGTGAAGCAAGATGTTCGCTCGTTATTAGAGCACTAGAAGGTTACAATGAACAGTATCATGCCCACATCAGTGCCCTGCAGCAATGCCAGATCACAAAATTCTTACACCGGCACGCCAAGACACAACCAGCCGACCCACAATCAGGACCATCACAAGAGGAGGAGTCTGGGGATGATGCAGATTATTTTGAGGGGTTTGAGACTCCTGCAGCCATAGATGACTCCCTTGACGAGATACAACGTCAAGTGGGTGGTCAGTAACGAGATGCCACTGTCAACAAGTGCATCCACCTCTGCTACATTGATAAAGACTTTTACAATTGCCTTTGAGAGTGAACTTGGGGTAGCTGCAGAAGTAACTTGCTAGTGTTGCTTAGTTACTGGAGTCTGTATGTGCACTAGATGATGTTGATGGTTTGGCTTTGCACACTTTGACAAAGTGACCTTTCTTCTGACATTTATACTAGGTTCCTTTCCGAGTTTTTTTAACTTCCTTTGTACCAATTTTATATTGTCCCAATATTCTACCGTATATTTCCACGTATAAGACGACCCTAAAATCCAAACACTCACCCCTGAAAATTGGGGGTCGTCTTATACTACCATTATAAAAATCAGACCTTGAATTCTACGTGAGATGACTTGGTAGGCTAGCCTGCCGATAACCACCGATACACAGGAAATGATTCACATTATGATAAAAACTGGTAATAAAGGTAATTAAAGCATATTTACCTTACATATTATTGGCATATCTTTATAGTAAATGGCAATTGTTAATAAATTCGAGGAATAATTCTATGTTAATGAAATTACGGTACTTTTAACTACTCTGAAAAAAATTTAAACATTGAGCACTGGTTGCGTTCAGAGCAATCTTTTTCTTTCGCTAACTTTTCAGTAATTTTCAAGACTGAAAATAACAATTTTGGATTACAGTACATAAAATGTTTATCAATAAAAAAATATTACAGTAGTTCCATTTAAAACGTAGAAAATTTAAAAATTATAAAATTATAAAACTTAATTTCTAATCATCGTCAATATTACACATCAAACATATTTCTAAAACCTTTATTTTCAATAAAATTACATTTAAAGCTTAAAACATTATAAAACTTTATTTATATAAAAACCCCTCAAACTCGTCACAATCATCACTCTGTTTCGAAAAGTTGTTCGAACATATCGCAAGATTCCTCAAATATGCCGTCATCGTAGGACAGTCTGGTTCCGGTGAGTCGACTTCGGCTTCGTCATCACTTTCATACAATAAATCATCTTCAGTGCTATCCATGGCATTAGAGATTCCACATTTTTAAAAAGATTTTACGATACTTTCGACCTTAACACTTTCCCAAGCTTTAATAACAAACTCGCAGAGAACATCAAGTGATGCACTACGCAAATAATTTTTGTTAGTTGACGTGTTCTCAGAAAATCATGATACATGATTTGCTTTGTTATTTCACTTATTTTGAATTAATTAGGATACAGTAAGTAATTTATCTGGTATAAGGATACAGTTAAGTAATGAGAAAGAAAAGAGAAAAAGCGGAAAAAACAGCTGTACAATCTTTTTGTACGGTAGGTTTGATACACTGATGCTTTTGTAAGTTAGCAGTCGTCTTATACTACCGATATGAGATAAATTCATAAAAATTTGCTCTAGTTTTGTACCTCGTCTTATACAAAGGTCGTCTTATACACGGAAATATATGGTATTTTTACTTTTTCCAAATTCCATTGTACTACATTTCTTATTTCTTAATGTTGAAGTTCATTTCACACTTTTGACTATTTCCAGACTTTGCCCAGGTCTTTTTGTAGTGATTTACAATCTTCCTCTGTACTTTAGTAGTTTTCCATCATCTGCAAAGAAGTTCATATAACATTCCACAGCTTCATCCATGTTATTTATATATATGGCAAACATTATCGGAGACAATACAGAACCTTGTGGGAATATACTTATCATTTCTTCCCAGGTTGAGTTCTTGTCTCTAAGTACCATCCTCATTTTTCTCCTGTTCAAGAAATCTTCCATCCATTCCAATAACTTTCCTTGTAATCCACCTATCATTTCAATTTCTCTTAGTAGCTTTTTGTGTGGTACTTTATCAAATGCTTTTTGTAGATCTAAGAAGGCACAATCTGCCCATCCATCCCTTTCTTGTATTATTTCTATGAGCCTCGAGTAAAAGCAAATCAAGTGTGTGGCACATGATCTTCCTCATCCAAATCCAAATTGTATTCCCTGTGGTGGGGGAAAAGAATACTGCCACCAAGTAATTCCACTTAGATCGTAAGAGGTGAGAAGAAAGGGATGGGGATTGGGACTAGGCATCCTTCTCCTTGTAGCCCCACAGGGGACATTCCTAAAAGAAAAAGTGAAGGCATAAGAGGGTCTGGGAGTTTTCGGAACAACACCCTAAGGTTTGGGTCTTGTAACGTGCGTGGATGTGGTACAGATGAGAGTAAAAGGGAAGAGATAGGTAGTATGTTTGTGAGAAGAAAGATGGATATGTTGGCTTTGAGTGAAACTAAGTTGAAAGGGAAGGGTGAGTGTAAGTTTGGGAGTGTAAGTGGGAGGTTATCAGGAGTGAAGAGAGGGTGAGGGAGGGAAGGGGTGGCTATACTAGTAAGTGAAGAGATAGGTAAACGGGTAGTGGAGTGGAAGGAGGTTTCCTCAAGGATAATGTGGATGAAGGTGAAACTGGGAAAGGAGATATGGGTCTTTGTAAGTGCATATGGGCCTGGCAGTGTGAAGAGTGTAGGAGAAAGGGAGGCCTTTTGGATAGGTTTAAATGAGTGCATAGACCTTAATGCTAGGGTAGGAAATGATCCAATTGATGGAGTGGCTGGGAAATGTGGAGTTCCAGGAAAGAATTGTAGTGAAGAGTTGATGGTGGAAATGTGTCTAGAGAGTTGATGATAGCAAATACAGTGTTTCAGAAGAAAGTCAAGTATAAGTACACATGGGAGAGGGTGGTGGATGGAAGGGTGGTAGATAGAGCGTTAATGGATTATGTAGTGGTAAATAGGATTATGATAGGAAGAGTTAAGGATGTACATGTGCTAAGGGGAGAGGGCGGGGAAATATCAGATAATTTTTTGGTGGAAGGTAAGTTGAGAGTGGAGGATAGATGGAGAAAGAGGAAAGGGGCAAAAGGTAGGGAGGTGCTCAGAGTGAACTTTTTAAATGAAAAGGAAAAGGAGAAGGAGTACAAGAAGAAGCTGAAGGAGGAGTGGGAGGGAGTGAAGGAAAAAGTAGAGCTAGGAGTGGAGGAGGAATGGGGATGGTTCAAGGAGGGAGTCACAAAGTGTGCAAGAATGGTGTGTGGAACAAGAAGGACAGAAGGAAATAGAAGGAAGGGTAGCGAATGGTGGGATGAGGAAACAAAGAAGGTTGTAGAAGAGAAGAACCGAACTTTCACAGTTTGGTTACAAAATAGGATGAGGGAGTCATATGAGAGGTACAAAGAAAAGAGAAGAGAAGTAAAGCAAAAGGTAAAGGAGGCAAAGAGGAGAGCAGATGTGAAATGGGGTAAGAGTATGACAGAAAATTTTGAAAGTAATAAAAAGATGTTTTGGAAAGAAATTAAGAGAGGAAGAGGAGACGAATCAAGTAGAGAAGAAAAGGTAAAAGGTGCAGATGGAGAGATGATAATGGAAGAGAAGGCAGTAAGGGAAAGATGGGCAGAATATTTTAGGGAGTTGCTAAATGTGAAGGAGGATAGGGAGGGAAAGGTAGCTGCAGTGGGAAATGCTAAGAAAATGAGAGTGATGAGTGAGGAAAATGGAGGAGAAATAAGGAAGGATGAAGTGAAGACAGTTGTTAAGATGATGAAAGCAGGTAAGGCACCTGGTCTGGATGGATGCCATGCAGAATGTCTAAAAAAAGGAGGTACAGTGATGGTGGACTGGTTGGTGAGGTTATTTAATGTTTGCTGGAGAGAGGGTAGAGTGCAGGAGGATTGGAGGAGTGCCTGTATAGTTCCACTTTACAAGGGAAAAGGGGACAAGTGTGAATGTAATAGTTTCAGAGGGATTAGTTTGTTAAGTGTAGTTAGGAAGGCTTATGGGAGGATCTTGATTGAGAGGATTAGGAGAGGAACAGAGTGAGTAATTGGTGAGGAACAGTGTGGATTTAGGACGGGTAGAGGTTGTGGATCCTTGGTATATGTATGTATGTATTGTTCTTTTACAGTTAGAACGTGCAGATATAGTAAGGGCACTGTTAGCAGCAGGGGCAGACCCAGGTGTACAAGACCAAGATGGCAACACTCCAGTCCATCTTGTTAAAAGTTCCAAGATGGAAGCCATCTACACAGAGGAACTTCTAAGGACCACAGCACAATCAGAGTAAGTTGATATTATACGAGAGTTCTCAATCAGTCAATCAGTTTTCCCATTTTTCTTTTTGCAGAAGACCTTCATTCCTCAGGAAACTTACTTCAGCCCAGAAATCACTCAGTGAAGATACGAGACATGTTTTTTAAGTACTGTTTTGAAATAAAAGTGAAACAAGTAGACTTTTTGTAACAATTTCATTTTTACATGAAAGCCTGTACTGTAATCTACTTTTCAACATAATTACGGAATCATCTGACCATGTTTAAGTTTGTGAGTACTTGAAATGCCTCCTCTGATTGAGGATGCTGCCAACTGTGAAATATGTGTTGTGGTTCATTTTCTCACTGCTAAAGGTGTGAAAGCAGCTGAAATTCATTGTCAGATCAGTGAAGTGTATGGAGAAGACCTTCATTCCTCAGGAAACTTACCTCAGCCTAGAAATCACTCAGTGAAGATATGAGACATGTTTTTTAAGTACTGTTTTGAAATAAAAATGAAACAAGTAGACTTTTTGTAACAATTTCATTTCTATATGAAAGCTTGTACTGTAATCTACTTTTCAACATAATTACGGAATCATCTGACCATGTTTAAGTTTGTGAGTACTTGAAATGCCTCCTCTGATTGAGGATGCTGCCGTGAAATATGTGCTGTGGTTCATTTTCTCACTGCTAAAGGCGTGAAAGCAGCTGAAATTCATTGTCAGATCAGTGAAGTGTATGGAGAAAACATTATGAGTGATGGGATGGTGTGGAAATGGGTGAGACCTTTTAAAGATGGCCGTACAAATGTGCACCAAACCATCAGTAATGAGTGAAGGCTGTCCAATTCGTTCCTCATCATGCATATTTGTACAGCCATCTTTAAAAGCTCTCACCCATTTCTGCACCATCCCATCACTCATAATGTTTTCTCCATACACTTCACTGATCTGACAATGAATTTCAGCCACTTTCATGCCTTTACCAGTAAGAAAACAAATCACTGTGCATATTTCACAGTCAGTGATATTGTCAATCAGAGGAGGCATTTCAAATACTCACAAACAAACTTAAACACGGTCAGATGATTCCGTAGTTATGTTGAAAAGTAGATTACAGTACAGGCTTTCATGGAAAAATGAAATTATGAAAAGTCTACTTGTTTCATTTTTATATTCAAACCAGTACTTACTTAAAAAACATGCCTCGTATATTGTGTTCCAAAGCAAGATGGCTAGGTATGGAAAAGGAAAAAGCCTCATTCCTTTTACTCCTTCCCACTTGAACCATCACTCATCATTTTCCTAGCATTACTGCTAGCTGATCCAAGATGTGCCACTCTCATTGAACTGATCATCACCTTAGTTTATAGATTTTTCTCCAATGCTTTGTCACATGTTCATTTTTATTTGCTTATTCTCTGATATGTGTAGAAAAAATGTGAATACATTACATAATTTCACTAGTTATCCTCTCTTACTGATGCAGTGTTGGTAAAGTGTGTCAACTGCTGGCAGCTGGCCTAAGTGTAAATGCACAGGACAACCCCCTCAGTCGCAACACACCATTACACTGGGCTGCCTCATTTGCAGACACGGACACCATCACCTGTCTTGTCGGTGAGTTGTAGCTTTTAATTTTTAGAGCCACTATCATTGGGAAGTGTTAACCCTTTCAGAATAGGGCTGTACTGTGGACTTTGAGCCAACTAACAGCTGATTCCATCTGATTTTGTTTTGCTAAGGATCAAACACTGAACTCAATGGGATCTTAGTGAATTAAGATAATTTGAGCAAGGCTTATATAAAAGTCAATTCACATTTGCAAGATAAAAATCTCTAATGTATGTCCCTATTGAGGAACAGATATATTAGTATACTTTGCAGTAGAGTAGAGAAGTGATAAAAGTGTGGTTGTAAATGGAAACAAAATATTGTAGGAACTCACAACCTAAAGATATTAACCCCTTCAATACGGGCCACATCACACGTCTGGCAGCATTAGCTGCCAGCAGGGAAAAAAATACTTCTTTTTTTTCCCAGAGCCATTTTTTTAATTACCAGAGCCATTTTTGATACTTCCAGAGCCATGTTTTTGCAGGTTCGATTTCCTTCAAACTAATGGAAGGCTAACTCATTACTCATGTCGGAGCGAGTTTGCATATGTACAGTGTACGTATGCATGCGGTGATGTGGTATTGGGTATGGTGCATTGTACATGTCAGCGCATTGATTGGGCAGCTAGCTGCATGCAACCAATGAACATCCCTGCATACATGTACCATGCAATTCGCAACTAGCGACATTATGTAGGATGATAGTCGTGTAGAGTCTAGTCAACATGTACTAGTATACGCATGCATGCAGCTGATACGAAGCTAGGCTAGGTAAGCCATTGATTTCTAGCAGCTATACTGCGTACACATATGTACGTACATCAACAAATTAAAGTTGATTGATGCGTTGCATTTATGATATCGATCGATAATGCAATGATTGATCACGGGTAAGTTGTGTTTGCTCTGATCCTTTCATCAATGGTGATGGGATTCAGGGATTGCCAAATGATGGATAATGCATGAAAAACGTTGAATCTTGCCGTGGGAGCGATTTTTTTGTGGGGGATCGCTCCCGCTATTGGATTTGTGAGAGCGACATTGGAACTTTTCCGAGCGAAATCGCTCATCGCTCCCGTGTATTTTTTTCGCTGGCTGCCAGATGTGCGAGGTTGTGTCATAATACTCTCATTATAAGAAATAATATCACTGCTCTATCGCTCATTCTCTTTCACCCGTGAATTTTGATAACCATAGAAAATATGATGAAGCCAGTTTACAGAGTATGTGGGTCACGCAGGTACAACTACAATAAATATAATCAAGACGCTGACGTCGGCATCCTCGCGTACCCACTTGCTCCTCATGACGCCTACGTAGGCGTCACCGTATGGAAGGGGTTAAAGTCACAGACAACCCACCAGGCAACTCTACCCAACGCAATCAACAAGCAACTTCTCCAGACACTATGTGCTCACTAATTCTTCAAACTCAAACAACAAGAGAAACTTCAAGACCTCCCCTAAGACATCTTTCCAGTTAAGAAGTTAAGACCATAGAATTTAGAGGTAAAATAAAACCTGTGTAAAAGAAAGCATTCACAGACTACAAGAAAAAAGGATTACAAAAATACATGTGGGAAATTGAAAGAAACTTGACCTTTGCTATAGCTTAGTTTCCATCCATAGATGGAGCATTGGAAGAGATAGTGACCACACACAAGGCCATCAAGAGACACCCTCCAAGACGCTATAGAAAAAGAAAAGGGAATAAATAATGATAATAATACTTACATATACCAACAGCTTCTTCTCCCTTACAAGGGAGGTAGCCAAAAACAAAGGCATAAAATCCACTCCACACCCATTCCATCCCCACATACTCCACTCCTATTTGCCCCCTCCTTCCCTATTATCTTGGCTCCTCCTGGATGATGGGTCATCCCTGCATCTCACCCACTGCTCTGGGACAGAAGCAATAAGGAATGCAGCAAGACACAGCACATCTATAGCAAGGCTGCTTCATTTAATTGGTGACCCCCCCCCCTCTGTCCCCTCATGCAGAAAAAGAGAAGACGGGGAGAAATCCTCTCAGGCTGTGTCAAAATATCATTCACACCCCCATCCCCCACTCACTCCCTTCCATGCATCACAGCATCATCCATACACAGCCATTCTCCACTCACCCCTATCTTCTGTTTTCTCCCTTCCTCAACAGACATACCCCTCTTTTCCAATGCCCCTTTTACCCCATCCATCCATCTCATCCTTGGTCTTCCCCTCTTCTCCTACTTCTGCCTTCCACAACTTTTTTACTAATCTTTTTTTTCAGTCATTCTATGTGTCCAAACCATCCCAATATCCTTCCATCAACTCTTATCTTCCAACTCCCTTTCCACCCCTCGCTCTCAGCCTCACCTTGTTTCTCACTCTATCCAGCCTTAGAGCCCTACCATACTTCTCAGACATTTCATCTCAAATACATTCAAACTCCTCCTCTCTTCCTCTCTTATGTTCCATGTTTCTGCCTCATACAATGCTGTCAGCACAATCACTCAAGCTTCAGAACCATAAACATCTCTTCATTTGTGCTCTGTAGAAGAGGAAAATTCTTGGTTATACAACAAAAGAAGGAAGCCTGGTTTGTATTGAATGGTAGGGGGAGTAATTGTGGGTGATGAAGGAATCATACGAGAGGTATAAAGAAAAAAGAGAAATAAAGCATAAGATAAAGGAGGCAAAGAGGAGAGCAGATGTGAAATTGGGTAAGAGTATGACAGAAAATTTTGATAGTAATAAAAAGATGTTTTGGAAAGAAATTAAGAGAGGAAGAGGAGGCAAATCAAGTAGAGAAGAAAAGGTAAAAGGTGCAGATGGAGAGATTATAATGGAGGAGAAGGCAGTAAGGGGAAGATGAGCAGAGTATTTTAGGGAGTTGCTAAATGTGAAGAATGATTGGGAGGAAAAGATAGTTGCAGTGGGAAATGCTAAGAAAATGACCGTGATGAGTGAGGAAAATGGAGGAGTAATAAGGAAGGATGAAGTGAAGACAGTTGTTAAGATGATGAAAGCAGGTAAGGCACCTGGTCTGGATGGATGTCATGCAGAATGTCTAAAAAAAGCAGGTACAGTGATGGTGGACTGGCTGGTGAGGTTATTTAATGTTTGTTAGAGAGAGGGTAGAGTGCCGAAGGACTGGAGGAGTGTCTGTATAGTTCCACTTTACAAGGGAAAAGGGGACAAGTGTGAGTGTTGTAGTTTCAGAGGGATTAGCTTGTTAAGTGTAGTTGGGAAGGCTTATGGGAAGATCTTGATTGAGAGGATTAGGAGAGGAACATAATGAGTAATTGGTGAGGAACAGTGTGGATTTAGGACAGGTAGAGGTTGTGTAGATCAGATTTTTGTGGTAAGACAGCTATGTGAGAAAGCTAAAGGAAAAGGTAAGGATGTTTTTTGGACTTTTATGGATCTGGAAAAGGCTTATAACAGGGTAAACAGGAAGGCACTGTGAGAGTTTTTGCAGATATATGGGATAGGAGGAAAGCTTCTAGGAGCTGTCGAGTTTTTACGAGAGTAGTGGAGCATGTATTTACCTAATTGTATTTTACAGGACGGGAGCTATGCTCGTTGTGGCCTGTTTTTGTATCTATGTCCAGTTTTTTCTTGAACTCATGTATAGTTCTGGTATTCACTGTTTCACTGTTTAGTTTGTTCCAGATGTCGATCACTCTGTGCGGGAAACTGTTCTATTTCAGGTCTCTTCTGTAACTATCCTTTAGCTTTTTATCATGTCCTCTTGTTTCTCTCTTGTCCCATTTCAATAGGTCATCTTTATCGAGAACTTCCATCCCTTTCATAATTCTGAATATGGTCAACAAGTTGCCTCTTTCCCTTCTCTGCTCCAATGTTGACAGCTGTAATTTCTCCTATCTTTGTTCATATGTCAAATTTGATAGTGCGGGTGCCATGTTTGTCGCCGCTCTTTGGATTCTTTCCAATTTCTTTGTATTTTTCATTGTGCTTTGTGCCCACATTGATATAGCATATTCTAGTTTCGGTCTTATCAATGTAATAATTATTTTCTTAACCGTCTCTTCATCCATGTAGTCGAAGGCCACTTTCATTGATCTTAATAAGTTGTAAGTCTCTCCAAATAATTTATTTACATGTTTGTCAGGTGTCAAGTCACTTGAGATGATTACTCCTAGGTCCCTCTCTGAGTTTACTTTCTTTACTACTTTGTTTCAAATCATATATTTTCCCGAAACTCTATTTTTACCTCTTCCAAATTCCATTATGCAACATTTCTTGATGATGAAGTTCATCACGTATTTCTGGCTCCATTCCCATACTTTATCCAGGTCATCTTGTAGCGATCTGCAATCTTCTTCTGTTTTCACTCTTGAGTAATTTGGCATCGTCAGCAAAAAAATTCATGTAACAATTTACTCCTTCGTCCATATCATTTATGTATATGGCAAACATTAAAGGAGCCAAAACAGAGCCTTGTGGGACGCCACTTTTTACATCTTCCCATTTCGAACTTTTGTCTAAGTACCACTCATTTTTCTCCCAGTTAAGAAGTCCTTCACCCATTCCAACAGTTTACCTTGAATTCCTCCTATTTTTTTTCAATTTTACTTATTAATTTTTTGTGTGGTACCATGACAAAAGCTTTCTGCAGATCCAGGAAGGCTCAGTCTGCCCATCCATCTCTTTCTTGTATTATCTCAATTAGTCTCGAGTAAAAGCAGATTAGATTTGTGGTGCACGATCTTCCACTTCTAAAAACAAATTGTTTGGGCTTTACTATTTTATTTTCTTCCAAGTGTTTGGTCCATCTGTTCCTGATTGTGTATTGGTACTATGTTTGTATCTTTCCAATCTTGCGATACCTTTCCCTCTTTTAATGAGAAGTCTATTATCTTGTGTAGTTTATATGTCAGTTTGTCTATACATACATATACCAAGGCTTTTTCCCCCTTACAAGGGAGGTAGCCAAAAAGGGAAAGACATAAAATCATTTCCACCCATTCCATCCCTGAATACACTCCACACCCCTCCACCCTCCCTCTTATCCGAGCACCTCCTGGATGACGGGTCATCCCTGCACCTTGTCCACTGCCCTGGGTGAGAAGCAGTGTTGCAAGACACAGCACATCCACAGCAAGGCCGATTCATTGAATCAGCGACCCCCCCCTCTCCGTCCCCCCATTGCATAAAAGGAGAGGACGGGGAGAAATCCCTTCGGGCTGCGTCAAATTTTGCTCACACATACTACCTCACCCCCCCGCCCATTCCACCTCATGCAATCACAACATCATCCATATACAACCATTCTTCATTCACCCCTGTCTTCTGTCCTCTCCCGTCCTTCCTCAACAGACATTCCCCTCTTCCCCAAAGCCCCCTTCACCCCATCCATCCACCTCATCCTAGGACGTCCCCTCATGTTCAATCCCTCCACATCTGCCTTCCATACCTCTTTTACTAGTTTTTCTTCACTCATTCTTTCCATGTGTCCAAACCATCCTAATATTCTTTCATCAACCCTATCTCCCAGCTCCTTTTCCACCACTGTTCTCCTCCTCACCTCCTCATTTCTCACTCTATCTAGCCTAGTAACCCCCATCATACTTCTCAGACACCTCATCTCAAACACATTCAAACTCCTTCTCTCTTCCTCTCATATGTTCCATGTTTCTGCCCCATAGTGTTGTTGGCACAATCACTCCTTCATACAGTCTCCTCTTAGCAACCGTTCCCAAATGTCTATTCCTCATTACACTTTAATCCACCAAAGCATTTATTTGCTTCTCTCAATCTATATTCTACCTCCATCTTCACTCCACCTTTTCCTGCCACATTTGCACCCAAGTATCTAAAACTATCCACTTCCTCCAGTCGCTCTCCCTTAATGCTCACCTCCAGTCTACCGCCACTTTCACCCCTTGTACATCTCATCACCTTACTCTTACCCACATTTAGCTTTAGCTTTCTTCTATCACATACTCTCCCAAGCTCTGTCACCAACTTCCTCAATCCCTCCTCCGATCCTGCCACAAGAAAGAAGAAAGAAGTTTGTCTATACACTCTTTCAATATCCAATTTGCAATTTCATCTGGTCCGTGCGACTTTCTGACATCTAGGTTTTTTATTTGGTTTCTTATTTCCCTCTGTGTTATTTTTATTTCCTTCTTCATGGGTGAACTTTCTAGTTGTTCATCCTCCTGGGGTTGTGAGCTCTCATTTGTAAAAACAGATCCGGAATGTCTGATCATAACTTCTGCCATCTCTGTGTCGTCTATGTACTCTTTATCTCCTTCACGCAATTTTACTATATCATGCTTATCCTTTAGTTTGTCGTTTATATATCTGTAAAAGAGTTTTGGTTGATCCTTACATTTGTCTATGATATCCCTTTCATATTCTCTTTTTTCTTTCCTGCGTATGTTTACATAGTTGTTTCTAAGTTTTTTATATGTTTGCCATTTAGACATTTTCCTGTCTTTTTTCCATTTTTTCCAAGTTTTATCTCTCCTGGCTTTAGCCTTGCTACATCTTTTGTTGAACCAAGATTTTATATAGATTTCTTTTTGTTTCTTTTTTGTACATATTTGTTTACTCCCTCTTTATAATTTTCTTTAAATATGTTCCATTTGTTTTCCATATTTGTTTCCTCTTTAGAGAACCTATCCCAATTTGTTTTTTGGAAAAATTTCCTTAGTTTTACAAAGTCCATTTTGTTGTACATAAATCTTCCTTCTCTATATTTATCATTTCTATCTATGTTGTTCTGTTCTTTTAATTCAAACTCTGTTAGTATATGGTCGCTTTTTCCAATTGCTGTTTTACACTCCATTTTGTTCACAATATCTTGTTCAGAGGTTAATATTAGGTATAGTTTCAATGGTTCCTCATTGTTTCTAAATCTAGTATTCTCCTTAACCCATTGTGTTAGAGTGTATTCGATGGTCATATCTAGTAGCATGTTGCTCCAGAGTTCATCTCCCCCCTTAACTGTCATTTCTTCCCAAATTATGTCTTTTGCATTAAAATCACCCATGATTACTGTTTCCACCCTCTTTCAGTAACTTGTTTAGCACATTTATTGTTTCTTCCAATAATTTGGAATGTTCACTATCTGGCCACGCATAGGTTTTTGGTGGTACATACACTACTACAAATTTTCTGCTTTTCATCTTTTTGTTAGCAATTTTAATCATAATTACTTCTGTATTTCCCTGACCTTCGATTATCTTTGTCACATTTAAACCTTTTTTGGTCAATATCATGACACCTCCTCCTTGCTTTTCAGTTCTGTTTTTCGCCCAGTGATTATATAGACCATGTCCCACTATGTTTGTTAATAGCGGTTTTTTCAATTTTGTCTCTACTATGCCCATGATACCAGGTTTTTCTATTTCTAGATAGTCATTTAGTTCGTTGATTCCAGAGATAATACCATTGATGTTTGTGTATGCCACTTTTATTCTCATATTTTCTTTTCTTTATTGGTTTAAGTTTCCATTTTTTTATATACCATTTTTTCAGTCTCAAATCCAGTACTCTCCAAAAAAAAACTTGTTTTTTTCCGTCTTTGTTCTCTTTTCATTGCTATCACTTGCTTCAATTCTGAGCACTTTGTCTTTCTCTTTTTCTTCATCGTTCATTTCCTTTTGTATTCTTATATTTTTTAATTTCTCACTATTTGCCAGTTTGACCGCTTTTGATAATACTTCCTCTGCCATCATTGTGTTCTTAGTTTTATTTTTAGAGGTCTGTGATGTTTTTCTTTTGAGTATTTGCCTATCCTGTGAATCTTGTCGATTTCTTTAACAAGATTTTGCCCTTCATCCTGTATTTCTTTCAGAATTTCTTTGACTACCGTATTTTTCGGACTACAGCCCGCACCGTTATATGACCCGCACCCCTTACACCTTAGTGAAAATCCACACAAGACCCACACCGCTGTATGACCCACAGTCATATGGCGTGCGCGGCAGTGTAGATCTGACGATGTATACTACCCATGCATGGGTGGCCACAGGCACAGCTCACGGCGGTTGTTGTTACGGCCAGCCGTTGACGTGGTGATCAAAGTAATTTCAAAGCTAAGGCTTTTTCTAAATTTTCTGTTTCATCAATGCTTATGTGATTTATAAAAAAAGATATATGTTTTCCGATATTGGCAGGTTTCTTGGTGATATCTTGCTTTTCAGGATTCATCACACGTCAAAGGCCGACACGTGCGTACACAATCTCACAATTTGGTTTCTGAAGCTGCCACTAGATGTAGTGGTAGCTTCGATGAAAGAGGGGTGATCTCGAAAGTGTGCAACTAATCTTACGATGCCGTTGGGATGGGTCGAAGACGCGGAATTGCGATTCATGATCATGATACCAGTATTCCTCCAGTCCTATTTATTTCTGATTGTGATGAAGATGAAGAATAACCAACAAATTACATTTCAATATATTTTATTGCACTTATATATATATATTACAAAGAACCTTAATAAATTTGTGTAAATAATGCCATAAAACCCTGTTTGATTGTTTACCGGTAATTAATCAATCAATTGGTTTATAAATGCCATACAAAGACTGGTAATTAATTATTAAACCAAACAATTTCCAGTGGTTAGTTTTCAATAGAATAGAACAATAATAGAGCACATTACTGAACTGTTATGAACAGAGTCAATGGAGCACATCGTTATTAAAAAAAAAAACACAGTCAGTGATCACAGACGACAGTCAATGTTTATGAAGGCGTATCATCGCTCACAAAGCCAACGAATTCCTCATCCTCTGTATCATCATGGAAGAGGTTGTGGTATAAATCGGCCAATTCTGATGCAGTGACCTCATCCGTTTCGATTTTGGATTCGTCCGATTCCTTTTCCGAGTCATAGCATGCATCGAACATTGCAGGATGGCACATTTCTGATTTACGGAAACCGTTCTGAATAGTCCATTCTTTAATTTTCTTCCATACTTGAACGACCCACATGTAATGCACAAATTTAGCATTAAGGAATCAGGTACAGTTTGTAATTTGTAATTGCGAAAATGACCACCCGCTTGTTTTTGTTTGATCGCGACACACGATGTTGGTACCAGTCACTGTTGTATTGTATGTTCATGCTGTTTAGTTAGGCCTGTTTTATTTGTGATAATGCCTTTATTAATAACAAGAGCATGTAAAGCGGGTAAGATACTGACAAATCATACCTTCTCTTTGTCGTTTGTCTCGATCGTGCGCGCTGTATTATGACATTAATCAACTTTCATACGACGAACCCAGTCGGTCCCCCTGCAAATCCCCGATCCGAGAGGGCACCCAGCTAAACTAATTGTTCAATTTTTTTTTGACTGCGTAAGAGGGCAACTTGTAACCAGAATCCACAGATGACCCGCACCTTTATATCACCCACACCCCCGAATTTTGGCCCCTTTCTGAGGCAAAAAGCCGCGGGTCATACACCGAAAAATACGGTAGTTCCCTCTCCTCCTTTTCTTTTTGGTATCTATACATATCATGCTTTTCCTGTATACCATGGACCACAATGCACTTGCCTTTGTCAACTGTCTTTCACCAAATTTTCCTTCTCTTTAGTTACTTTTATAACTGTTTCTTTTGTATTTTCTTCCATCTGCTTTTTTAATATTTTTCTATATGATATTTCTTGATTTTCCTATTCTTTCTTCCATTGATTCTTTATTTCAGTGAGGTCTGTTTCTCTAATTGATTCTGTTACTTTACCAGTCACTACTTGCAACTATTCATTTACCTCCTTTTTTTACATACATACATACACATACATATACCAAGGCTTTTTCCCCTTTCCAAGGGAGGTAGCCAAAAAGGGAAAGGCATAAAAACACTCCCACCCATTTCATCCCTAAATACACTCCACACCCCTCCCACCCTTCCTCTCATCTGAGCACCTCCTGGATGACGGGTCATCGCTGCACCCTGCCCACCGCCCTGGGTCAGAAGCAGTGTCGCAAGACACAGTACATCCACAGCAAGGCCGCTTCATTTAATCGGCGACCCCCCCTCTCCGTCCCCCTTTGCATATAAGGTGAGGACGGGGAGAAATCCCTTCGGGCTGCGTCAAAATTTACTCACACATACTACCCCACCCCCCACCCATTCCTCCTCATGCAGTCACAACATCATCCATATACAACCATTCTCCACTCACCTCTGTCTTCCGTCCTCTCCCTTCCTTCCTCAACAGACATTCCCCTCTTCCCCAAAGCCCCCTTCACCCCATCCATCCACCTCATCCTAGGACGTCCCCTCATGTTCACTCCCTCCACATCTGCCTTCCATACCTCTTTTACTAGTTTTTCTTCACTCATTCTTTCCATGTGTCCAAACCATCCTAATATTCTTTCATCAACCCTATCTCCCAAATCCTTTTTCACCCCTGTTCTCCTCCTCACCTCCTCATTTCTCACTCTATCCAGCCTAGTAACCCCCACCATACTTCTCAGACACCTCATCTCAAACACATTCAAACTCCTTCTCTCTTCTTCTCTTATGTTCCACGTTTCTGCCCCATACAGTGCTGTTGGCACAATCACTCCTTCATACAGTCTCCTCTTCGCATCCATTCCCAAATGTCTATTCCTCATTACACTCTTTAAACCACCAAGGCATTTACTCGCTTCTCTCAATCTACATTCTACCTCCACCTTCACTCCACCTTTTCCTGCTACACTTGCACCCAAGTATCTAAAACTATCCACTTCCTCCAGTCGCTCTCCCTTAATGTTCACTTCCAGTCTACTGCCACTTTCACCCCTTGTACATCTCATCACCTTACTTTTACCCACATTTATCTTCAGCTTTCTTCTATCACGCACTCTCTCAAACTCTGCCACCAGCTTCCTCAATCCCTCCTCTGACCCTGCCACAAGCGCAGTGTCGTCCACAAACAACAGCTGGCTCACCTCCCACTTTTCTCCATTTTCTTTAACCATCTCCAATCCCTGACTCACTACCCTAGCATTCACCTCTCGCACCACCCCATCCATGTATAAGTTGAAAAGCCAGGGCGACATAACGCATCCTTGACGAAGTCCCACCTTTACCTCAAACCACTCACTCTCTCCATTTCTAATCCTAACACATGCTCTACTACTCTCATAAAAACTCTTGACAGCTCCCAAAAGCTTTCCTCCTATCCCATAAATCTGCATAACCTCCCACAGTGCCTTCCTGTCTACCCTATCATAAGCCTTTTCCAGATCCATAAAAGCCCAAAAAACATCCTTCCCCTTTCCTATAGCTTTCTCACATATCTGTCTTACCACAAAGATCTGATCTACACAACCTCTACCCATCCTAAATCCACACTGTTCCTCACCAATTACTCCTTCTGTTCCTCTCCTAATCCTCTCAATTAAGATCCTCCCATACGCCTTCCCTACTACACTCAACAGGCTAATCCCTCTGAAATTACTACATTCACACTTGTCCCCTTTTCCCTTGTAAAGAGGAACTATACAGGCACTACTCCAGTCCTCCGGTACTCTACCCTCTCTCCAGCAAACATTAAATAACCTCACCAACCAGTCCACCATCACTGAACCTCCCTTTTTCAGACATTCTGCATGACATCCATCCAGACCAGGTGCCTTACCTGCTTTCATCATCTTTACAACTGCCTTCACCTCATCCTTCCTTATTTCTCCTCCATTCTCCTCACTCATCACTCTCATTTTCTTCGCATTTCCCACTGCAGCTATCTTTCCTTCCCTATCCTCCTTCACATTCAGCAACTCCCTAAGATATTCTGCCCATCTTCCCCTCACTGCCATCTCTTCCATTATCAACTCTCCATCTGTACCTTCTTTTCTTCCCTACTTGATTCGCCTCCTCTTCCTCTCTTAATTTCTTTCCAAAACATCTTTTTATTACTTTCAAAATTTTCTGTCATACTCCTACCCCATTTCACATCTGCTCTCCTCTTTGCCTCCTTTACCTTTTGCTTTACTTCTCTTTTCTTTTCTTTGTACGTCTCATATGACTCCCCTGTCCTCTTTTGTAACCAATCTGTGAATGCTCGCTTCTTCTCTTCTACAACCTTCTTTGTTTCCTCATCCCACCATTCACTACCCTTTCTTCTATTTCCCCCTGTCCTTCTTGTTCCACACACCATCCTTGCACACTTTAAGACTCCCTCCTTGAACCATCCCCATTCCTCCTCCACACCCATCTCTGCTCTATCCTTTACTCCCTCCCACTCCTCCTTCAGCTTCTTTTCGTACTCCTTCTCCTTTTCCTTTTTATTTTTATCCTCATTTTTCAGTCTTTCGTTTTCTCTCTTAAGACTTTCTATTTCACTTTTTAGGTCACTCAATTCTTTAATAGTTTGTTCATTGTTTTTTCGTAGTGTAATCAGTTCCTTGTGAACAACTCAGTAATCGAATTTCAAGTCTATGATTTCTTCCATTAGCTCGCTTATTTCATGATTTCTTAATGCATTGCTATACCCACTTTCTCTATCTATATCAAAACTTCTTCCTATTTTGCTTGAATTCCTTTGAAAACCTGAAAAAACATTGTTTTCCCACCTTGGGTTTTTCCTCGGAGTATCCAATACACAATGGTGCTTGGGTATCACACCTCTTGGGCTCTCAACTATACTCACTTCCAGTCCTCTCTTCATTGATTCCTTCATTGTTTTTTCTTCACAATCCTTTTTCATTTTTGCCAGAAACTATACCAAAAATCTAGAACTGGAGAGAAAAGCATTCACCAGTCACAACGCGTAGCCATCTCGCACAATAACAAAAAGGTTTCCTTCATTGCTGGCTACAAAACCGCTAACCAGACGCACTCGCGACACAGCACTTCCTTACACTTCGGTGTCTGACTGTGTTAGGATTAGAAATGGAGAGAGTGAGTGGTTCAAGGTAAAGGTGGGACTTCTTCAGGGATGTGTTATGTTGCCCTGGCTGTTCAACTTATACATGGATGGGGTGGTGTGAGAGGTAAATGCAAGGGTGGTGGGTCAGGGATTGGAGATGGTTAAAGAAAATAGAAAAATGGGAGGTGAGCCAGCTGTTGTTTGCGGATGACACTGCACTTATAGCAGGATCAGAGGAGGGATTTAGGAAGTTGGTGACAGAGTTTGGGAGAGCATGTGAAAGAAGGAGGTTGAAGATAAATGTGGGTAAAAGTAAGGTGAGATGTACAAGGGGTGAAAGTGGCAGCAGACTGGAAGTGAGCATTAAGGGAGAGCGACTGGAGGAAGTGGATAGTTTTAGATACTTTGGTGTGAATATGGCAAGAAAGGGAGGATTGGAGATGGAGGTAGAATGTAGATTGAGAGAAGTGAGTAAATGCCTTGGTAGATATAAAATTGTAATGAGGAATAGACATTTGGGAATGGAGGCTAAGAGGAGATTGTATGAAGGAGTGATTGTGCCAACATCACTGTATGGGGCAGAAACATGGAACATAAGAGAGGAAGAGAGAAGGAGTTTGAATGTGTTTGAGATGAGGTGTCTGAGAAGTATGATAGGGGTTACTAGGCTGGATAGAGTGAGAAGTGAGGAGGAGAACAGGGGTGGAAAGGGAGTTGGGAGATAGGGTGGATGAAAGAGTATTGGGATGGTTTGGACACATGGAAAGAATGAGTGAAGAAAGACTAGTAAAAGAGGTATGGAAGGCAGATGTGGAGGGAGTAAACATGAAGGGGCGACCTAGGATGAGATGGATGGATGGGGTGAAAGGGGCTTTGGGGAAGAGGGGAATGTCTGTTGAGGAAGGACGGAAGAAGACAGACGACAGGGGTGAATGGAGAATGGTTGTATATGGATGATGTTGTGATGCATGAGGTGGAATGGGTGGGGGGATGGGGGGTGAGGTAGTATGTGTGAGAAAATTTTGACGCAGCCCAAAGGGATTTCTCCCCGTCTTCTCCTTTTCTGCATGAGGGGACGGAGAGGGGGGTCGCCAATTTAATGAAGTAGCCTTGCTGTGGATATGCTGTGTCTTGTGACACTGCCTCTGACCCAGGGCAGTGGACAAGATGCAGGGACAACCTGTCATCCAGGAGGTGCCATGATAAGAGGGAGGGTAGAGAGTGGAGGGGACTGGAATGTATTAGGGATGGAATGGGTGGGAATGGTTTTTATGCCTTTTTCTTTTTGGCTCCCTTGGAATGGGGGAAAAGCCTTTGGTATATGTAAGAAAAAATTTCCAAAACACAAACTAGGATGAATTCTCTAAAAAGGAAACAAAGATGGAAGACAAATGGAACATATTCAAAGAAAAGTACAAGGAAGGAGTTGACAAATATGTACCAAAAAAGAAACAAAAAGAGGTTTATGTAAAGTGTTGGTATAACAAAAGGTGTAGTGAGGCTAGAGACAGAAGAGACAAAGCCTGGAAAAAATTGAAAAAAAAAAAAAAAACATCCAAATGGAGTCAGAGATGTGAGATGAACTTCAACATTTAGAAATGTAGCATAATGGAATTTGGAAAAAACAAAAATAGAGTATCGGTTCAATATAAAATTGGAAACAAGGAAGTCAAAAAAGTCTATTCAGAAAGGGACCTGGGAATGATCATCTCAAGTGACTTGACACCTGATAAACATGTCAATAAATTAGTTGGAGAGAATTTTAACTTATTAAGATCAATGAAAGTGGCCTTCAACTACATGAATAAAGAAATGTTTAAGAAAAATAGTGGTTACACTAATAGACTTAAACTAGAATATGGTGCAACACTATGGGCACCTAGCACAAAAAAGAACAGAAGAAAATTAGAAAGAATCCAAAGAGCGGCAACAAAAATGGCACCTACACTATCAAATCTGACATATGAACAAAGATTGGAGAAATTGCATCTATTAACACTGGAACAGAGAAGAGAAAGAGGTGATTTGTTGACCATTTACAGAATTATGAAAGGGATGGAAATTTTTGATAGAGGCAACTTATTAAAATGGGATAGAAGAGAAAAAAGAGGACACGAAAATAAGCTAAAGAAGGACATTTACAAAAGAGACCTGAAAAAGAATAACTTCCCACATAGAGTGGTTGATGTCTGGAACAAACTAAATGGAGAAACAGTGAGTGCCAAAACTATACACGATTTTAACCCCTTCCATACGGTGCCGCACACGTAGGCGTCATGGGGAGCGAGTGTATTCGCGAGGCTGCCATATCGGCGTCTTGATTATATTTATTGTAGTCGCCCCTGTGTTTTTACATTCTCTCAAATGTGCCCTGAATCCCATTCTCTGTGGTATTCAAAATTCGCGGGTGAAAGAGAGAACGATCGATATAAGCGGTGACTATATTTTATGATGCGAGTATTATTACGACACGTCGTACGGCTGGCATTGGCTGCTGCCACTGAGATCTAAGTCCATGACGCCTACGTGTGCGGCACCGTATGGAAGGGGTTAAGAATAAATTGGATGTGGAGAGATACAAAAATGGGTCACTACGAGCATAGCTCTCATCCTGTAAAATACAACTCAATAAATACAACTAGGTACATACATACATATACCAAAGGCTTTTTCCCCCTACATGGGGGGTAGCCATAAAGAAAAAGGCATAGAAACCACTCCCACCCATTCCATTTCCTATATATTCCACTACCCTCCACCCTCCCTCTTATCTTGGCACCTCCTGCATGATAGGTCATCCCTGCATCCTGTCCACTGCCCTGGGTCAGAAGCAGTGTCCTAAGACACAGCGCATCTACAGCAAGGCCGCTTCATAAATTCGGTGACCCCCCCTTCTCCGTCCCCTCATGCAGAAAAGGAGAAGACGGGGAGAAATCCTTTCGGGCTGCATCAATTTCCTTCTCACACATACCTCCCCACCCCCCACCCCTCACCCACTCCCCCTCATGCATCACAGCATCATCTATACACAACCCCTCTCCATTCACCCCTATCTTCTGTCCTCTCCCGTCCTCCTGTAAGGACAGGAATTTTGAAGGGATATTATTTTTGGAATTTTGTTTTATTTATCTATTTATTTATTTGAATGTTGACTTGAGAGACTGGGTAGTATGGACGTTGTGACGGTTTTACTCAACCAGGAAGCAAAGTAGAAAATAGAGCCTTAATAGACCATGAATTTATTCTATTCTATGTCTGCCTATCAAGATGTGTTGGCAAAGAGCCTTACTGTAATCATTGAAGAAAAACATACAATAGGAGATAGCTACAAATATATTTCAGCTGATTTTGGTTCAACTAATCTTCGAGACGACATTAGAATGTTCTCGAACATAGCGGGCGCACCGTAGCTCCGCCCACCCGTGACGTCACTGACACGTTCGGACAGAGGCGTAAACTAAGGCCATTAATTTTAAGAGTAATAGGAAAAATTCCCAACTTTCAGTTCAG
Source organism: Oratosquilla oratoria (assembly GCF_046742065.1). Taxonomy (NCBI): domain Eukaryota; kingdom Metazoa; phylum Arthropoda; class Malacostraca; order Stomatopoda; family Squillidae; genus Oratosquilla; species Oratosquilla oratoria. The sequence continues at coordinate 24,900,684 of NC_134796.1, forward strand.
GATTCCACTAGAGAAATAGTTTAGGGAGAGATTGTAGCAGCTAGGGGCTGTGTTGAGAAGCGAAATGAAGTTTTACGAAATAATACAACAGGGAGGTTAGTAGTTTACCCATAGATACGAACACATAGCCGTCTCGTTTTTTTTGTGCGCAGCTAAAATTTTAATCTGATGCCAAAAACTATCCCGATAACAGGTATGGGTACGTTCTGTAAGATTAATGAAAATAAATGTCAATATGTGAGTTAAATGATATAGTGCAGATATAGTAGGTAGATAGTTATTATTATTATTAAGTTTTGAATCTGATGCCAAAAACTATCCCGATAACAGGAAAAAAAGGGTTTAAGGGAGTGTACTCCACAAACACTGCGTGGAAGGAGTTAGACGGTGTCACGCATATATACATTAGCTATGAGAGTGTAATCCTTAGAGGACAATTCTGTCTGTGATCGTTCTCTAATAAGAACACGGGGTTGAAGGTAGACACAATATTGTAAGTAGACTTATACAGTGACCGGAAGGTTGGAGCGTAAATAACTACGTTTTTCTATGTGCCTGTGACCTCACTGTGTTATTAAATATCTCGCATACCCATATATTTTTCATATTGTAAGGATCAATAGATTTTCTAGTTGGAGAAAACCACAATATACTTTTGTATTTTCTTACTATAATTTTGCTTCAGTGTAATAATTAACACATAGAAAACCTTCACTTATACTCTTTTACTACCCCCACTTGGGCATAGGCCTTTTCGCTACCCAGAACCAACACCGAATGACCTGAGGAAAGGGGACGGAGTCAGACGTGAATAACAAGGAGCAGTTTCCATTTATGGTCAGATATATCCATATAGACGATTGGGTGGTGGCAGCGTATACCTTGATTTCTTATTTCCCAAATCGTTCTTATGTGGGTATCTCTGATCACTCCCATTGGAGGTGCTCTTGGTTAAACACTAATCAATCGACGGCACCACACTCCCTCCATAGACATTCCTCTCTTTTGTAATGCCCCTTTCACCCCATCCATCCATCTTATCCTAGGACGCCCCCTCATATTCACTCCTTCCACCTCTGCCTTCCATACTTCTTTTACTAATCTTTCTTCACTCATTCTTTCCATGTGTCCAAACCATCCTAATACCCTTTCATCAACCCTATCTCCCAGCTCCCTTTCCACCCTTGTTCTCCTCCTCACCTTCTCATTTCTTTATCTATCCTAGTAACCCCTATCATACTTCTCAGACACCTCATCTCAAACACATTCAAACTCCTCTCTTCCTCTCTCATGTTCCATGTTTCTGCCCCGTACAATGCTGTTGGTACAATCATTCCTTCATATAACCTCCTCTTAGCATCCATTCCCAGATGTCTATTTCTCATTACACTTTTCAATCCACCAAGGCATTTACTCGCTTCTCTCAATCTACATTCTACCTCTACCCCCACTCCTCCCATTCCTGCCACATTCGCACCCAAATATCTAAAACTATCCTCTTCTTCCAGTCTTTCACCCTTAATGCTCACCTCCAGCCTTCTGTCACTCTCTCCCCTTGTTACATCTCATCACCTTACTTTTACCCACATTTATCTTCAATTTCCTTCTTTCACACACCTTCTCAAACTCTGTCACTAACTTCCTCAATCCCTCCTCTGATCCTGCTACAAGCGCAGTGTCATCAGCAAACAACAACTGGCTCACCTCCCACTTTTCTCCATTTTCTTTAATCATCTCCAACCCCTGACCCACTACCCTTGCATTCACCTCTCGCACCACCCCATCCATGTAAAGATTGAACAGCCAGGGTGACATAACACATCCCTGACGAAGTCCCACCTTTACCTCAAACCATTCACTCTCTCCATTTTTAATCCTAACTCAAGCTCTACTACTCTCATAAAAACTCTTGACTGCTCTTAACAGCTTTCCTCCTATCCCATATATCTGCAGTACCTCCCACAGTGCCTTCCTATCTACCCTGTCATAAGCCTTTTCCAGATCCATAAAAGCCAAAAAAACATCCTTACCTTTTCCTATAGCTTTCTCACATATCTGTCTTACCACAAAAATATGATCTACACAACCCTACCTGTCCTAAACCCACACTGTTCCTCACCAATTCCTCCCTCTGTTCCTCTCCTAATCCTCTCAATCAAGACCCTCCCATACGCCTTCCCAACTACACTCAACAAGCTGATCCCTCTGTAACTACTACACTCACTTGTCCCCCTTTCCCTTTTAAAGCGGAACTATACAGGCACTCCTCCAGTCCTCCGGCACTCTACCCTCTCTCAAACAAACATTAAATAACCTCACCAGCCAGTCCACTATCACTGTACCTCCTTTCTTCAGACATTCTGCATGGCATCCATCCAGACCAGGTGCCTTACCTGCTCTCATCATCTTAATAGCTGCTTTCACTTTATCCTTCCCTATTTCTCCTCCATTTTCCTCACTCATCACTCTCATTTTCTTAGCTCTTCCCACTGCAACTACCTTTCCCTCCTTATCCTCCTTCACATTTAGCAACTCCCTAAAATACTCTGCCCACCTTCCTCTTACTGCCTTCTCTTCCGTTATCATCTCTCCATCTGCACTTTTTACCTTTTCCTCTCTACTTGATTCGCCTCCCTTTTCTTTTTTAATTTCCTTCCAAAACATCTTTTTATTGCTTTCAAAATTTCCTGTCATACTCTTACCCCATTTCACATCTGCTCTTCTCTTTGCTTCCTTTATCTTATGCTTAACTTCCCTTCTCTTTACTCTGTACCTCTCATACGATTCCCTTCTCTTTACTCTGTACCTCTCATACGATTCCCTCGTCCTAATTTGCAGCCAATCTATGAATGCCTGCTTCTTTTCTTCTACACATTTCTTTGCTTCCTCATCCCACCACTCACTACCCTTCCTTCTTTTTCCTCCCACCCTCCTTGTTCCACACACCATCTTTGCACACCTTATGACTCCCTCCTTGAACCATCCCCATTCCTCCTCCACTCCTAGTTCTAATCTATCCTTTACTCCCTCCCACTCCTCTTTCAGTTTCTTCTTAAACTCGCTCTCCATTTTTTCCTCATTTAAGCAGTTCACTCTAAGTACCTTCCTACCTTCTGTCCTTTTCCTCTTTCTCCACCTATTCTCCACTCTCATTTACCTTCCACCAGAAAATGATCTGATCTGGTAAATACATATAAATTGAACAGCCAAGGCAACATAATACATCCCTGATGAAGTTCCTCCTTTACCTAAAACCACTCGCTCTCTCCCTTTCTAATTGTAACACAGGCTCTACTACTTTCATAAAAACTTGTGACTGCTCTTAACAGCTTTCCTCATATCCCATGTAAGTGGAATACCTTCCACAGTGCCTTCCTATCTACCCTGTCATAAGCCTTTTCCAAATCCATAAAGGCCCAAAAAACATCCTTACCTTTTCCTATAGCTTTCTTACATATCTGCCTTACCAAAAAATCTGATCCATGCAACTCCTACCTGTCCTAAACCCACACTGTTACTCACCAATTACTCCCTCTGTTCCTCTCCTGATCCTCTCAATCAAAACCCTTCCATGAGCCTCCCCATCTACATTCAACAAACTGATCCCTCTGAAACTATTACACTCACATTTGTCCCCTTTTCCCTTGTACAGTGGAACTATTCAGGTACTCCTCCAGACCTCCTGCACTCTATAATCTTTTAGACAAACATTAAGTAACCTCACCAGCCAGTCCACCATCACTGTACCTCCCTTATTGTTGCTCTGCATGACACCCATCCAACCCAGAGGCCTTATCTGCTCACATTATTTTGATATCCCTTTCAATACATTGGCGCCTACATAGGCGTCATGAGACAGTGGGTATATGAGGATGCCGGCATAAACATCTTGATTATATTTATATTTGTAGCTGCAGCTGATTAACCCCCATATTCTGTGAATGGCCTGATCATATTTTCTGTGGTTATTAACATTCATAGTGAAAGAGAATGAATAATACAGCTGTAACTTTATATTTTATAATGCAAGTATTGTGATGCATCATCGTACATCAGGCAGCTAATGCTGCCTGCAAGAATTTGACTTGTATTGAAGAGATTAACTGCTTTCACCTCATCTATCCTTATTTCTCCCCCATTTTCCTCACTCATCACAGTTATTTTCTTAGCACTTCCCATTGCACTTTTCCCTCCCTATCCTCCTTCACATTTAGCAACTCCGTAAAATACTTTGCCCATCTTCCTCCTACTGCACCTTTTACTGCACCTTTTACCTTTTCTTCTCTACTTGATTTGCCTCCTTCTCTCTCTTACTTTCCTTCCAAAACATCTTTTTATTACTTTCAAATTTTTCTGTCATACTCTTACCCCATTTCTGCTTTCCTCTTTGCCTCCTTTATTATACGCTTTACTTCTCTTTTCCTTTCTTTGTATCTCTCATACGATTTTCTCATGATTCTCTCATTATTGTGTAACCAGTCTGTGTTTTCCATATAGATTCATAAATACTTTTAATTGATTAGAAGGTGATACAGCCCAAGACCATTACATTAGCAATACATGGACTCAAATCTAGATATGAGGATTGGAAATCAAGGATATAAATGAGGTTAGAACTGTACATGAATTTAAGGCGAGGTATAAATTGGAGAGTAGGAGACAGGACCCAACAAGTGTTGCTCCTTTCCTTTATACTACAACTAGGTTAATACATCTGTCGAAAGAACTTTTTGATGATGATGATGACAATAAGGTTTAATGACATAAACTCCCCCCTATTATAAGGCTAGGACACTGCCCCTTACAGAGGATTTTGTAGAGTGGAATTTAATGAACAGTGACCTATGTTCAACTTTGCCAGTGGCAGGGTTTGAACCACCATTCCCTCAATCTTCACTGCAAGTAATGACGCTGTATCCCATTTGGCCTATGAGTTTCCAAAGCCCTTTTTACCATCTGGGGTATTGGCTGCATGTTATTGTGGCAAAGTAGCATACAGTTGATACTTTAGGGTCTATATGGGGTGCCCCTACAGACCAGAGCCACTCATCATTTTGTCTGTGATAGAGGAAAACTGTTCATAGAGAAATGATGACACTTTTATACTATGACTATCCCTCTGTTATGGTGTCCCCCAACCCCTTGTTACTGTCTTGTACCATTTCTCTGAATATTCATTTCCTTATTTCGTCGACTCTGTGGTGGGGGAAGAGAATGCTACCACCAAGTCTTTCCACTTGAGTCGTAAAAGGCGACAAAAAACGGGACGGGGATGGAATTAGGAGTCCTGCTATCTGTAGCCCCAAAAGGGGACATTCCTAAAAAAGAAGAAAAGGTATAAGAGGGTCTGGGAGTTTTCCAACCTGTACCCTAAGGTTTGGGTCTTTTAATGTGTGTGGATGTGGTACAGATGAGAGTAAAAGGGAAGAGATAGGCATTATGTTTGTGAGAAGAAAGATAGATGTGCTGGCTTTGAGTGAAACTAAAATGAAAGGAAAGGGCAACTGTGAGTTTGGGAGTGTAGCTGGGAGGTACTCAGGAGTCAAGAGGGGACAAGGGAGAGAAGGGATGGCTATACTAGTAAGTGAAGAGATAAGTAAGCGGGTAGTGGAGTGGAAGGAGGTTTCATCAAGGTTGATGTGGACGAAGGTGAAGCTGGGAAGGGAGATGTGGGTTTTGTAAGTGCGTATGGACCTGGTAGTGAGAAGAGTGTAAAGGAAAGGGAGGCTTTTTGGGTAGATATGAATAAGTGCATAGAGGGATTAGGGAGAAATGTCAATGTAGTTGTATTGGGAGACCTTAATGCTAGGGTAAGAAATTAACCAATAGATGGAGTGATTGGGAAGTATGGAGTTCCAGGTAAAAATAGTAGTGGAGAAATGATGGTGGAGATGTGTCTTGAAAGAAAGTTGATGATAGCAAATACAGTGTTTAGGAAGAAAGTCAAGCATAAGTACACATGGGAGAGGGTGGTGGAAGGAAGGGTGGCAGATAGAGCGTTAATGGACTATAAAATGGTGACCAGGAGTATGGTAGGAAGAGTTAAGGATGTACATGTTATAAAGGGAGAGAATGGGGGAATATCAGATCATTTTCAGGTGTAAGGTAAATTGAGAGTGGAGAAAGAGGAAAAGGGCAGAAGATAGGGAGGTACTTAGAGTGAACTGCTTAAATGAAGAAAAAAAGGAGAGTGAGCATAAAAAGAAGCTGAAAGAGGAGTGGGAGGGAGTAAAGAATAGAGTAAAGCTAGGAGTGGAGGAGAAGTGGGGATGGTTCAAGGAGGGAGTCATAAAGTGTGCAAAGATGGTGTGTGGAACAAGGAGGGCGGGAGGAAATAGAAGGAAGGGTAGTGAATGGTGGGATGAGGAAGCAAAGAAATGTGTAGAAGAGAAGAAGCAGGCATTCATAGATTGGCTACAAATTAGGACGAGGGAATCGTATGAGAGGTACAGAGTAAAGAGAAGGGAAGTTAAGCATAAGATAAAGGATGCAAAGAGGAGAGCAGATGTGAAATGGGGTAAGAGTATGACAGAAAATTTGGAAGCAATAAAAAGATGTTTTGGAAGGAAATTAAAAGAGGAAGAGGAGGCGAATCAAGTAGAGAAGAAAAGGTAAAAGGTGCAGATGGAGAGATGATAATGGAAGAGAAGGCAGTAAGAGGAAGGTGGGCAGAGTATTTTAGGGAGTTGCTAAATGTGAAGGAGGATAGGGAGGGAAAGGTAGTTGCAGTGGGAAGTGCTAAGAAAATGAGAGTGATGAGTGAGGAAAATGGAGGAGAAATAGGGAAGGATGAAGTGAAAGCAGCTGTTAAGATGATGAAAGCAGGTAAGGCACCTGGTCTGGATGGATGCCATGTAGAATGTCTGAAGAAAGGAGGTACAGTTATGGTGGACTGGCTGGTGAGGTTATTTAATGTTTGTTTAAGAGAGTGCCGGAGTACTGGAGGAGTGCCTATATAGTTCTGCTTTACAAGGGAAAGGGGGACAAGTGAGTGTAGTAGTTACAGAGGGATCAGCTTGTTGAGTGTAGTTGGGAAGGTTTATGGGAGGGTCTTGATTGAGAGGATCAGGAGAGGAACAGGGAGTAATTGGTGAGGAACAGTGTGGGTTTAGGACAGGTAGGGGTTGTGTAGATCATATTTTTGTGGTAAGACAGATATGTGAGAGAGCTATAGGAAAGGGTAAGGATTTTTTTTTGGCTTTTATGGATCTGGAAAAGGCTTACGACAGGGTAGACAGGAAGGCACTGTGGGAGGTACTGCAGATATATGGGACAGGAGGAAAGCTGTTAAGAGCAGTCAAGAGTTTTTATGAGAGTAGTAGAGCTTGTGTTAGGATTAGAAATGGAGAGAGTGAATGGTTTGAGGTAAAGGTGGGACTTTGTCAGGGATGCATTATGTCGCCCTGGCTGTTCAATCTCTACATGGATGGGGTGGTGAGAGAGGTGAATGCAAGAGTAGTGGGTCAGGGGTTGGAGATGGTTCCAGATAATGGAGAAAAGTGGGAGGTGAGCCAGTTGTTGTTTGCTGATGACACTGCACTTGTAGCATGATCAGAGGAGGGATTGAGGAAGTTAGTGACAGAGTTTGAGAAGGTGTGTGAAAGAAGGAAATTGAAGATAAATGTGGGTAAAAGTAAGGTGATGAGATGTACAAGGGAAGAGAGTGACAGCAGGCTGGAAGTGAGCATTAAGGGTGAAAGACTGGAGGAAGTGTTTAGTTTTAGATATTTGGGTGCAAATGTGGCAGGAAAGGGAGGAGTGGGGGTAGAGGTAGAATGTAGATTGAAAAGTGTAATGAGAAATAGACATTTGGGAATGGATGCTAAGAGGAGGTTATATGAAGGAGTGATTGTGCCAACAGCACTGTACGGGGCAGAAACATGGAAGATGAGAGAGGAAGAGAGAAGGAGATTGAATGTGTTTGAGATGAAATGTCTGAGAAGTATGATGGGGGTTACTAGGCTGGATAGAGTGAGAAATGAGGAGGCGAGGAGGAGAACAGGGGTGGAAAGGGAACTGGGAGATAGGGTTGATGAAAGAGTATTAGAATGGTTTGGACACATGGAAAGAATGAGTGAAGAAAGATTAGTAAAAGAAGTGTGGAAGGCAGAGGTGGAAGGAGTGAATAAAAGGGGGCTTCCTAGGATGAGATGGATGGATGGGGTGAAAGGGGCATTACGAAAGAGAGGAATGTCTGTAGAGGAAGGACGGGAGAGGAGACAAGATAGGGGGTGAATGGAGAGGGGTTGTGTATAGATGATGCTGTGATGCATGAGGGGGAGTGGGTGGGGGATGGTGGGTAAGGAAGTATGTATGAGAAAAATTTGACCCAGCCTGAAGGGATTTCTCCCCGTCTTCTCCTTTTCTGCATGAGGGGATGGAGAGGGGGGGTCACCGAATTTATAAAGCGGCCTTGCTGTGGATGTGCTGTGTCTTGCGACACTGCTTCTGACCCAGGGTAGTGGACTGGATGCAGGCATGACCCGTCATCCAGGAGGTGCCGAGATGAGAGGGAGGGGGTAGGGTGGAGGGGAGTGGAATATATATTAGATGGAATGGGTGGGAGTGGTGTCTGTGCCTTTTTCTTTTGGGCTACTTGGTATATGAAAGGGGTGCCTGAATCAAAGCAAAACACTCCTTTCAGTTAGAGAAGCAAGACCAAATTCTTGATTGAATGACTCGCATCATAATTTTTTATTCTTTTTCACAGCTCGTGGTGCTGATGTCAATGTAGCCAACAGTAATGGAGCAACCCCTTTACATGATGCTGTTGCTCGAGGAGATCCCGCTGTAGTCAAAGAACTTCTCCTGTTAGGAGCCAATCCTCATATTCAATGTCATAAAGGGTAAGAAATTGCCTCAAATCCATCTTGAGTTCTGCATTGGCAAAGATAAGGATTGATTTTGATTTGGGCAATTGCATCAAAGGTTGCCTGGTAAATTAATTAATTGTTGCCTTGAATTTCACTAACTGCAAAAGTCTCAGCCCCACATTGGCTAGCAATGGCCACTGGGCCCTTCTACAGACCTCACTGGGAAGAAACCTTCAACTGTTGTCTTTATTTTATTAGTGTGGGACTATTTCTGTCACTGGTTGAAAGTAGTAGGAGGGGACCAGTTGTTGATTGTCAGCTCTCTTTGGGTGAAAAAGTGTAAAAAATACAGTTTATGTTGATAGAGATCTTGGGCCTAATTCTGAAACTTGGATGTTAGCCCTGCAGGGCTACATCTCCTTATTGAGATGAGGGGAGTTGACAAGTTATGAAAATGGACAGCTTTGCTGGCCATCTTGCAGGACCAACACATGCAGGTACCCATCATTGGTCTAAGGGTTGCTTAGTAAAGGCATTTAATCTTGATGGTTTGAATATCCTAGCTTCAATACTTACACCAGAAGATTTTGTTGAGGTTAATGCCAAAATATTTTATTTAACTTCAAGGAACTTCTGGCTGGTAATGGGATAATAAACCATATTGACTGGTTTAACATAACCCTCTGATATTTAATGATATTGTCTCAACTTATGCCAGTTGTTTTTATTCACCATGGAGGAATTGCTTGCCAGTAATAGGTTAATAAACTATCTTGAATGAAGTAGCCTAATAATCCCTTAAAGGTTAAATATACATGTTCTAGTATTTAGAAATTGATTAAGAGATGATCTTATCCAGTATACTGGAGAAGAGCCTGTGGGTGGTAAACTATTTAGTACTAAGTATAGTTTCAATGAAACTATTATTTGTGAATGTATCTTAACACTAGCTGTAGTTGCTGAATATAAATAATATATTTTTCCTCAGTCGCCACAAAGGCAAAACTCCTGTAGAGATGGCTTCCAGTAAACCACAGTTGCATGAAATTCTGAAAAACAGCGCTGTAAATGGTACAGTCAGTTATAATGGTGCAAACAATGGAAGTATATCTCCACTGCTAGACAGGAAAATATCAACTCAAAACTCAGGTATGTAAAGGTTTTTTTTTTTATACTGTTTCAATTTTTTTTTATTGAACTTTTAGTTTACAAAGATGAATTGAAATGTAAGGAAAATAGTTACACCCTTTGTATACCTTTTGTTTTTTAATGATATGTAAATTACCCATCTGGGGTATTGGCTGCTTGTTATTGTGGCAAAATAGCGTGCAGTTGATACTTTGGGGTCTATATGGGGCGCTCCTACGGACCAGAGCCACACATCATTTTGTCTATGATAGAGGAAAACTGTTCATAGAGAAATGATGACACTTTTATACTACGACTGTCCCTCCGTTATGCTGTCCCCCAACCCCTTGCTGCTGTCCTGTACCATTTCTCTGAGTATTCATTTTCTGCTGTGGGGGAATTCCCTGTGGTGGGGGAAAAGAATACTGCCATCAAGTATTTCCACTTGGATAGTAAGAGGCGAGAAGAAAGGGACGGGGAGTGGGACTAGGCATCCTTCTCCTTGTAGCCCCACAGGGGACATTCCTAAATGAAAAAGTAAAGGCATAAGAGGGTCTGGGAGTTTTTCAACCAGCACCCTAAGGTTTGGGTCTTTTAATGTGTGTGGATGTGGTACAGATGAGAGTAAAAGGGATGAGATAGGTACCGTATTTTACGGTTTACAAGACGCACTTTTTTTCCTAAAAATACCCTGAAAAATGCTAATGCGTCTTTCAAGACGAATGTTGTATTGCAAGGCAACACCCAGGCTCATGTAAGCTTGGACACTTGACTGATAGCGACCTGGATTTGTATATTGAGTCATTACACTATGATGTTGGCTTAAGTACTATTTAATTCAACCTTTTATATTATGTAAACTCAGTACTTAGCTGTTACAAGTATTTCCAATACCATAATCCTTCCTGGAGCCTACTCGGCGTGTGGAGAAAACGGGCCGTTCCCTCGTCTCATAGCAACACACACACACACACACACTTCAGCGAATGGACGGCTTGGATGACGTTCTGAAGAAAACTGAAGTCTGTGGATCCCAACGCAAAGAGAAGTGCCTAGTGTTTTTACAGGGTGGGGGGGAAATTGCTCGTGGAGTAGTGGGAAAGTAGGGAAAGAGGAAAAGGGGAGGGATTACTGAGGGAAATGGAAGGAAATGAGGAGGGAGTAGACTTGGCCCAGCCAGACAAGCGAAAGGTAAACAAAAGACTGAGCGATGATGAAATGTCTAATAAAAATGTAAAGATTAGAAGTATAGAGAGGAGCAATACAGTAGAAAGTGACGAGAATATGTTCCAGGGATTTAAAGAGGGTGGGGGGGGACACAACCCCCCCCCCCCGACTGATAAGACTAGAGAGAGTTGATAAGGTGATCGAGGACTTGGAAAGTAGGTTAGGTAATGTTGACTCCATTTTCCAGAGAATTGAAAGGTTGGAACAACTAGAGAAGGCAAACAGAAAATTAACTGATGAAATAGAGGACCTAAAAAGACAGTTAAGAAATGTAAAGGAGGAGAATGAGAAATTGAAGAAGAATAGTAATGAAAACAGAGAGACAATAGCTAAAGAAGCTATAAATTGGAGAACAACCCAAGAAGGGAATAAGGTTTCATTCACTGACATAGTCAAACAGCAATTGAAAGAACATAATGAAGACTCAGTTATTAAAGTGATGAGACAGAAGGAGAATATAGTAAGAGAATTAGCTGACAAAAAGAAATGTATAATTATATTAGGAATGGAAGAGAAACATAACCCAGATAGAACTGCAAGAATCAAGGAGGAAAATGAAAGAGTAAGCAGTTTATTAAAATTAGTCCAGGAAGATGAACCAGAAATTATAAAGGAAATTGAGGAAAAATTCAGACTCGGAAAATATAGTACAGATAAGACCAGACCAATTAAGATTAAATTCAGGTCACAAACAACGGCAGAGAAAATTCTATCCAAAACAGGGAAACTAGCAACAAATGATCAATATAAAAAGGTATGGATAAAAAGAGAAATGAATAAGGAGGAAAGAGAGGCAGAAAAGCAGAAAAGACTTGAAGCTAAGGCAAAAAACGAGGAAAGAACGGAGTCAGAGAAAGAGAGATTCTATTGGAGAGTAGTGAACATGAAAATAAAGCAGTTCGACATACAAAAGAAAAACAAGGGAAACAGAGAACACAATGGAAGTGGCAGAAAACTAAGAGTGTCTTACACAAATATAGATGGATTGATAACAGGATTGAATGAACTGAATGATTATTTGAAAGAAAAAGAACCGGACATAATGGGAATTGTAGAAACAAAATTAAAAGGCCCACTACCACCCAACAGTGTAGGACATGATGCATACAATTATTGGATTAGAAACAGAGAGAAAAAACAAGGGGGTGGAGTTATGTTCCTGACTAAGAAGGATATAAACGTGAAAGGTGTCATATATGGAAAGAATACAGTAGAGATGATTATGATAGAAGTGGAAGACCGAGATAAGAAGAGCAGAAAATTTGTGATCAATTATGTGCCTCCGAAAACAGCCTCATGGGAGGAGAGTGAACATAAAAGTATGTTAGAGGACACAAAGATAGCATTAACTAAAATAATGGAAGACGGAGGAAGAATAGTTATGATGGGCGACTTTAATTGCAAAGAAATCTGCTGGGAAGAAATGACAGTAAAGAGTGGTGATGACTCATGGGGAAATGCTCTACTTGAGACGATTACTGACCATTCAATGACACAATGGATACAAGAGAACACTAGGTATAGAAATGAAGAAGAACCATCGAGACTAGACTTAATAATTACATCTGAACCTAGAATAGTGGACAAGATTGAATATAAAACACCAATAGGTAAAAGTGACCACATATTGATTGAACTGGAACTTAATGAAGAAAAATATATGAAAAGAAATGAACAATATAGAAAAGGAAGAATGATGTATGAAAAAACAAACTGATAAAATAAGAGAATTCTTCCAACAAGAAAACTGGGAAGAAATATACAAAGAAGAAACATCAGTGGAAGAGAAATGGAATATTTTGACAAAAATTTACAAAAAAGGAGTGGAAAAGTATGTCCCAAGACAAAAACAAGAAAAAGGATATGTAAAATGCTGGTACAACAAAAGTTGTAGGGAGTTAAAAGACAAAAGAGACAAAGCCTGGACCAGATGGAAAAAAGACAGAAGACCTGAAAAATGGAAAATATATACTGGTTATAGAAATGAATATGTACAAAAGTGCAGAGAGGAAAAAAGAAAATATGAAAAAGATGTTATAGAAAAGTGTAAAGATCAACCAAAACTATTCTACAGATTTGTAAACAATAAACTGAAAAACAAACAAGACTTGGAGAAATTAAGACAAGGAGGAGTTGAATACACTGAGGAAATGGAAATGGCAGAAATTATGAACAAACATTTTAAATCAGTGTTTACAAGGGAAAATATACAACCTGAAGAGATTGAGTGGAAAGAAAAAGTCCCCCCTATGGAAGAAATAGAAGTAACAAAGAATGAAATATTGACACACTTGGGTAATTTTGATGTCAGAAAATTGCATGGGCCAGATGAAATAGCAAACTGGATTCTGAAAGAATGCAGGAATGAACTGGCAGACAAAATACATAGCATAATAAGCAGTTCCTTAAAAGAAGGAAAAGTTCCAGAAGATTGGAAAAAAGCAAATATAGTACCTATATATAAAGGAGGAAATAAAGAAGAACCTACCAACTATAGACCAGTCTCTAACAAGTACAATAGCAAAAATTTGTGAAAGAATTATCAAAAGTAGATGGGTAAAATACTTGGAAAAAAACAACGTACTAAATCCAAGGCAATTTGGATTCAGACAAGGACGATCATGCGTCACCAATTTAATATGTTTCTATTCAAGGCTAATAGATATAATACAAGAAAGAGATGGATGGGCTGATTGTGCATTTCTAGACCTAAAAAAAGCTTTTGACAAAGTACCACATAAGAAGTTGCTTAAGAAATTAGAATATGAAGGAGGAATACAAGGTAAATTGCTAAATTGGATGGAAGACTTTTTGCAAGAAAGAAAAATGAGAGTAGTGATAAGAGACCAGCACTCAAAATGGAATGAAGTAATAAGCGGTGTCCCGCAGGGAACAGTTCTGGCCCCAATAATGTTTGCTATATATATTAATGATATGGATGAAGGAATTGAAAGCTATATGAGCTTCTTTGCAGATGATGCAAAACTACTGAAAAGAGTGAAAACTGAAGAAGATTGTGAATCACTACAGAGAGATCTAAATAAAGTACAAGAATGGAGTAGGAAGTGGGAGATGGAGTTCAATACAAAAAAGTGTAGTATAATGGAATTTGGAAAAAGCAAAAACAGAATAACAGGATCATATAATTTGGGAGAAGGAATAAAAAAAGTAGAAAATGAGAAGGACCTGGGAGTCATTGTTATGAATAATATGTCACCTGAGAAACATATAAATAAGATTTTTGGAGAAACTTATAATTTAATAAGAACAATCAAAGTGGCATTTACATACCTGGATGAAGAAATGTTGAGGAAAATCCTAATCACCCTGATAAGACCAAGATTGGAATATGCAGCAACGATATGGTCACCAAGTACAAAAAAATGTATAAAAAAACTTGAAAGAATACAAAGAGCAATTACAAAATTGGCACCAACACTCTCAAAACTATCATATGAAGAGAGACTACAAAAACTTAAACTACAGACACTAGTGCAAAGAAGAGAGAGAGGAGATTTGATAGCTATTTACAGAATCATGAAAGGCATAGAAATTACTGATAGAGAGAATCTGATAAAATGGGATGACAGAAATACAAGAGGACACGGAAAGAAAATAAAAAAAGACAGCTATAGAAGAGATTTGAAAAAGAACAGCTTTCCTCACAGAGTAATAGACAGTTGGAACAAGTTAGATGAGAAAGTGGTGTGTGCAAAAACAATACATGAATTTAAAAATAGTTTAGATAAAATGAGATATGAAGACGGGACCCCATGAGCATAGCTCCCCTTCCCGTAAAATACAACTAGGTAAATACACACATACACATGAACACACGCAAATGCCAGGTGCCTTTATCAGTTACCACCAGGCTATCACACGTGTCATAAGATTTTTTTGTCTTGGAAATTATCACCCATGGCTAGTTCATCAAAACGGTTTAGTTATACTATCGCATACAAGCTACAAGTTGTACGATATACCAAAGAACACTGTAAAAGAGCAGCAGAAAGACACACTGGGTTACCGCCTACCGAAAAAATGATTCGGCAGTGGAGTTTTATATATCTACATCCATATTTTTGAAATTTTTATCTTATTTTTATGAAAATAAAACCACCCTTGGACAATGAAAAATGTATAGTATATTTACTAATCACCAACCAGTATCATCGCCATACAAACAAAATCGGACAAGTGATTTTGTAATGTAAACAATACGTCCAATACATGTCGTCCTTGCTTCTTATGTTTTTGTGTTCAGTGGTTGGGTATATAGTGAATGTGTTCTTGTATGAGAATGACTTCTTTTTTTTTTTCTTAGAAATTTCTTTCAAATATTAGGGTGCGTCTTCCAAGATGCAGTTGCTTGTAAGCCGTAAAATACGGTAGTATGTTTGTGAGAAGAAAGATGGATGTGTTGGCTTTGAGTGAATCTAAGTTGAAAGGGAAGGGTGAGTGTAAGTGGGAGGTTATCAGGAGTGAAGAGAGGGCGAGGGAGGGAAGGGGTGGCGATTCTAGTAAGTGAAGAGATAGGTAAACGGGTAGTGGAGTGGAAGGAGGTTTCCTCAAGGATAATGTGGATGAAGGTGAAACTGGGAAAGGAGATGTGGGTCTTTGTAAGTGCATATGGGCCTGGCAGTGAGAAGTGTGTAGAAGAAAGGGAGGCCTTTTGGATAGATTTAAATGAGTGCATATAGGATTTAGGGAGAAATGTCAATGTAATAGTACTGGGAGACCTTAATGCTAGGGTAGGAAAGGTCCAATTGATGGAGTGGTTGGGAAATGTGGAGTTCCAGGAAAGAACCCAAAGAACCGTAGTGGAGAGTTGATGGTGGAAATGTGTCTAGAGAGTTGATGATAGCAAATACAGTGTTTCGGAAGAAAGTCAAGCATAAGTACACATGGGAGAGGGTGGTGGATGGAAGGGTGGTAGATAGAGCGTTGATGGATTATGTAGTGGTAAATAGGACTATGATAGGAAGAGTTAAGGATGTACATGTGCTAAGGGGAGAGGGTGGGGGAATATCAGATCATTTTTTGGTGGAAGGTAAGTTGAGAGTGGAGGATAGATGGAGAAAGACGAAAGGGACAAAAGGTAGGGAGGTGCTTAGAGTGAACTCTTTAAATGAAAAGGAAGAGGAGTACAAGAAGAAGCTGAAGGAGGAGTGGTAGGGAGTGAAGGATAGAGTAGAGCTAGGTGTGGAGGAGGAATGGGGATGGTTCAAGGAGGGAGTCACAAAGTGTGCAAGGATGGTGTGTGGAACAAGAAGGACAGGAGGAAATAGAAGGAAGGGTAGTGAATGGTGGGATGAAGAAACAAAGAAGGTTGTAGAAGAGAAGAACCGAGCTTTCACAGATTGGTTACAAAATAGAAAGAGGGAGTCATATGAGAGGTACAAAGTAAAGAAAAGAGAAGTAAGCAAATGCTAAAGGAGGCAAACAGGAGAGCAGATGTGAAATGGGGTAAGAGTATTACAGAAAATTTTGAAAGTAATAAAAAGATGTTTGGCAAAGAAATTAAGAGAGGAAGAGGAGGCAAATCAAGTAGAGAAGAAAAGGTAAAAGGTGCAGATGGAGAGATGATAATGGAAGAGAAGGCAGTAAGGGAAAGATGGGCAGAATATTTTAGGGAGTTGCTAAATGTGAAGGAGGATATGGAGGGAAAGATAGTTGCAGTGGGAAATGCGAAGAAAATGAGAGTGATGAGTGAGGAAAATGGAGGAGAAATAAGGAAGGATGAAGTGAAGGCAGTTAAGATGATGAAAGCAGGTAAGGCACCTGGTCTGGATGGATGCCATGCAGAATGTCTAAAAAAAAAGGAGGTACAGTGATGGTTGACTGGCTGGTGAGGTTATTTAATATTTGCTGGAGAGAGGGTAGAGTGCCGGAGGACTGGAGGAGTGTCTGTATAGTTCCACTTTACAAGGGGAAAGGGGACAAGTGTGAATGTATTAGTTTCAGAGGGATTAGCTTGTTAAGTATAGTTGGGAAGGCTTATGGGAGGATCTTGATTGAGAGGATTAGGAGAGGAACAGAGGGAGTAATTGATGAGGAACAGTATGGATTTAGGACGGGTGGAGGTTGTGTAGATCAGATCTTTGTGGTAAGATAAATATGTGAGAAAGCTATAGGAAAGGGGAAGGATGTTTTTTTTGGCTTTTATGGATCTGGAAAAGGCTTATAATAGGGTAGACAGAAAGGCACTGTGGGAGGTTATGCAGATATATGGGATAGGAGGAAATCTTCCAGGAGCTGTCAAGAGTTTTTATGAGAGTTGTAGAACTTGTGTCAGGATTAGAAATGGAGAGAGTGAGTGGTTCGAGATGAAGGTGGGACTTCGTCAAGGATGTGTTATGTTGCCCTGGCTGTCCAACTTATACATGGATGGGGTAGTGCAAGAGGTAAATGCAAGGGTAGTGGGTCAGGGATTGGAGATGGTTAAAGAAAATGGAGAAAAGTGGGAGGTGAGCCAGCTGTTGTTTGCTGACGACACTGCACTTGTGACAGGATCAGAGGAGGGACTGAGGAAGTTGGTGACAGAGTTTGGGAGAGTATGTGATAGAAGAAAGCTAAAGATAAATGTGGGTAAAAGTAAGGTGATGAGATGTACAAGGGGTGAAAGTGGCAGTAGACTGGAAGTGAGCATTAACCTCTTCACTCCGGGCCAAAATCTCGCGGGCAGCATTAGCTGCCAGACGTACGATGTGTCGTAATAATACTCACATCATAAAATATAGTCACTGCTTATATCGATCGTTCTCTCTTTCACCCGTGGACTTTGATAACCATAGAAAATGTGATGAAGACAGTTTAGAGAGTATGTCATTACGCAGGGGCAACTACAATAAATATAATCATGACGCTGATATGGCAGCCTCGCATATCCACTTGCTCCTCATGCCGCCTACGTATGCGGCACCGTATGGAAGGGGTTAAGGGAGAGCGACTGGAGGAAGTGGATAGTTTTAGATACTTGGGTGCAAATGTGGCAGGAAAAGGTGGAGTGAAGGTGGAGGTAGAATGTAGATTGAGAGAATCGAGTAAATGCCTTGGTGGATTGAAGAGTGTAATGAGGAATAGACATTTAGGAATGGATGCTAAGAGGAGACTGTATGAAGGAGTGATTGTGCCAACAGCATTGTATGGGGCAGAAACATGGAACATAAGAGAGGAAGAGAGAAGGAGCTTGAATGTATTTATTTACCTAGTTGTATTTACCTAGTTGTATTTTACAGGAAGGGGAGCTATGCTCGTGGTGTCCCGCCTTTGTATCTTGCAGTGTCTAGTTTGTTTTTAAACTCATGAATGGTTTTTGCGCATACTATTTCATTGTCCAGTTTGTTCCAAGTGTCCAAAACTCTATGAGGAAAACTGTTTTTCTTCAGTTTTCTTCTATAGCTATGTTTTTGTTTTGTTTTTCTTTCCATGTCCTCTTGTGTTTCTTTTGTCCCAGTTAAGTAAGTTCTCACTATCGAGTACCTCTGTGCCTTTCATGATTCTGTAGATGGTCAATAGGTCACCTCTCTCTCTTCTTTGCTCCAGTGTCGGTAACTCCAGTTTAGCCAATCTCTCTTCGTATGATAGGTTTGCAAGTGCAGGTGCCATTTTTGTAGCTGCTCTTTGGATTCTTCTATTTTATCTTTATATTCTTTTTGGTACTGGGGGACCACAATGTCGCTGCATACTCTAATCTAGGCCTTATCAATGTAACCAATATTTTTTTCATCATGTCTTCGTCCAAGTATGTAAACGCCACTTTTATTGATCTTAGCAAATTGTAAGTCTCCCCGACAATTTTTGTTAATCTGTATATCATAGGACAGGTCGTTCGTGATAATTACTCCAAATCTTTTTCGGATCCTACTTTCTTTACTTCTTCTTGGTTCCAATTGTATATTTTCTGATATTCTGTTTTTGCTTTTTCCAAACTCCATTATGCTACACTTCTTAGTATTAAAGTCCACTTCCCATTTCTGACTCCAGTTCCATACCCTATTTAGGTCTTCTTGCAGTGCTTCACAGTCCTCATCAGTTTCTATTTTCCTTAGCAGTTTTGGCGTCATCGGCAAAGAAGCTCATGTAGCAGTTCACGTCCTCATCCATGTCATTCATATAGATAGCAAACATTATTGGTGCCAGCACAGATCCTTGCGGTACTCCACTGATCACCTCTTTCCAGTCTGAATATTTTTTCTCTGAGCAACTACTCTCATCTTTCTACCAGTCAGAAAGTCCTCTATCCATTTTAGTAGGTTTCCCTGTATTCCTCCTATGTGTTCCAGTTTTTTTAGTAGTTTTCTGTGTGGTACTTTGTCAAAGGCTTTTTGCAAGTCTAGGAATG
Organism: Oratosquilla oratoria; assembly: GCF_046742065.1. Taxonomy (NCBI): domain Eukaryota; kingdom Metazoa; phylum Arthropoda; class Malacostraca; order Stomatopoda; family Squillidae; genus Oratosquilla; species Oratosquilla oratoria. The sequence continues at coordinate 24,920,196 of NC_134796.1, forward strand.
CACAATCAGCCCATCCATTTCTTTCTTGCACTATGTCCTATTAGTCTTGAGTAAAAGCATATTAAGTTTGTGGAGCATGATCTTCCTTGTCTGAATCCGAATTGTCTTGGGGTTTAATATGTCATTTGTCTTCCAGATGTTTTACCCATCTATTCTTGATTATTTTCTCACAAATTTTGGCAATGGTGCTTGTTAGTGATACTGGCCTATAGTTGGTGGGTTCTTCTTTGTTTCCTCCTTTGTGTATTGGTACAATGTTAGCGTTTTTTCCAGTCCTCGGGTATCTTTCCTTCTTTGAGTGAGCTGGTTATTAAGCTGTGTATTTTGTCTGTTAGTTCTTCTTTGCACTCCTTTAGAATCCAATTTGCAATACCGTCCGGGCCATGTGATTTTCTGACATCCAGCCTTGATAAATGTTCTGATATTTCCTTTAGTGATGCTGTAAACTCATTCATGAGGGAGATTTCTTGTTTTCGTCTATGTCACAATTCGGTATTTTCTCTCTGGTGAACAACAGATTTAAAGTGATTGTTCATTGACTTCGGCCATCTCTAAATCTTCTGTGTATTCTATGTTTCCTTGGCATAGTTTCACCAATTCCTGTTTGTTTTTAAGTTTTACCATTCACATACCGATAGAATAGTTTTGGGTTGCTCTTTGCATTTGTCAATAATATCCTTCACATGGTTCCTTTTCTCCTCTCTTCTCACATTAACATACTCATTTCTATAGTTAACATAAAATTTGCCATTTGCTTTGTTTTTTGTCTTTTCTCCACTTTTTCCAAGCTTTTGTCCCTTCTGTCTTTTGCCTCACTGCATCTTTTGTTGAACCAACAATTAATGTACTCTCTCTCTCGCTTTTGTCTTGGTACATGCCTGTTTACCCCTTCATTGTAGTTTTCCATCAATATATTCCATTTCTCTTCCACTGCTGTTTCTTCCCTGTAAAATATTTCCCAGTTTGCATTCCGGAAGAATGTCTTTAGTTTTGTAAAGTCTGTTTTGTTGTACCTCAGTCTTCCTTTCCTATGCTTTTCGTTCCTCTCTATGTCTATTTCTTCCTTTAGTATAGTTTCGATGAGTACATGGTCACTCTTTCCAATTGGTGTCTCATACTGGACTTTATGCACTATTTCAGGCTCTGTTGTAAATATTAGATCTAGTTTCGATGGCTCTTCATTATTTCTGTACCTTGTGTTTTCATGGACCCATTGGGTCATTGTGTACTCCATGGTCATATCTAGCAGTACATTGCCCCACGAGTCATCTCCTCCTTGCACTGTCATGCTGTCCCCAACAAATTTCTTTGCAATTGAAGTCCCCCATAACTACCAGATTACCCTTACCCATTAGTATCTCATTGAGTGATTTTCTTGTGTCATCTAGCATTTTTTTATGTTCAATTTCTTTCCAAGCGCTTGTTTTTGGAGGCACATAAGTCACCACAAACTTTCTACTCTTCATATTCTTGCCTTCGACTTTTATCATGATCAATTTCAGCATTACCTTTGCCCTCTGCAATTTTTGTCACCTTTAGGTCTTTCTTGGCCAAGGAACATGATTCCCCCTCCCTGTTTCTTGTCCCTGTTTTTTATCCAGTAGTTGTATAAACCTTGTCCGATAACAGTGGATGGTATTTCACCTCTTAGTTTAGTCTCTACAATTCCCATAATGACTGGTTTTGCTTCTAAACAGATAATCATTGAGTTCGTTCAGTCCCGAAATTAGTCCGTCAATGTTGGTATAGGCCACTTTTAATTTTTCTTCCTTCTCCCTGGTTTTCTTCTTCCCCTCGTTTTGTTCGTTTTGAAGCGCCATTGTCTTAAACTCAAGTCTATTACTCTACAATGGAATTCTTTGCATTCTGTATCTGATCTATTCAAGTTTTTTTCCTTTGCTTATTCTCTTAGCGCAATTTCTAATTCTAATAACTCAGTACTCATTTCTCTATTTATACATATCATATTGTATTTTTAACTCTTTGCAAAATTACCAACTTTGTCAAATATGACTTCTACTACCACTTGTGACCTTAGTTTTATCTTTAGAGGTCGATTCCTATCCTTAGTATAGCGACCAATTCTGTAAGTCTCTTCTAAGTCTGTGCCTGAATCACTATCTCCCCCCTGAATTTCATTAAGGATTTCTACTGCTGTCTCTTTTTCTTCTTTTTCTCTCATGTACCTCGCCAATCCTTGTTTTTCTTTAAGCCCATAAACCACAATACATTTCTTCCTATCTACTGTGTCCCTGACCCAGTTTGCTTTTTCGTTAATCACTTGAATGATTGTGTCTTTTGCATTATCTTGCATTTGCTGCTTGACTATTTCTTTGAAAGCAATTTCTTTATTTTCAATATTTTCTTTCCACTTTCTTAATTTCCTGGATACTGTCCCCACCTAAGTTTTCTTCGATCTTTTGTGTCAATTCTTGGAATTTGTTGTTCACTTCTTGCTTTAGATTTTCGCTATTATTATCATTAGTTTTTCTTCTGTTTCATTTTCATGTGTTTGAGATGAGATGTCTAAGAAGTATGATGGGGGTTACTAGGCTAAATAGATTGAGAAATGAGGAGGTGAGAAGAATGGGGGTGGAAAGGGAGTTGGGAGATAGGGTTGATGAAAGAGTATTAGGATGGTTTGGACACATGGAAAGAATGAGTGAAGAAAGACTAGTAAAAGAGGTATGGAAGGCAGATGTGGAGGGAGTGAACATGAGGGGACGTCCTAGGATGAGATGGATGGATGGGATGAAGGGGGGTTTGGGGTAGTGCAATGTAGTTCAGTTCGAAGCTTTAAGAATCATTTAGATAAACACCTAAGCAAGATGCTGTAATGATTATAATTTATTTTATATAATTTGTTTTTGTTTTGTTGTCATTTGTCTGTCTGATTTTCATTTATTATTAGTTATATGTCAATTTATTATTATTTACTATTTACCTGTTTGTTTATTATTTAACTATACCTATGCATGTATTTATGTATTTTATTTGTTATATACATTATTATAGTTTTTATTTATTATTTTATTATGATTTTTTTCGCATCCGACCTAGATATGGACCAAAAGGTCTCCTGTCGGCATGCTCCACCTTTGTAATCCTTTGTAAGAGGGGAATGTCTGTTGAGGAAGGACGGGAGAGGACAGAAGACGGGTGAATGGAGAATGGTTGTATATGGATGATGTGATGCATGAGGTGGAATGGGCAGGGGGATGGGGGGTGAGGTAGTATGTGTAAGCAAAATTTGACGCAGCCCGAAGGGATTTTTCCCCGTCTTCTCCTGTTATGCATGGGGGGACAGAGAGGGGGGGGTTGCCGATTTAATGAAGCGGCCTTGCTGTGGATGTGCTGTGTCTTGCGACACTGCTTCTGACCCAGAGCAGTGGACAAGGTGCAGGGATGACCCATCATCCAGGAGGTGCTAAGATAAGAGGGAGGGTGGAGGGATGTGGAGTGTATTCAGGGATGGAATAGGTGGGAATGATTTTATGCCTTTTCCTTTTTGGCTACCTCCCTTGTAAGGGGGAAAAGCCTTGGTATATGTATGTATGTATGGAAATTACCTATATGCCAAGAAGCTGTGGACAGTAAATGAATATATACATGCATATAGAAAGAGGCCCTTTCACCTTCATAAGGGGGTGGCTGAGTCAAAGTATAGTTCATTTGTACACCTCTCCTGCACCTATCTAAAAATCAGTTTGCTGTCCCTCTCATCATAGCTTCTCATAGATGAATTGTTATCCCTGTCCCATGCCCATTGACTGGGTCAGAGGAAATATAGCAACACACAGCGCCTCCACAGTAGAGCCTAACAGCTGAACCTGATTTAGCCCCATTGCTTCATTACGTGACAACACCCCCCCCTCCCTCATCCACTCAAAAAATAGACAAGTAGACAAGAAGAAATCCCTTCAGGCTGCATCATTTCTTTATCCATTCATGACGATTCATCTCTTGCATGTATCTCTTGTCCTCTCTTTTCCTTGCTCAGTAGACATTTCTCTTACATCCAGTGCCCTTTCACCCCATCCATCCACTTCATTTTTAGTCCTCTCAAGTTCCCTTCATCCACATTTGCCTTCCATTCTTTTTTACCAATCTTTTTCACTCATTTTTTTCATATGCCGAAACCATCCAGTCATTGTTTAATGTACTTTATCTGCCAGTGCTTTTACCATCCCCATATTTCTCACTCTACCTTTCTCACTCTATCCATCTTCATAACCCCTACCATACTTCTGAAACACTTCCTCTTAGCAGACAGTGCAAAAATACTAAAGAAAGTAAGAATGGAGGAGGATTGCAACTCGTTACAAGACTTGGACAAGATCTGGAAATGGACTCAAAAGTGGGAAGTGAAATTCAATATAAAGAAATGTAGTATAATGGAATTTGGAAAAAGTAAAAACAGAATATCAAGAGATTATAAAATTGGTGAAAAAGAGGTAAAAAAAGTAAACTCGGAAAAAGACCTTGGAGTGATGATCAGCAAAGACATAACACCGGACAAGCATATTAATAAAATAGTCGGAGAAACCTATAATTTATTGAGGTCAATAAAAGTGGCATTTGCCTTTTTGGACAAGGAAATTATAAAAAAAAGAAAAGAAAAAAATAACCACACTAATAAGATCAAAACTCGAGTACGCAGCAACACTATGGACACCCAGTACCAAAAAGAATATAAAAAATAAGAATACGAAGAGCAACAACAAAACTGGCACCAACTCTTTCCAAAATGACATATGAACAAAGACTGTCCATATTAGAATTACCAACTCTGGGACAAAGAAGGGAAAGAGGAGACCTACTAACTATCTATAGAATTATGAAAGGAATGGAAATCTTAGATAAGAATGATTTATTGAAATGGGACAATGGAAACACAAGAGGACACGAAAAGAAACTAAAAAAATATAGACACAGAAGAGATCTGAAAAAAAATAGCTTCCCACACAGAGTGATAGATATTTGGAACAAATTAGACAAAGAAACAGTGTGTGCAACCACTATACAAGACTTTAAGAAAAAACTTGATGCTGAAAGATACAAAGACGAGTCACCACAAGCATAGCTCCCTTCCCGTATAATACAACTAGGTAAATACACTTAGGCTCTCTGTTACAGCCTTATTTTTTTTGTGCCTCCCTGCCTTTCTCCCTTCATTAAATCCCAAGTCTCTGTTTCATACAGTATCATTGGCAGTCACTTCCTCAGTTACCTAAAAAATTGATGGGAAAAACAAAAATTAAAGGGACAAAGAACCAACAAAAAGATGGGTCGAATCACTGTATGGGGTGATCCCAAAAAAGAACATGCCTGAACAAAACACCGAAGACATACCAAAGGTTTGAAAAAATATATATATTTTCTGGTTTTGATAGAGTGGTATTATGTACAGAGGAATAGAAATGGAAAGAGAACCCAGGTTTCAAAATGTAATGAGAGATAGGGAAATCAACGACTATTTAGATGAAATAATCGAACTCAAAAGTGAATGTGAAATTATATACAAAGAAGTAGCCCTATTAAGAATGGCCAATGAAGAAGAAAACAGGGAAATAGATGAGTTGAAAAAAGGAACTAGATAGGATAAAGGGAAAAAATGAAAGATTGAAAAATGAAGATATGAATAGGAACGAGGTATTGAAGAAAGAGAAGGATCAAATGCAGGTAATGACCGAGAAAGTGGAAGAAAAGATAAAAGAAAATGACTTCCAAGAAATAAAGAAACAGTGGAAAGTAGAACAGGAAAGTCAGAAATTATCTTTTAAAGAAATAGTGGAGCAACAGGTCAAGGAAAATGCTGAGGAAAATGGTACATACATATACCAAGGCTTTTTGCCCTTACAAGGGAGGTAGCCAAAAAGAAAAAGGCATAAAAACCATTCCCACCCAGTCCATCCCTTAATACAGTGAGGCTAAAGACAGAAGAGACAAAGCCTGGAAAAGATGGAAAAGAGACAAAGAAAAATACATCCAAATGGCAAACATACATAAAACTTAGGAATGAATATGTGAATATACGCAGGAAAGAAAAAAATAAATTATGAAAAAGATATTATAGACAAACGTAAGGATCAACCTAAACTCTTTTACAGATATGTAAATGATAAATTAAAAGACAAACACAAAATTGTAAAAATGTGTGAAGGAGATAAAGAATATATAGATGACATAGAAATGGCAGAAGGATCAGACATTTCAGATCTGTTTTTACAATTGAGAGCTTATAAATTTGGGAAGATGGACAACGAGAAAGACCCTCTACAATGAAAGAAATAAAGGTAACACAGAAAGAAATAAGAGACCAAATAAAAAACCTAGATGTTAGGAAATCGCATGGACTGGATGGAATTGCAAATTGGATACTGAAAGAGTATATAGATGAACTGACAGACAAATTATACAAGATGATAGACTTCTCATTCAAAGAAGGAAAAGTACCGCAAGATTGGAAAGATGCAAACATAGTACCAATATATATGAGGGAGGAAACAAAGATCCTACAAGCTTCAGACTGGTATCCCTTACAAACACAGTAGTAAAAATATGCAAAAATGTTATCAGAAATAAATGGATCAAACACTTGGAACAGAATAAAATATTAAACCCTAAACAGTTTGGCTTTAGAAGTGGAAGATCGTGAACCACAAACTTAATATGCTTTTACTCAAGATTAATTGAGATAATACAAGAAAGAGATGGCTGGGCAGAGTGTGCCTTCTTGGACTTGCAGAAGGCTTTTGACAAAGTACCACATGAAAAGTTAATAAGAAAAATTGAAATAATAGGAATACAAGGTAAGCTACTGGAATGGATGAAGAATTTCTTAAGTGGGAGAAACTAATACCAAGATAAGGTGTATGCTGTGTTTTAGATTGCAAGTTAGGAGACAAATATTTTTGTAAAAAAATCCCTCAAACATTACTTTTGAGATAAGATATTCATGTTAAACATGGTTCTTGTGAAAATAGATAACATTATGAAAGAAAAAATGCATAGTTGTATGTGGGCATCGTAGTTACCCTTTAAAGAAAATGGAGATAAGTGGGAGGTGAGCCAGTTGTTGTTTGTTGATGACACTGTGTTTGTGGCAAAGTCAAAAGGGGGTGGGGGTTAAAGTATTTTGTGATAGAGTTTGGGAAGGTATGCAATAGGAGAAATTTTAAGGTAAATATGGGTAGATGTAAGATGAAGAGATGCACAAGGGAAGAGGATGGTAGCAAGCTGGAAGGTCTTAAAAGAGAGAGGCTGGAGGAAATGGATAGTTTTAAGTATTTAGGGTCACATGTGGCAAGAAATAAAAGAGCAGAGGTTGAAGTGAATAGTACATACATATACCAAGGCTTTTTCCCCCTTACAAGGTAGGTAGCCAAAAAGGAAAAGGCATAAAATCATTCCCACTCATTCCATCCCTGAATACACTCCACACCCCTCCACCCTCCCTCTTATCTTAGCACCTCCTGGATGACGGGTCATCCCTGCACCTTGTCCACTGCCCTGGGTCAGAGGCAGTGTCGCAAGACACAGCACATCCATAGAAAGCCCGCTTCATTAAATCGGCGACCCCCCCTCTCCATCCCCCCATACATAAAAGGAGAAGACGGGGAGAAATCCCTTCGGGCTGCATCAAATTTTGCTCACACATACTACCTCACCCCCGATCCCCCTGCCCATTCCACCTTATGCATCACAATATCATCCATATACAACCATTCTCCATTCACCCCTATCTTCTGTCCTCTCCCGTCCTTCCTCAACAGATGTTCCCCTCTTCCCCTAAGCCCCCTTCACCCCATCCATCCACCTCATCCTAGGACGTCCCCTCATGTTCACTCCCTCCACATCTGCCTTCCATACCTCTTTTACTAGTCTTTCTTCACTCATTCTTTCCATGTGTCCAAACCATCCTAATACTCTTTCATCAACCCTATCTCCCAACTCCCTTTCCATCCCCGTTCTCCTCCTCACCTCCTCATTTCTCACTCTATCTAGCCTAGTAACCCCCATCATACTTCTCAGACACCTCATCTCAAACACATTCAAACTCCTTCTCTCTTCCTCTCTTATGTTCCATGTTTCTGCCCCATACAGTGCTGTTGGCACAATCACTCCCTCATACAGTCTCCTCTTAGCATCCATTCCCAAATGTCTATTCCTCATTACATTTTTTAATCCACCAAGGCATTTACCTGCTTCTCTCAATCTACATTCTACCTCCACTCCACCTTTTCCTGCCACATTTGCACCCAAGTATCTAAAACTATCCACTTCCTCCAGTTGCTCTCCTTTAATGCTCACTTCCAGTCTACTGCCCTTTTCACCCCTTGTACATCTCATCACCTTACTTTTACCCACATTTATCTTCAATTTTCTTCTTTCACACACTCTCCCAAACTCTGTCACCAACTTCCTCAATCCCTCCTTGGATCCTGCCACAAGTGCAGTGTCGTCCGCAAACAACAGCTGGCTCACCTCCCACTTTTCTCCATTTTCTTTAACCATCTCCAATCCCTGACCCACTACCCTTGCATTTACCTCACGCACTACCCCATCCATGTATAAGTTGAACAGCCAGGGCAACATAACGCATCCTTGACGAAGTCCCACCTTTACCTCAAACCACTCCCTCTCTCCATTTCTAATCCTGACACAAGCTCTACTACCCTCATAAAAACTCTTGACAGCTCCTAGAAGCTTTCCTCCTATCCCGTAAATCTGCAAAAAAAAAAACCACAGTGTCTTTCTGTCTACCCTGTCGTAAGCCTTTTCCAGATCCATAAAAGCCAAAAAAACATCCTTCCCCTTTCCTATAGCTTTCTCACATATCTGTCTTATCACAAAAAAATTATCTACACAACCCCTACCCGTCCTAAATCCACACTGTTCCTCACCAATTCCTCCCTCTGTTCCTCTCCCAATCCTGTCAATCAAGATCCTCCCATAAGCCTTCCCAACTACACTTAACAAGCTAATCCCTCTGAAACTAATACATTCACACTTGTCCCCTTTTCCCTTCTAAAGCAGAACTATACAGGCACTCCTCCAGTCTTCCGGCACTCTACCCTCTCTCCAGCAAACATTAAATAACCTCACCAGCCAGTCCACCATCACTGTACCTCCTTTTTTTAGACATTCTGCATGGCATCCATCCAGACCAGGTGCCTTACCTGCTTTCATCATCTTAACAACAGCCTTCACCTCATCCTTCCTTATTTCTCCTCCATTTTCCTCACTCATCACTCTCATTTTCTTCGCATTTCCCACTGCATCTATCTTTCCCTCCCTATCCTCCTTCACATTTAGCAACTCCCTAAAATACTCTGCCCATCTTCCCCTTACTGCCTTCTCTTCCATTATCATCTCTCCATCTGCACCTTTTACCTTTTCTTCTCTACTTGGTTCGCCTCCTCTTCCTCTCTTAATTTCTTTCCAAAACATCTTTTTATTACTTTCAAAATTTTCTGTCATACCCTTACCCCATTTCACATCTGCTCTCCTCTTTGCCTCCTTTAACCTTTGCTTTACTTTTCTTTTCTTTGTACCTCTGATATGACTCCCTCATCCTATTTTGTAACCAATCTGTGAAAGCTCGCATCTTCTCTTCTACAACCTTCTTTGTTTCTTCATCCAACCATTCACTACCCTTTCTTCCATTTCCTCCTGTCCTTCTTGTTCCACACACCATCCTTGCACACTTTGTGACTCCCTCCTTGAACCATCCCCATTCCTCCTCCACTCCTAGCTCTACTCTATCCTTCACTCCCTCCCACTCCCCCTTCAGCTTCTTCTTATACTCTTTCTCCTTTTCCTTTTCATTTAAAGAGTTCACTCTAAGCACCTCCCTACCTTTTGTTCCTTTCTTTTTTCTCCATCTATCCTCCACTCTCAACTTACCTTCCACCAAAAAATGATCTGATATTCCCCCACCCTCTCCCCTTAGCACATGTACATCCTTAACTCTTTCTATCATAATCCTATTTACCACTACATAATCCATCAACGCTCTACCAACCTTCCATCCACCACCCTCTCCCATGTGTATTTATGCTTGACTTTCTTCCAAAACACTGTATTTGCTATCATCAACTCTCTTTCTAGACACATTTCCACCATCAACTCTCCACTACGATTCATTCCTGGAACTCCACATTTCCCAACCACTCCATCAATTTGATCATTTCCTACCCTAGCATTAAGGTCTCCCAGTACTATTACATTGACATTTCTCCCTAAATCCTCTATGCACTCATTTAAATCTATCCAAAAAGCCTCCCTTTCTTCTACACTCTTCTCACTGCCAGGCCCATATGCACTTACAAAAACCCACATCTCCTTTCCCAGTTTCACCTTCATTCACATTATCCTTGAGGAAACCTCCTTCCACTCCACTACCCATTTACCTATCTCTTCACTTGCTAGTATAGCCACCCCTTCCCTCCCTCGCCCTCTCTTCACTCTTCACTCCTGATTGAGAAAAGCAAGTAATTGTCTTGGGGGATTTAAAAGTGTCATAAGAAACAGACATCTGGGAATAGATATAAAGAGAAGATTATATGAAAGGGTGATGGTGCCAATGACACTGTGTGGGGCAGAGACTTTTAAGAGTTTGAGTTTGAGAGAGACAGAAAGAAGTTTAAATGTATTTTGCGGGACAAGAGCTATGCTCATAGTGACCCATTTTTGTATCTCTCCACATCCAGTTTATTCTTAAAATCTTATATAGTTTTGGCACTCACTGTTTCTCCATTTAGTTAGTTCCAGACATCAATCACTCAATGTGGGAAGCTATTCTTTTTCAAATCTCTTCTGTAACTCTCCTTCTTTAGCTTCTTTTCGTGTCCTCTTGTTTCTCTTCTGTCCCATTTTAATATGTCGACTCTATTGAGAATTTCCATCCCTTTCATAATTCTGTAAATGGTCAACAAATCACCTTTCTCTTCTTTGTTCCAGTGTTGACAGATGTAATTTCTCCAATCTTTGTTCATATGTCAAATTTGATAGTGTAGGTGCCATTTTTGTCGCTGCTCTTTGGATTCTTTCTAATTTTCTTATGTTCTTTTTTTGTGCTAGGTGTCCTTAGTGTTGCAGCATACTCTAGTTTGGGTCTTATTAGTGCAACCACTATTTTCTTTACCATTTCTTCATCCATATAGTCGAAGGCCACTTTCATTGATCTTAATAAGTTAAAAGTCTCTCCAACTAATTTATTGACATGTTTATCAGGTGTCAAGTCACTTGAGATAATCACTCCCAGGTCCCTTTCTGAATCCACTTTTTTGACTTCCTTATTACATGTAGTAAGTCCTTGTTATACGGTACATATGCGTTCCTGAAATCCTTACCGCAAATTGAAATTATTGTATACCGAACCCATTATTACATGTAATAATAGGATATGTGTGTTCCAGCACGTCAAAAGTCACCCCTACAGACATGAAAATAGTCACATAAGAAAATGTAAAGTACTGCACAAAAGAAACTGTTTTTATTTACCTTTCACTTGCCATGTATTCTATCAGATGATGTCCCTCCCAAGGCTAAGGGACAGTAGGGATCTCAGCCCTTACTCATCTTTTGCTGAGTGGGCAGACGAAGATGAGGGTGAGGCAGGAGGCTGAAAACCCTCAAACACTTTGTCAACTACGAATGTCCCTCTGTTATGCTGTCCCCAACCCCTTGTTACTGTCCTGTACCATTTCTCTGAATATTTATTTCCTTTTTTTGCCTACCTACCCTGTGGTGGGGGAAAAGAATACTGTCACCAAGTATTTCCACTCGAGTCGTAAAAGGTGACAAAAAATGGGATGGGGATGAGATTAGGAGTCCTACTACCTGTAGACCCAGAAGAGGACATTCCTAAAAAAGAAAGAAAAGGCTTAAAAGGGTCTGGGAGCTTTCCAACCAGTACCCTAGGGTTTGGGTCTTTTAACCTCTTCACTTCGGGGCACATCGCACGTCGGGCAGCTAATGCTGCCAGACGAGCGATGTTGCGTCATAATAATCGCATTATAAAAAATAAAGTCGGTGCTCAATCGTTCGTTCTCTTTCACCCGTGAATTTTGATAACCATAGAAAATATGATGAAGCCAGTTTAGAGAGAATAGAGGTTACATAGGTACGACTACAATAAATATAATCAAGACGCCGATGTCGGCATCATCACGTACCCACTTGCTCCTCATGACGCCTACGTAGGCGTCACCGTATGGAAGTGGTTAATGTGTGTGGATGTGGTACAAATGAGAGTGAAAGGAAGAGATAGGCAGTATGTTTGTGAGAAGAAAGATGGATATACTGGCTTTGAGTGAAACTAAAATTAAAGGAAAGGGGAACTGTGAGTTTGGGAGTGTAGCTGGGAGGTACTCAGGAGTGAAGAGGAGATGAGGGAGAGAAGGGGTGGCTATACCAGTAAGTGAAGAGATAAGTAAGCGGGTAGTGGAGTGCAATGAGGTGTGTCAAGGTTGATGTGGATAAAGGTGAAGCTGGGAAAGGAGATGTGGGTTTTTGTAAGTGCGTATGGGCCTGGTAGTGAGAAGAGCATAGAGGAAAGGGAGGCATTTTGGGTAGATATAAATGAGTGCATAAAGGGATTAGGGAGAAATGTCAATGTAGATGTATTGGTAGACCTAAATGCTAGGATAGGAAATTAACCAATAGACAGAGTGATTGGGAAGTATGGAGTTCGAGGCAAAAATCATTGTGGAGAGTTAATGGTGGAGATGTGTCTTGAAAGAAAGTTGATGATAGCAAATACAGTGTTTCGGAAGAAAGTCAAGCATAAGTACACATGGGAGAGGGTGGTGGATGGAAGAGCAGCAGACAGAGCGTTAATGGACTATATAGTGGTGACCAGGAGTATGGTAGGAAGAGTTAAGGATGTACATGTTCTAAGGGGAGAGGGTGGGGGAATATCAGATCATTTCCTGGTAGAAGGTAAATTGAGAGTGGAGAATAGGTGGAGAAACAGGAAAAGGGCAGAAGGTAGGAAGGTACTTAGAGTGAACTGCTTAAATGAGGAAAAAAAGGAGAATGAGTATTAGAAGAAGTTGAGAGAGGAGTGCGAGAGAGTAAAGGATAGAGTAGAACTAGGAGTGGAGGAGGAATGGGGATGGTTCAAGGAGGGAGTCATAAGGTGTGCAAAGATGGTGTGTGGAACAAGGAGGGCGGGAGGAAATAGAAAGAAGGGTAGTGAGTGGTGGGATGAGGAAGCAAAGAAGGGTGTAGAAGAGAAGCAGGCATTCATAGATTGGCTACAAATTAGGATGAGGGAATCATATGAGAGGTACAAAGTAAAGAGAAAAGAAGTTAAGCATAAGATAAAGGAAGCAGAGGAGAGCAGATATGAAATGGGGAAAGAGTATGACAGAAAATTTTGAAAGTAATAAAAAGATGTTTTGGAAGGAAATTAAAAGAGGAAGAGGAGGCGAATCAAGTAGAGAAGAAAATGTAAAAGGTGCAGATGGAGAGATGATAATGGAAGAAAAGGCAGTGAGAGGAAGGTGGGCAGTGTATTTTAGGGAGTTGCTAAATGTGAAGGAGGATAGGGAGGGAAAAGTAGTTGCAGTGGGAAGCGCTAAGAAAATGAGAGTGATGAGTGAGGAAAATGGAGGAGAAATAGGGAAGGATGAAGTGAAAGCTGCTGTTAAGATGATGAGAGCAGGTAAGGCACCTGGTGTGGATGGATGCCATATAGAATGTCTGGAGAAAGGAAGAACAGTTATGGCGGACTGGCTGGTGAGGTTATTTAATGTTTGTTTAAGGGAGGGTAGAGTGCCAGAGGACTGGAGGAGTGCCTTATAGTTCCACTTTACAAAGGAAAGGGGGACAAGTGTGAGTGTAGTAGTTATAGAGGGATCAGCTTGTTGAGTGTAGTTGGGAAGGTTTATGGGACGGTCTTGATTGAGAGGATTAGGAGAGGAACAGAGGGAGTAATTGGTGAGGAATAGTGTGGTTTTAGGATGGGTAGGGGATGTGTAGATCAGATGGATGGATGGGGTGAAAGGGGCTTTACAAAAGAGAGGAATGTCTGTTGAGGAAGGAGGGGAGAGGACAGAAGATAGGGGTGAATAGAGAAGGGTTGTGTATAGATGATGTTGTGATGTATAAGGGGGAGTGGGTGGGGGATGGGGGGTGAGGAATTATGTATGAGAAAAAAAATTTGATGCAGCCCGAAGGGATTTCTCCCCGTCTTCTCCTTTCCTGCATGAGGGGACGGAGAGGGGGGTTGCCGAATTTATGAAGCGACCTTGCTGTGGATGTGCTGTGTCTTGCGACACTGCTTCTGACCCAGGGCAGCGGACAGGATGCAGGGATGACCCGTCATCCAGGAGGTGCCAAGATAGGAGGGAGGGAGGAGAGTGGAATATATGAGAAATGAAATGGATGGGAGTGGTTTCTATGCCTTTTTCTTTTTGGCTACCCCCTGTGTAAGGGGGAAAAAGCCTATGGTGTATGTATGTACTGTCGGAAGCAGATGTGGAACGGCCAGCTGTAGTAGGGTCAGCACGTTTGACTGGTTTGAAGAAAGAAGATATGGAGGAAGGATCAGCTGTAGACTATCAGCAGCAGATGTGGAAGGGCCAGCTGTAGGAGGGTTGGCAGGTCTGACTGGCTTGAAGAATGAGAAGATGGAGGACTGGTGTTTCTTCTTTTTTCATCATAGATTTCTTGATCAATTTTGACACTTTTCTCTGTGTCATGAGCCCCTTTGCAACTCCTGGTAGGCTTTGGGTCATGTTCCTTCAGGTTTTCCAGGGCTTTTTCGATACTTCCAAGACATTCTCTAAGAGTTTTGATGTCCAGGCCACACACAGGTTATTCTTCCTCATTTCCCTCTTTTTCTGCCTCCTGTAATGCCTTGTCTAGCTCTATAAGTTCATCATTTGTGAGAGGTTTACCATGGCTTTCCAAAAGATCTTGAAAATCATCATCATCAACTCCATCGAAGCCAGCCTTATGGCACAGATTTACAATGTCATCTCTGATCACACCAATGTTGTCTTCAGCAAAGCCTGGGAAGTTATGCACACATTCTGGCCATACTTTACTCCATGCCAAGTTCATGGTAGAGTTCTTCACTTCGTCCCAAGATGACTTGATGCTGTCTAAGGCATGCTTAATGTTATAAGACTTCCACCATTCTCTGATAGTGGGCTTGCCAGGCCCATCTGTGCCCTTTATCAGTTGCTGCATGGTTCGCCACCGGTAATAAGCTTTGAATGTCTTGATGACTGATCCATCGGTTGGATCAAAGCTGTGGTGTTTGGGGGGAGGAACATCGCCTCGATATTATCCGCCCAGTCTTCCATAGCCCTTGGGTGGCTGGAAGCATTGTCAACTATCAGTAAGAATCAGTTGGCAATGTTGTTAGCTGATGCATACTCCTTAAGAGCTGGAGACAGATATGATGTAAAATAGTTCTGGTGAATTGAAGTGGTCAGCCATGCCTTTGGATTTGATTTCCATACTACAGGTAAGTATTGCTTCAGTAACCCCTTGAGTGCTCTCGGGTTTTCTGAGTGGTATATGAGGAGTGGCTTAAGCTTCAAATCCCCTTCTGCATTGCCTCCAAATAACAGGATTAAGTGGTCCTTAGAGGCTTTAAACCTCTTCGCACTTTTTTCGTCCTTGTCAATATAGGTCTTACTGGTCATCCTCTTCCAGTAAAGTCCTGTTTCATCATAATTTATAACTTGTTTCTTGTTGTACCCTTTCTCTTCAATGCACTTTTCTAATTCTGGCTTGAATTTGTCTGCAGCCTCTTTGTTGGCACTAGCAGCCTCACCTTGATATTATGGAGAGCTGAATGTCGCCTGACTTTATCAAACCACCCTTTGCTTGCTTTAAATTCAAAGTCTTCCGCTCCCATTTCTACCTTCAGTCTTTCAATAATGGACAATGCTTTCTGACAGATTAAATTCAAAGACAGCCATATTTTGACCAGAAAGATTCTGGTCATCGATCCACATTTTGAGCAACCTTTCCATCTTATCCATTATTGGCTCATGGTGTTTTGTTAGCAATTTGCTCTGCAGATGGGTTGCATTCTCCCCAGCTTTTTTTGTAGCCTCACGATTCTTCAACACTGTCCAGACCTTCGACTGGGCTAGGCCCAAGTTTCAACTTATGGCAGACGTACCTTCTCCCTGCTCTTTCCTTTTCAAAATATCTAATTTTACCTCCAAAGTCAGACTACTCCTCTTTTGCTTTGCCTTTTCAACTCCAGCAGTGTCTGCAGAACATTTTGTGGCCATTATGGGTGCATCACTGTGTGTCGTGATAATAATATCCACAAAAAACCTACTGTAAGGATTTAACTTGTGTTCAAAGGGAAACGCGGGAAGAGACTGTTGTGGTGGCTACACAGCGTGGTGGCGTTACAGTATGATGTAAACAAAACACGAGTGGATACCATATCTGTGAATTTTTCTTACTGTAAATAGAATCGAGGGTAGTAATTACCAAATACTGTAACTGAATTTAGCAGATAAAGAATTACCATATAAGGAGGACTCACTGTACCAATTTTATATTGACCCAATATTCTATTTTTGCTTTTTCCAAATTCTATTATACTACATTTCTTAATGTTAAAGTTCACTTAACACTTCCGACTCCATTCCCATATTTTGTCTAGGTCTTCTTGTAGTGATCTGCAATCTTCCTCTGTTCTTACTCTCTTGAGTAATTTGGCATCATCAGCAAAGAAGTTCATGTAACACTTCACTCCCTCATCCATATCATTTATGTATATGCCAAACATTAAAGGAGCCAATACAGAGCCTTGTGGGATGCCACTTAACACATCTTCCCAGTTTGAATTTTTGTCTCAAAGTACCACACTCATTTTTCTCCCATTTAAGAAATCCTTCATCCATTCCAGTAGCTTACCTTGTATTCCTCCTATTATTTCCTCCTATTATTCCTCTTATTATTTATTAATACCATCTGGGGTATTGGCTGCATGTTATTGTGGCAAAGTAGCATGCAGTTAATATTTTAGGGTCTATATGGGGCGCCCCTACAGACCAGAGCCACACATCTTTTTGTCTGTGATAGAGGAAAACTGTGTCATACAGAAATGACACTTTTATACTATGACTATCCCTCTGTTATGCTGTCCCACAACCCCTTGTTACTGTCGTGTACCATTTCTCTGAATATTCATTTCCTTTTTTTGCCGACCCTGTGGTGGGGGAAGAGAATGCTACCACCAAGTCTTTCCACTTGAGTCATAAAAGGCGACAAAAAATGGGACGGGGGATGGGATTAGGGTTCTTGCTACCTGTAGCTCTAAAAGGGGACATTCCTAAAAAAAAAAAAAAGTAAAAGCATAACAGGGTCTGGGAGTTTTCCAACCAGTACCCTAAGGTTTCGGTTTTTTAATGTGTGTGGATGTGGTACAGATGAGAGTTAAAGGGAAGAGATAGGCAGTATGCTTGTGAGAAGAAAGATGGATGTGCTGGCTTTGAGTCAAACTAAAATGAAAGGAAAGGGCAACTGTGAGTTTGGGAGTGTAGCTGGGAGGTAATCAGGAGTGAAGAGGGGATGAGGGAGAGGAGGGGTGGCTATACCAGTAAGTGAAGAGATAAGTAAGCGGGTAGTGGAGTGGAAGGAGGTTTCATCAAGGTTGATGTGGATGAAGGTGAAGCTGGGAAGGGAGATATGGGTTTTTGTAAGTGCGTATGGGCCTGGTATTGAGAAGAGCGTAGAGGAAAGGGAGGCTTTTTGGGTAGATATAAATGAGTGCATAAAGGGATTAGGGAGAAATGTCAATGTAGTTGTAATGGGAGACCTTAATGCTAGGATAGGAAATGAACCAATAGACAGAGTGATTGGGAAGTATGGAGTTCCAGGTAAAAATTGTAGTGGAGAAATGATGGAGATGTGTCTTGAAAGAGAGTTGATGATAGCAAATACAGTGTTTTGGAAGAAAGTCAAGCATAAGTACACATGGGAGAGGGTGGTGGATGAAAAGGTGGCAGATAGAGCGTTAATGGACTATATAGTGGTGACCAGGAGTATGGTAGGAAGAGTTAAGGATGTATATGTGTTAAGGGGAGAGAGTGGGGGAATATCAGATCATTATCTGGTGGAAGGTAAATTGAGAGTGGAGAATAGGTGGAGAAAGAGGAAAAGGGCAGAAGGTAGGAAGGTACTTAGAGTGAACTGTTTAAATGTGAGAAAAAAGGAGGAGTACAAGAAGAAGCTGAAAGAGGTGTGGGAGGGAGTAAAGAATAGAGTAGAACTAGGAGTTGAGGAGGAATGGGGATGGTTCAAGAAAGGTGTGTAAAGATGGTGTGTGGAACAAGGAGGGCGGGAGGAAATAAAAGGAAGGGTATTTGAGTGGTGGGATGAGGAAGCAAAGAAAAGTGTAGAAGAGAAGAAGCAGGCATTCATAGAAAGGCTACAAATTAGGACAAGGGTTGTATGAGAGGTACAGAGTAAAGAGAAGGAAAGTTAAGCATAAGATAAAGGAAGTAAAGAGGAGAACAGATGTGAAATGGGGTAAGAGTATGACAGAAAATTTTGAAAGTAATAAAAAGATGTTTTGGAAGGAAATTAAAGGAGAAAGAGGAGGTGAATCAGAGAAGAAAAGATAAAAGGTGCAGATGGAGAGATGATAATGGAAGAGAAGGCAGTAAGAGGAAGGTGGGCAGAGTATTTTAGGGAGCTGGTAAATGTGAAGGAAGATAGGGAGGGAAAGGTAGTTGCAGTGGGAAGCGCTAAGAAAATGAGAGTGATGAGTGAGGAAAATGGGGGAGAAATAGGGAAGGATGAAGTGAAAGCAGCTGTTAAGATGATGAGAGCAGGTAAGGCACCTGGTCTGGATGGTTGCCATGCAGAATGTCTGAAGAAAGGAGGTACAGTTATGGTGGACTGGCTGGTGAGGTTATTTAATGTTTGGTAAAGAGAGGGTAGAGTGCCGGAGGACTGTAGGAGTGCCTGTATAGTTCTACTTTACAAGGGAAAGGGGGAGAAGTGTGAGTGTAGTAGTTTCAGAGGGATCAGCTAGTTGAGTGTAGTTGGGAAGGCTTATGGGACGGTCTTGATTGAGAGGATTAGGAGAGGAAGAGTAATTGGTGAGGAACAGTGTGGATTTAGGACAGGTAGGGGTTGTGTAGATCAGATCTTTGTGGTAAGACAGATATGTGAGAAAACTATAGGAAAAGGTAAGGATGTTTTTTGGCCTTTTATGGATCTGGAAAAGGCTTACGACAGTGTATGCAGGAAGGCACTGTGGGAGGTACTGCAGATATATGGGATAGGAGGAAAGCTGTTAAGAGCCGTCAAGAGTTTTTATGAGAACGAGAGTAGTAGAGCTTGTGTCAGGATTAGAAATGGAGAGAGTGAATGGTTTGAGGTAAAGGTGGGACTTTGTCAGGGATGTGTTATGTCGCCCTAGCTGTTCAATCTTTACATGGATGGGGTGGTGCGAGAGGTGAATGCAAGGGTAGTGGGTCAGGGGTTGGAGATGGTTCCAGATAATGGAGAAAAGTGGGAGGTGAGCCAGTTGTTGTTTGCTGACGACACTGTGGTTGTAGCAGAATGAGAGGAGGGATTGAGGAAATTAGTGACAGACTTTGAGGTGTGTGAAAGAAGGAAGCTGAAGATAAATGTGGGCAAAAGTAAGGTAATGAGATGTACAAGGGGAGAGAGTGACAGTAGGCTGGAAGTGAGCATTAAGGGTGAAAGACTGGAGGAAGTGGGTAGTTATACTTGGGTGCAAATGTGACAGGAAAGGGAGGAGTGGGGGTGGAGGTAGAATGTAGATTGAGAGAAGAGAGTAAATGCCTTGGTGTAATGAGAATAGACATCTGGGAATGGATGATAAGAGGAGGTTACATGAAGGAGTGATTGTGCCAACAGCACTGTACGGGGCAGAAACATGGAACATGAGAGGAAGAGAGAATGTGTTTGAAATGAAATGTCTGAGAAGTATGATAGGGGTTACTGGGCCGTATAGAGTGAGAAATGAGGAGATGAGGAGGAAAACAGGGGTGGAAAGGGAGCTGGGAGATGGAGTTGATGAAAGAATATTAGGATGGTTTGGACACATGGAAAGAATGAGTGAAGAAAGATTAGTAAAAAAGTGTGGAAGGCAGAGGTGGAAGGAGTGAATATGAGGGGACGTCCTAGGATGAGATGGATGGATGGGGTGAAAGGGGCATTACAAAAGAGAGGAATGTCTGTTGAGGAAGGACAGGAGAGGACAGAAGATAGGGCTGAACGGAGAGGGGTTGTGTATAGATGATGCTGTGATGCATGAGGGGGAGTGGGTGGGGGATGGGTGGTGTGAAAGTATGTATGAGAAAAAATACTGATGCAGCCCAAAGGGATTTCTCCCCCGTCTTCTCCTTTTCTGCACGGGGGGAGGGAGACCGGGGGTCGCCAAATTTATGAAGCGGCCTTGCTGTGGATGTGCTGTGTCTTGCGACACTGCTTCTGACCCAGGGCAGTGGACAGGATGCAGGGATGACCTGTCATCCAGGAGATGCCAAGATAAGAGGGAGGGAGGAGGGTGGAGGGGAGTGGAATATATAGGAAATGGAATGGGTGGGAGTGTTTTCTATGCCTTTTTCTTTTTTGGCTACCCCCCATGTAAGGTGGGTAGCCTTCTGCAAGTCCAAGAAGGCACAATCTGCCCAGCTATCTCTTTCTTGTATTATCTCAATTAATCTTGAGTAAAAGCATATTAAGTTTGTGGTTCACGATCTTCCACTTCTAAAGCCAAGTTGTTTATGGTTTAATATTTTATTTTCGTCCAAGTGTTTGATCCATTTGTTTCTGATAACTTTTTCACATATTTTTGCTACTGTGCTTGTAAGGGATGGTCTGAAGTTTGTAGGATCTTCTTTGTTTCTTCCCTCATGTATATTGATACTATGTTTGCATCTTTCCAATCTTGTGGTACCTTTCCTTCTTTGAGTGAGAAGTCTATTCTCTTGTATAATTTGTCCGTCAGTTTGTCTATACACTCTTTCAGTATCCAATTTGCAATTCCATCCGGTCCTTGCGATTTCCTAACATGTAGGTTTTTTATTTGTTCTCATTTCTTTCTGTGTTACCATTATTTCTTTCATTTTAGGGGGTCTTTCTCATTGTCCATCTTCCCAAATTTGTGAGTTCTCAATTGTAAAAACAAACCTGAAATGTCTAATCATAACTTCTGCAATTTCTGTGTCGTCCATATATTCTGCATCTCCTTCACACAGTTTTACAATTTCATGTTTGTCTTTTAATTTATCATTTACATATCTGTAAGAGTTTAGGTTGATCCTTACGTTTGTCTATATATATATATATATATATATATATATATATAGATATATATATATATATATTTATATATATATATATATATATATATTTTTTTTTGTCTCTTTTCCATCTTTTCCAGGCTTTGTCTCTTCTGTCTGTAGCCACACTGCACCTTATGTTATACCAACACTTTATATAAATCTCTTTTTGCTTCTTCTTTGGTACATATTTATCAATTCCTTCCTTGTACTTTTCTTTGAATATGTTCCATTTGTCTTCCATCTTTGTTTTCTCTTTGGAGAATTTATCCCAGTTTGCATTTTGGAATTTTTTTCTTAGTTTTACAAAATCCATTTTGTTGTACATTAATCCTCCTTCTCTATGTTTATCATTCATTCTTACATTGTTTTGTTCTTTTAATTCAAACTCTATTAGTATATGGTCACTCTTTCCAATTGGTGTTTTATACTCCATTTTGTTCAGGATATCTGGTTCAAAAGTTAATATTTAGTCTAGTTTCGAGAGTTCTTCATTGTTTCTATATCTAGTATTTTCCTTAACCCATTGTGTTAAGGTATATTTGATGGTCATATCCAGCAGAATGTTGCTCCAAAGTTCTTCTCCCCCTTTTACTATCATTTCTTTCCAGATTATATCATTTGCATTAAAATCACCCATAATTACTATGTTACCACCCTCTTTCAGTAACTCATTTAGCACATTCATTGTGTCTTCCAGTAATTTAGAATGATCACTATCAGACCAAGCCTGTGTGTTTGGTGGCACACACTGCTACAAATTTTCTACTTTTAATATTTTTATTTACAACTTTTACCATAATTAATTCCACATTATATTACCTTTATTTATCTTTGTCACATTTAGACCCTTTTTGGTCAATATCATGACACCTCCCTTTTTATCTATTCAATTTTTCATCCAGTGGTTGTATAGACCTTGTGCCACCATACTTGTTGATAGAGGGCCTTTTATTTTTGTCTCCACAATTCCCATAATGTCAGGTTTCTCTATTTCCAGATAGTCGTTTAGTTCATTAATATGAGATGAGGTGCCTGAGAATTGTGATAGGGGTTACTAGGTTAGATAGAGTGAGAAATGAGGAGGTGAGGAGGAGAACAGGGGTGGAAAGGGAGTTGGGAGATAGGGTTGATGAAAGAGTGTTGGGATGGTTTGGACACATGGAAAGAATGAATGAAGAAAGATTAGTAAAAGAGGTGTGGAAGGCAGAGATGGAAGGAGTGAACATGAGGGGTTGACCTAGGATGAGATGGATGGATAGGGTAAAAGGGGCATTGGGAAAGAGGGGGTGGGGGATGAGGGTGAGGCAGTATGTATGAAAAATAAATTGACGCAGCCTGAAGGGATTTCTCCCCGTCTTTTCCTTTTCTGTTTGAGGGGACCGAGAGGGGGGGGTCGCCAATTTAATGAAGCGGCCTTGCTGTGGATGTGCTGTGTCTTGCGACACTGCTTCAGACCCAGGGCAGTGGACAAGATGCAGGGATGACCCATCATCCAGGAAGTGCCAGTATAAGAGGGAGGGAAGAGGGTGGAGGGGAGTGAAGTATGTAGGGGATGGACTGGGTAGGAATGAATTCTATGTCTTTGTTTTTTGGTTACCCCCCTTGTAAGGGGAAAAAAGCCTTGGTATATGTATGTATATAAATTTCTTTTACTATATTCCATTTCTCTTTCATCTTTGTTTCTTCATTTAAGAATTTTTCCCAATTTGTGTTTTTAAAGAATTTTCTTTCTCAAAATCCATTTTGCTGTACAATAGTGTTCCTTTTCTATGTTTCTCATTTCCTCTCAAATCCATTTGCTCCTTTAGTTCACATCCTGTTAGTATGTGGTCACTCTTCCCAATAGGGTTTTTGTAATCAATTCTGTCCACAATTTCAGGCTCTGACATAAGTACTATATCTAGTCTCGACAGTTCCTCTTTGTTTCTGTATCTGATATTTTCCTTTACCCATTGAGTCATTATGTATTCAATGGTCATATCCAGTAGTATGTTTCCCCAGTTGGTTCCCCACCCTTCACTGTCATTTCTTCCCAACATATTTCTTTTGAGTTAAAATCACACATGAATACTATATTTCCTCTTTTAAGTAAATCCATTCATTCTTTATGTCTTCCAATAGTTTGGAATGCTATCTCTCTGTCCAAGTATGTGTTTTGGGGGGTACATTACTACAGATTTTCTACTTGTCATGTTACTGTTTTCAACTTTCATCATAATCAATTCCACATTGTTTTTTCCCTCTGTTATCTTGGTCACATTTAACCCTTTCTTAATAAAAAATATTACTCCTCCACCCTGTTTTTCCTTTCAATTTTTTCATCCAATGGTTGTAGAGACCTTGTCCCACAGTGGTGGTGGAGGACTTTTTAACTTAGTTTCTACAATTCCCATTATGTCTGGTTTTTCTGATGCCAGATAGTCATTTAATTTGTTCAGTCCTGAAATCATGTTGTTTATGTTGGTATAAGCTATTTTTAAATTTTTCCTTTCATCCTCTATATATATATGTATATATATATATAAACCATTTTCTCAGCCTCAGGTCCATCACTCTCTCTCTCTCTCTCTCAAAAAAAAAAAAGAAAAAAAAAAAAAACTTTTTCAATTTTTTCATTTGCTCCATTTCAAAGTTCCTTTTCTTTCTCTTTTTCTTCATTGCTCATTTCTTTTTTTATCCATACATTTTTGTAATGTTCACTATTTGCTAGTTTTGTTGTTCTAGATAGTACTTCTGCTATCATTTGAGACCTAAGTTTTATTTTTAATGGCCTATATTGTTTTTTCCATTTTATGCAATTCCTCAATTTCTTTGCCCCATATTATGTCCTTCTTGAATCTCCTTCAGAATTGCTTTAGCAATCACTTTTTTTTTTTTTTTCTCTCTTATATCTAGGTAAATCATGTTTCTTTAATACCATAAACTACAATGCACTTTTTTTTATCCACAGTGTCCCTGACCAAATTTCCTTTTTCCTTAACCCATTCAACTCCGATGACAAGATGTCTTGTCATTTGGTCAAATAAAACAAAAAATCATAAAACACCAAAATGTTTGATCAAACACCAGAAAAATATGACGTCAGTCCTCGCTTCGCTCGCAGCGAAGCGAGGACTGACGTCATATTTTTCTGGTGTTTGATCAAACATTTTGGTGTTTTATGATTTTTTGTTTTATTTGACCAAATGACAAGACATCTTGTCATCGGAGTTGAATGGGTTAATTACTTTAATTACCATTTCTTTGGCATTTTCCTTCACTTGTTGCTCTATTATTTCTTTGAAAGATATTTTTTTATTTTCTTGTTTCACTTTCCATTGTTTATTTCTTGGAGATCAGTTTCTTTGATCGTCTCTTCCACTTTCTCGGTCACTGCTAGTTTTTTTGTTCCTTCACTTCTTTTTTTAAGGCCTCATTTCTGTTTATATCCTCATTTTTTGTTCTTTCATTCTCTTCCTTGACCATACTCAGTTCTTTTTTCAGTTCAAGCTCCCTGTTTTTTTTGTTTTTTTTGTTTTTTAGCTCACTTTTCAGTTCAATTATTTCATCTAATAAATCATTGATCTCCTTGTTTCTCAATATTTTTGTACCTAGGCTCTCCATCCATTTCTGTCCCACAACCCAAAATTGCGAATCTGGAAAATGTGTGCCCCTCAAACTTTTGGTAAGATTTTGGGGAATCATTCAAACATGTCCTTTTGGGAATTACCCCCAGTGGCAGTTCCACCCTACTTATGTCCAGACATCTATTTGCCAGTTCATTTTTCTTTGATTCACTATTGTTTTCTTCCATTTTTGAGTAATCAGCACTAAATTATACAAAGATTACTCCATTTTGGTCACTCAAGGTACACAACTCCCTTCCCATTTTGTAAACACAACTAGTGTCATTCCAAAATTTTCTAGCAATGAATCGGTGCTTAGCACTGCGGAGCTCTTTCCGGACATCCTACTCCAACCACTGCAAGTGTGAGAAATAATTTGGCACAGCCCAAAGTGATTTCTTTTCTGCATGAGGGGAGGGAGAGGGGGGGTCACCGATTTAATGAAGCAGCCTTGATGTGGATGTGCTGTGTCTTGTGACACTGCTTCTGTCCATGGGCAAGATTCAGGGATGACCCAGTCATCCAGGAAGTGCCAAGATAAGAGGGAGGGAAGAGGGTGGAGGGGAGTGGAATATGGTAGGGATGAAATGGGTGGGAGTGGATTTTATGCCTTTGTTTTTTGGCTACCTCCCTTATAAGGGGGCAAAAAGCCTTTGGTATATGTATGTATGTATGTATATACCATTATCTCGGTACTTTTTGGTGGTGCTTTCTTGTTAACTCCCTTCAACACTTGTGATGTTTGTAAGCAGTGTGCTGGTGGAGTGGCCCTACTTGAATTCATGTTAATTTGGAAAGGTGTGCAGATTAGGTATGTTTCTGTAGTTTATCTTAGATATGGATAATATTAATGAGATTGGTTTGTAGGATGCTTGGTTTTCTGGTAGTTTATTTAGTTTTGATATGGCTATTATATGCTCCTTTTTCCAGATTGTTGAAAATTTGTTGTATACCAGTATCTTAGATATGGTGAATATTAATGAGGTTGGTCTGTAGGATTGGTTTTCTAGTAGTTTATTTAGTTTTCATATGGCTATTATATGTTCCCTTTTCCAGTTTGTTGAAATTTTGTTGTATAGCCAGGAGTGGTTGGAAGTATCAGTCAAGGGCTTATTGCATTTAATTAATGTAATAGTAGTACTTTATGTTTTTATAACTTGGTTTTTCACTCTTTACAGGTGGTTCCTTGGCTCATGGAATATCAGGGTCCATAGAATCCCTAACAAGCATTGGGCGCGATAGTGTTATGTCTGCAAACTCACCTCCTGTGCGCAACACATCTCCCGACAACATTAGTGTTCCTTCCCGCTCACAATTGAATTCAACATCATCATTAGAGATCAGTCCTAAGATTGAGCAACTTTCTGAGCGTCTTGCTGCTGCTCATCTTGTGTCTCCTGTACGACCATTGGTGACCAACTCGGCACTACACATGCTTTGGCCTCCTCCACGTCGCATCACAGAGCTTCAGGGGAAGCCATGGAAACCACAGCGTGATCTTGGAGTATCCATGGTGCAAGGACAGGTGTCCATTCACAGGTAAGAACTGAAGTTTATTAGATAACTAGTGCTATTCTTATATAGAATAATGATAATAACAATTGAGTCAAGTTTTAATAACTAAAAGCCTCCAAAGAGTCCTTGGGTCCTTTTGTAGATTTCCTGGGAAGAAAAGTTGGGCTGCTATCTGTATTGTATTAGTGTATGTGCAGTCCAAAGGGATGTTTTTCTTGCCTGTTCCATGAATTTGTGAGTGGATTAGGAAATCTTATAATGAACTGATGGGAGTAAACCTTCTCCCAATGTAGCATCTTGATACCAGTTGAATACAGGAACAGGATAGTCATTACAGTAGCATTAGTAATGATATAAGCTTTTTGGATCGATTTAAATTAGTGCATAGAGGGTTTAGGGACAAATGTCAATGTAGTGGTATTTGGAGATTTTAATGCTAGGGTAGGAAAGGAACAAAAAGATGGAGTGGTTGGAAAATGTGGAGTTCCATGAAAAAAATTGTAGTAGAGAGTTGATGGAGATGTGTCTAGAAAGAGAGTTGATGATAGCATATACAGTGTGTATGAAAAAAGCCAAGCATAAGTACATATAGGAGAGTGGTGGATGGAAGGGTGGTAGATAGGGCTTTAATGGACTGCATATGGGTAACCATGAGATGATTAGGAAGAGTTTTGGATGTACATGTTTTAAGGGGAATATCAGATAATTTTTTGGTGGAAGGTAAGTTGAGAATGGAGGATAGATGGAGAAAGAGGAAAAGGACAGAAGGTAGGAAGGTGCTTACAGCAAACTGCTTAAATGAAAAAGAAAAGGAGAAGGAGTACAAGAAGCAGCTAAGAGAGGAGTGGGAGGGAGTGAAGGATAGAGTAGAACTAGGAGTGGAAGAGGAATGGGGATGGTATAAGGAGGGAGTCACAAGGTGTGTAAAGATGGTGTGTGAAACTAGGAGGACAAGAGGAAATGGAAGGGTAGTGAGTGGTGGGATGAGGAAGCAAAGAAGGTTGTAGAAGAGAAGTGAACATTCACAGATTGGTCACAAAATAAGATGAGGGAATCATATGAGAGGTACAAAGAAAAGAGAAGTAAATCATAAGATACATATACCAAAGGCTTTTTCACCTTACAAGGGAGGTAGCCATAAAACAAAGGCATAAAATCCACTCCCACCCATTCCATCCCATCCACCCCCTCCCTCCCTCGTATCTTGGCTCCTCCTGGATGATGGGTCATCCCTGCATCTCGCCCACTGCCCTGGGTCAGAAGCAGTGTCACAAGATATAGGACATCCAGAGGAAGACTGCTTCATTAAATTGGCATCCCATCCTCTCTGTCCTCTCATGCAGAAATGAAGAAGTTGGGGAGAAATCCCTTCTGGCTGCATCAATTTATTTTTCACACGTACTCCCTGTCCCCATCCCCCACCTACTTCCCCTCATGCATCACAGCATCATTCATACACAACCATTTTCCATTCACCCCTATCATCTGTCCTCTCCCATCCTTCCTCAACAAACATTCCCCTCTTTCCCAATGCCCCTTTTATCCCATCCATCCATCTCATCCTGGGTCATCCCTCATGTTCACTCCTTCCACATCTGCCTTCCACACTTCTTTAACTAATCTTTCTTCACTCATTCTTTCCATGTGTCCAAACCATCCCAATACTCTTTCATCAACCTTACCTCCCAACTCCCTTCCCACCCCCGTTCTCCTCACCTCATTACTCACTCTATCCAGCCTAGTAACTCCTATCATACTTCTCAGGAGGTAAAGATGGCATAAGATAAAGAAAGCAAAAAGGAGAGCGAATGTGAAATAGGGTAAGAGCATGACAGGAAATTTGTAAAGTAATAAAAAGATGTTTTGGAAGGAAATTAAGAGAGGAAAAGGAGGCAAATCAAGTAGAGAAGTAAAGGTAAGAGATGCAGATGGAGAGATGATAATGGAAGAGATGGCATCAAGAGGAAGATGGGCAGAGTATTTTAGGGAGTTGCTAAATGCCCTGTCTGGGGTATCGGCTGCATGTTATAGTGGCTAAGTAGCATGTAGCTGATACTTTAGGGTCTATATGGGGCACCTCTACGGACCAGAGCCACACATCATTTTGTCTGTGATAGAGGAAATCTCTGTTCATAGAGAAATGATGATACTTTATTATACTGAGGAACACTTAAAAAAAGTAAAGGCATAAGAAGGTCAAGGAGGAGTTTTCCAACCAGTACCCTAAGGTTTGGGTCTTTTAATGTGTGTGGATGTGGTACAGATGAGAGTAAAAGGGAAGAGATAGGCAGTATGTTTGTGAGAAGAAAGATGGATGTGTTGGCATTGAGTGAAACAAAGTTGAGAATGAGGGGCAAGTGTGGGTTTGGAAGTGTAGTTGGGAGGTTCTCAGGAGTGAAGAGAGGACAAGGGAGAGAAGGGGTGGCTATACTAGTAAGTATTTGCCCAGTTGTATTATACAGGAAGGGAGCTATGCTCGTAGTGACCCGTCTTTGTATCTTTCAGCATCAAGTTTGCTCTTAAATTCTTGAATAGCTTTTGCACACACTTGCTTTATCTAATTTATTCCAGGTATCCAGCACTGTGTGGGAAGCTCTTCTTTTTCAGATCTCTTCTATAATTATCCTTTCTGAGTTTCTTTTCATTTCCTCTTGTTTATCTATTGTCCCACTTTAATAAATCATCTCTATCTAGGATTTCCATTCCTTTCATGATTCTGTAAATAGTCAGTAGATTTCCTCTTTCTCTTCTTTGTTCCAGAGTTGGAAGTTCCAATTTGGACAATCTTTGTTCAAATGTCAATTTGGAGAGTGTTGGTGTCATCTTTGTCATTGCTCTTTGTATTCTTTCCAATTTCTTTATATTCTTTTTAGTATTGGGTGTCCATAGTGTTGCAGCATACTCCAATTTTGGTGTTATCAGTGTAACTAATATTTTCTGGACTATTTCCTCATCCAAATAGTCAAATGCCACTTTCATCAACCTTAGTAGGTCGAAGGTTTCTCCAACTATTTTATTGATATGTTTGTCTGGTAAGTGTGTAGTGGAGTTGAAGGAGGTTTCTTCAAGGTTAATGTGGATAAAGGTGAAAATGGGAAGGGAGATGTATTTATCTAGTTGTATTATATAGGAAGGGAGCTATGCTTGTAGTGACCTGTCTTTGTATCTTTCAGCATCAAGTTTGTTCTTAAATTCTTGAATAGTGTTTGCACACACTGTTGCCTTATCTAATTTATTCCACTCTGTGGGAAGCTATTCTTTTTCAGATCTCTTCTATAATTATCCTCTTTGAGTTTCTTTTCATGTCCTCTTGGTTATCTATTTTCCCACTTTAATAAATCATATCTATCTAGGATTACCATTCCTTTCATGATTCTATAGTCATTAGATTTCCTCTTTCTCTTCTTTGTTCCAGAGTTGGTAGTTCCAATTTGGACAATGTTTGTATGTCAATTTGGAGTATGTTGGTGCCTTTTTTTGTCATTGCTCTTTGTATTCTTTGTCATTTAGTTATATTCTTTTTAGTACTACGACTGTCCCTCCGTTATGCTGTCCCCCAACCCCTTGTTGCTGTCCTGTACCATTTCTCTGAGTATTCTTTTTCTGTGGTGGGGGAAAAGAATACTGCCATCAAATATTCCCACTTGGATCGTAAAAGGTGAGAAAAAAGGGACGAGGATTGGGACTAGGCATCCTTCTCCTTGTAGCCCCACAGGGATATTCCTAAACGAAAAAGTGAAGGCATAAGAGGGTCTGGGAGTTCTCGGAAAAGCACCCTAAGGTTTGGGTCTTTTAATGTGCGTGGATGTGGTACAGATGAGAGTAAAAGGGAAGAGATAGGTAGTATGTTTGTGAGAAGAAAGATGGATGTGTTGGCTTTGAGTGAAACTAAGTTGAAAGGGATGGGTGAGTGTAAGTTTGGGAGTGTAAGTGGGAGGTTATCAGGAGTGAAGAGAGGGCGAGGGAGGGAAGGGGTGTCTATTCTAGTAGGTGAAGAGATAGGTAAACGTGTAGTGGAGTGGAAGGAGGTTTCCTCAAGGATAATGTAGATGAAGGTGAAACTGGTAAAGGAGATGTGGGTCCGTGTAAGTGCATATGGGCCTGGCAGTGAGAAGAGTGTAGAAGAAAGGGAGGCCTTTTGGATAGATTTAAATGAGTGCATAGAGGATTTAGGAAGAAATGTCAATGTAATAGTACTGGGAGACCTTAATAATGTTCCAATCGATGGAGTGGTTGGGAAATGTGGAGTTCCAGGAAAGAATCGTAGTGGAGAGTTGATGGTGGAAATATGTCTAGAAAGAGAGTTGATGATAGCAAATACAGTGTTTCAGAAGAAAATCAAGCATAAGTACACATGGGAGAGGGTGGCGGAGGGAAGGGTGGTAGATAGAGCGCTAATGGATTATGTAGTGGTAAATAGGATTATGATAGGAAGAGTTAAGGATGTACATGTGCTAAGGGGAGAGGGTGGGGGAATATCAGATAATTTTTTGGTGGAAGGTAAGTTGAGAGTGGAGGATAGATGGAGAAAGAGGAAAGGGACAAAAGGTAGGGAGGTGCTTATAGTGAACTCTTTGAATGAAAAGGAAAAGGAGAAGGAGTATGAAAAGAAGCTGAAGGAGTGGTAGGGAGTGAAGGATAGAGTAGAGCTAGGTGTGGAGGAGGAATGGGGATGGTTCAAGGAGGGAGTCATAAAGTGTGCAAGGATGGTGTGTGGAACACGAAGCACAGGAAGAAATAGAAGAAAGGGTAGTGAATTGTGGGATGAGGAAACAAAGAAGGTTGTAGAAGAGAAGAAGCGAGCATTCACAGATTGGTTACAAAAAAGGACGAGGGAGTCATATGAGAGGTACAAAGAAAAGAAAAGAGAAGTAAAACAAAAGGTAAAGGAGGCAAAAAGGAGAGCAGATGTGAAATGGGGTAAGAGTATGACAGAAAATTTTGAAAATAATAAAAAGATGTTTTGGAAAGAAATTAACCACTTCCATACGGTGCCGCATACGTAGGCGGCATGAGGAGCAAGTGGATATGTGGGGCTGCCATATCGGCGTCTTGATTATATTTATTGTAGTTGCCCCTGCATAATGACATACTCTCTAAACTGTCTTTAATAACATTTTCTATGGTTATCAAAATTCACGGGTGAAAGAGAGAACGATCGATATAAGCGGTGACTATATTTTATGATGCGAGTATTATTGCGACACATCGTACGTCTGGCAGATAATGCTGCCCGCAAGATTTTGGCCTGGAGTGAAGAGGTTAAAAGAGGAAGAGGAGGCGAATCAAGTAGAGAAGAAAAGGTAAAAGGTGCAGATGGAGAGATGATAATGGAAGAAAAGGCAGTAAGGGGGAGATGGGCAGAATATTTTAGGGAGTTGCTAAATGTGAAGGAGGATAGGGAGGGAAAGACAGCTGCAGTGGGAAATGTGAAGAAAATGAGAGTGATGAGTGAGGAGAATGGAGGAGAAATACGGAAGGATGAGGTGAAGGCAGTCGTTAAGATGATGAGAGCAGGTAAGGCACCTGGTCTGGATGGATGCCATGCAGAATGTCTGAAAAAGGGAGGTACAGTGATGGTGGACTGGCTGGTGAAGTTATTTAATGTTTGCTGGCTAGAGGGTAGAGTGCCGGAGGACTGGAGGAGTGCCTGTATAATTCCACTTTACAAGAGAAAAGGGGACAAGTGTGAATGTAGTAGTTTCAGAGGGATTAGCTTGTTAAGTGTAGTTGGGAAGGCTTATGGGGGATCTTGATTGAGAGGATTAGGAGAGGAACAGAGTGAGTAATTGTTGAGGAACAGTGTGGATTTAGGACAGGTAGAGGTTGTGTAGATCAGATCTTTGTGGTAAGACAGATATGTGAGAAAGCTATAGGAAAGGGGAAGGATGTTTTTTTGGCTTTTATGGATCTGGAAAAGGCTTATGATAGGGTAGACAGAAAGGCACTGTGGGAGGTTATGCAGATATACGGAATAGGAGGAAAGCTTCTGGAAGCTGTCAAGAGTTTTTATGAGAGTAGTAGAGCTTGTGTCAGGATTAGAAATGGAGAGAGTGAGTGGTTTGAGGTAAAGGTGGGACTTCGTCAAGGATGCGTTATGTCGCCCAGGCTGTTCAACTTATACATGGATGGAGTAGTGCGAGAGGTAAATGCAAGGGTAGTGGGTCAGGGATTGGAGATGGTTAAAGAAAATGGAGAAAAGTGGGAGGTGAGCCAGCTGTTGTTTGCGGACGACACTGCGCTTGTGGCAGGATTGAGGAAGTTGGTGGCAGAGTTTGGGAGAGTGTGTGAAAGAAGAAAATTGAAGATAAATGTGGGTAAAAGTAAGGTGATGAGATGTACAAGGGGTGAAAGTAGCAGCAGACTGGAAGTGAGCATTAAGGGAGAGCGACTGGAGGAAGTGGATAGTTTTAGATACTTGGGTGCAAATGTGGCAGGAAAAGGTGGGGTGAAGGTGGAGGCAGAATGTAGATTGAGAGAAGCGAGTAAATACCTTGGTGGATTAAAGAGTGTAATGAGGAATAGACATTTGGGAATGGATGCTAAGAGGAGACTGTATGAAGGAGTGATTGTGTCAACAGCACTGTATGGGGCAGAAACATGGAACATAAGAGAGGAAGAGAGAAGGAGTTTGAATGTGTTTGAGATGAGGTGTCTGAGAAGTATGATGGGGGTTACTAGGCTAGATAGAGTGAGAAATGAGGAGGTGAGGAGAAGAACGGGGATGGAAGGGAGTTGGGAGATAGGGTTGATGAAAGAGTATTAGGATGGTTTGGATACATGGAAAGAATGAGTGAAGAAAGACTAGTAAAAGAGGTATGGAAGGCAGATGTGGAGGGAGTGAACATGAGGGGACATCATAGGATGAGGTGGATGGATGGGGTGAAGGGGGCTTTGGGGAAGAGGGGAATGTCTGTTGAGGAAGGACAGGAGAGGACAGAAGACAGGGGTGAATAGAGAATGGTTGTATATGGATGATGTTGTGATGCATGAGGTGGAGTGGGCAGGGGGATGGGGGGTGAGGTAGTATGTGTGAGCAAAATTTGATGCAGCCCGAAGGGATTTCTCCCCGTCTTCTCCTTTTATGCATGGGGGAACAGAGAGAGGGGGTCGCCGATTTAATGAAGCGGCCTTGCTGTGGATGTGCTGTGTCTTGTGACACTGCTTTTGACCCAGGGCAGTGGACAAGGTGCAGGGATGACCCATCATCCAGGAGGTGCTAAGATAAGAGGGAGGGTGGAGGGGTGTGGAGTGTATTCAGGGATGAAATGGGTGAGAATGATTTTATGCCTTTTCCTTTTTGGCTACCTCCCTTGTAAGGGGGAAAAAGCCTTGGTATATGTATGTATGTATGTATGAAAAAGGCTTATGACAGGGTAGACAGGAAGGCACTGTGGGAAGTTTTGCAAATATACGGAATAGGAGGAAAGCTTCTAGGAGCTGTCAAGAGTTTTTACAAGAGGAGTAGAGCATATGTCAGGATCAGAAATAGAGAGAGTGAGTGGTTTGAGGTAAAGGTGGGACCTTGTCAGGGATGTGTTATGTCACCCTGGCTGTTCAATTTATACATGGATGGGGTGGTACGAGAGGTAAATGCAAGGGTGGTGGGTCAGGGATTGGAGATGGTTAAAGAAAATGGAGAAAAGTGGAAAGTGAGCCAGCTGTTGTTTGCAGATGACACTACCCTCAGAGGAGGGATTGAGGAAGTTGGTGGCAGAGTTTGGGAGAGTGTGTGAAAGAAGAAAGTTGAAGATAAATGTGGGTAAAAGGTGATGAGATGTACAAGAGTGGCAGCAGACTGGAAGTGAGCAGTAAGGGAGAGCGACTGGAGGAAGTGGATAGTTTTAGATACTTAGGTGCAAATGTGGCAGGAATGGGTGAAGTGGAGGTGGAGGTAGAATGTAGATTGAGAGAAGTGAGTAAATGCCTTGGTGGATTAAAACATGTAATGAGGAATAGACATTTGGGAATGGATGCTAAGAGGAGACTGTATGAAGGAGTGATTGTGCCAACAGCACTGCATGGGGCAGAAACATGGAACATAAGAGAGGAAGAGAGAAGGAGTTTGAATGTGTTTGAAATGAGGTGTCTGAGAAGTATGATGGGGGTTACTAGGCTAGATAGAGTGAGAAATGAGGAGGTGAGGAGGAGAACAGGGGTGGTAAGGGAGCTGGGAGATAGGGTTGATGAAAGAGTATTAGGATGGTTTGGACACATGGAAAGAATGAGTGAAGAAAGACTAGTAAAGGAGGTATGGAAGGCAGATGTGGAGGGAGTGAACATGAGGGGGTGTCCTATGATGAGATGGATGGGTGGGGTGAAAGGGGCTTTGGGGAAGAGGGGAATGTTGAGGAAGTATGTGAGAGGAGAGAAGAAGGGTGAATGGAGAATGGTTGTATATTGATGATGTTGTGATACATGAGGTGGAATGGGTGGGGGGTGAGGGAGTATGTGAGGAAAATTTGATGCAGCCCGAAGGGATTTCTCCCCGTCTTCTCTTTTTCTGCATGGGGGGACGGAGAGGGGGGGGTCACTGACTTAATGAAGCAGCCTTGCTGTGGATGTGCTGTGTCTTGCAACACTGCCTCTGACCCAGGGCAGTGGACAAGATGCAGGGATGACCCGTCATCCAGGAGGTGCCAATATAAGAGGGAGGATGGAGGGTGGAGAGGAGTGGAGTGTATTTAGGGATGGAATGGGTGGGAATGGTTTTTATGCCTTTTTCTTTTTGGCTACCTCCCTTGTAAGGGGGAAAAAGCCTTGGTATATGTATGTATTTACTTAGTTGTAGTATATGGGAAGGGAGCTATGCTCATGGTGACCCATCTTTGTATCTTTCAGCATCAAGTCTTTTCTTAAAATTTTGAATAGTGTTTGCACACACTGTTTCTTTATGTAAATTATTCCAGGTATCCAGTACCCTCTGTGGGATTTTTTTTTTTTTTTTTTTCTCTCTCTCTCTCTCTCTCTCTCTCTCTCTCTCTCTCTCTCTCTCTCTCTCTCTCTCTCTCTCTCCAGATCTCTTCTATAGTTATCCTTTTGAGTTTCTTTTGTCCTTTTATTTTTCCACTGTCCCATTTTAATAAATCATTCCTATCTAGGATTGCCATTCCTTTCATGATTCTATAAATACTCAACAGATCTCCTCTTTCTCTTCCTTATTCCAGAGTTGGTAATTCCAATTTGGACAATCTTTGTTTGTATGTTAATTTGGAGAGAGTTGGTACCAACTTTGTCATTGCTCTTTGTATTCTTTCTAATTTATTTATATTCTTTTTAGTACTGGGTGTCCATAGTGTTGCTGTGTACAACAGTTTTGTTATTATCAGTATAACTAATATTTTTTTTAATCATTTCCTCATCCAAGTAGTCAAATGCCACTTTTATTGACCTTAATAGGTTGAAAGTTTCTCCAACTATTTTATTGATATGTTTGTCCAGTGTCATGTCTTTGCTGATTATTACTTCAAAGTCTCTTTCAGAGTTCATTTTTTTTACTTCTTCACCAATTTTATAATTTCTTGATATTCTATTTTTACTTTTCCCAAACTCCATTATACTACACTTCTTGATATTGAAGTTCACATCCCACTTGTGAGTCCATTTCCAGATTTTGTCCAGGTCTAACTGTAATGATTCTTAATTCTCCTATGTTCTTACTTTCTGTAGTATTTTTGCATCATCTGCAAAGAAATTCATATAACACTCTACTCCTTCATCCATGTCATTTATATATATGGCAAACATGATTGGAGCCAGTACCAAACCTTGTGTGACACCACTTATCATGTCTTTCCAATTCGAGTATTTGTCTCTAATTACTACCCTCATTTTTCTCCCAGTCAGGAAGTCTTCTATCCATTCCAATAATTTTCCTCTAATGCCACCTATTGATTCTATTTTTCTTATTAGTTTCTTGTGTGGTACCCTATCAACTGCTTTTTGTAGGTCTAGAAAGGCACAGTCTGCCCATCCATCTCTTGTGTTATTTTAACTAGTCTCGAATAGAAGCAGATCAAGTTTGTTGTAGATGATCTTCGTTGTCTTAACCACTTCCATACGGTGACGCCTACGTAGGCGGCATGAGGAGCAAGTGGGCACTCGATGATGCCGATGTCGGCATCTTGATTATATTTATTGTAGTCGTACCTACGTAATTTCCATTCTCTCTAAACTGGCTTCATCAATTTTCTATGGTTATCAAAATACAAGGGTGAAAGAGAACGAACGATTGAGCACTGACTTTATTTTTTATAATGCGATAATTATGACGCAACATCGCACGTTGGGCAGTTAATGCTGCCAGACGTGCGATGTGCCCTGGAGTGAAGAGGTTAATCCAAATTTGGATTCAGTATAGTTTTATCTTTCAGATGTTTAACCCATTTACTTTAGATAACTTTTTCACATAATTTTGTTACTGTGCTTGTTAGGGAGACCGGCCTGTAGTTGGCTGGATCTTCGTTGTTTCCTCTTTTATATATTGGTACAATATTTGCATTTTTCCAGTCCTATGGTACCTTTCTTTGAGTATTTAATTATATTGTATATTTTGTTCGTCAACTCCTCTATGCATTCTTTCAGTATCCAATTTGCAATTTCATCTTGACCATGTGATGTTCTGACATCAAGGTTTTTTATTTGGTCTCTGTTTTCCTTCTGTGTTACAGTTATTTTCTTCATTGGAGGGGATTTCTCTCTATTCCCTCACAGTTCAGATAATTTTCAATTGTGAATACCGATTTGAAATGATTGCTTATAATTTCAGCCATTTTTAGTTCTGTATATTCATATTTTCCCTGGCACAGCTTTTCTATTTCTTATTTATTTTTTAGTTACCATTTACTATTGGAAAAGGATCTGTTTTCCTCATCCAAACAAATAATTCTTACTATAGTTAAACTAATTCAAAAGAGAAAGTTGATCTTACCTTCTTCTTGATAATTTAGATGTAAATTTTAGAAAAGGCGGATTTTCGAGAGACCGGTTTTAACTCGGCCGAGTTATACTTACGTCCCTTTCGCCCTTTTAAGTTTATCCGTTATTTTCAATTATGTAATTTTATTCTTTAAAGAGAGGTTTCTCTTTACAGTTGGGAGTAAATGTTCCTCCGAAATTGATCTTCTGTAGTTTCAGTTGACACAAATTCTAAGCGTCTTAACTTGACGAAAACTATTATTTGAGTGAATCCGGTCGCAGGCCACACGCAATATCTATAATTTTCGCGACCATTGTTTACTTTTCACCGACCAGAATTTTCGGTACAGTATTTATTTCATACGTTTAAATTTTTTCAATAGACTAAAAATTATCAGTAGCAATTGATCATTAACATTATTAATCATTCAGATTTTATCCAATAATTTAAATATACATAATTTATTACTTTAATGAAATTAAACTTCTAGAGTTCAATAAACGAGTTCAATATGACGTCACCTTTTACGTAATTTCTAATATACTCCAGACAAGAGATTGCATTTGTAACAAATGCAATGCAATGCAACGCATCGCAACGCAACCTTGTGTCCAAATCAATATAAATACAAATGATTCAATAAGATTTAATGCCTCTAATCAATCTTTAATAAAACAATTTCTCACCCTTAGATTAAGGGTAAAGTATCTGAACCACCACCTAAACTCGTGTATCCTCACCCCAGAACCAGGGTGTAGCATTTTACCCAACACCTAATACACAATTTATAATTTATAAATAATCAAGTTTATTTCTCATAAGTTCACGCTGCTTTAATGCAGCCTTTCTTTTTGGTTTGAGATCTCTATTATTTGCAGATGGAGCTTGAGGATTTGTTTGATTTGAGTCGTTTCCAGTATCTACCTCTGAAGGTTGTGATGGGTTTTGACTTCCAAGAGTGATATTTAATTCCATGGGATACAAATTCTTTATTGTATGGAAGGCAATTTCTCCATTATTTTGTTTCACTTTAACAATCCGAACCTTATTGTCATGTCCAATAATTATCTCTAATATTATTCCCATTAACCAAAAAGGTCTGGGTTTATTTGGATGTTTAATCAAAACTACATCTCCTTTCTTTATCTTGTCAGACCATTCTTTCTGGTAAAGATTTTTTGCATGATCCCTTAAACTCAGAAGATAGTCTTCATACCACAATCTTCTAAATTCCTCAAACATCTCATTCTGCTTGCAAAGTGCATTTTCAAGATTTTCCTGATTTTCATCATTAACCCAAATATCAGTTTCATCTTTGAACATCAATGAACCAATGTTGTTAAGTTTGAGGAATGAATTTGGAGTTATAAATTCAAATTCTTCTGAACTGGCTCTATAAGTGAGAGGCCTAGAATTAATGGCATTTTTTATGTTTGAAAGGGCAGTCAGAAACTCAAAATATGTTGATTTAG
Organism: Oratosquilla oratoria; assembly: GCF_046742065.1. Lineage (NCBI taxonomy): Eukaryota > Metazoa > Arthropoda > Malacostraca > Stomatopoda > Squillidae > Oratosquilla > Oratosquilla oratoria. The sequence goes on from NC_134796.1 coordinate 24,959,023, forward strand.
ATCTTCCAATTGCCTTATACAGACAGTTTTTTACTGTTCTGATAAGACGTTCCCAAGCTGCTCCAACCCATGCTGAATATACTGGGATTCTTACATGTTTGATTTTGTTTTTTGAGAGTTCATCCAAAAATTCATTCGACTCGAGAGTTCTCTCTAATATGTCTCCACCTTTCACAAATGATCGGGCATTATCACTGTACAAGTAAGTTGGAATAGTATACTGATTACAAAATCTTTGAAAGGCCAGAATGAAATTCTTAGTTGACATGTCAGGCAACAACTCAAAATGGACAGCCCTGATATTAAGGCAAGTGAAAATCAATATAAAATATTTACTCAAAGCATTAGTATTATCTTTCCTCAAAAACACATGACCTGTATAATCAACTCCCACATGATTGAAAGGTCTAATCAGATTCATGTGCTGCTTAGGCATACTGGTTACTTTAGGGTAATTATAGGCAAGTGCATTATACTTCTGGCAAATTTTGCAGTCCTTAATTGAAGCTTTAACAGAAGATCTACCCTTTGGGATCCAGAATCCTTGGGACCTTAGGAAATTTAAGGTAGTACTGACTCCCATGTGTTGTACCTGAGCATGACAAAATCTGGTAAAAAGTACAGTGAAAAAGTTATCTTTTCCCAAAAGTACAGGATTGTGTACATTATAATCAAAATAAAGTGATTTGGAAATCCTTCCTCGTGATCTCAGGATGCTCTTTTCATCAAGAAACAAGTTTAAATTCAATACTAAGGAAGGCACTTCTGAATTTTTAAAGTTACTTGACTTGAGTGTATCCACTTGTTTAAGGAAGCTAATTTCTTTAGCAAAACTGATTGACTGATTTATCATGATCCAATAATCCAATGCCTTCTCATGAGAGTTTTCACCACTTTTCATACAAATCCACTTGAAGAGATACTCAGTGATTTTCATAACTTTATTATAGTTTGAAAACTTATTAATGTCAAAAATAGGTTTCATTTCAACTTCCTTTCCTTGCATGGTATTGAGAGTATTGATATTTTGATTCATCAGATTAAAACCCACACTCAACAATGGGTATTTAGGCCATGTATTTAAATCATATTTCATCCAATCTGGTCCCTTGAGCCAAAATTCAAAATTATCGATGAATTTGCTGTAGGTTAAGCCTCTAGTTAAGAGATCAGCTGGATTATTTTCAGTTTTGACATAATTAAAACTAATGGGAATGTTATAATCCCTTTCAAGCTGTTGTAGTTTACTATCCATTTCACCTATTCTATTTTTGACAAACTTAGATTTTAGTTTAGTCTGTCTGGTTATTAACCAGTTGAGCACAACTTGCGCATCAACAGCAATATTAATATAGTTGAATCTTATATTGGAATAGGCATTCAAAATAGTGGATATGCACTTTAAAGCAAGAATCACTCCAAGTAGCTCCAAGACTGGGATGCTATGTTCTTTTTCCTTGTTAGCAGGAGCCACTTTTGCTTTAGCAAATAAGAGGGAACTACTTTCCTTACTGGTACCATAAGCAACAAACCCAAAGCAATTTTGTGAGCTGTCACTAAAAATATTAAGTCCATATTCTTCATTCTCATTTAATGCCTGCCTATTAAAGGAGACCTGATTGGCTTTCTCAAAACCAGGTTTGATATTATCCCATTCATTTATTATGTCCTCAGGCAATTTTTCATCCCATCCTAATTTGTGTTGCCATACCTTCCTCATCAATAACTTTCCTTTGATACTAATGGGTAAGACTAACCCCAGTGGATCGAACAAACTTGAAGTCTCGTTTATCAATTGTCTTTTAGTACTGACAGAGTGAAATTCAACAGGTGCAAGCTGCATCTCATCCATATTAGGATTAAATCTGTATCCTAAAATTTTCTCTGTCTCATTTGAATGTTCAACTAATTTGCCATCCTTTTCTATCAGTTGTCTCAGTTCAAGTGAATTTGAATTCCAAGATCTTAAAATAAAACCACCAAGAGCCATTCTTTCATAGCAAAGCCGATAAAGGTCAGTCATTTCCTTAAAATTATTGCCTGTGAATATTAAATTATCAACATAGAATTGACTGGAAAGAATGTCAGTGCATTTGTCAAGTGGAAATTTACTGGCATGTTTCTTCATTACATAATGTAGAATGAAGGGTGATGATGTAAATCCAAATACTAGAGTTCTATATCTATAAGCAATCAATTTATCCCTTTCCCAAAGGAAACAAAAACGGTTCTTATCAAACTCTTGGCTGAGCCTAATTGACAGGAATGCCTGCTTGATGTCACTCAGCAAGATTATATCATTAGTTCTAAAGCAAAATAACAGTTTAAGCAAGGACTCCATTAGATCAACTCCAGTATATGCAGCCTCATTCAAAGAAGGTAGATTCTTATCAGTCTTTAGTGAGCAATTGAAAACTGGTCTAATCTTAGTCGAGACCTGCTCTTCCATCTTAATGACTGGCCTATGTGGAATCCAAGTGTGATTATTCACCTTTTCATCAGAAAAGTCTATTTCAATCTGCTCTATGATTCCATCCTGAAGCTGCTTATCAAAGACCTCTTCATATTTTTCATATAGATTTGACTTTTTAAGATTTTTTGAAACTCTCCCTAAAACTTTTCTGGCAACCTGAAAATTAGAAGGGACCAGTTCTATTTTTTCTGAATACCAAGGAAGCTTAACTTGGTAATGGCCATCTTTAAACTGAATAGCTTCATTAAATCTAGCAATTTGTTCTTGATCCTCTGAACTATAAATTTCATTCTTACTAATTCCAATAGATTCCAAGCTAAAGAGATATTCTATCCCATTTTCAATATCTGAATCATTTAGAATGTTTTCTAGAGGATTAAAATAAGATTTAATTGGATTAAATATCAGATTAACTGAGGTGTCAGGAACTTTAGAAGACTTCTGACATTGATAGATTTGAACTTTATTACTTGCCGTTTTTTTACTAATTTGAGAAGCCTGTTTCCTAGTCAAAAAATGATTGACATTACCAATAGGAATTACTTTATTTCCAATTACCATGCAGCTCCCTTGCAAGCATGAGGCAAATGAACATTCTGGAAGGAATTGAAGCAAGTCTACACCTATCAATGCATCCACCTCTATTAATTCATTATCCTGATTTAATCCAAAGGCTTCATCAGCCAATTCAAATCCTTGATCTTTTATATTTTCTAGGGCTTCATTCATACCCGGTACAACAAAACTTATGCTGAGTGAAGGGTCAATAAGAAATGGCATTTGAATTATCTTATTCATTTTAACACCTATTAAGGTTTGCTTAAAGCTCTTAACTTCAGCTCCAATGAATGTCTTTACATTGAAGTCTATCTTATTTAACGAGTCTAAATCCGTACACAGCTCTTTAGCAACTCTTGCTGACATGTAGGATCGCTGACTCCCTGTATCAATTAAACATCTGATCTTCTTACTCTGTTTACCACGAATAAATTCCAAAGTTACAGTAGGGGAAATGTAATCATTTTCAGAATTTTGTTGAGATGTTAAACAAAGATGATTATTACTAGTAGTAGGTCCTTTAAATTCAGGACAAAGGGGTGCTATATGGCCATAAGAATTACAGTGTTTACAACCATATTTTAATTTATTTTGCTTGCCAAAGCATTCATCTTCTTTATGACCAGATCCAGCACAACGTGCACAGAGACCTAACTCCTGTACTCTCTCTGTCTTATCCTTAAGAGTTGAATATTTTTCACACTGTCCCAAGGAGTGACCTGATGCACTGCACAATTTACAAATAAAGTTTTTAGAGGGAGCAACCTTATTTTGACTTGTCTTGAAAATTTGAAGAGAACTTTTAATTTCTTTGGGTGCATTTTTTGAATTTTCTTTGGCCTTATTGATTTTATCAGATCTAGGCAAAGTAGTTTTACAGGTCTTAATTAGAGTCTTAATAATGTCATTATATGACTCAAAGATTTCAGTCAAGGTAGGATAGTTGTTATATTTATGAACCAGTTCCCTTTTGAATGCTGTAGGCAACTTATTAAAGAGAATATGACTCAATAATAAATTTCCAGGAGAATTTTTCATTGTAAAATCATAGCCATGATTAGACTTTAATTCAAAGATGTATGCTCTAATTTCAATGATGAATGACTTTAATGCAAAAAACTCCTCGTCATATCCTTGAGGAACTGTTGCGCTTAGAATCCTTCGGAAAGTTTCATCCACTATAAAGGGTACATCCAGAAATTCATCTTTCAATAATCTTAGTGCAATATCATAATTTTCATTTATGATAGACAAATGGCTAATGATTTTCAAAGCATAACCCCTAAGATAACTATGTAAATAACTAAGCTTCACTGCCTGGGACATACTCTCCTTATTACCTATGACATTATTAAACTGATTGAGGAAAGAAGAAAAGGTAAATTTATCCTTTTCTGTTCCATCAAAAACGCCGCAAGATAAGGGAGGCGGTTTAGTATCAAAATGGTCTAGCCTATTGAGTGTTTCAACAAATCTATCAGCATCTATAGAGCTTGTAGAGTGATTATTGGATTTATTCCCTGCCATTTTAAATTCCTCAAATTCTGATAGACTTTCATCTATTTCCATATGATAGCCTACTTGCTTATCTACTTCACTAGTAAATGTGTCAAATTTCTTAACATCTACTTCATTTTCCTTTAGAAGATCTAAAATCTGTTCATCTTTAACTTTAATTTCACTTATAACTTGATCAATAATATCTAATTGTTTACTACAGAAATTAACGTTCAATGTCTTTTTACTAAGTGAATCCTTTAATTTATTAAGAATCAGAGTAACTTTTCTTTTAAGTATACCCCTTTCTCGTTTCAATTTAACCAATGCAGTCTCAAATCCAGCTTCATCCTTATCCTCATTATCATTATCACTTGTCATGATTAGACTGTATTGATACAAAGTACAAAAAAATATTCAGGTAGTTCTAGCCTATACATAAAACAATTCAATTTCACTAAACATACGCCATAATTCAACTACACAAACCAACCTGGACACAAGGTTTCCACTAAGAACAAATAGGCCGTAGTATACACTAGGCGAACTTGACAAACTCATTTAATTGAACTCTTGAAACTATTATATAAAACAACTCAATTTACTTACGAATATGTGAAGCCTTTTAATAATAATCGGCACAGTGAATCAACAATTACTTTTTTATTATAAACAAATAGGCCCACTTAAAAGGCTCGAATACTGAATCAATTCACGGAGGCTATGGCGAATTAGATTATGCCGAGTCTTGATGTTAATAAATCCTCTCTTTAAATATATTGGAAAAGGATCTGTTTTCCTCATCCAAACAAATAATTCTTACTATAGTTAAACTAATTCAAAAGAGAAAGTTGATCTTACCTTCTTCTTGATAATTTAGATGTAAATTTTAGAAAAGGCGGATTTTCGAGAGACCGGTTTTAACTCGGCCGAGTTATACTTACGTCCCTTTCGCCCTTTTAAGTTTATCCGTTATTTTCAATTATGTAATTTTATTCTTTAAAGAGAGGTTTCTCTTTACAGTTGGGAGTAAATGTTCCTCCGAAATTGATCTTCTGTAGTTTCAGTTGACACAAATTCTAAGCGTCTTAACTTGACGAAAACTATTATTTGAGTGAATCCGGTCGCAGGCCACACGCAATATCTATAATTTTCGCGACCATTGTTTACTTTTCACCGACCAGAATTTTCGGTATTTAATTCATACGTTTAAATTTTTTCAATAGACTACAAATTATCAGTAGCAATTGATCATTAACATTATTAATCACAGATTTTATCCAATAATTTAAATATACATAATTTATTACTTTAATGAAATTAAACTTCTAGAGTTCAATAAACGAGTTCAATATGACGTCACCTTTTACGTAATTTCTAATATTACATACCTGTAAAATAGTTTAGGTTGTTCCTTGCATTTTTCTATTACACTCATCCCTCGATTTAGCGGACCTCGAATTTGCAGACTTTTGATTTAGCAGACAAAAAAAGTGTGTCCAGTAGTAACAGTGAAATTCCGGACAAAGTCCGTAAAATGAAAATTTGTCTGATAGGTGTCCGGTAGTAACAGTCAAATACCGTACAAAGTCCGTAAAATTAAAATTTGTCTGATAGGTGTCTGGTAGTAACAGTCAAATAGTACCAGACAAAGTCTGTAAAATGAAAATTTGTCCTATAGGTGTCTGGTAGTAACATATGTGCACGCCGAAACCTAACAGTGTGGTTCAATTTCTTCTTTATGTGTAATGTACATCATTATATGTACTGTAGCTTTTTATTACATATCTAATACGTATGTGCACGCCAAAACCTAACAGACAATTTTCTATGTAACGGACTTTGTCCGGTATCCAGTATTGGTGACGGGCAGACCTGATTTTCAAATAACGGACTTCTGCAAATAACGAACAAGGTTCTGCACTCATTTGTCCATTAAATATCTTTCATAGTTTCTCTTTTTGTCTCTACACATTTTTACATAATCATTTCTTAGTTTGAGTCATTTACTATTTTTTTTTTTTTTTTTTTTTTTTTTTTTTTTTTTTCCATCCTTTCCAAGCTTTGTATCTTTTATCCTTAGCTTCACTACATTTTTTGTACCAGCTTTTTATGTATACTCTTTCTTGCTTTTGTTGTGGTACATATTTGTTCATTCCCTCATTATAAATTTCTTTTAGTATATTCCATTTCTCTTCCATCTTTGTTTCTTCATTTAGGAATTTATCCCAGTTTGCGTTACAAAAGAATTTTTTGAGTTTCTCAAAATTCGTTTTGTTGTACATTAGTCTTCCTTTTCTATGTTTCTCATTTCTTCTTAAGTCCATTTGCTCTTTTAGTTCAAATTCTATTAGTACATGGTCACTCTTTCCTATTGGAGTTTTGTAATCAATTCTGTCCACAATTTCAGGTTCTGATGTAAGTATTAAATCCAGTCTTGATGGTTCCTCATTGTTTCTGTATCTGGTATTTTCTTTTATCCACCGAGTCATTGTGTATTGAATAGTATGTTTCTGCAGAGGTCTTCCCCACCCTTCACTGTCATTTCTTCCCAACATATTTCTTTTGAATTAAAATCACCCATAATTACTCTATTTCCTCTTTCAGTATATTATTTAGTTCATATTTTGTATCTTCCAATAGTTTGGAATGATTGCTTTCTGTCCAGTACTGTATTTTGGGGAGCACATACACTACTACAAATTTTCTACTTTTCATGTAATTGCTTTCAACTTTTATCACAATTGATTCTACATTGTTTTTTCCTCCTGTTATCTTTGTCTTATTTAAGTCTTTCCTAGTCAAAAATAATACTCCCCCACCCTGTTTTTCCTTTCTATTCTTCGTCCAACAGTTGTATAGACCTTGTCTCACAGTATTTGGTGGTAGAGTATTTTTTTTATTTAGTTTCTACTATTCCCATTATGTCTGGTTTTTCTAATGCCAGATAGTCATTTAAGTCATTCAGTCCTGAAATCATTCCGTCTATGTTGGTATAGGCTAACTTTAATTTTTTTTTCCTTTCTCGTCTTTTTCTGTCTACTTTGTTTCCTTTTTCTTGATATACCATTTTCTCAGCCTCAGGTCCACCACTCTCCAAAAAAATATATTCTTTTCAATCTCAATTCTCTCTTAATTTTTTTCATTTGCTTCATTTCTAAGTTCCTTTTCTTTCTCTTTTTCTTTATCACTCATTTATTTTTTTTATCCATACATTTTTGTAATATTTGCTGGTTTTGTTCTAGATAGTACTTCCTCTGCAATCATTTGTGACCTAAGTTTTACTTTTAGTGACCTATATTGTTTTTCTTTTGAGTATCTTCCTATTTATTATGTCTCCTCAATTTCTTTATCTATACTTTGTCCTTCCTCTTGAATCTCTTTCAGAATTTCTTTAGCAATCTCTTTCTCTCTGATATCTAGGAACATCATGTTTCTCTTTAATACCATAGATTGCAATGCATCTTTTTTTATCCACTGTGTCCCTGACCAAATTACCTTTCTCTTTAATTACTTGAATTACCATTTCCTAAGGTTTGGGTCTTTTAATGTGCATGGAGGTGGTACAAATGAGAGTAAAAGGGAAGAGATAGGCATTATGCTTGTGAGAAGAAAGATGGATTTGCTGGCTTTAAGTAAAACTAAAATGAAAGGGAGGGACGAGTGTGAGTTTGAGTGTAGTTGGGAGGTACTCAGGAGTGAAGAGGGGATGAGAGTGAGAAGGGGTGGCTATACTAGTAAGTGAAGAGATAGGTGAGCATGTAGTGGAGTGGAAGGAGGTTTCTTCAAGGTTGATGTGGATGAAGGGAGTTGTGGGTTTTTGTAAGTGCGTATGGGCCTGGTAGTAAGAAGAGTGTAGAGGAAAGGGAGGCGTTTTGGGTAGATTTAAATGACTGCATAGAAGGATTAGGGAGAAAGGTCAATGTAGATGTTTTGGGAGACCTAAATGCTAGGGTAGGAAACGAACCAATAGATGGAGTAATTGGGAAGTATGGAGTTCCAGGTAAAAATCGTAGTGGAGAATTGATGGTGATGTGTCTTGAAAGAGTTGATGATAACAAATACAGTGATAAGGAAGAAAGTCAAGCATAAGTACACATGGGAGAGGGTGGTGGATGGAAGGGTGGCAGATAGAGCATTAATGGACTATATAGTGGTGACCAGGAGTATGGTAGGAAGAGTTAAGGATGTACATGTTCTAAGGGGAGAGAGTGGGGAAATATCAGATCATTTTCTGGTGGAAGGTAAATTGAAAGTGAGGAATAGGTGGAGAAAGGAAAAGGGCAGAAGGTAGGGAGGTACTTAGAGTGAACTGCTTAAATGAGAAAGAAAAGGAGAATGAGTATAAGAAGAAGTTGAGAGAGGAGGGGAGGTAGTGAAGGATAGAGTAGAACTAGGAGTGGAGGAGGAACGGGGATGGTTCAAGGAGGGAGTCATAAGGTGTGCAAGGATGGTGTGTGGAACAAGGAGGGTGGGAGGAAATAGAAGGAAGGGTAATGAGAGGTGGGATGAGGAAGCAAAGAAAGGTGTAGAAGAGAAGAAGCAGGCATTCATAGATTGGCTACAGATTAGGACGTGGGAATCGTGTGAGAGGTACAAAGTAAAGAGAAGGAAAGTTAAGCATAAGATAAAGGAAGCAAAGAGGAGAGCAGATGTGAAATGGGGTAAGAGTATGACAGAAAATTTTGAAAGTAATAAAAAGATGTTTTGGAAGGAAATTAAAAGAGGAAGAGGAGGTGAATCAAGTAGAGAAGGAAAAGTAAAAGGTGCAAATGGAGAGATGATAATGGAAGAGAAGGCAGTGAGAGGAAGGTGGGCAGTGTATTTTAGGGAGTTGCTAAATGTGAAGGAGGATAGGGAGGGAAAAGTAGTTGCAGTGGGAAGCGCTAAGAAAATGAGAGTGATGAGTGAGGAAAATGGAAGAGAAATAGGGAAGGATGAAGTGAAAGCAGCTGTTAAGATGATGAGAGAAGGTAAGACACCTGGGTTGGATGGATGCCATGCAGAATGTCTGAAGAAAGGAGGTACAGTTATGGTGGACTGGCTGGTGAAGTTATTTAATGTTTGTTTAATAGAGGGTAGAGTGCCGGAGGACTGGAAGAGTGCCTGTATAGTTCCACTTTACAAAGGAAAGGGGGAGAAGTGTGAGTGTAGTAATTTCAGAGGGATCAGCTTGTTGAGTGTAGTTGGGAAGGCTTATGGGAGGGTCTTGATTGAGAGGATTAGGAGAGGAAGAGAGGGAGTAATTGGTGAGGAACAGTGTAGGTTTAGGACAGGTAGGGGTTGCATAAATCAGATTTTTGAGTTAAGACAGATATGTAAGCTATAGGAAAAGGTAAAGAATATATATATATATATATATTTTTTTTTTTTTTTGTGAATCTGCAAAAGGCTTATGACAGGGTAGACAGGAAGGCATTGTGGGAGGTATTGTAGATATACAGGATAGGAGGAAAGCTGTTAAGAACAGTCAAGAGTTTTTATGAGAGTAGTAAAACGTGTGTTAGTATTAGAAATGGAGAGAGTGAGTGGTTTGAGGTAAAGGTGGGACTTTGTCAGGGATGTCTTATGTTGCTCTCTCTGTTCAATCTTTACATGGATAGGGTGGTGTGAGAGGTAAATGCAAGGGTAGTGGGTCAGGGATTGGAGATGGTTAAAGAAAGTGGAGAAAAGTGGGAGATTGGCCAGTTGTTGTTTGCTGATGACACTGCACTTGTAGTAGGATCAGAGGAGGGATTGAGGAAGTTAGTGACTGAGTTTGGGAAGGTTGTGCAAAAGAAGGAAGTTGAAAATGAATGTGAGTAAAAGTAAGGTGATGAGATGCACAAGGGGAGAAAGTGGCAGCAGACTGGAAGTGAGTATTAAGGTAGAGAGACTGGATGAAGTGGATATTTTTAGATACTTGGGTGCAAATATGGCAGGAAAGGGAGGAGTGGAGGTAGAGGTCAAATGTAGATTGAGAGAAGCAATAAATGCCTTAGTGGATTAGAAAGTGTAATGAGAAATAGACATTTAGGAATGGAAGCTAAAAGGAGATTGTATAGAGTGAGAAATGAGGAGGTGAGGAGGAGAACAGGGGTGGAAAAGGAGTTGGGAGATAGGGTTGATGAAAGAGTATTAGAATGGTTTGGACACATGGAAAGAATGAGTGAAAAAAGATTAGTAAAAGGTGTGAAAGGCAGAGGTGGGAGGAGTGAACATGAGGTGTCGACCTAGGATAAGAAGGATGGGGTAAAAGGGGAATTGGGAAAGAGAGGAATGTCTGTTGAGGAAGGATGGGAGAGGACAGAAGATAGGGGAGAATGGAGAATGGTTGTGTATGGATGATGCTGTGATGCATGAGGGGGAATGGATGGGGGGGTGGGGGTGAGGGAGTATGTGTGAGAAATAAATTGATGCAGCCCAAAGGGCTCCCCATCTCCTTTTCTGTATGAGGGAAGGGAGTGGTGGGGTTGCCGATTTAATGAAGCAGCTATGCTGTGGATGTGCTGTGTCTTGTGACACTGCTTCTGACCGAGGGCAGTGGATAAGATGCAGGGATGACCCATCATCCAGGAGGAGCCAAGATAAGAGGGAGGGAAGAGGGTGGAAGGGAGTGGAGTATGTTAGGGATGGAATGGGTGGAAGTGGTATTTATGCCTTTGTTTTTTTGGCTTTCTCTTGTAAGGGAGAAAAAGCCTTTGGTATATGTAAGTATGGGTGCTAAATGTGAAGGAGGATAGGGAGGGAAAGGTAGTTGCAGTGGGAATCACTAAAAAAAATTATAGTGATGAATTAGGAAAATGGAGGAGAAATAAGGAATGATGAAGTGAAAACCATTATTAAAATGATGAGAGCAGGTAAGGCACCAGGATTGGATGGGTGTCATGCGGAGTGTCTAAAAAAGGGAGATACAATGATGGTGGACTGGCTGGTGAGGTTGTTTAATGTTTGTCTAAAAGAGGGTAGAATACTGGAGGAGTGCCTGTATAGTTCCATTATATAAGGGAAAAGGGGGCAAGTGTAAGTGTTGTAGTTTCAGAGGGATCATTTTGTTATTTGTAGCTGGGAAGGCTTATAGGAGTGTTTTGATTGAAAGGCTTAGGAGAGGAACAGAGAGAATAATTGGTGAAGAACATTGGGTGCTTATGACAGGTAGGGGTTGCGTGGATTAGATTTTTGTGGTAAGACAGATATGTGAAAAAGCTTTAGGGAAAGGTAAGGATGTTTTTGGGCTTTTATGGATTTGGAAAAGGCTTATGACAGGGTAGACAGGAAGGCACATACATGGGATAGGAGGAAAGCTGGTAAGAGCAGTCAAGAGTTTTTATAAGAGTAGTAGAGCCTGTGTTAGAATTAGAAGTGGAGAGAATGAGTGGTTTGAGGTAAAGGGCATTATGTCGCCCTGGCTATTCAATTTATGCATGGATGGGGTGGTGTGAGATGTAAATACAAGGGAAATGGTTCGGGGATATGAGACGGTTAAAGAAAATTTAGAAAAGTGAGAGATAAGCCAGTTGTTGCTTAGTGACAATGCTGTGTTTGTGATCAGAGGAGAGATTAAGGAAGTTAGTGAGAGAGTTTGGAAATGTATGAAAGAAGGAAGTTGAAGATAAATGTGGATAAAAGTAAGGTGATGAGATGTACAAAGGGAGAATGTGACAGCAAATTGGAAGTAAGTATTGTATTAAGGTAGAGAGACTGGAGGAAGTGGATAGCTTTAGATACTTAGATGGGAATGTGGTGGGAAAGGGAGGAGTGGAGGTGAAGGTAGAATGTAGATTAAGAGAAGGAAGTAAATGCCTTGGTGGGTTAAAAAGTGTAATGAGAAATGGACATTTGGGAATGGATGCTAAGAGGTGATTGTATGGAGTGATTGTCCCAACAGCACTATATGGGGCAGAAATATGGAACATAAGAGGAGGAGGAGTTTGAATGTATTTACCTAGTTGTATTTTGCGGGAGAAGAGCTATGCTCATAGTGACCCGCAGTTGTATCTTTCCGCATCCAGTTCTTTCTTAAAATCGTGTATAGTTTTAGCACTCACCGTTTTCTCTTTCAATTTGTTCCATGTATCCATTACTCTGTGTGGAAAGCTGTTCTTTTTCAGATTTCTTCTGTAACTGTCTTAAGTGTCTTCTCATATCCTCTTGTATTTCTTCTGTCCCATTTAAGTAGGTCATCCCTATCAAGGATTTCCATCCCTTTCATAATTCTGTAGATGGTTACAAAATCACCTCTTTCTCTTCTTTGTTCCAGAGTTGATAAGTTTAGTTTGTCCAATCTTTGTATGTCAAATTGCTAAGTGTTGGTGCCATCTTTGTCATTGCTCTTTGATTTTTTTTTTTTTTCTTCTTCTTTCCATAGTGATGCTGCATATTTTAATTTTGGTCTTACCAGTGTAACTAGTAGCCTCTTTACCATTTTCTCATCCATGTAGTCAAAGGTCACTTTCATTGCTCTTATTAAATTGTAAGTTATGTTTACATGTTTGTCTGGTGTCATGTCATTTGAAATAATTAGTCCTAGGTCTCTTTCTGAGTTTACTTTTGTAACTTCCTTTGTATAGATTTTGTATTGACCCGATATTCTATTTTTGCTTTTTCCAAGTTCCATTATATTACATTTCTTAATGTTGAAATTCACTTCATTCTTTACACTCCATTTCCAGACTTTGTCCAGGTCTTCTTGAAAAAATTTGCAATCTTCTTCTGTACTTACTCTCTTCAATAGTTTCGCATCATCTGCAAAGAAGTTCATATAACATTTGATGCCTTCATCCATGTCGTTTATATAAACAGCAAACATTATCAGAGCCAATACAGAGCCTTGGGGGACTGTGCTTATCGTATTTACTCAATTTGAATTCTTTTCTCCAAGTACCTCTCATTTTTCTTCCGTTCAAGAAGTCTTTCATCCATTCCAATAATTTTCCATTGTTTCAAATTTTCTTAGTAGCTTTTTGTGTGGTACATACATATACCAAGGCTTTTTTTCCCCCTTACCAGGGGGGTAGCCAAAAAGGACAAGGCACAAAAACATTCCCACCCATTTCATCCCCGAAAACACTCCACACCTCTCCACCCTCCCTCCCATCTTAGCACCTCCTAGATGACGGGTCATCCCTGCACCCTGTCCACTGCCCTGGGTCAGAAGCAGTGTCGCAGGACACAGCACATCCACAGCAAGGCCGCTTCATTAAATCGGTGACCCCCCCTCTCCGTCCCCCCGTATAAAGGAGAGGACGGGGAGAAATCCCTTCGGGCTGCGTTAAAAATTTTTGCTCACACACACTACCTCACCCCCATTCCCCCGTCCAATCCACCTCATGCATCACAACATTTTCCATATACAACCATTCTCCATTCACCCCTGTCTTCTGTCCTCTCCCGACATTCCCCTCTTCCCCAAAGCCCCCTTCACCCCATCCATCCATCTCATCCTAGGACGTCCCCTCATGTTCACTCCCTCCACATCTGCCTTCCATACCTCCTTTACTAGTCTTTCTTCACTCATTCTTTCCATGTGTCCAAACCATCCTAATACTCTTTCATCCACCCTATCTCCCAGCTCCCTTTCCACCCCTGTTCTCCTCCTCACTTCCTCATTTCTCAATCTATCTAGCCTAGTAACCCCCATCATACTTCTCAGACACTTCATCTCAATCACATTCAAGTTCCTTCTCTCTTCCTCTCTCATGTTCCATGTTTCTGCTCCATACAGTGCTGTTGGCACAATCACTCCTTCATACAGTCTCCTCTTAGCATCCATTCCCAGATTCCTATTCCTCATTACACTTTTTAAACCACCAAGGCATTTACTCGCTTCTCTCAATCTACATTCTACCTCCACCTTCACTCCACCCTTTCCTGCCACATTTGCACCCAAGTATCTAAAACTATCCACTTCCTCCAGTTGCTCTCCCTTTGCTCACTTCCAGATTACTGCCACTTTCACCCCTTGTACATCTCATCACCTTACTTTTACCCACATTTATCTTCAGCTTTCTTCTATCACACACTCTCCCAAACTCTGTCACCAGCTTCCTCAATCCCTCCTCCGATCCTGCCACAAGCGCAGTGTTGTCCGCAAACAACAGCTGGCTCACCTCCCACTTTTCTCCATTTTCCTTAACCATCTCCAATCCCTGACCCACTACCCTTGCATTCACCTCTCGCACCACCCCATCCATGTATAAGTTGAACAGCCAGGGTGACATAACGCATACCTGACGAAGTCCTACCTTTACCTCAAACCACTCACTCTCTTCATTTCTAATCCTGACACAAGCTCTACTACTCTCATAAAAACTCTTGACAGCTCCCAAAAGCTTTCCTCCTATCCCGTATATCCGCATAACCTCCCACAGTGCCTTTCTGTCTACCCTGTCGTAAGCCTTTTCCAGATCCATAAAGGCCCAGAAAACATCCTTCCCCTTACCTATAGCTTTCTCACATATGTCTTACCACAAAAATCTGATCTACACAACCTCTACCTGTCCTAAACCCACATTGTTCCTCACCAATTACTCCCTCTGTTCCTCTCCTAATCCTCTCAATCAAGATCCTCCCATAAGCCTTCCCAACTACACTTAACAAGCTAATCCCTCTGAAACTACTACATTCACACTTGTCCCCCTTTCCCTTGTAAAGTGGAACTATACACGCGCTCCTCCAGTCCTCTGGCACTCTACCTTCTCTCCAGCAAACATTAAATAACCTCACCAACCAGTCCACCATCACTATACCTCCTTTTTTAAGACATTCTGCATGGCATCCATCCAGACCAGGTGCCTTACCTGCTTTCATCAAAAAAGGGACGGGGATTGGGACTAGGCATCCCTCTCCTTGTAGCCCTACAGGGCACATTCCTAGAAAAAAAGGCAGAGGCATAAGAGGGGCTGGAGGGCCTCGGTCCAGCACCCTAAGGTTTTTGTGTGGTACTTTGTCAAAAGCCATTTTGTAAGTCCAGGAAGGCACAATCTGCCCAACCATTTCTTTCTTGTATTATTTCTATTAATCTTGCATAAAAGCATATTAAATTTGTATTACATGATCTTCCACTTCTAAATCCAAATTGGTTTGGGTTTCGTATGTTGTTCTCTTCCAAGTGTTTAGTCCATTCATTTTTGATAACTTTTGCATATTTTTGCAATTGTCCTTGTAAGGGATACTGGTCTATAGTTTGTTGGATTTTCTTTATCTCCTCCTGTTTATATTGGTACAATATTTGCATTTTTCCAATCTTGTGGTACAGTACTTTCCCTTTCTTGAATGAAGTCAATTATCTTGTGTATTTTATCTGAGTTCATCTATACATTCTTTTAATATCCAGTTCGCTATTCTGTCAGCCCATATGACTTTCTGACATCAAGTTTTTTTTTTATTTGGTCCCTTATTTCTTTCTGTGTCACCATTATTTCTTTCATTTTGGGGGATCCTTCTTGCTGTCATTCATCCCACATTCATGAGCTTTCAGTTGTAAATACAGACTTAAAGTGTCTGTAGCTTTTTCTACATCTATGCATTCTTTGTTTCCCTCATGCATTTTTACTATTTCATGTTTGTCTTTTAGTTTATTGTTTACATATCTGTAAAATAGTTTAGGTTTGTCTTTGCATTTGTCTATTATATCTATTTCATAGTTTCTTTTTTCCTCTCTATGTATGTTGACATATTCATATCTCAGTTTGATGTATGTTTGCCATTTAGTCAATTTTGTTTGTCCCGATTCCTTATTGCCATGCTAATGCTAATATCTCTATCTGTGTCCATAGTTTTATCGATTGCTCCCCCTTCCTTCCTAAATACTGAGAATATATCAGTGTTGTACCTGTAATTCATCCCCAGAGTAACATTTAAACATGTTTTCTTAGGGATCACTCTTAATGGTGACTCACCTCTTGATATATCCAATCCCCTCTTGGTTGGTTCGTTGATCCTTATTTCATCATTGCTACTCTCCATTCTGTGCTAAAACTATGATTTCCAAGAACTGGACTGGATACGTTACTGGTCACACAAAAACATATTGTTATATCCCGAAAATGACAAGGCATTTTTCCTGAATCAGCAACAAAGTGCTAGTGCAAAGCTCAATGTTAGCACCTCCTTCCTCTGTGACAGCGTAAGTAAATGTGTTTGAGATGAAATGCCTGAGAAGTATGATAGAGGTTACTAGGCTGGATAGAGTAAGAAACTAGGAGGTGAGGAGGAGAACAAGGTTGGAAAGGGAGTTGGGAGATAGGGTTAATGAAAGAGTATTGGGATGGTTTGAACACATGGAAGGAAGGAATGAAGAAAGATTAGTAAAAGAGGTGTGGAAGGCAGAGGTAGAAGGAGTGAACATGAGAGGGCAATCGAGGATGAGATGGATGGGTGGGATAAAAGGGGCATTGGGAAAGAGGGGAATGTCTGTTGAGGAAGGAAGGGAGAAGACAGAAGATTGGGGTGAATGGAGAATGGTTGTGTATGGATGATATTGAGATGCATGGAAGGGAGTGGGTGGGGAGGGAGCATGCTTGAATGATATTCTTAACACAACTGGAAAGGATTTCTCCCCTTATTCTCTTTTTCTGCATAAGGAGACAGAGGGGGGTTGCCAATTAATTGAAACAACCTTGCTGTGGATGTGCTGTGTCTTGCTCCATTGCTTCTGACCCAGGGTAGTGGATGAGATGCAGGGATGACCCATCATCTAGGAGGTGCCAAAATAAGAGGGTGGGAGGGGGTGAATGGGAGTGGAGTATGTGGGGATGGAATGGGTGGGAGTGGATTTTATGCCCTTGTTTTATGGCTGCATCCGTAAGGGGGAAAAAGCTGTTGGTATGTGTGTGTATGTATGTATAATGTATGAGAATAGAATGGGTGGGAATGGGTGCATGCCTTTGACCTGGCTACTTCCTGCATAAGGTAGAAGAAGCCCTTGGTATATTGATAGATAGGTAATGTATGGAACCATACTACCTGTACCCATCTTTGTTTCTGCCCCAGCAATTTCTACTCAGGATTAATCTTGTGGAAAGTCACTTTCTTCAGACATTTGGTCATTTTCAACTTGTGTACAATATTTAAAACTGTGTTACATGCTTTTGCCTGCATTGATTCTTCTCAACCTTATACATGAATAACCTCTTTATAATGGTATAAATTGTGTTCGTCAGAATTCAAAAATTATTAACCAACTAAATGGAGGTAGCCAAGTCAAGGCACGTACCTATTCCCATCCTTCCACTCCCACCCTTCCACTCCCACCCTTCCACTCCTACCCTTCCACTCTCATCCACCACCCATTGTTTCCTTCTCATCTTAACTCCTCAAGGATGAAGGATCATTCTGGTCTCTTGCCCACTGCCCAGTTCCAAAGCAATGCAGCAAGACATACCACATTCATAGCAGGGCGGCTTCAATTACATGACGACCATCCCTCTTCATCCCCTCATGCAGAAAATAGAGAAGACTAGGAGAGATCTATTTGGGTTGCATCAGAATATCATCCATACACATATTTGTAATATATTTTTCTTTTCTTTTCCAGAATACTGGATGTTTGGAATGTACATAAACCCTTTTTTAGTGACTTTGGCTATCATGTACACCTTGAAAACATCATTAGTCCTCAGGAACCTCAGGGGAATTCTGTCATCACCTGTAGTATAAACCCTGCCCAGTTGACTATGCCTGGGGAGTATCGGATACGAATTTTCAATGACACAGTGAGTGGATTTTTCAGAATTGTTCATATGCTCTATTATGAAAATAAAGGATTCATTTGATTTTCATAAAGGTGTTCTGGAAGCTGATGTTTTATCAGCCTATTTGGCTGAATTATGTGAACCTTGCATAAGCCCCTGACCTCACTAAGACATAGCACAACACCATAGAAACTGTACAGAACAAAACCCTAAAGATAATTACAGGGTGCACAAGTGCAACACCTACAGACCATCTACAGTTCTACACCATGAAACAAAAGTTCTCAAAGTCAAGGATCACTTTGACATGAGAGGCACACAAACACTTGCTGCAGCCTCCAGAAACACAGCCCACCCACTGCACTACATGGCAGAACACCGATATCACAAACAAATATTCTGTTCTCTTCCTCCACAACCCCTATACACTCATCTCCAGAAGCATATCCATAATCATATCTGATAGACCAAACTTGCTCCAGTCACCACTTTCTTTATATTGGGTACCCAGCACTCCACATTGTAGAGTCAATAACACTGCCACCTGATGTCAGTTCACTGAACCACACAAATCCAATATGGCTGCCCTCAGCCAAATGACAACAATGAACACTCCAACAATATCACTATCTGCTCCATCAACAGACTGAAAGACAAGACACTGCTGCATGTCTGATCCCCAGATATCCATTCCTCTGAATCTTCTGTCTTTCAAGAGGAGAGTCCACCTTACCTGGCTGCAGCATGGCCACTATCCAGCCCCTCTAAGTTACCAGAGGTGGCTGGGTGACTGCATGACTGCATCACAGATAACTGTCCAGGATGTAACACTTTACCCAATACTATACAACACATTATGGAAAATGACATTGTACACAATTACACATGCTAACAACATAACATATACTCTAAAAGGAATTTGTGGGAAAACCCTGTTCCAACCATGGCATTCCTCAGAGAGATAGGACTGCTTGGCCACAGTCTAGGGAATGACACCAACAACAACTGTATTGTCTTCAACTTGAGCATTGTGGTGGGGGACAGGCATGAACATTCATCCATTGTTGCTGAGATGAAAGAGGCATTAAATGGGTTTTATAGTAGGGCATGTAATCACCTGATTGTACCTATTTATAGTATACAGGAGAGGAGCTACACTTATGGGGTCCTATCACTTCTCTCCCATTTAACATACCTCATTCTGAATTCATGTATAGTTCAAAACTTGTGTTATATCATCTAGGCTATTCCTGAGGTTTATGCATCTTTATGGAAAACTAGTTTTGAGAGATCTTGGGCCCAATCCAGAGACTGAGTGTCAGCCCCTCAGGGCTGCACCTCCTTATGGAGGTAAGGGTATTAATGGGTTTTGAAAATGGGCACCTCTGTACATCTTGGAGGATCACCACAAACAGCCACTGTCATTGATCCCTGATCTGAACACCATAATCAAGGCCCTTCTTTCTCTTTAATCCTTTGATAATAGCAGATCTAGTACATGTAGTCTCTCCTCATATAACTTAGCTGCAAGGCTGAGAATAATTTTGGTTGTAGCTCTTTGTACTCAGTCAGCCCTGCTAATATCATTCATTTTGTGCAGGGACCATACCATTGCTGCATATTCTAATCAAGAGGGGATTAGGATAGCTCATGATTTTTTTTTTTTTTTTTTTTTTTTTTTTTTTTTTCTCAGTATTTCTTCATTCAAGTATCAAACCCCAGATAACAACACAATATCTCTTCTCTAAGTGACTTATGGTCCTGACTAGAGACTGTTGATGGCTTTCTGGTGGCCACAGGTCTGTACGGGGTGGCCACTGAAACCATATCAACAATGCAAAATACTGTATTAGTCACAATGTGAGAAAGCACTACAGAAACAAGCATGTGGTTGCTTTGTAAGCAGAATCAAGACTCACTCCAACACCAAGCCACGCCACCAAGCTCAGACTTGGCAGGAAAAACATACACGCTTAATATGAATACTTGGCTCTTACAATAATACATTAAATATACAATAATAAACAATATTACAAATAAGTATGTACAACACACAAGGAATATTATATGTCACCATTACATTGCTTGGCCACCACCACTCGGTGACCCCACCAAGCAAACGAGAAAAACAGTTGACCACAGCAAGACAAAATGGACAATATATATATCTGACTCCACACACACCACAGGGGAATGACAAAAGTATGGAAAGAAATTGGTTCATCGGCACACCCTATACATAAAAATAATATACATAATTACATGACATAAGGACAATACGTAGGAATGCATACATAAAACAAGAAGTTATATAAGTACTGCATACAATTACAAGAAACATACATAAGAAATGTACACAAACATAAGGAATACACAAATGAACTGTACACGAACACAAGAAATACACAAAGGAACTGGCGCCAGTTAAACAAGAGAAAAACACAGCAATTGCAGGACATTACATACATACATACATACATACATATACCAAGGCTTCTTCCCCCTTACAAGGAAGGTAACCAAAAAGGGAAAGGCATAAAATCACTTCCACCCATTCCATCCCTGAATACACTCCACACCCCTCCACCCTCCCTCTTATCTGAGCACCTCCTGGATGACGGGTCATCCCTGCACCTTGTCCACTGTAACAAAAGTTACACATCATACCTAAGAAAGGGACACAAAAATGGTAAACATCACAAAGAATACAAGACACCATGAATATTTCATAAGCAATACACAAATACAGTTTAAGTAGATACAGGATCCCTTGACCAAAGATTATAATTATGAGGGGTAGATATACAAGGCATAATTTGTACAGGGGGCATTGGGGGAGTCTGGTAAAATGCAGGGATAGGCACTTTTGTAACCTTAAACTTATCCACGTGTAACACCTTGCTCAGTCCCTGTGAAGGATCAAAGATCTTTAATTTATTAGAATGTAACTGTTCCGTCACCAAAAAGGGACCTGCAAATCTACAATTGAGCTTAGATTGGCGGTCAGGTATGCTTTTATACACATGATTCCCAATGCTAATTTTAACAGGCTTAGCCCGAAGATGCTGGTTTTTCAACATACTGGCCTTGGAAACATCAAGCTGACTTCTAACAGAACTATAAAGAGGATGCAAAGTGTGACTTTGGAGTTGGCCATAGTCCTCAATATTGTAGAGGGGACAAGGACTATCAAGCACATCATAAGGGAGCCATTTTTCCACTTCATAGATAATATAATGAGGCATCTTACCTGTAGAGACATTAATGGTGCTGTTAATACAAGCACCGACATGGGGAAGCCAATCCTCCCAAGATTCATGAAGGTTACTAGCAATGTGTCTGAGTACGTCTAAAATCTTCCTATTCATCCTCTCCACAAGACCATTGGATGCAGGATGGTAAACAATCACGAAAGTTTGCGTGATGCCATAATGCTCACAAATGCTTGCTAAAACCTCATTCCTAAATTCCAACCCATTGCCACTAAGAAGCACTGAAGGAGTAGTATATGGACAAAAAACATGAGAAACTAAAGCATGGGCTACTACTAGAGCAGACTTGTTACGTAAGGGAGCCAATATTACAAAACAAAGTGGTCCACACACACAAGGACATACACCAATCCTTGAGTACTATGAGGCAATTGTAAAAGGTCTATAGCTATAGTCTGAAAAGGGCATGAAGGAGTAGGGTACTCTAAGATGTTCTCGGCACAAGAGCTACATTAGGCTACATGAGAGATAATGTCTAGTCGGATTTTTGGCTGATAATACTTCTTACGTGCCATAGCCAGGGTTTTGTCATGACCTGGGTGACCAGCCTGAGGGGCATCATGAGTAAGGGACAGAACAACAGGAAGTAGGGAGTCAGGGATCACTAGTTGTGCCACATCCTGCTCATACATTTCCACATTACAAATAAGAAGCTCGTCCTGCAAAGAAAATTGGGACAGGGGAACAGGTAAATCTAGTAAGGTGGTATCATCACCAAACTCCAAAGCATAAATAACAGCAGACCAAACAGGGTCCTCATGCTGAGCTTTGGCTAGATCCTTCAGAGAGAAGTTGTCAATTACTGTAACAGCAGTAACAGGGATATTACGTGAAAGTGGATCAGCAACATTGTTTGCATGCCCTGGAATATGCTTAACCACTTCAGTACGGGACTTAAATCTCGCGGGCAGCAGCCAATGCCAGCCGTACGACGTGTCGTAATAATACTCGCATCATAAAATATAGTCACCGCTTATATCGATCGTTCTCTCTTTCACCCGCAAATTTTGAAAACCACAGAGAATGGGATTCAGGGCAAATTTGGGAGAATGTAAAAACACGGGCGACTACAATAAATATAATCAAGACGCCGATATGGCAGCGTCGCAAATCCACTTGCTCCTCATGATGCCTACGTGTGCGGCACCGTATGGAAGAGGTTAAGGATTGGGTTAAATTCTTCAATTGTGAGAAACCATCTGGCTAGGCGACCTGTTGAATTCTTGCCTTGGAAAAGCTGAGTGACAGCAGTGTGGTCTGTGTAGACTGTAACAGGATATCCAAAAGAGATATCACGAAAATGCTTTAAAGCCCACATCACTGCCAAGGCCTCCAGATGAGTGACAGAGTAACAAGACTCAGGTTTGTTAAGAATGCGACTAGTATATGCAAGAACATGGGGTCTACATCCATCTGCTTGCTGCATAAGTACAGCTCCAATATCTGTACCAGAAGCATCTGTACAAATAGTAATGGGAAGGCAGTCTGGGAATCCCAACACAGGGGCTTCAGTAAGTGCAAGTTTCAAGGAATCAAAATTTTCCTGATGAACATCACACCACTGGAAGGCAGTATCCTTCTTGAAGCAAAATTCCTAATAAATGCACAATAGTACCTTGCCAGACCAAGGAAGGAATGTACATTCTCAACTGACTTAGATATAGGGAAGTCCCTAACTGCTTTGACCTTATCATCAGTAGTGTGAATACCATGTTTGTCAACAACATGACCTAGGAATTGGATGCAAATTGAGTTTCAATCCAGCATCAGTAAACTGTTGCAAGACCAAGGACAACTTAGTGAAGTGGTTCTCCACATCCTTGGAAACTAAGATAAAATCATCCAGGTAAACAAAACGTCTGTTGCCTATTAGACCATAAAAAATTGAGTTAATCAAGTGCTGACAAGTCAAAGGAGCATTCCACAACCCCATGGGGCAATGAAGGCATTCATAATGTCCATTGGGAGTAGAGAAGGCTGTGATTTTACAATACTCCTCCTGGGATATCTGCCAAAAACCCGCTTTCAAGTCTAAGGTGGTGAACACCGTATTACCAGTGCCAATATACTGAAGAAGGTCACTTAGTACAGGCAAAGGGTAATGGTCAGGAATAGTGACCTTGTTAACTTGCCTATAATCAATAACAGGATGATAAGATCCATCCTTCTTAGGCACCAGAAGGAGGGGTGAGTTCCACTCCGAGTGAGACTCTTGTACAATGCCTTCACTTAACATGTGTTTCTATTCAAGACTAATAGATGTAATACAAGAAAGAGATGGATGGGCTAACTTTGCATTTCTAGACCTGAAAAAAGCTTTCGATAAGATTCCACATAAGAAATTGCTAATGAAATTTGAAACTGCAGGAGGAATACAGGGCAAACTACTGAAGTGAATGAAAGACTTCTTGTATGAAAGAAAAATGAGAGTGGTGATAGAGACAAACATTCTAACTGGGATGAAGTGATTAGTGGAGTTCCACAAGGAACAGTTTGGCCCCAATAATCTTTGCTATATATATTAATGATATGGATAAAGGAATTGAAAGTTATATGACCTTCTTTGTGGATGATGCAAAACTGTTGAAAAAAGTGAACACTGAAGAAGATTGGGAGTCACTGCAGAGTGATCTCAATAAAGTATGGGAATGGAGTAGGAAGTGGGAGATGGAATTCAATATTAAGAAATGTAGTATAATGAATTTGGAAGAAGCAACAAAAAAAGAATAGTGGGATCATATAAATTGGGAGAGGAAGAAATAAAAAAAAAGTGGAAAAGGAGAAGGACCTGGGAGTCATTATTATTAATAATATGTCCCTTGAGAAACATATAAATAATTTTTTTGGATAAACTTATAATTTAATAAGAACAATCAAAGTGGCATTTACATACCTGGACAAGGAAATGGTGAAGAAAATACTAGTCACTTTAATAAGACCAAAATTGGAGTATGCAGCGATGACGTGGTCACCAAGTACAAAAAAAGATCAAACAAAACTTGAAAGAATACAAAGAGTAATTACGAAATTGGCATCAATGCTGAGTGCGGGGTGATCTAATAGAGGTGTTCAAGTGGATCAAAGGCTTTAACAAGGGTGATGCTAACAAGGTCATCATATTAAAACAACAGGGCAGGACTCGCAGTAATGTTTATAAACTGGACAAATTTAGATTTAAAAAGGAAATAGGCAGGAATTGATTTACTAATAGGGTGGTCGACGAATGGAATAAACTTAGTAACCATGTAGTAAGTGCTGAAACTATCAGTTGTTTTAGGAAATGATTAGTCAATTTTATGGATGGAGATGACAGGTGGTGATGGATGCGGAGCTGCCTAGTGTAGGCCTTATGGTCTCTTGCAGTCTCCTTCATTGTTATGTTTATGTAACTGGGATACCACTTTCTTGATCCTTGGTATCTCTTTTCCAGGTGTCATGACCTTTATGATTCTGATGGGATCCACCTTACTCGCAGAGGCAAAGATGTTCTTACAAACCTCATTGTGGGAGTTTGTAATGAACTAGTTCCTCTTTTGGGGTAGAAACTAGAAGGGAAGGGGAAATAGAGTGTACTGGGGAAAATAGATTAGGGTATAGCAATAACGTAGAGCAATATGTCGGTGTAGTACAAAATGTCATTTTAGGATATAATGTCAATAGAGGACAAAATATTACATTATGATGTAATGTCAAAGAACAAAATATCATGATGGGATGTAGTAATAATGGAGGACAAAATATCATGATGGGATATAATGATAGTGGAGGACAAAATATCATGATGGTATGCAATGTTAGTGGAGGACAAAATATTGTGGTAGGATATAATGTCAGTGGAGGACTGAATATCATTTTAGGAAGGGATGCCGGACAGAATGTCAGTGAATGACGGGTGGCCAGTGTGGAATGCAGTAACGTAGGGGGGCAAGGTATACATAAGAGGTTGAATGACTGTGAGGAACCAGATGCCCTTGATGGGGCAAATGTCCATGAGGCATTGGATGTCAATGAAGGACCAAATGTCAATATAGAGCAAGGTGTCAATAAAGAACAAAATTATAATGTAAGCCATGATGTTGAAATACAAAATGTCAAAAAGAAATAATGACGAGTTTCTTAATAACATGTACTTTAATACTCGTAGTATTAGGAATAAATTCCAAGAAATACAGGTGTATGTCAAAAGCAAAAATCTCAATATGATAGGAATAACTGAGACATGGTTGAATGGTAAAGAGTTTGAAGGTAAATTTAATATTGTAGGATTTAAACACTTTCATCAGGATAGAAACCACAAGAAAGGTGGGGGTGTTCTGTTTTATGTTAAAAACAATGTCATTGCCTGTATTTACCTAGTTGTATTATACAGGAAGGGAGCTATGCTCGTGGTGACCCGTCTTTGTATCTCTCAGCATCAAGTTTTTTCTTAAAATCTTGAATAGTGTTTGCACACACTGTGTCTTTGTCCAATTTGTTCCAAGTATCTATCACTCTGTGTGGGAAGCTATATATATATGTATATATATATATATATATATATATAATAATATATATATATATTTTTTTCAAATCTCTTCTGCAATTTTGTGTGTGTGTGTGTCCTCTTGTTTTTCCATTGTCCCATTTCAATAAGTCATTCTTATCTGAGATTTCCATTTCCTTCATAATTCTATAGATAGTCTTCTCTTTCCCTTCTTTGTTCCAAAGTTGGTAATTCTAATTTGGACAGTCTTTGTTCGTATGTCATTTTGGAAAGAGTTGGTACCAGTTTTGTTGTTGCTCTTTGTATTCTTTCTAATCTTTTTATATTCTTTTTGGTACCGGATGTCCATAGGGTTGCTGCGTATTTAAGTTGGTCTTATTAGTGTAGTTAAATTTTTTTTTATCATTTCCTCATCCAAATAGACAAATGCCACTTTTATTGACCTCAGTAAATTGTAGGTTTCTCCAACTATTTTATTAATATGCTTGTCTGGTGTCATGTTTTTGCTGATCATCACTCCAAAGTCTTTTTCAGAGTTTACTTTTTTGACCTCTTCACCAATTTTATAATCTCTCAATGTTCTGTTTTTACTTTTTCCAGATTACATTATACTACATTTCTTGATATTGAATTTCACTTGCTACTTTTGAGTCCATTTCCAGATCTTGTCCAAGTCTTGTTGTAAAGAGTTGCAATCCTCCTCCGTTTTTACTTTCTTTAGTATTTTTGCGTCGTTTGCGAAGAAATTCATATAACACTCTACTCCTTCGTCCATGTCATTGATGTATGTAGCAAACATGATCTGGGCCAGTACTGATCCCTGTGGGACACCACTTATCATTTCTTCCCAATTTGAAAATTTGTCTCTAATTACTGTTCTCATTTTTCTCCCAGTCAGGAAGTCTTTCATCCATTCCAATAATTTTCCTCTGATGCCACCTATTGATTCTATCTTCCTTATTAGTTTATTGTGTGGTACCTTATCAAATGCCTTTTGTAGGTCCAGAAAGGCACAGTCTGCCCAACCATCTCTTGTATTATGTCTATTATTCTTGAGTAAAAGCAGAACAAGTTTGTTGTACAGGGTCTAACAGATAAATCCGCACAACTTCTTATCACATGTTTTAAGATTAATATCTCGGGTTATAATAAACAGAGAGTTATGAAATTTTTAGTATATTTAGAAAAGGCAATAAGAACTGATTTCATTCAATGTAACCACCTTCAGCTGTTATGACGCTTTCAACGCGTTTACGAAACTTGGATACAGCGTTGATGATCTCAGACTTTGATAATGAACCCACAGCCTTCTTGATGTCTGTCTTCAGGGTTGTTATACCTCTGTGTGGCTTGTCACATGCCTTGGCCTCAATTCGCGCCCAAAAATAATAATCTAAAGGGTTTAGGTCTGGCGAATTTGAGGGCCACAACTCTTTGTTCCAGAACTGCACATTTGACCCTTCGAGAAGTTTGGTGGTCCTCTTCGCTGTGTGGGCTGGAGCCGAGTCTTGTTAGAAGACAAACTGGTTGCCACTAGCCTTATCTTTCATCCAGGGTATTATTTTCTCTTCTAGAACTTTGCAATAGACAACGGCATTGACTTTCTCCTTGTTGTTGAAGAAGTGAGTGAAGACGTCCCCCTCAGTTGACACCACACAGAGCACCATGACACTTGCTGGTTCCTTCGTCGTTGTCTTGTGTTGAACCTCTGAGGATGAGGAGGCTATCCAGCGATCATTCCGCTTATTGAAAGTCGCATCAACCGTGAAAATCTTCTCGTCGGAAAAAAACTTGATGACTGAGCCATTCGACTTCATCCAGTTCAACAGCTTTTGGCACCTGGTCAAGCGGATTTCTTTCATTTTTTGTGTCAAAAGATGTCTTTTTCCTTGTGAGAATGAGGTTGATCCCAATTTCTTTAATGCTCTGTGAATTGTCATTGTGCTGACACCTCTCTTCTTTGCCAATGTCGATAATGGTAAGGCTGGATTTGCATTGACACTTCTCTTGAGACCAGCTAAAAAGCGAGGTGTTAGAATTCTGCCCCTTCTGGGCTTGTGAGCAGCTCGTTGGTCTTCGCCGGTCTCATCAAAACGTTTACAAACATCGTAAACAGTTTGTCTGGAGTATTTTAGCATCCTTATTATGGCGCTAGGATTGTGACCCGCGCGACGAAGTTCGCATATGGCTGAACGTTTGGCTTGTTCCATTGCTTAATGTTTATTGCACCGGTGCTAGTATACAACTGGCTAAATTATTAGACAAATGGAAGTATCTGGAAACAATCAGAATTGCCATATGTTACTTTTTAAGTGCTTAAAACCTCTTCAAAGTTTGTACGGATTTATCTGTTAGACCCTGTACATAATCTTTCTTATCTGAATCCACATTGATTTGGATTCAGTATAGTTTTTTCTTCTAAACGTTTAACCCATCTATTATTGACGACCTTTTCACAAATTTTTACTACTGTGCTTGTCTGGAAGACCGGTCTGTAATTTGATGGGTCTTCCTTGTTTCCTACCTTATAAATTGGTACAATGTTTGCCTTCTTCCAGTCCTGTGGCACTTTTCCTTCTTTAAGTGAGAATTTAATTATATTGTATATTTTGTCTGTTAATTCTTCCATACATTCTTTCAGTATCCAATTTGCAATTCCGTCTGGACCATGTGATTTTCTGACATTAAGAGTTTTGATTTGGTCGCTGATTTCCTTTTGTGTTACAATTATTTCTTTCATTGAGGGGGTCTCTATTTCCTCACAGTTAGGTGAGTTTTCTATTGTGAATACTGATTTAAAATGATTGTTCATAATTTCAGCCATTTCCAGTTCTTCTGTATATTCATGTTTACCTTGGCGCAGCTTTTCTATTTCTTGTTTGTTCTTCAGTTTGCCATTTACATACCTGTAAAATAGTTTGGGTTCTTCCTTGCATTTTTCTATTATTTTTTTTCATAGTTTCTCTTTTCATCTCTGCGTATTTTTACATACTCATTTCTTAGTTTGATGTACATTTGCCATTTGCTTGTTTTCTTGTCTCTTTTCCATTTCTTCCAAGCTTTGTCTCTTTTATCCTTAGCCTCACTACACCTTTTGTTGTACCAGCTTTTTATGTATGTTCTTTCCATTTTTTGTTGTGGTACGTATTTATTTACTCCCTCATTGTAAATTTCTTTTAGTATATTCAATTTCTCTTCCATCCCTGTTTTTTCACTTAGGAATTTTTCTCAGTTCGCATTGCGAAAGAATTTTTTGAGTTTCTCAAAATTTGTTTTGTTGTACATTAGTCTTCCTATTCTATGTTTATCCTTTCTGCTTTGATCCATTTGCTCTTTCAACTCAAATTCTATTAGTACATGGCCTCTCTTTCCTATCGGAGTTTTGTAATCAATTTTATCGACAATTTCAGGCTCTGTCGTAAGTATTAAGTTCCATCCTTGATGGTTCTTCACTACCTCTGTATCTGGTATTTTCCTTTATCCACTGAGTCATTGTGTATTCAATGGTCATGTTGAGCAGGACATTGCTCCAGAGTTCCTCTCCACCCTTCACTGTCATTTCCTCCCAACATATTTCTTTTTAACCACTTCACTACAGGACTTAAATCTCGCGGGCAGCAGCCAATGCCAGCCATACGACGTGTCGTAATAATACTTGCATCATAAAATATAGTCACGGCTTATATCGATTGTTCTCTCTTTCACCCGTGAATTTTGAAAACCACAGAGAATGGGATTAAGAGCAGATTAGGGAGAATGTAAAAACACAGGGGCGACTACAATAAATATAATCAAGACGCCGATGTGGCAGCGTCGCGAATCCACTTGCTCCTCATGACGCCTACGTGTGCGGCACCGTATGGAAGGGGTTAATTAAAGTTGCCCATAATTACTGTATTTCCTCTGTCCTTCAGTATATTAGTTAATTCGTATTTTGTATCTAATAATATTTTGGAATGATCCCTTTCTGTCCAGGACTTTGTTTTGGGGGGCACATACACCACTACAAATTTTCTACTCTGCATATGTTTGCTTTCAACTTGTATCATAATTGATTCTACGTTATTTTCTCCTTCAGTTGTTTTTGTTACATTTAAATCTTTATTAGTCAAAATTAATACTCCGCCACCCTGTTTATCCTTTCTGTTCTTTGTCCAGCAGTTGTATAAACCTTGTCCCACAGTATTGGGTGGTGGAGTACACTTTAGTTTCCACTATTCCCATTATATCTGTTTTTTCTAAGGCCAGATAATCTTTTAGTTCATTCA
Organism: Oratosquilla oratoria; assembly: GCF_046742065.1. Classification (NCBI taxonomy): domain Eukaryota; kingdom Metazoa; phylum Arthropoda; class Malacostraca; order Stomatopoda; family Squillidae; genus Oratosquilla; species Oratosquilla oratoria. The sequence continues at coordinate 24,989,247 of NC_134796.1, forward strand.
CTCCTGAAGTTATTCCATCTATATTGGTATAAGCTATTTTTAATTTCCTTTCTCCTCGTCTTTTTCTGTCTTCTTTGTTTCCTTTTTCCTTGTATACCATTTCTCAGCCTCAGGTCCACCAATCTCCAATTTTTTCTTTTTTCAGTTTCATTTATCTTTTTGTTTTTTTCATTTGCTTCATTTCTAAGTTCTTGTTCTTTTTTTTCTTCACTCGTTTCTTTTTTTATCCATATATTTTTGTTATGTTCACTATTTGCTAATTTCATTGTTCTTGTCGCAAATCTCTGGACAGTGGAAAGGAGAGAATGTGGGGTGGAACGGATGAGGGTAGATAGCTACAGTGGGAGCTGAAGTCCAGAAGATTTGCATCACCAACTGGGACCACACACGCTTCCTTCTGAGCGGCGTGTATAAATTTCAGTACTTGAAAGGGGATACAGAATGATTCAACTCATTTAGCTAATTACAACCCCGGGCTAATTAAATCAACTAGAAGAAATCGATTTAATGAAATAAATTCCACCGTGAATACATTTAGAAAATAAGTGACACAACACTTTAATGCTTCCCATTAAATAAACACCATTTGAAGACAAACAGTTAACAATGTGAACATGGATAAGTTGGTATGAAAACACGAGCACATGTATTTCAACAAAAATTTATATTAAGTAAGCACAATTTAATAATGTAAGTTAACATGAACCAAGAGCACGAGCACATGTATTTAAACAAGGTTATATATTGAGTAAGCACAATTTAAGAATGTAAGTTAACATGAACCAAGAGCATGTGCACATGTATTTAAACAATGTTATATTGAGTAAGCACAATTTAAGAATATAAGTTAATATGAACCAAGAGCACAAGCACATGTATTTAAACAAGGTTATATATTGAGTAAGCATAATTTAAGAATGTAAGTTAACATGAACCAAGAGCACGAGCACATGTATTCAAACTAGGTTATATATTGAGTAAGCACAATTTAAGAATGTAAGTTAACATGAACCAAGAGCACGAGCACATGTATTTCAACAAGGTTATATATTGAGTAAGCACAATTTAAGAATGTAAGTTAACATGAACCAAGAGCACGATTTTAAATTGATTCCTATCAAAAATTCACTCAATCAATACCTCTAGAACTCTGAGGAACTCTCCATGCAGATCACTCCTTTAAATTTGAAGTCAATAACTGATGGGCTTCCAATCTTAGTGGATGCGTTCAATAAAGCTGGATACATGTGGATGGCTCATCATGATGGGTACGGTTGATGGGACCAGACTCATAGTTCACGGGATAACGGCACCGTAGCTAATTTCCTTAAGGAGACTGATCGAGTCCAATTCACACGCCACAGGCGTACTGCTTCAATTACTAGTTCTATTGTATCGTTTTCACATGGGTTAGGAATGAGATGGAAAGTTCTGATAACCGCTCCATGCGGTTGATGCGAGTTCCTTCGCAGAATGCCCTAGACACACTAGACCTCTGCGAAGTTTCTTATGGTACTGAGACTGCCCAGTGTTGGTTATGGTGGGAAGTCGTCCAATGGTGCCAAGTTTCTTAGTTTCAAATCATTGCCTCCGAAGGGTACGGAGTATAATGTGCCTGTAGGAGTTGATTTATCTCTAGCAATCCCTTTAAGACAATCACTAGAGATGAGAGCAAATTATAAATCCTAACTAAGCTAAGCAGCTAACCTAATTAGTTAACTTACATGAGAGGTGACAAGTGCGCAGGGATTGAAATTTCAAACCGTTGAAACAAATTCACAAGGTAATGCTTAGTTGAAATGTTAATTTGTACATTAGACATACATACATACATATACCAAGGCTTTTTCCCCCTTCCAAGGGAGGTAGCCAAAAAGGGAAAGGCATAAAAACACTCCCACCCATTTCATCCCTAAATACACTCCACACCCCTCCCACCCTTCCTCTCATCTGAGCACCTCCTGGATGACGGGTCATCCCTGCACCCTGCCCACCGCCCTGGGTCAGAAGCAGTGTCGCAAGACACAGTACATCCACAGCAAGGCCGCTTCATTTAATCGGCGACCCCCCCTCTCCGTCCCCCTTTGCATATAAGGAGAGGACGGGGAGAAATCCCTTCGGGCTGCGTCAAAATTTACTCACACATACTACCCCACCCCCCACCCCCCCGCCCATTCCTCCTCATGCAGTCACAACATCATCCATATACAACCATTCTCCACTCACCTCTGTCTTCCGTCCTCTCCCTTCCTTCCTCAACAGACATTCCCCTCTTCCCCAAAGCCCCCTTCACCCCATCCATCCACCTCATCCTAGGACGTCCCCTCATGTTCACTCCCTCCACATCTGCCTTCCATACCTCTTTTACTAGTCTTTCTTCACTCATTCTTTCCATGTGTCCAAACCATCCTAATATTCTTTCATCAACCCTATCTCCCAAATCCTTTTTTACCCCTGTTCTCCTCCTCACCTCCTCATTTCTCACTCTATCTAGCCTAGTAACCCCCACCATACTTCTCAGACACCTCATCTCAAACACATTCAAACTCCTTCTCTCTTCTTCTCTTATGTTCCACGTTTCTGCCCCATACAATGCTGTTGGCACAATCACTCCTTCATACAGTCTCCTCTTCGCATCCATTCCCAAATGTCTATTTCTCATTACACTCTTTAAACCACCAAGGCATTTACTCGCTTCTCTCAATCTACATTCTACCTCCACCTTCACTCCACCTTTTCCTGCTACACTTGCACCCAAGTATCTAAAACTATCCACTTCCTCCAGTCGCTCTCCCTTAATGTTCACTTCCAGTCTACTGCCACTTTCACCCCTTGTACATCTCATCACCTTACTTTTACCCACATTTATCTTTAGCTTTCTTCTATCACATACTCTCCCAAACTCTGCCACCAGCTTCCTCAATCCCTCCTCTGACCCTGCCACAAGCGCAGTGTCGTCTGCAAACAACAGCTGGCTCACCTCCCACTTTTCTCCATTTTCTTTAACCATCTCCAATCCCTGACTCACTACCCTAGCATTCACCTCTCGCACCACCCCATCCATGTATAAGTTGAACAGCCAGGGCGACATAACACATCCTTGACGAAGTCCCACCTTTACTTCAAACCACTCACTCTCTCCATTTCCAATCCTAACACATGCTCTACTACTCACATAAAAACTCTTGACAGCTCCCAAAAGCTTTCCTCCTATCCCATAAATCTGCATAACCTCCCACAGTGCCTTTCTGTCTACCCTATCATAAGCCTTTTCCAGATCCATAAAAGCCCAAAAAACATCCTTCCCCTTTCCTATAGCTTTCTCACATATCTGTCTTACCACAAAGATCTGATCTACACAACCTCTACCCGTCCTAAATCCACACTGTTCCTCACCAATTACTCCTTCTGTTCCTCTCCTAATCCTCTCAATTAAGATTCTCCCATAAGCCTTCCCTACTACACTCAACAGGCTAATCCCTCTGAAATTACTACATTCACACTTGTCCCCTTTTCCCTTGTAAAGAGGAACTATACAGGCACTACTCCAGTCCTCCGGTACTCTACCCTCTCTCCAGCAAACATTAAATAATCTCACCAACCAGTCCACCATCACTGAACCTCCCTTTTTCAGACATTCTGCATGACATCCATCCAGACCAGGTGCCTTACCTGCTTTCATCATCTTTACAACTGCCTTCACCTCATCCTTCCTTATTTCTCCTCCATTCTCCTCACTCATCACTCTCATTTTCTTCGTATTTCCCACTGCAGCTATCTTTCCCTCCCTATCCTCCTTCACATTCAGCAACTCCCTAAAATATTCTGCCCATCTTCCCCTCACTGCCATCTCTTCCATTATCAACTCTCCATCTGTACCTTTTACCTTTTCTTCCCTACTTGATTCACCTCCTCTTCCTCTCTTAATTTCTTTCCAAAACATCTTTTTATTACTTTCAAAATTTTCTGTCATACTCCTACCCCATTTCACATCTGCTCTCCTCTTTGCCTCCTTTACCTTTTGCTTTACTTCTCTTTTCTTTTCTTTGTACGTCTCATATGACTCCCCTGTCCTCTTTTGTAACCAATCTGTGAATGCTCGCTTCTTCTCTTCTACAACCTTCTTTGTTTCCTCATCCCACCATTCACTACCCTTTCTTCTATTTCCTCCTGTCCTTCTTGTTCCACACACCATCCTTGCACACTTTAAGACTCCCTCCTTGAACCATCCCCATTCCTCCTCCACACCCATCTCTGCTCTATCCTTAACTCCCTCCCACTCCTCCTTCAGCTTCTTTTCGTACTCCTTCTCCTTTTCCTTTTCATTCAAGGAGTTCACTCTAAGAACCTCCCTACCTTTTGTCCCTTTCCTCCTTCTCCATCTATCCTCCACTCTCAACTTACCTTCCACCAAAAAATGATCTGATATTCCCCCACCCTCTCCCCTTAGCACATGTACATCCTTAACTCTTCCTATCATAATCCTATTTACCACTACATAATCCATTAGCGCTCTATCTACCACCCTTCCCTCCACCACCCTCTCCCATGTGTACTTATGCTTGACTTTCTTCCGAAACACTGTATTTGCTATCATCAGCTCTCTTTCTAGACACATTTCCACCATCAACTCTCCACTACGATTCTTTCCTGGAACTCCACACTTCCCAACCACTCCATCGATTGGACCATTTCCCACTCTAGCATTAAGGTCTCCCAGTACTATTACATTGACATTTCTTCCTAAACCCTCTATGCACTCATTTAAATCTATCCAAAAGGCCTCCCTTTCTTCTATACTCTTCTCACTGCCCGGCCCATATGCACTTACAAAGACCCACATCTCCTTTCCCAGTTTCACCTTCATCCACATTATCCTTGAGGAAACCTCCTTCCACTCCACTACCCCTTTACCTATCTCCTCACTTACTAGAATAGCCACCCCTTCCCTCCCTCTCCCTCTCTTCACTCCTGATAACCTCCCACTTACACTCCCAAACATACACTCACCCTTCCCTTTCAACTTAGTTTCACTCAAAGCCAACACATCCAACTTTCTTCTCACAAACATACTACCTATCTCTTCCCTTTTACTCTCATCTGTACCACATCCACGCACATTAAAAGACCCAAACCTTAGGGTGCTGGCCCGAGGCCCGCCAGCACCCCTTATGCCTTTTCTTTTCATTTTAGGTAATTGCCCCTTGGGGCTACAGGGAGAAGGATGCCTAGTCCCTCTCCCCGTCCCTTTCTTCTCGCCTCTTACGATCCAAGTGGGAAAACTTGGTGGCAGTATTCTTTTCCCCCACCACAGGGAATTCCCCCAATCAGAAAGAGAATACTCAGAGAAATGGTACAGGACAGCAACAAGGGGTTGGGGGACAGCATAACGGAGGGACAGTCGTAGTATAAAAGTGTCATCATTTCTCTATGAACAGAATTTCTTCTATCATAGACAAAATGATGTGTGGCTCTGGTCCGTAGGGGCGCCCCATATAGACCCTAAAGTATCAACTGCATGCTACTTTGCCACAATAACAAGCAGCCAATACCCCAGACACCAAATTATAATTACATGGTGGAACAAAAAATTCACAAAGTTGACATACTCCAGGTTCAATCATTAAACATTCATGACATCTCTGTATTTCGTCATAAATGGGTACTGTGTACAAAGGGCGGGAAATTCCTATGAATGGGCAATTCTTTAAACTCGTTAAGGCTCTACAACTAATGGCCAAATTGGTGCTACAGACAATAAGAATAATGGCGAGTAAAATAACAAGTAGTTGTTAAAGAATCTAAGAATTCTGGTAATTTCACAGAATAGAGGAAATGACAACTTATAGGAAGGAAAGTACAAATATAAAGCCTACTATATCGGTTAGGTCCTTGAACGAAAGTATTTGCAAACTATTGTTCAAAAACAGACATAGAGTTTGGAAATGGATGGTGTGTCACAATCCTGAAAGTTGTGACAGTTCTGGATAGTACTTCCTCTGCAATTGTTTGAGATCTAAGCTTTACTTTCAGTGGCCTCTATTGTTTTTCTTTAGAGTATCTGCCTATCCTATAGGTTTCCTCGATTTCTCTAACCAAGCCTTGTCCTTCCACTTATAATTCTTTCAGAATTTCCCTAGCAATCTCTTTCTCCTCCTCTTCCCTCTGGCATCTAGGTACATCATGCTTCTCTTTAATGCCATAGATTACAATGCATCTTTTTTTATCTACTGTGTCCCTAACTAAGTTGCCTTTCTCTTTAATTACATGGATCACCATTTCCTTGGTATTTTCCTTGACCTTTTGCTCTATTATTTCTTTAAGGGATACTTTTTGACATTCCTGTTCAACTTTCCACTGTTTATTTCCTGTAAGTCGTTTTCTTTGATTTTTTCTTCCACCTTTTCAGTCACTTCTTGCATTTGATCTTTCATCTCCTTTTTTAATGGCTCATTCCTATTTATGTCTTCACTTTTTAACCTTTCATTTTCTACTTTTAATTTATCCAATTCCTTTTTTAAGTCATCTATCTCCCTATTATTCCCCTCATTGGCTTTCCTTAACATAGATACTTCTTTGTACATTGTTTTGAACTCACTTTTGAGTTCCATTAAATCATCCAAAATGTCATTGATATCGCTATTTCTCATTATATTTCTATACCTGGGTTCTCTATCCATTTCTAATCCTCTATGCATAATATTTCCTTCCCATTCAAACCACAAAAAAAAACTCTATCAAACCTTTGGTATTCCTTTGGTGTCTGAGAAAGACACGTCTTCTTTCGAATGATACCAAGTGGAGTTTCGATTCTAGTTTCTTCCAAGCATCTCTTCGCTGGTTCTTTGCCTCTCAGAGTTTCTTCACTTCTTTCCATTTTTTTTTTCAAAGAACAATGAAAAATAATAAAAAAGAAAAGAAAATGGAGATACAAAGACATTTACATTTTGATCTCAACAAGCTTTCGCTTTCACAACACCGTATTTATGTAAACAACCAGGTCTGCTTTCAAATCGTTTGTTTGTGAATCACTAGCTAGCGGTTCAGAGTGTTCATTCTGGGATCCTGCTTCAACCATGTCTGCTTCCTTTGTGTTCTAGAGAAAGTGAAACAGGATGAATTTGGTAGTTTGTGGGTAGAATTAACCCAAACAAATGGACAAAAAAATTGTATAGGCCAAAAATGTTATCATTAGCAGATGACAAACTGTTGTTTCAAGAACTGTCTAGTTTCTGCAACCTGGATCTATTAATAATGGGTGATTTCAATTGTACTGACATTGATTGGATGACCCTTGAACATGGCCATATAGGTAGATTTTGTTGATGACAGTTACTTAGTTCAGCATGTAAAAGAACCCACAAGACTTAAATCTATTGATCACTAGCCATGAAACCATGATGACTGATGTAGAAGTTGGTGAAACTATTGCAAATAGCAATTACAACTTAGATTTAAATTGCTAAAAAAAAATTAGAATAGATACTTGTGTATCTAAAAGACCCAATTCATAGGACTATGTCAGGAACTTCAGCTTACAGATTGGGAGGCAAAATTAAGTGAAAGATCTGTAGATCAGATATGGGAAATATTTCAAAATACACTCACTAAGATGATTCATACTTACATCCCGTTTAAGGACAGACGCCCCCAAATCAGGCTCGCCCAAAATGGCTCGACAAAGAAACTGAAAAAATTATTGCTAAAAAGAGACAGGCTTATGAGAAATATAAGTGCTCAGGTTCACTTAATGACTATCAAAGTTATGTAATAATACAGAGATTTAATAAAGGCAATAAAAAAACAAAAATGACAATACAAAATGAATATCGCTGATGAATCCAAAGATAGTCCCAAAGAATTCTACAGTTACATTAGGGGTAAAAAGGTTATTAGGAATCACATTGGCCCACTATTATCTGCTGACAGTCAATTGAATATTCAAATGAAGGAATGTGTGATATTTTAAACAACTATTTTAGCTCATTTGTAAACAAAGCACCTCAAAATGAACTCCAAACTGAAACCTGTGAAAAGTCTAGGGTAAACTTACTACAGTAAATATAACAAAAGAAAAAATTAAAAGGTGTATAGATAAACTCAAAATTAATAAAACACCAGGGTCTGACGGTTGGCATCCAAGAATCTTAAAGGAAATGAAAAATAAGATTGTTGTTCCAATAGAAATTATTTTCAAGAAATCCATCATATCCAGAGATGTCCCAAGAGAATGGAAGCTAGCCAACATTACTCCCATATTAAAAAAAGTGACAAAAAGAGACCAAATAACTACAGGCCTATAAGTTTGACTTCAATCATAGGAAAAATGATGGAAACTGTCATCAGAGATGCTATCAAACATCATTTAGAAAGTAACTGATAAATGATAGCTAGCATGGATTCCAACGGAAATGTTCTTGTGTAACTTACTCCAATTCTACAACACAGTTATCTCAAATTGTGACAAAAGAAACAATATAGATTTAATATACCTAGATTTTGCAAAACCTTTGATACTGTCCCCCCATGAAAGATTACTTACTAAATTAGCTTCACACGGAGTAAGTGTCAGCCTATTAACCCCTTCCATACGGTGCCGCACACGTAGGCGTCATGGGGAGCGAGTGTATTCGCGAGGCTGCCATATCGGCGTCTTGATTATATTTATTGTAGTCGCCCCTCCATAATGACATTCTTTCTAATTCTTTTGTAATCGCATTTTCTATGGTTATCAAAATTCACGGGTGAAGAGAGAACGATCGATATAAGCGGTGACTATATTTTATGATGCGAGTATTATTACGACACATCGTACGGCTGGCATTGGCTGCTGCCACCGAGATCTAAGTCCATGACGCCTACGTGTGCGGCACCGTATGGAAGGGGTTAAGTTGGACTAGAAATTGGTTGAATGATCGAAAACAGTTTTTTTAAATGGCAAAACTTCTAGATAGAAAAATGTTAGGAATGGAGTTCCTCAGGGTTCTGTTCTTGGGCCACTTCTATTCATAGTATATGTAAATGATGTATACCATAGACTAAAATCTATTGTTTCCAAATTTGCTGATGATACAAAACTGTGCTGAATTGCAAATGATCACTTCAATCAATTAGACATTCAAGAAGATATAGATAAATTACAGCAATGGTCTGAAAAGTGGCTAATGAAATTTAACACAAGTAAATGCAAGGTTATGCACATAGATAAAAATAACAGTAAGATTACAGGTTATTTGGAAATTCATTAACAAAAGTGGACAGTGAAAAGGATCTCAGCATAGTTGTTGTTGTTGTTGTTGTTCCCTAGACTGTCTGTCCGAGCAGTCCCGTCTCCCCAAGGAAGGCCACAGCCGAAACTGGGTTTTCCCACAAATCCTTTATAGAGTGTATGTTGTGTTGTTTGCGTGCATGATTGTGTATAATGCAGTCTTCCATTATGTGTTGTATGGTATGGGGTGAAGTGTTACATCCTGGGCAGTTGTTCACAACACGGTCGTCCAGCCTCTTCTGGTAGCTTAGAAGTGCTGGGTGGTGACCGCATCACAGTCTGGCCAAGTGGACTCTGTCCTTTCGTGGGAGAGAGGATTCAGAAGGGTGGATATCAGGGGGTCTGGCATGCAGCAGTGTGTTCTCTTTCAGTGTGTTAATGGAGCGGTGAGTGATATGATTATGAATATGTTTCCGGAGGCTGGTATTTGGTGGTTGTGGAAGAAGAGAAGAGAGTATCTGTGCGTAATAAAGGTCTTTGGGTGTAGTTTTAATGTTTCTTGGTGTGTGTGGGTGTTCTGCTATGTAGTGTAGCGGGTGTGATGTGTTTGTGGTGGCTGCAGCAAGTGTTTGTGTGCCTCTCATGTCGAGGTGGTCCTTGACTTTGAGGACTTTTGTTTCATGGTGTAAATGGTCTGTAGGTGTTGTATTTGTGCAGCCTGTAATTGTTTTTAGGGCTTTGTTTTGTATGATTTGAAGGGTGTTGTGGTGTGTCTCACTGAGATTAGGAGCCCATGCAGGACTCGCATAATTCATCACTGAGCGTATGCATTGTTTGTATATTGTTATATTAGTTTCTTTGTTTTGTCCAAATGTTGTTCCAGTGATTGACTTAAGTGCGTTAAGTCTAGGTGTGCATTTGTTTTTTATGTTTGTGAGGTGTTGTTTGAAAGACATGGATGTATCGTATGTTACACCAAGAATTTTCGGTGTGTTTGTGTGTGGTATTAGAGTGTTGTTGATGTAGAGATGAGGTATGTATTTGTGTTCTTTTGTCCAGTTGGTGAGAAGTGTTGCTGTAGATTTGGTTGGAGCTATTTTGAGTCTGTGATGAACCATGTGTTGAGTGTGTCAAGGTAAGGCTGGATTATTTCTGCAGCTTTGTCTGTGTTACGATGTGTGCATGTGATTGTTATGTCATCTGCGTAGGAAGAGATTTGTATTTCTGAGGTGTCTGGTGTGGGTAAGTCATGCATGTATAGATTAAATAATGTGGGGGATAGAACTGAGCCCTGTGGTACTCCATTCTTATTGTTTCTGATGTGCGATGATTGGCCATTATATGACACATGAGCATTCCTGCCTGCCAGATAATTGGCCAGCCATCTTTTGGTGTTATTGTGCATGTCTGTGTTATATATTTTATTTGTTAGGTTGTAGCGGGGGATAGCATCAAAAGCTTTACTAATGTCCAATGTTATAAGAAGTGTTCTGTGGTGGGGCCTATCTGAATTGATGCCATCTAAAATTCTTTGTGTGAGGTTTGTCAGAAGAGTGTTTGTGGAGTGTAGTGGCCTAAAACTGTGTTGTGAGTCAGCAAGGGGAATATATGGTGTGACAAGTTTAAGTATTAGGCGTTCAATGACTTTAGAGGGGGTGCAGAGAAGTGTGATTGGGCGGTGCGATGTTGGGATTGTTGGGTCTTTGTTCGGTTTTGGAATGGTGATTATTTTACCATGCTTCTAGATGTCGGGTATAGTGTTGTGTGAATAGCTGTAGTTTGCAATGTTTGTGAGTGTGTGTATACCTTGTGGTCCAATGTGTTTTAGGTGGATGTTGCTTATGTTATCAGGGCCACAGGCAGATGAGTGCTTGAGATTATGCATTATGAGTTTTGTCTGACTGTCTATGAAGGGTGTATAGTCTGAGTCTGTGGGGAAGTCTTTCTTACGTCGAATGGTGCGTCGGTCGTCAGGGTGAGATGTAAGATGGCTCGTCTGTGCAAAATGACGTATGAGTGCATTTGCTTGTTGTCTGTTTGAGGGTAGATTATCTGTTGTTGTGATTATTGCTGCGTGAGAGCGTGTAGTGTTAGTGTTGGATAGTGTGATGCTGTTGAGTGTTTTGTACAATTTGCTGGTGTTTGTTTTGTGATCAAGTGTATTGATAAAGTTTTGCCAATTTTGTGTTTTTTGTTCATGTATTTTATTGGCAATCACAGTGTTTAGTGTTTGTATTTGGTCTGCTATGTTTTGAGGGATAGGTGTGGGGGTATCGTGTTTAAGTGTGTCACGTTGTCTGATGAGGCCTTGGATTTCTGGTGTGAAGTTGGGGTTGTGTGATTTTCTGTTGCCTCTAGGGATGTATCTCTTGTCTGCGTTTTGTATGATTGTATTAAAAGCGTGCACAGCATTGTTTATGTTTGTGATTGGTGTACTGTTAAGTGTTTCAAAATGTTGTTCTGTCTCTTCAGTAAAGGCTTCCCAGTTAGCTCTCTTGTAATTGGTGTAAGTGTGTCTGTGGCCAGCTGGGGTGCATCTTGTTTTGGTGGTGATGATGATTGGAAGGTGGTCAGAGCCAAGGGCTCCGACCACTCTCCATGATGTTGTTGGGGTTAGGCAGGGGGAGCAAAAGGTGATATCAGGAGAGGAGGGAGTGTAGAGGGCTTGGTATGGGATATGTGTATGATTATGCGTGTTGTTCATGATAGTCAATGAGTCGAATTGAGTCTGTATATCAAGCCCTCTGTCTGTGTCAGGGTTGTCGACATACCAGGCAGACGACTTGGCGTTGAAGTCACCACCCATGATCAGGTTGGGGATTGAGGTTAGTTGGCTAAGTTGAGGTCTGAAGGTGTTTGGAACTGTGGGGGATGATTGGGGGGGAATGTACATGTTAACTATTGTCAGTGTTGAATTGTTGCCTGTGCGGATACGAATGGATTGGGTTTCTGTTGTGTTATCTCAGCATAGTTATCTGTAATGATCTCAAATCATCTAAGCAGTGTATTTTAGCCTCTAAGAAAGCAAACAAGATTCTAGATCTGATTGCATGATCTTTTGACTTCAAAAGTTCACCTCTCATTAGCAAACTATATAAATCGTCAGTTCGTCCACATTTGGAATATGCTGTTTCCATATGGTCACCAAATCTCATCAAAGACATTGACAGATTGAAAAAAGTTCAACGGCGAGCCACAAAACTGATTCCAAATATCAAAAATAAATCATACAAAAATCTACTAAAACATATGAATCTGTTTTCCTTAAAAAGAACGTAGACTCAGAGGTGACTTGATACAGGTCTTTAAAATTCTAAAGGGAATTGGCAACATCAAAAGTGACAAAATTTTCACACTGATTGAGAATATGACAAGAAATAATGGTCTCAAACTGTCAGGAAATAGATTTAATTTGGAAGTGGGTAGAAACAACTTCAGCAACCATGTAAATGAATGGAACAAACTTCCTGCAGAGGCATTGCAATGTAGTTCAGTTCGAAGCTTTAAGATTCATTCAGATAAACATCTAAGCAAGATACTGTAATGACTGCAATTTATTTTATATTGTCTATTTATTTGTTATTGTCTGATATCATTCGCTTGATTTTTATTTATTATTAGTTATCTGTCAATTGACTATTATTTAGTATTTATGTTTGTTTATTATTTAACTACACCTATGCATATATTTATTTTATTTATCATCATTTATATTATTATAATTTTTTTTTCTTTAATTTATCTGTATTACATTTTTTTCACATCCCACCTAGTTATGGATCAAAAGGTCTCCTGTTTGCATGCTCTGCCTTTGTAATCCTTTGTAATTCTTTGTAAATTGATATGGTTAGTGAATAAATTGACTGGTATTGTTGGAGTACAACTGACATGGTTAGTGAATAAAGTATGTGATTAAAAACTTTATTTATTATTCCTTCAAGTATCCAGAATTTTTTAATATCTGGCATGCCTTAGGGTCCCGTTGATGCCAGATACAAGGGCTTTTGCTGTAATATGTACTTATAAGTTTGTACTTTCCCGCGCTACCCTCCCACCCACCTCTGTATCTCTCAGTGCATGATAGTGATGCTGCTCACTCACTCAGTGTCACATTCATGCTTTGTTCATCACAGCACTAACATTCTCCGTATCCACTGAAAAGTTTTATTACAAAATACCCCCCAAGATAGCTCCCAAGAGGAAATTACCTTTGTCCACTCCTAAGTCTGCCAAGAAGGGAAGAAAAGTCATTGATCTGGACCAAAAATTGAATGTGATTATACAGTTTGAAGGAGGAAAAAAGTGAACACAATCGCACATGATATGCAGTTATCACATTCAACCGTGTCAACAATTTTGAAAGACAAAGGAAGAATTTGTGAAGCTCTGAAAGGTTCTGCACCCATGTGTTCAACTGTGATAACCAAGAAAGGTATGGGGCCCATCCATGAAATGGAGAAATTGTTAATTGTCTGGATGGAAGACCAAATTCAGAAAAGGGCACTGTTAAGCCTGTTTACCATACAGATGAAGGCAAAAAGTCTGTTTGAGACTTTGAAGGAATGTGCCAGAGATGAATACAAGCAAGATTTTGTTGCAAGTGCTGGATGGTTTAAAAGATTTAAGAAAAGATTTCAATTTCATAGTGTTCATGTGACTGGAGAAGCAGCAAGTGGAGATGAAGAAGGAGCTAAAAGTTAGTGAAAATGCTTGATGAAATTATTATAGATGATGGCTGTCTTCCACAACAAATATTTAATGTAGACGAAACAGGAATGTATTGGAAGCGAATGCCAGAACGCACATGTATCCATAAAGAAGCGTATGTCCGGATTTAAAGCTTACCAGGGTAGGCTTACTCTTCTGCTTGGCAGGAATATTTCAGGATTCTAACTGAAGCTGTTCTTAATTTACCATTCGGAAAACTCACATGCGTTCAAATTTATAATGAAGGAGTGAACAAATATGTACCACAACAAAAAATGGAAAAGGCATACATAAAGATGTAGTGAAGCTAAGGAAAAAAGAGACAAAGCTTGGAAAAAGTGGAAAAGAGATAAGAAACAAAGCAAATGGCAAACGTACATCAAACTAAGAAACGAATATGTAAAAATACGCAGAGATGAAAAGAGGAATTATAAAAAAAGGATAATAGACAAATGTAAGGAAGAACCCAAACTATTTTACAAATACAGACGCTCCTCAACTTACGTTTTAGTTACGTTCCGAACGGCCAAACGTAAGTTGAAAATGAACGTAAGTTGTTACTGTACTATACATCCGTAAATTCTATTACTGTATCTTATAAAACACCCCTAAATCATTAATTATACACATAACATTGTAAAGTAAACATTAATTTCAAATAAATTAGATTAAAGCAACATAAATTGAGATGGTGGAGGAGGAGGAGGAGGAGGCAAGGCATGTTCAGTTTGTCGTTTGTGTAATGTAAACAATGGACGCAGCGTCATGCGCAAGTATCGTCTGAACTACGGAGAGCGCGCTAAACTAAAAAAATTAATTCAATTTTTTTTTTACAATTTTTTAGTCAGTTCAAACGTGAAATAAAAAAAACATAAAACGAATGAACGTAAGTAGAGGAGCGTCTGTATGTAAATGGAAAACTGAAAAACAAACAAGAAATAGAAAAACTGCGCCAAGATAAAAAGGAATATACAGAAGAACTGGAAATGGCTGAAATTATGAACAACCACTTCAGATCAGTATTCACAATAGAAAACTCGCCTAACAGTGTAGATAGAGAGAGATAATTATCCCCAGCAATGAAAGAAATAAACATAACACAAAAAGAAATCAGTGATCAAATTAAAACCCTTGATGTCAGAAAATCACATGGCCCAGATGGGATTGCAAACTGGATACTGAAGGAATGTATGGAAGAATTAACTGACAAAATATACAATATAATTAAATCCTCACTAGCTCAGTCCGCTCGTGACCTCAGCTAGAGACCTTGTTTTTCTGCACAGACACCAGCTAGCGAATACCTGTGTATTTTATATCTCCGAATAGTGTTAAGTGATTGTGTTGTGTTTTTGTAATTGTATACGTATAGCGCTATACAGTTACAGATATAAGATAAAGTGCAGGGTTCTATTTAATTTCAAAACGGTTTTCTGTTACCATACTCCAAAGGTAGGATAAATAGTATAAGGTAAGCAGAGTAAGCTTCGCGTATTTAGTTTATTAGAGACCGCTTTGATTTTTTTGTTGTTGTTGATTTGTATTTTATCTTTGCCGTTTTTATTGTTAAAGGGGGAGCGAAATGGCTTGTGAAGGTTGCGTGAACCTAGGGGTCCGTCTCAGGATGTGTGAGGGGGAAATTCGGCTTCTCAGGAGTGCGCTCCGTGAGAAGAGTGAACCCTCCCCACAACCCAAAGAGCGCTCCACTTCTTCACCTACTGTCACTGCCATGAGCGAGTGGCGCCCCGTGGGGTCCCGTTTGTCAAGCCCGCGTTCGGTAGACGTGTGCCCTGTGGAGCAACCGCTGGCTCTAGCCAATCGTTTTGCTCTACTGGAGGATGAAGTGGCTGAAAATCAGGAGTTCTTGGTGGTGGGGGACTCCATGGTTCGAGGCTATGACGACATCCTGCAGCGAAAGACTAAGCGACGTTGCAAGCTTGTATGTCAACCGGGCCATGGGATCGTTGATTGTACCCGGTCCATCAGGGAGCAAGGACGGAAGAACACGGTTACGATTGTTCATACGGGAAGTAACGATGTAGGTAGGGTGAGATCAGAGGAGCTTGTTCGGAATTACAAGGTCCTCCTTCAGGAGATAAAGGAACGTGGGAGCCGTCACGTAGTCTGTGGGATCCTCCCGAGGATCTACGCAGGCTCGTGTTGGAACAGTAGAGCCATAGGGATCAATGATAGGATATCGCAGTTGTGCACACAATTGGGATACCACTTTCTTGATCCTTGGTTCTCTTCTAGGCGCCATGACCTTTACGCTTCTGATGGGATCCACCTTACCCGCAGAGGCAAAGATGTTCTTACAAACCTCATTGTGGGAGTTTGTAATGAACTAGCTCCTTTTTTAGGGTAGAAGGCCAAAGGGAAGGGGAAATAGAATGTACTTGGGAAAACAGTGTAGAGTATAGCCTTAATGTAGAACAATGTACCAGTATAGGACAAAATATAATTTTAGGATATAATGTCGCTAGAGGACGAAATGTCACATTAGGATATAATGTCATAGGACAAAATGTCGCAATGGGATGTAATGACAGTGGAGGACAAAAGATCACGATGGGAAGTAATGATAGTGGAGAACAAAATATCACGATAGGATGTAATGATAATGGAGGAGAAAATATTACGGTAGGATATAATGTCAGTGAAGGCCAAAATGTAATTTTAGGAAGGGATACCGGACAGAATGTCAATGAAGGCCAAAATATCATGATAGGATGTAATGTCGCTAGAGGACGAAATGACACATTAGGATGTAATGTCATAGGACAAAATGTCACAATGGGATGTAATGACAGTGGAGGACAAAAGATCACAATGGGAAATAATGATAGTGGAGAACAAAATATCACGATAGGATGTAATGATAATGGAGGAGAAAATATCACGGTAGGATATAATGTCAGTGAAGGACAAAATATAATTTTAGGAAGAGATACCGGACAGAATGTCAATGAAGGCTAAAATATCAAGATAGGATGTAATGACAGTGGAAGACAAAAGATCATGATGGGATGTAATTATAGTGGAGGAAAAAATATCACGGTAGGATATAATGTCACTGGAGGACAAAATATAATTTTAGAAAGGGATGCCGGACATAATGTCACTGAACGACGGGAGGCCGGCGTGAATCACGGTGACGTAGGGGGACAAAATGTACAAAATAGATCGGATGACCGTAATCGACCAGATGTCCGTGATGGGGGAAATGTTAATTTTGATAGGAGAAATGTTAATGAGGCATTGAATGTCAATGAAGGACCAAATAATAATAATATAGAGCAAGGCATAAATAAAAAACAAAATTATAATATAAGACATGATATTGAAACTCAAAATGTGTCAAAAAGAAATAATCACGAGTTTCTTAAAACTATGTACTTTAATGCTCGTAGTATTAGGAACAAATTTCAAGAAATACAGACGTATGTCAAAAGCGAAAATCTCGATATGATAGGAATAACTGAGACATGGTTAAATGGTACAGAGTTCGAAGCTGAATTTAATATTGCGGGATTTAAACACTTTCATCAGGATAGAAACCACAAGAAAGGTGGGGGTGTTCTATTGTACGTTAAAAACAATGTTCATGCTTGTGTTTTAGAGAAAGTGAAACAGGATGCATATGACAGTTTGTGGGTTGAGTTAACCCAAACAAATGGACAAAAAATGAATATAGGTGTAATATATAGGCCAAAGACATTATCATTAGCAGACGACAAACTGTTATTTCAAGAACTGTCTAGTTTCTGCAACCGGGATTTATTGATAATGGGTGATTTCAATTTTACTGACATTGATTGGATGACCCTTGAACATGGCCATATAGGTAGTCGCTTGATTGATTTTCTTGGTGACAATTACTTAATTCAGCATGTAAAAGAGCCCATAAGATATGGAAACTTACTCGATTTATTGATCACTAGCCGCAAAAGCATGGTAACTGATGTAGAAGTCGGTGAATCTGTTGCAAATAGCGATCACAACTTAGTCAGATTCAAACTCCTAAACAATTTTAGAATAGATACTTGTGCTTCTAAAATACCCGATTTCAGTAAAGCTCAGTTCATAGGACTACGTCAGGAGCTTCAGCTTACAGATTGGGAGGCAAAATTAAATGAAAGACCTGTAGATCAGATGTGGGAAATATTTCAAAATACGCTCACTAAGATGATTCAAACTTACATTCCTTTTAAGGACAGACGTCCCCCAAATCAGGCTCGCCCAAAGTGGCTCGACAAAGAAACTGAAAAAAGTATTGCTAAAAAGAGACAGGCTTATAAGAAATATAAGTGCTCGGATGCATCAAATGACTATGAAAGTTATGTATCAATACAGAGAGATTTAAAAAAGACAATAAGAAAAAGAAAACGACAATACGAAATGAACATCGCTGATAAATCTAAAGAGAATCCCAAAGAATTCTATAGTTACATTAGAGATAAAAAGGTTGTTAGGAATCACATTGGTCCACTATTATCTGCTGACGGTCAACTTGAATATACAAATGAAGGAATGTGTAATATCTTAAACAATTATTTTAGCTCGGTATTCGTAAACGAAACACCTCAAAGTGAATTCCAAACTGAAACCTGTGAAAAGTCTGGGGTAAACTTACTACGGTAAATATAACAAAAGAAAAAATTAAAAGGTGTATAGACAAACTCAAAGTTAATAAAACACCAGGGCCTGACGGTTGGCATCCAAGAATCTTAAAGGAAATGAAAAATGAGATTGTTGTTCCATTAGAAATTATTTTCAAGAAATCCATCATATCCGGAGATGTCCCAAGAGAATGGAAGCTAGCTAACGTTACTCCCATATTCAAAAAGGTGACAAAAAGAAACCAAATAACTACAGCCCTATAAGTTTGACTTCAATCGTAGGAAAAATAATGGAAACTATCATCAGAGATGCTATCGAATATCATTTAGAAGGTAACCGTTTGATAAATGATAGCCAGCATGGTTTCAGACGGAAACGTTCTTGCGTGACTAACTTACTCGAATTCTACAACACAGTTATCTCGAATTATGACAAAAGAAACAATATAGATTTAATATATCTAGACTTTGCAAAAGCTTTTGATACCGTCCCACACGAAAGACTACTTACTAAATTAACTTTGCATGGAATAAGTGGTAGCCTATTAGGTTGGACTAGTAATTGGTTGAAATGTCGAAAACAGAGAGTTGTTTTAAATGGAAAAACTTCTGGATGGAAAAGTGTTGCAAGTGGAGTTCCTCAGGGTTCCGTTCTTGGGCCACTTCTATTCATAGTATATATAAATGATATAGACCATGGACTAAAATCTACTGTTTCCAAATTTGCTGATGATACAAAACTGTGCGGAGTGGCAAATGATCACTCAAACCAATTAGATATTCAAGAAGATTTAGATAAATTACAGCAATGGTCTGAAAAGTGGCTGATGAAATTTAACACAAGTAAATGCAAGGTAATGCACATAGGTAAAAATAACAGTAAGTACGATTACAAGTTATTTGGAAATTCGTTAACAAAAGTGGATAGTGAAAAAGATCTCGGCGTAATTATCAGTAACGACCTCAAATCATCCAAGCAGTGTATTTCAGCCTCTGAGAAAGCAAATAAGATTCTGGGACTGATTGCGCGATCTTTTGATTTCAAAAGTCCATCACTCATTAACAAGCTATATGAATTGTTAGTTCGTCCACATTTGGAATATGCTGTTTCCGTATGGTCACCGAATCTCATTAAAGACATTGACAGATTGGAAAGAGTACAACGGCGAGCCACAAAACTGATTCCAAATATCAAAAATAAATCATACGAAAATCGACTAAAACATATGAATCTGTTTTCCCTATAAAAGCGTAGACTCAGAGGTGACTTGATACAGGTCTTTAAAATTCTAAAGGGAATTGACAACATCAAAAGTGACAAAATTTTTACATTGAATGAGAATCAGACAAGAAACAATGGTCTTAAACTCTCCGGAAATAGATTCAATTTGGAAGTAGGTAGAAACAACTTTGCCAACCGTGTAGTTAATGAATGGAATAAACTTCCTGCACAGGTAGTGCAATGTAGTTCAGTTCGAAGCTTTAAGAATCATTTAGATAAATACCTAAGTAAGATGCTGTAATGATTATAATTTATCTTATATTATTTGTTTTTGTTTTGTTATCATTTGTCTGTCTGATTTTTATTTATTATTAGTTATATGTCAATTAATTATTATTTACTACTTACCTGTTTGTTTATTATTTAACTATACCTATGCATTTATTTATGTATTTTATTTGTTATTTACATTATCATAGTTTTTATTTATTATTTTATTATTAATATGATTTTTTTTTTTCGCATCCGACCTAGATATGGATCAAAAGGTCTCCTGTCGGTATGCTCCGCCTTTGTAATCCTTTGTAAGTACCATTGGACTGGAAAAAGGCAAACATTGTACCAATTTATAAGGGAGGTGATAAAGAAGATCCATCTAACTACAGACTGGTCTCTCTAACAAGCACAATAGCAAAAATTTGTGAAAGAGTTGTCAAAAACAGATGGGTTAAATACCTAGAAGAAAAATCTATACTGAACCCAAATCAATTTGGATTCAGACAAGGGAGATCATGTACAACAAATCTGATCTGCTTTTACTCAAGATTAGTAGACATAATACAAGAAAGAGATGGATGGGTGGACTGTGCTTTTCTGGACCTGCAAAAGGCATTCGATAAGGTACCTCTTAAGAAATTAATAAATAAGATAGAATCAAAGGGTGGAATCAGAGGAAAATTATTGGAATGGATGGAAGATGTCCTGATTGGGAGGAAAATGAGAGTTGTAATTAGAGAAAAAAAATTCAACTGGGAAGAAGTAAAAAGCGGTGTCCCGCAAGGATCGGTACTGGCCCCGATCATGTTCGCCGTATACATTAATGACATGAATGAAGGTGAGTGCTATATGAATTTTTTTGCAGATGATGCAAAATTACTTAAAAAGGTAAAAGCGGAAGAGGACTGCAACTTATTGCAACAAGATCTGTACATGATATGGAATTGGACTAAAAAGTGGGAAGTGAAATTTAATATAACGAAATGCAGTATAATGGAATTTGGAAAGAGTAAAAACAGAATATCAAAATAATACAGAATAGAAGAAAAAATAAAAAAAGCAAACTCTGAAAAAGATCTTCGAGTGATGATTGGAAAGGACATGAAACCTGATAAGCATATGAATAAAATATTCGGAGAAACCTACAATTTATTGAGGTCAATCAAAGTGGCATTTACTTATATGGATGAAGAAATGATAAAGAAAATACTAACTACACTAATAAGACCAAAACTTGAGTACGCAGCATCACTTTGGACACCCAGCACCAAAAAGAATATTAAGAAACTAGAAAGATTACAAAGAGCGACAACCAAACTAGCACCGACTCTCGCCGAACTAACATATGAGCAAAGACTATCCAAACTGAACCTACCAACTCTGGAACAAAGAGAAAGAGGAGATTTGCTGACTATCTACAGAATAATGAAAGGAATGGAAGTTTTAGACAGGAACGACCTGTTAGTGTGGGACAACGGTAAAACGAGAGGACACAGAAAAAAAATGAAAAAAGATAGCTATAGAAAAAACTTGAAGAGGAACAGTTTCCCACACAGAGCGATTAATACATGGAACAAATTAGACAACAAAACAGTATGTGCAAACACTATACAAGATTTTAAGATAAAACTTGATGCGGAGAGATACAAAGACGGGTCACCACGAGCATAGCTCCCCTCCCGTATATTACAACTAGGTAAATACTTTGTTTACTTTCAATCAAATCATAAGGCATGGATGACTCAGCCACTTTTTAAAGACGGGTTTGTGAATTGCTTTATAACTCAAGTGCGTGAGTATTTGTTAGAAAAAGGAATTGCTTTTTAAGTTTTACTTCTGTTGGATAATGCACCTGGACATCCACCTCAAATGGGTGATCTTCCTCCCATATAATATGACATCAATTCTTGAACCTATGGATCAAGGTTCGATTGCAACATTCACAGCAAACTATTTGAGAATCACATTTGCCCAAGCTATAGCTACTATCGATGCTGACCCAGAATGAAGCCTATATCAATTTTGGAAACAATATGATGTTTTTATGTGCATCAAGAATCTATCTGCTGCATGGGAGGCTGTCACTGAAAAGTGTATGTATGGAATTTGGAAAAAGTGTCTCAAACGTTATGTGCATGATTTTGCTGGATTTGACAGTGAGGAAGAACTCAGATACATGAAAAAATATTGAAATTGTCAAAAGAACTTGAATTGGAATGTGAATTAGAAGATGTGGAAGAATTATTAGATCAAGAATCCAGTGAACTAACAAATGAAGAACTCATCAAATTGGAAGAGGAATGAGTTGCTGAAGAGGAGAGAAGACAGGCAGAGGAAGAAGAAGAGTTGCCAGTAAGGAAATTTATCACTAAGGGATTATCAAAAAGCTTCGCTACAATGAATAAATTCCTTAAACAGTTGGAAGAAATGGACCCCAACTTTGAATGCTTTACAAGGATTGAAAGGATGATAAACAATGGGGTGCGTCCATATCATGAAATTTATGATAAGAAAAAAGCAATCAATCCAAAAAAAACTTAGTGTTCATGAAATGCACAACTCCACCAGTCACTCCTACTGTTGCCCCTGCTGCCACCTTACTGGCCTTTACCCCACCCCTTACAACCCCAACCGTTACCCCTTCTACCAAAACACCAACCGCTGACCCAGATGATCCACAGCCCAGCATCAGCTATCCGAGCAGCGACTAGATTTGTTTGTGACCTTTGTTTTAAATTGTCTTTTTGTATTTCCACAAATGTTTTCCATATTTTTCAACATCATCTGTACATAATTGTATTTTTCAGTATTAATGTATTATTTTTATATGTTTTCAATATTAACCTCTTCACTCCGGGGCACATCGCACATCTGGCAGCATTAGCTGCCTGACATGTGATGTTGTGTCATAATAATCGCATTATAAAAAATAAAGTCAGTGCTCAATCGTTCGTTGTCTTTCACCTGTGTATTTTGATAACCATAGAAAATTGATGAAGCCAGTTTAGAGAGAATGGAGATTATGTAGGTACGACTACAATAAATATAATCAAGATGCCAACGTCGGCATCATCAAGTACCCACTTGCTCCTCATGCTGCCTACATAGGCATCACCGTATGGAAGTGGTTAAACCAATTTTAGTAACTTTAATATTCTGTGTTTGATTTAAACCTAACTTAACAATATGAAACAGTATGACATTTAGAGAAATGTGTTGTAGAGACGTATGTGCAGAGTACTAAATATGATATATATATATATATATATATATGTACATATATATATATATACAGGTACTCCTCGTTTAACGACCTACTCGGTTAACGACAACTCGGAGTAACGACGGGCTTTATGACGTTTAACGTAAATCTCCCGAAGTTACGACATCGTGTACGATAATTAAGTTGGCTGAGGCAAATTTGTATGATGTTATAAATGAACTTGTACGATGGATATTAGCTGTGAGGTAAAGTGTTCTGAAGCTTAGGTCTACATTACCATCCTGCAAGCTGCAAAAACTACCTGGGGTACAGTGTATACCGGTAGTGGTAAATTTTTAGTTTTGACCATGGGCGCAATATAACAATAGAAAATTAATTATTAATTTTGTAAATTACAGTATAATGTATCAACGTAATATGCAATTTTGTGAGCGGAAATGAAAAAAAAATGCTAAAACAGATTTCGTAAGTAACGAAGTCATGTCGGACGAATGGTACACCATGTTTGTTATGATAGATGCCGATGTCGAAGAAATGAAAGGATGATAAATTAATTCGTCTAAACTAAACTAACCTAACCTGTGTTTAATAAATCATTACCTGTAAATTAAATGTCATCTAGCTCGTCCTCATTGTCGTCGTCGTGAGAGATGTTGGCAGACGACAAGATGGCGTCCCGAACCTATGCTACCGACTTCGTTCATTAGCATATTTTCTTGTAGCAAGGTATTTTTTTACTTTCATTTCCGCCCACAAAATTGCATATTATGTTGATACATTTTAATTTACAAAATTAATAATTAATTTTCTATTGCTATATTGCGCCCATGGTCGAAACTAAAAAAATACCCCGGTATTCAATATGGAATGTCAGCATATGCGGATTTGGTCATATACGGTAATTTTAGGAACCTAACCACCGTAAATAAACAGTAAATAAAGCTTTAATGTACTGTATAAAAGAGGGAAAATACACGAAAATAAAGATACACGTATTGCTGGACATTGTACATACAGTACATGTACGTATATGTTTACACTTTCGCTTAATGACCAATTCGGTTAACGACGGCGCGCTGGTCCCAGTTGTTGTCATTAAACGAGGAGTACCTGTATATATATAATACATATATATGTATATATGTACATATATATGTATTATATATATATATATATATATATATATATATATATATAAAATGTGGGTAAATTATGACTTTAAGTGTCTATTATTCCTATGGGAATTTAACATGTGTCCTACATACGACCAAATCGAGTTACAACTGGTCAGTCGGAACCAATTGCAGTCGTAAGTTGACTACCTGTAGATTTATATATATATATATATATAAATATATATACATATGAAATAGTTTAGATATATCCCAAACTAAATCCAAAAGTAAATTTAAAACTCGGTGTTATAGTCATGTCTATCTATACAAATGGCTTCTTCCCTCTTATAAGAGAGGTAGCCAGCCAAGGCATGCACCGACCATTTGGTTCCTTCTCATCTTAGCACCACATGCCTGGGTCAAAACCAATGCAGCAAGACACAGCCAAGGCATGCACCGACCTCCACCCAATTTCACTCCTATCCATCAACCATTTGGTTCCTTCTCATCTTAGCACCACATGCCTGGGTCAAAACCAATGCAGCAAGACACAGCACATCCAGAGCAGGGCCAGCTGCTTCATGTACACAGTGACCCTCCCTCCTTTTCCCCTCATGCAAAAGATAAGGGAGACAAGGAGAAATACCTTTGGGCTGTGTCAAATTATTGTCCAGTCACAACTATTCTCCATTCACACCTACCCTGCTCAACAGACATTGCCCTTTTGCTCAAAGCTCCTTTCACCCTATCCATCAACTCACATTTAATCTTCCCCACAAGTTCACTCCATTTACACTCATTGCTAATCTTTCCTCACTCATTCTTTCCATGTGCTCAAACTACCCCAATAATCTTTCATCAGCCCCATCTGCCAGCTCCCTTTATACACCTGCTCTCCTCCTCACTTTCTCAGTTCTCACTATCCATCCTCGTAACTCCCATCATACTTCTTGGATATTTCATCTCAAACACATTCAAAACCTCTTTCTGCTTCTCTTAAATTCCAAGTCTACCCTATGCAGTGTTGTAGGCACAATCACCCCTTCATATAATTTCTTTGCATCTATTCCCAGACACCTATTTCTTATGACTTTTTTCCCCCCAAGACATTTATTTGCTTCCCTCAATCTACAGTTTACCTCCATCCTCACTCCTTTTCCTGCTACATGTGAACTTAAATACCCACTACCTAACATAAATACCCACTACCTCTAACCCCTCTTTCAAGATTTACCTCCAGTATACTACCATCCTATCCCCTGTACATCTCGTCACCTTGATTTTATCCATATTTACCACCTTCAACTTCTTTCTATCACATACCTTCCCAAACTCCATCACTGCTTGCTTTAGATCATCCTCTGACTCCATCACAAATGCAGTTATCTGCAAACAAGAAATGACACACCTCCCACTTCCCTCCACTATCTCTATCTCCAACCTGTCCCTTGCCCATCACCCTCACATTTACTTCCTATACCTATCCATATACACATTGAACAAGCATAGTGACATAGTACACCCCTGATATAGCCCTACCTTCACCTTGTATCACTCACTCTTACTATTTGCAAGCCTAATGCAAGCTCCTCTACTCATGTAAAAGGTTTTGACTGCCCTTAACAGCTTTCCATATATCTGCAAAACCTCCCACATTGCCCTCCTGTCTACTGTCATGTGTCTTCTCCAAGTCCATAAAGGTCTAATAAACATTTATACCTTTGCCAAAAAATTCTCGCAAATGTCTACCACAAAAATCTGATCCATATACCCTTCACCTTTCCTAAGCCCACACTGCTCTTCCCCAATTATTCCCTCGAAAATTACTACATTTTCATTTGTCCCTTTTCCCTTTGTAAAGTGGAACTGTACCAGCACTCCTCCAGGTTTCCAGCACACTCCCCTCCCATAGACATCAAGGCTATGGAGTATCAAGTGATCTATTAGTATCATGCATAAAGAGATAATAAAATTACATTTTATTTTCACAGGTTGCTGTCACTGCCACAGACATCCCATCCCTGCATAGTGCCCTGGTAACACTTTTGCAGTTGCTGCATTTGTGTGGAGGGAGTGGAGGGGAAAGTGAGGGAGTGCCCTGTGTGGTCATAAGTGATTACCCAACAATTGTACATCGTGGTGTCATGTTGGATTTTGGACAACATGCTCGTATTCCTACATTGGTACGTTTTTTTTTTTTTTTTCTTTTTTTTTTTCCTCTCTAGTTCTCTCTCTTCTTTCCATTCTTATTTTTCTCACTTTTTTCTTCGATAGTAAAACCTCAGTAGATAATCTCTATGCAGCCAGTGAAAGGTACTTATAAAACAGGTGGTTGCACTTGTGTGATGTAGTGAGTAGGTGAGTTGAGTTGAGGGCTCTTTAATAGAATTGTGCACCAATCACTTTCATGTGATAATGTATAAAGAAGATTTTGGTTTCCATGTGCAGGTGTTCTGTTGGGAGTGGTTTTTGTGCACCCCGTTATTGTTCTCAATGTTTTACTTTGTATAGTTTGTAAGATGTTTGTATTTGTTTTCTTGATTGGTGGTAAGCATGCTGTGAATGTGTTATTGAGTGTGGTTTTTGGGAACTATTTGTAGAGATTTTATGAGAGTAGTAGAGCCTGTGTTAGAATTAGAAATGAAGAGAGTAAGTGGTTTGAGGTAAAGGTGGAACTTTGCCAGGGACGTGTTATGTTGCTTTGGCTGTTCAATTTATAAATGGATGGGATGGTGCGAGAGGTAAATGCAAAGGTAATAGGCTGGGGATTGGAGATGGTTAAAGAAAATGGAGAAAAATGGGAAATCAGCCAGTTGTTTGCTGACAACACTGTGCTTGTGACAGGATCAGAGGAGGGATTAAGGAAGTTAGTGACAGAGTTTGGGAAGGTGTGCAAAAGAAGAAAGTTGAAGATAAATGTGGATAAAAGAAAGGTGATGAGATGTACATGGGAGAATGTGGCAGAAAATTGGAAGTGAGTATTAAAGGAGAGGTACTGGAGGAAGTGGATAGCTTTAAATCAGTGCTTCTCAACATTGGGTGTGTGCCCCACAGGTGGGCAATTAATTTTTTCAGGTGGGTAATATGATTTTTCATTGATGCCTTCTTTTGAAGTGGTTTTAAACCAAGGTTTTATGCTTTTTCAGCTGAAGGGGACTTTATTGTTCAAATTATAAGAATTGTATATAACCACATGGACATCAGGATTTTAAAGGTGATTACCGTAATTTGCGGCGTATAAGTTGAGTTTTTAAGCCTAAAAAAATCTTTCCAAATCTAGGGGTCGACTTATAGGGCGTGGCTAAAATGCAAACCTTTACCAACGAGTTGTAAACAAGAGGTACACGCATATTGCCACCCTTCTTAAATGACTTTTCTCCCTCCATCATCCATTTATTCCACTCTGAACGAATATTGTCTTTAAAGGATTTATTTAGACAAACATCGAGAGGCTGAAGCACAGATGTTAATCCCCCTGGAATCACAGCAGTTGCAGTATTGCTTCGCTGCAGGTGTTTCTTGATGTTTTCTGTTAAGTAAGAACGAAACATGTCCCACACTAACAAGCTCCTTTCATTTCGTAAACCACCTGGACGCCTATTCCATACCTTGTCAATCCTAAATGGACCCCACCTTCATCCATCCAACCGTTTTCATGTACGTGGACATTCAACAACTCTGAGCTTGACGCTAGCGTCATATTTCATTCTTTTTGCCGGTGGAGCCATGGGGTTAAAATAATTTCAGCTAAAGTACGAGCTGAACAATGGAGAAGCTCCACCCTGGGTACGTGTTGTCAGTCTGATTTCTGGGTAATATCTGGAGACTGTGTAGATGTCTACAAAAATATGAAGACCCATTGCAAAAGCAAAACCTCAACCATCATCGGATAGGTTGGTAGCGTGACGTCACAGATTGTTTACACTACTAATGCAAATGGCGGGTGTGCAGTACAGTCATACTGTGTTTTACAATAAAATACATACATACATATACCAAGGCTTTTTCCCCCTTACAAGGGAGGTAGCCAAAAAGGGAAAGGCATAAAAACACTCCACCCATTTCATCCCTACATACACTCCACACCCCTCCCACCCTCCCTCTCATCTGAGCACCTCCTGGATGACGGGTCATCCCTGCACCCTGCCCACCGCCCTGGGTCAGAAGCAGTGTCGCAAGACACAGCACATCCACAGCAAGGCCGCTTCATTTAATCGGCGACCCCCCCTCTCCGTCCCCCCTTGCATATAAGGAGAGGACGGGGAGAAATCCCTTCGGGCTGCGTCAAAATTTACTCACACATACTACCCCACCCCCCACCCCCCTGCCCATTCCTCCTCATGCAATCACAACATCATCCATATACAACCATTCTCCACTCACCTCTGTCTTCCGTCCTCTCCCTTCCTTCCTCAACAGACATTCCCCTCTTCCCCAAAGCCCCCTTCACCCCATCCATCCTACAATAAAATAAGAGTGCAATACGCAGCAGTACTATCTAAAAACTACTTGGAATGATCTTCTATCTATGGTATTACGGTAATATTTTATAGGAGGTAATGTCGACTTGACGAATTTTATGTTCATAAGTTATACCGATACAATATGCGGTAACTGCTGGTGTTTGCTATACAACACAGTACAAAAATGTATCATTATTATAGCTTTAGTTCATTTACCGGTAGACCTAGGTAAGTTTATTATAGCTTTATTTCCTTTACCGGTAGACCTAGGTAAGTTTTGGGCCACTGGTAGCCCACCATATGTTTGGGGTCGACCTATATGGTAGGTATAGACCTAAGTCAGAATTTTGAGCTAAAAAAAATCTTGAGGTCGACTTATATGCCAGGTCGACTTGTACGCCACAATTTACGGTAGGTGGGGCATGGCCAATAAAAGGTTGAGAACCACTGCTTTAGATACTTGGGTGTGAATGTGGTAGGAAAAGGAGGAGTGGAAGTGGAGGTAGAATGTAGATTGAGAGAAGCAAATAAATGCCTTGGGGAATTAAAAAGTGTAATGAGAAACAGACATTTAGGAATGGATGCTAAGAGGAGATTGTATGAAAGAGTGATTGTGCTGACAGCACTATATGGGGCAGAAACATGGAACATAAGAGAGGAGTTTGAATGTGTTAGAGATGAAATGCCTGAGAAGTATGATGAGGGTTACTAGGCTGGATAGAGTGAGAAATGAGGAGAGCAGGGGTGGAGAGAGAGTTGGGAGATAGGGTTGATGAAAGAGTATTGGGATGGTTTGGACACATGGAAAGAATGAGTGAAGAAAGATTAGTAAAAGATGTGTGGAAGGAGTGAACATGAGGAGGTGACCAAGAATGAGATGGATGGATGGGGTAAAAGGGGCATTAGGAAGCAGGGGATTGTCTAAGGAGGAAGGAAGGGAGAAGACAGAAGACAGGGGTGAATGGAGAATGGTTGTGTATGGATGATGCTGTTATGCATGGAAGGGAGTGGGTGGGGGATAAGGGGGGTATGTATTTTACAGAATGAGAGCTATGCTCGTAGTGACTTGTTTTCATATCTCTCCGCATCCAGTTTATTTTTAAAATTAAAATCATGTATAGTTTTGGCATTCACTGTTTCTCTGTTTAGTTTGTTCCAGACATCAATCACTCTATGTGGGAAGCTATTCTTTTTCAGGTGTCTTCTATAAGTGTCCTTTAGTTTCTTTTCATGTCTTCTTGTTTCTCTTCTGTGCCATTTTAATAAGTCATCTCTATCGAGAATTTCCATCCTTTCCATAATTCTGTAAATGGTCAGTAAATCACCTCTTTCTCTTTTCTGTTCCAGTATTGACAGATGTAATTTCTCCAATCTTTGTTTGTATGTCAGATTTGACAGTGTAGGTGCCATTTTTTCGCTGCTCTTTGGATTCTTTCTAATTTTCTTATGTTCTTCTTTGTGCTGGGTGCCCACAATGTTGCAGCATATTCTAGTTTAGGGCTTATCAATGTAACCACTATTTTTTTAACCATTTCCTCATCTAAGTAGTCGAAGGCCACTTTCATTGATCTTAGTAAGTTAAAAGTCTCTCCAAATAATTTATTGACATGTTTATCAGGTGTCAAGTCACTTGAGATGATTACTCCCAGGTCCCTTTCTGAATTGACTTTTTTGACTTCTTTGTTTCCAATTTTATATTGACCCAATATTCTGTTTTTGCTTTTTCCAAATTCTATTATGCTACATTTCTTAATGTTGAAGTTCATCTCACATTTCTGACTCCATTCCCATATTTTGTCCAGGTCTTCTTGTAGCAATCTACGATCTTCTTCCATTTTTAGTCTCTTAAGTAATTTGGCATCATCAGCAAAGAAGTTCATGTAACAATCTACTCCCTCATCCATATCATTTATATATATGGCAAACATTAAAGGAGCCAATACAGAGCCTTGCGGGATGCCACTTATCACATCTTCCCAGTTCGAATTTTTGTCTCTAAGTACCACTCATTTTTCTTCCAGTTAAGAAATCTTTCATCCATTCCAGCAGCTTACCTTGTATTCCTCCTATTATTTTAATTTTTCTTATTAATTTTTTATGTGGTACCTTATCGAATGCCTTCTGCAAGTCCAAGAAGGCACAATCTGCCCAGCCATCTCTTTCTTGTATTATCTCAATTAATCTCGAGTAAAAGGAAATTAGGTTTGTGGTACAAGATCTTCCCCTTCTAAAGCCAAATTGTTTAGGGTTCACTATTTTATTTTCTTCCAAGTGTTTGGTCCATTTATTTCAGATGACTTTTTCACATATTTTTGCTACTGTGCTTGTAAGGGATACTGGCCTGAAATTTGTAGGATCTTTTTTCTTTCCTCCTTTATATATTGGTACTATGTTTGCATCTTTCCATCTTGCGGTACCTTTCCTTCTTGGAGTGAGAAGTCTATTATCTTGTATAGTTTGTCTGTCAGTTCATCTATACACTCTTTCAGTATCCAAGTTGCAATTCCATCTAGTCCATGCGATTTCCTAGCATCTAGGTTTTTTTACTTCATCTCTTATTTCTTTCTGTGTTACCTTTATTTCTTTCATTTTGGGTGATTAGTGGTACATACACTGCTACAAAATTTCTGCTTTTCGTCTTTTTGTTTACAATTTTGCCTTGGCCTTCATTTATATTTGTCACATTTAGACCCTTTTTGGTCAATATCATGACACCTCCTCCCTGCTTGTCTGTTCTATTTTTCACCCAGTAGTTGTATAGACCTTGTCCCACTATGCTTGTTGATATAGTTCCTTTCAGTTTTGTCTCCACAATTCCCATAATGTCAGGTTTTTCCCTTTCTAGATAGTCATTTAGTTAATTGATTCCAGAGATCATGCCGTCAATATTTGTGTATGCCACTTTTAGTTTCATATTATCCTTTCTTTTTGTGTTTAAGTATCCATTTTTTGGATATACCATTTTTCAGTCTCAAGTCTAGCACTTCAAAAAAACTCGTTTTTTTTTCCGCCTCTGTTCTTTTCTCATTTCTATCATTGGCTTCAATTCTGAGAGCTTTGTCTTTCTCTTGTTCCTCATCACTCATTTCCTTTTGTATCCATATATATTTGAATTTCTCGCTGTTTGCCAATTCAACCGCTTTCGATAATATCTCTTCTGCTATCATTTGAGTTCTTATGACCAAAATGATACATGGACTCAGAAATTTACCTTATGAAGAGAGGCTTAGGCACCTTAACTTACACTCTCTGGAAAGATGCAGAGTGCGGGGTGATCTAATAGAAGTGTTCAAGTGGATCAAAGGTTATTACAAGGGTGATGCAAACAAGGTCATCATAATAAAACAACAGGGCAGGACTCGCAGTAATGGGTATAAACTGGACAAATTTAGATTTAAGAAGGAAATAGGCAAGAATTGGTTTACTAATAGGGTGGTCGATGAATGGAATAAACTTAGTAACCATGTAGTAAGCACTGAAACTGTCAGTTGTTTTAAAAAATTATTAGACAACTTTATGGATGGGGATGACAGGTGGTGATGGATACGGAGCTACCTAGTGTAGGCCTTATGGTCTCTTGCAGTCTCCTTTATTCTTATGTTATGTTCTTATATTCTTAGTTTTATTTTCAGAGGTCTATGTTGTTTTTCTTTTGAGTATTTGCCTATCCTATGGATTTCATTGATTTCTTTATTGAAATTTTGTCCTTCATCCTGTATTTCTTTCAAAATTTCCATAGCTATTTCCTTCTTTGCTCTCTAATATCTATACATATCATGTATATCCTGGATAGCATGGACCACAATGCACTAACCTTTGTCAACTGTATCTCTCACCCAATTTTCCTTTTCTTTAATTACATTCATAACTGTTTTTGTATTTTCCTCCATCTGTTTTTGTGATATTTCACTAAAGGATTTTTTTTTTTTTTTTTCCTGTTCTTGTTTCCATTGATTTTTTATTTCAGTGAGGTCTATTTCTTTGATTGACTCTTCCACCTTACCGGTCACTACTTATAATTGTTCTTTGACCTTTTTCAGTTTTTTTTTTTTTTTTCTTTTTTTTTTTTTTTTTCCCCTCATTTTTCATTCTTTCGTTTTCTCTTTTGAGGATTTCAATTTCACTCTTTAGGTCACCTAATTCTTTAAATGTTTGCTCATTATTCTTACGCAAAGTAATCAATTCTCTAAGTAATTTATTTTGCAATTTCTTAATATATTACTATATCTAATATATCTATATCTAAGCTTTTACCTATTTCATCTGGGTTTCTTTGAAACCATGAAAAACTTTTATTGTCCCACCTATGGTTTTCCTTAGTATATCTATCAAACAATGTTTTTTAGGGGATGACACCTCTCAGACTTTCTGCTATACTTACATCTAGTCCTCTCTTTGTTGGTTCATTTGTTATTCTTCTTTCTCTTTCTCCATTATGCTAAAACTATGCCTATTTCAAGAACTGGATTACTTTAACTGGCCACTCGAATACCATAGCTTACTCATCAAAGGATTACAAAGGCGGAGCATGCCGACAGGAGACCTTTTGGTCCATATCTAGGTCGGATGCGAAAAAAATCATGATAATAATAAATTAATAAGTAAAAACTATAATAATGTAAATAACAAATCAAATAAATGCATAGGTATAATTGAATAATAAACAAGTAAATAATAATAAATTAACATTTAACTAATAATAAATGAAAATCAAACAGACATGATGACAAAACAAAAACAAATAATATAGAATAAATTATAATCATTACAGCATCTTGCTTAGGTGTTTATCTAAATGAGTCTTAAAGCTTCAAACTGAACTACATTGCACTGCCCCCGTCTTCTCCTTTTATGCGTTGGGGGGACGGAGAGGGGGGGTCGCCGATTTAATGAAGCGGCCTTGCTGTGCACGTGCTGTGTCTGGCGACACTTCTTCTGACCCAGGGCAGTGGACAAGTTGCAGGGATGACCCGTCATCCAGGAGGTGCAAAGATAAGAGGGAGGGTGGAGGGGTGTGGAGTGTATTCAGGGATGGAATGGGTGGGAATGATTTTATGCCTTTTCCTTTTTGGCTACCTTCCTTGTAAGGGGGAAAAAGCCTTGGTATATGTATGTATGTATTAACTACACAGTTGCCAAAGTTGTTTCTACCTACAGTCGAACCTCGAAAGCCTGGGCTAATTGGGGGGAAGGGCGGTCCGGTCATGCCAAAAGTCCGGTCATCGAAAATGTCGCCCTAACACCCGTAGATTTTTGTAGCGGTATACGTATAGGTAATGTATGATATGGCATAGAAACACACAATAATACTCTAACACTGTAATAATAACAATACTGTAAAAATATACTATAATACTAATAATTCTGTAATAATAACTGTAATACAGGCATGTAAATGTACTGTACATACAGTGTACTGTACTGTATTTTTTATTATGTACACTGTAAATATCGGAAGGTATGCACCCGGGACAGTGGTGGCGGCCAGGGTTGCCGCGTTTTCTACACTGCCGTGTAGAATGGGAGTGTTGCCATACAGGGGCATACATTTTTCTCGGGAGTGTGCAGACTTTCATAGCAAGATATACAGACACTCCTCAACTTACGTTTTAGTTACGTTCCGAACGGCCGAACGTAACGTGAAAATGAACGGAAGTTGTTACTGTACGTTCCAGTAGTGTATGACCGTTCATACTGTACTATACATACATAAATTCTATTACCGTATCTTATAAAACACCCTTAAATCATTAATGATAAACATAACATTGTAAAATAATAACATTAATTTCAAATAAATTAAATTCAACCAACATAAAATGAGATGGTGGAGTAGAAGGAGGAGGAGGAGGAAGCAAGGCACGTTCAGTCTGTCGTTTGTGCCATGTAAACGATAGACGCAGCATCATGCGTAAGTATAGTTTGAACGTCTCGTACTACGGAGAGCGCGCTAAACTAAAAATTTTACTTAAAAATTTTTTTTTTTTTTTTTTTAGTCAGTTCAAACATAAAATAAAAAAAATGTAAAATGAATGAATGTAAGTAGAGGAGCGTCTGTACTTGTCAAACTTTTACAATTTTTTTTTTTTTTTTTTTTTTTTTTTTTTTTTTTTTTATTTTTTTATTTTTTTTTTTTTTTATTCCTGAATGTATATAAGGCCCCCATGCCCTAACATATTCAGTAAGATATAATTTTTTTTTTTATATTATCGCTAAATTAAAGCTGAAACTTTAGCGTAGAATTTTTTCTACACCGTGAAAACGTATCTTTTGGGGTATGATATTTTATAAGTAACACAATTACCAATAAAAGTCATATTTTGATGTACCATTTATTATTTGATAACTAGTTCAATGATTTTTAAACAAAAGTTTGAGTTTTTGAATGTTTTTAACAGCCAGCTGATATGTAGAAAAAAATTCCTCATGTCCTTGTGCAGTTGCCACATGCCGCTATTTTACTACGTTTTGGTACAAAATTCTACGAAACAGCAGCCCTGGTGGCGGTTTGACTGGGCCGGGTTTGAGTACACATGTACGGCCATCGCTGCCACCTACCGGACAAATAGGGAACTTTGCTTGAAAGGTCCGCCCTTTGTTCATTTCAACCGGTCATACGAGGGTCCGGGCATTCGGGGTCCGGGCTTTCGAGGTTCGACTGTACTTTCAAATTGAATCTATTCCCGGACAGTTTGAGACCATTGTTTCTTGTCTGATTCTCATTCAATGTGAAAATTTTGTCACTTTTGATATTGTCAATTCCTGTGGATAGGAGGTAAGGGAACACGGGCTGAGGGAAATACTTTTATTCCTGACTAGTTTCGCCTGAAGAAGCCACTCAGGCGAAACTAGTCAGGAATAAAAGTATTTCCCTCAGCCCGTGTTCCCTTACCTCCTATCCACATTCGTCACAATGTATACACAATTGTCAATTCCCTTTAGAATTTTAAAGACCTGTATCAAGTCACCTCTGAGTCTACGCTTTTTTAAGGAAAACAGATTTATATGTTTTAGTCTGTTTTTGTATGATTTACTTTTGATATTTGGAATCAGTTTTGTGGCTTGCTGTTGTACTTTTTCCAGTCTGTCAATATCTTTAATGAGATTCGGTGACCATATGGAAACAGCATATTCCAAATGTGGACGAACTAACGATTTATATAGCTTGTTAATGAGTGATGGACTTTTGAAATCAAAAGATCTCGCAATCAGTCCTAGAATCTTATTTGCTTTCTCAGAGGCTGAAATACACTGCTTGGATGATTTGAGATCGTTACTGATAATTACGCTGAGATCTTTTTCACTATCCACTTTTGTTAACGAATTTCCAAATAACTTGTAATTGTACTTACTGTTATTTTTACCTATGTGCATTACCTTGCATTTACTTGTGTTAAATTTCATTAACCATTTTTCAGACCATTGCTGTAATTCATCTAAATTTTCTTGAATATCTAATTGGTGTAAGTGATTATTTGCCATTCTGCACAGTTTTGTATCATCAGCAAATTTGGAAACAGTAGATTTTAGTCCATGGTCTATATCATTTATATATACCCATCTGGGGTATTGGCTGCTTGTTATTGTGGCAAAGTAGCATGCAGTTGATACTTTAGGGTCTATATTGGGTGCCCCTACGGACCAGAGCCACACATCATTTTGTCTATGATAGAGGAAAACTCTGTTCATAGAGAAATGATGACACTTTTATACTACGACTGTCCCTCCGTTATGCTGTCCTCCAACCCCTTGTTGCTGTCCTGTACCATTTCTCTGAGTATTCTTTTTTCTGTGGTGGGGGAAAAGAACACTGCCACCAAGTATTCCCACTTGGATCGTAAGAGGCGAGAAGAAAGGGATGGGGAGTGGGACTAGGCATCCTTCTTGTAGCCCCACAGGAGATATTCCTAAACAAAAAAGTAAAGGCATAAGAGGGTCTGGGAATTTTCCAACCAGCACCCTAAGGTTTGGGTCTTTTAATGTGCGTGGATGTGGTACAGATGAGAGTAAAAGGGAAGAGATAGGTAGTATGTTTGTGAGAAGAAAGATGGATGTGTTGGCTTTGAGTGAAACTAAGTTGAAAGGGAAGGGTGAATGTAAGTGGGAGGTTATCAGGAGTGAAGAGAGGGCGAGGGAGAGAAGGGGTGACTATTCTAGTAAGTGAAGAGATAGGTAAACATGTAGTGGAGTGGAAGGAGGTTTCCTCAAGGATAATGTGGATGAAGGTGAAACTGGGAAAGGAGATGTGGGTCTTTGTAAGTGCATATGGGCCTGGTAGTGAGAAGAGTGTAGAAGAAAGGGAGGCCTTTTGGATAGATTTAAATGAGTGCATAGAGGATTTAGGGAGAAATGTCAATGTAATAGTACTGGGAGACCTTAATGCTAGGGTAGGAAATGGTCCAATTGATGGAGTGATTGGGAAATGTGGAGTCCCAGGAAAGAATCGTAGTGGAAAGTTAATGGTGGAAATGTGTCTAGAAAGAGAGTTGATGATAGCAAATACAGTGTTTCGGAAGAAAGTCAAGCATAAGTACACATGGGAGAGGGTGGTGGATGGAAGGGTGGTAGATAGAGCATTAATGGATTATGTAGTGGTAAATAGGATTATGATAGGAAGAGTTAAGGATGTACATGTGCTAAGGGGAGAGGGTGGGGGAATATCAGATCATTTTTTGGTGGAAGGTAAGTTGAGAGTGGAGGATAGATGGAGAAAGAGGAAAGGAACAAAAGGTAGGGAGGTTCTTAGAGTGAACTCTTTGAATGAAAAGGAAAAGGAGAAGGAGTACAAGAAGAAGCTGAAGGAGTAGTGGTAGGAAGTGAAGGATAGAGTAGAGCTGGGTGTGGAGGAGGAATGGGGATGGTTCAAGGAGGGAGTCACAAAGTGTGCAAAGATGGTGTGTGGAACAAGAAGGACAGGAGGAAATAGAAGGAAGGGTAGTGAATGGTGGGATGAGGAAACAAAGAAGGTTGTAGAAGAGAAGAAACGAGCTTTCACATATTGGGTACAAAATAGGACGAGGGAGTCATATGAGAGGTACAAAGAAAAGAAAAGAGAAGTAAAGCAAAAGGTAAAGGATGCAAAGAGGAGAGCAGATGTGAAATGGGGTAAGAGTATGACAAAATTTTGAAAGTAATAAATAGATGTTTTGGAAAGAAATTAAGAGAGGAAGAGGAGGCGAATCAAGTAGAGAAGAAAAGGTAAAAGGTGCAGCTGGAGAGATGATAATGGAAGAGAAGGCAGTAAGGGGAAGATGGGCACAATATTTTAGGGAGTTGCTAAATGTGAAGGAGGATAGGGAGGGAAAGATAGCTGCAGTGGGAAAT
The DNA here is from genome assembly GCF_046742065.1 of Oratosquilla oratoria. NCBI lineage: Eukaryota > Metazoa > Arthropoda > Malacostraca > Stomatopoda > Squillidae > Oratosquilla > Oratosquilla oratoria. The sequence continues at coordinate 25,027,404 of NC_134796.1, forward strand.
GCTAAGAAAATGAGAGTGATGAATGAGGAAAAGGGAGAAATAAGGAAGGATGAGGTGAAGGCAGTTGTTAAGATGATGAAAGCAGGTAAGGCACCTGGTCTGGATGGATGCCATGCAGAATGTCTAAAAAAAGGAGGTACAGTGATGGTTGACTGGTTGGTGAGGTTATTTAATGTTTGCTGGAGAGAGGGTAGAGTGCTGGAGGACTGGAGGAGTGCCTATATAGTTCCTCTTTACAAGGGAAAAGGGGACAAGTGTGAATGTAGTAGTTTCAGAGGAATTAGCTTGTTAAGTGTAGTTGGGAAGGCTTATGGGAGGATCTTGATTGAGAGGATTAGGAGAGGAACAGAGGGAGTAATTGGTGAGGAACAGTGGATTTAGGACAAGTAGAGGTTGTGTAGATCAGAACTTTGTGGTAAGGCAAATATGTGAGAAAGCTATAGGAAAGGGGAAGGATGTTTTTTTGGCTTTTATGGATCTGGAAAAGGCTTAAGATAGGGTAGACAAAAAGGCACTGTGGGAGGTTATGCAGATATATGGGATAGGAGGAAAGCTTCTGGTAGCTGTCAAGAATTTTTATGAGAGTAGTAGAGCTTGTGTCAGGATTAGAAATGGAGAGAGTGGTTCGAGGTAAAGGTGGGACTTCGTCAAGGTTGCGTTATGTCGCCCTGGCTGTTCAACTTATACATGGATTGGGTAGTGCGAGAGGTAAATGCAAGTGTAGTGGGTCAGGGAATGGAGATGGTTAAAGAAAATGGAGAAAAGTGGGAGGTGAGCCAGCTATTGTTTGCGGAAGACACTGCGCTTGTGGCAGGATCGGAGGAGGGATTGAGGAAGTTGGTGACAGAGTTTGGGAGAGTATGTGATAGAAGAAAGCTAAAGATAAATGTGGGTAAAAGTAAGGTGATGAGATGTACAAGGGGTGAAAGTGGCAGTAGTCTGGAAGTGAGCATTAAGGGAGAGCGACTGGAGGAAGTGGATAGTTTTAGATACTTGGGTGCAAATGTGGCAGGAAAAGGTGGAGTGAAGGTGGAGGTAGAATGTAGATTGAGAGAAGTGAGTAAATGCCTTGGTGGATTGAAAAGTGTAATGAGGAATAGACATTTGGGAATGGATGCTAAGAGGAGACTGTATGAAGGAGTGATTGTGCCAACAGCACTGTATGGGGCAGAAATATGGAACATAAGAGAAGAAGAGAGAAGGAGTTTGAATGTGTTTGAGATGAGGTGTCTGAGAAGTATGATGGGGGTTACTAGGCTAGACAGAGTGAGAAATGAGGTGAGGAGGAGAACAGGGGTGGAAAGGGAGTTGGGAGATAGGGTTGATGAAAGAGTATTAGGATGGTTTAGACACATGGAAAGAATGAGTGAAGAAAGACTAGTAAAAGAGGTATGGAAGGCAGATGTGGAGGGAGTGAACATGAAGGGACATCCTAGGATGAGGTGGATGGATGGGATGAAGGGGGCTTTGGGGAAGAGGGGAATGTCTGTTGAGGAAGGATGGGAGAGGACAGAAGACAGGGGTGAATGGAGAATGGTTGTATATGGATGATGTTGTGATGCATGAGGTTAAATGGGCAGGGGGATGGGGGTGTGAGGTAGTATGTGTGAAAAAAAATTGACGCAGCCCGAAGGGATTTCTCCCCGTCTTCTCATTTTATACAATGGAGGGACGGAGAGGGGGGTCGCCGATTTAATGAAGCGGCCTTGCTGTGCATGTGCTGTGTCTTGCGACACTGTTTCTGACCCAGGGCAGTGGACAAGTTGCAAGGATGACCCGTCATCCAGGAGGTGCTAAGATGAGAGGGAGGGTGGAGGGATGTGGAGTGTATTCAGGGATGGAATGGGTGGGAATGATTTTATGCCATTTCCTTTTTGGCTACCTCCCTTGTAAGGGTGAAAAAACCTTGGTATATGTATGTATGTATGAATAGAAGTGGCCCAAGAATGGAACCCTGAAGAACTCCACTTGTAACATTTTTCCATCTAGAAGTTTTTCCATTTAAAACAACTCTCTGTTTTCGATCATTCAACCAATTACTAGTCCAACTTAATAGGCTACCACTTATTCCGTGCGAAGCTAATTTAGTAAGTAGTCTTTCATGTGAGACAGTATCAAATGCTTTTGCAAAGTCTAGATATATTAAATCTATATTGTTTCTTTTGTCATAATTCGAGATAACTGTGTTGTAGAATTTGAGTAAGTTAGTCACGCAAGAACGTCTCCGTCTGAAACCATGCTGGCTAATTCATCAAACGGTTACTTTCTAAATGATGTTCAATAGCATCTCTGATGATAGTTTCCATTATTTTTCTTACGATTGAAGTCAAACTTATAGGCCTATAGTTATTTGGTTTCTTTTTGTCACCTTTTTGAATATGGGAGTAACGTTAGCTAGCTTCCATTCTCATGGGACATCTCCGGATATGATGGATTTCTTGAAAATAATTTCCAATGGAACAAGAATCTCATTTTTCATTTCCTTTAAGATTCTTGGATGCCAACCGTCAGGCCCTGGTGTTTTATTAACTTTGATTTTATCTATACACCTTTTAATTTTTTCTTTTGTTATATATACTGGAGTAAGTTTACCCTAGACTTTTCACAGGTTTCAGTTTGGAGTTCACTTTGAGGTGTTTCGTTTACGAATACTGAGCTAAAATAATTGTTTAGAATATTACACATTCCCTCATTTGAATATTCAAGTTGACCATCAGCAGATAATAGTGGACCAATGTGATTCCTAACAACCTTTTTATCTCTAATGTAACTATGGAATTGTTTGGGATTCTCTTTGGATTTATCAGCGATGTTCATTTCGTATTGTCATTTTCTTTTCTTTTTTTGTCTTTTTTAAAACTCTCTGTATTGATACATAACTTTCATAGTCATTAGATGCACCCGAGCACTTATATTTCTTATAAGCCTGTCTCTTTTTAGCAATACTTTTTTTCAGTTTCTTTGTTGAGCCACTTTGGGCGAGCCTGATTTGGGGGAAGTCTGTCCTTAAAAGGAATGTAAGTATGAATCATCTTAGTGAGCGTATTTTGAAATATTTCCCACATCTGATCTACAGGCCTTTTGCTTAATTTTGCCTCCCAATCTGTAAGCTGAAGCTCCTAACGTAGTCCTATGAAGTGAGCTTTACTGAAATCAGGTATTTTAGAAGCACAAGTATCTATTCTAAAAATTTTAGGAGTTTGAATCTGACTAAGTTGTGATCGCTATTTGCAACAGTTTCACCGCCTTCTACATCAGTTACCATGCTTTCGCGGTTAGTGATCAATAGATCGAGTAAGTTTCCATATCATGTGGGCTCTTTTACATCGCGTACAATGTGTGAATGATATATCGATACAGCCAGACGGGATTTCTTCCCATCTTCTCTTTTTCTGCATGATAGGATAGAGAGGTGGGGTCACCAATTAAATGAAGTGGCCTTGCTGTGGATGTGCTGTGTCTTGCTACATTGCTTTTGACCCAGGACAGTGGGTGAGATACAGGGATGACCCATCATCCAGGATGAGCCAAGATAAGAGAGAGGTGGGTGAATGGGAGTGGAGTATGTGGGAATGGAATGGGTGGGAGTGGATTTTATGCTTTTGACCCAAGGCAGTGGGTGAGATGCAGGGATCAGTGATCCAGGAGGTGCCAAGAAAAGGGGGAGGGAGGGATGGTAAATGGGAGTGAAGTATATGGGGATAAAATGGGCGGGAGTGGATTTATGTCTTAATTATGACTTTTGTCTTTATCTACCTCCTTTGTAAGGGGGGAAAAGCCCTTGGTACATGTATTTACCAAGTTGTATTTCATAGGACGAGAACTATGCTTGTAGTGACCCGTTTTCGTATCTCTCCGCATCCAGTTTATTCTTAAAATCTTGTATAGTTTTGGCACTAACTGTTTCTCTGTTTAGTTTGTTCCAGACATCAATCACTCTATGTGGAAAGCTATTCTTTTTCAAATCTCTTCTGTAACTGCCCTTTTGTAGCTTCTTTTCATTTCCTCTTGTTTCTCTTCTGTCCCATTTTATTAAGTCGTCTCTATCAAGAAATTCCATCGCTTTCATAGTTCTGTAAATGGTCAACCAATCACCTCTTTCTCTTCTCTGTTCCAGTGTTGACAGATATAATTTCTCCAATCATTGTTCGTAAGTTGAATTTGATGGTGTAGATGCCATTTTAGTTGCTGCTCTTTGAATTCTGTTTTTTTTTTATATGCAGCACATTATAGTTTAGGTCTTATTAGTGCAACCACTATTTTCTTTACCATTTCTTCATCCATGTAGTTGAAGGTCTCTCCAACTAATTTATTGACATGTTTATCAGGTGTCAAGTCACTTGAGATAATCACTCCCAGGTCCCTTTCTGAGTTGACTTTTTTGACTTCCTTATTACCAGTTTTATATTGACCCGATATTCTATTTTTGCTTTTTCCAAACTCCATTATACAACATTTCTTAATGTTAAAGTTCATTTCACGCCTCTAACTCCATTCCCATATTTTGTCTAGGTCTTCTTGTAGCGATCTGCTGTGCTTACTCTCTTGAGTAATTTGACATCATCAACAAAGAAGTTCATGTAACACACTCCCTCATCCATATCATTTATATATATGCCAAACATTAAAGGAGCCAGTACAGAGCCTTGCAGGATGCCACTTATCACATCTTCCCAGTTTGAATTTTTGTCTCTAAGTACTACTTTCATTTTTCTCCCATTTAAGAAATCCTTCATCCATTCCAGGAGCTTACCTTGTATTCCTCCTATTATTTCAATTTTTCTTATTAACTTTTTATGTGGTACTTTGTCAAATGCCTTCTGCAAGTCCAAGAAGGTGCAATCTGCCCAGCCATCTCTTTCTTGTATTATCTCAATTAATCTTGAGTAAAAGCATATTAAGTTTGTGGTACAAACTTAATATGCTTTTACTTGAGATTAATGTATGTATGTATGTATACTGGGTTATCATCAAGTCATCTGCGGTGTGTTGGAGATCTGATGTCAGAAGATGATTTGTAAAGAGATTGAATAATGCAGGTGAGAATATAGCTCTATGGGGGACTCCATTGTACAGTCTTTCAGTGCTAAAAATTTGATTGTTTAGCTTAATCTGCACCATCTACCAACTAAAAATTTTGCTAGCCATTTCTTGTCATTGTGGATGTTTGTATGATCTTTTTGGATATGTTTCTAAAAGGAAAATAAATGGGTGTGGGATGGGTGGAGAGTGAGTGCATGCCTTGGCTGGCTACACTCCCTGTGAGAAGTAGTCACTGAAGGGCTACAGGTTTTCCACTTAAAGAAACTTAAGGCAACTATTAATTAATCAATTAAGTAGATAATTTATTCATTTACTTATGTATATTTTTATCTTCTCACTATTTCACATAAGTTTGGCTGATATCCAGCAAATGATAATGGAAGAGACAGCAGTAAGAGGAAGATGGGCAGAGCATTTTAGGGAGTTGCTAAATGTGAAAGATGATAGGGAGGGAAAGGTAGTTGCAATGGGAATCACTAAGAAAATGACAGTGATGAATGAGGAAAATGGAGTAGAAATAAGGAAAGGTGAGGTGAAAGCAGTTATTAAAATTATGAGAGTAGATAAGGCACCTGGATTGGATGGGTGTCATGTGGAATGTCAAAAAAAGGGAGGTACAGTGATGGTGGATTGGCTGGTGAGGTTGTTTAATGTTTGTCTAAAAGAGGGTAGAGTGCCGCAGGACTGGAGGAGTGCCTGTATAGTTCCACTTTACAAGGGAAAAGGAAACAAGTGTGAGTGTAGTAGTTTCAGAGGGATCAGTTTGTTGACTAGTTGGGAAGGCTTATGGGAGGGTTTTGAGAGGATTAGGAGAGGAACAGGGGGAGTGATTAGTGAAGAACAGTGTGGGTTTAGGACGGGTAGGGGTTGGGTGGATCAGATTTTTGTGGTAAGACAGATACGTGAGAAAGCTTTAGGAAAAGGTAAGGATATTTTTTTAGGCTTTATGGATTTGGAAAAGGCTTATGACAGGGTAGACAGGAAGGTACTGTGGAAGGTATTGCAGATATATGGGATAGAAGGAAAGCTGTTAAGAGCATTCAAGAATTTTGACGAGTAGTAGAACCTGTGTTAGAACTAGAAATGGAGAGTGAGTGGTTTGAGGTAAAGGTGGGGCTTTACTAGGGATGTGTTATGTTGTCTTGGCTGTTCAATTTATACATGGATGGGGTGGTGTGAGAGGTAAAGGCTTGGGTAATGGGCTGGGGATTGGATATGGTTAAAGAAAATGGAGAAAAATCTATTTGCAACAGGTAACCTAAAAACGGTACCACACACTGGCAAATGAGTCAGATGTGCTTGAGAATGCTCCATGAGTTAATGGTAAATATAGTGATTCATTGACGAAACAGTGGTGAACTACCTGGTTGTAAACAAGTAAACAAGTGGAAGGGGGGTGATAGCGAGTGGTGAAACCATGATGTATCAAAGTGACCAAGTTTATTGAAAAAAAAGAAAAAAAAAAAAAATGACTTACACTGATACGACCAAAAGAAGACTAGACATGAGTAAGTATGAAACACCTTTGGGAGTGTTTAGAAAAAGAGTTTGTATTTTGACAATCCTAGATATGGAGATGATTTATTTTCTGGATTTAGAACAGAAAGAGGTATGGACTTCAAAAACATATTAATAAATCAAGAAATATCTGAAATGAAAAGGGAAATTGTTGAATGGAAAAGGGAACATATCCAGCTATACAAAAAAATTGAGTGAATTGAGAATGGAAAATGCAGTATTAATTAGGGAAATGGAAGAAATGAAAAAGGAACTAGCCATAGTAAAAAATGATAATGAAAAGCTGAAAAATGATGACACAAATAATAATGAAACTTTGTTGAGGGAAGTTAATGAGAAGATATTAATAGAGGCAGGCAAAGTTGGTGAAAAAAAAAATGATGGGAATTAAAAACCAAATGAAAGATAAAGAAAACAAAAAAATACTATTTAAAGAAATAGTCAAAGAACAAATGAACGAAAGTACAAAGGATACTGTGATAACAGTAATAAAAAAAATTGGGTAAGAGATACAATAGACATGAAAAAGTGTATTGTAATTTATGTTTTTAATGAAAAACATGGACTAATCAGGTTCCAAAGGGAAAAAGAGGAGGAGAATATAGTAAGGGAAATACTAAAAGAAATACAGGAGGAAGGACAAAAATTTGAAAAGGTAATAGAAGAAATATACAGAATGAGAAAATATTCTGTAGAGAAGAATAGACCTCTCAAAGTAAAGCTAAATTCGCAGAGGATAGTGGAAGAAATATTAATAAATGCAGGAAGACTAGCAAAAAGTAATAGCTACAAAACTTTATGGATAAAAAAGGAACTGAGTGATGAAGAAAAAGAGAAAGAAAAAACACTAAAAGAGGAAGCTAAGATTTTTTTTTTTTTAAGTAATGGACTTGAGACTGAGGAAATGGCACACAAGGGAAAAGGAAATGCAGGAGCAGGAAGAAAAGAAAAAAATAAAGGAAACATGTACCAACATAGGTTGATATCAGGAATAGATGAACTAAATGACTAGAACAAGAAAAACCAGATATAATGGGGATTGTGGAGACAAAATTGAAAGGATCATTACCACCAAGTAGTATAGGCCAAGGCTTATACATTTGTTGGATCAGAATTAGAAAAACAAAGCAGGTTGGAGGAGTCATGTTACCAACCAAGAAAAACCTAAATGTGACAAAAATCATAGAAAGAGAGAATAATGAGGAGTTGATTATGATAAGAGTTGAGGATAGAGATATGAAAAATAGAAAGTATGTAGTGATTTATGCCCTGCCTAAAACTCACGCATGGAATGAAAGTGAACACTCCAAAATGCTGGAAGACACAAGACAAACACCAAATGAAATGCTAAAAAAAGAAGGAAATCTGGTAATTATGGATGATTTTAACTCAAATATGTTGGGAAGAAATGACTGATATGTGGAGAAGATCATTGGGAAACATATTACTGGAAATGACCATTTATTACGCATTGACACTGGGTTAAGGAAAATACCAGATTTAGAATTAACTATGAACCATCGAGATTAGATTTGGTATTCACATCAGAACCTGAAATTGTGGATAAAATCGAATACAAGACGCCAATTGGAAAAAGTGATCATATACTACTGGATCTAGAATTAAATGAAGAAACAGCTATAGAAATAAATTAAAAACACAGAAAAGGAAGACAAATGTATAACAAAACAGATTTTAGGAAACTTAGAAAATTATTTCAAGAAGCAAATTGGGAAAATTTGATAATGAAACAAAGGTGGAAGAGAAATGGACTTGGAAGGAAATCTATAATGAAGAAGTGGACAAGTATGTACCTAAACAAAAACAGGAAAGGGTGTACATAAAGTGCTGGTACAATAAAAAGTATGGGGCAGAAACGTGGAACATAAGAGAAGAAGAGAGAAGGAGTTTGAATGTGTTTGAGATGAGGTGTCTGAGAAGTATGGCGGGGGTTACTAGGCTAGATAGAGTGAGAAATGAGGAGGTGAGGAGGAGAACAGGGGTGAAAAAGGATTTGGGAGAGAGGGTTGATGAAAGAATATTAGGATGGTTTGGACACATGGAAAGAATGAGTGAAGAAAGACTAGTAAAAGAGGTATGGAAGGCAGATGTGGAGGGAGTGAACATGAGGGGACGTCCTAGGATGAGGTGGATGGATGGGGTGAAGGGGGCTTTGGGGAAGAGGGGAATGTCTGTTGAGGAAGGAAGGGAGAGGACGGAAGACAGAGGTGAGTGGAGAATGGTTGTATATGGATGATGTTGTGATTGCATGAGGAGGAATGGGCGGGGGGGTGGGGGGTGGGTAGTATGTGTGAGTAAATTTTGACGCAGCCCGAAGGGATTTCTCCCCGTCCTCTCCTTATATGCAAAGGGGGACGGAGAGGGGGGGTCGCCGATTAAATGAAGCGGCCTTGCTGTGGATGTACTGTGTCTTGCGACACTGCTTCTGACCCAGGGCGGTGGGCGGGGTGCAGGGATGACCCGTCATCCAGGAGGTGCTCAGATGAGAGGAAGGGTGGGAGGGGTGTGGAGTGTATTTGGGGGTGAAATGGGTGGGAGTGTTTTTATGCCTTTCCCTTTTTGGCTACCTCCCTTGTAAGGGGGAAAAAGCCTTGGTATATGTATGTATGTATGTATGTACAATAAAAAGTGCATTGAGGCAAAAGACAGGAGAAAGCCTGGAAAAGGTGAAAAAAAAATCTGATGAATGAAAAATATACACCAAACTAAGAGGTGAATATGTAGGGAAGAAAAAAGAAACTATGAAAAGGACATAATAGACAAATGTAAAGATCAACCCAAATTATTTTATAGATATGTAAATGGTCAACTAAAAAGGAAACAGGAAACATTTAAATTACTTCAAGGTAATAGAGAATACACAGAGGATATAGAAATGGCAGATATTATGAACAAACATTTCAAATCTGTGTTCACCAAAGAAAAAGAAAATCTACAAAATGGGGACTAAAGAATTGAAGTAAGATCTCCCCCAATGAAAGAATTAAATGTTACTCAGAATGAAATAAGGAATCAAATACTAAAGCTTGACGTTAACAAGTCACATGCTCTGGACGGAGTTGCAAACTGGGTACCAAAGGAATGTATAGATGAACTAATAGGAAAAATATACAAAATAGTTGAATGCTCACTCAATGAAGGAAAATTACCAGAAGACTGGAAAAATGCCAATATAGTGCCAATATAAGTGGGGAAATAAGGAAGACCCAACAAATTATAGACCGGTGTCCCTAATGAGTACAATAGTTAAAATTTGTGAGAGAATCATAAAAAATAGATGGACAAAATATCTGGAGGAGAATAATATACTGAACCTGAGGCAATTTGGATTCAGACAGGGAAGATCATGTACCACTAATTTGATTTGTTTCTATTCAAAATTGATAGATATATTGCAAGAAAGGGATGGCTGGGCAGACTGTGCCTTCCTGGGTTTACAAAAAGCATTTGATAAGGTACCACACAGAAAATTGCTATATAAACTGGAATCAATGGGAGGCATACATGGAAAACTATTGAATTGGGTAGAGGATTTCCTACATGGAAGAAAAATGAGAGTAGTGCTTAGGGACAAATATCCAAAGTGGGAAGAAATGAGTAGTGGCGTTCCACAGAGGTCAGTGCTAGCTCCGATAATGTTTGCTATATATGTAAATGACATGGACAAAAATATTGAATGTTACATGAACTGCTTTGCGGATGACGCAAAGTTATGAAAGAAAATAAGTTCCGAAAAAGACTGTGAGTCTTTACAGAGTGATCTGAACAAAGTCTCAGAATGGAGCAAGAAATGGGAAGTAGAATTCATAATAAAAAAAATGCAGTATAATTGAATTTGGGAAAAGCAAGATTAGACTATCAGGACAATATAAAATTGACAAAAAAGAAGTAAAGAAAGTAAATTCTGAAAAGGACCTAGGAGTAATCATCACCAAAGACATGTCTCCAGATAAACATATAAATAAAATAGTCAGAGAAACATACAATTTGTTGAGATCAATAAAGGTGGCCTTTAAATACCTGGATAAGGAAACAATAAGAATAATGTTACTAACACTGATAAGGCCAAAACTGGAATATGCAGCGATGATATGGTCATCCAGTACAAAAAAGAATATAAGCAAATTAGAAAGAATACAAAGAGCAATGAGAAAGATGGCCCAAACACTTTCAAACTTAACATATGAACAAAGATTGGCTGAACTGGAATTGCCGACCCTGGAAAAAAGAAGAGAATGAGGGGACCTTCTAGCCATCTACAGGGTATGAAAGGAAAGGAACTCCATGATAGAGAGGACTTATTAAAGTGGGACAGAGGAAAAACGAGAGGATATGCAAAAAGAAATTTAAAAGGGCAGCTACAGAAGAGACCTGAAAAAGAATAGCTTCCCACACAGAGTGATAGATGTCTGGAACAAACTGGATGAAAAAATAGTGTGTGCAAACACAATACAAGAATTTAAGAACAAACTTGATCGTGCAAGATACAAAAATGGGTCACCATGAACATAGCTCCTCTTCCCATAAAATACAACTAGGTAAATTCAACTAGGTAAATACATGATTGCAATACAAACAATAGTTCAGTTTTTTTTCCCAGAACTGTGTGAGAGCTCAAGGAATGTTACAGCAACTGTGGGGTTGTCAGGTTTCCAGTTAGGAAGCAATTATTATCATTTGTGTATTTTTGGTGTTTTTTCCCTTGTTATAGACTGAAAAATATCTTGTTGGCATGCTTTGTAATTGTGAATTGTAATTCATAACAAGTCAGATAGAATATATATATATATTTATCCTTTAAAATACAGGTGACCATGTACCATATAGTGGACACTTTGTTAGGACTCAAGATCAATCAGTTACATTTGTTTCTGCACATTGGCACCACATCACATACACTTCCCTTCTCCCCAAGGTGAGTATCTGTTGATGAACATAAGTAAAAGTGATTATATTTTATTTAGTGTTAGTGCAGTGTATTTTGTTTTATCTTGAATAGGACTTGGTTTTGTGGTTGATTTTATAATTTCAAAGTTAATGCATTAACACACACACATATGGCAGAAGATTTAATTCTTTGTCAATGATATTGAAAGTTGTTTTATTATTAGTTCAACTGTCAGTCTTGCCCCAGAGATACACATAATCTGAATAGGTCTCATACTATGTTTTCCATTACACAGACTGCAGAAATAGCCAAGATGGAACCATTTGTAATTTATATATACCAAAGACTCCACTTAACAAGGGAGGTAGCTGAAAACTAAAGGCATAAAATCCATTACCACCCATTCCATCCCCACATACTCCACTCCCATTCACCCCACTCCCTCTTATCTTGGCTCCTCCTGGATGATGGGTCATCCCTGCATGTCACCCACTGGTCTGGTTAGAAACAGTGTCACAAGACACAGCACATCCACAGCAAAGCTGCTTCATTAAATCAGTAACTCCCCCTTTCTGTCCCCTCATGCAGAAAAAGGGAAGACTGGGAGAAATCCCTTTGGGCTATGTCAAATTATTTTTTAATACACATACTCCCTCATCCCCCACCCACTCCCTCTCATGCATCACAGCATCATCCATACACAAACATTCTCCATTATCCTCTATCTTCTGCCTTCTCCCGTCCTTCCTTTACAGACATTTCCCCTCTTTCCCGATGCCCCTTTTACCCCATCCATCTGTCTCATCTTTGGTCGCCCCTTCATGTTCACTCCTTCTACCTCTGTCTTCCTTACCTCTTTAACTAATCTTTCTTCACTCATTCTTTCCATGTGTCAAAACCATCCCAATACTCTTTTATCAACCCTATCTCCCAGCTCACTTTCCACCCCTGTTCTCCTCCTTACTTCCTTATTATCCACTCTATTCAGCCTAGTAACCCCTATCATACTTCTCAGGCACTTCATCTCACTGGACAAAAAGAAGTGTATACATGGTGCATACAGTAATTGTTTTGTTGTTTCGGGGACACGGTGTAGAAAGATGTGGGTAACCACACTACTCAAAACAAAAGCAACTGATCAGTGTATGTCGAGACTTTGTCCCAGCAACACTTTGCATCCATAGGCCTTACATTTCCTCATCTATGGAAAAGGCATGCGGTACTTATGTTAATCTTCACCAGACACAACAGCAGCAAGACCTCAGAACTGCTAAAAGTGACTGAACAGTTCATCAGGACCATCAGGAAGGAGTTGATTTCTTCTGACTACGATAATGAAGGTATTGCCGAGAGGAAACATCATTCTCAATGATCAGACACCATCAGGGATGCTGAATTGGTCACTCAATTACAAGTCATTGTTGATGAAGACCCCAACCAGTCCACAAGATCCATTGCCAGAGAGCTGCAAGTGTCTGAGGGTGCCATAAGGAAGTGCTTGCATGAAGATATCAGATACAAGTCATACAAGATGTGTAAGGGTCAACTCATCTCCACAAAGATGGAGGAGAACTGCTTCAAGAAGAGCAAGAAGATTCTCAACAAACTGAAGCACCCTCTGGAGAACAACATGCTCTGGTTTTGGAATAGTGACCACATATTACTTGAGTTAGAACTAAAGGAGGAAGTATATAGAGAAATGAAAAATACAGAAAAGGAAGACTGATGTTGTGGTAATTGTTGTTATGGGAATTGCATTGTTTACCTTAAGCAACGGCAATTTCCCGAAAGCTTGTTTAATTTCGAATCGGGAACCTTTCCTGTAACTTCGTACCACACTATCGTAATTTTAATTAATATATTATTAAACTCCCCTCCCTCTTTATTATTTATTAGCCTATGTTGTAATTTTGATTAACAAATCGGGAACTTTGAGAACTTACTTAAAATATTAGTTGTCCCATGGTTTTGAAGCCATTTTACGAGCTCATAAGAATCCCAGCCGAACAAGACTACATTTGGTTAACTGAATGTCAGACAAGCTTCAGCTCTGGTACCAGACGCAACAAATAAACCTCGGCAAGGGAATTCTACAGTTCGATCAAAGCCTCAAGAACACACTTCTAGTTCCGACGAAAGTTAGAGAACTCAACCAGGTAAGTTCTCTAACGTTCTCGAATTTGAAGATACAGTCGAACCTCGAAAGCCCGGACTAATTGGGGGGAAGGGTGGTCCGGTCATGCCAAAAGTCAGGTCATCGAAAATATCGCCCTAACACCCATAGATTTTTGTAGCGGTATACATATAGGTAATGTATGATATGGCATAGAAACATAAGAATAATACTCTAACATTGTAATAATAACAATACTGTAATAATAATACTATAATACTAATAATTCTGTAATAATAACTGTAATACAGGCATGTAAATGTACTGTTTATAAAGTGTACTGTACTGTATTTTTTATTACGTACACTGTAAATATCGGAAGGTATGCACGTGGGACAGTGGTGGCGGCCAGGGTTGCCACGTTTTCTACACTGCCGTGTAGAATGGGAGTGTTGCCACACTGGGGCATACATTTTTCTCGGGCGTGTGCAGACTTTCATAGTAAGATATACAGGTAGTCGTCAACTTACGACCGAGTTCGGTTCCGACAGACAGGTCGTAAGTCGATCTGGACGCAAGTCGGTCTATATATATATACAGTATATATTACCCTTTATATAATATATATATATATATATATATATATATTGTATATTTAGCATACTGAAATAATCTTAGCATATTTGAACTATGTTGTATAGTATTTTTAACCTTTTTATAATTTCATCTGATTTTCTTTGGGAAACGTAGCCTAGGTCTAAGCATATTGAATAAAATCCTATCATCTTTGACCTATGATATTTAATACTGTATTTGTTAACCTTTGTATTATTTTACCATCAGACTTTCTTTAGGAAACGTATGCATACAGAATAAAATCTTATTATCTTTGAGCTACGCTGTTTAGTATTCATTAACTTTTTATCATTTTAGTTAGGAAATGTAGCCTAGGCCTACGCATACTGAATAAAGTCCTGTCATCTTTGACCTACAAATCCTTTTTTGTTGGTTACATTAAAATCATTTTAAAGCAAAATTAGGAAAAAAAAAATTTCGAAACACATTCTTTTCGTTTACGTACTGTACCGAAAATATTGTTATCGACAACAGACTAGGCATGAACAAAGTTTACTGTTACATTTTATTAATCGCAAAACATAAAAATACAAAATGCTGTACCGAACATTTTGTCATCGACAACAGACTAGGCATAAAAAAAATACTGTTACATTTTATTAATTGCAAAACATAAAAATACAAAATGTAAGGCAAAATTAGGATTCTTTTTATTTCAACAAAACACATTCTTTTCGTTTAAGTACTGTACCGAACATATTGTAATCGACAACAAACTAGCCTAGGCATAAAAAGTTTGTTATATTTTATTAATTGCAAAACATACAAAAATACAAAATGCAATGCAAAATTAGGAAACATTTTACTTCAAACAAACAAAATGAAAGAATATTTAGCTGGCTGGGATGCTGACGCTGCCGGCAGCCTGCGAAAACTATCGTACTCGCGTCTCGCAGCGTGCGGAGTAATGTACTGCACTGCCAGGCATAACATTGCAATTCTATTACTCTATTAAATGTTAGATATTATTGCACCATCTCGTGGTCGTAAAGTTGATCAGTCGTAAGTCGCATAGGTCGTAAGTCGACGACTACCTGTACTTGTCAAACTTTGACAAAATGTTGGTTCTAGTTTTTTTTTATTCTTGAATGTATATAAGGCCCCCATGCCCTAACATATTCAGTAAGATATAGTATCTTTCGGGGTATAATATTTTATAAGTAACACAATTACCAATAAAAGTCATATTTTGATGTACCATTTATTATTTGATAACTAGTTCTATGATTTTTAAACAAAAGTTTGAGTTTTTGAATGTTTTTAACAGCCCGCTGATATGTAGAAAAAATTTCCTCATGTCCTTGTGCAGTCGCCACATGCCGCTATTTTACTATGTTTTGGTACAAAATTCTACGAAACGGCAGCCCTGGTGGCGGTTTGACTGGGCCGGGTTTGAGTACACGTGTACGGCCATCATTGCCACCTACCGGACAAATAGGGAACTTTGCTTGAAAAGTCTGCCCCTTGTTCATTTCGACCGGTCATACGAGGGTCCAAGCATTCAGGGTCCGGGCTTTTGAGGTTCGACTGTACTTAATCACAATATTATAAGTCTTCTCTAATTTTCGGAATTCTCGGATTTAGTTTATTCACTCTGAATTTGAGAATTTAACCTAAATATTTAAATTTAACTTTAGTAGTCGATTTTGACATTAAATTATTACCCCTTTGTGTCGTAAGCCGCTATGTAAGTGCTTTATTAAAGTTACGATAGTGTGTGGTTACGAAGTCCGGTTTCCTGTTCTTTATGCCGAGTTTGTTCGGTTTTATTAATTTCCTCATTTGAGGACCATGTTAACTTTCGGGAAATTTTTTGCCGGCTTTGGTACCTTGTCTTTCTCGTTAACATTCGGAAATTTTCGAATAGTTCTCTATTCTTCATGGCCTCTATTGTTATATTGTTATGGTTTCTTTTGATCTGTTGCCTTTATCCAATTTAAGCTCATATTTAAATAAAATTAATGATTTTTACTTAATTTCTATCTTCATTGTGCTTAGTCTATAAGACGGTTTTTGGCACGACTATTTTGCTCGTGTATTTTGTGATGAAAAGTTTGGGTTGGTGTCGTTATGGCTAGCCACGATAAGACATTGTCCGATTCGGAAGTTTTGCAAAAACTCCGAAGACAGAGAGCTCATAAAAAGGGGCTTATCTCTAAGGGCTTTAAGGCTCTAAATTCACAATCTGACTCTTTATCTATTTCCGTCCTTGATGACATGTTAATTCAGATTGAGCATTTCCTCTCAAAAATACAAGATTTTGACAATGAAATTCACGACTTGCTCCCCGAAGAAGAAAAGGACGAGGATATGGAGAAATACAGAGCTTACCGCCTGTCCTTCTTCTTGAATTGTCTTCTTATAAGGAACAGAGACAAGAGTTAAAGGGAGTTCTTGAATCTAAAATAGGTGAAAAACTAAAGAAGTCCACTGATATAAATTCTGTAAAAATTCCTCTTCCTCCTATTGATCTTCAACATTTTGAGAACAATTCCAGCAATCCTTTTGCTTATTTCAACTTTAAAAAGGGTTTTCTGAATACCTTAGCTGGTATCCCCAATCTGACTAATAGTCAGAAGTTAATTTATTTGAAGGGATACCTCAGAGAGGAGGCTTTCCATTTAGAGAATTTACCAGTGGATGATTCAAATTTTGACTCTGCTTTCCTTCTTCTTGATGAGTTGTATTTCAACAAGGAAGAAATTCTTGATAAGGTGTTGATTTCCGTTATTAATGCACCGGAGGTCTCACTCTTGAGAAACCTTGAAAGTTACATTAGGTCTGTAGATTTAATCTACAAGACCTTAACCACTTCCATACGGTGATGCCTACGTAGGCGGCATGAGGAGCAAGTGGGTACTCGATGATGCCAATGTCGCCATCTTGATTATATTTATTGTAGTCGTACCTACGTAATTTCCATTCTCTCTAAACTGGCTTCATCAATTTTCTATGGTTATCAAAATACACAGGTGAAAGAGAACGAATGATTGAGCACTGACTTTATTTTTTATAATGCTATTATTATGATGCAACATCGCACGTCGGGCAGCTAATGCTGCCAGACGTGTGATGTGCCCAGGAGTGTAGAGGTTAAGGGAATTGGGGTAGATTTCACTAGGCCAGGAAGCGAAGGCCTCCTCTTGATAAGTAAATTAATCTTAAATAAATTGCCTAAATTTTTTCTAATTGAATTGTCTTGGGTGATTAATTCTAATTACCCCAATTTTAATCAACTCAAGGAAGTTTACCAGTCAGTTTTGGTTAGACTTAAAATGGGATCAGATGATCTTGGTGTCAAACCTAAACGAAGCCTTACTACCAGCTCCCTTGCTATCAAGGAAATTTCCTTGAAAAAACCAATTGATTCCAGTAAGGGAGTTGATGGCTCCTTTAAGGTCAATTCTAATCCCATTAAGAAGTCTATTAGTAGATGTAAATTTTGCCCCGCTTCCGACCGTGCTAGTTCGAAGTGTACTTCATATAAATCCCTTGAGCACAGGAAAGCTAGAGCAGCTCAGTTAGGACTGTGCAATAGATACCTAAATCATGGACATGGTTCTTTGGAATGACCTGGGTTAAAGGCTGCTCTGCCTTACAAATGTTTTGTTTGCAACAAACCCGAGCACCATGGAGCCATGTATCCTATGGCTTATAAGACACCACTATCTGAACGGAAAGTGTTTAATTTTCATAATTCAACAGATTCCATTGTTCCTTTGGTCTCCCTTCCTATTAGCAGAGGAAAGGGAACTGCCCAATGTCTCTTTTTGTTGGACACTGGAGCACAGTATTCTATCATTAATAAGGAATTTGTAGAGGACAAAGTTGGACCTTGTTTAAGTCCTCCTATGGACAAGTTAGTTTCTTCCTTTGGTTTACCTCTAATGAATAAAAGAGGTTTTAACTACGCTGCTAACTTAAAACTCCCTTCAGGGATGAATTTGTTTCGTTTGTTCTTTGCCATTGAAGGATTCAACTTGTCCTTACAAAGTCCTTCCTTATCTTCTGTACTACTTAGTATGAATAATCACCAATTTTTTGTCTCACCAAGTTTTCCAAAAGTGAAGGGAGACCAACTGAACGTTTTAGGGATCCTTGGTAATAATATTCTTCAAAACTTCTCAAACATTTCAATTGAAAGTGCCCCCTTGCATGGTAGCCCGTCATGCAAGGTTATCAAACTTGCTGATGGTTACATTCCATACGGGACTGGGGCTCAATATATCCCTCCTAGTGAAAAGCCTTTCTACTTAAAGAGAATGATAAGGGGGATTCCTGAAATGCCCTCTAATGAAATCCAAGACGTTGATAGTTTCAAATGCAAGGAGAGGCCTTTGAGGATATAACCAGACTCTGACCTTGGAGTGGATTCTTATAATTGCTTAGAGGAATATCATGGAGATTCACTTATTTTCTATAATTCTTCTTTCAAGACCAATGGAGTTTCTCAAAAGAAAACTGAGAAAGGCACTTCACTTACTCAGTCTTATAAGACTGTTAAATATTTTCCTCCCAAAAGGTTAGACAAAGAAAAGTTTCTTGTCAACTTCTGTTTAGAACCTGTAAGTTCTCAATTTGATCCTTTGCAGGAAGTCTTTATTAATTCTAATGTTGAGTATGGTCTTGACAATTTCTATTCTTTAGAGTCCATTGGTATTAAAGAGGAACAGACCCCGTATATTAATAATTTACACATTGATGAATTTAAACAGTCCATTTCCTTCAAGAATGGACATTTCTATGTGAAGATCCCGTGGAAAAAGGATTTGGTGGATCTTGTTCCCTCTAACCTTAAGATATCTCTAGCTGTAGCTCAAAGGGTTTATGACAAACTTGAGCAAAAGGGGCTTAGAGAGGAATATGAAGCTGTGTTTGACCAGCAAGAGGCCTTGGGTATTATTGAGCCAGTAACTAAAAAGAGTCCCTGGACAAATCTTTATACCCCATAGACATGTGTTGAAGGATGATGATCTTGCCACTTCTAGAATAAGGCCAGTTTTCAATTGTTCTCTCAAAGTAGGAAAAGCTCCTTCCTTAAATGAAGCTGCATTCCAGGGAGTTGACTTGATGAACAACCTCCTCTCTCTCTTGTTGTATTTCAGGACCAATAATCATGTCATTTTGGCTGATGTTATGAAAGCCTTCTTGCAGATCCGTTTGAAGGATGAGGCTGATTGTAACAGGTTCTGTTTCTTCAGGAGGATTAATGACCAGTATATACCCTTCAGGTATAACACTATCATTTTTGGCTTCATTTGCTCTCCTTTCATTCTAAATTTCATTATCCAACACCATCTTTCTTTGCAGCCTGACTCTCTAACTGCCTCCTTAATCAAAGATAAATTTTATGTAGACAATTTGGTCTACACAACCAATGAGCTTTGTTCCCTCCCTGCAATGGTCAAGAAGATTAATGAGATCATGCTCAATGGAGGTTTACCTCTCAGGGAGTGGACATGCAATTCGACTTCTGTTCTTTCTGTTCTTGATCAAGAAGTAGTTTGCAATAAAGAGGTTAAAGTCTTGGGTTATATTTATAATAAAGACCATGATACTTTGAGAATCAAGGATGTTTCCCTTGACAAGAATGCCTCGACCAAAAGACAAGTTTTGTCTTTCTTGTCTTCTGTATTTGATCCTTTAGGGTTTTTCTCTCCTGTGCTGTTGCATGGAAAAATCCTTATTAGAGAGATGTGCCAAAAGATGGTGGATTGGGATTGGAAATTAGATAGAGAGTTACTTGTTAGATGGAACAAGTTATGTGAAAATTTTAGGGAGGTTAATAACCTATCCTTTAAAAGGAAAACCTTTTGCACAGAATTTCCCATTAAATTGTTTGTATTTGCTGATGCTTCCAAGGAAGCCTATGGATGTGCCATATATGTAGGGCATGAAAGAAGCGAATTAAAGGAGTCTAATACCTCTCTTCTATTTGCCAAGGTCAAGGTGGCTCCTATTAAACAGAGAACTTAACCGTCTTTGGAGCTTATGGCAACTTTTCTATCTTTGAAATGCCTCAACACTATTTTTGAGGAAGGACTGGTGTCTGCCCCACTGGTTGAATCAGTGGTTCTTTTTGTTGATAGTCAAGTTGCCCTTTCTTGGATCCTGACCAACAAGGCTCCTAAGAAAAATATATTTGTCAATAATAGATTGAAGGAAATTTCCAATCTTTTGGAAATTTTCAAGGCCAAGTTCACACCCATTTCCTGTACTTATGTTCCTTCTGAACATAATATGGCTGATTTCCTAACTAAACCTTGTAGTGCTAAGGTGTTCAAGGAAAAATTCAATTGGTGGGTTTATGGACCTGAATGGTTGTTGTTGCCTCCACATACTTGGCCAAAGGGTCACTTGGGATGTATTCCCTCCTGTTTCAAGGGAGACATTGTCAATGCTGCTGTTGTACAAGTTGACACTCCTCTAATAGATGTCTCTAAGTTTTCTTCCTATAGTAAACTTCTTCATCACACTTCTTTGATTTTTAAGGCTGTCTTTCTGTTCAAGAAGTCTAATGCTGACCCTGTTAAGGCAGCATCTAATTATTTGATGAGTATTATGCAAAGGGATTCCTTTCCTGCTGAATTGGCTTATTTGCAGAATTCCAACACTAATGACATACCTCCTTTGGTAAGTCAAATGAACTTGTTCTTGGATAAGAATGGTTTGATTAGGTCCAAGGGCAAAATTGACAAGAACATTAACCTCAAATATGAGGTTGTCAATCCCCTTCTCCTGTCCAAATCTCATCATTTAACTAAGATCCTTATATTCTATGCTCATTGTCAAGTTATGCACATGGGACTACAGGCCACACTTAATTTCCTTCGTATGCATGGATTCTGGATACTTAAGGCCAGACAAGCTGTTTTAAGCATTTTGAAGGATTGTATAGTTTGTAGGAAATACAATTCCCGTGTAGTAAATTATCCTTCTCCTTCCTCTTTACCTGCCTCTAGGGTGAATCTAAGTGTGCCCTTTGCCCATACTGGTGTAGACTACACAGGGCATTTATGGGTTAGAGACAGGAATGGAGAGAAGGTTAAAGCATACATTCTTATTTTCACATGTTTCAATACTAGAGCAGTTCATTTAGAAGTTGTGGATACTATGTCCACTCCTGAGTTCATTTTGGCTTTCGTTGGGTTTGCTAACAGGTATGGAATTCCTTTTGCTGTTTATTCTGACAACGCTAAATCTTTTGTACAAGAGGAAAATGTTATTGAACAACTTTTGTCTTCTGAATTTGAAGAGAAATTCAAAACTTCCCCTGTTCAGCATAGAACCATTCCTGTTTATTCTGCTTGGTATGGTGCCACTTGGGAAAGGTTAACCTCTTCACTCCAGGGTACATCGCACGTCTGGCAGCATTAGCTGCCCGACATGCAATGTTGCGTCATAATAATTGCATTATAAAAAATAAAGTCAGTGCTCAATCGTTCGTTCTCTTTCACCCGTGTATTTTGATAACCATAGAAAATTTATGAAGCCAGTTTAGAGAGAATGGAAATTACGTAGGTACGACTACAATAAATATAATCAAGATGGCGATGTCGGCATCATCGAGTACCCACTTGCTCCTCATGCCGGCTACGTAGGCGTCATCGTATGGAAGTGGTTAATACAGACAGTGAAACAGTGTTTGTATAAGGTATTGGGTAGGTCTGTTCCTTCCCTGGCAGAGATTACCACTCTTTTGTCCGATGTTAAAAAAAAATTGAACAATAGACCACTAACTTATCGTTCTTGTGAAAATGAGGTAGATGTTATTACCCCAAATCATTTCCTTATTGGAAGGACCATTCCTTCCTTGATGTTTGGAGACTTGGAACAAGTCCCTGAATGGGAATCAGGAGAAGACTTCCCTTCTCTTCTCAACTTGGTCATGGACTGTAGGGATTATTTTTATGAAGAGTTCAAGAAACGATGGTTGACAGAGTACTTGGTCAGCTTAAGGGAAAGGGATAGAACTGCATATCACAGTTCTAGAAGCTGGGAAAAGGGTGATATTGCTTTTTTGAAACTCCCCTTCAAGACCAGACCCTTCTGGCCCTTAGTTCGTATTGTGGAAACTTTTCCTAACCAAGACAAGGTGATACATACAGTCTCTGTCGTTAAGCCTGATGGAAACTCTATTAAAGTGAACTTTAAACTTTTAATCCCTCAAGAGCTCCATGCTGAGTTGAGTTCCAGTCTTGAGGATGAATCCCCTGGGGATCCTAATGTTCAGGCTAGAGAGTCTGAACCCTTTGAAGAGGTCTCAGACTCGGAGGAGGTTAACTCTTTACAAGACGATTGTGTCTCACTGGAACCTACCTCTGTGAAGCCAACTCGTAAGACTGCGCTAGCCTCTAGAGACCTAGTAAGGTCTCAAGCAAACAAAAACTTGTTATAAATTTTGCTCGAAAGTGTTATATTTCTTAAACACTTTCTTTTTGTTGTCGGGGAGGCTGTGGTAATTGTTGTTACGGGAATGGCATTGTTTACCTTGAGCTACGGCAATTTCCCGAAAGCTTGTTTAATTTCAAATCGGGAAGATTTCCTGTAACTTCATACCACACTATCGTAATTTTAATTAATATATCATTAAACTCCCCTCCCTCTTTATTATTTATTAGCCTATGTTGTAATTTTGATTAACAAATTGGGAACTTTGAGAACTTACTTAAAGTATTAGTTGTCCCATGGTTTCGAAGCTGTTTTTCGAGCTCGTAAGAATCCCAGCCGAACGAAACTACGTTTGGTTAACTGAACGTCAGACAAGCTTCAGCTCTGGTACCAGACGCAACAAATAAACCTCGGCAAGGGAATTCTACAGTTCGATCGAAGCCTCAAGAACACACTTCTAGTTCCGACGAAAGTTAGAGAACTCAACCAGGCAAGTTCTCTAACATTCTCGAATTTGAAGATACTTAATTACAATAATGTATAGTAAAATGGACTTCAAGAAGCTTAGGAATTTTTTCCTTAAAGCAAGTTGGGAAAAATTCTGCAGTAAAGAAACACAAGTGGAAGAAAAATGGATGATTCTGATGGAAATCTATAATGAAGGAGTGGATAAATATGGCTCAAAGCAAAAATAGGAAAAAGTATATATTAAGTGCTGTTTAACAGAAGGTGCAGTGAAGCAAAAGATAGAAGAGATAAAGCTTGGAAAAGATGGAAAAAACCTAGAAAGTGGCAAATATATATTAGTCAAAGGAACGAATATGTAAAAATATACAGGGAGGAAAAAAGAAACTATGAAAAAGACATAATAGAAAAATGTAAGGATCAGCCAAAACTATTCTATAGATATGTGAATGATAAACTAAAAAACAAACAGGAAATAGTGAAACTATGCCAAGGGAATATAGAATACACAGAAAATACAGAAATGGCTGAAGCCATGAGCAAGCACTTCAAGTCTGTTTTCACTAGAGAAAAAGTACAACATTGGGATGAAGGGCGAGAAGTGAAGTCCTCCCCATGAGGGAAATAATAGTAACATAAAAAGAAGTAATGAACCTTGATGTCATGAAATCACATATCATGGATGGAATCATAAACTATGAAAAAGACAATAGAAAAATGTAAGGATCAGCCAAAACTATTCTATAGATATGTGAATGGTAAACTAAAAACAAACAGGAAATAGTGAAACTATGCCAAGGGAACATGGAATACACAGAAAATACAGAAATGGCTGAAGCCATGAGCAAGCACTTCAAATCTGTTTTCACTAGAGAAAAGTACAACATCGGGATGAAGGGTGAGAAGTGAAGTCCCCCCCCCCCCCATGAGGGAAATAATAGTAACATGAAAAGAAATAATGAACCTTGATGTCATGAAATCGCACAGCATGGATGGAATCATAAACTGAATACTAAAAAATGTAAAGAACTAGTAGACATAATATATAACATAACAAGTTGCTCACTCAAAGAAGGAAAAATACCAGAAGACTAGAAAAATGCTGATATTGTACCAATATATAAAGGAGGAAACAAGGAAGACCCAACATATTAATCACTGGTTTTCCTCAAAGCACGGTAACTAAAATTTGTGAAAAAGTTATAAAAAATGGATTAAACATCTGGAGAACAATATACTAAATCCAAGACAATTTGGATTTAGACAGGGAAGATTATATGCCACAAATTTTATCTGTTTTTACAGGAAAGGGACAGATAGGCTGACTGTGCTTTCGTAGACCTACAAAAAGCTTTTGACAAAGTACCACACAAAACACTATTAAGAAAACTGGAAACCACAGGAGGGATACCAGGTAAACTACTGAAATGGATGGAGGATTTCTTGCATGAAAGAAAAATGAGAGTAGTGCTTAGAGATAAGAATTCTACTCGGGAAGAGGTGATTAGTGGAGTTCCACAAGGATCAGTATTGGCTCCTCTAGTATGTTTGCTATTTATGTGAATGACGTGGATGAGGGTGTGAAATGTTACATGAGCTTCTTCGCAGATGACACAGAACTGTTGAAAAAAGTGAATACTGAAACGGATTATGATTTACCACAGAGAGATCTGAACAGGGTTTGGGAATGGAGTCAGTGGAAGTGGACTTCAACATTGAGAAATGTAGCATAATGGGTAAAGGCATAAAGAGGGTCTAGGAGGAGCATAATGGAATTTCAAAAAGGTAAAAAAAAAAAAGGATATCAGGACAATATAGAATTGGTGCAAAGGAAGTAAAGAAAGTGGGATCTGAAAAAACCTGGGAGTAATCAACACAAAGTACATGTCCCCTGATAAACAGATAAATAATATTGTTGTAGAAACCTACAACTTGCTAAGATCAGTAAAGATGGCTTTTACTTACTTGGATGAAGAAATGGTAAAGAAAATACTAGTCACAATGATAAACCAAAATTTGAGTATGCAACAACAATATGGTCACCCAGTATGAAAAAGAATAGAAGGAAAATTGAGAGAATCCAGAGAGCAACTATGAAGATGGCCCCAACACTATCAAAACTGTTATATGAAGACATACATATACCAAAGGCTTTTTTCCCCTTACAAGGGAGGTAGCTAAAAAACAATGGCATAAAAACCACTCCCACCCATTCCATCCCCAACATACTCCACTCCCCTCCACCCTCTTCCCTCCCATTTATCTTGGAACCTCCTGGATGACAGGTCATCCTTGCATCTTGTCCACTGCCCTGGGTCAGAAGCAGTTTTGCAAGACACAGCACATCCATAGCAAGGCTGCTTCATTAAATCAGCAACCCCCTTCTTCCACTCATGCAGAAAAGGACAAGACGGGGAGAAATCCTTTGGGCTGCATCTTTTTATTTCTCACACATACTCCCTCACTTCCCATCCCCCACCCACTCCCTTTCATACGTCACAGCATCATCCATACACAACCATTCACCATTTACCCTCTATCTTCTGTCCTCTCCCATCATTCCTCAACAGACATTCCCCTCTTTCCCAGTGCTCCATTTACCCTATCCATCCATCTTGTCCTTTGTCGCCCCTTCATATTCACTCCTTCCACCTTTGCCTTCCATACCAGTTTTACTAGTCTTTCTTCACTCATTCTTTCCATGTGTCCAAACCATCCCAATACTCTTTCAGCAGCCCTATTTCCCAACTCCCTTTCCATTCCTGTTCTCCTCACCTCTTCATTTCACACTCTATCCAGCCTTGTAACCCCTATCATACTTTTCAGGCACTTCATCTCAAACACTTTCAAACTCCTCTCTTCCTCTGTTATGTTTCATGTGTCTGCCCCGTACAATGCTGTCAGCACAATCACTCCTTCACATAATCTCCTCTTAGCATCCATTCCCAAATGTCTGTTTCTCATTACACCTTTTAATCCCCCAAGGCATTTACTCTCTTTTCTCAATCTACATTCTACCTCCACTCCTCCCTTTCCCGCCATATTTGCACCCAAGTATCCAAAACTATCCGCTTCCTCCTGTCTCTCTCCCTTAATACTCACTTCCAGTCTGCTGCCACTTTCTCCCCTTAATCTCATCACCTTAATTTTACCCACATTTATGTTGAACTTCCTTCTTTCTCACACCTTCCCAAACTCAGTCACTAACTTCCTTCAACTTCCTTCTTTTGCACACCTTCCCAAACTCAGTCACTAACTTCCTCAATCCCTCCCCTGATCCTGCTAAAAGTGCAGTGTTGTCAGCAAATAACAACTGGTTTATATACCACTTGTCTCCATTTTCTTTAACCATCTCAAATCCCTGACCCACTACCCTTGCATTTACCTCTCACACCACCCCATCCATGTAGAAATTGAACAGCCAGAGTGACACAACACATCCCTGACGAAGTCCCACCTTTACCACAAACCACTCACACTCTCCATTTCTAATCCTAACACAAGCTCTACTACTCTCGTAAAAACTCTTGATTGCTCTCAACAGCTTTCCTCCTATCCCATATATCTGCAATACCTCCCACAGTGCCTTCCTGTCTACCATGTCATAAGCCTTTTCCAGATCCATGAAAGCCCAAAAACATCCTTACCTTTTCCTATAACTTTCTCATATATCTGTCTTACCACAAAAATCTGATCCATGCAACCCATACCTGTCCTAAATCCACACTGTTCCTCACCAATTACTCCCTCTGTTCCTCTCCTAATCTTCTCAATCAAAACCCTCCTATAAGCCTTCCCAACTACACTTAAGCTGATCCCTCTAAAACTACTACACTCACACTTGTCCCCTTTTCCCTTGTAAAGTGGACCTATACAGGCACTCCTCCAGTCCTCTAGCACTCTACCCTCTCTTAAACAAACATTAAATAACCTCGTCATCCAGTCCACCATCATTGTACCTTCTTTTTTCAGACATTCTTCATGACACCTATCCGACCCAGGTGCCTTACCTGTTCTCATCATCTTAACAACTGCCATCACCTCATCTTTCCTTATTTCTCCTCCATTTTCTTCACTCATCATTGTCATTTTCTTAGCACTTCCCACTGCAACTACCTTTCCCTCCCTATCCTCCACATTTAGCAACTCCCAAAATTACTCTTCCCATCATTCTCTTACTGCCTTCTCTTCCATTATCATCTCTCCATCTGCACCTTTTACCTTTTCTTTTCTACTTGATTTGCCTCTTCCTCTCTAATTTCTTTCCAAAACATTTTTTATTACTGTAATATGAAGACAGATTGTCAAAACTAGAATTGTTGACTCTAGGACAAAGGCGAGAAAGTGGTGACTTGTTGACTACACAATCATGAGAGGTATGGAAGTCCTTGGTAGGGAAGACTTACCTCATTGTGATAAGAGAAATATGATACAAGGGGACATGGAAGGAAGCTCAAAAAGGACAGTTATAGAAGATACCTGAAAAAGAATAGTTTTCCCCACAGAGTGGTGGATGAATGGAACAAACTAGATGAAACAATAGTGTGTGCAAAACCATACACGAATTTAAGAACAAATTAGAATTGGCTAGATACAGAGACAGGACACCACGAGCATAGCTTCCTTTCCCATAAGATACAGCTAGGTAAATACATTCAAACCCCTTTCTTCCTCTCTTATGTTCCATGTTTCTGCCCCATACAGTGCTGTCAGCACAATCACTCTTTCATACAATATCCTCTTAGCATACATTCCCAAATATCTTTTTCTCATTACATTTTTCAATCCCCCAAGTCATTTATTTGCTTCTCTCAATCTACATTCTACCTCCATTTCTTCCTTTCCCACCACATTTGCACCCAAGTACCTAAAACTATCCACTTCCTCCTGTTTCTCTCCCTTAATACTCACTTCCAGTCTGCTACCATTTTCTCCCCATGTACATCTCATCACCTTGCTTTTACCCATATCTTCAACTTCCTTCATTTGCACACCTTCCCAAACTCAGTCACTAACTTCCTCAATCCCTCCTCTGATCCTGCCACAAGCACAATGTCATCATCACGCCGATGCCGACCATGGAACCGACAACACCTTTGTCGCTGTGCTCCAAAGAGGAGGATAAACAACGAAAAGGGAAACCTATTGTATGGGAGGGGAGAAATTGTGGGTTTTCTGAAATGATATCTCTGTAGTGCTAGTTAAATGTATTAAGACGTAATTAGCAAAAAAAAACGAAGGAAAATAACGAAAAGTCTGATGCGAACGACAACTTCAAATCAGAGTCATCTAGTGAAGCCATGCCGAACCACAATGTAAACAATCTTTGTGAGACTCCTGCAACCACGAGGGTATATCACGACGATACTTTTTCAGGATTCAGTAAGTACAGTACAAAAGAAGGAGTTTAAGTCGAATCTTAGAGACAGAGAGGGAAATGAGCAAAAATAGGCTATGGTGGGAGAATGAAATTATGGACTTAAGGAACAAAATCGTTAGACTAATGCATTGCTTAGCACAAGCAAACATTGAAATTTCTGACCTGAGGAAAACTAACTTGGATCTAAGAAACGAGATTAAGGAAATGAAAAATTATATTAAAGAGATGAAGAATGAAAATGAAAAGAAAATTAATGATACTACCAATAGCGACAACTTAAAAAAAGAGGTAAACAACAAACAAGAAATGACTGAAAAAATTGAAGAGAACTTTGGTGAGGAAAGTATGCAAAATACTAAAAAATGGAAGGAAAACATTGAAATTAAAGAAATTGTTTTCAAAGAAATAGTCCAACAACAAATGCAGGAAAATGCAAAAGACACAATTATCCAAGTTATTAATGAAAAAGCAAATTGGGTCAGAGATACACTGGATAGGAAAAAATGTATTGTGGTATACAGACTAAAAGAAAAACATGGTCTGGTGAGGTACATGAAAGAAAAAGAAGAAAAAGACAGCAATAGCAATCCTGAAAGAAATTCAGGATGGGGCCCAAGATGCTGGGAAAGACGTAGACAATGCATATAGTATTGGTCACTATTCTAAGGATAGAAATTACCCCTAAAGATAAAACTAAGATCACAAATGGTAGAAGACATATTTGAAAAAGTAGGTAATTTGGCAAGGAATGAAAAGTACAATAAGGTATGTATAAAAAGAGAAATGAGTATTGAGGAATTAGAAAGAGAGAAGACACTAAAAGATGAAGCAAAGGGAAAAAAACACAAAGAGAATGGAGACCGAAAGCAAAGAATTATATTGGAGAGTAATTGACATGAGACTGAGGAAATAGTACATAAAAATGGGCAAACCAAAGAGAAAAAACAAAAAACAAAATTGAAAGTGGCCTATACCAACATCGACAGATTAATTTCAGGACTGAATGAAATTAATGATTACACTAGAAGATAAAATAGACATAATGGGAATTGTGGAGACTAAACTAAGGGGTGAAATAACATCCAATGATGTTGGACATGGACTATACAATTGTATTAAAAACAGACAAGAAACAGGGTGGAGGAATCATGTTCTTAGCCAAGAAAAACTTGAATGTGACAAAAATTGTGGAGGGCAAAGGTAATGTAGAACTGATCATGCTAAAAGTTGAAGAAAAGAACATGAAAAGTAGAAAGTTTGTGGTGACTTATGTGCCCCCAAAAACAAGTGCTTCGAAAGAGAACGAGCATACAAAAATGCTAGAAGAAACAAGGCAATCATTAAATGAGATACTAATGGCAAGGGTAATCTCGTAATTATGGGGGACTTCAATTGCAAAGAAATTTGTTGGGAGAATATGACAGTGAGAGGAGAAGACTTGTGGGGTAATGCACTACTGGACATGACCATGGAATATACAATGACTCAGTGTGTCAGTGAAAACACCAGATACAGAAATAATGAGCCATCGAAACTAGATTTAATATTTACAACAGAACCTGAAATTGTGGATAAAATCCAATATAAGACATCAATTGGAAAGAGTGACCATATACTCATTGAGACTGAACTAAAGGAAGAAATATACATGGACAGAAATGAAAAGCATAGGAAAGGAAGATTGATGTACAACAAAACGGTCTTTGGAAAACTAAAGAAATTCTTCCAGAATGCATACATACATATACCAAGGTTTTTTTCCCCCTTACAAGGGAGGTAGCCAAAAAGGAGAAGGCATAAAATCATTCCAACCCATTCCATCCCTGAATACACTCCACACCCCTCCACCCTCCCTCTTATCTTAGCACCTCCTGGATGACGGGTCATCCCTGCACCTTCTCCACTGCCCTGGGTCAGAAGCAGTGTCGCAAGACACAGCACATCCACAGCAAGGCCGCTTCATTAAATCGGCGACCCACCCCCCTCTCCGTCCCCCCATGCATAAAAGGAGAAGACGGGGAGAAATCCCTTCGGGTTGCATCAAATTTTGCTCACACATACTACCTCACCCCCCATCCCCCCACCCATTCCACCTCATGCATCACAACATCATCCATATACAACCATTCTCCATTCACCCCAGTCTTCTGTCCTCTCCCGTCCTTCCTCAACAGACATTCCCCTCTTCCCCAAAGCCCCCTTCACCCCATCCATCCATCTCATCCTAGGATGTCCCCTCATGTTCACTCCCTCCACATCTGCCTTCCATACCTCTTTTACTAGTCTTTCTTCACTCATTCTTTCCATGTGTCCAAACCATCCTAATACTCTTTCATCAACCCTATCTCCCAACTCCCTTTCCACCCCCATTCTTCTCCTCACCTCCTCATTTCTCACTCTATCTAGCCTAGTAACCCCCATCATACTTCTTAGACATCTCATCTCAAACACATTCAAACTCCTTCTCTCTTCCTCTCTTATGTTCCATGTTTCTGCCCCATACAGTGCTGTTGGCATAATCACTCCTTCATACAGTCTCCTCTTAGCATCCATTCCCAAATGTCTATTCCTCATTACACTCTTTAATCCACCAAGACATTTACTCGCTTCTCTCAATCTGCATTCTACCTCCACCTTCACTCCACCTTTTCCTGCCACATTTGCACCCAAGTATCTAAAACTATCCACTTCCTCCAGTTGCTCTCCCTTAATGCTCACTTCCAGTCTACTGCCACTTTCACCCCTTGTACATCTCATCACCTTACTTTTACCCACATTTATCTTTAGCTTTCTTCTCTATCACATACTCTCCCAAACTCTGTCACCAACTTCCTCAGTCCCTCCTCCGATCCTGCCACAAGCGCAGTGTCGTCAGCAAACAACAGCTGGCTCACCTCCCACTTTTCCCCATTTTCTTTAACCATCTCCAATCCCTGACCCACTACCTTTGCATTTACCTCTCTTACTACCCCATCCATGCATAAGTTGAACAGCCAGGGTGACATAACGCATCCTTGACGAAGTCCCACCTTTACCTCGAACCACTCACTCTCTCCATTTCTAATCCTGACACAAGCTCTACTTCTCTCATAAAAACTCTTGACAGCTCCTAGAAGCTTTCCTCCTATCCCATATATCTGCATAACCTCCCACAGTCCCTTTCTGTCTACCCTATTGTAAGCCTTTTCCAGATCCATGAAAGCCCAAAAAACATCCTTCCCCTTACCTATAGCTTTCTCACATATCTGTCTTACCACAAAAATATGATCTACGCAACCTCTACCCATCCTAAAGCCACACTGTTCCTCACCAATTACTCCCTCTGTTCCTCTCTTAATCCTCTCAATCAAGATCCTCCCATAAGCCTTCCCAACTACACTTAAGCTGATCCCTCTGAAACTACTACATTCACACTTGTCCCCTTTTCCCTTGTAAAGTGGAACTATACAGGCACTCCTCCAGTCCTCCGGCACTCTACCCCCTCTCCAGCAAACATTAAATAACCTCACCAGCCAGTCCACCATCACTGTACCTCCTTTTTTTAGACATTCTGCATGGCATCCATCCAGACCAGATGCCTTACCTGCTTTCATCATCTTAACAACTGCCTTCACCTCAGCCTTCCTTATTTCTCCTCCATTTTCCTCACTCATCACTCTCATTTTCATAGCATTTCCCACTGCAACTATCTTTCCTTCCCTATCCTCCTTCTAATTTAGCAACTCCCTAAAATATTGTGCCCATCTTCCCCTTACTGCCTTCTCTTCCATTATCATCTCTCCATCTGCACCTTTTACCTTTTCTTCTCTACTTGATTCGCCTCCTCTTCCTCTCTTAATTTCTTTCCAAAACATCTTTTTATTACTTGCAAAATTTTCTGTCACACTCTTACCCCACTTCACATCTGCTCTCCTCTTTGCCTCCTTTACCTTTTGCTTTACTTCTCTTTTCTTTTCTTTGTACCTCTCATATGACTCCCTCGTCCTATTTTGTAACCAATCTGTGAAAGCTCACTTCTTCTCTTCTAAAACCTTCTTTGTTTCCTCATCCCACCATTCACTACCCTTCCTTCTATTTCCTCCTGTCCTTCTTGTTCCACACACCATCCTTGCACACTTTGTGACTCCCTCCTTGAACCATCTCCATTCCTCCTCCACACCTAGCTCTACTCTATCCTTCACTCCCTCCCACTCCTTCAGCTTCTTCTTGTACTCCTTCTCCTTTTCCCTTTCATTTAAAGAGTTCACTCTAAGCACCTCCCTACCTTTTGTCCCATTCCTCTTTCTCCATCTATCCTCCACTCTCAACTTACCTTCCACCAAAAAATGATCTGATATTCCCCCACCCTCTCCCCTTAGCACATGTACATCCTTAACTCTTCCTATCATAGTCCTGTTTACCACTACATAATCCATCAACGCTCTATCTACCACCCTTCCATCCACCACCCTCTCCCATGTGTATTTATGTTTGACTTTCTTCCTAAACACTGTATTTGCTATCATCAACTCTCTTTCTAGATACATTTCCATCATCAACTCTCCACTATGATTCTTTCCTGGAACTCCACATTTCCCAACCACTCTATCAATTGGACCATTTCCTACCCTAGCATTAAGGTCTCCCAGTACTATTACATTGACATTTCTCCCTAAATCCTCTATGCACTCATTTAAATCTATCCAAAAGGCCTCCCTTTCTTCTACACTCCTCTCACTGCCAGGCCCATATGCACTTACAAAGACCCACATCTCCTTTCCCAGTCTCGCCTTCATCCACATTATCCTTGAGGAAACCTCCTTCCACTCCACTACACGTTTACCTATCTCTTCACTTACTAGAATAGTCACCCCTTCCCTCCCTCGCCCTCTCTTCACTCCTGATAACCTCCCACTTACACTCCGAAACTTACATTCACCCTTCCCTTTCAACTTAGTTTCACTCAAGGCAACACATCCATGTTTCTTCTCACAAACATACCACCTATCTCTTCCCTTTTACTCTCATCTATACCACATCCACGCACATTAAAAGACCCAAACCTTAGGGTACTGGTCAGGAAACTCCCAGACCCTCTTATACCTTTACTTTTTCTTTTAGGAATGTCCCCTGTGGGGCTACAAGGAGAAGGATGCCTAGTCCCACTCCCCGTCCCTTTCTTCTCGCCTCTTACGATCCAATTGGAAATACTTGGTGGCAGTATTCTTTTCCCCCATATAGACCCTAAAGTGTCAACTGCATGCTACTTTGCCACAATAACTAGGGCTGGGCGGGATCCGAGTACTGGACCCGAATCCACCGGATCCGACAAGGCAGGAGGGACCCGAGTACCAGATGTTGGTACTCGGATCCGCTGAGACGAGTACAAACGATTACTCAAGGATCTATTTTCCCTGTGGAGCCAAAATTCGTTATGACCACTATCTATACGAAGCATTACATTTATACCATACTTGATATTATCATTAATTAGTTACAAAGTCATATGTTGCAAATGAAATTACAATACAAAATAAACTATTATTTTCGGCTAGCGATACATGGCATACAATATCAGTATTGCCATCGGCATCTCAAATTCTTCGGAGACTGATTGGCTGATGCGCTGTGACGTCACAGCAGAGGGTATAAATAGTGTCGCGCACTCCACTGAACCGTAATATAACTAATGCAAACTTTTTTGTACAGCAGTAAATATGTAACAAATATAAATCTGTGTGCATAACTGACGTATTATAGTGGACAAAATACTTCAGCAGTCAGAGATAATTCAGCAGTCAGATAGAGATTCCTTGGTGTTCCTCTTGAGTGGGATTCGCCTAGTTGGTGTGGACTCGAGTAGATGTAGCTGTGGCGATTACCAATGCCAGGCGAATACCGCGCGACTGGGATCCGACAGAGGATGTCAGTCGGATCCCGCTCCCAAACGAATCCGTGGACTCGCGCTGCCAGTTCTCCGTGCTGAAGGAAGTACTCGGATCCGGATCCGAATCCCGCGGATCCTCCTGGCCAAGTACTCGGATCCACGAATACTTAAGAACTCGGATCCTGCCCAGCCCTAACAATAACAAGCAGCCAATACCCCAGAATGCAAACTGGGACAATTTTTACATGGAAGAGACAAAAGTGGAAGAGAAATGGGATATCTTGATGGATAATTACAATGAAGGGGTGAATAGGCACATACCAAGACAGAAGCTAGAGAGAGTGTACATTAAATGCTGGTTCAACAAAGATGCAGTAAGGCAAAAGATAGAAGGGACAAGGTTTGGAAAAGATGGAGAAAAGATCAAAATCTTGGAAAATGCCGAGAATATATAAGCTATAGAAATAAGTATGTTAAAGTGAGAAGAAAGGAAAAAAGGAACCATGAAAAGGATATTATAGATAAATGCAAAGAGCAACCCAAGCTATTCTATCGATACTACTTTGCCACAATAACAAGCAGCCAATACCCCAGAATGCAAACTGGGACAATTTTTACATGGAAGAGACAAAAGTGGAAGAGAAATGGGATATCTTGATGGATAATTACAATGAAGGGGTGAATAGGCACATACCAAGACAGAAGCTAGAGAGAGTGTACATTAACCCCTTCCATACGGTGCCGCACACGTAGGCGTCATGGACTTAGATCTCGGTGGCAGCAGCCAATGCCAGCCGTACGACGTGTCGTAATAATACTCGCATCATAAAATATAGTCACCGCTTATATCGATCATTCTCTCTTCACCCGTGAATATTGATAACCATAGAAAATGCGATTACAAAAGAATTAGAAAGAATGTCATTATGGAGGGGCGACTACAATAAATATAATCAAGACACCGATATGGCAGCCTCGCGAATACACTCGCTCCCCATGACGCCTACGTGTGCGGCACCGTATGGAAGGGGTTAAATGCTGGTTCAACAAAAGATGCAGTAAGGCAAAAGATAGAAGGGACAGAGTTTGGAAAAGATGGAGAAAAGATCAAAATCTTGGAAAATGGCAAGTATATATAAGCTAGAGAAATGAGTATGTTAAAGTGAGAAGAAAGGAAAAAAGGAACCATGAAAAGGACATTATAGATAAATGCAAAGAGCAACCCAAGCTATTCTATCGATACATGAATGGTAAACTTAAAAACAAACAGGAAATGGTGAAACTATGTCAAGGGAATATAGAATACACAGAAGAATTAGAAATGGCCAAAGTCATGAAAAATCATTTTAATTCTGTCTTCACTAGAGAGAAAGCACAATATTGGGACAAAGGAAATGAAAGGCGATTTCCCCCCATGAGCGAGATAATAATAATACAAAAAGAAATAATGGAACATCTATCAAACCTTGACATCAGGAAATTACATGGCCCGGATGGAATTGCAAATTGGATTCTAAAAGAATGCAAAGAAGAACTAATGGACAAAATACATAACAAAGTTGCTCACTTAAAGAAGGAAAAATACCAAAACACTGGAAAAATGTTAACATTGTACCAATATATAAAAGAGGAAACAAGGAAGAACCAACTAACTATAGACCGGTCTCACTAACAAGCTCTATAGCCAAAATTTGTGAGAAAATCGTCAAGAACAGATGGGTAAAACCCCTAGAAGACAATAATATAATAAACCTAAGACAATTTGGATTCAGACAAGGAAAATCATATACCACAAACTTGATACGTTTCTACTCAAGATTAATAGACATTGTGCAGAAAGGAATGGATGTGCTGATTTTGCCTTCCTGGACCTACAAAAAGCTTTTGACAAAGTACCACACAAAAAATTATTTAAAAAAAACTGGAACATACAGGAGGAATACAAGGGAACCTATTAAAATGGATGGAGGACTTCCTGATTGGTAGAAAGATGAGAGTAGTGCTCAGAGAAAAATATTCAGGTTGGAAAGAAGTGATCAGTGGAGTACCGCAAGGATCTGTATTGGTTCCAATAATGTTTGCTATTTATGTGAATGACATGGATGATGATGTGAAATGTTACATGAGCTTCTTTGCAGACGGCACCAAACTGTTAACCCCTTCCATATGGTGCTGCCTACGTAAGCGGCATGGGGAGCAAGTGGATACGCGAGGCTGCCATATCTGCGTCTTGATTATATTTATTGTAGTTGTCCCTGCGTAACTGACATACTTTCTAAACTGGCTTCATCACATTTTCTATGGTTATCAAAATTCACGGGTGAAAGAGAGAACAATTGATATAATCGGTGACTATATTCTATGATGCAAGTATTATGACGCAACATTGTACGTCTGGCAGCTAATGCTGCTCGCCAGAT
Organism: Oratosquilla oratoria; assembly: GCF_046742065.1. Classification (NCBI taxonomy): domain Eukaryota; kingdom Metazoa; phylum Arthropoda; class Malacostraca; order Stomatopoda; family Squillidae; genus Oratosquilla; species Oratosquilla oratoria. The sequence continues at coordinate 25,064,145 of NC_134796.1, forward strand.
TTTGCTCGGAGTGAAGTGGTTAAGGAAAGTAAGAACTGAAAAGGATTGCAAATCACTGCAGGAAGACCTGAATAAGGTATGGAACTGGAGTCAGAAATGGGAAGTGGACTTCAATATTAACAAGTGTAGCATAATGGAGTTTGGAAAAAGTAAGAGTAAAATATCAGGACAATATAAAATTGGAACCAAGGAGGTAAAGAAGGAGAGATCCGAAAAAGATTTGGGTGTAATTATCTCAAACGACTTGTCCTGTGATAAACAGATAAACAAAATTGTCGGAGAATCCTACAACTTGCTAAGATCAATAAAAGTGCCATTTACATATTTGGACGAAGAAATTATTAAAAAATATATTGGTCACACTGATAAGGCCTAGATTAGAATATGCGGCAATATTGTGGTCACCCAGTACCAAAAAGAATATAAAGAAAATAGAAAGAATCCAGAGAGCAGCCACAAAAAATGGCTCCTGCTCTTGCAAAATTGTCATATGAGGAAAGATTGGCTAAACTGGAGTTAACGACTCTGGAGCAGAGAAGAGAGAGAGGTGACCTACTGACCATCTACTGAATCATGAAGGGCACAGAAATACTCGATAGAGAGGACTTGTTAAACTGGGACAAGAAAAACACAAGAGGACATGGAAAGAAAAAAAAAAACAGCTACAGAAGAGATCTAAAAAAAAACAGCTACAGAAGAGATCTAAAAAAAAAAAAAAAAAAAACAGTTTTCCACACAGAGTGGTGGACACTTGGAACAAACTGGACAAAAAAAATAGTGTGTACAAAAACCATTCATGAGTTGAAGAGCAAACTAGACACTGCGAGATACACAGGCTGGACACCATGAGCATAGCTCCCCTTCCCGCAAAATGCAACTAGGTAAACAACAACTGGCATATTTCCCATTTTTATCCATTTCCTTTAACCATCTCCAATCCCTGACCCATTACCCTTGCATTTACCTCTCACACCACCCCATCCATGTATAAATTGAACAGCTAAGGCAACATAACACATCCCTGGTGAAGTCCCACCTTTACCTCAAACCACTCACTCTCTCCATTTCTGATTCTAACACAAGCTCTACTATCGTAAAAACTCTTGACTGCTCTTAACAGCTTTCCTCCTATCCCATATATCTGCAGTACCTCCCACAGTACTTTCATGTCTACCCTGTCATAAGCCTTTTCCAAATCCATGAAGGCCCAAAAACATCCTTACTTTTTCCTAAAGCTTTCTCACATATCTGTCTTACCACAAAAATCTGATCTACACAACCCCTACCTGTTCTAAACCTACACTGTTCCTTCTGTTCCTCTCCTAATCCTATCAATCAATACCCTCCCATAAGCCTTCCCAACTACACTTAAATTAATCCCTCTGAAATTACTGCACTCACACGTGCCCCCTTTTACCTTGCACCATAAAGTGGAACTATACAGGCACTCCTCCAGTCCTCCAGTACTGTACCATCTCTTAAACAAACTAAATAACCTCACCATCCAGTCCACCATCACTGTACTTCCTTTTTTTAGACATTCTGACTAATACCCATCCAACCTAAGTGCCTTACCTGTTCTCATTATCTTAACTGCCTTCACCTCATCTTTCCTTATTTCTCCTCCATTTTTCTCACTCATCACTGTTATTTTCTTAGGGCTACCCACTGCAACTACCTTTCCCTCCTATCCTCTTTCATATTTAGCAACTCCCTAAATTACTCTGCCCATCTTCCTCTTATTGCCATCTTTTTCATTATCATCTTTCTATCTGCACCTTTTACCTTTTCTTCTCTACTTGATTTGCCTCCTGTTCCTTTTTTTATTTCTTTCCAAAACAACTTTTTATTACTTTCAAACATTTCTGTCATACTCTCACTCCATTTCACATCTGCTCTCCTCTTTGCCTCCTGTATCTTATGCTTTACTTCTCTTTTCTTTTCTTTGTACCTCTCTTATGATTCTCTCTTCCTAGTTTGTAACCAATCTGTGAATGCTCACTTCTACAACAGTGCTTCCTCATCCCACCACTCACTACCCTTCCTTCTATTTTTTCCTGTCCTTCTTTTTCTACACACCATCTTTGCACACCTTGTGACTCCCTCCCTGAACCATCCCATTCCTCTTTCACTCCTAGTTCTACTCTATCCTTTACTCCCACTCCTCTCTCAGCTTTTTGTAATCCTTCTCCTTTTCTTTCTCATTTAAGCACTTTACTTTTAGCAGCTCCCTACTTTCAGTCCTTTTCCTCTTTCTCCATCTGTCCTCCACTCTCAGCTTGAAGAAACCTTCCACTCCACCACATGTTTATCTATCTCTTCACTTATCAGTATAGCCACCCCTTCTCTCCCTCATCCTCTCTTCACTCCTGAAACCCTCCCAACTACACTCCCAAACTCAAACTCTCCCCTCCCTTTCAACTTAGTTTTGTTCAATGCCAACTCATCCATCTTTCTTCTTACAAACTTACTGTTTATCTCCTCCCATTTACTCTCATCTCTACCACAACCACACATTAAAAGACCTAAACCATAGGGTTCTGGTTGGAAAACTCCTCCCAGACCTTCCTGAATGTTCCATTTGGGGCTACAGGGAGAAGGATACCTAGTCCTATCTCTATCCCATTTTAGTTGCCTTTTACAACTCAAGTGGAATTACTTGGTGGCAGTTTTCTTTTCCCCCACCACAGGGTTCAGCGAAATGAGAAATGGATATTCAGAGAAGTGGTACAGGACAGTAACAAAAAGTGGAGGGACATCATAATGGAGGGACAGTCGTAGTATAATAAAGTATCATCATTTCTCTATGAATAGAGATTTTCTCTACCACAGACAAAATGATGTGTGGCTCTAGTCTGCAGGGGCACCCCATATAGACCCTAAAGTATCAGCTGCATGATACTGAGCAGCTTTCAACCCCACAATAACATGCTAAAAAATATGGGGATGGAGATTGATGCACCTGGCCCCTCATGCATCCAGAACAGTCAAGAATTCAATATAAATTACATATAATTTTGCGTTGGACAAAGAGAAAGAGATGAGGTATCACAAAGTTGACTCAGTCCTATACACTACCACTAGGTTTGCAACTAGGTAATGACATGGGCATCATGCCTTCACTCAGGCTTCATAGAAAAGATCATGGCTTCAGACAAAATTATTTGTGCACCAGAAAAAAAGTTGTTGGGTACTCTTTGTGAAAGAATGTTATCTTTATATATAGTTAATGTTAGATTTTTTTCCATTTTTGGTAATCTAGTATTGATGTTAATATGGAAACACAAAAAATATCTCATTCATTTTCCCTGTAATTTTTTTCTATTTACTTTCAGTGAAGTGGTATCTTTAGAACGGTATTGCCAAGATCGAGGTCTTAGTATAGTTCCTGTTGTAGAGCTGGATTCCAGTGTCACCAGAGAAAAGCTTCCAAAGGCATTGCAGTCCATGACACACCTTTTACAACACTTCTCAGACACCGAGTAAGAGTTGCAACATGTACTAAAACATGGGAGAGATTGTATGAAACAGAATAGCAGTATATGTCATAAATTTGGTTTGAATTAATGCTAGACAATTTTGTTCATTAGAAGGTAAACTTGTGAGTTAAGAGTTGATGAATTTCTACATTGGTGTCTGAGCTGAGCTGAATGAAGCTATCATGGATCAGACCAAAATGTGTTGAATTGTCTTGGCAGGCTTAATTGTGTATTTGTATGTCATCACCTCCTACCAATGCATTTATCCTTGGTGACAGTATTGCACTGAAGGGTTGGTAGAGGAGAGTTTTAAGGGGGATAGTGGAGAGACTAAATAGAAATTAAGTATGATGATCATTCTTCTTTGAATGGAGATTAGCTTGAGTGAGACTTTAGTTCTATTCATGTGAGGAGAGACAAAATATCCACACAAAAACACATTATATTCATATCACTAAACAAGCCCTTCAAGACAGACCACCAAACTCAATATTCCACCAATCCCTAGACATAAGCCCCACAGTAAGAACCACACTAGCATGTTTGTACAGACACCATCCAGTATTGAAACAGTACCAACACAGAATAGGCCTGATCACAAATGCTAACTGCTCTAGATGCAACTACCACATAAAAGACACAGAACCTTTCATACTACAATGCCCCACACTAACAACTCCTAGACAACAACACAATATATCTTCCCAGAGTGACTTGTAGACCCACCAAGGGGCTGTTGCCAGGTACCTGAAAGCCATGGGTTTTCTGCAAGAGAGACCTAGGGCAACAGATTGATTGGTTGAGGAGTGACTAATGACAGGCACCTGGTGGTCCAGCAAGATTGGAGAGAAGGTAGGGAAATAGAGCCAAGAAATGAATCATTCAGGCAAGACATTTGGTAGATAATTTTTGGGAAGGTAGACATAGGCTTGAAGAAATTCTCTGAGGAAGCAAACTGGAAGGAATTTAAGAATACCACTGGGAACTAGAAAGAAGTGGGATATCCTTTTTACATTTATGCTTGGGGGTGAACAAATATGTGCCAAGGATTATTTATGATTAATGATTGGGTTTAGGACAGGTAGGGGTTGTGTGGATCAGATTTTTGTGGTAAAACAGATATGTGAGAAAACTTTAGGAAAAGGGCCTTTATGGATTTGGAAAAGGCTTATGACAGGATAGACATGAAGGCATTGTGGGTCGGTACTGCAGATATATGGGTTAGGAGGAAAGCAGTCAAGTAACAGTCAAGAGTTTTTGCAAGAGTAGTTGAGGAAGGCAGAGGTGAAAGGAGTGAACATGAGGGGCTGACCAAGGATGATGTATAGATGGGGTAAAAGTGGTATTTGGAAAGAGGGGAATGTCTATTGAGGAAGGAAAGAAAAACACAGAAAATAGGAATGACTGGAGAATGGTTGTGTATGGATGATGTCAAGGTGCATGGAAGGGATGGGTGGGGAGGGAGTATATTTGAATGATATTTTTGACACTGCATAAAGGAATTTCTCCCCATCTTCTCTTTTTCTGCATGAGAGGATGGAGAGGGGGTGCAGATTAAATGAAGCGGCCTTGCTGTGGATGTGCTGTGTCATACTACATTGCATCTGACCCGGGGCAGTGGGCAAGATGCAGGGATGACCCGTCATCCAGGAGGTGCCAAGAGGGGGGTGAATGGGAGTGGAGTATGTGGGGATGGAATGGATGGGAGTGGACTTTATGCCTTTGTTTTTTGGCTTCCTTGTAAGGGAGGAAAAAGCTGTTGGTATAGGTATGTATGTAATGATTGATTTGGTTTAATGTCATATAGAAAGTAGAAATGAAAACAAGACTTGTTCAATAGAAGGTGTGGGATCAATGACAGATCCTTGTAGGTGACAATCCTGAAAAATGGATACTGGGGAGAATCATCTCTGCCACTCATTTCCGAGTCCACATTGATAAGAGCAGATAAATCACCTGAGTTGGATAGGTGTCATGCAGTGTTTGAAGAAGGGAGGTACATTAATAGTGGACTGGCTAGTGAAATTGTTTAGTGTGTGTCTAAGGGAGGGTAGAGTGCTGGAAGACTGGGGGAGTGTATGTAATTCCACCTTACAAGGGAAAAGGGGCCAAATGGAATTTAGTAGTTTCAGAGTGATCAGTTTGTTGAGTGTAATTGGGAAGGTGTTCATTGAGAGGTTTGAGAGAGGAACAGAGGGAGTAATTGATGAGGAACAGTGTGGGTTTAGGAAAGGTAGGGATTGTGTCAATCAGAGTTTTGTAGTAAGGCAGATGTGTGAGAAAGCTTTAGGAAAAGGTAAAGATTTTTTCTTTTTTGGCCTTTATGGATTTGGGAAAGGCTCATGACAGAGTAGACAAGAAGGCATTGTGGGAGATATTGCAGATATATAGAATTGGGAGAAGGCTGTTAAAGGCAGTTAAGAGTCACCATGGTTGTTCAGTGTGGACATGGATAGGGTGGTGTGGGAGGTAAATGTGAGATAATGGGCATGGGACTAGTAACCTAAAAAGAGCAAGTTTGGTAGTATAAAAAAATAGCTCCAATTTTTATTCCACTATATGGGACTGAAGATGGTTAGAAAAATTGGAGAAAAGTGGGAGGTGAGCCAGTTGTTGATTGCTGCTGACATTGTACTTGTAGGGTCAGAGGGGGATTAAGGGAGTTAGTGATGGAGTTTGGGAAGGTATGTTTAAGGTAAATGTGAGTAAAAGTTAGATGATGAGATATACAATGAGTTGGAAATAGGTGTGAAAGAAGCTGGAAGAAGTGGATAGTTTTAGATATTTGGGGTTGCATGTGGGATGAAAGGGAAGAGTGGAGGTTAAAGTAAATTGTAGATTGAGGGAAGCAAGTAAATATCTTGGAGGGATTAAAAGTGTCATGAGAAATAGGCATGTGGGAATGGATGCAAAGAGATTATATGAAAGGGTGATTGAGCCAACATCACTGTATGAAGTGGAGACTTGGAATTTAAGAAAGGCAGAGAGGAAAAGTTTAAAAGTGTTTGAGATGAAATGTCAGAGAAGTATGGTAGGGGTTACAAGGTTGGATAGAGTGAGAAATGAGGAAGTGAGGAGAGCAGGGGTGGAAAAGGAGGTGGCAGATAGACTATGAAAGAGTATTGGGATGTTTTGGACACATGGAAAGAACTAGTGAAGAAAGATTAGTAAAAGACTTGTAGAAGACAGGTGGATGGAGTGAACTTGAATGACAGGATGAGATGAATGGATGGGGTGAAAGAGCCTTTGAGCAAGAGGGGAATGTGTGTTGAGCAGGGAAGGGAGAAGACAGAAGATAGGGATGAGTGGAGAATGGCTATGTATATATGATACTGTGATGCAAGGATTGGAGGGTGCAGGGTATGGGAGGAGGGAGTAAGGAGAGGTTATGTGTGAATTATATTTTGACACAGCTCAAAGGGATTTCTCCCCATCTTCTCTTTTTCTGAATGAGGGGATGGAAAGTCAGGATTGCCCATTAAGTGAAGCTCCCTTGCTTTGGATATACCGTGTCTTGCTGCATTGCTTCTGATTCAGGGCATTTGGTGTGATACAGGGATGACCCATCATCTATGAGTAGGGTAGAGGGAAGTGTGGTAGATGAGTAGAATGGGTGTGAGTTACATGCATTTTAACTTGACTACCTCCTTTATAAGGGGGGAAAAAGACTATGGTATATAAATAGAAACAGACTATCTTGTGCATCTGTGAGCACTTTTATGATGTGTGTTCTTTTTCTTTTACACAGGTACGTTCACATTGGACCCCGCCTGAGTGCCTTGTTGGTGGATGTAAGTAGAGATGGAGTTAATCATTGGACATCCCTGAGTTTACCTCAAACCTGTAACCTGATGGTCTGTGCAAATGTGTTCCACACCAATCGAGCAGCTGTCAAACTTTTACCCCTCTCAGCTGTTTTAGTAGAATATGGATTTCAGGTAGGTCTGCACTGGTCAGGAATATTTACTAGCTGTTGGGTATGTTCACATTGCGTTTACCATATACCCTTGTTTGATATATATATATATATATATATGTATTTACCTAGTTGTATTTTACGGGAAGAAAGCTATGCATGCAGTGACCCGCTTTTGTATCTCTCCGTATCCAGTTTGTTCTTAAAGTCATGTATAGTTTTAGCACTCACTGTTTCCTCATTCAGTTTGTTTTAAATATCTATTACTCTGTGTGGGAAGCTATTCTTTTTCAGGTCTCTTCTGTAACTGTCCTTCTTAAGTTTCTTCTCATGTCCTCTTCTTTTTCTTCTGTCCCACTTTAGTAAGTCACCTCTATCAAGAATTTCCATCCCTTTCATAATTTTGTAGATGGTTAGCAAATCACCTCTTTCTCTTCTGTGTTCCAGGGTTGGTAGATTTAGTTTATCCAATCTTTGTTCATATGTCAACTTGCTAAGTGTTGGTGCCATCTTTGTTGTTTCTTGTAGAATTCTTTCTAGTTTCTTTTTGTTTGTTTTTAGAACTAGGTGTCCTTAGTGTCACAGTATACTCTAATCTTGGTCTTATCAGTGTAACTAGTATTTTCTTTACCATTTCTTCATCCATGTAGTCAAAGGCTACTTTCATTGATCTTAATAAATATAAAGTTTCTCCGACTAATTTGTTGACATGTTTGTCTGGTGTCATGTCATTTGAGATAGTTACTCCTAGGTCTCTTTCTGAGTTTACTTTTTTTTTACTTTGTACCAGTTTTGTATTGAGACAATATTCTATTTTTGCTTTTTCCAAATTTCATTATGCTATCTTTGTTTCTTCATTTGGAAATTTTTCTCAACTAGCATTTTGAATTTTTTTTTTTCTAAGTTTTACAAAGTCCGTTTTGTTGTACATTAAACTTCCTTCTCTATGTTTCTCATTTCTTCTTGTATCATTTTGTTCTTTAAGTTTGAACTCTATCAGTATGTGGTCACTCCTCCCAGTTGGTGTCTTGTAATTCATTTTGTCCATAATTTCAGGCTCAGATGTGAATATTAAGTCTTGTCTTGATGGTTCTTCATTGTTTCTATGTCTGGTATTTTCCTTGACCCATTGATTCAATGTATAATCAATGGTCATATCCAGTAGAGTGTTGCCCCAGAGTTTCTCTCCACCTTTTACTGTCATTTCTTCCCAGTTTATTTTCTTTGCATTAAAGTCACCCATCTCCATCTATCAGTTACTCAGATAATGCATTCTTTGTGTCTTCCAGTAATTTGGAATGATCACTATCAGACCAAGCCTGTGTTTTTGGGATCACATATACTACTACAAATTTTCTTCTTTTCATATTACTATTTACAACTTTAATCATAATCATTTCCACATTATTTTTTCCTTCTGTTATCTTTGTCTCATTTAAACCCTATCTAGTCAATAACATGAATCCCCCCTGTTTATATGTTCTATTTTTCACCTAATGGTTGTATAGACCTTGTTCCACCATACTTGATGATACAGGACCTTTCAGTTTTGTCTCCACAATTCCCATTATGTTTGGTTTCTCTATTAACCCCTTCCGTACGGTGCCGCACACGGCGTCATGAGGAGCAAGTGGATTTGCGATGCTGCCATATCGGCGTCTTGATTATATTTATTGTAGTCGCCCCTGTGTTTTTACATTCTCCCTAATCTGCTCTTAATCCCATTCTCTGTGGTTTTCAAAATTCACAGGTGAAAGAGAGAACGATCGATATAAGCCGTGACTATATTTTATGATGCGAGTATTATTACGACACATCGTACGGCTGGCATTGGCTGCTGCCCGTGAGATTTAAGTCCTGTAGTGAAGTGGTTAACAAACAGTCATTTAGTTAATTTATTCCAGAAATACTGTCCATGTTTGTGTACGCCACTTTTAATTTTTTCTTTTCTTCTCTTTTTTGGTTAATGTTACCTTTTTATTGATGTACCCTTGTCTCAGCCTCAGATCCAGTACTCTCCATTTTTTTTTTTTTTTTTTTTTTTTTTTTTTTTTTTTTTTTTAGTCTCCATTCTTCTCTTGTTTTTTTCATTAGCTTCATTTCTTAGTGCCTTATCTTTCTCTATTTCATCATTGTTCATTTCCTTTTTTATCCACACATTTTTGTAATTTTCACTGTTAGCTAGTTTTGCCACTTTCGATAGTATCTCTTCAGCTATCATTCGAATCCTTAGTTTGATTTTATTGGCCTATAGTGTTTTTCTCTAGAGTATATTTTCATTCTATGCACCTTGTTGATTTCCTTGTCCAACTCTTGACCCTCATCCTGAACCGCTTTCTGTATTTTCTTAGCAATTTCTTTCTCTTCTTTTTCTCTTTGATATTTGTATACATTACATTTTTCTTTGATACCATAAACCACAATGCATTTCTTTTTATCCACTGTCTCACCCAGTTTTCCTTTTCTTTGATTACCTTAATTACTGTTTCTTCTGCATTCTTATCTACCTGCTGTTGTACTATTTCTTTGAAAGAGATTTTTTTATTTTTATATTTCTGTTTTCACTGATTTTTTTTATTTCAAGGAGATCCGTCTCTTTGATTCTCCCTCTTTTACAGTCACTGCTTGTATTTGCCTCTTTCTTCAGTTCTTCATTTTTGTTTCTATCCTCATTTTCCTTTCTTTCATTTTCTCTTTTAATCCAATTTTGTTCACTTTTTAGATAATTCAACTCTGATTATTTCCTCATTAGATTTATGTAAATTTGACATTTCTTTGTGCAAGGCTCTATAATCTATTTTTGAATCTCATAATTCCTCCATCAATTTGTTTATGTCTCAATACCTTAGTACACTGCTAAACCTAGTTTCTCTTTCTGTATCCATAACTTTTCCTATCAGTCCCCTTTCCTTTTGAAAACCCCAAAAATAACATTGTTTTCTCACCTTTGAGTAGTCTTTGGAGTGTCGCTTAGACACATTCTCTTTGGTATCACACCCAGTGGCAATTTCACTCTATTCATATCCAATGCACTCTTCATTGGTTCTTTAATTCTTTTGTTTTCTTTCCTCCATTTCATGCTGTACTATACTTTTCCAAAACTGGATTTTACACTTTACCAGTCACTTGATTACACAGCCCTCTCATTCCAAAAACAGCAAGGCGATTCCTTGATCCAAGCGGCAAAGTGCTAAGTTGGAGCCCATTCTCTAGACTTCCTCTCTGACAACGACTGTGTGTGTTTATTTACCTAGTTGTATTTTATGGGATGAGAGCTATGCTCATAGTAACCCGCTTTTGTATCTCTCTGCACCCAGTTTGTTCTCAAAATCTTGTATAGTTTTGGCATTCACTGTTTCCCTGTTTAGTTTGTTCCAGACATCAATCACTCTGTATGGTGAGGTATCTTTTTCAAATCTCTTCTGTAACTGTCCTTCTTTAGCTTCTTGTGTCCTCTTGTTTCTTTTCTGTCCTGTTTTAATAAGTCATCTCTATTGAGAACTTCCATCCCTTTCATAATTCTGTAAATAACAAATTGCCTCTTTCTCTTCTCTTTTCCAGTGTTGATAGATGTAATTTCTCCAATCTTCATTCATATGTCAAATTTGAGAGTGTAGGTGCCATTTTTGTCACTGCTTTTTGAATTCTTTCTAATTTCTTTGTGCTTTTTTTTTTAACTAGGTGCCCATAGTGTTGCACCATACTCCAATTTAGGTCTTATCAGTGTAATTAATATTTTCTTTACCATTTCTTCATTCATGTAGTCGAAGGCCACTTTCATTGATCTTAATAAGTTAAAAGTCTCTCAAACTAGTTTGTTGACATGTTTATCAGGTGTCAAGTCAGTTTAAATAATTACTCCAAGGTCCCTTTCTGAGTCAACTTTTTGACTTCCTTGGTACCAGATTTATATTGACCTGATATTCTATTTCTACTTTTTCCAAATTCCATAATACTGCATTTCTCAATGTTAAAGTTCACTTCACACTTCTGACTCCATTTCCATATTTTGTCTAGGTCTTCTTGTAGTGATCTGCAGTCTTCTTCTGTCCTTACTCTCTTAACCACTTCAGTACGGGACTTAAATCTCGCGGGCAGCAGCCAATGCCAGCCGTACGACGTGTCGTAATAATACTCGCATCATAAAATATAGTCACCGCTTATATCGATCGTTCTCTCTTTCACCCGCGAATTTTGAAAACCACAGAGAATGGGATTCAGGGCACATTTGGGAGAATGTAAAAACACAGGGGCGACTACAATAAATATAATCAAGACGCCGATATGGCAGCGTCGCGAATCCACTTGCTCCTCATGACGCCTACGTGTGCGGCACCGTATGGAAGGGGTTAAGTAGTTTGGCATCAGCGAAGAAGTTCATGTAACATTTCACTACCTCATCCATATCATTTATACATACATATACCAAGGCTTTTTCCCCCTTACAAGGGAGGTAGCCAAAAAGGAAAAGGCATAAAATCATTCCCACCCATTCCATCCCTGAATACACTCCACACCCCTCCACCCTCCCTCTTATCTTAGCACCTCCGGATGACAGGTCATCCCTGCACCTTGTCCACTGCCCTGGGTCAGAAGCAGTGTCGCAAGACACAGCACATCCACAGCAAGGCCGCTTCATTAAATCGGCGACCCCCCCCCCTCTCCGTCCCCCCATTGCATAAAAGGAGATGGGGAGAAATCCCTTCGGGCTGCGTCAAATTTTGCTCACACATACTACCTCACCCCCCATCCCCCCGGCCCATTCCACCTCATGCATCACAACATCCTCCATATACAACCATTCTACATTCACCCCTATCTTCTGTCCTCTTCCGTCCTTCCTAAACAGACATTCCCCTCTTCCCCAAAGCCCCCTTCACCCCATCCATCCACCTCATCCTAGGACGTCCCCTCATGTTCACTCCCTCCACATCTGCCTTCCATACCTCTTTTACTAGTCTTTCTTCACTCATTCTTTCCATGTGTCCAAACCATCCTAATATTCTTTCATCAACCCTATCTCCCAACTCCCTTTCCACCCCTGTTCTCCTCCTCACCTCCTCATTTCTCACTCTATCTAGCCTAGTAACCCCCATCATACTCGGGACTGCTCGGACAGACAGTCTAGGGAACGACAACAACCCCCATCATACTTCTCAGACACCTCATCTCAAACACATTCAAACTCCTTCTCTCTTCCTCTCTTATGTTCCATGTTTCTGCCCCATACAGTGCTGTTGGAACAATCACTCCTTCATACAGTCTCCTCTTAGCATCCATTCCCAAATGTCTATTCCTCATTACACTCTTTAATCCACCAAGGCATTTACTGGCTTCTCTCAATCTTACCCTATTGTAAGCCTTTTCCAGATCCATAAAAGCCAAAAAAAATCCTTCCTCTTTCCTATAGCTTTCTCACATATTTGTCTTACCACAAAGATCTGATCTACACAACCTCTACCCGTCCTAAAACCACACTGTTCCTCACCAATTACTCCCTCTGTTCCTCTCCTAATCCTCTCAATCAAGATCCTCCCATAAGCCTTCCCAACTACACTTAACAAGCTAATCCCACTGAAACTAACTACATTCACACTTGTCCCCTTTTCCCTTGTAAAGTGGAACTATACAGGCACTCCTCCAGTCCTCCGGCACTCTACCCTCTCTCCAGCAAACATTAAATAACCTCACCAGCCAGTCCACCATCACTGTACCTCCTTTTTTTAGGCATTCTGCATGGCATCCATCCAGACCAGGTGCCTTACCTGCTTTCATCATCTTAACAACTGCCTTCACTTCATCCTTCCTTATTTCTCCTCCATTTTCCTCACTCATCACGGTCATTTTCTTAGCATTTCCCACTGCAGCTATCTTTCCCTCCCTATCCTCCTTCACATTTACCAACTCCCTAAAATATTGTGCCCATCTTCCCCTTACTGCCCTCTCTTCCATTATCATCTCTCCATCTGCACCTTTTACCTTTTCTTCTCTACTTGATTCGCCTCCTCTTCCTCTCTTTCCAAAACATCTTTTTATTACTTTCAAAATTTTTTGTCATACTCTTACCCCATTTCGCATCTGCTCTCTTCTTTGCCTCCTTTACCTTTTGATTTACTTCTCTTTTCTTTTCTTTGTACCTCTCATATGACTCCCTTGTCCTATTTTGTAACCAATCTGTGAAAGCCCGCATCTTCTCTTCTACAACCTTCTTTGTTTCCTCATCCCACCATTCACTACCCTTCCTTCTATTTCCTCCTGTCCTTCTTGTTCCACACACCATCCTTGCACACTTTCTGACTCCCTCCTTGAACCATCCCCATTCCTCCTCCATACCTAGCTCTATCCTTCACTCCCTACCACTCCTCTTTCAGCATCTTCTTGTACTCCTTCTCCTTTTCCTTTTCATTTAAAGAGTTCACTCTAAGCACCTCCCTACCTTTTGTCCCTTTCCTCTTTCTCCATCTATCCTCCACTCTCAACTTACCTTCCACCAAAAAATGATCTGATATTCCCCCACCCTCACCCCTTAGCACATGTACATCCTTAATTCTTCCTACCATAGTCCTATTTACCACTACATAATCCATCAATGCTCTATCTACCACCCTTTCATCCACCACCCTTTCCCATGTGTACTTATGGTTGACTTTCTTCCGAAACACTGTATTTGCTATCATCAACTCTCTTTCTAGATACATTTCCACCATCAACTCTCCACTACAATTTGTTCCTGGAACTCCACATTTCCCAACCACTCTATCAATTGGACCATTTCCTACCCTAGCATTAAGGTCTCCCAGTACTATTACATTGACATTTCTCCCTAAATCCTCTATGCACTCATTTAAATCTATCCAAAAGGCCTCCCTTTCTTCTACACTCCTCTCACTGCCAGGCCCATATGCACTTACAAAGACCCACATCTCCTTTCCCAGTCTCACCTTCATCCACTTTATCCTTGAGGAAACCTCCTTCCACTCCACTACACGTTTACCTATCTCTTCACTTACTAGAATAGTCACCCCTTCCCTCTCTTCACTCCTGATAACCTCCCACTTACACTCCGAAACTTACATTCACCCTTCCCTTTCAACTTTGTTTCACTCAAAGCCAACACATCCATCTTTCTTCTCAAAAACATACTACCTATCTCTTCCCTTTTACTCTCATCTGTACCACATCCACGCACATTAAAAGACTCAAACCTTAGGGTGCTGTTCCGATAACTCCCAGACCCTCATATGCCTTTACTTTTTCGTTTAGGTATGTCCCCTTTGGGGCTACAAGGAGAAGGATGACTAGTCCCACTCCCCGTCCCTTTCTTCTCGCCTCTTACTATCCAATTGGAAATACTTGGTGGCAGTATTCTTTTCCCCCACCACAGGGAATTCCCCCACAGCAGAAAATGAATACTCAGAGAAATGGTACAGGACAGCAGCAAGGGGTTGGGGGACAGCATAATGGAGGGACAATCGTAGTATAAAAGTGTCATCATTTCTCTATGAAGAGTTTTCCTCTATTATAGACAAAATTATGTGTGACTCTGGTCCATAGGGGTGCCCCATATAGACCCTAAAGTATCAACTGCATGCTACTTTGCCACAATAACAAGCAGCCAGTACCCCATACAATGAAAGAGTATTAGGATGGTTTGGACACATGGAAAGACTGAATGAAGAAAGACTAGTAAAAGAGGTATGGAAGACAGATGTGGAGGGAGTGAACATGAGGGGACATCCTAGGATGAGGTGGATGGATGGGGTGAAGGGGGCTTTGGGGAAGAGGGGAATGTCTGTTGAGGAAGGACGGGAGAGGACAGAAGACAGGGGTGAATGGAGAATGGTTGTATATGGATGATGTTGTGATGCATGAGGTGGAATGGGTGGGGGGATGGGGGGTGAGGTAGTTTGTGTGAGCAAAATTTTGACGCAGCCCGAAGGGATTTCTCCCCGTCTTCTCCTTTTATGCATGGGGGGACGGAGGGGGGGGGGGGTCGCCGATTTAATGAAGCGGCCTTGCTGTGGATGTGCTGTGTCTTGCGACACTGCTTCTGACCCAGGGCAGTGGACAGGGTGCAGGGATGACCCGTCGTCCAGGATGTGCTAAGCTAAGAGGGAGGGTGGAGGGGTGTGGAGTGTTTTCAGGGATGGAATGGGTGGGAATGATTTTATGCCTTTTCCTTTTTGGCTACCTCCCTTGTAAAGGGTAAAAAGCCTTGGTATATGTATGTATGTATGTATGCTCTCAATCTACATTCTACCTCCACCTTCACTCCACCTTTTCCTGCCACATTTGCACCCAAGGATCTAAAACTATCCACTTCCTCCAGTCACTCTCCCTTAATGTTCACTTCCAGTCTACTGCCACTTTCACCCCTTGTACATCTCATCACCTTACTTTTACCCACATTTATCTTTAGCTTTCTTCTATCACATACTCTCCCAAACTCTGCCACCAACTTCCTCAATCCCTCCTTCAATCCTGCCACAAGCGCAGTGTCGTCCGCAAACAATAGCTGGCTCACCTCCCACTTTTCTCCATTTTCTTTAACCATCTCCAATCCCTGACCCACTACCTTTGCATTTACCTCTCGCACTACCCCATCCATGTATAAGTTGAACCGCCAGGGCAACATAACACATCCTTGACGAAGTCCCACCTTTACCTCAAACCACTCGCTCTCTCCATTTCTAATCCTGACACAAGCTCTACTACTCTCATAAAAATTCTTGACAGCTCCCAGAAGCTTTCCTCCTATCCCGTATATCTGCATAACCTCCCACAGTGCCTTTCTGTCTACCCTATCGTAAGCTTTTTCTAGATCCATAAAAGCCCAAAAAACATCCTTCCTCTTTCCTATAGCTTTCTCACACATCTGTCTTACCACAAAAATCTGATCCACACAACCTCTATCTGTCCTAAATCCACACTGTTCCTCACCAATTACTCCTTCTGTTCCTCTCCTAATCCTCTCAATCAAGATCCTCCCATAAGCCTTCCCAACTACACTTAACAAGCTAATCCCTCTGAAACTAACTACATTCACACTTGTCCCCTTTTCCCTTGTAAAGAGGAACTATACAGGCACTCCTCCAGTCCTCCGGCACTCTACCCTCTCTCCAGCAAACATTAAATAACCTCACCAACCAGTCCACCATCACTGTACCTCCTTTTTTTTAGACATTCTGCATGGCATCCATCCAGACCAGATGCCTTACCTGCTTTCATCATCTTAACAACTGCCTTCACTTCATCCTTCCTTATTTCTCCTCCATTTTCCTCACTCATCACGGTCATTTTCTTAGCATTTCCCACTGCAGCTATCTTTCCCTCCCTATCCTCCTTCACATTTAGCAACTCCCTAAAATACTCTGCCCATCTTCCCCTTACTGCCTTCTCTTCCATTATCATCTCTCCATCTGCACCTTTTACCTTTTCTTCTCTACTTGATTTGCCTCTTCTTCCTCTCTTAATTTCTTTCCAAAACATCTTTTTATTACTTTCAAAATTTTCTGTCATACTCTTATCCCATTTCACATCTGCTCTCCTCTTTGCCTGCTTTACCTTGTGCTTTACTTCTCTTTTCTTTGTACCTCTCATATGACTCCCTCATCCTATTTTGTAACCAATCTGTGAAAGCTCGCCTCGTCTCTTCTACAACCTTTTTTGTTTCCTCATCCCACCATTTACTACCCTTCCTTCTATTTCCTCCTGTCCTTCTTGTTCCACACACCATCCTTGCACACTTATGACTCCCTCCTCCACACCTAGCTCTACTCTATCCTTCACTCCCTCCCACTCCTTCAGCTTCTTTTCGTACTCCTTCCCCTTTTCCTTTTCATTTAAAGAGTTCACTCTAAGCACCTCCCTACCTTTTGTCCCTTTCCTCTTTCTCCAATTATCCTCCACATTCAACTTACCTTCCACCAAAAAATTATCTGATATTCCCCCACCCTCTCCCCTTAGCACATGTACATCCTTAACTCTTCCTATCATAGTCCTATTTACCACTACATAATCCATTAATGCTCTATCTACCACCCTTCCATCCACCACCCTCTCCCATGTGTACTTATGGTTGACTTTCTTCCGAAACACTGTATTTGCTATCATCAACTCTCTTTCTAGACACATTTCCACCATCAACTCTCCACTATGAGTCTTTCCTGGGACTCCACATTTCCCAACCACTCCATCAATTGGACCATTTTCTACCCTAGCATTAAGATCTCCCAGTACTATTACATTGACATTTCTCCCTAAATCCTCTATGCACTCATTTAAATCTATCCAAATGGCCTCCCTTTCTTCTACACTCTTCTCACTGCCAGGCCCATATGCACTTACAAAGACCCACATCTCCTTTCCCAGTTTCACCTTCATCCACATTATCCTTGAGGAAACCTCCTTCCACTCCAGTACACGTTTACCTATCTCTTCACTTACTAGAATAGCCACCCCTTCTCTCCCTCGCCCTCTCTTCACTCCTGATAACCTTCCACTTACACTCCGAAACTTACACTCACCCTTCCCTTTCAACTTTGTTTCACTCAAAGCCAACACATCCATCTTTCTTCTCAAAAACATACTACCTATCTCTTCCCTTTTACTCTCATCTGTACCACATCCACGCACATTAAAAGACCCAAACCTTAGGGTGCTTGTCGGAAAACTCCCAGACCCTCATATGCCTTTACTTTTTCTTTTAGGAATGTCCCCTTTGGGGTTACAAGGAGAAGGATGCCTAGTCCCACTCCCCATCCCTTTCTTCTCGCCTCTTACGATCCAAGTGGAAATACTTGGTGGCAGTATTCTTTTCCCCCACCACAGGGAATTCCCCCCCACAGAAAAAGAATACTCAGATAAATGGTACAGGACAGCAACAAGGGGTTGGGGGACAGCATAACGGAGGGACAGTCGTAGTATAAAAGTGTCATCATTTCTCTATTAACAGAGTTTTCCTCTATCATAGACAAAATGATGTGTGGCTCTGGTCCGTAGGGGCACCCCATATAGACCCTAAAGTATCAACTGCATGCTACTTTGCCACAATAACAAGCAGCCAATACCCCAGACGGGGATATCATTTATATATAGGGCTCTGTATTAGATCCTTCAATGTTTGCCATATCATTTATATATATGGCAAACATTGAAGGATCCAATACAGAGCCCTATGGGATGCCACTTAACCACTTCCATACGGTGACGCCTACGTAGGCGGCATGAGAAGCAAGTGGGTACGCGATGATGCCGACGTCAGCGTCTTGATTATATTTATTGTAGTCGTACCTACGTAACCTCCATTCTCTCTAAACTGGCTTCATCATATTTTCTATGGTTATCAAAATTCACGGGTAAAAGAGAACGAACGATTGAGCACTGACTTTATTTTTTATAATGCGATTATTATGACGCAATATCGCACGTCGGGCAGCTAATGCTGCCAGACGTGCGATGTGCCCCGGAGTGAAGAGGTTAACATATCATCCCAGTTCGAGTTCTTGTCTCTGAGTACCATTCTCATTTTTCTCCCACTCAAGAAATCTTTCATCCTATCCAGTAACTTACCTTGTATTCGTCCTATTACTTAAATTTTTGTTATTAGCTTTTTATGCGGTACTTTGTCAAAAGCCTTCTGGAAGTCCAAGAAGGCACAATCTGCCCAGCCATCTCTTTCTTGTATTATTTCTATTAATCTTGAATAAAGACATATTAAGTTTGTGGTACATGATCTACCACTTCTAAAACCACATTTTTAGGGTTTAGTATTTTATTCTCTTCATAGTGTTTGATCCATTTGTTCCTGATAACCTTTTCACATATATTTACTACTGTGCTTGTAAGGGATACCGGTCTATAGTTTATAGGATTTTCTTTGTTTCCTCCTTTTTATATTGGTACGATGTTTGCATTTTTCCAATCTTGCAGTACCTTTCCTTCTTTGAGTGAAAAATCTATTATCTTGTATAATTTGTCCGTTAGTTCATCATAGATTGGCTACAAATTAGGACGAGGGAATCATATGAGAGGTACAAAGTAAATAGAAAGGAAATTACGCATAAGATAAAGGAAGCAAAGAGGAGAGCAGATGTGAAATGGGGAAAGAGTATGACAGAAAATTTTGAAAGTAATAAAAAGATTGATGAGTTAAACACCACTTTCGTGAAAATAATAAAAAGAGGAAGAGGAGGCGAATCAAGTAGAGAAGAAAAGGTAAAAGGTGCAGATGGAGAGATGATAATGGAAGAGAAGGCAGTGAGAGGAAGGTGGGCAGAGTATTTTAGGGAGCTGCTAAATGTGAAGGAGGATAGGGAGGGAAAGGTAGTTGCAGTGGGAAGCACTAAGAAAATGAGAGTGATGAGTGAGGAAAATGGAGGAAAAATAGGGAAGGATGAAGTGAAAGCAGCTGTTAAGATGATGAGAGCAGGTAAGGCACCTGGGTTGGATGGATGCCATGCAGAATGTCTGAAGAAAAGAGGTGCAGTTATGGTGGACTGGCTGGTGAAGTTATTTAATGTTTGTTTAAGAGAGGGTAGAGTGCCAGAGGACTGGAGGAGTGCCTGTATAGTTCCACTTTACAAAGGAAAGGTGGACAACTGTGAGTGTAGTAGTTACAGAGGGATCAGTTTGTTGAGTGTAGTTGGGAAGGCTTATGGGAGGGTCTTGATTGAGAGGATTAGGAGAGGAACAGAGGGAGTAATTGGTGAGGAACATTGTGGTTTTAGGACAGGTAGGGGATGTGTAGATCAGATCTTTGTGGTAAGACAGATATATGAGAAAGCTAAAGGAAAAGGTAAGGATGTTTTTTGAGCTTTTATGGATCTGGAAAAGGCTTACGATAGGGTAGACAGGAAGGCACTGTGGGAGGTACTGCAGATATATGGGATAGGAGGAAAGCTGTTAACCCCTTGAGTACCGGATGTGTGTTTTGTGACACCTGCTTGTCACGGCTGAGTGCACCCGCCAGGAACCGAGCGTGCTCCCCATGACACACACGTGTCACAGTTATAAGCTGTGTGTATTGAGGGCTCTCAAGGTCTCGGTTTCTGGGTTATTTCTACCCACGAGGTGGCAAGTGTCTGTGTTTATAAACATAAGGCTCCAGCCATTCATGGGACGGTTTGAAACGTTTGTTTACGTAAGGTTGACGGGTCGGTAACAAAGGGGTTAAGAGCAGTCAAGAGGTTTTATGAGAGTAGTAGAGCTTGTGTTAGGAATAGAAATGGAGAGTGTGAATGGTTTGAGGTAAAGGTGGGACTTTGTCAGGGGTGTATTATGTTGCCCTGGCTCTTCAATCTTTACATGGATGGGGTGGTGGGAGAGGTAAATGCAAGGGTAGGTCAGGGGTTGGAGATGATTAAAGAAAATGGAGAAAAGTGGGAGGTGAGCCAGCTGTTGTTTGCTGACGACACTGCACTTGTAGGGGGATCAGAGGAGGGATTGAGGAAGTTAGTGACAGAGTTTGAGGTGTGTGAAAGAAGGAAGCTGAAGATAAATGTGGGCAAAAGTAAGGTAATGAGATGAACAAAGGGAGAGAGTGACACTAGGCTGGAAGTGAGCATTATGGGTGAGAAACTGGAGGAAGTGGATAGTTTCAGATACTTGGGTGCAAATGTGACAGGAAAGGGAGGAGTGTGGGTGGAGGTAGAATGTAGATTGAGAGAAGCGAGTAAATGCCTTGGTGGATTAAAAAGTGTAATGAGAAATAGACAACTGGGAATGGATGCTAAGAGGAGGTTATATGAAGGAGTGATTTATTCTACAATGCCACACAGTGATAATCATTAGACAATAACCCAATATTTCTTCCCTGAAGAACTTATGGGCCCACCTGGTACTTGTTATTGGTTACTTGGGAGCCATGGTTTTCCTACAAGAGAGACCTGGTATTTACCTAATTGTAGTATACATGAAAGGATCAATGTTTGTATAGGCCACTTTTAATTAAGAAAATTAAAAGTGACCTATACTAACATTGATGGATTAATTTCAGGTCTGAAAGAACTCAATGATTATCTGTTAGAAGAAAAACCAGACATAATGGGAATTGTAGAGACTAAACTAAGAGGTGAAATACCATCCATCGTTATTGGACAAGGCCTATACAATTACTGGATAAGAAACAGGGAGGGGGAATCATGTTCTTGGCCAAGAAAGACCTAAATGTGACAAAAATTGCAGAGGGCAAAGATAATGTTGAACTGATCATGATAAAAGTCGAAGGTAAGAATATGAAAAGTAGAAAGTTTGTGGTGACCTATGTGCCCCCAAAAACAAATGCTTGGAAAGAGAACGAACATACAAAAATGCTAGAAGATACTAGAAAATCACTAAATGAGATACTAATGGGTAAGGGTAATCTGGTAATCATGGGGGACTTCAATTGCAAAGAAATTTGTTGGGACAACATGACAGTGCGAGGAGGAGATGACTTGTGGGGCAACGTACTGCTAGACATGACCATGGAGTACACAATGACCCGATGGGTCCGTGAAAACACAAGGTACAGAAACAATGATGAGCCATCGAAATTAGATTTAATATTTACAACAGAACCTGAAATAGTGGACAAAGTCCAGTACAAGACACCAACTGGAAAGAGTGACCATGTACTCATCGAAACTGTACTAAAGGAAGAAATAGACATGGAGAGGAACAAAAAGCATAGGAAAGGAAGATTGATGTACAACAAAACAGACTGCAAAACTAAAGACATTCTTCCGGAATGCAAACTGGGAAAAATTCTATATGGAAGAGACAACAGTGGAAGAGAAATGGAATATATTGATGGATGATTACCAAGACAAAAGTGAGAGAGAGAGTACATTAAATGTTGGTTCAACAAAAGATGCAATGAGGCACAAGACAGAAGGGACAAAGCTTGGAAAAGGTGGAGAAAAGATAAAAAACAAAGCAAATGGCAAATTTATATAAACTATAGAAATGAGTATGTTAATGTGAGAAGAGAGGAAAAAAGGAACCATGAGAAGGATATTATAGATAAATGCAAAGATCAACCCAAGCTATTCTATCAGTATGTGAATGGTAAACTTAAAACCAAACAGGAAATGGTGAAACTATGCCAAGGAAATATAGAATACACAGAAGAATTAGAGATGGCCGAAGTCATGAACAACCACTTTAAATCTGTCTTCACCAGAGAGAAAATACAAAATTGGGATGTAGATAATAACAAGCAATCTCCCCACATGAGTGAGTTTACAACATCACAAAAAGAAATATCAGAACATCTATCAAAACTGGACGTCAGAAAATCACATGGCCCGGATGGTATTGCAAATTGGATTCTAAAGGAATGCAAAGAAGAACTAACAGACAAAATACACATCATAATAAATAGCTCACTCAAAGAAGGAAAGATACCTAATGACTGGAAAAATGCTAACATTGTACCAATATATAAAGGAGGAAACAAGGAAGAACCCACCAACTATAGGCCAGTATCACTAACAAGCACTATAGCCAAAATTTGTGAGAAAATAATCAAGAATAGATGGGTAAAACATCTGGAAGACAATGACATATTAAACCCATGACAATTCGGGTTCAGACAAGGAAGATCATGCACCACAAACTCAATATGCTTCTACTCAAGGCTAAAAGACATAGTGCAAGAAAGAAATGGATGGGCTGATTGTGCATTCCTAGACTTGCAAAAAGCCTTTGACAAAGTACCACACAGAAAATTACTAAAAAAACTGGAACACATAGGAGGAATACAAGGGAACCTACTAAAATGGATGGAGGACTTCCTGACTGGTAGAAAGATGAGAGTAGTGCTCAGAGAAAAATATTCAGATTGGAAAGAGGTGATCAGTGGATTACCGCATGGATCTGTACTGGCACCAATAATGTTTGCTATCTATATTAATGACATGGACGAGGATGTGAAATGTTACATGAGCTTCTTTGCTGATGACGCCAAACTGTTAAGGAAAGTAGAAACTGATAAGGACTGTGAAGCACTGCAAGAAGACCTGAATAGGGTATGGAACTGGAGTCAGAAATGGGAAGTGGACATTAATACTAAGAAGTGCATAATGGAGTTTGGAAAAAGCAAAAACAGAATATCAGGAAAATATACAATTGGAACCAAGGAAGTAAAGAAAGTAGGATCCGAAAAAGATTTGGGGGTAATTATCATAAACGACTTGTCCTATGATAAACAGATTAACAAAGTTGTTGGAGAGACTTACAACTTGCTAAGATCAATAAAAGTGGCATTTGCATACTTGGACAAAGACATAATAAAAAAAATATTGGTTACATTGATAAGGCCTAGACTAGAGTATGCAGCGACACTGTGGTCCCCCAGTACCAAAAAGAATATAAAGAAAATAGAATCCAAAGAGCAGCTACAAAAATGGCACCTGCACTTGCAAACCTATCATACGACGAGAGATTGGCTAAACTGGAGTTACCGACACTGGAGCAAAGAAGAGAGAGAGGTGACCTACTGACCATCTACAGAATCATGAAAGGCACAGATACTTGATAGAGAGGACTTATTAACTGAGACAAGAGAAATACAAGAGGACATGGAAAAAAACAACAACATAGCTATAGAAGACATACATACATATACCAAGGCTTTTTCCCCCTTACAAGGGAGGTAGCCAAAAAGGAAAAGGCATAAAATCATTTCCACCCATTCCATCCCTGAATACACTCCACACCCCTCCACCCTCCCTCTTATCTTAGCACCTCCTGGATGACAGGTCATCCCTGCACCTTGTCCACTGCCCTGGGTCAGAAGCAGTGTTGCAAAACACAGCACATCCACAGCAAGGCCACTTCATTAAATCGGCGACCCCCCCTCTCCGTCCCCCCATTGCATAAAAGGAGAAGACGAGGAGAAATCCCTTCGGGCTGCGTCAAATTTTGCTCACACACACTACCCCACCCCCCCGCCCATTCCACCTCATGCAATCACAACATCATCCATATACAACCATTCTCCATTCACCCCTGTCTTCTGTCCTCACCCGTCCTTCCTCAACAGACATTCCCCTCTTCCCCAAAGCCCCCTTCACCCCATCCATCCACCTCATCCTAGGACGTCCCCTCATGTTCACTCCCTCCACATCTGCCTTCCATACCTCTTTTACCAGTCTTTCTTCACTCATTCTTTCCATGTGTCTAAACCATCCTAATATTCTTTCATCAACCCTATCTCCAAACTCCTTCTCTACCCCCATTCTCCTCCTCACCTCCTCATTTCTCACTCTATCCAGCCTAGTAACCCCCATCATACTTCTCAGACATCTCATCTCAAACACATTCAAACTCCTTCTCTCTTCTTCTCTTATGTTCCATGTTTCTGCCCCATACAGTGCTGTTGGCACAATCACTCCTTCATACAGTCTCCTTTTAGCATCCATTCCCAAATGTCTATTCCTCATTACACTCTTTAATCCACCAAGGCATTTACTCGCTTCTCTCAATCTACATTCTACCTCCACCCCCACTCCACCCTTTCCTGCCACATTTGCACCCAAGTATCTAAAACTATCCACTTCCTCCAGTCGCTCTCCCTTAATGCTCACTTCCAGTCTACTGCCACTTTCACCCCTTGTACATCTCATCACCTTACATTTACTCACATTTATCTTTAGCTTTCTTGTATCACATACTCTCCCAAACTCTGCCACCAACTTCCTCAATCCCTCCTCCGATCCTGCCACAAGCGCAGTGTCGTCAGCAAACAACAGCTGGCTCACCTCCCACCTCTCTCCATTCTCTTTAACCATCTCCAATCCCTTGCCCACTACCCTTGCATTTACCTCTCACACCACCCCATCCATGTATAAGTTGAACAGCCAGGGCGATATAACGCATCCTTGACGAAGTCCCACCTTTACCTCGAACCACTCACTCTCTCCATTTCCAATCCTGACACTAGCTCTACTACTCTCATAAAAACTCTTGACAGCTCCCAGAAGCTTTCCTCCTATCCCATATATCTGCATAACCTCCCACAATGCCTTTCTGTCTACCCAATCATAAGCCTTTTCCAGATCCATAAAAGCCCAAGAAACATCCTTCCCCTTTCCTATAGCTTTCTCACATATCTGTCTTACCACAAAGATCTGATCTACACAACCTCTACCTGTCCTAAATCCACACTGTTCCTCACCAATTACTCCTTCTGTTCCTCTCCTAATCCTCTCAATCAAGATCCTCCCATAAGCCTTCCCAACTACACTCAGCAAGCTAATCCCTCTGAAACTACTACATTCACACTTGTCCCCTTTTCCCTTGTAAAGTGGAACTATACAGGCACTCCTCCAGTCCTCCGGCACTCTACCCTCTCTCCAGCAAACATTAAATAACCTCACCAGCCAGTCCACCATCACTGTACCTCCCTTTTTCAGACATTCTGCATGGCATCCATCCAACCCAGGTGCCTTACCTGCTCTCATCATCTTAACAACTGCCTTCACCTCATCCTCCCTTATTTCTCCTCCATTTTCCTCACTCATCACTCTCATTTTCTACGCATTTCCCACTGCAGCTATCTTTCCTTCCCTATCCTCCTTCACATTTAGCAACTCCCTAAAATATTGTGCCCATCTTCCCCTTACTGCCTTTTCTTCCATTATTATCTCTCCATCTGCACCTTTTACCTTTTCTTCTCTGCTTGATTCGCCTCCTCTTCCTCTCTTAATTTCTTTCCAAAACATCTTTTTATTACTTTCAAAATTTTCTGTCATACTCTTACCCCATTTCACATCTGCTCTCCTCTTTTGCAACCTTTACCTTTTGCTTTACTTCTCTTTTCTTTTCTTTGTACCTCTCATATGAACTGAAAGAAAAACAGTTTTCCACATAGAGTTTTGGACACTTGGAACAAACTGGATAATGAAATAGTATGCGCAAAAACCATTCATGAGTTTAAAAGCAAACTAGACACTGCGAGATACAATGGCGGGACACCACGAGCATAGCTCCCCTTCCCACAAAATACAACTAGGTAAATACTTGTTGGGTCCTGTCTCCTATTCACCAATTTTCTAACATACCTAAACTCAAATTCATGTATGGCTCCAACTTAATCTATATCTTTGAATTCCAATTATTATATTTAGATTTGAACTCATGTATTGTTTAAGCTTGTGCTATAAACCTAAGCTATTCCACATATTTATACATCTATATGGAAAACTTTATTTCATCACATCCTTATGACATGACATCTTAAAGCCCTCCGATCTTTAATCAGGAGATCTATCTCCTTTAATCACTTCAATACAATGATGCCTACGTAGGCGTCATGAGGCATAAGTTGGTACACAAGGATGCTGGCGTTGGCATCTTGATTATATATTTTTTTTGTAGTTGTACATGAGTTACCCCTGGATTCTATGAACTGGTTTGATCATATTTTCTGTGTTTATTATTACTCACAGTAAAAGAGAATGAGTAATACAGCAGTGACTTTATATATTTTATAATGTGAGTAGTGTGATGAATCATACATATGCTGATGCTGTGCATGAGAATTTGACTTACCTATGTGGTTAATGACTTGAACACTGTAATCCTGTCACCTCTTTCTCTTTAATATTTCAAAGTTGGCGGACCCATTACCCTTAGTCTTTCCTCATATGGTTTATCTGCCAGGCTGGGGACCATTTTGTTTGCTGCCCTTTATATTTTCTCAATCTTGCTTATATCCTTCAATGAGTTTTTTTCATCATCTCTTCATCCATATAATGGAACACCACTTTAATCTTCTGCAGTAGTCCATATGTCTCTCCCACAGTCTGCTGAAATGTCTGTCAGGTGACAGGTTGTCTTTTATCAACACTCCTAAGTCTTTTTGCTCTTTTGCTTTTGTAATGTGTTCACTTCCCAAGGAATAGTTTAAGGATGGCCTTTTGATACTATTGGCCATTTCCAGTACTTTGCATTTTTGGCTGTTGAATATCATTTCCCGTTCTTGGCTCCATGCAAAAATAATATTTAAATATTTTTTGCAATATTCTACTGTCCTCATTTTTCACTCTTCCCATGATTTATCCATCATCTTCAAAGATGTTGGCATAGCTTGTTCCTTCCATCATGTCATTCACATAGACAAGAAACATTATTGGTGCAAGCACTGAATCTTGTGGTATTCTGCTCGTTACTGCTCTCTAGCTTGACATCTTGTCCTTTACTCCTGTCCTCATGTATCTTTCCTTCAAAAGTCTTTAATCCATTATAATAGTTTGCTTTTCAGTCCTCCAACATGCTCCAATTTCCACATAAGTTAACTGTGAGGTAATTTATCAAATGGCTTCCCTAGGCCTAGGTACACTCAGCCCACCCACCCTTCTCTTGCAGCACAAAAATGGCACCCCCCCACACTATCAAATTTGACATATGAGCAAAGATTGGAGAAATTACAGTTGTCAACATTGGAGCAGAGGAGGGAAAGAGGCGATTTGTTGACCATTTTCAGAGTTATGAAAGGGATGGAAGTTCTCGATAGAGATGACCTATTAAAATGGGACAAGAGGGAAACAAGAGGACAAGAAAAGAAACTAAAGAAAGACAGTTACAGAAGAGACCTGAAAAAGAATAGTTTCCCACACAGAGTGATTGATGTCTGGAACAAATTGAACAGTGAAAGCCAGAACTATACACGGCTTCAAGAAAAAACTGGACGTGGAGAGATACGAAAATGGGTCACAACGAGCATAGCTCCCATCCAGTAAAATACAACTAGGTAAATACATCAATCACTCTAGTAAATGCTTAAAAGGTTCAACACACATGACATTTCCACAAAGAAGTCAAAAAAGTAAATTCAGAGAGGTACCTAGGAGTAATCATCTCAAGTAACTTGACACCTGACAAACATGTAAATAAATTATTTGGAGAGACGTACAACTTATTAAGATCAATGAAAGTGCCCTTCGACTACATAGATGAGGAGATGGTTAAAAAAATAGTTGTTACACTGATAAGACCGAAATTAGAATATGCTGTATCAATGTGTGCATCTAGCACAAAAAAGAACATAAGAAAATTAGAAAGAATCCAAAGAGCAGCGACAAAAATGGCACCTACACTGTCAAACCTGACAATGAACAAAGACTGGAGAAATTACAATTGTTAACACTAGAACAGAGAATGGAAAGAGGCGATTTGTTGACCATTTTCAGAATTATGAAAGGAATGGAAGTTCTCGATAGAGACGACTTATTAAAGTGGGACAGAAAAGAAACGAGGACACAAAAAGAAACTAAAGAAAGACAGTTACAGAAGAGACCTGAAAAAAATAGCTTCCCACATAGTGATAGATGTCTGGAACAAACTGAATAGAGAAACAGTGAATACCAGAACTATACATGATTTTAAGAACAAACTAGATGTGGAGAGATGCAAAAATGGGTCTCTACAAGCATAGCTCTCGTTCCATAAAATACAACTAGGTAAATACAAGTAGGTAAGTACATGAAACCAAACTGTCTGTCAGAATGTTCATCTTTTCAAGGTATTTAGTCCATCAATCTTTCACATTCCTTTCACATAATTTCACTATCATACTGGTTAGTGATACTGGCCTATAATTTTGTGGTGCAATGGACTAACTGACTGACCAAGAATAGGATGGATATCTTGGGGAATAAGGGAATTTCTATTGAGGTAAGTATAAACAAGTATAAATGGAGTGTGGGTGTGAATGGATGAAACTGATACAGCCCAAAGAGATTTCCTTGTCTGCTTAATATATTCATAAGTGGTTGAAGGCGAAAGATCCCCTTGTAATAAAGTGGTGAGGGTAAACCAGCTTTGGCTTTTGGACTGTGCTCTGTCTTCTTGTAGTGCTTCTGACCCAAGCAGTGGGTAGGAGACAGTGATGGCCCTTCAGCCACAAGGAACTAAGATAATGAGTGTTAGATGGGTGTGGGAAAGGTAAAGGGTAGGTGCATGTCTTGACAGGCCACCTTCCATATAAAGAAAAACAGGCCTTTTGGTTTGGTGTGTATATTGGTATAATAACGCTGTGTGCATAATATTCTTATGGCATATTTTTTATTTATATTTTTTCTCTTAGGCTGATTATGACTTTACCAAGGGCAGTCAGTTGTCTATAGAGGAAGGACGAACCCTTGGGCTTTGCCCAGGAACAGCTGCTTGGAGTAGTATTAGTGGGTAAGTAGAGCTGTTGAGGTACTACTATGATATATGTGCAAGATGTTCTACTAGCCAGGAGAAGAAAGAGAACTGACAGAGATTTGGTGTTATCCTGCTACAATGTGCCATGAAGCACTAGGTGTGACCCTGAGAGGCCTGCACTTTATCTCTGGATCAAGTCCAGAAAATTACTCTTGTAGACTTGTGTTGTACTATATTGGTTGGAGGCATTGGAGATAAACTATTCACAGCTTCTGTTTTTTATTGTGTCACCTCTGAGACTGTGCTCTCCATCAGCAGAGGTGATGAAGAAAATGGTGGTGATTACAATATATTTTGCACTTAGAATTCAAACGGTGGAAGTTGCCAACAACATATTTTACACTTATTATTGTAACATCTGTCTGTTTATATACATTTGTGTACATGAGGGAACTGAGTATGGACACTCAATATTTACTTTAACTCTATATAAATATATACAAGAAGTGATGATTTATAATAACTAATATCATTTATGTGGTTGAATCTACCGGTTTGAGAATACAGGTGTTCTCAGTGGTTGACCCTCACACAATGGGAGTCCCATTGAAGCTTGCTGCTAACACCAAGATCTGAGGTCATATAGCTAATGCATCTGCATGTGCATGCTAGTATAGAATGAATCAATGACAGTCTACAGGCATTTCTTGCAACAGATGCTCAGCACTGCTACCAATGAAAAGGGATATTGTTGAATGGAAAAGGGAACATAACCAATTATACAAAGAAGTGAGTGAATTGAGGAAGGAAAATGCACTATTAGTTAGGGAATTGGAAGAAGTGAAAAAGGAAATGGCTAAAGTAAAAGATTATAATGAAAAGATGAAAAATGAAGACACAAATAAAAATGAAACTTTGTCGGGGGAAGGTAATGAAAAAATATCAATAAAGGCAGGCAAAGTTGGTGTTATGGCGGGATAATTCCCAAAGAAACATTGTTTTTCTTAGCTTTAATCTTCACCATGTTTACATGTGCCCGCCATGGCTCAAAATCATAAGTACTGGTATCTCTATGCCAGGCGTCAGTGGGCAGTAACAAAACAGTTAAGTATTATGAAAGAGAATCAGAACACAATATAACTTAGGATCAAACTCTAAGTAGTAAATGAAACACAAACATGAATCCTTACATCCCTTTTTCCTTAATTTTGTATGACATAACCAATTAGGGTGCCACACAATACAGCACTACTTTCCTTAATTCCGACGGAATTACCACTCTATTTCTGAACAACACAATTTCATCATGAAGGCTAAGATCATTTTTGATCTTGGAGTACTCTGACACATTTGGGTTATTTTGCCAACCAAATTTAAGGTTATTTACAACATGTTTAAGAACTGGGTCCTTTCTGGTATACAGTTTGACTTTGTCCAAAACAATATCACTATATGCCATTACCTTGATTAAATTGACATATTCAACAGGTACACTAGATTCATTGTCCGAATCTACTATGGGTAATCTACTTAAAGCATCCGCAACCTGATTTTCTCTGCCTGCTCTGAACACCAGATCAAAGTTAAACTGTGATAACAACAGAGCCCAACGCTGCAATCTGGCATTGGCATGAATTGGAATTTGTTTCTGTTTACCAAATAAACCTAACAATGGTTTGTGATCCGTTTTTACAACAAATTCTCTTCCTAGTAAGAAATATTTCAACTTAACTACTCCATAAACCACCGCAAGAGCCTCTCGATCCAGCTGAGAGTAATTCTTTTCAGCGGAAGATAACTTCTTACTGGCAAAATACACAGTCTGTTCTTCCTTATTCACAACTTGTTTGAAAACACATCCAACTCCAACTGGGTATGCATCAACCTCTAAGATAAGGGGAGAACAGCCATCAAAATTTGACAAAACTCTTGAGTTACACAATTCTTTCTTAATAGTCAAAAAAGAATTTTCTTCTACCTTAGTCCACTTAAAGGTTGCATTTTTCTGTAGAAGATCATACAAAGGAGCAAGAATTGTAGCAAATTGTGGAACAAACCTACAACAATAAGTTACTAAGCCAACAAATGACTTTACTTCTGCCACCGAGGTAGTAGCTGGGGCTTGAGCAATTGCTCTTATTTTACATTCAGAAGGCTTTATACCCTTCCCACTCACATCATATCCTAGATATTCAATTGAATCAGCTTTGAGTACAGATTTACTTTTATTTACCTTGACATTATTTTCTTGAAGTATGCCTAGTACTTTTAAAAGTCTTTCATCATGTTCCTGTTCAGTGGAACCAGTTACAAGAATGTCATCCAAAAATACTGCTACTCCTGGAATTTTACTCATTAACTGAACCATGAAGCGCTGAAAAATAGCAGGAGAGGAAGCAAGCCCAAAAGGTAATCTGTTGTATTTAAATAGACCTTTTGGAGTGTTAATCACTAAGTACCTCTGAGCCTCTTCATCTACTGCCATTTGCAGATAAGCATTTTTTAAGTCCAGCTTGGAAAAGAGTTGTCCCTTTCCAACTACAGACAAAAGTTCATCCACCTTTGGTAATGGATACTGATCTACTAGCAAAAACTGATTGAGGTATTTAAAGTCTGCACATATGCATACATATTTCTGGTCTTGTTTTAAAACTGGTACTATCGGGGCTGCCCATTCACTGAATTCTACAGGGGAAATGATACCCTCCTTAACTAGGTTGTCCAACTCGTCTTCCACTAACTTTCGAAAATGGAATGATACTGTACGAGTTTTGTAACACTTAGGTACAGCTTCAGGTTTAAGATGTATTGCTGCCTTAACACTAGTTATGGGTTTTGTTGAATCAACTGTGTACTCATCTAATAAGGTACTAGCATTCACAATATTATTTACTCTAGACACTCTAGAGGCATCAGGAATACCTGTAAGAGAAATTCCTACTTTCTTCTGTAAATCTTTACCACATAAATTAATATTACCAGAAGCTACAACACAAAAGGTATGTTCCAAGACATAATTATTATATGATAATGTAACATCCTTTTCCTAAAACATCAATGGCTGTGTGACCATAAGCACGCAACACTTTATTAACAGGTGACATGGATAGTTTTAAGGAATGTACCCAATTTTCTGATAATGTGGAAACACAAGCACCTGTATCAATCTCAAATGGTATTAAATTGTCATTAATCTTGAAGTTGACTAACTCAGATTTAACAGAAAAGACATCTGATTTAACACCAAACAAATTATTATCTGCACTGTCTGAATCTGAAGAATCTTCCAGTCTGTTTGCATCTGATTTAACAACAAACAAATTGTTATCTGCACTGTCTGAATCTGAAGAATCTACCAGTCTGTTTGCATCTGATTTAACACCAAACAAATTGTTATCTGCACTGTCTGAATCTGAAGAATCTACCAGTCTGTTTGCAGCTGCAATTCCTTTTCCCTTACTTTTCTTTTCAAGCTTTGAATTTGTGAATCTACAGACTGCTTTCAAATGTCCCTTTTTACCACACATGTTGCAATGTCTTTCTTGAAACCTGCATTTTTCACTTACATACATACATACATATACCAAGGCTTTTTCCCCCTTCCAAGGGAGGTAGCCAAAAAGGGAAAGGCATAAAAACACTCCCACCCATTTCATCCCTAAATACACTCCACACCCCTCCCACCCTTCCTCTCATCTGAGCACCTCCTGGATGACGGGTCATCCCTGCACCCTGCCCACCGCCCTGGGTCAGAAGCAGTGTCGCAAGACACAGTACATCCACAGCAAGGCCGCTTCATTTAATCGGCGACCCCCCCTCTCCGTCCCCCTTTGCATATAAGGAGATGACGGGGAGAAATCCCTTCGGGCTGCGTCAAAAATTTACTCACACATACTACCCCACCCCCCACCCCCCCGCCCATTCCTCCTCATGCAGTCAAAACATCATCCATATACAACCATTCTCCACTCACCTCTGTCTTCCGTCCTCTCCCTTCCTTCCTCAACAGACATTCCCCTCTTCCCCAAAGCCCCCTTCACCCCATCCATCCACCTCATCCTAGGACGTCCCCTCATGTTCACTCCCTCCACATCTGCCTTCCATACCTCTTTTACTAGTCTTTCTTCACTCATTCTTTCCATGTGTCCAAACCATCCTAATATTCTTTCATCAACCCTATCTCCCAAATCCTTTTTCACCCCTGTTCTCCTCCTCACCTCCTCATTTCTCACTCTATCTAGCCTAGTAACCCCCACCATACTTCTCAGACACCTCATCTCAAACACATTCAAACTCCTTCTCTCTTCTTCTCTTATGTTCCACGTTTCTGCCCCATACAATGCTGTTGGCACAATCACTCCTTCATACAGTCTCCTCTTCGCATCCATTCCCAAATGTCTATTTCTCATTACACTCTTTAAACCACCAAGGCATTTACTCGCTTCTCTCAATCTACATTCTACCTCCACCTTCACTCCACCTTTTCCTGCTACACTTGCACCCAAGTATCTAAAACTATCCACTTCCTCCAGTCGCTCTCCCTTAATGTTCACTTCCAGTCTACTGCCACTTTCACCCCTTGTACATCTCATCACCTTACTTTTACCCACATTTATCTTTAGCTTTCTTCTATCACATACTCTCCCAAACTCTGCCACCAGCTTCCTCAATCCCTCCTCTGACCCTGCCACAAGCGCAGTGTCGTCTGCAAACAACAGCTGGCTCACCTCCCACTTTTCTCCATTTTCTTTAACCATCTCCAATCCCTGACTCACTACCCTAGCATTCACCTCTCGCACCACCCCATCCATGTATAAGTTGAACAGCCAGGGCGACATAACACATCCTTGACGAAGTCCCACCTTTACTTCAAACCACTCACTCTCTCCATTTCCAATCCTAACACATGCTCTACTACTCACATAAAAACTCTTGACAGCTCCCAAAAGCTTTCCTCCTATCCCATAAATCTGCATAACCTCCCACAGTGCCTTTCTGTCTACCCTATCATAAGCCTTTTCCAGATCCATAAAAGCCCAAAAAACATCCTTCCCCTTTCCTATAGCTTTCTCACATATCTGTCTTACCACAAAGATCTGATCTACACAACCTCTACCCGTCCTAAATCCACACTGTTCCTCACCAATTACTCCTTCTGTTCCCCTTCTAATCCTCTCAATTAAGATTCTCCCATAAGCCTTCCCTACTACACTCAACAGGCTAATCCCTCTGAAATTACTACATTCACACTTGTCCCCTTTTCCCTTGTAAAGAGGAACTATACAGGCACTACTCCAGTCCTCCGGTACTCTACCCTCTCTCCAGCAAACATTAAATAATCTCACCAACCAGTCCACCATCACTGAACCTCCCTTTTTCAGACATTCTGCATGACATCCATCCAGACCAGGTGCCTTACCTGCTTTCATCATCTTTACAACTGCCTTCACCTCATCCTCCCTTATTTCTCCTCCATTCTCCTCACTCATCACTCTCATTTTCTTCGTATTTCCCACTGCAGCTATCTTTCCCTCCCTATCCTCCTTCACATCCTTTTCACTTACATGGTGAAAACCATAGTGTTTGCATGTAAGCTTAGGCTTACTATTACCTGATTGATAATAACTAGAGGTCTTAGGGTCATGTCTACTTCCTTTTTTCTTGTGGAAATTTTGACTCTCTGATACCGCTCTTATACTGTTATTTTCACCCACAAATGCCTGTTCCATATTTAATATTCTATCAAAAGTATCCTGGGAAGTCAAAGTTTGTAATTTGACATTTTCTGCCACTAGATTGGGGAAATAAGTTTCATTGTCCACCGCCATGAACAACTGATCTCGTACACGGTTGTCAAACTGATCAGCGAAATTACAGTCTTTGGCCAGAGCCTTTAACTCTGCATATAGATTATTCAAACTTTCACCTGGCCGTTTTTTCCTTTGTTGAAATGCTACAAGACTTCTATGGTAGGATGGAGTGACTATGTAGTACTGCTTTAACGCTTTCACTAAATCACTAAATGATTTTGTATGAGGAAGATCAGGAGCACAGATCCTTCCCAACTCTGCGTACACAACACTTCCAACAGACACTAATAATAAGTTTTTCTTCTTCACTAAATCTTCATCACTGGTGCCAGTTATTCCTATATATTGGAAGTGAGTTTCCAAAAGACTCAGCCATAGGTCTAGTGAAATCCTATCTGGCTCAAATCTGTCAATCTGTCTATCCTTAGACATCTTTTTGTGCAAACACTAAGAATCACTGCCGATGCAAAAGCCGGTGCCTAATCTGAGGCTAATAATGTATTGTAGACATACTTACAGTCGTGTAATTTCAATGTCCACTTAACCATAGCACTCATTATCCAATTTTTGTCCTCGTCGCCACTTGTTATGGCAGGATAATTCCCAAAGAAACATTGTTTTTCTTAGCTTTAATCTTCACCATGTTTACATGTGCCCGCCATGGCTCAAAATCATAAGTACTGGTATCTCTATGCCAGGCGTCAGTGGGCAGTAACAAAACATAAACAGTTAAGTATTATGAAAGAGAATCAGAACACAATATAACTTAGGATCAAACTCTAAGTAGTAAATGAAACACAAACATGAATCCTTACAGTTGGTGAAAATATAAAAAAATCAAACATGATGGAAATCAAAACCAAATGAAAGACAAAGAAAACCAAAAAATACTATTAAAAGAAATAGTCAAAGAACAAATGAACGAAAGTACAAAGGACACAGTAATAGAAGTAATAAAAGAAAAAAGAGATTGAGTAAAAGACACAATAGACAAAAAAAAAAATATTGTAATCTATGGTATCAAAGAAAAACATGGTCTAATAAAGTTCCAAAGGGAAAAAGAGGAGAAGAATATAGTTACAGAAATGCTAAAAGAAATACAGGAAGAGGACCAAGGACTCAAAAAGGCAATAGAAGAAATCTATAGGATGGGCAAATATTCTGAAGAGAAGAATAGGACTCTCAAAGTAAAACTTAATTCACAGAGAATAGCAGAAGAAATATTAACAAACATAGGAAAACTAGCAAAAAGCAAGAACTACAACAATTTATGGATAAAAAAGGAACCGAGTGATGAGGAAAAAGAAAAAGAAAAAACACTCAAAGAGGAAGCTAAGGAAAAACATGAGAAAAGAACAGAAAATGAAAGGAAGGAGTGTTTTTGGAGTGATGGACTTCGAGACTGAAGAAATGGTACGTAAGGGAAAAGGAAATGTAGAAGCAAGAAGAGGAAAAGAATTAAATATAATATATACCAACATAGACGGATTGATATCAGGAATAGATGAATGACTATCTGGAACAAGAAAAGCCAGATATAATGGGGATTGTGGAGACAAAATTGAAAGGATCATTACCACCAAAGGCCAAGGGTTATATAATTGTTGGTTCAGAAATAGAGAAACAAAGCAGGTTGGAGGAGTGATGTTGCTAACCGAGAAAGGCCTAAATTCGACAAAAATCACAGGAGAGAATGTAGAGTTGATTATGATAAGAGTTGAAGATAGAGATATGAAAAATAGAAAGTATGCAGTGATTTATGTCCCACCTAAAACTCATGCATGGAATGAAAGTGAACACTCCAAAATGCTGGAAGACATAAGAAAAACATTTTTAGGAAGGGATACCGGACAGAATGTCGATGAAGGCCAAAATATCATGATAGGATGTAATGTCGCTAGAGGACGAAATGTCACATTAGGATGTAATATCATAGGACAAAATGTCGCAATGGGATGTAATGACAGTGGAGGACAAAAGATCACGATGGGAAGTAATGATAGTGGAGAACAAAATATCACGATAGGATGTAATGATAATGGAGGAGAAAATATCACGGTAGGATATAATGTCAGTGAAGGACAAAATATAATTTTAGGAAGGGATACCGGACAGAATGTCAATGAAGGCCAAAATATCAAGATAGGATGTAATGTCAGTGGAAGACAAAAGATCACGATGGGATGTAATTATAGTGGAGGAAAAAATATCATGTACTTTAATGCTCGTAGTATTAGGAACAAATTTCAAGAAATAAAGGCGTATGTCAAAAGCGAAAATCCCGATATGATAGGAATAACTGAGACATGGTTAAATGGTACAGAGTTCGAAGCTGAATTTAATATTGCGGGATTTAAACACTTTCATCAGGATAGAAACCACAAGAATGGTGGGGGTGTTCTATTGTACGTTAAAAACAATGTTCATGCTTGTGTTTTAGAGAAAGTAAAACAGGATGCATATGATAGTTTGTGGGTTGAGTTAACCCAAACAAATGGACAAAAAATGAATATAGGTGTAATATATAGGCCAAAGACATTATCATTAGCAGACGACCAACTGTTATTTCAAGAACTGTCTAGTTTCTGCAACCGGGATTTATTGATAATGGGTGATTTCAATTTTACTGACATTGATTGGATGACCCTTGAACATGGCCATATAGGTAGTCGCTTGATTGATTTTCTTGGTGACAATTACTTAATTCAGAATGTAAAAGAGCCCACAAGATATGGAAACTTACTCGATCTTTTGATCACTAGCCGCGAAAGCATGGTAACTGATGTAGAAGTCGGTGAATCTGTTGCAAATAGCGATCAAAACTTAGTTAGATTCAAACTCCTAAACAATTTTAGAATAGATACTTGTGTTTCTAAAATACCCGATTTCAGTAAAGCTCAGTTCATAGGACTACGTCAGGATCTTCAGCTTACAGATTGGGAGGCAAAATTAAACGAAAGACCTGTAGATCAGATGTGGGAAATATTTCAAAATACGCTCACTAAGATGATTCAAACTTACATTCCTTTTAAGGACAGACGTCCCCCAAATCAGGCTCGCCCAAAGTGGCTCGACAAAGAAACTGAAAAAAGTATTGCTAAAAAGAGACAGGCTTATAAGAAATATAAGTGCTCGGGTGCATCTAATGACTATGAAAATTATATATCAATACAGAGAGATTTAAAAAAGACAATAAGGAAAAGAAAACGACAATACGAAATGAACATCGCTGATAAATCCAAAGAGAATCCCAAAGAATTCTATAGTTACATTAGAGATAAAAAGGTTGTTAGGAATCACATTGGTCCACTATTATCTGCTGATGGTCAACTTGAATATTCAAATGAAGGAATGTGTAATATCTTAAAAAATTATTTTAGCTCGGTATTCGTAAACGAAACACCTCAAAGTGAATTCCAAACTGAAACCTGTGAAAAGTCTGGGGTAAACTTACTACGGTAAATATAACAAAAGAAAAAATTAAAAGGTGTATAGACAAACTCAAAGTTAATAAAACACCAGGCCCTGACGGTTGGCATCCAAGAATCTTAAAGGAAATGAAAAATGAGATTGTTGTTCCATTAGAAATTATTTTCAAGAAATCCATCATATCCGGAGATGTCCCAAGAGAATGGAAGCTAGGTAACGTTACTCCCATATTCAAAAAAGGTGACAAAAAGAAACCAAATAACTATAGGCCTATAAGTTTGACTTCAATCGTAGGAAAAATAATGGAAACTATCATCAGAGATGCTATGGAACATCATTTAGAAAGTAACCGTTTGATAAATGATAGCCAGCATGGTTTCAGACGGAAACGTTCTTGCGTGACTAACTTACTCGAATTCTACAACACAGTTATCTCGAATTATGACAAAAGAAACAATATAGATTTAATATATCTAGACTTTGCAAAAGCTTTTGATACCGTCCCACACGAAAGACTACTTACTAAATTAGCTTTGCATGAAATAAGTGGTAGCCTATTAGGTTGGACTAGTAATTGGTTGAATGGTCGAAAACAGAGAGTTGTTTTAAATGGAAAAACTTCTGGATGGAAAAGTGTTGCAAGTGGAGTTCCTCAGGGTTCCGTTCTTGGGCCACTTCTTTTCATAGTATATATAAATGATATAGACCATGGACTAAAATCTACTGTTTCCAAATTTGCTGATGATACAAAACTGTGCGGAGTGGCAAATGATCACTCAAACCAATTAGATATTCAAGTAGATTTAGATAAATTACAGCAATGGTCTGAAAAGTGGCTAATGAAATTTAACACAAGTAAATGCAAGGTAATGCACATAGGTAAAAATAACAGTAAGTACGATTACAAGTTATTTGGTAATTCATTAACAAAAGTGGATAGTGAAAAAGATC
Organism: Oratosquilla oratoria; assembly: GCF_046742065.1. Taxonomy (NCBI): domain Eukaryota; kingdom Metazoa; phylum Arthropoda; class Malacostraca; order Stomatopoda; family Squillidae; genus Oratosquilla; species Oratosquilla oratoria. The sequence goes on from NC_134796.1 coordinate 25,103,864, forward strand.
TCGGCGTGATTATCAGTAACGACCTCAAATCATCCAAGCAGTGTATTTCAGCCTCTGAGAAAGCAAATAAGATTCTGGGACTGATTGCGCGATCTTTTGATTTCAAAAGTCCATCACTCATTAACAAGCTATATAAATCGTCAGTTCGTCCACATTTGGAATATGCTGTTTCCGTATGGTCACCGAATCTCATTAAAGACATTGACAGACTGGAAAAAGTACAACGGCGAGCCACAAAACTGATTCCAAATATCAAAAATAAATCATACGAAAATCGACTAAAACACACAAATCTGTTTTCCCTAAAAAAGCGTAGACTCAGAGGTGACTTGATACAGGTCTTTAAGATTTTAAAGGGAATTGACAACATCAAAAGTGACCAAATTTTCACATTGAATGAGAATCAGACAAGAAACAATGGTCTCAAACTATCCGGAAAATAGATTCAATTTGGAAGTAGGTAGAAACAACTTTGCCAACCGTGTAGTAAATGAATGGAATAAACTTCCTGCACAGGTAGTGCAATGTAGTTCAGTTCGAAGCTTTAAGAATCAGTTAGATAAATACCTAAGTAAGATGCTGTAATTATTATAATTGATCTTATATTATTTGTTTTTGTTTTGTTATTATTTGTCTGTCTGATTTTCATTTATTTTGTTTTTGTTTTGTTAACATTTGTCTGTCTGATTTTCATTTATTATTAGTTATATGTCAATTTATCATTATTTACTATTTACCTGTTTGTTTATTATTCAACTATACCTATGCATTTATTTATGTATTTTATTTGTTATTTACATTATTATAGTTTTTATTTATTGTTTTAATTATCAATATGATTTTTTTTTTCGCATCCGACCTAGATATGGATCAAAAGGTCTCCTGTCGGCATGCTCCGCCTTTGTAAAAACACTAAATGAAATACTAAAGAAGGAAATCTGGTAATTATGGGTGATTTTAACTTAAAAGAAATATGTTGGGAAGAAATGACTGTGAAAGGTGAAGATCACTGGGAAACATATTACTGGAAATGACCATTGATTACACATTGATGCAATGGGTCAAGGAAAATACCAGATATAGAAAGAATGATGAACTCTCAAGATTGGATTTGATATTCACATCAGACCCTGAAATTGTGGATAAAGTCGAATACAAGACACCAATTGGAAAAAGTTATTACATACTACTAGAACTAGAATTAAATTAAGAAACATATAGATTTTAATGAAAAACACAGAAAAGGAAGACTAATGTATAACAAAACGGAGTTTGGGAAACTTAGAAAATTATTTCAAGGAGCAAATTGGGAAAAAAAAATTATAATGAAGAAACAAAGGTGGAAAAGAATTGGACAATTTGGAAGGAAATCTATAATGAAGGAGTGGATAAGTATGTACCTAGACAAAAACAGGAAAGGGTAAATATAAAATCATGATATAATAAAAAGTGCAGTGAGGCAAAAGACAAAAGAGATAAAGCCTGGAAAAGATGGAAAAAGAAAAAAAAATCTGAAAATGGGAAATATACACAAGCTAAGAAATGAATATGTAAAAATACATAGAGAAGAAAAAAGAAATTATGAAAAGAGAATCAACACCGTGTGAGATCGAAGCCTTTATTGGTATGACATTTCGCTTGTTACAACTTTTTCAAGTACACTTGAAAAAGCTGTAACAAGCGAAACGTCGTACCAATAAAGGTTTCGATCTCACACGGTGTTGATTCTCACAGTCTTGTCGGCTTTTGCCATTGTGTTTCAATTATGAAAAGGACATAATTGACGAATGTAAAGATCAACCCAAATTATTTCATAGATATGTAAACAGCAAACTTAAAAAATAAACAGAAAATACTTGAAATACTTAAATTATGTCAAGGTAACAGAAAATGCACAGAAGATATAGAAATTGCAGATATTTTGAACAAATATTTCAAATCTGTATTCACCAAAGAGGAAAATCTTCAAAACTGTGATCAAAGAATTGAAGTAAGATTTCCTCCAATGAAGAAACTAAATATTACTCAGAATGAAATAAGGAATCAAACATTAACAAGTCACATGGCCTGGACAGAGTTGCAAACTGGATACTAATGGAATGTATAGATGAACTAACAGGAAAAATATACAAAATAATTGAATGTTCACTCAAAGGAAAACTACCAGGAGACTGGAAAAATGCCAATATAGTGCCAATATATAAGGGGGGAAATAAGGAAGACCCAACAAATTATAGACCGGTGTCCCTAACGAGTACAATAGTTAAAATTTGTGAGAGGATCATCAAAGATAGATGGACAAAATATCTGGAGGAGAATAATATATTGAACCCAAGGCAATTTGGATTCAGACAGGGAAGATCATGTACCACTAATTTGATTTGTTTCTATTCAAGATTGATAGATATATTGCAAGAAAGGCATGGCTGGGCAGACTGTGCCTTTCTGGACCTACCTACAAAAGGCATTTGATAAGGTACCACACAGAAAATTGCTATATAAACTGGAAACAATAGGCATACATGGAAAACTATTGAATTAGATGGAGGACTTCCTACATGGAAGAAGAATGAGAGTAATGCTCAGAGACAAATATTTAAAATGGGAAGAAATGAGTAGTGGCGTCCCACAGGGGTCAGTACTAGCTCTGATAATGTTTGCTATATATGTGAATGACATGGATGAAGGTATTGAAAGTTACATAAACTGCTTTGCGGATGACGCAGAGTTACTAAAGAGAATAAACTCCGAAATAGACTGTGACTCATTAAAGAGTGATCTGAACAAAGTCTTAGAGTGGAGCAAGAGATGGGAGGTAGAATTCAACATCAAGAAGTGCAGTATAATTGAATTTGGGAAAAGTAAGAATAGAATATCAGGACAATATAAAATTGATGAAAAAGAAGTAAAGAAAGTAAATTCTGAAAGGGACCTAGGAGTAATCATCACCAAAGACATGTCACCAGATACACTAGAGACACTAGAGCAAAGAAGAGAGAGAGGAGATTTGATAGCTATTTACAGAATCATGAAAGGCATAGAAATTATTGATAGAGAGAATCTGATAAAATGGGATGATAGAAATACAAGAGGACACGGAAAGAAAATCAAGAAAGACAGCTATAGAAGATATGTGAAAAAGAACAGCTTTCCTCACAGAGTAATAGACAGTTGGAACAAGTTAGATGAGAAAGTGATGTGTGCAAAAACAATACATAATTTTAAAAATAGTTTAGATAAAATTAGATATGAAGACGGGACACCACGAGCATAGCTCCCCTTCCCGTAAAATTCAACTAGGTAAATACAACTAGGTACAACTAGGTTAATACATATAAATAAAATAGTTGGAGATACATACAATTTGTTGAAATCATTAAAAGTGGCCTTTAAATATCTGGATAAGGAAATGATTAAGAAAATATTACAAACATAAGGCCAAACCTGGAATAGGCAGCACTGATATGGTCACCCAGTACAAAAAAAGAATATAAGAAAATTAGAATGCAAAGAGCAACGACAAAGATGGCCCCAACACTTTCAAACCTGACATATGAACAAAGACTGGCCGAACTGGAATTGCCAACCCTGGAACAAAGAAGAGAATGAGGGGATCTACTATCCATCTACATAATTATGAAAGGAAAAGAATGCCTTGATAGAGAGGACGTATTAATGTGGGACAGAGGAAAAACAAGAGGACATGCAATGAAACTCAAAGGATAACTACAGAAGAGACCTGAAAAAGAACAGCCTCCCACACAGAGTGATATATATATATGGAACAAATTGGATGAAGAAATAGTGTGTGCAAACACAATACAAGAATTTAAGAACAAACTTGATCTTGCGAGATACAAAAACGGGTCACCACGAGCATAGCTCTCCTTCCCGTAGAATACAACTAGGTAGATACATTTAAATTTCTTTCTGCCTCTCTTAAATTCTAAGTCTCTGTCCCATATAGTGTCATAGGCATGATCACCCTTTCATATAATCATCTCTTTGGATTCATTCCCACATCTCAATTTCTCATGACATTTTTCAATCCCCCAAGACATTAACTTGCTTCTCTCAACCTACAGATCACCTCCACTTTCACTTCTCCATTTCCTACATCATGCAACCCCAAATACTTAAAACTGTCGACTTCCTCCAGTCTCTCTTCTTTAACCACTTCATGCGGGCCAAAATCTAGCAGACAGCATAAACTGCCAGACGTACGATGTTGCATCATAATACTCGTATTATAAAGAATAAAGTCACCACTGTATCGATCGTTCTCTCTTTCACCCGTGAATTTTGATAACCATAGAAAATATGATGAAGCCAGTTTACAAAGTATGGGGGTCACGCAGGTACAACTACAATAAATATAATCAAGACGCCGATATGGCAGCCTCACATACCCACTTGCTCCTCATGATGCCTCCGTAGGTGTCACCGTATAGAAGGGGTTAAGACTTACTTCCATTTCACTGCCATTCTCTCTCCTTGCACATCTTGTCACCTTACATTTACCCTCAACTTTCTTGTATTGCATACTTTCCCAGACTCCATCACTAACTGCCTGTATCCCTCTCTAATCCTGCCACAAGTGAAGATTCATCTGCAAACAACAACTGACTCACCTCCCACTTCTCTCCACTGTCTTTAACCATCTACCCCCAGCCTATTACCCTCATATCTCCTACATCACCCCATCCATGTACACATTGAAGAGCCATGGTGACATGACACTGCCCTGATGCAGCCCCATTTTTACCTCAGAACACTTGGTCTCTCCATTTCCAATCCTATCACAGTCTTTACTACTCTCGTAAAAAATCTTAACAGGCCACAACAACTTTCCCCCATTCCCATATATCTGTAATACATCCCACAGTACCTTCCTGTCTACTTTGTCATAAGCCCTCTTTAAATCTATAAAGGCCCAGAAAATATCCTTACCTTTTGTCAAAGCCCTTTCACAAATTTGCCAACCCAAAAATCTTATCCACACATCCTCTACCTTTCCTAAACCCACATTGTTCCCCACCAATAACTCCCTCTGTTCCTCTCCTAATCCTCTCAGTTAAAACCCTCCCATAAGCCTTCCCATTTACACCCAAAAAACTGATTCCTCAGAAATTACAATCATGTTTGCCCCCTTGTCCTCATGAAGTGCAACTATACAGGCATTCCTCAGTCCTCCGGCACTCCCCCTCTTAAATACATATTAGACAATCTCACTAGCATTCCCATTATTACAGTACTTCCTTTCTTTAAACACTCTACATGACACCCATCCAACCCAGGTGCCTTACCAGCTCACATAATTTTCAAAGCCCTTTGTACCTCATCTTTTCTTATATTTCTTCCATTTTCCTCTCCTCTCACAGTCATTTTCTTAGTGGCTTCCACTGCCATAGTCAATTCCTCCTTATTGTCCTCTGTATCCAACAGTTCTTTAAAATACTCTACTCATCTTCCCCTTACCACTTTCAATTCCATTAACATCTCTCCATTTACACCTTTTACACATTCCTCTCCACCTGACTCACTTCCCCTTCCTCTCCTAACTCCCAAAATATATTTTTATTTATTTATTTTATTATTATTATTATTATTATCATTTTTTTTTTTTTTTTTTTTTTCAATTTTTTTCTTTCATACTCCTACCACATTTTACATCTGCTGTCCTCTTTACCTCCTTTATCTTGTGTTTTGGTTCTCATCCTTTTTCTTTGTACCTCTCATACACTTCCCAAGTCTTACTTTCAACCAATCCCTAAATGTTCACTTCTTTTCTTCTACTACCATCTTCATTTCATCATCCCACCACTCGCTATCTTACCTTCTATTTCCTCCCATTCTCCTTGTTCCACATACCATCTTTGCTCACTTTGTCACTTCTTCCTTGAAATGCACCCATTTCTCTTCCACTCTCTACTCTGTCCTTCATCATCTCCCACATTTCTTTCAGCTTCTCCCTGTACTCCTGCTTCTTTTCCTTTTCATTTAAGTTGTTTACTCTAACCACCTCTCTACCTTCTGCCCATTTTCCTCTTTTTCATCCTATCCTCCACTCTTAAATTATCTCCCACAAAAAAAAAAAAAATACCCACAACACCCATCCCAGTTTCACCTACATCCATATTAACCTTGAAGATACTCCCAGCACCCTCCCCACCACACCCTAAACTCAAAATCACCCTTCTCTTTCAACTCGGTTTCACTTAATGCTAACACATCTATCTTCCCTCTCACAAATTTACTGCATACCTCATCCTTTTTACTCTCATACCACAACCACACATTTTATTACCCAAATTATAGGGTTCTGGTTGAGAATCTCACCTCAGATCCTCTTATACCTTGGCTTCTCATAGGATAAATTTTACATAAAGGAGGATACCTAGTCCTATCATTCCATCCCACTATGCCACTTTTATGACCCGCATGGGAAACATGGTTGCAGAATTCTTTCCTCCCCTTACCTCAGGGGACAGAGGCAAAAAGGAGAAATATAGAAGTGGTGCAGGACAGATTTAAGAGGTAATAGGATAACAGAGGAATAGTCACAGTACAAATGTAGCATCAAACCTCTAGGAGTAGAGATTTAACTCTAACATAGACAAAATGATGTGTGTTTCTTGTCCATAAGGGAGCCCCAAAACAGTCTTTAAATCATTGGCCGAATGCTACTGTGCAATTAATACTGCACAATAGCATACAGTTAATACTCCAGTTTGGGTAACATAGATGAATGATATGTTGCTCTAATTTGGAGAGGCACCCTAAAACAGCTCTTTAAATACTGACTGGATGTTATTATGTAGTCAGTACCTCAGTTGCAAATAAAATATAATAGAGGTGGAGCATTATGGTTAATCATTAATTTTTTATCTAGCTTTATAAATTTTGAACTTTATTATATGTAATACCTCATCAGGAAGTTAGATCCATTCATTAACTATATACAGGTAGTCATCGACTTATGACCTATGTGACTTACAACTGATCAACTTTACAACCACGAGATAGTGCAATAACATTTAACATTTAATAGTAATAGAATTGCAATATGCCTGGCAGTGCAGTACAATTACTCCGCACGGCGCGAGACACAAGTACGATAGTTTTGGCAGGCTGCTGGCAGCATCAACATCTCAGCCAGCTAAATATTCTTTCATTTTGTTTGTTTGAAGTAAAATGTTTCCTAATTTTGCATTGCATTTTGTATTTTTATGTTTTGCTATTGATAAAATGTAACAGTAAAACTTTTTTTATGCCTAGGCTAGTTTGTTGTCAATAACAATATGTTCGGTACAGTACGTAAACAAAAAGAATGTGTTTTGAAATAACATTTTTCCTAATTTTGCCTTGCATTTTGTATTTTTATATGTTTTGCAATTGATAAAATGTAACAGTAAAACTTTTTTTTATGCCTAGTCTGTTGTCGATAATATGTTCGGTACAGCATTTTGTATTTTTATGTTTTGCGATTAATAAAATGTAACAGTAAACTTTGATTATGCCTAGTCTGTTGTCGATAACAATATTTTCGGTACTGTACGTAAACAAAATGTGTTTTGAAACAAAATTTTACCTAATTTTGCCTTGCAATGATTTTAATGTAACCAACAAAAAGTATTTGCAGGTCAAAGATGACAGGACTTTATTCAGTACCCATAGGCCTAGGCTACATTTCCTAACGAAAATTGTAAAAAAAAAAGTTAATGAATATTAAACAACGTAGCTCAAAGATAATAAGATTTTATTCAGTATGCATACGTTTCATAAAGAAAGTCTGATGGTAAAATAATAAAAAGGTTAAAAAATACAATATTAAATATCATACATCAAAGATGACAGGATTTTATTCAGTATGCTTAGGCCTAGGCTACATTTCCCAAAGAAATCAGATAAGATTATAGAAAAGGTTAAAAAATGCTATACAACATAGTTCAAAGATGCTAAGATTATTTCAGTGTGCTAAATATAATATACAATATATATATACAGTAACAAAAATGATATTTAAAGGGTGATATATATATATATATATATATATATTACACAGTATATATATATATATATATATATATATATATATATATATATATATCTTTAAAGGGTAATATATACTGTATATATATAAAGTCTGACTTGCATCCAGATCGGCTTACGACCCGTCTGTTGGAACCAAACTCGGTCGTAAGTCGACGATTACCTGTAACTGGCAGAGATGTTTCTACCTTTATTTTAGTTTTGTATAATTTTTTCATCCATTTTGCATGTTGTGGATTTTTTTTCCAAATCAGTTGTCATCAGAATACCATGGGTCAACATTATCATTTTATCATTTTTGTAAGTGAATTTGTCATATCATGCCCAATTCTCAGATGACATTTGAAATATTTTGTGATTATTGACAAAATATGAAGAAACCTAACAGAAAGCACCTGTCAAATTCATGTTACAGGGAATGTGACAAGTCCTGCTTCTTGCTAAAAGGAGATGAACCAGTAATGCATCATTGCAACTGTAAAATAGTTTATTTTGTGGTACAGTGTTAGTGAATGTGGAGAGTTACAGTAGATAAGTGCTTCATCTTTGTTTTCAGGTGGCCTGAAGCAGGTGTAAGCAATGTCTATTCTGGTGTTGTATCAGCTGTGGAAGGTGGTGCAAGATGTGTAATTGTGGCACATTGGTCTGGGGGCGGAAGTGTTACTCCACTAGTTTTTGCCTGGCCACCAATTCTCATTGCAGCTGGTCTGACTTGGAATCATAACACTCACTGGGTAAATATTTTGTACCTGAGGTACACCTTGTATAATACTGCACTTAGTGGATTACTGGTTGGTTGTAGTCTGGGAGACAGGCAACTTTCATTTTAACATGTAAAGTGTAAAAACTTGTAGATGTTGATGGTGCTGTAGTAGCTTACAGTAGCCTAGAAATCTGATTCTTGATCTGATTCTTCCACAATTGGTGAATATATTGGGAGAAAGTCACTTATTTTAAATCTTCCAAAGGTAGTGAAATTTTATTTTATGTGCTACACATAGATTGAAGAGTGCTGAGGTGATTTAGCTACATGGAAAGAATGAGTGAGAAAAGACTAGCAAAAAGGGTGTTGAAAGCAGAAGTGGATGAAGTGAACTTAAGAGGAAGACCAAGGATGAGATGGATGGCGGAGATGAAAGGCATTGGATGTAAGAGGAATATCTGTTGAATAAGTAAGAGTGGAAACAGTGGAAATGAATGGAGAGTGGTTGTTAATGGAGATGTTGCCTGAAGGTATGTTCTGCTTGTCAGCCCTGTTAATTTCTCAAGTCCAAATATATACCCACTCCACATCCATCCAAAACCCATTCAGTGACCCTTCCATTTTAGTACTTAATGGATGAATATAAGGTCATCCCTGTTCCCTGCCACACTGCTTGGGTCAGAGCCCATACAGCAGGACACAGCACCTTCACATCAAAGGCTGACAAATTACCCCCACTGCTTCATTACATTGTGACAACCACCTTCCCAACCCACATCCACTCAAGAAATATGTATGGAGCCGACAACACAAAACCCCTCTGGGCCACATCATTTCCTCATCCATATACAACCACCTTCCACTCACACCCATCTCTCACCCTCTCCCTGCTGAACAGACATTCCTTTACCATCCAATGTCCCTGTCACCCCATCCAGCCACCATATGTTTTGTCTTCCCCTCAAGATTACTCCATCCACTATGTAGCAAATGTTCCTGTGCATGAGGATATTAGGGTGGCGCTGCCCTTGAATGAGGGCATTATGCCACTTGATTGGAAAAGGGCAGATGTGGTACCAATTCACAAAGGTGAAATAAGGAGACGCCACTGAATTATAGTCAACTATCACTGACCAGCACAATAGTAAAATTATGTGAAAGATCAATGGACCAAATATCTTGAAAAGATGAACATTCTGACAGACAGTCAATTTGGCTTTAGGTGTAGAAAGGCTGTGTCAAACTTTTTAATGTTTTACTTGAGAGTGACTTTGTTTACCTTGACCTAGAGAAGGCATTTGAGAAAATACCTCATAGTCAACTTGTTTGGAAATTGGAGCATGTTGGAGGACAAAGAGGTAAATGATTAGAATGGGTGAAAAAAAAATTGAAGGGAAGATACATGAAGAGTAAAGGATAAGATATCAAGATGGAGAGTAGTAATGTATGGAGTTCCACAAGCTTCAGTGCTTGCACCAATAATGTTTCTTGTCTATATCACTGACATGATGGAAGGAAAAAGCTATGCCAACATGTTTGCAGATGACACAAATATCATGAGAAAAAGGAAAAGGGGAATGGTAGACTATTGCAGAAAGATCTAGACACTTTTTGCATGGACCGACTCAAGAATAGGAAATTAAGTTCAATGCCAAAACCTCCAAAGTACTGGAAATTGGCAATAATGGCAAAAGTACATACATATACCAAAGGCTTTTTCCCCCTTATACAGGAGGTAGTCAAAAAGAAAAAGGCATAGAAACCACTCCCACCCTTTCCATCCCCTACTCCACTCCCCACCACCCTCTTCCCTCCCTCTCATCTTGGCACCTCTTGGATGACGGGTAATCCCTGCATCCAGTACACTGCCCTGGGTCAGAAGCAGTGTTGCAAGACACGGCACATCAATAGCAAGACCACTTCATTTATTCAGTGACCCCCCCCCCCTCTCTGTCCCCTCATGCTGAAAAGGAGAAGACAGGGAGAAATCCCTTCAGGCTGCGTCAATTTATTTCTCATACATACTCCCTCACCCCCATCCTCCATTCCCTCATGCATCACAGCATCATCCATACACAACCCTTCTCCATTCACCCCATCTTCTGTCCTCTTCCGTCCTTCCTCAACAGACATTCCTCTCTTTCATAATGCCCCTTTTACCCCATCCATCCATCTCATCCTAGGTTGCCCCTTCATGTTCACTCCCTTCCTCCTCTGCCTCTTTTACTAGTCTTTCTTCACTCATTCTCTCCATGTGTCCTAGCCATCCTAATACTCTTTCATCAACCTTATCTCCCAACTCCCTTTCCACCCCTGTTCTCCTCCTCACCTCATTTCTCACTCTATCTAGCCTAGTAACCCCTATCATACTTCTCAGACATTTCATCTCAAACACATTTAAACTCCTTCTCTCTTCTTCTTTTATGTTCCATGTTTCTGTCCCATATAGTGCTGTCGGCACAATCACTCCTTCGTGAAGTCATGAATATCATTTCAAATCTGTTTTCACTAGAGAGAAAGCACAATATTGGGACGAAGGAAATGAAAGGCAATCTCCCCCCATGAGCGAGATAATAATAACACAAAAAGAAATAATGGAACATCTATCCAACCAGGAAATCACATGGCCCGGATGGAAATACAAATTGGATTCTAAAAGAATGCAAAGAAGAACTAATGGACAAAATACATAACATAATAAGTTGCTCACTTAAAGAGGGAAAAATACCGAAAGACTGGAAAAATGCTAACATTGTACCAATATGTAAAGGAGGAAACAAGGAAGAACCAACTAACTACAGGCCAGTCTCACTAACAAGCACTATAGCCAAAATTTATGAGAAAATCATCAAGAATAGATGGGTAAAACACCTGGAAGACAATAATATAATAAACCCAAGACAATTCGGGTTCAGACAAGGAAGATCATATACCACAAACTTAATATGTTTCTACTCAAGATTGATAGACATAGTGCAAGAAAGGAATGGATGGGCGGACTGTGCCTTCCTGGACTTACAAAAAGCTTTTGACAAAGTACCACACAAAAAAAAAATATTCAAAAAACCTGGAACATACAGGAGGGATATAAGGGAACCTACTAAAATGGATGGAGGACTTCCTGATTGGTAGAAAGATAGGAGTAGTGCTCAGAGAAAAATATTCAGGTTGAAAAGAGGTGATCAGTGGAGTACTGCAAGGATCTGTATTGGCCCCAATAATGCTTGCTATTTATGTGAATGACATGGATGATGATGTGAAATGTTACATGAGCTTCTTTGCAGACAATGCCAAACTGTAAAGGAAAGTAAAAACTGATAAGGATAGCATATCACTGCTGGAAGACCTGAATAAGGTATGGAACTGGAGTCAGAAATGGGAAGTGGACTTCAATATTAACCTCTTCACTCCGGGGCACATCGCACGTCTGGCAGCATTAGCTGCCCGAAGTGCGATGTTGTGTCATAATAATCGCATTATAAAAAATAAAGTCAGTGCTCAATAGTTCGTTCTCTTTCACCCGTGTATTTTGATAACCATAGAAAATTGATGGAGCCAGTTTAGAGAGAATGGAAATTACGTAGGTACGACTACAATAAATATAATCAAGATGCCGACGTCGGCATCATCGAGTACCCACTCTTGCTCCTCATGCCGCCTACGTAGGCGTCACCGTATGGAAGTGGTTAACAAGCGTAGCACAATGGAGTTTTGAAAAAGCAAAAATAGAAAATCAGGACAATATAAAATTGGAACCAAGGAGGTAAAGAAGGAGAGATCCGAAAAAAAATTGGATGTAATTATCTCAAACAATTTGTCCTATGACAAACAGATAAACAAAATTGTCGGAGAATTCTACAACTTGCTAAGATCAATAAAAGTGGCATTTACATATTTGGACAAAGAAATTATTAAAAAAAATATCAGTCACACTGATAAGGCCTAGACTAGAATATGCGGCGACATTGTGGTCACCCAGTATCAAAAGGAATATAAAGAAAATAGAAAGAATCCAGAGAACAGCAACAAAAATGGCCCCTGCACTTGCAAACTTGTCATACGAGGAGAGATTGGCTAAACTGGAGTTACCTACTGACCATCTACAGAATCATGAAAGGCACAGAAATACTCGATAGAGAGGACTTGTTAAACTGGGACAGCAGAAGCACAAGAGGACATGAAAATAAAATAAATAAACATAGCTACAGAAGAGATTTGAAGAAAAACAGTTTTCCACATACAGTGGTGGACACTTGGAACAAACTGGACAAAAAAAAATAGTGTGCACAAAAACCATTCATGAGTTTAAGAGCAAACTAGACACTGTGAGATACAAAGGCGGGACACCACAAGCATAGCTCCCCTTCCCACAAAATACTACTAGGTAAATGTACTTTTGAACATTTTTCACATATTTTAGCTATTGTTTTGTAAGGGAGACTGGTCTATAGTTTGTTGGGTCTTCCTTATCTCTACCTTTATATATTGGTAAATATTTGTATTTTTTACAATCTTGTGGTACCTTCCCTTCTTTGAGTGAGTATTCAATTATATTGTATATTTTGTCTGTTAGTTAATCTATACATTCCTTTAGTATCCAATTTGCAATGCCATCTGAACCATGTGATTTTCTAACATCAAGGTTTATTTGATCCCTTATTTCTTTCTGTGTCACAGTTATTTCTTTCAATGGGGGGATCTTTCTGTCTGTCCTTTATTCCAGTTTTGTGTATTTTCAATTGTTAATACAGATTTAATTTTTTTTTTATAATTTTAGCCATTTCTACATCTTCTATGTATTCAGCATTCACTTGATGCAGTTTCACTATTTCTTGTTTATTTGTTTATTTACCATTTACATACCTGTAGAATAGTTTAGGTTGGTCCTTACATTTGTATGTTATGTCTTTATCATCTTTTCTTCCCTGCATATTTTTACATATTCATTCCTTAGTTTGATATATATTCACCACTTACCCTTTTTTTTTTTTTTTTTCCTTTTCCATGTTTTCCAAGCTTTGTCCCTTCTATCTTTAGCCTTACTACATTTTTTGTTGTACCAGCTCTTAATCTACACCCTTTCCTGCTTCTACTTTGGTACTTATTTATATATTCCTCCTTTATAAATTTCTTTTAATATATTCCATTTCTCTTCAATCTTTGTTTCTTCATTTAAGAAGTCTTCCTAATTTACCCTTTTAATGAATTTTTTGAGTTTCTCAAAATCCATTTTATTGTACATTTATCTTTTCTGTGATTCTCATTTCTTCCCAAATCAATTTCTTATTTTAGTTCAAACTCTATTAGTATGTGGTCACTCTTCCCAATTGGTGTCTTGTATTCCATTTTCTCTACAATTTCAGGCTCTGACATAAATATTAAGTCTAGTCTCAGTGATTCTTCATTGTTTCTATATCTGGTATTTTCCTTTGCTGATTAAGTTGTTTTGTATTCAATGGTCATATCCAGTAGTATGTTTCCTCAAAGGTCTTCTGCACCTTTGACTGTCATCTCTTCCCAACATATTTCTTTAGAGTTAAAGTCACCCATAATTACTATGTTTCCTCTTTTCAGTAATTCATTTAATGCATGTGTTGTGTCTTCCAACATTTTGGAATAATCATTCTTTGTCCAAAAATATGTTTTTGGGGGCACATAATTACTACAAATTTTCTACTTTCCATAGCACTATTTTAAACTTTTATCATAATTCCACATTATTTTTTCCTTCTATTATCATTGTCACATATAAGCCTTTCATAGTCAAAAACATGACTCCTCCACCTTGTTTTTCTTTCCTATTCATGCAAAGGTTGTATAAACCTTGTCCCACAGTATTGAGTGGTAGTGGACCTTTTAATTTCGTCTCCACTATTCCCATTATATCCAGTTTCTCTTCTGCCAGATAGTCGTTTAATTCTTTTAGTCCTGAAATCATGGCATCTATGTTGGTATACATTATTTTTAATTTTTTCCTTTCTCCTCCTTTTTTGTTTATTGTGTTTCTTTTTTATATATATACCATTTTCTCAGCCTCAGGTCTAGTACTCTTCAAAAAACTCGTTCTTTTCAGTCTCAGTTCTTCTCTCGGTTTTTTCATTTGCTTCGTTGGAGTGATTGTGTTGATAGCACTGTATAGGGTAGAAACGTGGAAGATAGGAGAGGAAGGGAGGAGGAGTTTGAATGTGTTTGAGATGAGGTGCCTGAGAAGTATGATAGGGGTTACTAGGCTGGGTAGAGTGAGAAACGAGGAGGAGACTGGGGGTTGGAAAGGGAGTTGGGAGATAGAGTTGATGAAAAGAGTATTGGGATGGTTTGGACACATGGAAAGAATTAGTGAAGAAATATTAGTGAAAGAGGTGTGGAAGGCAGAGGTGGATGAAGTGAACATGAGGGGGCAACCAAGGATGAGATGGATGGTTGGGGTGGGGCATTGGGAAAGAGGGGAATGTCTGTTGAGGAAGGATGGGAGAAGACAGAAGAGAGAGGTGAATGGAGAATGATTGTGTATGGATAATGCTGTGATGTCTGGAAGGGAGTAGTTGTTGATGAGGTGAGGGAGTATGTGTGAATATTTTGATGCAGCCCGAAAGGATGGGGATGGAGATTGGGGGGGGGGGGGGTTGCCAATTAAATGAAGTGACCTTGCTGTGTCTTGCTACACTGCTTCTGACCCAGGGTAGTGGGTGAGATGCAGGGATAACCTGTCATCCAGGAGGAGCCAGGATAAAAGGGAGGGAGGAGGGTGAATGAGAGTGGAGTATGTCGGGATGGAATGAGTGGGAGTGGCTTTTATGCCTTTGTTTTTTGGCTACCTCCCTTATAAGTGGGAAATAGACATTAGCTTAGGTGAGCACTTTGATGTTATATTTTGGATTTGATGTAGGGGAGATCACTTTAAAAGAAGGTGAATAGTGTAGGAGTGGATGAAAGTATGACATGGCCTTAAAGGATTTTCTTTTTATATACCCTTTGAGATAGTGAAGAAAAGGGGTGGAAATCACCTTGTAATGAAGTGGTAAGGGTAAACCAACTCTGGCTGTTGGGCCCTGCTGTGTCATACTGCATTGCATTCAACCAGAGTGCTGTGATTGGAAAAGTATGGTTTTCTCCATAAAGAGCTGAAATTAGAGAGATATTGAATGGGATTTAATATGTATGTAGTGGGTGTGTGGTTTGACTGGAACACTTCCTTCATAAGGAGAGCTGACAGCTAGCACCTGTTCTCCTCCTATTACTATGAGCTGGTGACAAAGAAACAGTTTCACATTAATTCAACACAGACAACAGTCCAAAGTTTATTCCCAGAAAGATCAACAAGACGACCTAAGGACCATTGCCAGCCACAATGTGCTGCAAAGATCTAGTGAGTGAAACTCGAGGCAACCATTATTATTATATATAGAATGCTGAGTTTCTTTACATACTTTTATTACCATCATTATGACTTGCAGGATTTTGTTCACTCATCCCTGAGTACATTATTGGACATCCATCTGATCCAAACGGGTGAAAGTGGTATTGGTGCAGCATTGGTTGAGCTTGGTCGCTGTGAAACCTGGCTGACTCGTCTTTGTAAGGGACAGGCCACTACAGATGTGACTGACCTACCATCTACACCAGGATCAACATCATATCAACTTCTGGCAGATCCAGATATGGTGAACCTGGAAAATATGACTGCTGAAGTGTTTTCTGTAAGTAGCCCTACTTCATCACAAAGAATGTTACATAGGAATGAAGTCAAAATAAGAAAATTGTTTAGGTTTATTGAAGGGTGCATGCTTGCTTATCTACATATAAATAGTTTTAGATTAAAAAAAATTATGAAATGGTATCAAGAAAGAAAAAGGATAAGGTCAGTAGAGATTTCCAACCAGAACATAAAAATTTGGATCTTTTGAATGTGCATGGGTGTGGTACAGATGAGCCCTTGGTATATAAGTAGAAAGACAATACCAAGCTATCTGACAACGTTAATATTCAGTTGGGAAGTGGTGAATTCAAACTTTTGAGAAAAAAAATTGAAAAAAAAAAATGAAAGGGTAGGTTAGCATATTTTATGCCTTTGTGCCCTGTGGTGGGGGGAAGAAAGAATTCTACCACTAACTTTCCCATGTGGGTCATAAAAGGCAACTAAAGTAGGACATGGTGATGGGACTAGGTATCCTGCACTTTGTAACTTTCCTATGAGAAATCAAGACATAAAAGGATCTGAGAGATTTCCAACCAGAACCCAAAAATTTGGGTCTTTTGAATGTGCACGGGTGTGGTACAGATGAGAGTAAAAGGGAAGAGAGAAGTAGCATGTTTATGAGAAGGAAGATAGATGTGTTGGCTTGAAGTGAAACCAAGATTAAAAGAAGGGGTAATTTTGAGTTTGAGAGTGTGGTGGGGAATGTATCAGGAGTGAGGAGAGGACGAGGGAGGGAAGGGGTGTCTCTACAAGTAAGTGAAGAGAAAGAAAAGTGTGTGGTAGAGTGGAAGGAAATTTCTTCAAAGTTAATATGGATGAAGGTGAAACTGGGAAAGGAGATGTGGGTCTTTGTAAGAGCATATGGTCCTGGCAGTGAGGAGAGGATGATGGAAGGAAGGGGTGGCTTTACTAGTAAGTGAGGAGATAGGAAAGTGTGTGGTAGAGAGATAGGAAAGTATGTGGTAGAATGGAAGGAAATTTCTTCAAAGTTAGTGTGAATAAAACTGGGAAGGGAGATGTGGGTCTTTATAAGAGCATATGGTCCAGGTAGTAAGGAGAGGATGAGGGAGGGAAGGGGTGGCTTTACTAGCAAGTGAGGGTATAGGAAAGCATGTGGTGGAGTGGAAGGAAATTTCTTTAAGGTTAATGTGGATGAAGGTGAAATTGGGATGGGAAATGTGGATATTTGTAAGCATATATGGGCCTGATATTAAGAAGAGTGTTGATGAATAGGAAGCTTTTTGGATAGATTTAAACGAGTACTTAGAGAGTTTTGGGAGGAATGTCAGTGTAATGGTATTGGTTGATATCAATGCTAGAGTAGGGGATGAACCAATAGATAGAGTGGTAGAGAAGTTTTAAGTGCCAGATAAATATTATAATGGAAAGTTGATGGAGATATGTTTAGAGAGTTGATTGTAGCTAATACAGCATTTAACCTCTTTCATATGATGATGCCTATGTAGGTGACATGAAGTGTGAGTGGGTATACAAGGATGCCAACATTAGTGTCCTGATTATAATTAGTTTTTAGTTGTAGCTGAGTGACCCTGAATTCTGTGAACTGGCTTGATTGTGATTTCTGTGTTTATCATTTCTTAGAGTGAAAGAGAACAAATTGGCAGTGACTTTGTATTTTATAATGCAGGTATTGTGATGCATCATCAAATCATTGTACATCAGGCATCCAGTACAGTGCATGAAAATTTTATTTGTATTGAAGAGGTTAAGAAAGTGTAGCTGAGTGACCCCGAATTCTGTGAACTAGCTTGATTGCATTTTCTGTGTTTATCATAACTTAGAGTGAAAGAGAACAAGTAAATTGGCAGTGACTTTATATTCTATAATGTAGATATGTGATGCATCATTAAATCATCATACATCAGGCATCTGATACTGTGCATGAGAATTTACAAAGGAGGAGCATGCTGACAGGAGACCTTTTGGTCCATAACTAGGTCGGAAAAAAAAACATAATGATAAATAGATAAGTAAAAAATATAATAACATAATAATAAAATAAATAATTGCATAGGTATAGTTAAATAATAAACAAACAGGTAAATAGTAAATAATAATAAATTGACAGATAAATTATAAGAAATGAAAATCAAACAACAATAAACAGACAATAACAAACAAATAATATAAAATAAATGGCAGGCATTACAGCATCTTGCTTAGGTGTTTATCCAAACAAATTTTAAAGCTTTGAACTGAATTACATTGCACTGCCTCTGCAGGAAGTTTATTCCATTCATCAAATACATGTGGTTGGTGAAGTTCTTTGTACCTATTTCCAAATTAAATCTATTTCCTGATAGTTTGAGCCTTATTTCTTTTCAGATTCTTATTCAGTGTGAAAATTTTGTCAATTTGGATGTTGCCAATTCCCTTTAGAATCTTAAAGCCCTGTATCAAGTCACCTCTGAGTCTACGTTTTTTTAGGGAAAACAGATTCATGTTTTAGTCAATTTTCGTATGATTTATTTTTGTTATTAGGAATCAGTTTTGTAGCTTGCTGTTGTACTTTTTCCAATCTGTCAATGTCTTTAATGAGATTTGGTGACCATACAGAAACAGTATATTCCAAATGTGGACAAACTAATGATTTATATAGGTTGTTAATGAGAGATGGACTTGTGAAATCAAAAGATCATCCAATTAGTCATAGAATCTTATTTGCTTTCTCAGAGGCTGCAATACACTGCTTAGATGATTTGAGATTGTTACTGATAAATACACCAAGATCTTTTTCACTATCCACTTTTGTTAACGAATTTCCAAATAACTTGTAATCGTACTTACTGTTATTTTCATCTATGTGCATAACCTTGTATTTACTTGTGTTAAATTTCATTAGCCACTTTTCAGACCATTGCTATAGTTTATCTAAATCTTGAATATCTAATTGATTTAAGTGATTATTAACTATTCTGCACAGTTTTGTATCAGCAAATTTGGAGACAATAGATTTTAGTCCATGGTCTGTATCATTTATATATACTAAGGATAGAAGTGGTCCAAGAACGTAACCCTGAGGAACTCCATTTGTAACATTTTTCCATCTAGAAGTTTTGCCATTTAGAACAACTCTATGTTTTCGATTATTCAACCAATTACTAGTCCAATTTAATAGGCTACCACTTATTCTGTGTGAAGCTAATCTAGTAAGTAGTCTTTCATGGGGGACAGTATCAAAAGCTTTTGCTTTTGTCATAATTCAAGATGACTGTGTTAGAATTTGAGTAAGTTAGTCATGCAAGAATGTTTCCATCTGAATCCATGCTGGCTATCATTTATCAAACAGTTACTTTCTAAATGGTGTTCGATAGCATCTCTAATGATATTTTCCATCATTTTCCTACAATTGAAGTGAAGCTTATAGGTCTGTAATTATTTGTTTTCTTTTTTGTCACCTTTTTTGAATATGGGAGTAATGGTAGCTAGCTTCCATTCTCTTGGGACATCTCTGGATATGATGGATTTCTTGAAAATAATTTCTAATGGAACAACAGTCGCATTTTTTAATTCCTTTAAGATTCTTGGATGCCAACCATCAGGCCCTGGTGTTTTATTAACTTTGAGATTTTCTTTCAATTTTTTCTTTTGTTATATTTACCATAGTAAGTTCACCCTAGACTTTTCACAGGTTTCAGTATGGATTTCATTTTGAGGTGTTTCGCTTACGAATACTGAGCTAAAATAATTGTTTGAAATATCACACATTCCTTCTCTTTGGATTTATCACCAATATTTATTTTGTATTGTCTTTTTTTTTTTGTCTTTTTTAAATCCCTCTGTATTATTACATAACTTTGACAGTCATTAACTATGCCCAAGCACTTGTATTTCTTATAAGCATGTCTCTTTTTAGCAATACTTTTTTTCAGTTTCTTTGTCAAGCCATTTTGGGTGAGCCTGTCCTTAAATGGGATATAAGTATAAATCATCTTAGTAAGCATATTTTGAAATATTTCCCACATAATTTTTTGGTGGAAAGTAAGTTGAGAGTAGTTGATAGGTGGAGAAAGAAAAAAAGGTGAAAAGGTAGAGAGGTTCATTGAGTGAACTGTTTAAATGAGAAGAAAAAGGAGCAGGAGTACAAGGAGAAGCTGAAAGAGGTGTAGGAGGTGGTGAAGGATAAAGTAAAGGTAGGAGTGGAAGAGGAATGGGTTATTTCAAGGAGGGAGTCACAAAGTGTGCAAAGATGGTATATGGAACAAGGAGAATGGGAGAGAATATGGGGAAGGGTAGCGAGTGGTGGGATGAAGAAATGGAGAAAATAGTAGAAGACAAGAAGCAAATATTGAAGAATTGGTAGGAAAGTAGGAAAATAGAAACATGTGAGAGGTACAAAGAAAAAGAAAGAGAAGGAAAATATAAGATAAAGGAAGTTAAAAAGGAGAGGAGGTAACTGGGGATATGACATAATATTTTGGAAGTAATAAAAAGATATTTTGGAAGGAAGTTAACCTCTTCCATACAATGACACCTACATAGGCATCATGAGGCATAAGTGGGTATACAAGGATGCTAGCATTGGCATCTTGGTTATATTTATTTTGTAGTTGTAGCTGAGTAACCCCTGAATTCTGTGTTTATTATTTCTCAGTGAAAGTGAATGAGTAATACAGCAATGACTTTATATTTTAAAATGCAAGTATTGTAATGCATCAATCATCATACCTCAGGTATCAAATGCTGGGCGCAAGAATTTGACTTGAATTGAAGAGGTTAAGAGAGGAAGGGGAGTTGAGTCAAGCAGAGAAGAAAAGGAAAAAGCAGCACATGGACAGATGTTAATGGAGGAGGAGGCAGTAAAGGGAAGAAGATGGACTGAGTATTTTAGAGAACTATTGAATGTGGATGGGGATAGGGAGAGATTGGTGGTAACAGTGGGAGGCACCAAGAAAATGACAGTTATGGGAGAGGAAAATGGAGGAGAAATAAGAGAAGATGAGGTACAAGTAGTTATGAAAATGATGGGACCAGGTAAGGCACCTGGGTTAGATGGATGTCATACAGAGTGTCTGAAGAAGGGAGGTACATTAATAGTGGACTGGCTAGTGAGGCTATTTAATGTGTGTCTAAGGTAGGGTAAGTGCCAGAAAGGAAAAGGAGACAGATGTGATTGTAGTAGTTTTAGAGTGATCAGTTTGTTGAATGTAGTTGGGAGGGTTTTAATTGAGAGGAATAGGAGAGGAACCAAGGTATTAATTGATGAGCAATGTGGCTTCAGGAAAGGTAGGGGTTGTGTGGATCAGATTTCTGTGGTAAAGCAGATATATGAGAAAGCTTTAAGAAAAGGTAAGGATTTATTTAGGGCCTTTATAGATTTGGAGAAGGCTTATGACATTGTAGTCAGTAAGGCACTTGTGGGAGATATTGCAGATATATGGGATAGGGGGAAGGCAGTTAAGGGCAGTCAATATTTTTTATGAGAGTAGTGCCTGTGTTAGAATCAGGAATGAAGAGAGTGAGTGGTTTGAGGTAAAGGTAGGGCTGTGTCATGTACTTATGGCTGCTCAGTGTGTACATGGAAGGGGTGGTGCAGGAGGTAAATGCAAAGGAAATGGGCAGGAGACTAGAGATGGTTTGTTATCACCTCTTTTGATGTCTTGTGTGCACACGCACGCGCACACAAAAAAGGATAACTATAGAAGATATCAGAAAAAGAATACCTTCCCACACAGAGTACTGGATACCTGGAATAACTTAGATAAAGAAACAGTGTATGCAAATACTATTCAAGATTTTAAGAAAAAACTTAATGCTGAAAGATACAAAGACAGATCACCACGAGCATAGCTCCCTTCCCCTATAATACAACTAGGTAAATACACATATAGAACAAGCAGAACTCCATCTTCAGACCAACTCTGAAGATATTCTCCATTGTCACAGATCCTCGAAGGGACCTATTATTCCTAGTGACCTGAGGATCAGACTTTTCAGCCAACACCCAGAACTGAACAATAGATTGTGGTACTCCCCAAGGTAGGCGTAGCTCCTCTTGGGGATCGGTGCCACCTGCGTAGAGCCAGTGGCCAGGGGTGGTTGCTGCTGTTTGGCCCCCAACTCTTGGGGTTGGGGGGTGGTCCCACGACGTAGACGCTGCAGCTCCATTAACCCCTTCCATACAGTGCCGCACACGTAGGCGTCATGAGGAGCAAGTGGATTCGCGACGCTGCCATATCGGCGTCTTGATTATATTTATTGTAGTCGCCCCTGTGTTTTTACATTCTTCCAAATGTGCCCTGAATCCCATTCTCTGTGGTTTTCAAAATTCGCGGGTGAAAGAGAGAACGATCGATATAAGCGGTGACTATATTTTATGATGCGAGTATTATTACGACACGTACGGCTGGCATTGGCTGCTGCCCGCGAGATTTAAGTCCGTAGTGAAGTGGTTAACACACTGAAAGACAACACACTGCTGCATGCCAGACCCCCTGATATCCACCCTTCTGAATCCTCTCTCCCACGAAAGGACAGAGTCCACTTGGCCAGACTGCGGTGCGGTCACCACCCAGCACTTCTAAGCTACCAGAAGAGGCTGGATGACCGCATTGTGAACAGCTGCCCAGGATGTAACACTTCACCCCATACCATACAACACATAATGGAAGACTGCATTATACACAATCATGCACGCAAACAACACAACATACGCTCTATAAAGGATTTGTGGGAAAACCCAGTTTCGGCTATGGCATTCCTTGGGGAGACGGGACTGCTCAGACAGACAGTCTAGGGAACGACAACAACAACAACAACTGAACAATAGAAGCTGCCAGCATTTCAGAAAAATGCCCTGACACCTGCATTGGACAAAAAACTACACTACTTGACTACAGTGAAGAAGTGCAACTATCTGGTGCCTGATGATGTCACTCCAAACTGACACAACAAACCATTTTGTTATATTTTTTCCCAATATATATATGGTAACCTTTGTAAATATGTAAAATCTGGCAGCCCCCCTGAGGTTACTCCAGAGATTGCATTGTATGTAGAAATGAGAAAGAATATTGGAATCAGTAAAGAAAAGACATTGCTCAGCCTTTGCTTCCCCAACAATCAGACTTTGTCTCTCCCAATAATGTAGATAGAATTACACATCTACATTGGCAGCAGAAATGGGTTCTAAAACAACAACTCTATGACAGTGGCTCTGTGCACTTTTCTGAGCACTACTCTCATTTTTCTACCATGCAGGAAATCCTCCATCCAATTTAGTAGGTTACCTTGTATCCCTCCTATGTGTTCCAATTTTTAAAATAATTTTTTGTGTAGTACTTTGTCAAAGGCTTTATGTAAGTCTAGGAAAGCACAACCAGTCCATTCATCCCTTTCTTATATCTATTAGTCTTGAATAGAAACAGATTGAATTTGTAGCACATGATCTTCCCTGTCTAAATCCAAATTGTCTTGAGTTTATTGTTTTCTTCCAGATGTTTTATCCATCTATTCTTCATAATGTTTTCACAAATTTTGGCTACAGTGCTTGTAATGGAGACCATAGTGTAATTAGTTGGTTCTTTGTTTTCTCCTTTATATATTAGTACAATGTTGGCATTTTTCCAACCTTTTGGTATTTTTCCTTTTTGAGTAACTTATTATGTTGCATATTTTGTCCATTAGTTCTTCTTTACATCCTTTTAGAATACAATTTGCAATTCCGTCGGGGCCATGTGATTTCCTAACATCAAGGTTCGTTAACTGCTCCATTATTTCTTTTTGTGTTATTGTTATTTCCCTAATGGGGGAGATCACACTTCACTTCCTTTGTCCCAATGCTGTACTTTTTCTCTAGTGAAAACCGACTTGAAGTGATTGTTCATGATTTCAGCCATTTTTACATCTGTGTATTATGTATTTTCATGGGTTAGTTTCACCATTTACTGTTTATTTTTAAGTTTACCATTCACATATCTATAGAATAGTTTGGGTTGATCTTTACATTTTTCTATGATGTATTTTTGCTGGTTTATTTTATTTTTTTTCCAATCTTTGCACTTTTACATATTAATTTCTATGGTTGATATATATTTGACATTTTCCAGGTTTTTTTATCTTTTCTCCATCTTTTCCAAGCTTTATCTCTTCTATCTTTTGCTTCACAGCATCTTCTATTGAATCAGCATTTAATGTACACCTTTTCCTGTTTCTGTCTTGGTACGTATTTATTCACTCTTTCATTATAAGTTTCCATCAAGATCATCCATTTCTCTTCCTCTTTTGTCTCTTCAATGTAGAATCTTTCCCAATTTGCATTTTGAAAGAATTTCTTGTTTCCCAAAGTCTGTTTTGTTGTACATCAATCTTCCTTTCCTGTATTTCTCATTTCTCTCCATATATATTTCTTCCTTTAGTTCAGCCTCTATTAATATGTGGTCACTGTTTCCAAATAGTATTTGTATTCAATTTTACCCACAATTTCAGATTCTGTTGTAAATATTAAATCCAGTCTCAATAGTTCCTTATTGCTTCTGTATATGGTATTTTCATTTACCCGTTGTGTCATTGTATGCTCTATGGTCATGTCAAGTATTTTCTCATTTCTCTCCATACATATTTCTTCCTTTAGTTCAGCCTCTATTAATATGTGGTCACTCCAAATGGTATCTTGTATTCAATTTTACCCACAATTTCAGATTCTGTTGTAAATATTAAATCCAGTCTCAACAGTTCCTCATTACTTCTGTATCTGGTATTTTCATTTACCCATTGTGTCATTGTATGCTCTATGGTCATGTCAAGTAATACATTTCCCCATAGATCCTCTCCACTTTTCACTGTCATCTCTTCCCAACAGATTTCTTTGCAGTTAAAATCACCCATAAGTACCAGGTTACCTCCATCCTTTAGTATCTCATTTAATGAATGCCTTGTCTCTTCTAACATTTTTTATCTCTCGCCCTCTTTCCAAGAGCCCATTTTTGGGGGCACATAAATCACCACAAACTTTCTACTTTTCATGTCACAATCTTCAACTTTTATCATGATCATATCCACACTGTTTTTACCCATTGTAACTTTCATCACATTTAAGTTTTTCTTGGCCAAGAACATGATTCCTCCACCCTGTTTCTTGTTTCTGTTTTTAATCCAATAATTGTATAGCCCATGTCCAACACTATTAGGTGGTATTGGACCCTTAATTTCATCTCTGCAATTCCCATTATGTCTGGTTTTTCATCTGAAAGGTTATCATTTAGTTCATTGAATCCTGAGATTAATCTGTCTATGTTAGTATAGTCCATTTTTAATTTTTTTCCTTCTCCATCCTGTTTTTTTTTTTTTTTTTTTTTTTTTTTTTTTTTTTTCCACTTGATGTACCATTTTCTCAGCCTCATGTCTGTGACCCTTCAATAGAACTCCTTGCTTTCTGTCTCCATTCTCTTTGCATTTTTTTTTTTTCCCTTAGGTTGACCTCTTAGTGTCTTCTCTCTCTTTCCTCAACATTCATTTCTATTTTTATTCATTGTTGTAATGTTCATTCTTTGCTAACTTGCTTGTTTTTGCTAATATATCTTCTACCATTTGTGATCTTAGTTTTATCTTTAGAGGTCAGTTTCTTTCTTTAGAATATTGTCCAGGCCATGTTTTCCCTTTAATCCATATACCCCAATACACTTTTTCCTATCCACTGTATCTCTGACCCAATTTGCTTTTTCTATGATTACTTGAATAATTGTGTCCTTTGCATTTTCCTGTATCTGTTGTTGTACTATTTCTTTAAAGGCTATTTCTTTGTTTTCTCTGTTTTCATTCCATTTCTTAATCTTCAGCAAAGTTTCCTCATCTAAGTTTTCTTCAGTTCTTGTAGACATTGCCTGTATTTCGTTATTTACTTTTTTTTTTTTTTTTTTTTTAAGGTGTTGTCATTCCCTAGATTGTCCAAGCAGTCCTGTCGCCCCAAGGAATGCCATGGCCGGAACATGGTTTTCCCACAAATCCTTTATAAAGTGTATGTTGTGCTGTTTGCATTTGTGATTGTGTATAATACAGTCTCCATTATATGTTGAATATTATGGGGTGAAGTGTTACATCCTGGGCATCCAGCCTCTTCTGGTAGCTTATAAGGGCTGGGTGGTGGCTGCACTTCAGTCTGGCCAGGTGGACTCTGTCCTTTTGTGAGAGAGAGGATTCAGAGTGATGGATATCAAGGGGTCTGGCTTGCAGCAATGTGTTGTCTTTTAGTGTGTTAATGGAGCAGTGATATGATTATGAATATGTTTCCGGAGGCTGGTATTTGGTGGTTGTGGAGGAAGAGAAGAATTTATTTGTGTGTGATATAGGTTATTTGGGTGTATTTTTTATGTTTCTTGTTATGTGTGGGTGTTCTGCTATGTAGTGTATTTACCTAGTTGTAATATACGGGAGGGGAGCTATGCTCGTGGTGACCCGTCTTTGTATCTCTCCGCATCAAGTTTTATCTTAAAATCTTGTATAGTGTTTGCACATACTGTTTTGTTGTCTAATTTGTTCCATGTATTAATCGCTCTGTGTGGGAAACTGTTCCTTTTCAAGTTTTTTCTATATCTTTTTTCAGTTTTTTTCTGTGTCCTCTCATTTTACCGTTGTCCCACACTAACAGGTCATTCCTGTCTAAAACTTCCATTCCTTTCATTATTCTGTAGATAGTCAGCAAATCTCCTCTTTCTCTTCTTTGTTCCAGAGTTGGTAGGTTCAGTTTGGATAGTCTTTGCTCATATGTTAGTTCGGCGAGAGTCGGTGCTAGTTTGGTTGTCACTCTTTGTAATCTTTCTAGTTTCTTAATATTGTTTTTGGTACTAGTGGATGTGCTGTGTTTGTGGAGGCTGCAGCAAGTGTTTGTGTGTTTCTCATGTCAAGGAAATGCTTGACTTTGAGGACTTTTGTTTCATGTGTAGATGGTCTGTAGGTGTTGTATTTGTGCAGCCTGTGATTGTTTTTAGGGCTTTGTTTTGTATGGTCTGAAGGGTGTTGAGGTGTGTCTCACTGAGATTAGGTGCTCATGCAGGACTTATAATTCATCACTGAGTGTATGCATTTTTCTTCTTCTTCTGTCCAAATGTTGTTCCAGTGATTAATTTCAGTGCAATAAGTCTTTGTGTGCATTTATTTTTAATGATGTGTTATGTGAATGACATGGATGTATTGTATGTTACACCAAGAATTTTTGGTGTGTATTTACCTAGTTGTATCGTATGGGAAGAGGAACTACGCTCATAGTGTCCTGCCTTTGTATCTCGCAGTGTCTAGTTTGCTGTTAAACTCATGAATGGCTTTTGTGCACACTATTTTTTGTCCAGTTTGTTCCAAGTGTCCACCACTCTATGTGGAAAACTGTTTTTCTTTAAATCTCTTCTATAACTGTTTTTTTTTATTTTCTTTCCATGTCCTTCTATGCTTCTCCTGTCCCAGTTTAACAAGTCCTCTATATCGAGTATTTCTGTGCCCTTCATGATTCTGTAGATGGTCAGTAGGTTGCCTCTCTTCATTCCTCCAGAGTCGATAACTCCAGTTTAGCCAATCTCACCTCATATGACAAGTTTGCAAATGCAGGGGCCATTTTTGTGGCTGGTTTCTGAATTCTTTCTATTTTCTTTATATTCTTTTTGGTACTAGGTGACCACAATGTCGCCGCAGTGTGACCAATATTTTTTTGATAATTTCTTCACCCAAATATGTAAATGCCACTTTTATTGATCTTAACAAGTTATAGGATTCTCCGACAATTTTGTTTATCTGTTTATCATCGGACAAGTCATTTGAGATAATTACACCCAAATCTTTTTTGGATCTCTCCTTCTTTACCTCCTTCGTTCCAATTTTATATTGTCCTGATTTTCTATTTTTGCTTTTTCAAAACTCCATTATGCTACACTTGTTAATATTGAAGTCCACTTCACATTTCTGACTCCAGTTCCATACCTTATTCAGGTCTTTCTGTAGTGATTCACAATCCTTTTCAGTTTTTACTTTCCTTAACAATTTAGCATCGTCTGCAAAGAAGCTCATGTAACATTGCACATCATAATCCACGTCATTCACATAAATAGCAAACATTATTGGATCCAATACAGATCCTTGTGGAACTCCACTGATCACCTCTTTCCAACCTGAATATTTTTTTCTGAGCACTACTCTCATCTTTATACCAATCAGGAAGTCCTCCATCCATTTTAGTAGGTTCCCTTGTATCCCTCCTATATGCTTTTTTTTTTTTCTACTTTGTCAAAAGCTTTTTGTAAGTCCAGGAAGGCACAATCAGCCCATCCATTCCTTTCTTGCACTATGTCTATTAATCTTGAGTAAAAACATATAAGTTTGTGGTACATGATCTTCCTTGTCTGAACCCAAATTGTCTTGGGTTTATTATATTTTCTTCCAATTGTTATACCCATCTATTCTTGATGATTTTCTCACAAATTTTGGCTACAGTGCTTGTTAGTGAGACCGGTCTATAGTTAGTTGGTTCTTCCTTATTTCCTCCTTTATATATTGGTACAATGTTAGCATTTTTCCAGTCTTTTGGTATTTTTCCCTTTTTAAAGTGAGCAACTTATTTATATATTTTGTCCATTAGTTCTTTGCATTCTTTTAGAATCCAGTTTACAATTCTGTCTGGGCCATGTGATTTCCTGATGTCAAGGTTTGATAGATGTTCCATCATTTCTTTTTGTGTTATTATTATCTCACTCATAGGGGGAGATCGCCTTTCATTTCCCAGGTCCCAGTATTGTGCTCTCACTCTAGTGAAATCAGACTTGAAGTGATTATTCATGACTATTTCTAATTCTTCTGTGTATTCTATATTTGCTTGATGTAGTTTCACCATTTCCTGTTTATTTTTAAGTTTACCATTCATGTATTGATAGAATAGCTTGGGTTGCTCTTTGCATTTATCTATAATGTCCTTTTCATGGTTCCTTTTTTCCTCTCTTCACACTTTTACATACTCATTTTTTATAGTTTATATATACTTGCCATTTTCCAGTTTTTTTTTTTTTTTTTTTTTTTTTTTTTCCATCTTTTCCAAGCTTTGTTCCTTCTATCTTTTGCCTCACTGCATCTTTTGTTGAACCAGCATTTAATATACACTCTGTCTAGCTTCTGTCTTGGTACATGCCTATTCACTCCTTCATTGTAATTTTCCATCAAGATATCCCATTTCTCTTCCAGTTTTGTCTCTTCCATGTAAAATTTTTCCTAATTTGCATTCTGAAGGAATTTCTTCAGTTTTCCAAAGTCCGTTTTGCTCTACATCAATCTTCCTTTCCTATGCTTTCATTTCTCTCCATGTATATTCCTTTAGTTCAGTCTCAATGAGTATATGGTCACTCCAATTGGTGACTTGTATTAGATTTTATCCACAATTTCAGGTTCTGTTGTGAATATTAAACCTAGTCTTGACGGCTCATTATTTCTGTATCTGGTGTTTTCACTGACCCACTGAGTCATTGTATATTCCATGGTCATGTCCAGTAATACATTACCCAACAAATCTTCGCCTTTCACTGTCATGTCCTGCCAACAAATTTCTCTGTTATTAAAGTCCCCCATAATTGTGTTTAAGCTGTAAAATAATTCATTAGTTTACACAAAAAATGTGGCCTCAAGAAAGCAAAATGTCCGACAATGACCGGGTGAAAATCGGGAATATGACTTGTGTCGTTAAGGTATATTCGATGGTCATAACCAGCAAAATGTTGCTCCAAAGTTCTCCCCTTTTTACTATCATTTCTTCCCAGATTATATGCTTTCCATTAAAATCCCCCATAATTACTATGGTACCACCTTCTTTCAGTAACTCATTTAGCACATTCATTGTGTCTTCCAGTAATTTAAAATTGATCACTATCAAACTAAGCCTGTGTTTTTGGTGGCACATATACTGCTACAAATTTTCTACTTTTCATTTTTTTATTTACAACTTTAATCATAATTAATTCCTTATTATATTTTCCTTCATTTATTTCTATCACATTTAAACCCTTTTTGGTCAATATCATGACACCTGTTCTATTTTTTGCCCAGTGGTTGTATAGACCTTGTCCCACCATACTTATTGATGGTCCTTTCAGTTTTGTCTCCACAATTCCCATAATATATATATATATATATATATATATTTATTTTTTTTTTTTTTTTTTTTTTTTTTTAAGACCTGAGACTGAAAAAATGGTATATCAGAAAAATGGAAACTTAAATTAAAAAAAAAGAGAAGAAAATCATACTGTCTATATTTATGTATGCCACTTTTGGTTTCATATTTTCTTCTCTTTTTTTTTTCATTTAAGACCTGAGACTGAAAAAATGGGATATCAGAAAAATGGAAACTTAAAAAAAAAAAAAAAAAAAAGATAAGAAAATATGAAACTAAAAGTGGCATACATAAATATAGACAGTATGATCTCTGGAATTGATTAATTAAACGACTATCTGGAAATAGAGAAATCTGACATTATGGGAATTGTGAAGACAAAACTGAAAGGACCTCTATCAATAAGTATGGTGGGACAAGGTCTATACAACCACTGGGCAAAAAATAGAACAGGAGGTGTCATGATATTGACCAAAAAGGGTTTAAATGTGATAAAAATAAATGAAGGAAAATATAATAAG
This sequence comes from Oratosquilla oratoria, assembly GCF_046742065.1. Lineage (NCBI taxonomy): Eukaryota > Metazoa > Arthropoda > Malacostraca > Stomatopoda > Squillidae > Oratosquilla > Oratosquilla oratoria. The sequence continues at coordinate 25,134,934 of NC_134796.1, forward strand.
GAATTAATTATGATTAAAGTTGTAAATAAAAAAATGAAAAGTAGAAAATTTGTAGCAGTATATGTGCCACCAAAAACACAGGCTTAGTTTGATAGTGATCAATTTTAAATTACTGGAAGACACAATGAATGTGCTAAATGAGTTACTGAAAGAAGGTGGTACCATAGTAATTATGGGGGATTTTAATGGAAAGCATATAATCTGGGAAGAAATGATAGTAAAAAGGGGAGAACTTTGGAGCAACATTTTGCTGGTTATGACTATCGAATATACCTTAACGACACAAGTCATATTCCCGATTTTCACCCGGTCATTGTCGGACATTTTGCTTTCTTGAGGCCACATTTTTTGTGTAAACTAATGAATTATTTTACAGCTTAAACACAATTATGGGGGACTTTAATAACAGAGAAATTTGTTGGCAGGACATGACAGTGAAAGGCGAAGATTTGTTGGGTAATGTATTACTGGACATGACCATGGAATATACAATGACTCAGTGGGTCAGTGAAAACACCAGATACAGAAATAATGAGCCGTCAAGACTAGGTTTAATATTCACAACAGAACCTGAAATTGTGGATAAAATCTAATACAAGTCACCAATTGGAGTGACCATATACTCATTGAGACTGAACTAAAGGAATATACATGGAGAGAAATGAAAGCATAGGAAAGGAAGATTGATGTAGAGCAAAACGGACTTTGGAAAACTGAAGAAATTCCTTCAGAATGCAAATTAGAAAAAATTTTACATGGAAGAGACAAAAGTGGAAGAGAAATGGGATATCTTGATGGAAAATTACAATGAAGGAGTGAATAGGCATGTACCAAGACAGAAGCTAGACAGAGTGTATATTAAATGCTGGTTCAACAAAAGATGCAGTGAGGCAAAAGATAGAAGGAACAGAGCTTGGAAAAGATGGAAAAAAGATTAAAAAAAAACAAAAAATTAAACAAACTGGAAAATGGCAGGTATATATATAAACTATAAAAAATGAGTATGTAAAAGTGTGAAGAGAGGAAAAAAGGAACCATGAAAAGGACATTATAGATAAATGCAAAGAGCAACCCAAGCTATTCTATCGATACATGAATGGTAAACTTAAAAATAAACAGGAAATGGTGAAACTACATCAAGCAAATATAGAATACACAGAAGAATTAGAAATAGTCATGAATAATCACTTCAAGTCTGATTTCACTAGAGTGAGAGCACAATACTGGGACCAGGGAAATGAAAGGCGATCTCACTACAAGCACAGTGACGTTTGCAAAAAACAACTGGCTTATTTCCCACTTTTCTCCATTTTCTTTAACCATTTCCAACCCCTGACCCACTACCCTTGCATTCACCTCTCGCACCACCCCATCCATGTATAGATTGAACAGCCAGGGTGACATAAAACATCCCTGATGAAGTCCCACCTTTACCTCAAACCATTCACTCTCTCCATTTCTAATCCTAATACAAGCTCTACTACTCTTGTAAAAACTCTTAACTGCTCTTAACAGCTTTCCTCCTATCCCATATATCTGCAATACCTCCCACAGTGCCTTCCTGTCTACCCTGTCATAAGCCTTTTCCATATCCATAAAAGCCCAAAAAACATCCTTACCTTTTCCTATAACTTTCTCACATATCTGTCTTACCACAAAAATCTGATCTACACAACCCCTACCTGTCCTAAACCCACACTGTTCCTCGCCAATTACTCCCTCTGTTCCTCTCCTAATCCTTTCAATCAAGATCCTCCCATAAGCCTTCCCAACTACACTCAAGCTGATCCCTCTGAAACAACTACACTCACACTTGTCCTCCTTTCCCTTGTAAAGCGGAACTATACAGGCACTCCTCCAGTCCTCCGGCACTCTACCCTCTCTCCAGCAAACATTAAATAACCTCACCAGCCAGTCCACCATAACTGTACCTCCTTTTTACAGACATTCTGCAAGGCATCCATCCAACCCAGGTGCCTTACCTGCTCTCGTCATCTTAACAGCTGCTTTCACTTCATCTTTCCCTATTTCTCCTCCATTTTCTTCACTTCTTACTCTCATTTTCTTAGCGCTTCCCACTGCAACTACCTTTCCCTCCCTATTCTCCTTCACATTTAGCAACTCCCTAAAATACTCTGCCCACCTTCCTCTCACTGCCTTCTCTTCCATTATCATCTCTCCATCTGCACCTTTTACCTTTTCTTCTCTACTTGATTTGCCTCCTCTTCCTCTTTTAATTTCTCTCCAAAACATCTTTTTATTACTTTCAATATTTTCTGTCATACTCTTACCCATTTCACAACTGCTCTCCTCTTTGCTTCCCTTATCTTATGCTTAACTTCCCTTCTCTTTACTTTGTACCTCTCATACGATTCCCTCATCCTAAATTGCAGCCAATCTATGAATGCCTGCTTCTTCTCTTTTACACCCTTCTTTGCTTCCTCATCCCACCACTCAGTACCCTTCCTTCTATTTCCTCCTGCCCTCCTTGTTCCACACACCATCTTTCCACACCTTATGACTCCCTCCTTGAACCATCCCCATTCCTCCTCCACTCCTAGTTCTACTCTATCCTTCACTCCCTCCCACTCCTCTCTCAGCTTCTACTCCTCCTTTTCTTTCTCATTTAAGCAATTCACTCTTAGTACCTCCCTACTTTCTGCCCTTTTCCTCTTTCTCCACCTATTCTCCACTCTCAATTTACCTTCCACCAGAAAATGTTCTGATATTCCCCCATTCTCTCCCCTTAGAACATGTACATCCTTAACTCTTCCTACCATACTCCTGGTCACCATAGTCCATTAATGCTCTAGCTGCCCCCCTTCCATCCACCACCCTCTCCCATGTGTACCCCATCTGGGGTATTGGCTGCATGTTATTGTGGCAAAGTAGCATGCAGTTGATACTTTAGGGTCTATATGGGGCACCCTTGCAGACCAGAGCCACACATTATTTTGTCTGTGATAGAGGAAAACTCTGTGCAGAGAGAAATGATGACACTTTTATACTAAGACTGTCCCTCCATTATGCTGTCCCCCAACCCCTTGTTACTATCATGCACCACTTCTCTGAATATTCATTTCCTTTTTTCACCTACCCTGTGGTGGGGGGAGAGAATGCTACCACCAAGTCTTTCCATTTGAGTCATAAGAGGCGACCAAAAATGGGACGGGGATGAGATTAGGAGTCCTGCTACCTGTAGCCCCAAAGGTGACATTCCTAAAATAAGTAAAGGATTTCGTAATTGGGAGAAAAATGAGACTTGTAACTTATTAAGATCAATGAAAGTGGCCTTCGACTACATGGATGAAGAAATGGTAAAGAAAATAGTGGTTACACTAATAAGACCTAAAATAGAGTATGCTGCAACACTATGGGCACCTAGCACAAAAAAGAACATAAGAAAATTAGAAAGAATCCAAAGAGCAGCGACAAAAATGGCACCTACACTATCAAATTTGACATACGAACAGAAGAAGAGAAAGAGGTGATTTGTTGACCATTTACAGAATTATGAAAGGGATGGAAATTCTCAATAGAGACAACTTATTAAAGTGGGACAGAAGAGAAACAAGAGGACACAAAAAGAAGCTAAAGAAGGACAGTTACAGAAGAGACCTGAAAAAGAATAGCTTCCCACATAGAGTGATTGATGTCTGGAACAAACTAAACAGAGAAACAGTGAGTGCCAAAACTATACACAATTTTAAGAATAAACTGGATGCTGAGAGATACAAGAATGGGTCACTACGAGCATAGCTCTCATCCCGTAAAATAGAAATAGGTAAATACACTGTTGAATGACACTGCACTGCACTCACGTTCCAGCATGCGCACTGTTGCATGGTTCCATAGTGATGCTGCATATTCTAATTTTGGTCTTATTAGTTACATTGATAGGACCAAAATTAGAATATGCAGCGTCACTATGGACACCCAGTACAATAAAAAACATAAACTAGAAAGAATTCAAAGAACATTGACAAAGATAGCACAAAGACTTAGCAAGTTGACATATGAACAAAGATTGGACAAACTAAATTTACTATGGAGCAAAGAAGAGAAAGAGGCAATTTGATAACCATCTACAGAATTATGAAAGGGATGGAAATCCTTGATAGGGATGATCTACTTAAATGGGACAGAAGAAACACAAGAGGACACAAGAAGAAACTTAAGAAGGACAGTTACAGAAGAGATCTGAAAAAGAACAGCTTTCCACACAGAGTAATAGATGCATGGAATAAATTGAAAGAGAAAACAGTGAATGCTAAAATTATACATGATTTAAAGAAAGAACTGGATGTGGAAAGATACAACTGGGGGTCACTACGAACATAACTCTTCTTCTGCAAAATACAACTAGGTAAATCAAAGTAACTTGTTCACATAAGTGCCACCGGATCTTGTATTGTCATGTTATTGTCACTCATTCACGCACACGCCACTGATTAACAAATTGTCGATTATGTTTCAATATTGCAAGTTGCACGTTGCAAGCAATCTTACTGCACCATCTTTGCTATTACAAGGGGAGCATATAGTGAAACTTGGGTACGATGATTTGTGCGTTTATTAATCGGTAGGTTATGTGTACAGAGGAGGGGCACGTCATGTGCCTAAGAAGTCTAGAGAGTAACTGCCAGCATGGGTGAAGACACTGCCATGCCTAGTACACATATGAGAGGGGGCCTTGTTGGCCATATGAAAGGGCTTTTGTACGATGAGTGTCACTGTTGGTCAGGGCATACCACTACACCATTGTACCCTATTGTACCAGACGTTATGCTAGTACACTATGCCACAGGTTTTAGAAACTTCTTTGGAGAAGCAGATAGGAGGGAATTCACAAACGTAAAGAAGCATGAAAAGAGAAGCCTTAACATAAGGAACTTGGGTGTGAAAAAGGTTTGTGCCAGGGGTAATGGGAGAGGGAATTGAAAAAAAAGACTGGTTCACTTGAATATGCAAGGCACGGAAAAATAAAATTGGAAGAGATGTGTCGTCATCTTCTCTCTCTTCATAAACACTATTATCATCATTGCCCCTTCAAAATTCTTGTAATACCTACCATATTTCTCAAACACACTCTTCTTTTGTGCTTCCCCTAAATTCCAAGTTTCTGCTTCATACAGTGCCATGGTACAATCACTCCTTTATACAACCTTCTCTTTGTATTTTCACCCAGGACTTTTCATTTCCCCCAAACATTTACATGCCTCATTTATTCTGTAATTCACCTCCACATCTGCCACTTAGTTCACTGCCACATGGAGACTCCAGCTTCTCACCCTTCATGCCCACAGCCAACCTGCCACCTTCATCACTCCTTGTACATTTTGTCATTTTATTTATCCCCACATTTACTCTCAACTTTCTCCTTTCAAACAGCCATTCTGTCTTTGATTGATTCAATCTCTCCTTAGAATTAGACACATGTGCAGTGTCATCCGTAAACAAATTAATTCAACATCTCTCCACCTTCATCATCCAACTCCTAACTTCTACCTAGCACTCACATCGACTTCCTTACCACTCTATCTGTATATACATTGAACAACCACAGTAACATCACACAACCCTGATGCAGCCTCACATCCACCTCAAACCATTCGCTTTCTCCATTTTCTACTCTTACACATGTCCTCGTTAAATATATAGTGGCTGACCCAGAGCAGTGGACAAGGTGCAGGGATGACCCATCATCCAGGAGGTGCTAAGATAAGAGGGAGGGTGGAGGGGTGTGGAGTGTATTCAGGGATGGAATGGGTGGGAATGATTTTATGCCTTTTCCTTTGTGGCTACCTCCCTTGTAAGGGGGAAAAAGCCTTGGTATATGTATGTATGTGTGTATATTTTTATGTGTATTTACCTAGTTGTATTATATGGGAAGGGGAGTTATGCTCATAGTGACCTGTCTTTGTATCTCACAACATCTAGTATGTTCTTAAATTCTTGTTTAGTGTTGCACACACTATTGTTTCATCCAATTTGTTCCAGACATCCATCATTCTGTGTGGGAAACTTTTTTTTTTTTCAGATATCTTCTAAAATTGTCCTTTTTGAGTTTCTTTTCATACCCCTTTGTTTCTTTTATCCCAATTTAATAAGGCTTATCTGTCAAGGACTTCCATGCCTTTCATGATTCTATAAATGTAGATTGCCTATTTCTCTTCTTTGTTCCAGGGTTGGTAGTTACAGTTTAGACAATCATTGTTCATATATCTATTTTGAAAATGTTGGTGCCATCTTTGTCATTGCTCTTTGGATTCTTTTTATTCTCCTCATATTTTTTTATACTGGGTATCCATAGCGTTGCAGTGTATTTCAACCTTGGTCTTATTAGTGTGACTAGTATTATTTTTTACCATTACTTCATCCAAGTAATTAAAAGCCACCTTTATTGATCTTAATAAATTGTAGGTTTCTCTGACTATTTTGTTTATATGTTTGTCTGGGGACATGTCTTTGGTGATAGTTACTCCTAGGTCCTTTTTGGAACTTTCTTTACTTCCTTTATACTGATTTGATATTATCCTAATATTCCTTTTTTTTACTTTTTCCAAGTTCCATTATACTACATTTCTTAATGTTGAAGTTTACTTCCCACTTTTGACTCCATTCCCAGACTTTATCCAGGTCTCTCTGTAGCAATTCACAGTGTTTTTCTGTTCTTACACATTTCAGAGTGTTATACGACATATAAAGCGGGTGTTACATGAAGGACAAGCCACAGGTAGTACTAGCATCACTTCAGCTGCTTCATCCTCACCCTGGCCTCTGGCATCCATAGCTGTCATGGAATTGCATCTAGCTGCAGACATGATCTTCACTAGCTGCAGGTAAGTTATTTTCAAATGTTTCATGTTTTATCAATTAGTCTGTTGCCTCAGGTTTCTCTTGCAGGAGATCCATAGTACCAAGGTAATCAGCAACAGCCATCACATTGGTCCATGAGTCACTTGTAGATGTTGTTATTTGGATAAGGCATCTGTAGGGCAATACAAGATGATGTATTTACCTAGTTGTATTTTACGGGACGAGAGCTATGCTCGTAGTGACCCGTTTTCGTATCTCTCCACATCCAGTTTATTCTTAAAATTGTGTATAGTTTTGGCATTCACTGTTTCTCCATTTAGTTTGTTCCAGACATCAATCACTCTATGTGGGAAGCTATTTTTTTCAGGTCTCTTCTTTAATTTCTTTTTGTGTCCTCTTGTTTCTCTTTTGTCCCACTTTAATAAGTTGTCTCTATCAAGAATTTCCAACCCTTTCATAATTCTGTAAATGGTCAACAAATTGCCTCTTTCTCTTCTCTGTTCCAGTGTTGACAGATGTAATTTCTCCAATCTTTGTTCGTATGTCAAACTTGAGAGTGTATGTGCCATTTTTGTTCCTGCTCTTTGGATTCTTTCTAATTTTCTTATGTTCTTCTTTGTGCTAGGTGCCCACAGTGTTGCAGCATATTCTAGTTTAGGTCTTACCAGTGTAACAACTATTTCTTTACCATCTCCTCATCTATGTAGTCGAAGGCCACTTTCATTGATCTTAAGTTATAAGTCTCTCCAAATAATTTATTGACATGTTTATCAGGTGTCAAGTCACTTGAGATGATTACTCCCAGGTCCCTTTCTGAATCAACTTTTTTGATTTCCTTGTTTCCAATTTTATATTGACTCGATACTCTGTTTTTGCTTTCTCCAAATTCCATCATGCTACATTTTTTTAATCTTGAAGTTCATCTCACATCTCTGACTTCATTCCCATATTTTGTTTAGGTCTTCTTGCAGCGATCTGCAATCTTTTTCTGTTCTTACTTTCTTTAGTAATTTGGCATCGTCAGCAAAGAAGTTCATCTAACACTTCACTCCCTCATCCATATCATTTATATATATGCCAAATATTAGAGGAGCCAATACAGAGCCTTGCGGGATGCCACTTATCACATCTTCCCAGTTTGAATTTTTGTCTCTAAGTACCACTCTCATTTCTCTCCCAGTTAAGAAATCCTTCATCCATTCCAGCAGCTTACCATGTATTCCTCCTATTATTTCAATTTTTCTTATTAATTTTTTTATGTGGTACTTTGTCGAATGCTTTCTGCAAATCCAAGAAGGCACAGTCTGCCTAGCCATCTCTTTCTTGTATTATCTCAATTAATCTCGAGTAAAAGCAGATTAGGTTTGTGGTGCACGATCTTCCACTTCTAAAGCCAAATTGTTTAGGATTTACTATTTTATTTTCTTCCAAGTGTTTGGTCCAATTGTTTCTGATGACTTTTTCGCATAATTTTGCTACTGTGCTTGTAAGGGATACCGGTCTGAAGTTTGTAGGATCTTCCCTACTCCTTTATATATTGGTACTATGTTTGGTGGGGAAAAAGAATACTGCCACCAAGTAATTCCACTTGGATCGTAAGAGGCGAGAAGAAAGGGACGGGGATTGGGACTAGGCATCCTTCTCCTTGTAGCCCCTCAGGGGACATTCCTAAAAGAAAAAGCAAAGGCATAAAGTCTGGGAGTTTTCCGACCAGCACCCTAAGGTTTGGGGTCTTTTAATGTGCGTGGATGTGGTACAGATGAGAGTAAAAGGGAAGAGATAGGTAGTATGTTTGTGAGAAGAAAGATGGATGTGTTGGCTTTGAGTGAAACTAAGCTGAAAGGGAAGGGCGAGTGTAAGTTTGGGAGTGTAAGTGGGAGGTTATCAGGAGTGAAGAGAGGGCGAGGGAGGGAAGGGGTGGCTATACTAGTAAGTGGAGAGATAGGTAAACGTTTAGTGGAGTGGAAGGAGGTTTCCTCAAGGATAATGTGGATGAAGGTGAAACTGGGAAAGGAGATGTGGATTTTTGTAAGTGCATATGGGCCTGGCAGTGAGAAGAGCGTAGAAGAAAGGGAGGCTTTTTGGATAGATTTAAATGAGTGCATTGAGTATTTAGGGAGAAATATCAATGTAATAGTACTGGGAGACCTTAATGCTAGGGTAGGAAATGGTCCAATTGATGGAGTGGTTGGGAAATGTGGAGTTCCAGGAAAGAATCATAGTGGAGAGTTGATGGTGGAAATGTGTCTAGAGAGTTGATGATAGCAAATACAGTGTTTCAGAAGAAAGTCAAGCATAAGTACACATGGGAGAGGGTGGTGGATGGAAGGGTGATAGAGCGTTTTTTGGTGAAAAATATCCAATTTTGTCAAACTTCGTGTGTGGACGGGTGTGGTGTCCCTGAACACCGCGGGACTGGTTTCCAGACGTATAACGCCACCCTTCTCAGGTAATGGCGGGTTTAAAGGGCCAGAGATTTAAAGGTCCGCCCGTCAGCCACGCCCCTTTGTTTGCTATGGTTTGTTTTCCTTGTATTTTTTTTTTTTTTTTTTTTTTTTTTTTTTTTTTTTTTAATTTTATACTCTGATATTGTTGTATGATAGGTTAGGCAGCAGTCACCACACTCAATGTGATCGAAAAAGGGTTCAGTGTATGCATGCGTCATTTCTCCACGTGCTATCCTGTTTTATACATTTCTTATTTATAAATTCACTACTCCATAACTAAATATGTCAGATGTGATAGTTGCCGAAGTATTTTGCTCCATTCTGAACCTGAGAAGTGCAAGAATACTCACCTTAGCAAAGGGATTGTAATTCATGTGTACCATTCATTATGTGAAGGATATGGAAGGTTAGGATTGTCACGATTCTCAGCTGGCATGGGTACGAAAGAAATGTAATGAACATCTGCTGCTTACTTCCCAGAAATGGTCAAAGGATTATGTAAGTAGATATGTGCATTTGATACTCTTTAGAGGCACTTTTATGGAGTAGTGAATATATAAACATAAAAATGCTATTTTCTTAAAACTAGTTTTTTCGCACCTTAGTAACTATAACTTCGTGTGTAAATAAGCAATTTTCATCATTCTTGTTGGAAAATGATTGTGATACTTATATCTAACAAAACTAGTAAATTCATTCTTAACCTACTTGATATATATTTTTGACAATTTTTTAAAGTTGTGATTTTTTTTTTTTTTTTTTTTTTTTATTGCTGTAAGGCTGACTTTCTTTTTCACTTATAATTACGAGTATACTAGTTTAGGTACATCTGGATGTCTACTAACTGTACACCAAGGGAAATCATTATTCTCCTCATACTTTTGGAAAAATAAACGTTATTTCAAAAATAACTCAAAATTGCAAGTAAATCGTCTGTTATGTAAAAATTTCTTAATGGAATTAAATGAAATTTCTGTCACAGATGCATCCCATTTCCCTACATATTGTGTTAAATTTCCATTGTCTTACATAAAACGATAAGATTGGGAGGACCAGAAATGCATAATCCGATCGAGCGAATCACCGAAATGAGAGTCAATCCCCTTAATGGACAATGTTGTGGTAAATAGGATTATGGTAGGAAGAGTTAAGGATGTACAGTGCTCGACAAAAGTTCGCGGCGCCTCAGCAGATCTAAACAAAATTGCACAAAAATGTAATTAATCATTATATTTATTGGATTTTTACTCACCTAATACTTGGTTGGGAGTCCTTTGCGCTTTAACACAGCCTCAAGACGACGTGGAAGTGAAGCAGCTAGGTTGTGGAGGGTTGTAGGCTCAAAATTATCCCAGATTTCCTGAATGGCTGCCTCGAGCTTGGGTATAGAGCTGACGTCTTTGCCTTGTAACCTCTTCTTTATAATGTGCCACAAATTTTCAATTGGGTTCAAATCAGGGCTATTACCTGGCCAGTCCTTTATAAAGTTCACTTCACAGTCGTTGAGCCAAGTAGTGATGGATTTAGCAGTGTGGCAGGGGGCACCGTCCTGCTGAAAAACTGTGGCACCTGTTTTTTCAAATGATTCAGGTAAATTTTCACACAGAAGCTCCAAGTACACGTTTTGGTTCACTTTTAAGTTCTTGGGTAACACTACTAATGACCCCAAGCCCTTGCCGCTGAAACAGCCCCACACCATTAAAGTATCAGGGAATTTGACAGTACCCTTGACGTACTGAGGGTCAAGCGGGTCACTTCCATGTCGCCGGTACACCTTTGCACCACGGTTACAGGTGACACTGAAGGTGGCCTCGTCAGACCACAAAACGTCAAGCCAGTCGTCCTCAGTCCAGTGAGAGTATTTCTTGGCAAATTCAATCCTTCTGGCTTTCTGCTTCTTGGTGACAAGTGGCTTAGCAACAGGCTGGTGACTCACGTACCCAAGCTCATGCACCCTTCGTGACACTGTCCTTACAGACACCTAACCAAACACCCCAGGGTTCTGTTCCTTCACTACCCTTGCTGTCTTACGAGGAGATGCCTCTAGGGAACAGAACCCTGGGGTGTTTGGCTCAACGACTGTGAAGTGAACTTTATAAAGGACTGGCCAGGTAATAGCCCTGATTTGAACCCAATTGAAAATTTGTGGCACATTATAAAGAAGAGGTTACAAGGCAAAGACGTCAGCTCTATACCCAAGCTCGAGGCAGCCATTCAGGAAATCTGGGATAATTTTGAGCCTACAACCCTCCACAACCTAGCTGCTTCACTTCCACGTCGTCTTGAGGCTGTGTTAAAGCACAAAGGACTCCCAACCAAGTATTAGGTGAGTAAAAATCCAATAAATATAATGATTAATTACATTTTTGTGCATTTTTGTTTAGATTCGCTGAGTCGCCGCGAACTTTTGTCGAGCACTGTACATGTGCTAAGGGGAGAGGGTGGGGGAATATCAGATCATTTTTTGGTGGAAGGTAAGTTGAGAGTGGAGGATAGATGGAGGAAGAGGAAAGGGACAAAAAGTTAGGGAGGTGCTTAGAGTGAACTCTTTAAATGAAAAGGTAAAGGAGAAGGTGTACAAGAAGAAGCTGAAGGAGGAGTGGGAGGGAGTGAAGGATAGAGTAGAGCTAGGTGTGGAGGAGGAATGGGGATGGTTCAAGGAGGGAGTCACAAAGTGTGCAAAGATGGTGTGTGGAACAAGAAGGACAGGAGAAAATAGAAGAAAGGGTAGTGAATGGTGGGATGAGGAAACAAAGAAGGTTGTAGAAGAGAAGAAGCGAGCTTTCACAGATTGGTTACAAAATAGGACGAGGGAGTCATATGAGAGGTACAAAGAAAAGAAAAGAGAAGTAAAGCAAAAGGTAAAGGAGGCAAAGAGGAGAGCAGATGTGAAATGGGGTAAGAGTACAACAGAAAATTTGCAAGTAATAAAAAGATATTTTGGAAAGAAATTAAGAGAGGAAGAGGAGGCGAATCAAGTAGAGAAGAAAAGGTAAAAGGTGCAGATGGAGAGATGATAATGGAAGAGAAGGCAGTAAGGGGAAGATGGGCAGAATATTTTAGGGAGTTGGTAAATGTGAAGGAGGATAGGGAGGGAAAGATAGCTGCAGTGGGAAATGCTAAATAAAATGAGAGTGATGAGTGAGGAAAATGGAGGAGAAATAAAGAAGGATGAAGTGAAGGCAGCAGTTAAGATGATGAAAGCAGGTAAGGCACCTGGTCTGGATGGATGCCATGCAGAATGTCTAAAAAAAGGAGGTACAGTGATGGTGGACTGGCTGGTGAGTTTATTTAATGTCTGCTGGAGAGAGGGTAGAGTGCCGGAGGACTGGAGGAGTGCCTGTATAGTTCCACTTTACAAGGGAAAAGGGGACAAATGTGAATGTAGTAGTTTCAGAGGGATAGCTTGTTAAGTGTAGTTGGGAAGGCTTATGGGAGGATCTTGATTGAGAGGATTAGGAGAGAAACAGAGGGAGTAATTGGTGAGGAACAGTGTGGATTTAGGACGGGTAGAGGTTGTGTGGATCAGATTTTTGTGGTAAGACAGATATGTGAGAAAGCTATAGGAAAGAGGAAGGATGTTTTTTGGGCCTTTATGGACCTGGAAAAGGCTTATGACAGGGTAGACAAAAAGGCACTGTGGGAGGTTTTGGGGATATACGGGATAGGAGGAAAGCATCTGGGAGCTATCAAGAGTTTTTATGAGAGTAGTAGAGGTTGTGTCAGGATTAGAAATGGAGAGAGTGAGTGGTTTGAGGTAAAGGTGGGACTTCGTCAAGGATGCATTATGTCGCCCTGGCTGTTCAACTTATACATGGATGGGGTAGTGCGAGAGGTAAATGCAAGAGTAGTGGGTCAGGGATTGGAGATGGTTAAAGAAAATGGAGAAAAGTGGGAGGTGAGCCAGCTGTTGTTTGCTGACGACACTGCGCTTGTGGCAGGATCGGAGGAGGGATTGAGGAAGTTGGTAACAGAGTTTGGGAGAGTGTGTGATAAAAGAAAGCTGAAGATAAATGTGGGTAAAAGTAAGGTGATGAGATGTACAAGGGGTGAAAGTGGCAGTAGTCTGGAAGTGAGCATTAAGGGAGAGCGACTGGAGGAAGTGGATAGTTTTAGATACTTGGGTGCAAATGTGGCAGGAAAAGGTGGAGTGAAGGTGGAGGTAGAATGTAGATTGACAGAAGCGAGTAAATGCCTTGGTGGATTAAAAAGTGTAATGAGGAATAGACATTTGGGAATGGATGCTAAGAGGAGACTGTATGAAGGAGTGATTGTGCCAACAGCACTGTATGGGGCAGAAACATGGAACATAAGAGAGGAAGAGAGAAGGAATTTGAATGTGTTTGAGATGAGATGTCTGAGAAGTATGATAGGGGTTACTTGGCTAGATAGAGTGAGAAATGAGGAGATGAGGAGGAGAACAGGGGTGGAAAGGGGGTTGGGAGATAGGGTTGATGAAAGAGTATTAGGATGGTTTGGACACATGGAAAGAATGAGTGAAGAAAGACTAGTAAAAGAGGTATGGAAGGCAGATGTGGAGGGAGTGAACATGAAGGGACGTCCTAGGATGAGGTGGATGGATGGGGTGAAGGGAGTTTTGGGGAAGGGAGTTTTGGGGAAGAGGGGAATGTCTGTTGAAGAAGGACGGGAGAGGACAGAAGACAGGGGTGAATGGAGAATGGTTTTATATGGATGATGTTGTGATGCATGAGGTGGAATGGGCGGGGGGATTGGGGGTGAGGTAGTATGTGTGAGCAATTTTTGGCGCAGCCCTAAGGGATTTCTCCCCGTCTTTTCCTTTATGCATGGGGGGACGAAGAGGGGGGTTCGCCGATTTAATGAAGCGGCCATGCTGTGGATGTGCTGTGTCTTGTGACACTGCTTCTGACCCAGGGCAGTGGACAAGGTGCAGGGATGACCCGTCATCCAGGAGGTGCTAAGATAAGAGGGAGGGTGGAGGGGTGTGGAGTGTATTGCAGGGATAGAATGGGTGGGAATGATTTTATGCCTTTTCCTTTTTGGCTACCTCCCTTGTAAGGGGGAAAAAGCCTTGGTATATGTATGTATGTTTGCATCTTTCCAATCTTGCGGTACCTTTCCTCCTTTGAGTGAGAAGTCTATTATATTGTGTAGTTTATCTGTCAGTTCGTCTATACACTCAGTATCCAGTTTGCAATTCCATCTGGTCCATGCAATTTCCTGCCATCTAGGTTTTTTATTTGGTCTCTTATTTCTTTTTGTGTTACCTTTAATTCTTTCATCATGGGTGATCTTTGCCCATCTTCCCAAAATTGTGAGCTCTCAATTGTAAAAACAGACCTGAAATGTCAACAAAGGATTACAAAGGCGGAGCATGCCGACAGGAGACCTTTTGATCCATATCTAGGTCGGATGCAAAAAAAAAAAAAAAAAAAAATCATATTAATAATAAAATAATAAATAAAAACTATAATAATGTAAATAACAAATAAAATACATAAATAAATGCATAGGTATAGTTAAAATAATAAACAAACAGGTAAATAGTAAATAATAAATTGACATATAACTAATGATAAATGAAAATCAGACAGACAAATGATAACAAAACAAAAACAAATACCGTCGCCGCAAAAAAAAATGTTACACTAAGATTTTTTGGATAACTAAACACAAAAGTACATGTTAAATGGGTTTTATTTACCTTTTAAGCTTACATTATATATACAAAATTAATATTTGGTCATGTGGCCCTTATTCTTGATCACCATCTCGATCCTCTTGGGCATCGAAGTGGCGAGGTTGGCGAAATACTGTAGGTCCATCGAGGCCCAGTGCTTCTTCAGCGCCTCCTTCAGGTCGGGTATGGTGCTGGGTCGTTCCTTCTCCAGGATGTTTTTCATCTGATTCCATGCATTTTCGATGGGATTCAGGTCAGGGGAGTTACCAGGCCACTCCAGAACATCAATCTTGTTGGTTTCCAGGAAATCCTTCACTGCTTTGGAGTTGTGTACTGGGGCTCCGTCGTGCATAAAAAAGTTGCAGTCATGGATCCGCCAGAAAATCAGCATGTGGTTTCGCAAAACCTCTATGTAGTTGGCAGACTTCATTGTGACGTTCTTGGGGAGGAAATACAAGCCAGCTCTACCATTATTTCCAGTGAAGGCGCCCCACACCATCACGCTGTCAGGATGTTTAACAGTCTTGACGGTGTATTTTGGGTCGTAGCGGGAGACATTACTGGGGCGGCGGACCAGCTTTGAAGTTCCTCTGATGAGCCGGAACGTACTCTCATCACTAAACATCACCTTCTTCCAGTCGTCTGATGTCCAGTGTCGGTAATTCTTACAGAACTGCAGCCTTTTCTTCCTCATCTTATCAGTCAGCAGAGGTTTCTTGGCGGCCCGACGTGATGGTAATTTTAGGTCCTTTTGTAGTCGATGCTGCACTGTTCTCACTGTGACGTCCTGGAGCAATTTCGGGTGCTTTTCTTTCAGTTCTAAGGCTGTTATTCCGGGGTCTGCCTTCACTTCTTTCTTTAGAATGAAGTCTGTGCGTGCTGATGTCTTCCGTGGTCTGCCAGAGCCCTCCTTCCGTCGCGGTGTCGTGCCGGGGGCAGAGCATCACCAGCTTTCTTCAGGCGGTAAACGGTCATTCTTGACACTTGCAGTTCCGCCGCCACGCGTATCACAGATACTCCTTGTTCTATCAGGGACAAGGCCCGGCTCTTCTGTTCCAGGGAAAGTTGATTTTTAACCATTGTGCCTGGTGGAAGTGGAAATATAGGCGGCCAAAGGTGGGTGTCGAGTGAAAAAATGGCGTGATTGAGAGCAGCGTATGGGCAATCTTTACTCGACGAGCTCTGCGGGCTCATGAGGTGTGAGATGTTGCGGTGGAGGGGTATAGGGGCTGAGGGAGGGGACTACGTCATAGCTAGATCCGCCCACTACACTTATGGCTCAGACCAGAATTCTTTTGTTACGTCGCGCCGCGTGTAACATTTTTATTTGCGGTGTAAATGTAACATTTTTTTTTGCGGCCACTGTAGTATAAGATAGATTATAATCATTACAGCATCTTACTTAGGTATTTATCTAAATGATTCTTAAAGCTTCAAACTGAACTACATTGCACTACCTGTGCAGGAAGTTTATTCCATTCATTAACTACACGGTTGGCAAAGTTGTTTCTACCTACTTCCAAATTGAATCTATTTCCGGACAGTTTGAGACCATTGTTTCTTGTCTGATTCTCATTCAATGTGAAAATTTGGTCACTTTTGATGTTGTCAATTCCCTTTAAAATCTTAAAGACCTGTATCAAGTCACCTCTGAGCCTCTGAGCCATAACTTCTGCCATCTCTGTGTCATCTATATGTTCTTTATCTCCTTCACGCAATTTCACAATTTCATGTTTATCCTTTAGTTTTTCATTTATATATCTATCAAAGAGTTTAGGTTGATCCTTACATTTGTCTATAATATCTTTTTCATAATTTCTTTTTTCTTTCCTGCTTATGTTCACATATTCGTTCCTAAGTTTTTTATATGTTTGCCATGTGTTTGATGTATTCTGTATGGTGATTGCATTTGTGGCTAGCCCTATTCTGTATTAGTCTTGTTTTAAAGCTGGATAGTGAACCATAGATGTACTAGTGTAGATTTTGCTTATTGTGGGAAGAATTTCTCAGCAGGGCTGATGCCAGTGGAAGTTTGATGGAGTAGAGTTTATTGGTCAGTATTGGAGTGCATATTTTTTATGGTGATGCTGTCATGTTGTAGTTGTTTAGGGAGGATTTTGGTTTCAGTGTGCAGATGTTCTATTGGAATTGTTTTAGTACATACATTAAACAAACATGTGCAATAAACCTTATAAGAGGGATCTTGTTATTTTTAACACCTTATTTTGAGCACATTGTAGGATGTCTATGTTTGATTTCATGATTGTTAGGATCCAAGCTGTAGAGGCATAGCTAAGTGTGGTTCTTAATTAAGGGTGTAATTAGTTTTCCTCTACTGACCAAAGCTGGTGTTTGCTATTGATGTGTTGGCTGATAGACAGGCTAGTATCAAAAGTGAGGCCTTTGAATTTAGGGTTCTTGTCTAATAGGAGTTGGCAAAGTTAATTTTACTATTGGATGGTTCTTGGATTCATGGTTGTCTGAGGTGAGCAAAGTCACTGATGGTTGCTAAGGATAGGCCTCCATTCTATTTTGTCTTAGCAACTGTTCTAGTTTATATTTGGGTGTTCTTAACAGCTGCTCTGCAGTAGCTGTACTGGGCTATTAGTGTTAAACCATCAGCATATGTGAGCTCTTCAGTATTATGCTGTGGGTTTGGTGTTTGGAGATCACTTATAAAGAGGTGAGTAGTGCAAGTGAAAGAAGTGCTGCATAGATCTCAGCATGTATGGAATACTCTGCTCTATCTTGCCACTAGAAGTTTGTAAGCTCTATATTATCATTGCAGATATCTCAGTGATTATTTTTTCCACTCCATTTCTCTCCATATATGTCTGGGGACTTGAATGCTTTATATGTATTGCTACCAATACTTTTCTTTCTGGTGGTGTTTTTTCAGGGCTATCGAGAGCCATTGCAGGCCCTGGGGCATCAAGTATTAAGGGTCTCCACAAGTGGCAAGACATAACATAAAGCTGGACTAAACAGAAATGGCACCATTAATGACCTACTGTAAGAACCTAAGACATTGATGCTGTGATGACTATATCTGTATACCAAGGGTTTTTCCCCCTTACAAGGGAGGTAGCCAAGTCAAAAGGCAAGTACCCACTCCCACCACCCTTTCTACCCTCTCATCTTAGCTCTTAATGGATGACAGGTCATCCCTGTATCCCACCCACTGCCCAGGGTCAGAAGCAGTGCAGCAAGACACAGTACATGCACAGTAAGGCTACTTTACTTAATGGGCAATCCCCCTCTCTGTCCCCTCATGCAGAAAAAAAGAGAAGACGTGGAGAAATCCTTTTGGGCTGGATATAAAATTCATTCATACATAACCACCCCTCACCTTACCATCCCCCACCCTCTCCCTTCCTTGCATCACTGTATCATCTATACATAGCCATTCTCAACTCGTCCCTATCTCCTGCCTTCTTTCCTTGCTCAACAGACAATCCTCTCTTTCTCAAAGCCCCTTTCACCCCATCCATCCATCTCATCTTCTGTCATCCCCTCAAGTTCACTTTATCCACCTGTACCTTCCACAACTCTGTTAATAATTTTTTTCACTCTTTCTATGTGTCCAAACCATCCCAATACTCTTTTCATCAGCCATATCTCCCATCTCCTTTTCCACCCCTGCTTTCCACCACTCCTTGTTTTTCACTCTATCCAACCTTGTAACCCTTACCATATTTCCCAGACATTTCATTACAAACATGCATGTTTAACCCATACATTGCTGGGCGAATATTGTATATACTCCTCCCCCAGTGTCGGAGCCAAAATAATATGTTTTTTTTTTTCTTTACTTAAATCAACTCAAAAAGATGTAAAACCAACAAATCTTGCTTATTTTGATTCACCATAGCCTAGAAGTGGAAAAACTAGGTCGATTTTTTTTAGATATGTGTGCAAAAGTTTTGTAGAAAACCATAGACTTTCTCTATTTGGCAAATATTTATCACCTTGTTGTTGTTGTTGTTGTCGTTCCCTAGACTGTCTGTCCGAGCAGTCCCGTCTCCCCAAGGAAGGCCACAGCCGAAACTGGGTTTTCCCACAAATCCTTTATAGAGTGTATGTTGTGTTGTTTGCGTGCATGATTGTGTATAATGCAGTCTTCCATCATGTGTTGTATGGTATGGGGTGAAGTGTTACATCCTGGGCAGCTGTTCACAACACGGTCGTCCAGCCTCTTCTGGTAGCTTAGAAGTGCTGGGTGGTGACCGCATCGCAGTCTGGCCAAGTGGACTCTGTCCTTACGTGGGAGAGAGGATTCAGAAGGGTGGATATCAGGGGGTCTGGCATGCAGCAGTGTGTTGTCTTTCAGTGTGTTAATGGAGCGGTGAGTGATATGATTATGAATATGTTTCCGGAGGCTGGTATTTGGTGGTTGTGGAGGAAGAGAAGAGAGTATCTGTGTGTAATAAAGGTCTTTGGGTGTAGTTTTAATGTTTCTTGGTGTGTGTGGGTGTTCTGCTATGTAGTGTAGCGGGTGTGATGTGTTTGTGGTGGCTGCAGCAAGTGTTTGTGTGCCTCTCATGTCGAGGTGGTCCTTGACTTTGAGGACTTTTGTTTCATGGTGTAAATGGTCTGTAGGTGATGTATTTGTGCAGCCTGTAATTGTTTTTAGGGCTTTGTTTTGTATGATTTGAAGGGTGTTGTGGTGTGTCTCACTGAGATTAGGAGCCCATGCAGGACTCGCATAATTCATCACTGAGCGTATGCATTGTTTGTATATTGTTATATTAGTTTCTTTGTTTTGTCCAAATGTTGTTCCAGTGATTGACTTAAGTGCGTTAAGTCTAGGTGTGCATTTGTTTTTTATGTTTGTGAGGTGTTGTTTGAAAGACATGGATGTATCGTATGTTACACCAAGAATTTTCGGTGTGTTTGTGGGTGGTATTAGAGTGTTGTTGATGTAGAGATGAGGTATGTATTTGTGTTCTTTTGTCCAGTTGGTGAGAAGTGTTGCTGTAGATTTGGTTGGAGCTATTTTGAGTCTGTGATGAACCATGTGTTGAGTGTGTCAAGGTAAGGCTGGATTATTTCTGCAGCTTTGTCTGTGTTACGATGTGTGCATGTGATTGTTATGTCGTCTGCGTAGGAAGAGATTTGTATTTCTGAGGTGTCTGGCGTGGGTAAGTCATGCATGTATAGATTAAATAATGTGGGGGATAGAACTGAGCCCTGTGGTACTCCGTTCTTAATGTTTCTGATGTGCGATGATTGGCCATTATATGACACATGAGCATTCCTGCCTGCCAGATAATTGGCCAGCCATCTTTTGGTGTTATTGTGCATGTCTGTGTTATATATTTTATTTGTTAGGTTGTGGCAGGGGATAGCATCAAAAGCTTTACTAATGTCCAATGTTATAAGAAGTGTTCTGTGGTGGGGCCTATCTGAATTGATGCCATCTAAAATTCTTTGTGTGAGGTTTGTCAGAAGAGTGTTTGTGGAGTGTAGTGGCCTAAAACCGTGTTGTGAGTCAGCAAGGGGAATATATGGTGTGACAAGTTTAAGTATTAGGCGTTCAATGACTTTAGAGGGGGTGCAGAGAAGTGTGATTGGGCGGTGCGATGTTGGGATTGTTGGGTCTTTGTTCGGTTTTGGAATGGTGATTATTTTACCATGCTTCCAGATGTTGGGTATTGTGTTGTGTGAATAGCTGTAGTTTGCAATGTTTGTGAGTGCGTGTATACCTTGTGGTCCAATGTGTTTTAGGTGGATGTTGCTTATGTTATCAGGGCCACAGGCAGATGAGTGCTTGAGACTATGCATTATGAGTTTTGTCTGACTGTCTATGAAGGGTGTATAGTCTGAGTCTGTGGGAAAGTCTTTCTTACGTCGAATGGTGCGTCGGTCGTCAGGGTGAGATGTAAGATGGCTCGTCTGTGCAAAATGACGTATGAGTGCGTTTGCTTGTTGTCTGTTTGAGGGTAGATTATCTGTTGTTGTGATTATTGCTGCGTGAGAGCGTGTAGTGTTAGTGTTGGATAGTGTGATGCTGTTGAGTGTTTTGTACAATTTGCTGGTGTTTGTTTTGTGATCAAGTGTAATGATAAAGTTTTGCCAATTTTGTGTTTTTTGTTCATGTATTTTATTGGCAATCACAGTGTTTAGTGTTTGTATTTGGTCTGCTATGTTTTGAGGGATAGGTGTGGGGGTATCGTGTTTAAGTGTGTCACGTTGTCTGATGAGGCCTTGGATTTCTGGTGTGAAGTTGGGGTTGTGTGATTTTCTGTTGCCTCTAGGGATGTATCTCTTGTCTGCGTTTTGTATGATTGTATTAAAAGCGTGCACAGCATTGTTTATGTTTGTGATTGGTGTACTGTTAAGTGTTTCAAAATGTTGTTCTGTCTCTTCAGTAAAGGCTTCCCAGTTAGCTCTCTTGTAATTGGTGTAAGTGTGTCTGTGGCCAGCTGGGGTGCATCTTGTTTTGGTGGTGATGATGATTGGAAGGTGGTCAGAACCAAGGGCTCCGACCACTCTCCATGATGTTGTTGGGGTTAGGCAGGGGGAGCAAAAGGTGATATCAGGAGAGGAGGGAGTGTAGAGGGCTTGGTATGGGATATGTGTATGATTATGTGTGTTGTTCATGATAGTCAATGAGTCGAATTGAGTCTGTATATCAAGCCCTCTGTCTGTGTCAGGGTTGTCGACAAACCAGGCAGACGACTTGGCGTTGAAGTCACCACCCATGATCAGGTTGGGGATTGAGGTTAGTTGGCTGAGTTGAGGTCTGAAGGTGTTTGGAACTGTGGGGGATGATTGGGGGGGAATGTACATGTTAACTATTGTTAGTGTTGAATTGTTGCCTGTGCGGATACGAATGGATTGGGTTTCTGTTGTGTTATCTGTGGTAGGGAGGAGAATTTTGGTTGTGGCACTTGTGTCCACAAAACAGATGGAATGGTGGATCAGGGTGATGAGTCCACCGCCATTGCCGTCAGTCCGGTCTTGTCTGATGGTGGTGTAATTATGAAATGGTGGTGTTTTGTGTGAGTGTCTTAATTTTGTTTCTTGTAGAATTGCAATGTGTATGTTGTGTTGTTTAAGAAAGTGTTCAAGTTCATGTTTTTTAGTGTTTATACCGTCAATGTTGTGTTGTAATATGTTGATGTTGTGTGTTTTGTATGTGTTGTATGTTGCCGTTTGGGGTTGAGGTTGGGGTGGTAGTGGGGAAGGTGTAGGATCTGGGTCAGAGGGGGGGAAAGGAGAGATTGGGGACAAAGGAAGGGGAGTACTAATCGGGGGTAAGGGCAAAGGGAAATTGGGAGTGGGTAAGGGTGTTGGCTGTGGTTGGGGAGGTGGGATTGGGGTTACTGGAGGGCAGGTAGAACATGTCCAAGTGTTTGTGTATTGGTTTGTGTCAGCAAGTGTTGTACAAGTGAGGTGGGCCCAGTTTTTGCACATATTGCACTGAACTGAGCCCTTTGTCTGTCTGCTCGAAGTAATGGGTTTAGAGCATGTTGGGCATGTGTATTTTGTGGTGGGCCCAGGATTGCTCTCTACATCTCCGGCTAAAAGTAGAAGAAGAGGGGTGATCGCCGGAAAATGACCCCTCAGTGCAGAAAAAACGTAACATTGTGTGTTGGAAAAAAAAGGATTGTGGTACTCCCCCAGGTAGGCGTAGCTCCTCCTTGGGGATCGGTGCCATCTGCGTAGAGCTGATGGCCAGGGGTAGTTGCTGCTGTTTGGCCCCCAACTCTTGGGGTTGGGGGGTGGTCCCACGACGTAGACGTTGCAGCTCCAGGACCTTTATTCACCTTGTTATGTGGTAAATTGATATTTTGGTATCTTTTTTTTTTTTTCTTTTTTCTTTTTTTATAATTTCATGGAGGATAGGAGATTGTAATGTTTCTTATTGTTTTGGTAAATGTTTTAGTAAGCTTCCATCACACCATTATTGCCCAGCCACATTTTATATTATGCATTTATTATGAAAATTGGCAGTGCAAAATTGCCAGTTCTATACATCTGAATACGTACTAAATAGCACCTACCTAACTATTGAAGTACAAATTTACCTCCTCATACTTCATTTTGTACACCAGAATTGCCTAAATTATGCCCTAAAGGCTGTTTTTTTTACCCCAATTTACCCCAGAAAAATTGCTTATGGGGTGGCCAGTTTTGTAAATAAAAAAAATTGGGTGCCTTTTATAGCCAATGAATAGGCTACTTGGCCATTACCACAGATTTAACCCTCAATGTATTCCCTATTTTTGGAGAATTTTTGAAATTGTGGCAAACAACGTATGCCACTGACGCTGAATCCATAAAACAATTGCAGCATACGACGTATGCTTCTGATGCTGTAGGGGTTAAACTTTTCCTCCCTGCCTCTCTTAAATTCCATGTCTCTGCCCCATACAGTGCTATTGGCACATTCACCCCACATGTCAATTTCTCATGACACTTTTTAATCCCTCAAGGGAAGGACGTTGATGATGTATATAGGATTGGATAGAAATCGTCCCCTAAATATAAAACTAAGATCACAAATGGTAGTAGAAGACATATCTAAAAAAGTAGGTAAATTGGCAAGGAGTAAACAGTAAATAAGATATGGATAAAAAGAGAAATGAGGATTAAGGAATTAGGAAAAGAGAAGACACTAAGAGCTGAAGCTAAGGAAAAAAATGCAAAGAAAACGGAGACCAAAGGCAAGGAATTCTATTGGAGAGTAATCAACATGAGACTGAGAAAATAGTACATCAGAATGGGCGAACCAAAGACAGAAAAAAAAAAAAAAAATGGAGAAAGAAGGAAAAAATTGAAAGTAGTCTATACTAACATCAACGGATTAATTTCAGGACAGAATGAACTTAATGATTACCTGTTAGAAGAAGAACCAGACATAATGGGAATTGTGGAGACTAAACTAAGGGGTGCAATACCACCCATCGTTGTTGGACATGGACTACAATTACTGGATTAAAAGCAGAGACAAGAAAACAGGGAGGAGGAATCATGTTTTTGACCAAGAAAAACTTGAATGTGACAAAAATTGCGGAGAAGAAAGGTAGCATAGAACTGATCATGATAAAAGTCAAAGACAAGGACATGAAAAGTAAAAAGTTTGTGGTGACTTATGTGCCCTCAAAAACGAACGCTTGGAAAGAGAATGAGCATATGAAAATACTAGAAGATACAAGGCATTCAGTAAATGAGATACTAATGGGTAGAGGTAACCTGGTAATTATGAAGGACTTTAATTGCAGAGAAATTTGGTGGGAGGACATGACAGTGAAAGGCGGAGAAGACTTGTGGGGGTGAAAACACCAGATACAGAAATATGAGGAGCCGTCAAGACTAGGTTTAATATTTACAACAGAACCTAAAATTGTGGATAAGATCCAATACAAGACACCAATTGGAAAGAGTGACCATATACACATTGAGACTGAACTAAAGGAAGAAATATACATGGAGAGAAATGAAAAGCATAGGATATACAGCAAAACAGACTTTGGAAAACTAAAGAAATTCCTCCAGAATGCAAATTGGGGAAAATTTTACATGGAAGAGACAAAAGTGGAAGAGAAATGGGATATCTTGATGGATAATTACAATGAAAGGGTGAATATGCACATTCCAAGACAGAAGATAGAGTGTACATTAAATGTTGGTTCAACAAAAGATGCGGTGAGGCAAAAGATGGAAGGGACAGAGCTTGGAAAAGACGGAGAAAAAAACAAAAAAAAAACAGGAAAATGTCAAGTACAGGTAAACGTCGACTTACGATGGCATTAGGTTTCGATAGAGCCATCGTAAGACGATCTCATCGTAAGTCGATCCCCACTCTGTTCCGTGGTCACTGTACCTAGCCTACCTGTATATTAACCACCAGAGATACTGAATATAGCCTATTAAACATGTACAGTAGTTTATTTAATTATTTTTATCCTTTTTACCATATTCAAACACTATAATATGTATTTTCAGTACGGACTTAAATCTCGCGGGCAGCAGCCAATGCCAGCCGTACGACGTGACGTAATAATACTCGCATCATAAAATATAGTCACCGCTTATATCGATCGTTCTCTCTTTCACCCGCGAATTTTGAAAACCACAGAGATTGAATCATTTGAGAGAATGTAAAAACACAGGGGCGACTACAATAAATATAATCAAGACGCCGATATGGCAGCGTCGCGAATCCACTTGCTCCTCATGACGCCTACGTGTGCGGCACCGTATGGAAGGGGTTAAATTATCATCGTCGTCGTCGTCGTCGTCATCGTAAAGTCGAACAATCGTAAGTCGCGGCCATCGTAAGTCGACGTTTACCTGTATTTATAAACTATAGAAATGAGTATGTAAAAGTGTGAAGAGAGGAAAAAAGGAACCATGAAAAGAACATTATAGATAAATGCAAAGAGCAACCCAAGCTATTCTATCAATACATGAATGGTAAACTTAAAAGTAAACAGGAAATGGTGAAACTACACCAAAGGAATATAGAATACACAGAAGAATTAGAAATGGCCAAAGTCATGAATAATCACTTCAAGTCTCTTTTCACTAGAGAGAGAGCACAATATTGGCACAAGGGAAATGAAATACAATCTCCCTCCATGAGCGAGATAATAATAACACAAAAAGAAACAATGGAACATCTATCAAACCTTGACATCAGGAAATCACATGGCCTGGACGGAATTGCAAATTGGATTCTAAAAGAATACAAAGAAGAACTAATGGACAAAATACATAACATAATAAGTTGCTCACTGAAAGAAGGAAAAATACCAAAAGACTGGAAAAATGCTAACATTGTACCAATATATAAAGGAGGAAACAAGAACCAACTAACTATAGACCAATCTCACTACCAAGCACTATAGCCAAAATTTGTGAGAAAATAATCAAGAATAGATGGGTAAAACATCTGGAAGATAATAATATAATAAATCCAAGACAATTTGGGTTCAGACAAGGAAGATCATGTACAATAAACTTAATATGTTTTTACTCAAGATTGATAGACATTGTGCAAGAAAGGAATGGATGGGCTGATAGTGCCTTCCTGGACAAAAAGCTTTTGACAAAGTACCACACAAAAAAATTATATAAAAAAAAAAAAAAAAAAAAAATGAACATACAGGAGGAATACAAGGGAACCTACTAAAATGGACGGAGGACTTCCTGATTGGTAGAAAGATGAGAGTAGTGCTCAGAAAAAAATATTCAGGTTGGAAAGAGGTGATCAGTGGAGTTCCACAAGGATCTGTATTGGATCCAATAATGTTTGCTATTTATGTGAATGACATGGATGATGATGTGAAATGTTACATGAGCTTCTTTGCAGATGATGCCAAATTATTAAGGAAAGTAAAAACTGAAAAGGATTGTGAATCACTACAGAAAGACCTGAATAAGGTATGGAACTGGAGTCAGAAATGGGAAGTGGGCTTCAATATTAAGAAGTCATAATGGAGTTTGGAAAAAGTAAAAATATAATATCAGGACAATATAAAATAAGAACTAAGGAGGTAAAGAAGGAGAGATCTGAAAAAGATTTGGGTGTAATTATCTCAAATGACTTGTCCTATGATAAACAGATAAACAAAATTGTCGGAGAATCCTATAACTTGCTAAGATCAATAAAAGTGGCATTTACATATTTGGATGAAGAAATGATTAAAAAGATATTGGCCACACTGATAAGGCCTAGACTAGAATATGTGGCAACATTATGGTCACCCAGTACCAAAAAGAATATAAAGAAAATAGAAAGAATTCAGAGAGCAGCCACAAAAATGGCCCCTGCACTTGCAAACTTGTCATATGAGGGGAGATTGACGCTAAACTGGAGTTACCAACTCGGGAGCAAAGAAGAGAGAGAGGTGACCTACTGACCATCTACAGAATCATGAAGGGCACATAAAAACTCGATAGCGAGGACTTGTTAAACTGGGACAGGAGAAGCACAAGAGGACATGGAAAGAAAATAAAAAAAAACATAGTTATAGAAGAGATCTGAAGAAAAACAGTTTTCCACATAGAGTGGTGGACACTTGGAACAAACTTGACAAAAAAAATAGTGTGCACAAAAACCATGAGTTTAAGAGCAAACGACACTGCGAGATACAAAGGCCATCACGAGCATAGCTCCCCTTCCTGTAAAATACAACTAGGTAAACATTTCCTCCAGCCTCTCTCCTTTAAGACTTACTTCCAACTGCTATACTCTTTGTACATCTCATCACCTTACATTTATCCACATTTAACTTCAAATTTCTCTTATTGCATACCCTCCCAAACCCCATCAATAAGTCCCTTAATCCCTCCTCTGACCCTACCACAAGCACAGTGTTGTCAGCAAACCACAACTGGCTCACCTCCCACTTTTTTCCATTTTCTCTATCTCCAGTCCTCTGTCCATTACCCTCACCTTTATCTCCTGCACCCTATCCATATACACATTGTGTTAAAAGTTTATTTCACCACTGGATGAATGCTTGAAACGTATATACCGTACCAAGGCTAGCGAAAGACTGTCACTCATGGCTTGGCTGACTCCATGTACAGCTTGAATTTTACCTAGTTGTGTCCTGCCTCTGTATCTCTCCATGTCTAATTTGTCCTTAATTTCATGTAATGTTTTTGCACACACTATTGTTTTGTCAAGTGCTTTCCATACATCCACCACTCTGTGGAGAAAGCTGATCTTTTCCAGGAACATGGTAGACATAGTCTTAAGGAAAGGTACACAAATAGAATTTTTTCAAGTTTGTACAAATCCTATTAAGATTTTCAATAAAAGTACTGAGGAGGTGGAATCACCAATTTCATCAATCTATTCAATTAAGGAAGAAACAGAATTGGGAGAGAAATACAAGAATCAACTAGAACCTACTAGTTGTCCTGAGTTGGATGAAAGCTTAGATGCATTGCTCTTGAAGCACGTGACAAAAATTGCAGAGGGCAAAGGTAATGTTGAACTGATCATGATAAAAGTCGAAGGCAAGAATATGAAAAGTAGAAAGTTTGTGGTGACCTATGTGCCTCCAAAAACGAATGCTTGGAAAGAGAACGAACATACAAAAATGCTAGAAGATACAAGAAAATCACTAAATGAGATACTAATGGGCAAGGGTAATCTGGTAATTATGGGGGACTTCAATTGCAAAGAAATTTGTTGGGACAGCATGACAGTGCGAGGAGGAGATGACTTGTGGGGCAATGTACTGCTAGACATGACCATGGAGTACACAATGACCCAATGGGTCAGTGAAAACACAAGGTACAGAAACAACGAAGAGCCATCGAAATTAGATTTAATATTTACAACAGAACCTGAAATAGTGGACAAAGTCCAGTACAAGACACCAATTGGAAAGAGTGACCATGTACTCATCGAAACTGTACTAAAGGAAGAAATAGACATGGAGAGGAACGAAAAGCATAGGAAAGGAAGATTGATGTACAACAAAACAGACTTTGCAAAACTAAAGACATTCTTCCGGAATGCAAACTGGGAAAAATTCTATATGGAAGAGACAACAGTGGAAGAGAAATGGAATATATTGATGGATAATTACAATGAAGGGGTAAACAGGCATGTACCAAGACAAAAGCGAGAGAGTACATTAAATGTTGGTTCAACAAAAGATGCAGTGAGGCAAAAGACAGAAGGGACAAAGCTTGGAAAAGGGGGGAAAAGACAAAAAACAAAGCAAATGGCAAATTTATATAAACTGTAGAAATGAGTATGTTAATGTGAGAAGAGAGGAAAAAAGGAACCATGAGAAGGATATTATAGATAAATGCAAAGATCAACCCAAGCTATTCTATTGGTATGTGAATGGTAAACTTAAAACCAAACAGGAAATGGTGAAACTACGCCAAGGAAATATAGAATACACAGAAGAATTAGAGATGGCCAAAGTCATGAACAACCACTTTAAATCTGTCTTCACCAGAGAGAAAATACAAAATTGGGATGTAGATAATAACAAGCAATCTCCCCACATGAGTGAGTTTACAACATCACAAAAAGAACTATCAGAACATCTATCAAAACTGGACGTCAGAAAATCACATGGCCCGGATGGTATTGCAAATTGGATTCTAAAGGAATGCAAAGAAGAACTAACGGACAAAATACACATCATATTAAATAGCTCACTCAAAGAAGGAAGGATACCTAATGACTGGAAAAATGCTAACATTGTACCAATATATAAAGGAGGAAACAAGGAAGAACCTACCAACTATAGGCCAGTATCACTAACAAGCACTATAGCCAAAATTTGTGAGAAAATAATCAAGAATAGATGGGTAAAACATCTGGAAGACAACTACATATTAAACCCAAGACAATTTGGGTTCAGACAAGGAAGATCATGCACCACAAACTTAATATGCTTCTACTCAAGGCTAATAGACATAGTGCAAGAAAGAAATGGATGGGGTGATTGTGCATTCCTAGACTTGCAAAAAGCCTTTGACAAAGTACCACACAGAAAATTACTAAAAAAAAAACTGGATTACATAGGAGGAATACAAGGGAACCTACTAAAATGGATGGAGGACTTCCTGACTGGTAGAAAGATGAGAGTAGTGCTCAGAGAAAAATATTCAGATTGGAAAGAGGTGATCAGTGGAGTACCGCAAGGATCTGTACTGGCACCAATAATGTTTGCTATCTATATGAATGACATGGATGAGGAAGTGAACTGTTACATGAGCTTCTTTGCTGACGACGCCAAACTGTTAAGGAAAGTAGAAACTGATAAGGACTGTGAAGCACTGCAAGAAGACCTAAATAGGATATGGAACTGGAGTCAGAAATGGGAAGTGGACTTTAATACTGAGAAGTGTAGCATAATGGAGTTTGGAAAAAGCAAAAACAGGATATCAGGAAAATATACAATTGGAACCAAGGAAGTAAAGAAAGTAGGATCCGAAAAAGATTTGGGAGTAATTATCACGAACGACTTGTCCTATGATAAACAGATTAACAAAATTGTTGGGGAGACTGACAACTTGCTAAGATCAATAAAAGTGGCACTTGCATACTTGGACGAAGACATGATAAAAAAAAAAATTGGTTACATTGATAAGGCCTAGACTAGAGTATGCGCCGACATTGTGGTCCCCCAGTACCAAAAAGAATATAAAGAAAATAGAAAGAATCCAAAGAGTAGCTACAAAAATGGCACCTGCACTTGCAAACCTATCATACGAGGAGAGATTGGCTAAACTGGAATTACCGACACTGGAGCAAAGAAGAGAGAGAGGTAACCTATTGACCATCTACAGAATCATGAAAGGCACAGAGATACTTGATAGAGAGGACTTACTTAACTGGGACAAGAGAAACACAAGAGGACATGGAAAGAAAATAAAAAAACATAGCTATAGAAGAGAACTGAAGAAAAACAGTTTTCTACATAGAGTTTTGGACACTTGGAATAAACTGGATAATGAAATAGTATGTGCAAAAACCATTAATGAGATTAAAAGCAAACTAGACACTGTGAGATACAATGGCGGGACACCACGAGCATAGCTCCCCTTCCCACAAAATACAACTAGGTAAATACAATAAAGCAATTGCCTTGCTGGGGGATGCCTTAAGCAAAATAACTGTTTTAAAACATCAGATCAAATTAAAACCAGGGACTCAACCTATCTATACACAGACGCTCCTCAACTTACATTTTAGTTACGTTCTGAACGGCTGAACGTAAGTTGAAAATGAACGTAAGTTGTTACTGTACTATACATCCGTAAATTCTGTTACCGTATCTTATAAAACACCCCTAAATCATTAATTATACACATAACATTGTAAGATAATAACATTAATTTCAAATAAATTAAATTCAAGCAACATAAATTGAGATGGAGGAGTAGGAGGCAAGACATGTTCAGTTTGTCGTTTGTGCAATGTAAACAATGGATGCAGCGTCATGCGCAAGTATCGTTTGAACTACGGAGAGCGTGCTAAACTAAAAAATTCACTCCATTTTTTTTTTTTTTTTTTTTTTTTTACAATTTTTTTTTTACAGTCAGTTCAAACGTAAAATCGAAAAAACGTAAAACGAATGAACGTAAGTAGAGGAGTGTCTGTACCTCCCTACAGATTACCACATTCCAAACTAGCCATTGTAGATAAATTGATCACTGAAATGTTATTGTAGGATATTATTGAATGTAGTAAAAATGAATGGAATTTCTCTTTGATTCTGGTGCCAAAATCAAATGGTACCATGTGTCTAGTTATTAATTATAGGGGATTGAATAAATGGAATCTATCCAACAGATTACTGTTACTGGTAATAGGAGATATACTTAGGAGTTTGGTAACCAAGAATAAGTGTTTTAGCACTATAGATATCAAGTCTTCCGGCAGATTGAGTTGCATGAAGACTCACAAGAATTCACAGCCTTTTCGACACCAGTGGGGCACTGTGCCATTTGGGTTATGTAATAGTCCATTGACTTACATGAGATTAATGAATATTTTCTAGATGGGTTGTTAGAAACACTGCCAGTGTATTTCTATATGATATAATAGTTTCCCAAACAGAAGCTGAGCACTTTAAGAAATTAGATTTGATATTCTCAAGACTGATTGAAGCAGGATTGAAAATGAAACTTGAAAAATATAAGTTTTTGCAGGACAGGCATGGACTTAGTACAGTAAATTCAAAGGTAGAAGCAATAAAGAACCAACCAGTTCTGAACAATGTAGAAAAAGTTAGAAGTTTCTTGGGATTGACAGGATATAGGAAATTTATCCAGGGATATGCAGACATAGCTAATCCTTTAAGTTCTTTGTTGAGGAAAGATTCAAAGTTCATGTGGGGACCTACACAACAATGAGCTTTTGACAAGTTGAAAGATAAACTTATTAGTTCTCCGGTTCTCATATTTCCTGATTATGATAAGGAGTTCATTCTTTTGCTGATGTGTCTGACATAGGTTTAGGAGGCATACTGATGCAAGAGAGAAATGAAACATTGAAACTGATAGCCTACATATCTAAACTTTGTAATAGTGCAGAGAGAAACTACTCCATAACAGAAAGAGGGACCTTAGCAGTGATATATTCATTAGAAGGTTTTAGAGATATGATACTGGGATATCCAGAGTGTGGACTGATCATACAGCTATTCAGAATTTATTTAAGCATAAGAATCTTAGGGGCAGATTAGCCAGGTGGTTTACTATACTTCAGTATTATAAGATTAAGTTTGAATATATTTTGGGTAGAATGTTGCAGCAGATGCACTGTCTAGAAATATTAGCTAACCAACATCAGGGTTGATCAATTTCATATGTAGTATAGATGAACTAGTAACATTAGATGAGGAAATGATAAGAAGGGAACAAAGAAAAGATAAGACTTGGGAAAAAGTAGCCCAGAATTTGATGAACCCAATAGGTAATCCTCCAAAACTGCCAAAGGGATATTGCTTACTTGCTTATGGCTGTCCTTCGAATGCGAAGACGACTCAAGCTTCACTCGATGAGGATGGCGGTGAATTTATGGTTGTTATCGGCTGTGCCAACGGAGATGACTATGTAGCCCAATGCATGATGCACACACTCTACCACATAGATGACATTCTATTCCAGGGTTGTTTGGTTGTTGAACTGTTGGATTGTGACGTCGTTGTCTTCTTGCCTCTCTCTCATTAAAGATGGACTCCTCTAGGTGTGACAGACCTTCCTTACATGTTGACCTCCAAGCTGGATGGTCACTGGCTTTGCTTTCAAGTGCTTGAGGGTCAATTTGACATCTTTTTAGAGTTGTCTTTATTTGATCTTTATAACGTTTCATCGGTGCCCCTTATTTACGATGTCCTTGGAGGAGTTGGCCATATAAGATTTGTCGGGGTAGTCTGTCATCGCTCATGCGAATAATGTGCCCTCTCCATCACAATTGCCTTTTTGCTAGCATTGTTTCAATTGTGGTTGTGCCGGCACATTGAAGGATTTCAGTGTGGGGAATCTTGTCTTTCCATGATAGTTTAAGGATCTTTTGCAGGCTGCTTATATGAAATGCTTCTAATTTTTTTATATGCTTTCTGTAAGTAGTCCATGTTTTGGCACTGTAAAGTAGGGTTGATATACATACAGCAGTATAAACTGCTATCTTTGTGTCTAGTCTGAGGTTATCATTAAAAAAGACCCTTGAGCACAGTTTTCCAAAGGCTGCAGAGGCTTGGTTTATTCTGTTGCATATCTTCATCTATACTGTGTTTTTCGGAGACGATGCTTCCTAAATATTTAAAGTTTGTTACCTGTTGAATTTCATCACCATTGATGTAGAATGTGAGATGGGGTTCTGGATTCTTTCTTTGAAATAGTATTTCTGTCTTACTAACATTCATTTTCAGACCCATCGCTTTGTAGAGGCCAGCTACGACATTGAGGGATCTTTACCTAGTTGTACCTAGTTGTAATATACGGGAGGGGAGCTATGCTCGTGGTGACCCGTCTTTGTATCTCTCCGCATCAAGTTTTATCTTAAAATCTTGTATAGTGTTTGCACATACTGTTTTGTTGTCTAATTTGTAGAGCTTCAGGTGTGTGTGCGACCAGCGCACAGTCGTCTGCATACTGAAGTTCCAAAATATGTTTGGTCACAGTTTTTGTGTGGGCTTGAAGTCTTCTTAGATTAAAAAGGCTTCCATCAAGTCGGAATTGGATCACGACTTTATCCTCCATAGGAAGTGCACATTGACTGAGTATGGTGATGGCAGATATGAAAATATTAAAAATTACTGGGGCAATAATGCACCCTTGTTTAACACCCACTTCAATGTTGAAAGGGGGTATAAGATAGAGGAATTTCATTTCACCAATGGACTTTTGTATAGAAAAACAGTTGTAAGTGGGAAGGATATTTCTAGGTGTCCAGTGAATCAGTTGGTAATTCCACAAACTCTTGTACAAGAAGTATTAAAGTTACTTCATGATAGTACAATTTATACATACATATAAACAAAATTAGTTGTTGAAAAGGGAGAGCGTGAAGCAAAGCTTATGGGGAATTGCTCTCCCTTTAAGGAAAAGAAAAAAAAATTATTTAATAATTTTTGTTACATGTTAGTATGATACAGTACATACACATATACACACATATATACATATATACACACATATATACATACACATATACACACACACACACACTTTCGTCGGATGGACGGCGAGAATTGGAATTCCGAAGAAAACGGAAAATCTACGTGGATCTCAACGTCAAGGAAGTACCTTATTGTATTTATAGGAAAGGGGAAAGCTCGTGGTGTAGTGGGAAACTGATAAAAAAGGAGAAAGGGAGGGATTATTGAGGGAAATGGAAGGAAATGAGGAAGAGGGGGACATGGTCCAGGAGGCCAGGCGTCTTGTAAACAAAAGACGGACCAATGATGATGATTTCGGTGGTGACAGGATCAACAAAAATGTAAAGATTAGAAATATAGATGAGAGCAGCACAGTGGAAGGTGATGATAATAGTTTCCAGGGATTTAAAGAGGGTGGGGGGGATACCAACCTCCCCCAATTAGCAAGACTAGAGGAAAAACTTGATAAAATGACCGAGCATTGGGAAAATAAGTTCGGTAACGTAGCCAAGATTACGCAGAGAGTTGAAAGATTGGAAGAACTAGAGAAGGCGAACAAAAACTTAAATTTAGAAATAGAAGAATTAAAAAGACAGTTAAAAGAAGTTAAAGAAGAGAATGAGGAATTAAAGAGGAATAATAAAGACAATAAAGAGGCCATAGCAAAGGAAGCACAGGGCTGGAAAAAAATCCAAGAAAACAGTAAAGTTGCATTTACTGACATAATTAAGCAACAAATGAAAGAACAAACTGAAGACTCAGTTATTAAAGTGATGAGACAGAAGGAGAATATATTAAGAGACTTAGCAGACAAAAAAAAATGTATAATTATATTAGGAATGGAAGGGAAATTTAACCAAAATAGAACCACAAGAATTAAAGAGGAAAAAGAACAAGTAAACATTTTACTAGAATTAGTTCAGGAAAATGAACCTGAAATCATGAAACAAATTGAAGAGATGTTTAGACTCGGAAAATATAGTACAGATAAGACCAGACCAATTAAGATTAAATTCAGGTCACAAACAACAGCAGAGAATATCTTAGCAAAAACAGGGAAGCCAGCAGCAAGTGAACAATATAAAAAGGTATGGATAAAAAGAGAAATGAATAAAGTGGAAAGAGAGAAAAAATGAAAAGGCAAGAAGCTAAAGAAAAAATGAAAAGGCAAGAAGCTAAAGATAAAAACTAGAACAGAACGGAGTCAGAAAAAGAATTCTATTGGAGAGTAGTGAATATGAAAGTGAGGAAATGGACCATAACAGAGAGAAACAAAAAAGAAACAGAAAATACAATGGAAATAACAGAAAGTTAAGAGTGTCCTACACAAATATAGATGGATTAATAACAGGACTGAATGAACTGAATGAGTATCTGAAGGAAAAAGAACCGAACATAATGGGAATTGTAGAGACAAAATTAAAAGGTCCACTCCCACCCAACAGCATAGGACACAATGAATATAATTATTGGATTAGAAATAGAGAGATAAAACAAGGGGGTGGAGTTATGTTCCTGACTAAGAAGGATATAAACGTGAAGAGGGTCACAGAGTTTTGGACACTTGGAACAAACTGGACAATGGAATAGTATGCGCAAAAACCATTCATGAGTTTAAAAACAAACTAGACACTGCAAGATACAAAGGCGGGACATCACGAGCATAGCTCCCCTTCCCGCAAAATACAACTAGGTAAATACAACTAGGTAAATATGGAAAGAGTAGAGTAGAGATGATTATGATAGAAGTAGAAGACAGAGATAAGAAGAGCAGAAATTTTGTAATAAACTACGTGCCCCCAAAAACAGCCTCGTGGGAAGAGAGTGAACATAAAAGTATGTTAGAAGACACAAGAATAACATTAAACAAGATAATGGAAGATGGAGGAAGAATAGTTATGATGGGCAACTTTAATTGCAAAGAAGTCTGCTGGGAAGAGATGACAGTAAAGGGTGGAGAAGACTCATGGGGAAATGTTCTACTTGAGATGATTATTGACCACACAATGACACAATGGATTCAAGAGAACACTAGGAATAGAAATGAAGAAGAATCATCGAGACTAGACCTAATAATCACATCAGAACCTGAAATAGTGTAAAAGATAGAATACCAGGCACCAATAAGTAAAAGTGACCGCATATTGATAGAACTAGAACTAAATGAGGAAAAATACATGAAAAGAAATGAACAATATAGAAAAGGAAGAATG
Organism: Oratosquilla oratoria; assembly: GCF_046742065.1. Lineage (NCBI taxonomy): Eukaryota > Metazoa > Arthropoda > Malacostraca > Stomatopoda > Squillidae > Oratosquilla > Oratosquilla oratoria. The sequence continues at coordinate 25,171,172 of NC_134796.1, forward strand.
ATGTATGAAAAAACAAACTTTGATAAAATAAGAGAATTTAAAAAAGAAAACTGGGAAGGAATATACAAAGAAGAAACAACAGTGGAAGAGAAATAGAATATTTTGACAAAAATTTATAAAAAAAAAAAGGAGTGGAAAAGTATGTCCCAAGACAAAAACAAGAAAAAGAATATGTAAAGTGCTGGTACAACAAAAGTTGTAAGGAGTTGAAAGACAAAAGAGATAGAGCTTGAACCAAATGGAAGAAAGACAAAAGACCTGAAAAATGGAAAATATATACTAGTTATAGAAATGAATATGTACAAGTGTGCAGAGAGGAAAAAAGAAAATATGAAAAAGATGTCATAGAAAAATGTAAAGATCAACCAAAACTATTTCACAGATTTGTAAACAACAAACTGAAAAACAAACAAGAATTAGAGAAATTATGACAAGGAGTTGAATACACAGAGGAAATAGAAATGGCAGAAATTATGAACAAGCATTTTAAATCGGTGTTTACAAGGGAGAACATACAACCTGGAGAGAGCGAATGGGAAGAGAAAGTCCCCCCTATGAAAGAAATAGAAGTGACAAAGAACGAGATAATGAAACACTTGAGTAATCTTGATGTTAGAAAATTGCATGGACCAGATGAAAAGCAAACTGGATTTTGAAAGAATGCAGGAATGAACTGGCAGACAAAATACAAAGCATAATATACAGTTCCTTGAAAGAAGGAAAAGTTCCAAAACATTGGAAAAGAGCAAATATAGTACCTATATACAAAGGAGGAAATAAAGAGGACCCTATAAACTATAGACCAGTGTCTCTAACAAGTACAATAGCAAAAATCTGTGAAAGAATTGTCAAAAGTAGATGGGTAAAGTATTTAGAAAAAAACAGCATGCTAAATCCAAGGCAGTTTGGATTCAGACAAGGACGATCATGCGTCACCAATTTAATATGTTTCTATTCAAGGCTAATAGATATAATACAAGAAATAGATGGATGGGCTGATTGTGCATTTCTAGACCTAAAAAAAGCTTTTGACAAAGTACCACATAAGAAGTTACTTAAGAAATTAGAAACTGAAGGAGGAATTCAGGACAAACTGCTTAAATGGATGGAAGACTTTTTGCAAGAAAGAAAAATGAGAGTAGTGATAAGAGACAAACACTCTGGGATGAAGTAATAAGCGGTGTTCCACAAGGAACAGTTCTGGCCCCAATAATGTTTGCTATATATATTAATGATATGTATAAAGAAATTGAAAGTTACATGAGCTTCTTTGCAGATGACACAAAACTGTTAAAAAAGTGAACACAGAAGAAGATTGTGAGTCACTACAGAGTGATCTCAATAAAGTATGGGAATGGAGTAGGAAGTGGGAGATGGAGTTCAATACCAAAACGTGTAGTATAATGGAATTTGGAAGGAGCAAAAAAAGAATAACAGGATCATATAAATTGGGAGAAGAAGGAATAAAAAAAGTAGAAAAGGAGAAGGACCTGGGAGTCATTATTATGAATAATATGTCACCTGAGAAATATATAAACAGGATTTTTGGAGAAACTTATAATTTAATAAGAACAATCAAAGTGGCATTTACATACCTGGATGAAGAAAAGGTGAAGAAAATATTAATCACTTTGATAAGACCAAGATTGGAATATGCAGCAATGATGTGGTCACCAAATACAAAAAAAAAAAAAAATTATAAAAAAACTTGAAAGAATACAAAGAGCAATTACAAAATTGGCACCAACATTCTCAAAACTATCATATGAAGAAAGACTAGCAAAACTTGAGCTACAGACACTAGAGCAAAGAAGAGAGAGAGGAGATTTGATAACTATTTACAGAATCATGAAAGGCATAGAAATTATTGATAGAGAGAATCTAATAAAATGGGATGAAAGAAATACAAGAGGACACGGAAAGAACATCAAGAAAGACAGCTATAGAAGAGATCTGAAAAAGAATAGCTTTCCTCACAGAGTAATAGACATTTGGAACAAGTTAGATGAGAAAGTAGTGTGTGCAAAAACAATACATGAATTTAAAAATAGTTTAGATAAAATGAGATATAAAGACGGGACACCACGAGCATAGTTCCCCTTCCCGTAAAATACAACTAGGTAAATACACACACACACACACAATGAGATAGTGATTGTAGTTCACATCCATGAAAGAATAAAACTTATAGACAAGCACAAGTTAAATATTTTTGGCCAGGTATGAAGAATATATATGATTATATAGAAAAAAAATTGAAATGTGCTAAGATGAAAGGTAATACACCTAAACCTTCCTATGCTATTATATCCCATCCTGCAGAAACATTGGAAAAGAGTTCACATGGATACACTGCAGTTACCTATATCTGAAAATGGATATAAATATGTATTTGTTGCTATTGATTATCTCTCAAGATTTTGTATTTTACAACCTATTCCAAATAACTGAAACAATTGCTTCAGTAATATACAATCAGATAATCTGTAATTTCACTACTAAGATCTTGGTTTCAGACAATGGTACTGAATTTAATCAAATCTTGGAAGAATTATGTAGGTTATTTAAGGTACATAAACATTCTAATGAATCATCCTCAGAGCAGTGGAGTTGTGGAGAGATTAAATAAGAAAATTATTACATGTCTTAGAGGTTTGATAAGCCCACATAGTATAACTTGGGATTGTTGGATTCCTTGTGTTAAATGTACCCTAAACAACCAAGTTAATACAGCTACAAGAGAAATGCCCCATTTTATTATTTTTAGGGAAGACAAAATTCTCCCATATGAAATCTTGATTGCAGAACAATAACATTCCACGCTATACATCAAAGTTAGCCCCCCCCCCCCCCCGAGGCCCAGTACCCCTGGGGCTTCCGTGTAGCAAGGATGGGCTGAGCTGTGCCAGCCAGGTGCAACCATACTGGAGAGGTCAGCCCTAAGCTACCAGACGAGAACTGAGCCTTTTCTTTTTTTTTTTTTTTGGGGGGGGGGGTAGTGAATAGGTAGGGGGTCCCTCACCCTTTTCCTTTGTGAATACCCCTATCCCTACGCTTCATATTTGCTACCCAACTCTCCTTTTTCACCATCTTTCTCTAATACTTGTTAAGGAAGGTTCTGGTATCTTGGTGCCTCCCAAGCTACATGTCTGAACCCAATCAAGTGGGGATGTATACCGCGAGGGCCGAAAGCCCACCGACTGGGGAATGCATGTTTGTGAGGTAGGTACTAGGCTGCCGACTTCCTTTCTCCCTATCCAGTACACATGCAGAGTGACTACGCCGGACCCATCCTAAATGGGACAAAACAAAAGAGGACAAACCCCGGGTTGACAAAGTCTCTAACTCACCTCCGAGGCCCTGCATGTGTAAATAGTTGTTTCTGGAACTTCCCAACTCTGCAGAGACTTTTCTTTTATTGCTTGAGGCATCAGGCAACTGCAGTATCATCTTCTATGCATTTATCTTTCCTAATATATGGTGTGGCCTCATAAATATACATGATCATGACGGCTGTTCAAACTGAATATTCTAAACCTCCACCACTACCTGATCCTCCTCCTAAACCCCCCGATCCCTCTCCTAATATTGCCAATCCTAATGTTGACGATATTGACTCAGCAAAGGTAAAACCCCCAGTTGATGACTCCGGCTTGAAAAAGGACTTTGGTAAAAATACTAAGACTTCATTGACAGATAATTCTGTAGCCCAGAAACTTACAATTAGAATGGATTCTGAAGTGATGAAAACATCTTTAGATATTCAGAAACCAATAAATAGCTCAAATACTGCCCCTAATAGTCATAGAATCTTACATCTAAAATATGTCTCACTTGATAAGAGTTATACAGACTTATATGAAAAGTTCCGTAAATTTGGACAAATTAAAGAGATCAGGGTTAAACTAACTGACAACTTTAAAGCTTGGCTAGTCTGGATCTCATTTTTTTTCTAATCAGGATGCAGCTGCTGCCTGCTTGGATTATAATAATTGCAATGAAAATTAATCTTCGGCCCAACTTGTTGCTAGAGTGCCACCTAACCTGGATATCTTTTATCCAGAAAACCCGGTAGGGGAAAGGAAGGAAAGTGTGCAAAGGCCTCCCAATCCAGCTAAGTTGCTTATTATCACTCTTGCAAAGGAACGTGCTAACTTGTTCGAGTTTAGAAGATTCTTGAAGAGTCACCTTGGCTCTGGTAATTTGACTAACTCGCAGGTATAATTTGGAAGAAATTCCTTCTTAATTCATGTAAAATCTTATGAACAAGCTGCCATGGTGCTCAACTTGAAACAGAAATCCGACATCAAGAAAGTTAAACCCCACTATACCTTTAGTCATGCCAAAGAGGTAATTTTTAATAGAGATCTGTATGACTTTGAGGAAGAAGAAATTTTAGAAATGTGCCCAACTAATGTTTGGAAGGTTACTAAAATCCCTCGTTCTTCTATGATTATCCTAAGTTTTTCTGGTGAAGATCTACCTCATTATGTAGAGATAGAAAAAGAGATTGTTTATGTGAAGCAGTTTAAGCCCCGTCCCCTTCAGTGCTTTAACTGCTATGGTTTTGGCCATCCTTCCCGCAGATGTGCAAGGGACAAACTATGTTTGATATGTGCTCAGCCTGAACATGGGGATTGTTCCTGCCCAACAGTTTTGTATAAATTGTAAAGAAGAGCATGATGCCAAGAATAAGAACTGTGTAATTTATAAGAAGGAACAGGAAATACTACTAAAAGCTCATGCAGAACATATAAGTGTAGGACATGCTAAAAGACTATTAACCACTTCACTATGGGACTTAAATCTCGCGGGCAGCAGCCAATGCCAGCCGTACGACGTGTCATAATAATACTTGCATCATAAAATATAGTCACCGCTTATATCGATCGTTCTCTCTTTCACCCGCGAATTTTGAAAACCACAGAGAATGGGATTCAGGGCACATTTGGGAGAATGTAAAAACACAGGGGCGACTACAATAAATATAATCAAGATGCCGATATGGCAGCGTCGCGAATCCACTTGCTCCTCATGACGCCTACGTAGGCGGCACCATATGGAAGGGGTTAAGTAATTCCAAAAGATACAGTGTTGTTAAAACAAATAGTAAAGTGGATCAGCCAACTGTAGAACCCAATAGAAATAAAAATGCCAATATGAATTCTTCTGTTACCACTGAACCCAACCCTCAGTGTAAAATTTTTACTATGAAATCTAACTGTCTTAATTCTTCTCAGCTAGGAATTTCTAATACTTCTGAAGCCTCCTCTGCGGAGGTTTCCTCACCCCTTGTTGAAGGGGTGTCCCCTGCCCCATCTGGACGGGTACCTAAAGTTTCTATTGTAGAAACCTCACAGGCTTCTTGTAATGAAGTCTCCTCTCAGGCAATCTCTCTTCCAGACCTGGGGGACTCCCCAGTAGAGGGATTGCTGACTAGTGTGCCTCACTCGGTAGAGGTGCACAGAAGCAATGAGGATCAACCAAATGCTGAACCCAAGCCTCAACGTGAAAGAGTCACTACTAGACCTAATCGTTCTTCTCCACATCTTGGAAATTGTAGTACTCGTCAACCCTCCTCTGCGGAGGTTCTCCCATCCCCAGTTGAGGGAATGTCTCCTGCCCCATCTAGAGGGGCACCTAAAGTTCCCATTGCTGAAACCCCACAGGGTTCCTTTAATAAAGCCTCCTCTCAATCAGTCAACCTTCCAAACTTGGGGGGCTCCCCAATAAAAGGATCACGGACTGATGTGCCTCACTCAGTTGAGGCGCACAGAAGCAAAGCTATGGAGTCTGAAGCTGTGTGCAGTAAAAGACTCCACAGTCCACCCTCATCTCCATCTTCTTCCCCAAATCATGATAAGCAATCTAAGAAAGGAACTAATAACCCAGACTCTACATCGAGAGCAGGTTCGTATTCTCTTTAAGAACATGATGTGTCTGCTGTTTGTCTCCAAGAAACTATGGTTGGCAATTTATCCCCTAATGTTGGACTTTATTATAAATTTTACAGATCTCCTATGATTGGGGGCCGTGCCCATGGAGGTACTGGTATCATTGTTAAGAAATCTGTAAACCACAGAAGTGTCCACCTACATTTGGTGTTGCAGGCTTGTGCAGTACAAATCTTTACCACTAAATGGATCACTTTATGTTCTTTGTATTTGGAACCTGAACCGGAAGATCGACTCCTAGACATATATAACCACCCCTGTCAGTTTGAGTTAAATGACCTACAATCTTTGGTTGACCAGCTCCCTGAGCCTTTTATTTTAATGGGTGACTTTTACGCCAAGCATCCTCTATGGGGTGAATCAAGGTGTGACCCCTGGGGCAATATAATTGAAGAATTTATTTATAATAACGATGTCATTTTGATGAATGACTATTCCAAAACTAGGTTTGATGTCTTTCACAACTCAAGTTCTGCTATAGACCTAACTATTTGTTCATCATCCTTAAGATTAGACTACAGTTGGTCAATAGATGAAGATCTACATGGTAGCGACCACTGGCCTATCCATATCAAATATTTAAAGAACACTCCCTCCTCTTGCTTACCTAAATGGAAGACAGGAGAGGCTAATTGGGAATTATTTAGGAGATCCACAGGGATTAATCATAAGACTAGTGATTTTTGTAGTAACTCTGATGCATATGATTATCTGGTAGACATGATACTTTCTGGTGCTTTCTCTTCCATTCCTAGGACAGCTGGTAAACCTCTTTGCCCAGTAGTCCCCAGGGTGGAACGATGAATGTGCTTTAAGCAGAAAGATTACAAGAACTTGCTATAAGAGATATCGGAGATATCCTTGTTTAGTCAATAAGAGAATGTACAGAAGAGCTCAAGCAAAGCAGAAGAAAATCTTCAAGAAAGCAAGGAGGGAATCCTTCATTAAATATATTAGCAAATTGAAATATGACTCTTCCCCTACCTTAGTATGGAATAGGATTCGAAAATTACAAGGAAAGTTTACTCCATCTCCTTTACCCATTCTGAAGATAAATGACTCTTTTATATCAGATACAAGAGAAGTAGCAGAGGCTTTTGGAAGACATTATGCTGATATTTCAAGTCCACTACATTATTCACATGATTTCAGAAGAATTAGAGCCAAGACCACGATTATTCCTCCTACCAATACGAACTCGGAGGCATATAATCTTCTTTTCACCTTGGATGAAATGGATCATGCTTTATCTTTATCCTCCCCAACCTCTCCTGGAGAGGATGACATTCTTTATTCCATGGTTGCTCACTTATCCATATCGTCGAAGAAATTCCTTTTAAATGTGCTGAACAAATTTTGGTCTTCTGGATCATAATCTTGGAAGACTTCAATTATCATAGGAATCTTAAAGGCAGGAAAAGACTCTCATGACCCACAAAGTTACAGACCTATTGCTCTCACTAGCTGCATTTGTAAGATCTATGAAAGAATGGTTAATATGCGTTTAGTTTGGTTTTTGGAATCTAAAAATCTCCTATCTAACCGACAGTTTGGATTTATAAGAAATAAGTGCACTCTGGACCCCTTACTTTTTATCACTCGTGAGATTCAGAATGCCTTTGCAATTCAGAACTTGAGCATCGCTGTGTTTTTTGACTTGAAAAATGCCTACGATACTACCTGGCGGGGAGGCATTCTGAAGCAAGTTGCAGAGTGGGGTATCGGAGGTAATATGTTCAATTGTTTAAAGGATTTCTTGTCTGACCGTTATCTAAAAGTCAGAGTGGGCTCTTCTTTCTCTTGTGCATATCTTCAAGAAGAAGGGATTCCCCAAGGAAGTGTTCTGAGTCCTACACTCTTCAGCATAGCCATTGATAGTTTGTTAGAACAAGTTCCCGCAGTAGTTCGCTATTGTGTGCAGCAAATCGACAACATTAGAAACAGGCCAAAAGATTCAAGAGGTTATTAATTTAGCAACAGCATGGGCTAATAGCAGGGCCTTCAGATTCTCTGCTGAAAAAACAAAAACCATAAGGTTTTCCAGACTAAGACGCAAGGAAGAGATACCAACACTCTTCTTAGAGGGTGTCATATTACCATATGAAGATGAAGTAAAATACTTGGGTCTGGTTTTGGACAAAAGTTTGACATTCACTCATCACATAAATGAGGTTGTATACACTGTTAAACAGCGACTTAATATACTAAAGGTAGTGTCTCGTTTCAACTGGGGAGCAGATTGTATAACTTTAATAAGGCTTTACCAAACATTGTGCCTTAGCAAAATGGATTATGGATGTCAAATTTATGGATTGGCATGTAAAAATTCATTAAAGAAGCTTGATATAGTCCACAATATGGCTTTGCGGATCTGTTCGGGAGCCTATAGAACATCTCCAGTGGATAGCTTGTATGTGGACGTAGGAGTTCCTTCCCTCTATATTCGCAGGGAGGAATTAAGCCTTTGATATATATCTCGCGTCTTGACATCAAAACAGAATCCAAACTTCAAATATGTAAAGCAGCCGGTAGACAGAGCTCCAAGGAAAAGTACTCTGCCAAAACCTTTAGAAGTGAGATGTGAAGTTGGGACAGAGAAGGTAGGACTTGTTCCTAATACAATTGCTGAGATCACGCCTCCCAAATTCCCTCCTTGGAACCGATGCCCCACTGTAATATGTCCTCTTAAAAACAAGAAAAATAGAACTGCTGTAGAGCTAAAAAGCGAATTTTTAGAACATTTATCAGTACATGCTGATTCAATTTTTATTTATACAGATGGATCAAAATCCCAAGATGATGTTGGTTGTGCTGTTGTATCTGATAGCACAGTTTTTTTTATTTTTTTATTATTATAGGTTTATTCAACAATATTAAATACAATTAGACATACATATATACATTTTTTTTTTTACAAAATTGGTAGTTGAAAAGGGAGAGCAAGAAGCAAAGCTTATGGGGAGTTGCTCTCCCTTAAGGAAAAAATTATTTTTATTTATTTATTTTTGTTACATGGTAGTATGGTACATACACATCTACACACATATATACACACAGCATGACAGTGCAAGGAGGAGATGACTCGTGGGGCAATGTACTGCTAGATATGACCATGGAGTACACAATGACCCAATGGGTCCGTGAAAACACAAGGTACAGAAATAATGAAGAGCCATCGAAACTAGATCTAATATTTACAACAGAGCCTGAAATAGTGCATAAAGTCCAGTATGAGACACCAATTGGAAAGAGTGACCATGTACTCATCGAAACTATACTAAAGGAAGAAATAGACATAGAGAGGAACGAAAAGCATAGGAAAGGAAGACTGAGGTACAACAAAACAGACTTTACAAAACTAAAGACATTCTTCCGGAATGCAAACTGGGAAATATTTTACAGGGAAGAAACAGCAGTGGAAGAGAAATGGAATATATTGATGGAAAACTACAATGAAGGGGTAAACAGGCATGTACCAAGACAAAAGCGAGAGAGAGAGTACATTAAATGTTGGTTCAACAAAAGATGCAGTGAGGCAAAAGACAGAAGGGACAAAGCTTGGAAAAAGTGGAGAAAAGACAAAAAACAAAGCAAATGGCAAATTTATGTTAACTATAGAAATGAGTATGTTAATGTGAGAAGAGAGGAGAAAAGGAACCATGAGAAGGATATTATAGACAAATGCAAAGAGCAACCCAAACTATTCTATCGGTATGTGAATGGTAAACTTAAAAACAAACAGGAATTGGTGAAACTATGCCAAGGAAACATAGAATACACAGAAGATTTAGAGATGGCCGAAGTCATGAACAATCACTTTAAATCTGTTTTCACCAGAGAGAAAATACCGAATTGTGACATAGACAAAAACAAGAAATCTCCCCTCATGAATGAGTTTACAGCATCACTAAAGGAAATATCAGAACATTTATCAAGGCTGGATGTCAGAAAATCACATGGCCCGGACGGTATTGCAAATTGGATTCTAAAGGAGTGCAAAGAAGAACTAACAGACAAAATACACATCTTAATAAACAGCTCACTCAAAGAAGGAAAGATACCCGAGGACTGGAAAAACGCTAACATTGTACCAATACACAAAGGAGGAAACAAAGAAGAACCCACCAACTATAGGCCAGTATCACTAACAAGCACCATTGCCAAAATTTGTGAGAAAATATTCAAGAATAGATGGGTAAAACATCTGGAAGACAATGACATATTAAACCCAAGACAATTCGGATTCAGACAAGGAAGATCATGCTCTACAAACTTAATATGCTTTTACTCAAGACTAATAGACATAGTGCAAGAAAGAAATGGATGGGCTGATTGTGCATTCCTAGACTTGCAAAAAGCCTTTGACAAAGTACCACACAGAAAACTACTAAAAAAACTGGAACACATAGGAGGAATACAGGGAAACCTACTAAAATGGATAGAGGACTTTCTGACTGGTAGAAAGATGAGAGTAGTGCTCAGAGAAAAATATTCAGACTGGAAAGAGGTGATCAGTGGAGTACCGCAAGGATCTGTGCTGGCACCAATAATGTTTGCTATCTATATGAATGACATGGATGAGGACGTGAACTGCTACATGAGCTTCTTTGCCGATGACGCCAAACTGCTAAGGAAAATAGAAACTGATGAGGACTGTGAAGCACTGCAAGAAGACCTAAATAGGGTATGGAACTGGAGTCAGAAATGGGAAGTGGACTTTAATACTAAGAAGTGTAGCATAATGGAGTTTGGAAAAAGCAAAAACAGAATATCAGGAAAATATACAATTGGAACCAAAGAAGTAAAGAAAGTAGGATCCGAAAAAGATTTGGGAGTAATTATCACGAACGACTTGTCCTATGATATACAGATTAACAAAATTGTCGGGGAGACTTACAACTTGCTAAGATCAATAAAAGTGGCGTTTACATACTTGGACGAAGACATGATGAAAAAAATATTGGTTACATTGATAAGGCCTAGACTAGAGTATGCAGCGACATTGTGGTCCCCCAGTACCAAAAAGAATATAAAGAAAATAGAAAGAATCCAAAGAGCAGCTACAAAAATGGCACCTGCACTTGCAAACCTATCATACGAAGAGAGATTGGCTAAACTGGAGTTACCGACACTGGAGCAAAGAAGAGAGAGAGGTGACCTATTGACCATCTACAGAATCATGAAAGGCACAGAGGTACTCGATAGTGAGAACTTACTTAACTGGGACAAAAGAAACACAAGAGGACATGGAAAGAAAATAAAAAAACATAGCTATAGAAGAGAACTGAAGAAAAACAGTTTTCCTCATAGAGTTTTGGACACTTGGAACAAACTGGACAATGAAATAGTATGCGCAAAAACCATTCATGAGTTTAAAAACAAACTAGACACTGCAAGATACAAAGGCGGGACAACACGAGCATAGCTCCCCTTCCCGCAAAATACAACTAGGTAAATACAACTAGGTAAAATACATGCATACACATATACACACACACACAATGACATGCGTCACGACGTCCGCTAACTCCGACCTCACGTAGAAATCGGGGGCACGAGCGAGCATCGCAACTTGTGGGGGTCAGGTGAGAGGTGAGAGGTCAGGTCGATTGTTGACGGGACGATAATTGCTTAATGCGCAGATCTGGGTCACCGTGACCTGCTGGAATAGAAAAAAAAGAGCGGCAGACTTGGGCAGTGCATGACAGTTTCTCCATGAATACAACCATGAAATGGACCTGAAGTGTTCAATATACTAATACTTATAGATTAAAGACTTTTTTAAGTATCGTTTGAATGATGATAAACATTTTGTCTTGGGTAAATCCTTTTCCAGTTTATTCCATGTGTTAACACCTATAATAGATAAGCATTGGCTTTTTTGGTTGTTCTGTATTGAGTTTTAAAGAAGTCGTTTGTTTGCCTAGTCGCATAGCGAGTTTCGTAAGTTGAGTAAAATTTCAATATGTTTTGATTCATGTGTTTATTGTAGATTTGGTGCATAACAATGGCAGTTTTGTACTTTATTAAGTCATTGAATTTGAGTAGATTTAGTTTTTTAAATAAATTATTTGTATGTTCCAAACGACCTACATTGCAGATTATACGCAGTGCCCTTTTTTGAGAGGTAATTATGCGTTGAAGATTAGTTTGATAAGTATTACCCCAAATTTCTGAACAATAGTTTAAGTATGGTAGTAGTAGACTACAATAAATGGTACGTAGGGTATTTTCATTGAGGATATTTCTCATTTTATGCATAATTCCTAAAGTTTTGGATATCTTATTTATCACGTGATTTATATGATGTTTCCAATTAAGTTGATCGTCTAAATACACGCCTAGGAATTTACTGACGGACGCTTTTTCAATAATTTCGTTGTTTATTTTGATCGGCTTAGTACTTTCATTATTTTTGTAGAAAAGCAGGTAGTTAGTTTTTGATACGTTTAAGGATAGCTTATTGGCTGAAAACCAGTTGGATAGTTGACATAATCCTTCATTAATTGTCTTGATCAGTTTGTCGGAATTTGTATCGGAGCATAGAATGGTGGTATCGTCGGCGAACAGTATAAATTTCATAAGGTTGGATACATTTGTAATGTCATTAATGTATAGTAAGAATAGTTTGGGTCCTAGAACTGAACCTTGAGGTACTCCGCATGTAACTGGTAGAATGTGTGATCTTTCTTCCTCAATGGCCACATATTGTTTCCTGTTTTTTAGATAACTTTTTAACCAGTCATTAACTTTACCTCTTAGCCCATAGTATTCGGCCTTTCGAATTAGGATTTCATGATTTACTGTGTCAAATGCCTTTTTAAGATCAATAAATATGCCGGCTGTCTTTTTCTTTTGTTCTATATTGTTAGTTATCTCTTCAATTAATTCCATTACTGCTGTAGACGTTGAAAGATTTCGTTGAAATCCATATTGACTATGGTAAATGACGTCATTTTTTTTAGAAATGAGTCAAGGCGAATTGTGAATAACTTTTCAAGAATTTTGGAAAACTGTGGTAATAGTGAAATTGGTCTATAGTTATTATAACTTGATTTGTCGGCTGATTTGAATATCGGTATTACTTTTGCTATTTTCATTGCATCTGGAAATATCCCTTCAAATGATTTATTGCATATTGTCAGAAAATGATCTTTGATGATAGGCATAATTTGTTTTATGAGGTTCATATTGATTCCTGTGCAATTGAGTGATTTCTTGTTCTGCATTGATTTTACTGTGTTCATAAGTTCGTTTTCCGTGACGGGTTTTAAAAACATAGTGTTATTTATTCGGTGTTTCAAAAATGTCTCGTAAGTTTGATGTGTTGTCTTTATTTGTTTCGCGAGGTTAAGTCCTACATGGGAGAAAAATTCATTAAATTCGTTTGCCACTTCTTTTTTAGTTTTTCCTTTTTTAATAATGTCTATGAATTCATTGGTGTTATTAATTTTGTGCCTAGTTAAGTTGTTTATTACTTCCCATGTCTTTTTTATATTACCTTTATAACCTTCAAGCAGTGTGTCATAGTATTTTTTTTCACAGTTGCGTAAAATTGTTGTAAGTTTGTTTTTGTACACTTCGTATTTGTTTTCGTCTGTCAAGGACTTGCTTTGAATTGATTTCTTGTAAAGTTGGTTTTTCTTTCGACACGCGTTCTTAAGACCGTTTGTAAACCATGGTTTTGAGTTTACGTTACGTGGTTTTATTTCTACTTCTCTTTCTGGGCAGCATTTGTTTACATTACTCATGATAATGCTTACAAATTCGTTATATGATAGATTGGCATTTTCTGACTCGTAAACCTGATCCCAATTTTCTTCTTTTAAGCATTGATTTAATTTTGCAATATCTTTTTCGTCAATTTTACGTTTAAGTACAATTCTGGGTTTTGTTATGCATTGCATTTCTTTTGGACTGATAGTGAATACCGGTAGATGGTCACTTATATCACTTATTAAGATACCACTATGAATCTCGGAGTTTACAATATTGGTGAAAATGTTATCTATCAATGTTTCACTTGTATTTGTTATTCGGGTTGGTTTATTTATCAAAGGATATATACCTAAAGAGAAAATCATATCTGTAAAGTGTCTTGTTTGTTCATGAGTCTCATACTTAAGTAAATCTATGTTGAAGTCACCACAGAGATATAGATTTTTATTTCTAAATGGAGTTATGATTTCTTCAAGCATATTTGTGAACTCATTGATGTTTGTGCCTGGCTTTCTGTAAATACTTGTTATGACGGTATTCTTTTTAGTTTTACTGAAAATCTCAACAGCTACGCAATCAAATAGGTTTTCATACGAATTAGTGGATTGATTTATTAGTTTGCATGAAATTGATTTTTTTATGAAGATAGAGACTCCGCCGCCTTTTTGGATCTGTCTATTAGCACTGTAAGGAGTATAGTCTTGTAAGAAGTTTACTAGACATCCTGGGTCAATCCATGTTTCGCTTATCACTATAACGTCAAAGCTTTTATTGAGTAACTTGAGATAACAGTCAATTTTCTGATAATTGGCATTTAGGCTCCTTGCATTGATGTGAATTAGTGTGAAACCATCAATATCATGAAATACCGTGTCAAATTGTGTATCACTATAGTAATCGCTGTCTTTTGTTAATTTTGAGTAAAAATTTAATTCGAGGTCAATTTGGGTATTATTGTGATTAAATATCGAAAATTCCTTTTCTGATATTTTGTCTATTTCTTTATACTTCTTAATGGCGGTATATACATCTGGGTTTTTTGATGCGAGATTTGGCGCGGAAAACAAAATATTAATTTCTGTGTTTGAGATGGCATGATAGGGAAATGTTTTTGAGCAGTCTAGGCAGAACCAGTTATTGAAAATATTGGGGTTATTTTTGGCAGTATTTACGGGTATATTTGCACACATGAGATGATATAAATGTTTGCATAATGTACATTTGAGGTGATTGGTAGGGACAAGGGTATGGCATGAAGAACAGTTTTTTGATATGTTTGTTTTAGTTTTTGTGTTAGTTGTAGTGTTCATGGTTATGTTTGTGTTAGAAGATTAAGGAATGTGAACTATTGAAATTCAACTAATTGTTCAAGATTACTTACTTGATGTACTTTTTCATCCTTGCACTTGATATACACCTTGCAGTCTCTTGTCCATGTCGAGATGATCTTCCCTTGTTTCCTCATGTCGCGTGCTGTTTTGGCAATCTCTCCGGTTCGTTTTGTCAGGTGTTCATTCACGTAGATGCCCGTCCCCTTCAATTTCTTGGCGTTTTTCAGCACGTTCACCTTCGACTTTCTTGAAACGAATCTCACGATCACATTTTGGGTACCGTCCTGTTTTCTTTTTCCCAGTGTATGGCAAGCTGATATATCTGTGTCTCTGATCTGTATTCCCTTGTTACTTAGAGAATGGATCACTTGATTTTCTACAATGTTCTGACCACTGTTATCTGCACTATAGTCGGAGTCACCTTTCACAGCTTCCGAATACGTTTTCACAATCTTTAAACCACTGATGATTATATCTTCTCTCCTCGTGTACTGCTCTAGGTCTTCCACTCTAGCTTGGAGATTAACTACAGTCGATTTGAGATATTGTATCTCCTGCCTTTGTTGTTTAACTATCTCTTTCAACTCGCTTAGGAACTGTTGGTCTTCTTTCCTTGCTTGCATCAGGAACTGTCTGTCCTCTTCTCTTGCTTTCACAAGACTCTCCACCATATCTTCAAGTTTCTTGGAGCTGTTGCTGTTTCTGGTATGTGCCATGTTGAATTACTTTCTCGTCGGGAGCGCTGAGCGGAGGGTGTGAACGGCACGAGAGTCAGAGAAAGAGAAAGTTGCCTCATTTTAGCTCTGTTTTTACTGCTGAACTGCTGGCAGTCAGCAACGCCCTCAAATTTGTTTTTAATTCTGTTCCATGTAATAAGAACGTCGTTATTTTCACAGACTCCATGAGCATTGTATCCTCTCTAAATACATTATTACCTCGTCACTTTTTAATCCAAGAAACACAGGACTGGTTGATTCTCATTAACAACAGAAAGAAAATAAAAGTAAACATTTGCTGGGTGCCATCCCATGTGGGTATCACTGGAAATGAACAGGCCAATGCTGCAGCCAAAGCCGCCACTAGGCTCAAACATAAACAGACCAAAAGATCCCACATACAGACTTCAAACAAGTAATTCATCATTATACAATGGAAAAGTGGCAAGAACAATGGACAAGGCTGGACGGTAGTTACAAGTTAAAAGAGATTCACCCCTTGGTGAACCCTTGGAAGTGTCCTTCTTTGGACAGAAGGTCAAGTATTGTTCTAACAAGATTGAGAATTGGCCATTCCTACATTACCCATAAATTTTTTATGGCAAGTGGAGCAGAAAGGCTGGCCCCCCAATGCCCCACTTGCCAAGTAGTTTTTACAATAAAACACATTTTAATTCAGTGCCCTGCATTCTCTAATAAGCGCAGGCAGGGCAAATTTTTTAACAAATTTATCTTTTAAACAAATTTTAGGGGAGGAAGCTCATGTGAAGAATGTTGTAAAGTTTTTGAAAGACATCGGTTTATTTTATGAAATTTAAGATTGTGTATACGAGTGCTTGTGAGTGTATGTTGTTGTGATGTGTCTTTGTGAATGTTTATTGTTTTTACTGTTTTACTTGAATTTTTATCTATATGAGATAAATATGCGCTGAATGGCCTACCAGCTCCGGCGCTTGGCCTTCAAGCCAAAAAATTTCATAAATCTATACATCAAAGTTAGGAAACACACAAAAGAGCATATACAAGAGATGAAAAAGCAACAGCACAAAATAGAATTACAAATATATTTGGTCATGGTCAAATTACATATAATCCACAATAAACTTTCACCAAGGTACTCAGGTCCATTTAAGATAATTGATTTTACAGGTGTAAATAAATACAAGATCTTACACTTAGAAACTAGGGAGGAGTCAATTAGAGATGTGGGTGATTTAAAAAGAACTAGGATAGAATTTGAGGATGATAAATGTGACACTGAGGATTGTAAAACACAATGTACAGTATTATTTTTGTTTAAAAAAAGTCCAGAAAAGTCCAGAGGACTATCAGGAGTATGTATATAACACCCTGTATGAACTATGTATCAATCCTGATCATTTTTACAGAGCCTGGATTTATAATAATTGTTGATATGTATGGTGCATGCCCCAGATGGGAGACCTGAGCTGCTTGGACCTGTTGTGTGTCAGACATATGTGCTACCTGAAACCTTTGTCAATCATGAAGACCTGGAGCCTTTGTCAGTAGTGACAATCTGGAGCCTTGCCATTATATAAAAAAATGCCATTAAATATTGAAAAATATTTTTTTTGTGTTCTGTAAAGCATTGAAAATTCTTATGTAGCTTCACCAGTATGTGTCCTAGACAAAAAGTTATTTGTTAAACCAAGTTGAAGTCAGTTGGATATACTATCTCAATTTTGGCAAGTATGAAAGATCTCAATTCTACAATATTCTTTAAGGAACGGAAATCTGTCCAGTAACTCGGGCTAATACAAATTAGCTTGGTAAGTTGGGTAAAAGACTAACTAGCATCTCTTGAGTTGATGATGCGCTCGGGCTCAGAACTTACCGGCCCAAGTTGTTATCTATAATTGTAAGAATTCAAAGTAATTCAAATTCTTAAAGGAACGGAAAACTGTCCAGTAACTCGGGCTAATACGTATTAGCTTGGTAGAGGTAAAAGTCTACGGTGTGCATTACGTCTCTTACCTTCATTTATGCATGTGTCTTAGGTGAAATCTGTGATGAGCCCGAGTGACGTTGATGACCTGGAGTCGCCTCTGATATATATACAGTATATATATATATATATATATGTAATATAAATATATATATATATTTATAATATATATAAGTAAATAAGATAAATAGGTAAAGTTAAATAATAAGCAAACAGATATATAATAAACATTAATCAAGGAAATAAAAAATAAATAACATAAATGGCAGGCATTACAGCATCTTGTTTAGGTGTTATCTAAATGAATCTTAAATCTTCAACCTGAACTACATTGCACTGCCTCTGCAGGAAGTTTATTCCATTCTTTAGCAACATAGTTGGCAAAGTTGTTTCTACCCATTTCCAAATCAAATGTATTTCCTGGCAGTTTAAGACCATTATTTCTTGTCAGATTCTCAGTGTGAAAATTTGGTCAGTTTTGATGTCGATTCCCTTTAGAATCTTAAAGACCTGTGTCGAGTCACCTGAGTTTATGCTTTTTTAGGGAAAACAGATTCATGTCTTTTAGTCGATTTTTGTGTGATTTATTTTTGATATTTGGAATCAGTTTTGTGGCTTGCTGTTGTACTTTTTCCATTATGTCAATGTATTTAATGAGATTTAGTGACCATACGAAAACAGCATTTTCCAAATGTGGACAAACTAACGATTTATATAGCTTGTTAATGAGAGATGTACTTTTGAAGTCAAAAGATCGAGCAATCATTCCTAGAATTTTATTTGCTTTCTCAGAGGCTGAAATATACTGTTTAGGTGATTTGAGATTGTTACTGATAATTACGTCGAGATCCTTTTCACTATCCACTTTTGTTAATGAATTTCCAAATAACTTGTAATCATACTGTTATTTTTACCTGTGCATAACCTTGTATTCACTTGTGTTAAATTTCATTAGCCACTTTTCAGACCATTGCTGTAGTTTATCAAAATCTCCTTGAATATCTAATTGGTTTAAGTGATCATTTGCCATTCTACACAGTTTTGTACCATCAGCAAATATGGAGACGATGTATTTCAGTCCATGGTCTATATTATTTATATACATACATATACCAAGGTTTTTCCCCCTTACAAGGGAGGTAGCCAAAAAGGAAAGGCATAAAATCATTCCCACCCATTTCATCCCTGAATACATTCCACACCCGTCCACCCTCCCTCTCATCTCAGCACCTCCTGGATGACGGGTCACCCCTGCACCTTGTCCACTGCCCTGGTTCAGAAGCGGTGTCGCAAGACATAGCACATCCACAGCAAGGCTGCTTCATTAAATCGGCGACCCCGCCCTCTCTGTCCCTCCATGCATAAAAGGAGAAGACATGGAGAAATCCGTTCGGGCTGCGTCAAATTTTGCTCACACATACTACCTCACCCCCCATCCCCCCGCCCATTCCACCTCATGCATCACAACATCATCCATATACAACCATTCTCCATTCACCCCTGTCTTCTGTCTTCTCCCGTTCTTCCTCAACAGACATTCCCCTCTTCCCCAAAGCCTCCTTCACCCCATCCATCCACCTCATCCTAGGACGTCCCCTCATGTTCACTCCCTCCACATCTGCCTTCCATACCTCTTTTACTAGTCTTTCTTCACTCATTCTTTCCATGTGTCCAAACCATCCTAATATTCTTTCATCAACCCTATCTCCCAACTCCCTTTCCACCCCCATTCTCCTCCTCACCTCCTCATTTCTCACTCTATCTAGCCTAGTAACCCCCATCATACTTCTCAGACACCTCATCTCAAACACATTCAAACTCCTTCTCTCTTCCTCTCTTATGTTCTATATTTCTGCCCCATATAGTGCTGTTGGCACACTCACTCCTTCATACAGTCTCCTCTTAGCATCCATTCCCAAATGTCTATTCCTCATTACACTCTTTAATCCACCAAGGCATTTACTCACTTCTCTCAATCTACATTCTACCTCCACCTTTTCCCGCCACATTTGCACCCAAGTATCTAAAACCATCCACTTCCTCCAGTCGCTCTCTCTTAATGCTCACTTCCAGTCTACTGCCACTTTCACCCCTTGTACATCTCATCACCTTACTTTTACCCACATTTATCTTTAGCTTTCTTCTATCATTTACTCTCCCAAA
Organism: Oratosquilla oratoria; assembly: GCF_046742065.1. Classification (NCBI taxonomy): domain Eukaryota; kingdom Metazoa; phylum Arthropoda; class Malacostraca; order Stomatopoda; family Squillidae; genus Oratosquilla; species Oratosquilla oratoria. Next base: position 25,191,021 of record NC_134796.1, read on the forward strand.
CTCTGTTACCAACTTCCTCAATCCCTCCTCCGATCCTGCCACAAGCGCAGTGTTGTCAGCAAACAACAGCTGGCTCACCTCCCACTTTTCTCCATTTTCTTTAACCATCTCCAATCCCTGACCCACTACCCTTGCATTTACCTCTCGCACTACCCCATCCATGCATAAGTTGAACCGCCAGGGCGACATAACGCATCCTTGACGAAGTCCCATCTTTACCTTGAACCACTCACTCTCTCCATTTCTAATCCTGACACAAGCTCTACTACTCTCATAAAAACTCTTGACAGCTCCTAGAAGCTTTCCTCCTATCCCATATGTCTGCATAACCTCCCACAGTGCCTTTCTGTCTACCCTATTGTAAGCCTTTTCCAGATCCATAAAAGCCCAAAAAACATCCTTCCCCTTTCCTATAGCTTTCTCACATATTTGTGTTACTACAAAGATCTGATCTACACAACCTCTACCTGTCCTAAATCCACACTGTTCCTCACCAATTACTCCCTCTGTTCCTCTCCTAATCCTCTCAAGATCCTCCCATAAGCCTTCCCAACTACACTTAACAAGCTAATCCCTCTGAAACTACTACATTCACACTTGTCCCCTTTTCCCTTGTAAAGTGGAACTATACAGGCACTCCTCCAGTCCTCCGGCACTCTACCCTCTCTCCAGCAAACATTAAATAACCTCACCAACCAGTCCACCATCACTGTAACTCCTTTTTTTAGACATTCTGCATGGCATCCATCCAGACCAGGTGCCTAAATTATCTAAATTATTTATATATACTATGAATAGAAAAGGCCTAAGAATGGAACCCTGAGGAACTCTACTCATAACATTTTTCCATCTAGAAGTTTTGCCATTTAGAACAAATCTCTGTTTTTGATCATTGAACCAATTACTAGTCCAATTTAATAGGCTACCACTTATTCCGTGTGAAGCTCATTTAGTAAGTGGTTTTTCATTGGGGATGGTATCAAAAGTTTTTGCAAAATATAGATATATTAAATCTGTATTGTTTCTGAAAGAAAGAATATTAGGATGGTTTGGACACATGGAAAGAATGAGTGAAGAAAGACTAGTAAAAGAGGTGTGGAAGGCAGATGTAGAGGGAGTGAACATGAGGGGACGTCCTAGGATGAGGTGGATGGATGGGGTGAAGGGGGCTTTGGGGAAGAGGGGAATGTCTGTTGAGGAAGGACGGGAGAGGACAGAAGACAGGGGTGAATGGAGAATGGTGGTATATGGATGATGTTGTGATTGCATGAGGTGGAATGGGCGGGGGGATGGGGGGTGAGGTAGTATGTGTGAGCAAAATTTGACGCAGCCTGAAGGGATTTCTCCCCGTCCTCTCCTTTTATGCAATGGGGGGACGGAGAGGGGGGGTCGCCGATTTAATAAAGCGGCCTTGCTGTGGATGTGCTGTGTCTTGCGACACTGCTTCTGACCCAGGGCTGTGGACAAGGTGCAGGGATGACCCGTCATTCAGGAGGTACTAAGATAAGAGGGAGGGTGGAGGGGTGTGGAGTGTATTCAGGGATGGAATGGGTGGGAATGATTTTATGCCTTTTTCTTTTTGGCTACCCCCCTTGTAAGGGGGAAAAGCCTTGGTATATGTATGTATGTATGTATTGTTTCTTGTGTCATGTTTTGAGATGACTGTGTTGTAGAATTCGAGTAAGTCACACAAGAAGATTTCTGTCTGAATCCATGCTGACTATCCTTTATCAAACAGTTACTTTCTAAATGCTGTTCAATAGCATCTCTGATGATAGTTTCCATAATTTTTCCTACAATTGAAGTTGATCTTATAGGCCTGTAGTTATTTGGATTCTTTTCATCACCTTTTTGGAATATGGGAGTAATGTTGGCTAGCTTCCATTCTCTTGGGACATCTCTGGATATGGTGGATTTCTTGAAAATAATTCCTAATGGAACAACAATCTCATTTTTCATTTCCTTTAAGATTTTTGGATGCCAACCGTCAGACCCTGGTGTTTTATTAACTTTGAGTTTTTCTATACATTTTTTAATTTTTTCTTTTGTTATATTTACCATAGTAACTTCACTCTAGACTTTTCACAGGTTTCACTTTGAGGTGATTTGTTTACAAATACTGAGCTAAAGAAATTGTTTAGAATATCACACATTCCTTCATTTGAATATTCAAGTTGACTGTCTGCAGATAATAGTGGGCCAATGTGATTCCTAATAAAATTTTTATCTCTAATGTCACCATGGAATTCTTTAGGATTCTCTTTGGATTTATCAGTAATATCCATTTTGTATTTTCCTTTTTGTTATGTTATTGTCTTTTTTATATCTCTTTGTATTATTACATAACTTTGATAGTCATTAGGTGCACCTGAGCACTTGTATTTCTTATAAGGCTGTCTCTTTTTTAGCAATACTTTTTTTTTTTTTTTTTTTTTTTTTTTTTTTTTTTTAAATTTTTTTTTTTTTTTTTTTTTTTTTTTTTTTTTTTTTTCCCAAGCCATTTTGGGCAAGCCTGATTTTGGGGGTTGTCTGTCCTTAAATGGCATGTAAGTATGAATCATCTTGGTAAGTATATTTTGAAATATTTCCCACATCTGATCTACAGGTCTTTCTACCAATCTGTAAACTGAAGCTTCTGATGTAGTCCTATGAACTGAGCTTTACTGAAATCCCGAAGTATCAAACGGCTCGTCGTTTTTGTTAATTTAAGAAACCCATCGCGGTGGTTGTTGTTTGGATGGGAAGCGATGTAAGCTGCTTCAGTTATTTTTCCTCTTTTCAGAGGAAGTCCTTTTGGCAGCACCTCTATTCTGTCCCAGTCCGGTAAGTGGCCATGAGTATCTACATGAACCACTAGCGAGTTTGATACTTGGTGTGCCTTGACGTCATTCCTGTGCTCAACTGTCCGTTTTTTAATACCTCTGCTGGTTTCTCCGTAATAGCTCATAGGACAGTTTTCACATGGTATCTTGTAGACAGGAGTTGCTAAGATAAGAGGGAGGGTGGAGGGGTGTGGAGTGTATTCAGGGATGGAATGGGTGGGAATGATTTTATGCCTTTTCCTTTTTGGGTACCTCCCTCGTAAGGGGGGAAAAGCCTTGGTATATGTATGTATGTATCTTGTAGACAATACTATTTTCTTCCCTGTTGGTCATGACTTTGTTCTGGTTCTTAACAATGTCTCCTATTTTCATTCCCATGCTGATCACAATCTTGACACCGGCTCTAGTGAGCAACTGCCCCAACTCGCCTGAGTGGCTCGAGTTTGGCATAGACAAATACCCCCTGCTATCATTTTCAGTCACATCTCATCTGTTCCTTATGCTTCTTTCTGCTATCTTTAAAGCCTTTTCTCTAAGTCGGTGCAACAGCCCTTTCGGATAACCGAGTTTGGTGAAAACGTTGAAAATGTAATCTATTTCATATTTAATAAATTCTTCACTGCCAATATAGTATGCTCTCAGGAAGAGCCCTATGACCACTCCAGTCTTTATTCTCTCATTATGCCTGGAATAGTAGTGAATTATGTCGTCTTTATTGGTACTTTTTCTATGAACCGAGAATGCAGTCTTGTTATCTTTCCTCCAGATGACGGTGTCAATGAAGGCCAATTTGTTATCTGTCTTGTGTTCCACAGTGAACTGGATATTTCGTTCAACATTATTTAACCTCTTCAGTTTGTTGTCCAAATTGGTGTTCTTGGGGGCAATAACTAAGACATCATCCACATATGGAAACCAGGAGGTGTTTCGACCCATTATTTTTACAAAATGATCTCTCTCTAAAACTTCCATATAGAGGGATGCTAAAACAGCACTGAGGGGGCTTCCCATCACATGGCCTCTACATTGGTTGTATTCCTCTCTGTTGAAAACAAAGGGACCAAATCTCACACACAGCGATATCAGTTTTAAGAAATCTACCTTTCCTACAGGTAGAGCCTTGTCATCCATATCTCTAACTGCCTCTCTTCCTGCTTTTAACACCCCATCCAAAGAAACATTCATGAATGAGGCTGTGACGTCAAATGAGGCCATAATTTTTCCTGAAATATCCATATCCTTTAATTTGTGAATGAGGTCATTAGAATTTTTCAGGTGGGCGCTACTTATTAATCCCAGTCTGTTGGATAGGAGTTTCACCAAACACTTGGCTAACCTATGCGGAGCACTACTTATGCCTGAAGTGATGGGTCTCATCGGGATGTTGGGCTTGTGGGTTGGAAACCAGCAGAGGTATTAAAAACAGACAGTTGAGCACAGGAATGACGTCAAGGCACACCAAGTATCAAACTCGCTAGTGGTTCATGTAGATACTCATAGCCACTTACCAGACTGGGACAGAATAGAAGTGCTGCAGAAAGGACATCCTATGACTGGAATTAATAAGTAGCGCCCACTTGAAAATTTCTAATGACCTCATTCACAAATTAAAGGATATGGATATTTCAGGAAAAATTATGGCCTCATTTGACGTCACAGCCTTATTCACGAATGTCTCTTTGGAAGGGGCGTTAAAAGCAGGAAGAGAGGTAGTTAGAGATATGGATGATGAGGCTCTACCTGTAGGAAAGGTAGATTTCTTAAAACTGATCTCGCTATGTGTGAGATTTGGTCCCTTTGTTTTCAACAGAGAGGAATACAACCAATGTAGAGGCCTTGTGATGGGAAGCCCCCTCAGTGCTGTTTTAGCATCCCTCTATATGGAAGTTTTAGAGAGAGATCATTTTGTAAAAATAATGGGTCGAAACAACTCCTGGTTTCCATATGTGGATGATGTCTTAGTCATTGCCCCCAAGAACACCAATTTGGACAACAAACTGAAGAGGTTAAATAATGTTGAATGAAATATCCAGTTCACTGTGGAACACAAGACAGATAACAAATTGGCTTTCATTGACACCGTCATCTGGAGGAAAGATAACAAGACTGCATTCTCGGTTCATAGAAAAAGTACCAATAAAGACGAAATAATTCACTACTATTCCAGCCATACATACATATACCAAGGCTTTTTCCCCCTTACAAGGGAGGTAGCCAAAAAGGAAAAGGCATAGAATCATTCCCACCCATTCCATCCCTGAATACACTCCACACCCCTCCACCCTCCCTCTTATCTTAACACCTCCTGGATGACGGGTCATCCCTGCACCTTGTCCACTGCCCTGGGTCAGAAGCAGTGTCGCAAGACACAGCACATCCACAGCAAGGCCGCTTCATTAAATCGGCGACCCCCCCTCTCCATCCCCCCATACATATGCTCACACATACTACCTCACCCCCCATTTCACCTCATGCATCACAACATCATCCATATACAACCATTCTCCACTCACCCCTGTCTTCCATCCTCTCCCATCCTTCCTCAACAGACATTCCCCTCTTCCCCAAAGCCCCCTTCACCCCATCCATCCACCTCATCCTAGGACGTCCCCTCATGTTCACTCCCTCCACATCTGCCTTTCATACCTCTTTTTACTAGTCTTTCTTCACTCATTCTTTCCATGTGTCCAAACCATCCTAATACTCTTTCATCAACCCTATCTCCCAACTCCCTTTCCACCCCCATTCTTCTCCTCAACACCTCATTTCTCACTCTATCTAGCCTAGTAACCCCCATCATACTTCTCAGACACCTCATCTCAAACACATTCAAACTCCTTCTCTCTTCCTCTCTTATGTTCCATGTTTCTGCCCCATACAGTGCTGTTGGCACAATCACTCCTTCATACAGTCTCCTCTTAGCATCCATTCCCAAATGTCTATTCCTCATTACACTCTTTAATCCACCAAGGCATTTACTCGCTTCTCTCAATCTACATTCTATCTCCACCTTCACTCCACCTTTTCCTGCCACATTTGCACCCAAATATCTAAAACTATCCATTTCCTCCAGTCGCTCTCCCTTAATGCTCACTTCCAGTCTACTGCCACTTTCACCCCTTGTACATCTCATCACCTTACTTTTACCCACATTTATCTTTAGCTTTCTTCTATCACATACTCTCCCAAACTCTGCCACCAACTTCCTCAATCCCTCCTCCGATCCTGCCACAAGTGCAGTGTCGTCAGCAAACAACAGCTGGCTCACCTCCCACTTTTCTCCATTTTCTTTAACCATCTCCAATCCCTGACCCACTACCCTTGCATTTACCTCTCGCACTACCCCATCCATGTATAAGTTGAACAGCCAGGGCGACATAACGCATCCTTGACGGAGTCCCACCTTTACCTCAAACCACTCACTCTCTCCATTTCTAATCCTGACACAAGCTCTACTACTCTCATAAAAACTCTTGACAGCTCCTAGAAGCTTTCCTCCTATCCCATATATCTGCATAACCTCCCACAGTGCCTTTCTGTCTACCCTATTGTAAGCCTTTTCCAGATCCATAAAAGCCCAAAAAACATCCTCCACCTTTCCTATAGCTTTCTCACATATTTGTCTTACCACAAAGATCTGCTCTACACAACCTCCACCCGTCCTAAATCCACACTGTTCCTCACCAATTACTCCCTCTGTTCCTCTCCTAATCCTCTCAATCAAGATCCTCCCATAAGCCTTCCCAACTACACTTAACAAGCTAATCCCTCTGAAACTACTACATTCACACTTGTCCCCTTTTCCCTTGTAAAGTGGAACTATACAGGCACTCCTCCAGTCCTCTGGTACTCTACCCTCTCTCCAGCAAACATTAAATAACCTCACCAGCCATAATGAGAGAATAAAGACTGGAGTGGTCATAGGGTTCTTCCTGAGAGCATACCGCATTGGCAGTGAAGAATTTATTAAAGATGAAATAGATTACATTTTCAACGTTTTCACCAAACTCTGTTATCCGGAAGGGCTGCTGCACCGACTTAGAGAAAAGGCTTTAAAGATAGCAGAAAGAATCATAAGGAACAGAGGAGATGCGACTGAAAATGATAGCAGGGGGTATTTGTCCATGCCAAACTCGAGCCACTCAGGCAAGTTGGGGCAGTTGCTCACTGGAGCCGGTGTCAAGATTGTGATCAGCATGGGAATGAAAATAGGAGACCTTGTTAAGAACCAGAACAAAGTCATGGCCAAGAGGGAAGAAAATAGTATTGTCTACAAGATACCATGTGAAAACTGTCCTATGAGCTACTACGGAGAAACCAGCAGAGGTATAAAAAAGCGGACAGTTGAACACAGGAATGACGTCAAGGCACACCGAGTATCAAACTCGCTAGTGATTCATGTAGATACTCATGGCCACTTACCAGACTGGGACAGAATAGAGGTGCTGTAGAAAGGACTTCCTATGAAAAGAAGAAAAATAACTGAAGCAGCTTACATCGCTTCCCATCCAAACAACAACCACCGCGATGGGTTTGTCAAATTAACAAAAATGACAAGCCATTTGATACTTCACGAGGCAGAATGGAGGAGGACAAGAGGTCAGGTCAATCATGGCGGAACGCGGAGAGCTTTGGCGGGTATTTAGAGTGTGAATTGTTTGAAGGTGTACGTACTCTGAAGAAGTCCTGGTAAGGACGAAACGTCAGAATTCCTAACGGTTCCCTGTGTTTATCTCACCACCCATCCACTCATGATTATTTCTTTTTGACTTGGATTTCAACATCATGCATAACATTATAATTTTGTTCTTTATTGACACCTTGCTCTATATTGACATTGGTCCTTCATTGACATTCAGTGCCTCATGGACATTTGCACCATCACAGACATCTGGTCCCTCAGTCATCTGATCTCTCATGTACTCCTTGTCCCACACCGGCCACTCATTGTTCATTGATCATTCTGTCCGGCATCACTTCCTAAAATGATATTTTGTCCTCCATTGACATTATATCCTACCATGATATTTTGTCCTCCACTATCATTACATCCAATCATAATATTTTGTTCTTCATTGACATTACATCCTTATTTGATATTTTGTCCTCTACTGACATTATATCCTAAAATTATTATTGCTATGCCCTACTCTGTTATTCCCAATACATTCTGTTTCCCCTTCCCATTGGGTTTCTACCCCAAAAAAGGAAGAAGTTCATTACAAAATCCCACAACGAGGTTTGAAAGAATATCTTTGCCTCTGCGAGTAAGGTGGATCCAGTCAGAAGCATAAAGGTCATGATGCCTGGAAAAGAGATACCAAGGATCAAGAAAGTTTTATCCCAGTTGTGTGCACAATTGTGATATCCTCTCATTGATCCCTATGGCTCTACTGTTCCAACACAAGCCACCATAGATCCTTGGAAGGATCCCACAGACTACGTGACAGCTCCCATGTTCCTTCATCTCCTGGGGGAGGACCTTGTAATTCTGAACAAGTTCCTCTGATCTCACCCTACCCACATTGTTACTTCCCATGTAAACAGTTGTAACCATGTTCATCTGCCTTTGCTCCCTCATGGTCTGGGTACAATTGGCGATCCCACGGCCCAGTTGACATACAAGCTTGCAACGTTGTTTAGTCTTCTGCTGAAGGATATCGTCATAGCCTCACACCATGGAGTCCCCCACCACCAAGAACTCCTAATTTCCAGGCACCTTATTTTCCAGCAGAGCAAAACAATTGGCCAGAGCTAGTGGTTGCTCCACAGGGTACCTGCTTACTGATTGCAGGCACAACAAATGGGACCCTGCAGAGCACCACTCACTCATGGCAGTACCAGAAGTGGAAGAGGTGGAGCGCTCTTTGGGTTATGGGAAGGATTCACTCTTCTCACAGAACACACTCTTGAGAAGACAAATTTCCTCTTCACATATCCTGAGACAGTCCTCCCGGTTCACACAACCTTCATAAACCATTTCACTCCTTCGGCAATACAAATGGCAAAGAGAAAATATAATTCAACAAAAGAAATAAAAGCAGTCACTAAAACTAAATACACAAAGCTTACTCTGCTTACCTTATATTATTACCTTTGGAGTACAGTAATAGTCTACTGTTTTTATTCTAAATTACTAGAACACTACACTTTATCTTATACCTGTATTTCTATAACACTATACATATACAATTACAAAAACACAATGCAATCACTTGTCACTATTTGAAGATGTACTTTAAATTTCACAGGAAGTGATAAATTTAACAAGAGGTATTTGCTAGCTGGTTTCTCGGCAGCAAATGAGTTCACTAACTGAGGTCTCAGAGCAGACTGAGTTCACTAGCTGAGGTCTCTGAGAATGCCTCCACCAATCAAAAGGGTGCTACTGATGATGGAAAAACTAGAGAAAAGACAAGAAGAAATGGCTAATCTGCATACACAACTTTATAAAAAGAAAAAAAAAAAAATCTTTAGCAGCTCTAGCTACATAAAACCCTAGTTCTGTCCTTAATCTTCTTGGGCCCCCTAAACACCGAGGCACCAGGCCTTTGCCACTCCCCACCCCACCCCCACCCCAATCTCTTGTCAGGCTTTTGCTTTCTTGTTAAATCTCTTTGGTATTTGAGAATAATACTTAACTACACTTCCACAACAACTAAGAAAACAAAGACAAATTAAAAACTATACAAAGTAGAGCAATGAGAATAATTACAGGAAGTACCAACACTGCCCCAGAAAAGCATACACACACAGAAACCAAAATTCTTCCATAAAGTCTATTTATCCATCTATATACCAATAGGCTTTTTCCCCTTAATAAGGGAGGTAGCCAGCCAGGACATGCGCCCGCCCCACTCCCATACGTCATCCATTTGCCTTTTATCTGAGCTCTTTAGCTCTTTGTGGATGAAAGGTCACCCCTGTCCCCTACCCCCTGTTGGGGTCATAAACAATGCAGCAAGACACAGCACATCCACAGCAGGGCCAGCTGCTTCATTTTACCCACCCTCCTTATCCCCTCATGCATAAATAGAGAAAATGAGGAATCAGAATCCCATAGTTCTTAACCCTACTCACCCATCTCATTACTTCACATAAGTACAACCCACTAAATTCAGTAAAAAAAAAATATATATATATATATATATATATACCAGCAGTACATCAAGCAATCCATTGCCCCAAGTCTCCTTTCCAAGAGACCCATGACTCCCAAGTAACTGGAAATGGCTTCTGATGGGCCCAAATGTCACCCATTGAAGAAATATTGTGTTGTGTGGAAATTATTAGTGTGGAGCAATGTATGATGAAGTGTTTAGTATCCCCTATATGATAGTTCCATTTGGGGCAGTTTGATTCTGTGGCCAAGCCTATTCTATATTGGTACTGTCTTAAAGCTGGGTGGTGTCCCAAACAGAAGCATGTTAGTATGGTTCTTGCTTATCTCCAGAGGAATTTTTCTGTGGGATTGCTGTTAGGGTTAGGGAGGTTATTGAATTTGATTCTCTATCTTGAAGAGCTTGTTTCTATGATCTAGATGTATTTTGTGGTACTGGTGGTAAGTTGTACGAGTATATGTTTGTGTAGTATGCAACTGATGGATGAAATTTGTAACTTTCCACTCAGTGAAAGTTGAGCCAGCAGATACAGGCACATCTCGGCTTACGTCATTTCAACATATGTCATTTTCAAAGATATGTCGGTTTTCAAAAATAATATATGGAAAAATAAAATTCAAGTTGTCGTTATACTTGACTTTATGTTGGTTAGCCAATGATAATGGAATCGCATAAACGCCAAAAAACACTTCAAGCACATAAATTCATGTTACAATAAATAAGAATAAAAGCATGTAAAATGATATTAAGATTCAGTAACTGCTAAAATACATACATACATATACCAAGGCTTTTACCCCCTTCCAAGGGAGGTAGCCAAAAAGGGAAAGGCATAAAAACACTCCCACCCATTTCATCCCTAAATACACTCCACACCCCTCCCACCCTTCCTCTCATCTGAGCACCTCCTGGATGACGGGTCATCCCTGCACCCTGCCCACCGCCCTGGGTCAGAAGCAGTGTCGCAAGACACAGTACATCCACAGCGAGGCCGCTTCATTTAATCGGCGACCCCCCCCCCTCTCCGTCCCCCTTTGCATATAAGGCGAGGACGGGGAGAAATCCCTTCGGGCTGCGTCAAAATTTACTCACACATACTACCCCACCCCCCACTTCCCCGCCCATTCCTCCTCATGCAGTCACAACATCATCCATATACAACCATTCTCCACTCACCTCTGTCTTCCGTCCTCTCCCTTCCTTCCTCAACAGACATTCCCCTCTTCCCCAAAGCCCCCTTCACCCCATCCATCCACCTCATCCTAGGACGTCCCCTCATGTTCACTCCCTCCACATCTGCCTTCCATACCTCTTTTACTAGTCTTTCTTCACTCATTCTTTCCATGTGTCCAAACCATCCTAATATTCTTTCATCAACCCTATCTCCCAAATCCTTTTTCACCCCTGTTCTCCTCCTCACCTCCTCATTTCTCACTCTATCTAGCCTAGTAACCCCCACCATACTTCTCAGACACCTCATCTCAAACACATTCAAACTCCTTCTCTCTTCTTCTCTTATGTTCCACGTTTCTGCCCCATACAGTGCTGTTGGCACAATCACTCCTTCATACAGTCTCCTCTTAGCATCCATTCCCAAATGTCTATTCCCAAATGTGCAAGTGTAGCAGGAAAAGGTGGAGTGAAGGTGGAGGTAGAATGTAGATTGAGAGAAGCGAGTAAATGCCTTGGTGGTTTAAAGAGTGTAATGAGGAATAGACATTTGGGAATGGATGCGAACTGCTAAAATACATACCATAAAATAGTATGGCATAGTTGACTAGAACATGAAATCAGCTGATTTTCTTACTTATCGGGGCAACAATAGTTCCAATACTGTATCTACCATTAGGCAGCGTCTTGAATCCTACAATTGTTTTGGATTATGATCTGTTTACTGAAGTTTTGTAGATTTTCTCATTAACATTCACTTGTATCTGTAATATTTGCCCCCATGCCTCCTAAGAAAAGTCCTAGTGAAATTGCTAAGCATCATGGTATTTCGCTGGAGGATAAAATGGCAATGATAAAATGTCTACAATATAAACATCAAGATATTGTATGTACTGCATTGGTAAATAAAAAATACTTTATTTTATTTTTCACTTATTACAAAATGATTGTAACCTTAAAATATTTTTTATTTGTTTTTTGTTTTGTTTTACTGTATGTTATTGACTGCATTTATAAAGTACATCACCGCGAATTAGCTTTTAATGATGTAAACATCACCAAATTGTACGCATTGGTAAATTTAATTACAGGTAATTTTTTTTTTTTTTTTTTTTTTTTTTTTTTTTAATTTAAAATAGGTTTTTATTAACCTTATCTTATCGAAAATGCATTCATAAGTAAAATACAGTACTGGGGAATGGCTATTAGCAGTTTAGCCTAGGCTACACCAGGCCTACCTAGCCTACATATAAGCAAATTCAACTTATGTCGTTTTTCAACTTACGTCGTGTCTCCTGGAACCAATTAATGGCTTAAGGTGAGGTGTACCTGTATTATTAATATTTTTTCTCCTTTGTATTCCTGGACAGACTAGGGCGAGCTTTGGTGTCAATGGGTACAAATCCACGCAGTAACATGGGCCTAGCTGTCGTCAACCCTGGGGTTGCCAACCTTCCACCTACCGTCCGCACAGACCTGGCCAATAAGTGAGTTTTTATTTACTATATATATATATATATATATATATATATATATATTGTATATGTATATATATATATATATATACACACACAGTGCCTCTATGCATGTCGTCCTTATATACACATAATTCTATTTACACAGTCAAATTATGGGGGAAATCTTGTTGCTATTTACACAGAAATTTACTATTTTTGCTGCCATCTTGCTGATGTCATCATTCATGCGCTGTGTTGTCTCTTCCTGCCATCTTTGTTGTGTGCACAAGAGAAGAAACAAGGATTCACATATTGGTTACAAGATAGGATGAGAGAATCATATGAGAGGTACAAAGAAAAGAGAAGTAAAGCATAAGATAAAGGAGGCAAAGAGGAGAGCAGGTGTGAAATGGGGTAAGAATATGACAGAATTTTTTTAAAGTAATAAAAAGATGTTTTAGAAGGAAATTAAGAGAGGAAGAGGAGGCAAATCAAGTAGAGAAGAAAAGGTAAAAGGTGCAGATGGAGAGATGGTAATGGAAGAGATGGCAGTAAGAGGAAGATGGGCATAGTATTTTAGGGAATTGCTAAATGTGAAGGAAGATATAGAGGGAAAGGTAGTTGCAGTGGGAACCGCTAAGAAAATGACAGTGGTAAATGAGGAAAATGGAGGACTCCATTTCCAGACCTTGTCCAGGTCTATCTGTAGCAATTCACAATCTTTTTCCATACTATATATGGGGCAGAAACATAGAACATAAGAGAGGAGTTTGAATGTGTTTGAGATGAAATGTCAGAGAAGTATGTAAGGGGTTACTAGGTTGGATAGAGTGAGAAATGAGGTGAGGAGGAGAGCTGGGTTGGAGAGGGAGTTGGGAGATAAGGTTGATGATAGAGTGTTGGGATGGTTTGGACACATGGAAAGAATGAATAAAGATTAGTAAATGAGGTGTGGAAGGCAGAGGTGGATGGAGTGAACATGAGGGGGCAATCTAGGATGAGATGCATGGATGGGGTAAAAGGGGCATTGGGGAAGAGGGGAATGTCTGTTGAGAAAGGAAGGGAGAAGACAGAAGATATAGTTGAGTGAAGAATGGTTGTGTATGGATGATATTGTGATTCTTGGAAGGGAGTGGGCAGGGGATGGGGGTTGAGGGAGTAGGAGTGAATGATATTTTGATGGAGCTTGAAGGGATTTCTCCCTGTCTTCTCCATTTCTGCATGAGGGGACAGAGAGGGTGGGGGCACCGATTAAATGAAGCAGCCTTACTTTGGATGTGCTGTGTCTTGCTACATTGCTTCTGACCCAGGGCAGTGGACAAGATGCATGGATGACCCATCATCCAGGAGGAGCCAAGATAAGAGGGAGGGAGGGTGGTGAATGGGAGTGGAGTATGTAGGGATGGAATGGGTGGAAGTGGATTTTATGCCCTTGTTTTTTGACTACCTCCCTTGTTAGGGGGAAAAAGCCATTGGTATATGTATGTTTTTTTGTCATTTTGTTCCTTCCATCATGTCATTGACATAGACAAAAGAAATTGTTGGTGTCCATATTGACATCTTATCCTTTACTACTGTCCTCGTGTATCTTTCCTTCAATTTTTTTTTTTCATCAATTCTAGTAGTTTCCCTCTCAGTCCTCCAGCGTGCTCCAATTTTCACATAAGTCGACTGTGAGGTACTTTATCAAAAGCCTTCTCTAAGTTGAGGTACACACAGTCCACCCACCCCTCTCTCTCTTGCAGCACATCAGCCACTCTCAAGCAATAGCTTAAAAGGTTCAACACACACAAACTTCCATATCTGAAGCCAAACTGACTGTGTATCAAAATACTCATTGTGTGTATTTACCTAGTATTTACCTAGTCTTATCTTACGGGAAGGGGAGCTATGCTTGTGGTGTCCCGTCTCTGTACCTTGCCATGTCTAATTTGCTCTTAAATTCTTGTGTTCTTTTTGCACACACTATTGTTTTGTCGAGTTTTTTCCATACATCCACCACTGTGTGGGGAAAGCTGTTCTTTTTCAGGTTTCTTTTATAACTGTCCTTTTTGAGCTTCCTTCCATGTCCTCTTGTATTTCTCTTATCCCAATTTAGTAAGTCTTCTCTATCAAGGACTTCCATACCTCTCATGATTCTGTAGATGGTCAACAAGTCATCCCTTTCTCTTCTTTGTTCCAGTCTGCAATTCTAGTTTTGACAATCTGTCTTTATATGACATTTTTGATAGTGTTGGGGCCATCTTCGTAGTTGCTCTCTGGGTTCTCTCAATTTTCCTTGTATTTTCCTTACCATTTCTTCATCCAAGTAAGTAAAAGCCACTTTTGATCTTGGAAAGTTGTAGGTTTCCCTGACAATTTTGTTTATTGGTTTATCAGGGGATATCCTTTGTGATGATTGCTCCCAGGTCTTTTTCAGATCCCACTTTCTTTACTTCCTTTCCACCAATTTTATATTGTCCTGATATCCTTTTTTTTACTTTTTCCAAATTCCATTATGCTACATTTCTTAATGTTGAAGTTCACTTACCACTTCAGACTCCATCCCCAAACCCTCTTCAGAGCTCTCTGAAATGAATAACAAATCATTTCAGTACTCACTTTCAACAGTTTTGCATCATCTGTTTGTGTATGATTGAAAAATCTCCAAATTTTATTTTGAATTAAGTAAAGATGGAATAAATGTGCACAGATATAACAAGACAAATAAAAATATTATGATTGTTCACGGAGAGGAAAAATATGATGTGGCAGTTTGAAAGACAAAGGTAAAAAAAATGTTGGAAGAGGTAGGACATACATACATACATATACCAAGGCTTTTTCCCCCTTACAAGGGGGGTAGCCATAAAGAAAAAGGCATAAAATCATTCCCACCCATTCCATCCCTGAATACACTCCACACCCCTCCACCCTCCCTCTTATCTTAGCACCTCCTGAATGACGGGTCATCCCTGCACCTTGTCCACTGCCCTGGGTGAGAAGCAGTGTCGCAAGACACAGCACATCCACAGCAAGGCCGCTTCATTAAATCCCCATCCTCTCCGTCCCCCCATTGCATAAAAGGAGAGAACGGGGAGAAATCCCTTCAGGCTGGGTCAAATTTTGCTCACACATACTACCTCACCCCCCATCCACCCGCCCATTCCACCTCATGCAATCACAACATCATCCATATACCACCATTCTCCATTCACCCCTGTCTTCTGTCCTCTCCCGTCCTTCCTCAACAGACATTCCCCTCTTCCCCAAAGCCCCCTTCACCCCATCCATCCACCTCATCCTAGGACGTCCCCTCATGTTCACTCCCTCCACATCTGCCTTCCACACCTCTTTTACTAGTCTTTCTTCACTCATTCTTTCCATGTGTCCAAACCATCCTAATATTCTTTCATCAACCCTATCTCCCAGCTCCTTTTCCACCCCTGTTCTCCTCCTCACCTCCTCATTTCTCACTCTAGCCTAGTAACCCCCATCATACTTCTCAGACACCTCATCTCAAACACATTCAAACTCCTTCTCTCTTCTTCTCTTATGTTCCATGTTTCTGCCCCATACAGTGCTGTTGGCACAATCACTCCTTCATACAGTCTCCTCTTAGCATCCATTCCCAAATGTCTATTCCTCATTACACTCTTTAATCCACCAAGGCATTTACTCGCTTCTCTCAATCTACATTCTACCTCCACTTTCACTCCCCCTTTCCCTGCCACATTTGCACCCAAGTATCTAAAACTATCCACTTCCTCCAGTCGCTCTCCCTTAATGCTCACTTCCAGTCTACTGCCACTTTCACCCCTTGTACATCTCATCACCTTACTTTTACCCACATTTATCTTTAGCTTTCTTCTATCACATACTCTCCCAAACTCTGCCACCAACTTCCTCAATCCCTCCTCCGATCCTGCCACAAGCGCAGTGTCGTCCGCAAACAACAGCTGGCTCACCTCCCACTTTTCTCCATTTTCTTTAACCATCTCCAACCCCTTGCCCACTACCCTTGCATTTACCTCTCGCACTACCCCATCCATGTATAAGTTGAACAGCCAGGGTGACATAACGCATCCTTGACGAAGTCCCACCTTTACCTCGAACCACTCACTCTCTCCATTTCTAATCCTGACACAAGCTCTACTACTCTCATAAAAACTCTTGACAGCTCCCAGAAGCTTTCCTCCTATCCCGTATATCTGCATAACCTCCCACAGTGCCTTCCTGTCTACCCTATCATAAGCCTTTTCCAGATCCATAAAAGCCCAAATAACATCCTCCCCCTTTCCTATAGCTTTCTCACATATCTGTCTTACCACAAAGATCTGATCTACATAACCTCTACCTGTCCTAAATCCACACTGTTCCTCACCAATTACTCCTTCTATTCCTCTCCTAATCCTCTCAATCAAGATCCTCCCATAAGCCTTCCCAACTACACTCAAGCTAATCCCTCTGAAACTACTACATTCACACTTGTCCCCTTTTCCCTTGTAAAGAGGAACTATACAGGCACTCCTCCAGTCCTCCGGCACTCTACCCTCTCTCCAACAAACATTAAATAACCTCACCAACCAGTCCACCATCACTGTACCTCCCTTTTTCAGACATTCTGCATGGCATCCATCCAGACCAAGTGCCTTACATGCTTTCATCATCTTAACAACTGCCTTCACCTCATCCTTCCTTATTTCTCCTCCATTCTCCTCATTCATCACTCTCATTTTCTTTGCACTTCCCACTGCAGCAATCTTTCCTTCCCTATCCTCCTTCACATTTAGCAACTCCCTAAAATACTCTGCCCATCTTCCCCTTACTGCCTTCTCTTCCATTATCATCTCTCCATCTGCACCTTTTACCTTTTCTTCTCTACTTGATTCGCCTCCTCTTCCTCTCTTAATTTCTTTCCAAAACATCTTTTTATTACTTTCAAAATTTTCTGTCAAACTCTTACCCCACTTCACATCTGCTCTCCTCTTTGCAACCTTTACCTTTTGCTTTACTTCTCTTTTCTTTTCTTTGTACCTCTCATATGACTCCCTCGTCCTATTTTGTAACCAAACTGTGAAAGCTCGCTTCTTCTCTTCTACAACCTTCTTTGTTTCCTCATCTCACCATTCACTACCCTTTCTTCTATTTCCCCCTGTCCTTCTTGTTCCACACACCATCCTTGCACACTTTATGACTCCCTCCTTGAACCATCCCCATTCCTCCTCCACACCCAGCTCTACTCTACCCTTTACTCCCTCCCACTCCTCCTTCAGCTTCTTTCCATACTCCTTTTCCTTTTCCTTCTCATTCAAAGAGTTCACTCTAAGAACCTCCCTACCTTTTGTCCCTTTCCTCTTCCTCCAGGATAGGAACAATAGAAAATAGAAATATTGTTCCAGGTAAGAACAATAGAAAATATTAATGTAATTTTTCATTAATTCTAAAACAAGTTTGCCCTTATAACAGAGTCTTAGCTCTTCGAGAAGTCTATAGTTCTGTCTGGATGCGAAGTCTTCAAGCTCCAGGTCTCCAAGCAAGTCTTTTGGTGCTCACATCCCTCCTAGCAAGACTCTTACCTGATCAGCAGCAGCAGCAACTTTAGACTTGGAGAAATTGCAATAGTAAAATAATTCAAGTATTGAACAAGATGGGGTAACATCTACCTAGGTAACAAATAGGGAGGTTACAACTTCAAGAAATTAACATATACAACAAAAAAACAGTATGAATACAGCAGTTTTTATTGGGTTAATCTGGGCTGTTGTAAATGGAGTTGTAGAGATGTGTTTGGTTAAATATTGTGATGATAGTATTCTTCCTTGTTACTTTTTGAGTTCTAATCTTTGAATGCTATTTAATAGTAGAGTTGAGACAGTGGAATACAGTGATGATGTAGCTTTGAAGATATATTTGATGAGTGTAGTCAGAGATTGATATTCTGCTTAAGCATTTGAAGGTCTGTAGTTGATAGGTAATTTATATATTTTGGGATACAGTTGGTGAATTGCAGTCACCCTTCCAATGTATGATCAACCACCCTGGTGTACACCAAAAACTGAATAAAAGGGATATATTCAATTTAATGGTGACTTTACCAAGGTTCAGAGTAGACAAGCATGTGCCACTACTTGAGGAGAGGGTGTTGGGTATCACCAGTCATTATGTACAATGGTTGATAAATCAGATGCACAAGTACTACAAAACAACTATTACTGTTACATATATATGTCCAGCTTCTTGCCACCAGTGGAACCAGCCTTTGTATAAGATTATTGACATAAATGTCTAGCAGTGATTTAATTGCTTTAGAATTGAGTGCTGTTGATGATTGAAATCTATAGGTATGATTTGTGAGTACCATTGAAATGGTAGGATTTACGTATGAAAACAGTATGGGAGTATTTCTGTAGTAGTATTGAATTTAGGCAGCAGTATTGTTGGGTTAGAAATGAGTAAAACTGGGCACAGTTCTCTGATTTGTTTTGTTAGTGAAAATGGAGACCTTTTAAGATCATAAAATTTTCCTATATTAGAATTTTGAAATGCTCAGACCCATGATGGTGGTCCTGTAAAATGAATGTCAGAGAGAATCATCTCCCTACTCCTGTCTTCAGAACTCATCAATATCTTCACTTCCATTAGGAGGTGGAACCCTGAGGGGCTGACACTCTGTCTCTGAACCGAAGTCAAAATGTCTTGTTAATATCTTTGCATCTCCTTCATCAGTCAATATGTTGTCCCAGGCCTCTGGGTGGGACCATAAGTTACTCAAGGAAGATATATTGTGATGTTTTCTAGGGACTGTTAGTGTTGGGCCTATCATTCCATATAAGGGAATCTATTAGCTAGTAACTGATCTGTTTTTCTAACTGCTGTAAGTTACTGACATAGAAACAGTCTCATACAATACCAAAAACAGTCCAATATTTCTTTCTAGAGACTTTGGGAGCACCCAAGGACCATTGCCAGCCACTGTGGGTCTACATATTTCCAGTCAGTGAAATTCAAGGCAACAGTATTTGTTATTTTGAAATGCTTATTAATTTAACATAAATCAGCATTTATTTTACCATTTTTTATGTTTTAGATTTAAATATCATGATTACCCTACAAATTAATGAGTGTGATTCATAATTATGAGTTTTGTCATTCCATGCAAATAGGTTTATTACTTTTATCAAATGTATAGATTTTTTCACCGGTGCACGGTAATAATGGCACAGGTAAAAATGGCACGGTAAAAACAGCACAGGTAAAAACGGCACAGGTAAAAATGGCACAAATGAAAAAATAGGTAAAAATGGCACAAGTGAAAATCAGTTTTGAATCAAATATATTTTATTAATACCGTATTTTCCAGCTTAAAATGCGCATTGGGTTATAATGCGCACCCATGCACTTCGTTATCTCAGTACACAGATAGCGCACACCGACGTATAACACGCATACCCGATTGCCAACTGGCGAGAGAATTGAGAACCAATTTTAGTTCCACATCTCAACGCTCCATAGCGCTAGGCTTGGCAAAGATGGCCTACCCTAACCCAGTCATCATGGTCATGCCAGTCTTGGCCTGTTCCCAGTTCCCGTCATTCGGGATTCCCATCATCATGATCATACTAGTACATGTCATATCATGATCTTTATGCGAGATAGATTTAACTTTTTTCTATTTCAGCTATATTTATTACAACAACGATTATTTTAAATAAAAATTGTTCATTTGTCTTTCTTTTCTTTTCCCGGCTCCGTCTACATGGTCTATCATGTATGCATGTATGGGCTCTGCTTGCTTGCTGGCATATGGCTGGGGCGGCTGCATCTACTCCTCACTGCTCATCTACTATCATCCATCTGAGCATGTTTAGGGCGGGCATTTTTGGGTGCTTGGTCATGCTGGCCATGACATGACCAACATGACCAAAAAGGTCTAGGCACCTAGTGAGGTTTTGTGTATCCTCAACTCAACACGAACGGCCAACCTGAAGTGTATATGGGACCCCTGGCCTAGACTAGGGCGGGGGCTAGTAAAGGAAACAAAGACGAATATAAAATATTTTGTGTATTATATTACATCATGAAAAACAATTTGCATACATTTTATTCACAATGGAGAACAAAGGCAACAGGTAAGAAAGCTGACGAAGTTGGCCCAGACACTCAAGCTTGAAGCAAACATCACAGGACAGTTGAGTAAGCTGACAGTCCAAGCCAGGTTCTGAGAAATGGAACACTGTGTCTTAATTGGCATTGACACATCCTATTGTTTGCCCATAACATAAAGCAGACAGCTTGTATCATGCATGTCAAGACAAAACATTGCAAGCTGGCAATAGCAATTGGCGCACAATCAAAGTTCACAATTGGTGACTAAAATCAACACATTTTAATTATTCAGTAATGTCATTGTTATGATAAAAGCAATCGGCACGTTATTTGGTATTGTCCAAGCACTGAAAATTAATCAGCACATTGTAAAACAAAAAATGCGCATAATGTACAAATTCCACAATGAATACTAGTATAATCTGCATGCATTTAAAAGTTTTTAGTGTCCGATCGAATGGAATAGAAGTCCACAACAAAAGTTCACAGGTGTGATAAAACAACCAGCACATTGTTCAGTAATGTCCTAATGCACAAATTCCACTAAAATAATTATATTTTATGCACTTAAAATCCAAAATAATTGTCCGAATGGAATGCAAGTCCAAACTATATTGTCCAAGATTAACGTATTTCAGAATCTGATAATCCCATGAATTCTTCGTCCTCCGTATCATCGTGGAAGAAATCAGCGAGAACAGCTAGATCTGCTGACGTAACTTGCGTATCCTCATGATCCATATTATCATCATCCTCCGATTCAGCATCTGCGGTTGACAGAAGAGTTGGAGACAGCATTTCAGATTTTGCGAAACTGTTCTGAATGCATGAAATTGTCACTTTTGACCACGACTCTAAAACCCAGTTGCTGACTTCTGTGTATGTTGCTCGTCTTTGTCGTCCCGTCTTTGTGAAAGAATGTTCCCCTGCGACCATCCAGTTCTCCCAAATCACATGAAGCTTGTCTTTAAATGCCTTGTTGACACTGATGTCCAGAGGTTGGAGAAGTTTCATTAATCCACCAGGTATTATTGATATCTTAGAGTTCATTTTCTTCAGGTGATATTTCACTGAGTCACATTTGTGGGCCGTCATTGAATCCAACACCAACAGCGAAGTGGACGTCTTGAAAAAACCACCTGGTCTCTTGATGTAACACTTGTCGAGCCATTCGTGCTTCATGTCTTCGTCCATCCATTCCTTGAGGTTTACTCGGACAACAGCTCCAGCCGGAAACTTCTCTTTTGGAATTGTCTTTCGTTTGAAAATTAACATTGGCGGTAGCTTCTTCCCCGATGCAGTACAGCTCAGCATGACTGTAAAACTTGATTTCTCTTGCCCGGTTGTCTTTATTGGTACCATCTTCTCTCCCTTCTTTTCTACTGTGCGATGCATAGGTGTATCGAACGTTAAAGGAACTTTGTCCATATTGATGATGTGGTCGAGTGAAATACCATGTTCTTGTACGACATCCTTTGTGTACGACCAAAAGCTTTCTAACTTCTCTTCCCAATCTTTCGGTAGTTTCTGACAGACGGTAGTGCGTTGCCTGATGGAAAGTTCTTTTCTTCTCATAAACCAAAAGCACCAAGAGGGACCTCCGTGGAACTTGCTGATGTTCATTTCTTCTGCAGTGGCCTTAGCTTTCAGACGAATTGAAATTGTTGATATTCCTCTGCCGGCAGCCCGCTGTTCATTTACCCATGCCTCCATCCGGTTCTCTAGCTCTGGCCATCTTGCTTTATCACCACGGAATGCCTTCCTGGACTTCTTGGTTTGTTTTAGCGCATCCTCTTGTTTTCTCCAACCTCTGATCACGGATTCGGTAATGCCGTATTCTCTTCCCGCAGCTCGATTCCCATGTTCCTTGGCAAATAGAATGACTTTTACTTTGAAGCCAGCTTCATAAGTCTTTCTTCTTGTGGGTGGCATCGTTGTCTTCTTGAACTTGGCTTTGTCTTCTCGTCTGTGTGGCCCCTGCCGGGTATTTGTCTATAATGCAGTTTTACCTCGGTATTTATATCATGTGAACAAGGTTACATGGAGAAGTATTTTTCATTGGCTAGAGCCACCGCTGGGAAATCTGTTGATTTGTCACTAAATTAAGTGTCAGTTTAGGCATCAATCAGGACACAACTAAGAAAAAGTCAGAACTACATGTACCGGTATATGACTCATGTTGTGCGTTGGTCCCTTATTACTTTCTAGCTTAAATAGTTTGTAGGAAATATAATCTAAAAAAAGTTTATTGAAAGTAAAATATACAGACAAATTTCGGGATTTTTACAGAAAATGTTCATTTTATATCTTGAGGAAATAATTCGTCTTTACCATTTTTTGTTTAATACTGAAACAAACTACAGACTGTTTCGTTTTAGCTTTGAACCTGCAATGGCAGTGGTGAAATATGACAGTTTCTCATCGAGGTGACTTAGTTAATATAACTCCCGAAAGAGGGTGTTGTAGTCAGGTGTTTGACACGAGTTTATGAACGGCTGCAACGGAATTTGTACCATACCTAAAGTGAAGCAACAAGCCAACATAAATATTCAAATTAGGATGCTGTGAACATGGGCAAATATCATGAATATTGATCATGTTTCATGGTGTTTAGGCCTATTTAAACATGAAAAATAAGATTCGATAGATACCTACCTATACCAAATATTTATATACGGTAGCCCATGCTGGCGTATTCTTTCATGTCACCATGGCTGTTCCTCTTGTTCTCATGGAACATCACGGAGAAGTGTGCCGTCCCGACTTTGTGACGGCCAACATCGTCACATTGTTGTGAAAAAAATTACACACACAGCCGCAGAATTTTTATTGTGGGCCATAGATAATGCACACCACCGGATAACGCGCACCCCCCATTTTTAGACCCTTCCAACGGAAAAAAGTCACCCACTATACGCCGAAAAATACGGTATATCACATATAACCTTTTATTTACATTTATTATATTGGTAAAAAAAGAAAACTGTTTTACCTCCATTTTATAGGTTTATACGTTTAAATTTTATGAAAAACAATTATAGTAAAATGAAATATGTTTAGACATGAGAACACCGTTTTGATAACTAGAATCTTATGTTGTGACCAAGTCCACGTAACACTTGATCAAGGTTTTTCCTTCCTTCTGTGTAGTCTTTGCATAAATTCTTTAGTCTTTGTTGTAGATCGACATATACTCTCTTTGTTTTCTTCCTGGGTGGTTCACCAACTGAGTTTCTTGCTATCACTGCACTCACAACAGCTTCTTCATTCTTAATTGTTCTTATAAGTTTCCAGATAGATGGGTGCTGGTAGCCTACAAGATGATAAAACTTGTTGTTTCAGCCTTCACATAGGTTGTTGGTTCTTGGACAGTCATTCATGGTAGTTTGATGTACGTTCCAATGTTCTAGAGGAAATCTTGCTGGAATACGCCAAAGGTTTACTGCTGGAATGCCTGACTGGAAGTTCCATCTTCTTCTCTGAACATATGTACCAGAAACATAAGTTTGGTCGAAGTACTCTAGCAGGGGAGCTGCTTCATCAGGACATCTAGCCTTGAGTAACTGCATTCCCGCTGGAACATCTTCAACTGGTATACATTTCAATGAGTCGATCTGTCCACAGAAATGACGAAAGTTTTCACTCTCTTTGTAGTGGTTGGTGAGGCCAAGGTCCTGTATTTTTCTCCAGGTACTCTGAGTCAGGTGGTAGAAACAACCTTGTGTGCCTGTTTCCAGTCCAAAAACATTGCTGATAGCTTGGATGATCGCCTGCTCGAAGTCAACAATTATGACTGCTGGGTCTGGGTAGAGCTCAATCTCGTGGCAGTGATCCATGATTGCTTGTAGCAGGGTTTCATATGTATCTTGTGTTTTAGTCTGCAGACAAGCAAAAACAGCAGAAACTGCAGTATTACCAATTGGGACGCGTATTACATAAAGCTGTAGAAATCCTAGTGAAGCCATTGCATAATTGCCATCCATCAGCCATGTATCAGCAGAAGCAAGTAACCGCAGGGATTCATCAGAACCAAATGCAATGATGCGGTTGCCAGTGTCTGGTCCATTGTCGAAGAACAAAAATGGTTTGGGCTCGGGAGCTGCAGTAGTTGTCCATTCTCCAGTAATTTTCAGATCCTCGAGTCAATCTGGTACTTGTGGATAGCGTTTTGATCTTTGGTGATGCAATGTTCTCTTTATGATGTCCTCACTTGGAAGTAACGCCTTTCCTTCAGCCGATAAGTTATCCAGGTTATTGCTGTAAATCTGGCTAGGTCTATCTTCTGTTTCTGCTGCTTTTCTCTTCATGTTGTTGATGCATTTTGTGGCTGAAATAGCTGCAGAATCAGGAGCATGGTTGTGGTCATTAGCTGGTACAGGATCAGTCATATCAAGGCTGATGGTCATGGTGCCTTTACAAAAAGATGTTCTCCTAACACATCTCCATCTGATAGTAGTTGATCTTACAATCTGTTTCATATACATGTATCCTTGGAAGCAAATCTTCTCTTTTCCTTTGTTACTCACTATGACTTCCATGATGGGGTTGTTGAAGAGCCACTTAGATCAATGGTGTGAAGTGAACCAGGAGCAAGGTATTTATTTTGTTAAGGAACCACTGGGAGAGCAGCTTGAAGTACTTTCTAAAGTTCATCAAGCTGTTCCAATGAATTTCCCAAAGTACATTAAGCTGAAAGAAATCTTGCTTGTTACAGGTATATGATATATTATTTATTTTATTATTTTACGAAAAAATATTCAAAAACATTTTCTAAACACTTTGCCATTTTTTTTTCACAAAAAATTTCACTTGTGCCATTTTTACCTATTTTTTCACTTGTGCCATTTTTACCTATTTTTTCACTTGTGCCATTTTTACCATGCCATTTTTACTGTGCCATTTTTACCTGTGCATTATTACCTAAATTCATTTTCACCCTGTGACTGCATAATTTTTCTCCATCTTTATTGCACTATTGGGAAGCTACAAGAATCAGTATTCAATAATTTATTCCTGGAAAAAAAACAGGAAAACAAATGTGAGACCATAAGATAATTGAAATATATTATGCTATGGATATAATGTAGATGTTACCAGGACAGAATTTGGTTACAGACAATTAAAAGCTAGATTCACCAAAGGAAGTATTGCACAAGAGGCAATTGAAAGTATGAAAAACAGAGGGAACTTTTTTATAGTATTATAATTGGAATGATGTGCATGGAGGATATTTACACTCCTGTTATTGACTTTCAGGTTTTGTTCTCAGCACTGTACAATGTAACATAGATTATAGTTTCAAGGAGTGGCACTATTTTGTTATTTGTTTATTTTCTATTCATTGGTTAATTTTTTCCTCACACTTTTCCATATATTTTTGCCTTCATCCTGCTCACTTTATCTTTCACACTACCGTATTTTTCGGACCATAAGGCGTGGGCAAAATCCTTAAAATCGACCAAAATTGGGTGGTGCGCCTTATCGTGAGGTGCGCCTTATGTGTGGCTTCAGTGCAAAAAAATGCCTCAGACAGTTACGTACTATTTTGACATGTTTCGTAACTAGCCTGCCGACGGCGACAGTGCATAGTCCTAGCAAAAGTTTAACCAAGATGTATGTATCTTGACAAGAAAATTGCAAAAACTTCGACAGTTTTTGAGTCCATGCCACCGCATTCATTCACACTATCATGGCTATGACATGATAGCATCCACAACACAGACAGCCATTTTGCATTGGTCTAGTCTTGCTCCACTCAGACTGTGGTCATTTGGTTATTTTTTTAGTTTCGACCATGGGCGCAATATAGCAATAAAAAATTAATTATTAATTTTGTAAATTAAAATGTATCAACGTAATATGCAATTTTGTGGGCGGATATGAAAATAAAAAATACCTTGCTACAAGCAAATATGCTAATGAACGAAGTCGGTAGCATAGGATCGGGATGCCATCTTGTCGTCTCGGTAGTTCCGACAGTACCTCGCCAGGTATATTTTCTTGAAGGAATGCTATGGAGCGGAGATACATGCATTCCTTCAAGCTGCAATAACTTTGTATACCCCACAAGCTGAGAGAGTGGTTGAAAAGCCCGCCAACGTCTCTCACGACGACGACAACGAAAACGAACCGGATGACATTTAATTTGCAGGTAATGATTTAAACACAGGTTAGGTTAGATGAATTTATCATCCTTTCATTTCTTCGACGTCGGCATCTATCATAACACACATGGCGTACCATTCGTCCGACTCTACTTCGTTACTTATGAAATCCGTTTAAGCACCTTTTTTATTTTTTATTTCCGCTCACAAAATTGCATATTACGTTGATGCATTATAATTGACAAAATTAATTATTAATTTTCTGTTGCTATATTGCGCCCATGGTCGAAACTAAAAATTTACCTTAATTTGTAATCTTTTAAGTGAATAGAGAATTCCGGGAATAAAACTGCTAATGTTGGTTTTATTCCCCACAATTCCCATAACGTGTTTATGTTGTTTTTTAGGGGTATTGGCAGGGCAGACCGTCCATGGAGGTGGTCTGATTTCACTGACCAAAATAAAAAATATATATATATTTTTGTTATTTTGCTAAATCCCAACCGATTTTTCTCATTCAACAACGAAAATGTTCAGTTCTGAATGCACTCACATATGCATGATTATCCGATGACGAGACCAGGTGCGCCTTATGGTCAGGTGCGCCTTATGGTCAGGTGCGCCTTATGTAAGGACGGGGAATAGCAAATTATGGGTGCGCCTTATGGTCCGAAAAATACGGTATTTACCTAGTTGTACCTAGTTGTATTTTGCGGGAAGGGGAGCTATGCTCGTGTTGTCCCGCCTTTGTATCTTGCAGTGTCTAGTTTGTTTTTAAACTCATGAATGGTTTTTGCGCATACTATTTCATTGTCCAGTTTGTTCCAAGTGTCCAAAACTCTATGAGGAAAACTGTTTTTCTTCAGTTCTCTTCTATAGCTATGTTTTTTTATTTTCTTTCCATGTCCTCTTGTGTTTCTTTTGTCCCAGTTAAGTAAGTTCTCACTATCGAGTACCTCTGTGCCTTTCATGATTCTGTAGATGGTCAATAGGTCACCTCTCTCTCTTCTTTGCTCCAGTGTCGGTAACTCCAGTTTAGCCAATCTCTCTTCGTATGATAGGTTTGCAAGTGCAGGTGCCATTTTTGTAGCTGCTCTTTGGATTCTTTCTATTTTCTTTATATTCTTTTTGGTACTGGGGGACCACAATGTCGCTGCATACTCTAATCTAGGCCTTATCAATGTAACCAATATTTTTTTCATCATGTCTTCGTCCAAGTATGTAAACGCCACTTTTATTGATCTTAGCAAGTTGTAAGTCTCCCCGACAATTTTGTTAATCTGTATATCATAGGACAAGTCGTTCGTGATAATTACTCCCAAATCTTTTTCGGATCCTACTTTCTTTACTTCTTTGGTTCCAATTGTATATTTTCCTGATATTCTGTTTTTGCTTTTTCCAAACTCCATTATGCTACACTTCTTAGTATTAAAGTCCACTTCCCATTTCTGACTCCAGTTCCATACCCTATTTAGGTCTTCTTGCAGTGCTTCACAGTCCTCATCAGTTTCTATTTTCCTTAGCAGTTTGGCGTCATCGGCAAAGAAGCTCATGTAGCAGTTCACGTCCTCATCCATGTCATTCATATAGATAGCAAACATTATTGGTGCCAGCACAGATCCTTGCGGTACTCCACTGATCACCTCTTTCCAGTCTGAATATTTTTCTCTGAGCACTACTCTCATCTTTCTACCAGTCAGAAAGTCCTCTATCCATTTTAGTAGGTTTCCCTGTATTCCTCCTATGTGTTCCAGTTTTTTTAGTAGTTTTCTGTGTGGTACTTTGTCAAAGGCTTTTTGCAAGTCTAGGAATGCACAATCAGCCCATCCATTTCTTTCTTGCACTATGTCTATTAGTCTTGAGTAAAAGCATATTAAGTTTGTGGAGCAAGATCTTCCTTGTCTGAATCCGAATTGTCTTGGGTTTAATATGTCATTGTCTTCCAGATGTTTTACCCATCTATTCTTGATTATTTTCTCACAAATTTTGGCAATGGTGCTTGTTAGTGATACTGGCCTATAGTTGGTGGGTTCTTCTTTGTTTCCTCCTTTGTGTATTGGTACAATGTTAGCGTTTTTCCAGTCCTCGGGTATCTTTCCTTCTTTGAGTGAGCTGTTTATTAAGATGTGTATTTTGTCTGTTAGTTCTTCTTTGCACTCCTTTAGAATCCAATTTGCAATACCGTCCGGGCCATGTGATTTTCTGACATCCAGCCTTGATAAATGTTCTGATATTTCCTTTAGTGATGCTGTAAACTCATTCATGAGGGGAGATTTCTTGTTTTTGTCTATGTCACAATTCGGTATTTTCTCTCTGGTGAAAACAGATTTAAAGTGATTGTTCATGACTTCGGCCATCTCTAAATCTTCTGTGTATTCTATGTTTCCTTGGCATAGTTTCACCAATTCCTGTTTGTTTTTAAGTTTACCATTCACATACCGATAGAATAGTTTGGGTTGCTCTTTGCATTTGTCTATAATATCCTTCTCATGGTTCCTTTTCTCCTCTCTTCTCACATTAACATACTCATTTCTATAGTTAACATAAATTTGCCATTTGCTTTGTTTTTTGTCTTTTCTCCACTTTTTCCAAGCTTTGTCCCTTCTGTCTTTTGCCTCACTGCATCTTTTGTTGAACCAACATTTAATGTACTCTCTCTCTCGCTTTTGTCTTGGTACATGCCTGTTTACCCCTTCATTGTAGTTTTCCATCAATATATTCCATTTCTCTTCCACTGTTGTTTCTTCCCTGTAAAATATTTCCCAGTTTGCATTCCGGAAGAATGTCTTTAGTTTTGTAAAGTCTGTTTTGTTGTACCTCAGTCTTCCTTTCCTATGCTTTTCGTTCCTCTCTATGTCTATTTCTTCCTTTAGTATAGTTTCGATGAGTACATGGTCACTCTTTCCAATTGGTGTCTCATACTGGACTTTATGCACTATTTCAGGCTCTGTTGTAAATATTAGATCTAGTTTCGATGGCTCTTCATTATTTCTGTACCTTGTGTTTTCACGGACCCATTGGGTCATTGTGTACTCCATGGTCATATCTAGCAGTACATTGCCCCACGAGTCATCTCCTCCTTGCACTGTCATGCTGTCCCAACAAATTTCTTTGCAATTGAAGTCCCCCATAACTACCAGATTACCCTTACCCATTAGTATCTCATTGAGTGATTTTCTTGTGTCATCTAGCATTTTTGTATGTTCAATTTCTTTCCAAGCGCTTGTTTTTGGAGGCACATAAGTCACCACAAACTTTCTACTTTTCATATTCTTGCCTTCGACTTTTATCATGATCAATTCAGCATTACCTTTGCCCTCTGCAATTTTTGTCACCTTTAGGTCTTTCTTGGCCAAGAACATGATTCCCCCTCCCTGTTTCTTGTCCCTGTTTTTTATCCAGTAGTTGTATAAACCTTGTCCGATAACAGTGGATGGTATTTCACCTCTTAGTTTAGTCTCTACAATTCCCATTATGTCTGGTTTTGCTTCTAACAGATAATCATTGAGTTCGTTCAGTCCCGAAATTAGTCCGTCAATGTTGGTATAGGCCACTTTTAATTTTCTTCCTTCTCCCTGGTTTCTTCTTCCCTTGTTTTGTTCGTTTTGAAGCGCCATTGTCTTAATCTCAAGTCTATTACTCTCCACTGGAATTCTTTGCATTCTGTCTCCGATCTTTTCAAGTTTTTTTCCTTTGCTTCTTCTCTTAGCGCCCTTTCTTTTTCTAATTCCTCAGTACTCATTTCTCTTTTTATCCATATCTTATTGTATTTTTCACTCTTTGCCAAGTTACCTACTTTTTCAAATATGTCTTCTACTACCACTTGTGACCTTAGTTTTATCTTTAGAGGTCGATTCCTGTCCTTAGTATAGCGACCAATTCTGTAAGTCTCTTCTAAGTCTGTGCCTGAATCACTATCTCCCCCCTGAATTTCATTAAGGATTTCTACTGCTGTCTCTTTTTCTTCTTTTTCTCTCATGTACCTCGCCAATCCTTGTTTTTCTTTAAGCCCATAAACCACAATACATTTCTTCCTATCTACTGTGTCCCTGACCCAATTTGCTTTTTCGTTAATCACTTGAATGATTGTGTCTTTTGCATTATCTTGCATTTGCTGCTTGACTATTTCTTTGAAAGCAATTTCTTTATTTTCAATATTTTCTTTCCACTTCTTAATTTCCTGGATACTGTCCCCACCTAAGTTTTCTTCGATCTTTTGTGTCAATTCTTGTAATTTGTTGTTCACTTCCTGCTTTAGATTTTCGCTATTATCATTAGTTTTCTTCTTTTCATTATCATTCTTCAGTTCATTTATGTCTCTTTTCATTTCTTTAATTTCGTTTGTAAGATCCAAGTTAGCTTTTTTCAGGTCAGAAATTTCATGGTTAGTCTTAGATAAACAATCAATTAAACCAATGACCTCTTTTCTTAAGTCCATGATTTCATTTTCCCACCGAGTCCTATTTTTGCTCATCTCTCTCTCTATCTCTAATAATCTACTTAAGTTCTTTCTTTCGTACTTACCAAACCCTAAGAAATCATTGTCATAACACGTGTTTTGTTTATTGTTTACATCGCGGTTCAGTGGATTGCCGCCAGATGGCTCTGATTCGCAACTGGCTTTCGAGTCGTTTTCATTCATTTTTGCTAATTTCGAGTTAACACAATTAACTAGCACTGCATAGATACCATTTCGGGCACTCACGTTCACTCCCCACCCCTACAGTACAAACCAGGTTTTCCTTTTTCGTCGTAAATCCTCTTCTTCTTGGTCGCGCGACGACAGCGACGACGAGCGGTGTTGCTTCGATGAGCGTGTGTGTGTATGTATGATTCACTGTGCTATGTATTCTGTTTTTATATGATGTATGTTATATGAAGTGATTATCAGCAATTTGTTCAGTGAACAGATATTGTCATGGGCTTCATATAGATTTGATAGTTGATGATTAGATTGTAAATATGTGATAGATATTAAAATGTTGATTTGAAGTGATTCATCGGAGTGATAAATGAAAGTTATTTGATAATTTCCATGCTTATCATAAGTGTGAAATATATTTTCAGGACATTGTACTGGATTGGTGCATGGGTGAGAATTATTTAGTGTGGGACAAGTGTGTTGTTCACATTTCTGCAAGGTATTCTTCAGCAGAAAAAAAATGATATACATATATATATTTACCTAGTTGTATTTTGCGGGAAGGGGAGCTATGCTCGTGTTGTCCCGCCATTGTATCTCGCAGTGTCTAGTTTGTTTTTAACCCCTTCCATACGGTGCCGCACACGTAGGCGTCATGGGGAGCGAGTGTATTCGCGAGGCTGCCATATCGGCGTCTTGATTATATTTATTGTAGTCGCCCCTCCATAATGACATTCTTTCTAATTCTTTTGTAATCGCATTTTCTATGGTTATCAAAATTCACGGGTGAAGAGAGAACGATCGATATAAGCGGTGACTATATTTTATGATGCGAGTATTATTACGACACGTCGTACGGCTGGCATTGGCTGCTGCCACCGAGATCTAAGTCCATGACGCCTACGTGTGCGGCACCGTATGGAAGGGATTAAACAACTCATGAATGGTTTTTGCGCATACTATTTCATTATCCAGTTTGTTCCAAGTGTCCAAAACTCTATGTGGAAAACTGTTTTTCTTCAGTTCTCTTCTATAGCTATGTTTTTTTATTTTCTTACCATGTCCTCTTGTGTTTCTTTTGTCCCAGTTAAGTAAGTTCTCTCTATCAAGTATCTCTGTGCCTTTCATGATTCTGTAGATGGTCAATAGGTCACCTCTCTCTCTTCTTTGCTCCAGTGTCGGTAATTCCAGTTTAGCCAATCTCTCCTCGTATGATAGGTTTGCAAGTGCAGGTGCCATTTTTGTAGCTGCTCTTTGGATTCTATTTTCTTTATATTCTTTTTGGTACTGGGGGACCACAATGTCGCCGCATACTCTAATCTAGGCCTTAGCAATGTAACCAATATTTTTTTTATCATGTCTTCGTCCAAGTATGTAAATGCCACTTTTATTGATCTTAGCAAGTTGTAAGTCTCCCCGACAATTTTGTTAATCTGTATATCATAGGACAAGTCGTTCGTGATAATTACACCCAAATCTTTTTCGGATCCTACTTTCTTTACTTCCTTGGTTCCAATTGTATATTTTCCTGATATTCTGTTTTTGCTTTTTCCAAACTCCATTATGCTACACTTCTTAGTATTAAAGTCCACTTCCCATTTCTGACTCCAGTTCCATACCCTATTTAGGTCTTCTTGCTGTGCTTCACAGTCCTCATCAGTTTCTACTTTCCTTAACAGTTTGGCGTCATCAGCAAAGAAGCTCATGTAGCAGTTCACGTCCTCGTCCATGTCATTCATATAGATAGCAAACATTATTGGTGCCAGTACAGATCCTTGTACTCCACTGATCACCTCTTTCCAATCTGAATATTTTTCTCTGAGCACTACTCTCATCTTTCTACCAGTCAGAAAGTCCTCCATCCATTTTAGTAGGTTTCCTTGTATTCCTCCTATGTGTTCCAGTTTTTTTAGTAATTTTCTGTGTGGTACTTTGTCAAAGGCTTTTTGCAAGTCTAGGAATGCACAATCAGCCCATCCATTTCTTTCTTGCACTATGTCTATTAGTCTTGAGTAAAAGCATATTAAGTTTGTGGTGCATGATCTTCCTTGTCTGAACCCGAATTGTCTTGGGTTTAATATGTTGTTGTCTTCCAGATGTTTTACCCATCTATTCTTGATTATTTTCTCACAAATTTTGGCTATAGTGCTTGTTAGTGATACTGGCCTATAGTTGGTGGGTTCTTCCTTGTTTCCTCCTTTATATATTGGTACAATGTTAGCATTTTTCCAGTCCTTGGGTATCTTTCCTTCTTTGAGTGAGCTGTTTATTAAGATGTGTATTTTGTCTGTTAGTTCTTCTTTGCACTCCTTTAGAATCCAATTTGCAATACCATCCAGGCCATGTGATTTTCTGACGTCCAGTCTTGATAGATGTTCTGATATTTCTTTTAGTGATGTAAACTCACTCATGTGGGGAGATTGCTTGTTATTATCTATGTCCCAATTTTGTATTTTCTCTCTGGTGAAGACAGATTTAAAGTGATTGTTCATGACTTCGGCCATCTCTAAATCTTCTGTGTATTCTATATTTCCTTGGCATAGTTTCACCATTTCCTGTTTGGTTTTAAGTTTACCATTCACATACCGATAGAATAGCTTGGGTTGATCTTTGCATTTGTCTATAATATCCTTCTCATGGTTCCTTTTTTCCTCTCTTCTCACATTAACATACTAATTTCTACAGTTTATATAAATTTGCCATTTGCTTTGTTTTTTGTCTTTTCTCCACTTTTTCCAAGCTTTGTCCCTTCTGTCTTTTGCCTCACTGCATCTTTTGTTGAACCAACATTTAATGTACTCACTCTCTCGCTTTTGTCTTGGTACATGCCTGTTTACCCCTTCATTGTAATTATCCATCAATATATTCCATTTCTCTTCCACTGTTGTCTCTTCCCTATAAAATTTTTCCCAGTTTGCATTCCGGAAGAATGTCTTTAGTTTTGCAAAGTCTGTTTTGTTGTACATCAATCTTCCTTTCCTATGCTTTTCATTCCTCTCCATGTCTATTTCTTCCTTTAGTACAGTTTCGATGAGTACATGGTCACTCTTTCCAATTGGTGTCTCGTACTGGACTTTATGCACTATTTCAGGTTCTGTTGTAAATATTAGATCTAGTTTCGATGGCTCTTCATTGTTTCTGTACCTTGTGTTTTCACGGACCCATTGGGTCATTGTGTACTCCATGGTCATGTCTAGCAGTACATTGCCCCACGAGTCATCTCCTCCTTGCACTGTCATGCTGTCCCAACAAATTTCTTTGCAATTGAAGTCCCCCATAATTACCAGATTACCCTTACCCATTAGTATCTCATTTAGTGATTTTCTTGTATCTTCTAGCATTTTTGTATGTTCGTTCTCTTTCCAAGCATTCATTTTTGGAGGCACATAGGTCACCACAAACTTTCTGCTTTTCATATTCTTGCCTTTTGACTTTTATCATGATCAATTCAGCATTACCTTTGCCCTCTGCAATTTTTGTCACCTTTAGGTCTTTCTTGGCCAAGAACATGATTCCCCCTCCCTGTTTCTTGTCCCTGTTTTTTATCCAGTAATTGTATAGACCTTGTCCAATAACGATGGATGGTATTTCACCTCTTAGTTTAGTCTCTACAATTCCCATTATGTCTGGTTTTGCTTCTAACAGATAATCATTGAGTTCGTTCAGTCCTGAAATTAGTCCATCAATGTTGGTATAGGCCACTTTTAATTTTCTTCCTTCTCCCTGGTTTCTTCTGTCCTTGGTTTTTTCGTTTTAATGCGCCATTGTCTTAATCTCAAGTCTATTACTCTCCACTGGAATTCTTTGCATTCTGTCTCCGTTCTCATCAAGTTTTTTTCCTTTGCTTCTTCTCTTAGTGCCCTTTCTTTTTCTAATTCCTCAGTACTCATTTCTCTTTTTATCCATATCTTATTGTACTTTTCACTCTTTGCCAAGTTGCCTACTTTTTCAAATATGTCTTCTACTACCATTTGTGACCTTAGTTTTATCTTTAGAGGTCGATTCCTATCCTTAGTATAGCGACTGATTCTATAAGTCTCTTCCAGGTCTATGCCTGAATCTCTGTCTCCCCCCTGAATTTCATTTAGGATTTCTACTGCTGTCTCTTTTTCTTCTTTTTCTCTCATGTACCTCGCCAATCCTTGTTTTTCCTTTAGTCCATATACCACAATACATTTTTTCCTATCTACTGTATCCCTGACCCAATTTGCTTTTCCGTTAATCACTTGTATGATTGTGTCTTTTGCATTATCCTGCATTTGCTGCTTGACTATTTCTTTGAAAGCAATTTCCTTACTTTCAATGTTTTCCTTCCACTTCTTAATTTCCTGGATACTATCCCCACCTAGGTTCTCTTCGATCTTTTATGTCAATTCTTGTAATTTATTGTTCACCTCCTGCTTTAGATTTTCGCTATTGTTATTATCATTAGTTTTCTTCTTTTCATTATCATTCTTCAGTTCATTTATATCCCTTTTCATTTCTTTAATCTCGTTTGTAAGATCCAAGTTGGTTTTTCTTAGGTCCGAAATTTCGTGGTTCGCCTGAGCTAAACAATCTATTAATCCAATAACCTCTTTTCTTTAAGTCCATAATTTCATTCTCCCACCGAATCCTATTTTTGCTCATATCTCTCTCTATCTCTAATAATCTACTTAAGTTCTTTCTTTCATACCTACTAAATCCTGGGAAATCATTATCATTATAGCACGTGTTGGAGTAGTGTTTGTTTACATCGTGGTTCAATAGACTGACGCCAGATGGCTCTGATTCGTGACTGGCTTTCGAGTCGTTGTTTTCATTCATTTTCGCTAAATCCGAGTTAATACAATTGACTAGCACTGCAGAGATATCATTTCG
The DNA here is from genome assembly GCF_046742065.1 of Oratosquilla oratoria. Lineage (NCBI taxonomy): Eukaryota > Metazoa > Arthropoda > Malacostraca > Stomatopoda > Squillidae > Oratosquilla > Oratosquilla oratoria. The sequence goes on from NC_134796.1 coordinate 25,227,285, forward strand.
GGTACTCACGTTCACTCCCCACCCCTACAATACAAACCAGGTTTCCTTTTTCGTCGTAAATCCTCTTCTTCTTGGTCACGCGACGATGACGACGACGACGAAGGAGATGTTATATACAGTATATGTGTGTGTGTGTGTGTATTTACCTAGTTTTATTTTACGGGAAGGGGAGCTATGCTCGTGGTGTCCCGTCTTTATATCTCATTTTATCTAAACTATTTTTAAATTCATGTATTGTTTTTGCACACACCACTTTCTCATCTAACTTATTCCAACTGTCTATTACTCTGTGAGGAAAGCTATTCTTTTTCAGATCTCTTCTATAGCTGTCTTTCTTGATTTTCTTTCCGTGTCCTCTTGTATTTCTTTCATCCCATTTTATTAGATCCTCTCTATCAATAATTTCTATGCCTTTCATGATTCTGTGATTAGTTTTCAAATCTCCTCTCTCTCTTCTCTGCTCTAGTGTCTGTAGTTCAAGTTTTGCTAGTCTCTCTTCATATGATAGTTTTGAGAGTGTTGGTGCCAATTTTGTAATTGCTCTTTGTATTCTTTCAAGTTTTTTTATACATTTTTTTGTATTTGGTGACCACATCGTTGCTGCATATTCCAATCTTGGTGTTATCAAAGTGATTAATATTTTCTTCACCATTTCTTCATCCAGGTGTGTAAATGCCACTTTGATTGTTCTTATTAAATTATAAGTTTCTCCAAAAATCTTATTTATATGTTTCTCAGGTGACATATTATTCATAATAATGACTCCCAGGTCCTTCTCATTTTCTACTTTTTTTTATTCCTTCTCCCAATTTGTATGATCCTCCTATTCTTTTTTTGCTTTTTCCAAATTCCATTATACTACACTTTTTGGTATTGAACTCCATCTCCCACTTCCTACTCCATTCCCATACTTTATTTAGATCACTCTGTAGTGACTCACAATCTTCTTCCGTGTTCACTTTTTTTAACAGTTTTGCGTCATCTGCAAAGAAGCTCATGTAATTTTCAATTTCTTTATCTATATCATTAATATATAGAGCAAACATTATTGGGGCCAAAACTGTTCCTTGTGGAACACCGCTCATTACTTCATCCCAGTTAGAGTGTTTGTCTCTTATCACTACTCTCATTTTTCTTTCTTGCAAAAAGTCTTCCATCCATTTAAGTAGTTTGCCCTGTATTCCTCCTTCAGTTTCTAATTTCTTAAGTAACTTCTTATGTGGTACTTTGTCAAAACCTTTTTTTTAGGTCTAGAAATGCACGATCAGCCCATCCATCTCTTTCTTGTATTATATCTATTAGCCTTGAGTAGAAGGATATTAAATTGGTTATGCATGATCGTCCTTGTCTGAATCCAAACTGCCTTGGATTTAGTACATTGTTTTTTTCTAAATACTTTACCCATCTACTTTTGATAATTCTTTCACAGATTTTTGCTATTGTACTTGTTAGAGAGACTGGTCAATAGTTTGTAGGGTCCTCTTTATTTCCTCCTTTGTATATAGGTACTATATTTGCTCTTTTCCAATGTTTTGGAACTTTTCCTTCTATCAAGGAACTATTTATTATGCTTTGTATTTTGTCTGCCAGTTCATTCTTGCATTCTTTTAGTATCCAGTTTGCTATTTCATCTGATCCATGCGATTTTCTAACATAAAGATTACTCAAGTGTTTCATTATTTCGTTCTTTGTTACTTCTATTTCTTTCATAGGGGGGACTTTCTCTTTCCATTCGATCTCTCCAGGTTGTATGTTCTCCCTTGTAAACACCGATTTAAAGTGCTTGTTCATAATTTCTGCCATTTCTATTTCCTCTGTGTATTCAACTCCTTGTCGTAATTTCTCTAATTCTTGTTTGTTTTTCAGTTTGTTGTTTACAAATCTGTAGAATAGTTTTGGTTGATCTTTACATTTTTCTATGACATCTTTTTCATATATTCTTTTTTCGTCTCTGCACACTTGTACATATTCATTTCTATAACTAGTATATATTTTCCATTTTTCAGGTCTTTTGTCTTTCTTCCATTTGGTCCAAGCTTTTGTCTTTCAACTCCTTACAACTTTTGTTGTACCAGCACTTTACATATTCTTTTTCTTGTTTTTGTCTTGGGACATACTTTTCCACTCCTTTTTTATAAATTTTTGTCAAAATATTCTATTTCTCTTCTACTGTTGTATCTTCTTTGTGTATTCTTTCCCAGTTTTCATTTAGAAAGAATTCTCTTATATTATAAAAAAAAAATTATTCATACATCAATCTTCCTTTTCTATATTGTTCATTTCTTTTCATGTATTTTTCCTCATTTAGTTCTAGTTCTATCAATATGTGGTCACTTTTACTTATTGGTGCCTGGTATTCTATCTTTTACACTATTTCAGGTTCTGATGTGATTGTTAGGTCTAGTCTCAATGGTTCTTCATTTCTATACCTAGTGTTCTCTTGAATCCATTGTGTCATTGTGTGGTCAATAATCATCTCAAGTAGAACATTTCCCCATGAGTCTTCTCCACCCTTTACTGTCATCTCTTCCCAGCAGACTTCTTAGCAATTAAAGTCGCCCATCATAACTATTCTTCCTCCATCTTCCATTATCTTGTTATTCTTGTGTCTTCTAACATACTTTTATGTTCACTCTCTTCCCACGAGGCTGTTTTTGGGGGCATGTAGTTTATTACAAAATTTTTGCTCTTTTTATCTCTGTCTTCTACTTCTATCATAATCATCTCTACTCTATTCTTTCCATATGTGACCCTCTTCACATTTATATCCTTCTTAGTCAGGAACATAACTCCACCCCCTTGTTTTATCTCTGTTTCTAATCCAATAATTATATGCATTGTGTCCTATGCTGTTGGGTGGTAGTGGACCATTTAATTTTGTCTCTACAATTCCCATTATGTCTGGTTCTTTTTCCTTCAGATACTTGTTCAGTTCATTCAGTCCTGTTATTAATCCATCTATATTTGTGTAGGACACACTAAACTTTCTGTTATTTCCATTGTATTTTCTGTTTCTATTTTGTTTCTGTTATGGTCCATTTCCTCACTCTCATATTCACTACTCTCCAATAGAATTCTTCTTTTTCTGATTCCGTTCTGTTCTCTTTTTTTGCCATAGCTTCTTGCCTTTTCATTTTTTCTTCCTCTCTTTCCTCTTTATTCATTTCTCTTTATATCCATACCTTTTTATATTGTTCATTTGTTGCTAGCTTCCCTGTTTTTGCTAAGATATTCTCTGCTGTTGTTTGTGACCTGAATTTAATCTTAATTGGTCTGGTCTTATCTGTACTATATTTTCCGAGTCTAAACATCTCTTCAATTTGTTTCATGATTTCAGGTTCATTTTCCTGAACTAATTCTAGTAAACTGTTTACTTGTTCTTTTTCCTCTTTAATTCTTGTGGTTCTATTTTGGTTAAATTTCTCTTCCATTCCTAATATAATTATACATTTCTTTTTGTCTGCTAAGTCTCTTAATATATTCTCCTTCTGTCTCATCACTTTAATAACTGAGTCTTCAGTTTGTTCTTTCATTTGTTGCTTAATTATGTCAGTAAATGCAACTTTACTGTTTTCTTGGATTTTTTTTCCAGCCCTGTGCTTCCTTTGCTATGGCCTCTTTATTGTCTTTATTATTCCTCTTTAATTCCTCATTCTCTTCTTTAACTTCTTTTAACTGTCTTTTTAATTCTTCTATTTCTAAATTTAAGTTTTTGTTCGCCTTCTCTAGTTCTTCCAATCTTTCAACTCTCTGCGCAATCTTGGCTACGTTACCGAACCTGTTTTCCCAATGCTCGGTCATCTTATCAAGTTTTTCCTCTAGTCTTGCTAATCGGGGGAGGTTGGTATCCCCCCCACCCTCATTAGATCCCTGGAAACTATTATCATCACCTTCCATAGTGCTGCTCTTATCTATATTTCTAATCTTTACATTTTTGTTGATCCCGTCATCACCGAAACCATCATCATCGGTCCGTCTTTTGTTTACAAGACGCCTGGCCTCCTGGACCATGTCCCCCTCTTCCTCATTTCCTTCCATTTCCCTCAATAATCACTTTTTTATGACTTTCCCACTACACGAGCTTTTCCCTTCCCTATAAATACAATAAGGTACTTCCTTGACGTTGAGATCCACGTAGATTTTCCTTTTTCTTCGGAATTCCAATTCTCGCCGTCCATCCGACGAAAGTGTGTGTGTGTATATACAACTAGGTAAATACACGCACACACACACACTTTCAACAAACGGACGGCTTGAAGAACGTTCTGAAGAAAAGTGCAGATTGTGGATCCCAACGCAAAGAGAAGTGCCTTTTTGTATTTACAGGGGGGGGGAAATTGCTCGTGGGGTAGTGGGAAAGTAAGGAAAGAGGAGAAGGGGAGGGATTGCTGGGAAAATGGAAGGTAATGAGGAAGTAGAGGACTTGGTCCAAACAGACCGCCGAAAAGTAAACAAACGACCACAAGACGAGCTGGAGGACGACGGAATGTCTAATAAGAATGTAAAGATTAGAAGTATAGATAGGAACAATACAGTAGAAAGTGATGAGAATATTTTCAAGGGATTTAAAGAGTGGGGGGGACACAAACCCCCCCCCCGACTGACAAGACTAGAGAAGAAGGTTGATAAGGTGATCGAGGACTTGGAGAGTAGGTTAGGTCATATGAACACCATTTTACAAAGGGTTGAAAGATTGGAAGAATTAGAAAAGGCGAATAAAAACTTAACTGATGAAATAGAAGACCTAAAAAGACAGTTAAGAGAGGTAAAGGTGGAGAATGAGGAATTGAAGAAGAATAGTAAAGAAAACAGAGAAACGATAGCTAAAGAAAGTAAAAATTGGAAGAAAACCCAAGAAGGAAATAAGGTTTCATTCACTGACATAGTCAAACAGCAATTGAAAGAACATACTGAAGACTCAGTTATTAAAGTGATGAGACAAAAGGAGAATATAGTAAGAGATTTAGCAGACAAGAAGAAATGTATAATTATATTAGGAATGGAAGAGAAACACAACACAGATAGAACCACAAGAATCAAAGAGGAAAATGAAAAAGTAAGCCAATTATTAGAATCAGTTCAGGAAGATGAACCAGAAATTATGAAACAAATCGAAGAGAAATTTAGACTCGGAAAGTATAGCACAGACAAGACCAGACCAATCAAGATTAAATTCAAGTCACAAACAACGGCAGAGAATATCTTATCCAAAACAGGGAAACTAGCAACAAGTGAACAATACAAAAAGATATGGATAAAAAGAGAAATGAATAAAGAGGAAAGAGAGGAAGAAAAGCAGAAAAGACTGGAAGCTAAGGCAAAAAACGAGAACAGAACGGAGTCAGAGAAAGAGAGATTCTATTGGAGAGTAGTGAACATGAAACTAAGGAAGTTCGACATACAAAAGAAAAACATAAGGGAAACAGAGAACACAATGGAAGTGGCAGAAAACTAAGAGTGTCTTACACAAATATAGATGGATTAATAACAGGATTGAATGAGTTGAATGATTATTTGAAAGAAAAAGAACCGGACATAATGGGAATTGTAGAAACAAAATTAAAAGGCCCACTACCACCCAACAGTGTAGGACATGATGCATACAATTATTGGATTAGAAACAGAGAAAAAGCAAGGGGGTGGAGTTATGTTCCTGACTAAGAAGGATATCAATGTGAAAGGTGTCATATATGGAAAGAATACAGTAGAGATGAACATGATAGAAGTGGAAGACAGAGATAAGAAGAGCAGAAAATTTGTGATAAATTATGTGCCTCCAAAAACAGCCTCATGGGAGGAGAGTGAACATAAAAGAATGTTAGAGGACACAAAGATAACATTAAATAAAATAATGGAAGATGGAGGAAGAATAGTTATGATGGGCGACTTTAATTGCAAAGAAATCTGCTGGGAAGAAATGACAGTAAAGGGTGGAGATGACTCATGGGGAAACGCTCTACTTGAGATGATTATTGACCACACAATGACACAATGGATACAGGAGAACACTAGGTATAGAAATGAAGAAGAACCATCGAGACTAGACTTATTAATTACATCTGAACCTAGAATAGTGGACAAGATTGAATATAAAACACCAATAGGCAAAAGTGACCACATATTGATTGAACTGGAACTTAATGAAGAAAAATATATCAAAAGAAATTAACAATATAGAAAAGGAAGAATGATGTATGAAAAAACAAACTTTGATAAAATAAGAGAATTCTTTCAACAAGAAAACTGGGAAGAAATATACAAAGAAGAAACATCAGTGGAAAAGAAATGGAATATTTTGACAAAAATTTACAAAAAAGGAGTGGAAAAGTATGTCCCAAGACAAAAACAAGAAAAAGAATATGTAAAATGCTGGTACAACAAAAGTTGTAGGGAGTTAAAAGACAAAAGAGACAAAGCCTGGACCAGATGGAAAAAAGACAGAAAACCTGAAAAATGGAAAATATATACCAGTTATAGAAATGAATATGTACAAACGTGCAGAGAGGAAAAGAGAAAATATGAAAAAGACGTCATAGAAAAATGTAAAGATCAACCAAAACTATTCTACAGATTTGTAAACAATAAACTGAAAAACAAACAGGACTTGGAGAAATTAAGACAAGGGGGAGTTGAATACACTGAGGAAATGGAAATGGCGGAAATTATGAACAAACATTTTAAATCAGTGTTTACAAGGGAGAACATACAACCTGAAGAGATTGAATGGAAAGAGAAAGTCCCCCCTATGGAAAAAATAGAAGTATCAAAGAATGAAATATTGATACAATTGAGTAATCTTGATGTCAGAAAATCACATGGACCAGATGAAATAGCAAACTGGATTCTGAAAGAATGCAGGAATGAACTGGCAGACAAAATACATAGCATAATAAGCAGTTCCTTGAAAGAAGGAAAAGTTCCAGAAGATTGGAAAAAAGCAAATATAGTACAGTACCTATATATAAAGGAGGAAATAAAGAAGAACCTACCAACTATAGACCAGTCTCTCTAACAAGTACAATAGCAAAAATTTGTGAAAGAATTATCAAAAATAGATGGGTAAAATACTTGGAAAAAAACAACGTACTAAATCCAAGGCAATTTGGATTCAGACAAGGACGATCATGCGTCACCAATTTAATATGTTTCTATTCAAGGCTAATAGATATAATACAAGAAAGAGATGGATGGGCTGATTGTGCATTTCTAGACCTAAAAAAAGCTTTTGACAAAGTACCACATAAGAAGTTGCTTAAGAAACTAGAATCTGAAGGAGGAATACAAGGTAAATTACTAAATTGGATGGAAGACTTTTTGCAAGAAAGAAAAATGAGAGTAGTGATAAGAAACCAGCACTCAAAATGGAATGAAGTAATAAGCGGTGTCCCGCAGGGAACAGTCCTGGCCCCAATAATGTTTGCTATATATATTAATGATATGGATGAAGGAATTGAAAGCTATATGAGCTGCTTTGCAGATGATGCAAAACTACTGAAAAGAGTGAAAACTGAAGAAGATTGTGAATCACTACAGAGAGATCTAAATAAAGTACAGGAATGGAGTAAGAAGTGGGAGATGGAGTTCAATACAAAAAAGTGTAGTATAATGGAATTTGGAAAAAGCAAAAACAGAATAACAGGATCATATAATTTGGGAGAAGAGGGAATTAAAAAAGTAGAAAATGAGAAGGACCTGGGAGTCATTGTTATGAATAATATGTCACCTGAAAAACATATAAATAAGATTTTTGGAGAAACTTATAATTTAATAAGAACAATCAAAGTGGCATTTACATACCTGGATGAAGAAATGGTGAGGAAAATCCTAATCACCCTGATAAGACCAAGATTAGAATATGCAGCAACAATATGGTCACCAAGTACAAAAAAATGTATAAAAAAACTTGAAAGAATACAAAGAGCAATTACAAAACTGCCACCAACACTCTCAAAACTATCATATGAAGAGAGACTACAAAAACTTGAACTACAGACACTAGAGCAAAGAAGAGAGAGAGGAGATTTGATAGCTATTTACAGAATCATGAAAGGCATAGAAATTACTGATAGAGAGAATCTGATAAAATGGGATGACAGAAATACAAGAGGACACGGAAAGAAAATAAAAAAAGACAGCTATAGAAGAGATCTGAAAAAGAACAGCTTTCCACACAGAGTAATAGACAGTTGGAACAAGTTAGATGAGAAAGTGGTGTGTGCAAAAACAATTCATGAATTTAAAAATTGTTTAGATAAAATGAGAAATGAAGACGGGACCCCACGAGCATAGCTCCCCTTCCCGTAAAATACAACTAGGTAAATACAACTAGGTAAATACACACATATATATATATTATATATATATATATATATATATATATATATATATATACTGTATATATACAGTCGAACCTCGAAAGCCCGGACCCTCGTATGACCGGTCGAAATGAACAAAGGGCGTACTTTTCAAGCAAAGTTCCCTATTTGCCCGGTAGGTGGCAGCGACGGCCGTACACGTGTACTCAAACCCGACCCAGTCAAGCCGCCACCAGGGTGCCGTTTCGTAGAATTTTGTACCAAAACGTAGTAAAATAGCGGCATGTGGCAACTGCACAAGGACATGAGGAATTTTTTTCTACATATCAGCGGGCTGTTAAAAACATTCAAAAACTCAAACTTTTGTTTAAAAATCATAGAACTAGTTATCAAATAATAAATGGTACATCAAAATATGACTTTTATTGGTAATTGTGTTACTTATAAAATATTATACCCCAAAAGATACGTTTTTACGGTGTAGAAAAAAATTCTACGCTAAAGTTTCAGCTTTCTTTTAGCGATAATAATATAAAAAATAATTTCTATATCTTACTGAATATGTTAGGGCATGGGGGCCTTATATACATTCAAGAATAAAAAAAAAATAAAAACTAGAACCAACATTTTGTCAAAGTTTGACAAGTATATCTTGCTATGAAAGTCTGCACACGCCCGAGAAAAATGTATGCCCCGGTATGGCAACACTCCCATTCTACACGGCAGTGTAGAAAACGCGGCAACCCTGACCGCCACCACTAGTGCGGAATTACCGGTAAACAACAACGCCCTTACCGGTATTACCGGTACTTTACCGGTAAAAGACTCGTGAGGTAGTAGTGATGTCTCAAGTTCGAATCGCCTTTATGACTTAAATCTTTAAACCAGTGGTTCTTAACCTTTTTTGGCAGCGACCCAAAATTTTGCACAAATCAAGCATCGCGACCCAAGCCTACATAGATGTACGAATTGTCTTTATAAGTAATATGGTTATGCTTTTAAAAGCGGTTTTTTTTTATTTTTTATTTAATCATGGTCTGCTTAGAATCCTAAAACTAGGCATCATGTATTTTAATTATTACAGTATATAATTATAATAAATTTGTAGTGGGAAAATAATTATTTTCTGCAAACCCTTAGCGACCCAATAAAATGGCTTGGCGACCCAAATTTGGGTCGCGACCCAGGGGTAAAGAACCACTCCTTTAAACAAATTTCATCCTACTATGGTGTGTAGTCACAACTCAAGTTTTGTAACGTCGACATTATAAAAAAAAAAAAAAACTTGCCTGCATCACGAACGGGCGAAGGAAGCACTAACCTACCCTACATGCCTACCGGTGCTATAGGCAAAATGTAAAGGGATATATATATATATATATATAATATATACATGTGTATATATATATACATATGTGTATATATATATATATATGTGGGTCTTTTCCGTTTGGCGACGCAGAATTTTTCGATGAAAATTTCACAATTAATATAGTTTCGTATGCTGATCACAGAAATAACATTAATTCTATTGAGAAATTAAACAAGTGCCGGAAAAAACGGTTTTAATGGTAAAACATTATCGAGACCTTAGCGGTACATACTTGCTTAATGGTAAAAGTTTAACCGGTAAAATTAGCGGGACACTGGGTCCGTCAGTACCGCCAAGCCGATACGCGCTTACAGAAACCTTAGCGGTACACCCCTTAACGGTATTTTACCGGTAAAGTTAGCGGCACACTGGGCCCGTCAATACCGCCAAGCCAAGACGCGCTTACCGAGACCTTAGCACTACACCCCTTAACGGTATTTTACCGGTAAAGTTAGCGGCACACTGGGCCCGTCATGCTGCCAGTACCGCCAAGCCGAGATGCGCTTACCGAGACCTTAGCGGTTTATCCCTTAAATGTCTTTTTAATTATTTTATTTAGGTTTTGGTTCTCCTTTAGTTCCTCCCAATTTATCAACTCTTTGTGTAATCTGTGTAAGTTGACTGAACCTAACCTCCCACTGTTCATTTTTGTTAGTTTTTCCTCTAGACTTGCTAATTGGGGGAGGTTGTCAATTCCCTCATTAAATCCATGGAAATAATTGTCTTCACCTTCCATTGTGCTACTTGTATCTATATTTGTAATTTTTACATTTAAAACTAATGTCTTCGACTTCACCTCTATCATCTGGGCATCTTTTGTTGACATTCCTTCTGACTTCTGGGGCTTGTTCGTCTCCTTCCTCATTTCCTTCCATTTTCCTCAGTAATCCCTCCCTTATTCCTTTTTCTTCACCTTTCCCACTACACCACGAGCTTTCCCCTTCCCCACTAATACAACAAAGGTATTCCCTTGTCATTGAGATCCACGAAATTTGAAGTTTTCATGGAGTTCCAAACTTCACTGTCACTTCGACTGTCATGTGTGTGTATATATAGGAAAAAGCCTATGACAAAGTAGACAAGAAGGCACTATGGGAGTTATTGCAGATATAGGATAGGAGGAAAACTGTTAACCACTTCATTATGACTCAAATTCTCATGCACAGCATTGGCTGCCATATGTAATTTGCATCACACTACTCACATTATTACTCTGAGTAATGATAAATACAGAATACATTATCAAACCAGTTCACAGAATCTGGGTGTAACTGATATACAACTACAAAAATATATATACAATCAAAACACCAATGCCGGCATCCTCATGTACACTTAAACATATAAATAAGATTTTTGGAGAAACTTATAATTTAATAACAATCAAAGTGGCATTTACATACCTGGATGAAGAAATGGTGAAAAAAATTCTAATCACTATGGTAAGACCAAGATTGGAATATGCAGCAACGATGTGGTCACCAAGTACAAAAAAATGTATAAAAAAACTTGAAAGAATACAAAGAGCAATTACAAAATTGGCACCAACACTCTCAAAACTATCATATGAAGAGAGACTAGCAAAACTTGAACTACAGACACTAGAGCAAAGAAGAGAGAGAGGAGATTTGATAGCTATTTACAGAATCATGAAAGGCATAGAAATTATTGATAGAGAGAATCTGATAAAATGGGATGATAGAAATACAAGAGGGCACGGAAAGAAAATCAAGAAAGACAGCTATAGAAGAGATGTGAAAAAGAACAGCTTTCCTCACAGAGTAATAGACAGTTGGAACAAGTTAGATGAAAAAGTGGTGTGTGCAAAAACAATACATGAATTTAAAAATAGTTTAGATAAAATGAGATATAAAGACGGGACACCACGAGCATAGTTCCCCTTCCCGTAAAATACAACTAGGTAAATACTTGTGCCTCATGACGTCTATGTAGGCGTCATCGTACCAAAGTGGTTAAGAGCAGTCAGGAATTTCTATGAGAGTAGTAGAGCCTGTGTTAGAATTAGAAATGGAGATTGGTTTGAAGTAAATGTGGGAATGTGCCAGGGATGTCATGTCGCCTTGGCTCTTCAACTTATGCATGGATGGGGTGGTGCGAGAGGTAAATGCAAGGCTAATGGGCCAGGGATTGGAGATGGTTAAAGAAAAAGGAGAAAAATGGGAGATAAAATCAGGATCGAAGGAGGGATTAAAGAACTTAGTGACAGAGTTTGTGAAGGTGTGCAAAAGTAGTAACTTGAAGATGAATGAAGGTAAAAGTAATGTGATGAGATGTTGAAGAGGAGAGGATGGCAGCAAATTGGAAGTGAGTATTAAGGGAGAGAGACTGGAGGAAGTGAATAGTGTTCGATACTTGGGTGCGAATGTGGCAGGAAAGGGAGGAGTGGAGGTAGAATGTAGATTGAGAGAAGCAAGTAAATGCCTTGGTGGATTAAAAAGTATAATGAGAAATAGATATTTGGGAATGGATACTAAGAGGAGATTGTATGAAGGGGTGATTGTGCCAACAGTACTCTATGGGGCAGAAACATGGAACATAAGAGAGGAAGAGTTTATATATTTACCTAATTGTATTTTATGGGAAGGGGAGATATGTTTGTGGTGACCTGTTTTTGTATCTTGCAAGATCAAGTTTGTTCATAGATTCTTGTATTGTGTTTGCACACACTATTTTTTCATCCAATTTATTCCATAAATCTATCACTCTGTGTGGGAAGCTGTTCTTTTTCAGATCTCTTCTGTAGTTGTCCTTTTTGCTTTTCATTGCATGTCCTCTTGTTTTTCCTCTGTCCCTCTTTATTAAGTCCTCTCTATCAAGGTATTCTTTTCCTTTCATAATTCTGTAGATGGCTAGTAGGTCCCCTCATTCTCTTGTTTGTTCCAGGGTCAGCAATTCCAGTTTGGCCAGTCTTTGTTCATATGTCAGGTTTGAAAATATTGGGGCCATCTTTGTCGTTGCTCTTTGTATTCTTTCAAATTTTCTTATATTCTTTTTTGTACTGGGTGACCATATCAGTGCTACAAATTCCAGTTTTAGCCGTATCAGTGTTTGTAATATTTTCTTAATCATTTACTTATCCAAGTATTTAAAGGCCACCTTTATTGATCTCAACAAATTGTATGTTTCTCTGACTACTTTATTTATATGTTTATCTGGCAATATGTCTTTGGTGATGATTACTGCAAGGTCCCTTTCAGAATTTACTTTCTTTACTTCTTTTTCATCAATTTTATACTGTCCTGATATTCTATTCTTACTTTTCCCAAATTCGATTATACTGCATTTCTTGATGTTGAATTCTACTTCCCATTTCTTGCTCCATTCTGAGACTTTGTTCAGATCACACTGTAATGAGTCACAGTATATTTCAGAGTTTATTCTCTTTAATAGCTTTGTGTCATCCACAAAGAAGTTCATGTAACATTCAGTACTTTCGTCCATGTCATTTACATATATAACAAACATTATCTGAGCCAGCACTGACCCCTGTGAGACGCCACTACTCATTTCTTCCCATTTTGAATATTTGTCTATGAGCACTACTCTCATTTTTCTTCCATGTAGGAAGTCCTCCATCCAATTCAATAGTTTTCCATGTATGCCTCCTATTGTTTCCAGTTTATATAGCAATTTTCTGTGTGGTACCTTATCAAATGCCTTTTGTAAGTCCAGGCAGGCACAGTCTGCCCAGCCATCTCTTTCTTGCAATATATCTATCAGTCTTGAATAGAAACAAATCAAATTAGTGGTACATTATCTTTGAATCCAAATTGCCTTGGGTTCAGTATATTGTTCTCCTCCAGATGTTTTGTCCATCTTTCTTTGATGATTCTCTCACAAATTTTAACTATTGTACTCGTTAGGGACACTGGTCTATAATTTGTTGGGTCTTCCTTATTTCCCCCTTATAAGTACTATATTGGCATTTTTCCAGTCTCCTGGTAGTTTTCCTTCTTTGATTGAGCATTCAATTATTTTGTATATTTTTCCTGTTAGTGTATACATTCCTTTAGTATCCAGTTTGCAACTCCGTCTGGGTCATGTGATTTGTTAACGTCAAGCTTTAATATTTGATTCCTTATTTCATTCTGAGTAATATTTAATTCCTTCATTGGAGGAAATCTTACTTGATTTTTTTGATCAGTTTTGTAGATTTTCTTTTTCTTTGGTGAATACAGATTTGAAATGTTTGTAATATCTGCCATTTTTATATCTTCAGTGTATTCTGTTACCTTGATGTAATTTAAGTATTTCCTGTTTATTTTTTAGTTTGCTATTTACATATCTATAAAATAATTTGGGTTGATCTTTGCATTTGTCTATTATGTACTTTTCATAATTTGTTTTTTCTTTCCTACATATTTTTACATATTCATTTCTTAGTTTGGTGTATATTTTCTATTTCTCAATTTTTTTATTTTCTTTTTTCCATCTTTTCCAGGTTTATATCTTCTGTCTTTTGCCTCACTGCACTTTTTATTGTACCAGGATTTTATTATAGATTTCCTTCCAAATTGTCCATTTCTCTTCCACCTTTGTTTCTTCATTATCAAAATTTCCCCAATTTGCTTCTTGAAAGAATTTTCTAAGTTTCCCAAAATCTGTTAGTCTTCCTTTTCTGTGTTTTTCAAAGGATTACAAAGGTGGAGCATGCCAACAGGAGACCTTTTGGTGCATATCTAGGTCGGATGTGAAAAAAATAATAATAAAATAATAAATAAAAACTATAATAATGTAAATAACAAATAAAATACATAAATGAATGCATAGGTATAGTTAAATAATAAACAAACAGGTAAATAGTAAATAATAATAAATTAACATATAACTAATTATAAATGAAAATCAGACAGACAAATGATAACAAAACAAAAACAAATAATATAAAATAAATTATAATCATTACAGCATCTTCTTAGGTGTTTATCAAAATGATTCTTAAAGCTTCGAACTGACTACATTGCACTACCTGTGCAGGAAGTTTATTCCATTCATTAACTACACGGTTGGCAAAGTTGTTTCTACCAACTTCCAAATTGAATCTATTTCCGGACAGTTTGAGACCATTGTTTCTTGTCTGATTCTCATTCAATGTGAAAATGTTGTCACTTTTGATGTTGTCAATTCCCTTTAAAATCATAAAGACCTGTATCAAGTCACCTCTGAGTGTACGCTTTTTTAGGGAAAACAGATTCATATGTTTTAGTCGATTTTTGTATGATTTATTTTTGATATTTGGAATCAGTTTTGTGGCTCGCCGTTGTACTTTTTCCAGTCTGTCATTGTCTTTAATGAGATTCGGTGATCACACGGAAACAGCATATTCCAAATGTGGACGTTTATTTCTATATTTGTTTCTTCATTTAATTCTAGTTCTAGTAGTATGTGATCACTTTTTCCAATTGGTGTCTTGTATTTGATTTTATCCACAATTTTGGGTTGTGATGTGAATATCAAATCCAATCTTGAGGGTTCATCGCTATTTTTTATATATGGTGTTTTACTGGACCCATTGTGTCTATGTAATCAATGGTCATTTCCAGTAATATATTTCTCCACTGATCTTCACCTTTCACAGTCATTTCTTCCCAACATACAGTAAAAGCTCTTATCCGGCATCACTGGGACCAAAGGCATGCCGGATACTCGAAAATTCCGGATACTTGAAGGGGTTGCTAAAGTAAGTGAAGGGGTACAGAAATATGTCTACAATCCCCCCTTTACTCACTATTAATGTCAGTTAACATATAGTATCATATACCGTAACATAAACAAAGCATCACATGATTGCGGCGTCACCACCTCACTCGCCAACATACAGTTCATCACTAGACACTAACCTTCTCTGTACTTTTCTGAAGGGGTTACTAAAGTAAGTGAAGGGTTACAAAAACACTATGTCTACAATCAACTTATTTTATTCACTATTAACAACATTTAACATAACATAAACCGATAATTTTTTTGTGACAATTGCACAAAAAAAAAAAAAAAATTATCGGTTTGATGACGCTGCTATTAGCGAATTACTCTCATAACATAAACATTTAACTTAACATAAAAAAACTCAAACAAACAAACGAACACATAAGGACATGGAAAGAAAATAAAAAAACATAGCTATAGAAGAGAACTGAAGAAAAACAGTTTTCCACATAGAGTTTTGGACACTTGGAACAAACTGGATAATGAAATAGTATGCGCAAAAACCATTCATGAGTTTAAAAGCAAACTAGACACTGCGAGATACAATGGTAGGACACCACGAGCATAGCTCCCCTTCCCGCAAAATACAACTAGGTAAATACCTCACCAACATCCAGTTCATCACTCCAGTTTATCACTATTCTCTGTACTTGTTTGCCGCTCTTTCTTTCCCTTACAACCTACTTTAAAATAGTTTCTTATGTCAGCTTGTTTGCAGCTCTTTCCTCTTTGCAATAAAAACTCACTCTGAATGCAGTGAAGAGACATAACATCTCGGGTGGACATATAGCTGCACTGCTCTGCAAACTTAACAAAGACAGCTAAACCATTTGCAGCATCTTTCCATGCCACCTTAGGCTCAGGGTCATCATATCATCTTCTCAAGATTATCTTCAATTACCGCATTGATAAGTTCCTCATCAGTTAGAGTGAATGTTACTGCTTCGTCTTTGTCCACATCTACCCACAAAACACAAACACAAATGTGGCACATGTGAGACTGAACAGTGTGGGCTGTGGTAGGTGGTGCAAAACTGACTCAGACAGTGGTGCGTTCTGGTGACGGTGGGAGCAATGAAAGCCTTGCGCGGGAAATTTGAGCGATTTGTATTGATTTCCTATAGATTTTTATAGATTTTAATGCTCGGAAAAAATATGCCAGATACCTGAATGCCGGATAAGAGGGCTTTTACTGTATTTCTTTCGAGTTAAAATCACCCATAATTACCAGATTTCCTTCTTTGGTATTTCATTTAGAGGTTTTCTTGTGTCTTCCAGCATTTTGGAGTGTTCACTTTCATTGCATGAGTGAGTTTTAGGGGGGACATAAATTACTGCATACTTTCTATTTTTCATATCTCTATCCTCAACTCTTATCATAATCAACTCCACATTGTTCTCTCCTTCTGTGATTTTGTTGCATGTAGGCCTTTCTTGGTTAGCAACATGACTCCACCCTGCTTTGTTTCTCTGTTTCTGATCCAACAATTATGTAATCCTTGGTCTATGCCATTTGGTGGTAATGATCCTTTCAATTTTGTCTCCACAATCCCCATTATATCTGTTTTTTCTTGTTCCAGATAGTCATTCAATTAATTTATTCCTGATATCAATCTGTCTATGTTGGTATATGTTACCTTTAATTTTTTTCCTTTTCTTCCTTTTCTTTTTTCTCCTGCATTTCCTTTTCCCTTACGTACCATTTCCTCAGTCTCAAGTCCATCACTATCCAAAAAACTCCTTCCTCTCGTTCTTCATTTTTTTTTTTCTTTTCCTTAGCTTCCTCTTTTAGTGTTTTTTCTTTCTCTTTTTCCTCATCTCTCAGTTCCTTTTTTATCCATAAATTTTTGTAGCTATTACTTTTTGCTAGTCTTCCTTCATTTGTTAATATTTCTTCCACTATCCTCTGTGAATTAAGTTTTACTTTGAGAGGTCTATTATTCTCTTCAGAATATTTTCCCATTCTGTAAATTTCTTCTATTCCCTTTTCAAGACCTTGTGCCTCCTTCTGTATTTCTTTTAGTATTTCTATCACTATATTCTTCTCTTTTTCCCTTTGGAACCTTATGTGTGAGAAATATATGGTAGGGGTTTACTAGTCTGGATAGAGTGAGAAATGAGGAGATGAAGAGGAGAGCAGGGGTGAAAAGGGAGGTGGAAGATAAAGTTGATGAAAGAGTATTAGGATGGTTTGGACTCATGGAAAGAATGAGCAAAGAAAGATTAGTAAAAGAAGTGTGGATGGCAGAGGTGGATGGAGTGAACATGAGGGGTTAACCAAGGATGAGATGGAAGGATGGGATAAAAGGGGCATTGGGAAAGAGGAGGTTGTCTGTTGAGGAAGGAAGGGACAAGACAGAAAATATGGGTGAGTGGAGAATGGTTGTGTATGGATGATGCTGTGATGCATGGAATGAAGTGGATAGGGGATGGGGGGTGTGGGAGTATGTGTGAGTGATATTTTGATACAATCTGAAGGGTTTCCCCCCTTCTCTTTTTCTGCATGAGGGGACTAGGAGGGGAGTCACCAATTAAATGAAGTGGCTATGCTTTGGATGTGCTATGTCTTGCTACATTGCTTCTGACCCAGGGCAGCAGGTAAGATGCAGAGATAACCTGTCATCCAGAAGGAGCCAATATAAGAGGGAGGGAGAGAGGGGTTGTGAATTGGAGTGGAGTATGTGGGGATGAAATGGGTGGGATTGGATTTATGCCTTTGACTTTGGCTACCTCCCTTGTAAGGGGGAAAACCCCTTGGTATATGTATGTATATACATATATTTATATATCCTCTTCAGTACTATGATGCCTACATAGGCGTCATGAGGCGCAGTTGGGTACACGAGGATCCTGACATCAACGTCTTGATTATATATATTTCTTTTAGTTATACATGAGTTATCCCCGGATTCTGTGAACTGGTTTCATCACATTTTCTGTGTTTATTGTTACTCAGAGTAAAAGAGAATGAGTAATACAGCAGTGACTTTATATCTTATAATGCAAGTTGTGTGATGCATCATACATATGGCAGCCAGTGCTGCACACAAGAATTTGACTTGTACTGAAGTGGATATATACATACATATACCAACAGCTTTTTTCCCCTAACAAGGGAGGTAGCCAAAGTCAAATGCATAAATCCACTCCCACCCATTTCATCCCCACACACTCCACTCCCATTCACTACCCCTCCTTCCCTCTTAACTTGGCTCCTCCCAGATGATGGATCATCCCCTTAACTCACCCACTGCCCCAGGTCAGAAGTAATGCAAGACACAACACATCTACAGCAAGGCCACTTCATCAAATCAACAACCCCTCTATATATATATTATATATAAAAATAATAGTCTCTTCTATCTCTGTTTCTTCTTTCTCTCTGTCACTTTTTCTCTCTGTCTCTTCTTTCTGACCTGTTATGAACAAAAGGTCTTCTTACAGTATGGTTTTCCATTTGATTTGTCAGTGCTCACAATACACTAACCTAGGATGTTATGGTAAAATGTATCTGTGATTTGTGTGTCAGTTGAGCACTTGGTATGGCATTGTAAAATGTTGTTGTGTAGCTCCCAGGACATAGCTGATAAAACCTACCCTTATGAGGGAAGTATCAAAGTTAAAATGTGGACCTATGCCATACACAATAAAAATCCATTTAACACCCCTCTTTTCCCAGTATGTCATAAATGAAAGTTCATCCTTTTCTACCATATCTCTCTCACTCTCTGCCCCTCTCCCTCTCTATCCATCTCTGTCTCTCCTCCCCCTGATATTTCTATCTCTATGCCACCCCTCACCTTATTTCTCTCTCTTTCCACCCCACTATGTCTCTCTCACTCTCTATCCCTCCCTCTGTCATATTTCTCTCTCTTCCTCCACCTGCCATATCTCTCTCTCTTCCTCCACCTGCCATATCTCACTCTCTTCCTCCACCTGCTATATCTCACTCTCCTGCCTTATATTTCTTTCTCATTCTCTTTCTCTCCCACCCACCATATCTTTCTCCTAGTCCACCTCCCCCCTACTTCTCTCTCCTGCCACATTTTTCTTTCTCACTCTCTCCTCCACCAGACACATCTTTCTGTCTACCTCCTCCATACTTTCTCTCTCTTCCCCCTAAATCCCTCTTTCCCCTTTCTCCCACTTTCTCATTCATTTCATTAAATGTGTGTGTGGACATCTAAAAGTATTATTTCAATGAACACCAAATGAGCTACCAAATGTTAAAACTAATAAATAAAAATTCCTCAAACATCATCTATACTTATGCATGCCAGAGAGCAATATGTATACCTGGTGTTGTAGATGTTGCATGATGAGGTTACTTTTCAGAAAGGAGATGATAGCATCCATAGTACGCAGATGTATTACTCATCTGTATCTGCAATAATACAATTAGTTCTGTTCACATAGATGTTATAGTGTGTTTAGTTTTCATAACTGTGGTTTTTATGTGACATAAAAACATTGAACTTGCAAAGGTAATCTTTATTGTATGCTAAGAAGAATTTTCTGAAGATCATATTTTAATATAAGATTTGTATGTTTCATTGCTTAGCTCACTTACCAATCATTATTTTGGACACAAACAATTCAATTGGATGTATTTAATGTATTATACATGTAACAATACAGTTTAATTTTACATAATTACTGTAGGGGTAATATTTAATATGCATCTTTGCACATTGAACAAGTTGGATTGTAATTCTGCATTACAAATGAATGACCTCAGTAGCAAGTCCAACCACCACAGGCATCAGTTACCTTGTTTAGGCTACCATTTCATTTGGGCCAGCTTTCAAGGCAAGAAGGACATTACCTGTCCAAGCAGAGTCTGGTGAGGCAACATAGCTGTAGCAGTTATAAGTTCTAGCAATAGTACCTCCAGATGGAGATCAATGTTGTTGGGTTTTGAAGTTTGGTAGTGGGAAGACAATTCTCTCCTGCATTCCATCTCAGGATTACCAATATCAGGTACTCATCATTAGTCCTTTTAAACCAGGTAAACTCGCAAAGTATGGTATATGGAGATTTTTTTTTTTTTTTTTTTTTTTTCCAGATAAACTTATAAGTTATGGTATATGAAGAAATACATACAATTTTTCCCCCCAATGATGGCCCATTTTCCAAGAAGAAAGTCACCAGTCAGATATTTGCAGAGATGCTTTTCATCTATTGTGGGATGCAAGAGAAAAAGTAACTCCTTGGCACCCATCAGAAGAAAAAGTTTTTTGCATTCCATTAGGTAATTTCACTTCCAAGAAAACTTTGCAAATACAAGCCATGGCTCTTCCACAAAGGCATCCCTCAGTTAAAATCTAGATTATAGTATCAATGCATTTTGATCAAAGTTTGACAGCTTCTGGTGTATCTAGCTGTCTGTGTACCAAAAAGGCAAAAGGCTTCTTCCTTTAAAGGAAGTAGCCAGTCTTAGCTTCATATGGATGAAGGGCCATCCTTGCCCCCTCCTCAATGCCTAGGTCAGAAACAATGTAGGACCCAATAGAGCTGGTTTACCTTCACTTCTTCATTTGTCTGACCGACCCTCCCTCCTCTTCCCCACATTCTTGAATAGAGAAGATGAGGAGAAATCCCTTGGGCCACATAAGTTTTTTATCCATTCTCCATTCACAGAATCACTTGAGAAATCTCAATGTCAGAAAATCACATGGACCTGATGAAATGGCAAACTGGATTTTGAGAGAATGCAGGAACAAACTAACAGACAAAATACATTGTCTAATAAGTAGTTCATTGAAAGAAGGAAAAGTTGCAGAAGATTGGAAAAGAGCAAATATAATACCAACATATAAAGGGGGAAACAAGGAAGATCCTACTAACTATAGACTGGTCTCTCTTACAAGTACGATAGCTAAAATTTGTGAAAGAATTATCAAAATTAGATGGGTAAGGCATTTGGAAAAAAACAATGTACTAAATCCAAGGCAGTTTGGATTTAGACAAGGACGATCATGCGTCACAAACTTAATGTGTTTCTATTCAAGGCTAATAGATGTAATACAAGAAAGAGATGGATGGGCTGATTGTGCATTTCTAGACCTGAAAAAAGCTTTTGATAAGGTGCCACATAAGAAATTGCTAAAGAAATTAGAAACTGCAGGAGGAATACAGGGCAAACTGCTGAAGTGGATGGAAGACTTCTTGCATGAAAGAAAAATGAGAGTGGTGATAAGAGACAAACATTCTAATTGGGATGAAGTGATTAGTGGAGTCCCACAAGGAACAGTTCTGGCCCCAATAATGTTTGCGATATATATATTAATGATATGGATAATGGAATTGAAAGTTATATAAGGTTCTTTGTGGACAACACAAAATTGTTGAAAGTGAACACTGTAGAAGATTGTGAGTTGGTGCAGAGTGATCTCAATAAAGTATGGGAATGGAGTAGGAAGTGGGAGATGGAATTCAACATTAAGAAGTGTAGTATAATGGAATTTGGGAGAAGCAAAAAAAAGAAGTGGGATCATATAAATTGGGAGAGGAAGAAATTAAAAAAGTAGAAAATGAGAAGGACCTGGGAGTCATTATTAGGAATAATATGTCCCCTGAGAAACATATAAACAAAATTTTTTGAGAAACTTATAATTCAATAAGAACAATGAAAATGGCATTTACATATCTGGACAAAGAAATGGTGAAGAAAATACTAGTCACTTTGATAAGACCAAAATTGGAGTATGCTGCAAAGACGTGGTCACCAAGTACAAAAGAATCTATAACAAAACTTGAAAGAATACAAAGAACAATTACAAAATTGGCACCAACACTCTCAGAACTATCATATGAGGAAAAACTAGCAAAACTTGAGCTACAGACATTAGAGCAAAGAAGAGAGAGACTTGATAACTATTTATAGAATCATGAAAGGCATAGAAGCTATTGATAGAGAGGATCTAATAAAATGGGATAGTAGAGATACAAGAGGACACGGAAATAAAATCAAGAAAGACAGATATAGAAGAGACCTGAAAAAGAACAGTTTTCCCCACAGGATAATAGACAGTTGGAACAAGTTAGATGAAAATGTGGTGTGTGCCAAAACAATACACGAATTTAAAAATGAGATATGAAGACGGGACACCACGAGCAAAGCTCCCCTCTTAAAATACAACTAGGTAAATATATCTCTTGCCCTCTTCCATCCCTTCTCAACATTCCCCTTTTCCTAAGGCCACCTTCACTCAGTCCATCCATCTCATTCTCAGCCTTACCCTCAAGTTCACTCCAGACATTTGCCTTCTGCACTCTTTGCTAATCTTTCTTCACTCATTCTTTCCATCTGCCCAAACCATCCCAATATTCTTTCATTAATCTCATTTGCTAGGTACCCTTGTACCCACTATCTCCTCACCTCCTTTCTCATTATCTAAGCTTGTATCTCCCACTATACTTCTCAGACACTTCATCTCAAACTATGAAAAAGACATAATAGAAAAATGCAAAGACCAACCTAAACTATTCTACAGATATGTAAATGACAAACTAAAAGACAAACACAAAATAGTGAAACTGCATGAAGGAAAAGAATATATAGATGTAGAAATGGCTGAAATTATCAAACATTTTAAATCTGTATTCATAATTGAAAGCTCACAAAATTGGGAGGAAGGACAGAGAGAAAGATCCCCCACAATGAAAGATTGGTGACACAGAAAGAAATAAGGGACCAAATAAAAAACCTTGACGTCAGTAAGTCACATGGGCTGGATGGAATTGCTAATTGGATATTGAAAGAATGAATAATTGAACTAACGGACAAAATACACAAGATAATTGACTTTTCACTCTAAGAAGGAAAAGTACCACAAGATTGAAAAAATGCAAATATTGTACCAATGTACAAAGGAGGGGACAAAGAAAATCCAACCAACTATAGACCAGTCTCCCTTACAATTACAATAGCAAAAATATGCAAAAAAGTTATCAGAAGTAAATGGATTAAACACTTGGAAGAGAACAAAATACTAAATCCAAAACCATTTGGATTTAGATGCGGAAGATCATATGTGACAAACTTGATATGCTTTTATTCAAACCTAATTCAACAAAGGGATGGATAGGCAGATTGTACCTTCTTAGATTTACAAAAAACATTTGACAAAGTACCACACAAAAAACTACTAAGAAAAATTTAAACAATAGGTGGAATATAAGGAAAGTTATTGGAATGGATGAAAGATTTCTTGAATGGGAGAAAATTGAAGGTACTCGGAGACAAGAAATAAAATTTGGAAGAAATAATAAGTGGAGTCCCACAAGGCTCTGTATTGGCTCCGATAATGTTTGCCATATATATACAAATGACATGGATGAAGGTGTGGAATGTTATATGAACTTCTTTGCAGATGATGTGAAACTAAAAAAGAAGACCTGGACAAAGTCTGGAAATGGAGTCAGAAGTGTGAAGTGAATTTCAACATCAAGAAATGTAGTATAATGGAATTTGGAAAAAGCAAAAACAGAATATCAGGACAATATGAAATTGGTACAAAGGAAGTTGAAAAAATCAACTCAGAAAGGGACCTAGGAATAACTATCGCCAATGACATGGCACCAAACATATCAACAAATTAGTCAGAGAAATTTTCAATTTATTAAGGACAATGAAAGTGGCTTTTGATTACATGGATGAAGAAATGGTAAAGAAAATATCAGTTACATTGATAAGACCAAGATTGGAATATGCTGCGGCACTATGGACACCTAGTACTAAAAAGAACATAAAGAAATTAGAATTCAAAGAGTGATGACAAAGATGGCACCAACACTCTCCAAATTGACATACAAACAAAGATTGGAAAAACACGAACTACCAACCCTGGAACAAAGAAAAGAAAGAGAAGACCTACTAACCATCTACAGAATTATGAAAGTTCTTGACGGAGATGACTTACAAAATTGGGATAGGAGAAAAACAGGACACAAAAAGAAACTTAAAAAAGATAGTTACAGAAGAGATTTGAAAAATAATAGCTTCCCACACAGAGTGATAGATATCTGGAACAAACTGAATGAGGAAACAATGAGTGCAAAAACTATACAAGAATTTAAGGTTAAAGTGGATGCTGAAAGATACAAAAGTGGGACACTACAAGCATAGCTCTCTTCCTGTAAAATACAACTAGGTAAATACATTTAATTTTCTCTTCTTTGCCCCACATGCATTCCAAGTCTCTGCCTCAGTGTCGTAATGCCTCTGGTGTGCTCAAACTAAATCTTATTCTTCTATTTGATTTCTTTTTATCTTACCCTTTGAAGAAATGTTTTTATCTGGCTAAATGAAAGTACTTGGCATTAACCAGAACAATATTAAAATGCCATGTACTAAAAAAATTCCTCTTGACCACTGCCACAGCCTGAAAAGGGTGATAAGGGGAGGGGGGATGTAAAATTGGCATCTCCCAAAGAGCTTAGGGTGCTTTTAGTGGAGGAAGGAGAGTTTCCCATGTGTGTGCTGAAAATGGGTATGCAGTAGGACTAGCAGGAGGTACAGAAACACTACTGGAATTTTCCTATCTCTATAAGCCATATGCATGCAACAGGTGCACAGTGGGGGTTACTTTCACCCCTATTCAATAGTTGGGGGAAACACCAACATTCACACCAGTACCAACACAGCTCTCATTCTAACACACCAATACCAGGATGGTCAGTCTCAATACACACAGCCCCTTGTGATAATGGATAAACACTGCACTGTAATGACCAAGTACTATAATACCAGAGTATTGCAAGGTCCAAGCACTATAATGTCTGAACCTCTGGCCTGGTATGAACTTAGATTTAATGCACTTTTACCCTCACTATTTCCTTGCCTAACCACCACTGCACTTTTATGTATAGTACACACTTTTTTATTATCATTATTATTATTGTTATTATTATAATTATTATTAACCTGAGAAAAGTGGAATTGACACACCATGGCCTTACTTATCATAAGTCTAACCACTAGCTGCCATCAGGTGATGCTTTGTCTGATGGCAACTCCTCTTGCTGGGTTGCTTGAAGTATCCAACATAAACTGCAAAGCCCTGCCTACATCACCCTCCTTCATAAAAATATATATCATTAGATGAACTACTTGGCTTGAAGGGATTTAGTCAAACTAGGTTTTAATCTTTTGAGATGAGCTTTTTCTGTAAAGTGAATAAAATAATTTTGTGTTTGATGGAAAATCAATAACCATCTGTATATCCTGAGATAGTCAAAGGGAGCCTGATTCAGACACAATATGCCTCAGGTGCCCACATCTTCCAGTACCCCACATGCACATAATACAAATAATAGTATAATAATCCTTTTATGAGAGATCTTTTGGAAAATCTGGAAATTTATGCCAAGTATATTGAGCCCATGGGTGTCAAATAAGAGAAACCTGAGGGAAAAGAAAAGGTAAAGAGCCTGTGTAAAGAACATTTTGTCTATCAGGTGACTAGGACTTGCCCTGTCCCTCATCCTGTAAGTGTTGAGGACTGTCTTCACACTGGGATTCTTTGGCAAACTCGACCTATAAGGAGATAAATTGGTGGAAAAGCTATGTTTATAAGTGTCCATGTATTGATCAGTTTATTTTGAAGATGTTTGGCATGGGATGTGCTAATTAAGTGTATGTATGTATGTATATACATATGCATATAATACATGTGTGTATGTGTTTATTGAGTATGGAGTGTAGATGGCTTAAGCATAATGTATGTAGTTTTGTATCCTTACAAAGCTATATAACCCATTTCCAAAACATAACTTGTTTCATCAGCTTCACAAAGGAAATCTTAATTTTTCTACCTGCAGCTGTGATAAACTTGCCTTGAATAATGTGGACTTGTGCAGGTAAGAATTCCATAACCCTTTATTGGGCAGTGCCCCACCACAGCAAAATAAATTCACTTGTTGGTAGCAACAAGAAGTTGGTAAAACTACTGCTTCTTATGTTGTACAAGATATGTTTTATACACTGTAAACTGTACTGCCTGATGAAGGGTTCACAAATGGCCGATGAGGAATACAACTTTTATCTTTGTGATAGTTTTGAGAAACCAGCTGTGCATTTGCCAGCAGGACATCAAGTATCACCTGTGGACCAGACTAAAAGTTATGAGTAATGTACTGGTGAAAGGGCTTAGTGACCCAGTTATGAATCATGACCTTAGAAAGCAAATGCCAAAGATGTGTAATCAGATTTTTTGAGAAGGTAAATTTGTAGTAAGCTCAGATAGGTTCCCCATATATTGATCTGATATGAAAGAATTTGAAGTATTAGGTATGTACATTATGAAATTTAATGCAAGTTCTTATGATACTAATACAGGTATGTGTACAATATTGACCTGATTATCTATTATATAATTGATGAATTGTGTTTGTCAAGTTTAAATTACATGAGAAAGTAAGGTGTTTATATAAGTTGTGCCAATGAGCATGTTGTGGTTCTGTTTGTGTTTTCTCAACAATATAAGTGTATGGCACTAGACTGGATAGACATCTCACACTGTGTGCTCACGTATTTCTTAGTTTGCATAAGCCTGGCACCACCAAGAAAGCAACTCTTTATTCTTTCTGTCCAGGAACTGCCCCTCAACTTAATTAAATTGTTTAGCATCACCCATAATAAAACATGTAAAGGTTGTCATTACCTTGAAGGAGTAAACTCCTTCAGTATAGGGACTGCCTTAAACTGAATAGAACCAACTTAGAGGAAATCCACAATATATGTCACCAAGATGAAGCAGTTTGTTGAATTTGATTGGCTCACTTTAGTCTCAAGAGTTTTCTATTAAGAGAACAAATAATATGATATCAGTACTTAAACAAAATTTGTCTCTGGGTTGAAAGGAGTGATGGTATGCTGAGCTGGAGGATAAGGGAAAAATCTGTGAAGTGAGGGAGAAGAGAAAAATTATTTTTCTAAGTGCTCTTGTTGCAATGGTCAACAAAGCTGTCCAGCCCAAATTTGCAACAAACAAATTAACATGTGATTATTACACTTGCAATCTTGTACCATCAGTATGGTTGTTATTATGATTATTTATTGTAGTTTCTTAAGTTCAAATATAGATTCACAATATAGATGATTTTTTATTGGATACCATTCATGAAAAATACTGCCTGCTAGACTTTCCTAATAAGTTATGAAACTTCTATGTATTTACCTAGTATTTACCTAGTTGTATTTTCTGGGAAGGGGAGCTACACTTGTGGTGTCCCACCTTTGTATCTCGCAGCGTCTAGTTTGCTCTTAAACCAATGAATGGTTTTTGAGCCCACTTTTTCATTGTCCAGTTTGTTCCAAGTGCCCACCACTCTATGTGGAAAACTGTTTTTCTTCAGTTCTCTTCTGTAGCTATGTTTTTTTATTTTCTTTCCATGTCCTCTTGTGCTTTTCTTGTCCCAGTTTAACAAGTCCTTTCTATCGAGTATTTCTGTGCCCTTCATGATTCTGTAGATGGTCAGTAGGTCACCTCTCTTCTTTGCTACAGAGTTGGTAACTCCAGTTTAGCCAATCTCTCCTCATATGACAAGTTTGCAAGTGCAGGTGCCATTTTTGTTGCTGCTCTCTGGATTCTTTCTATTTTCTTTTTATTCTTTTTGGTACTGGGTGACCACAATGTCGCCGCATATTCTAGTCTAGGCCTTATCAGTGTGACCAATATTTTTTTAATCATTTCTTTGTCCAAATATTTAAATGCCACTTTTATTGATCTTAGCAAGTTGTAAGATTCTCCGACAATTTTGTTTATCTGTGTATCATAGGACAAGTTGTTTGAGATAATTACACCCAAACTGTGAATTAGATTACTTATGAGAGTTATCAGTGCTCTGTAAATGGTAATACTAGTGGACTTTTCTGATGAAAAAATGACAAATTAGTCAAACAATATCAAGATAAACATCGTGTGGGAATGCAGAGCAGGTTTGTACATTTTTATAAAAAAAATTTTATCAAGTCTATCATTTAAGTAGTTCTTTATTCCATTAATTCACAGCACAGGATTGTTCACACCTGAATTGTAGAAGTTTAGAAAAATGTTCCAATTCTCCATTTCATTAGTATTGATGAATTTCTCCCAATATATGGTTTAATGTCGCACACTCCCCCCCTATCGGGAGGCTAGCACGGTGCCCCTCACAAAGGGCTTTATATATATACATATATATATATCCCCGTCTGGGGTATTGGCCCCCGTCTGGGGTATTGGCCCTCGTCTGGGGTATTGGTCCCCGTCTGGGGTATTGGCTGCTTGTTATTGTGGCAAAGTAGCATGCAGTTGATACTTTAGGGTCTATATGGGGCACCCCTATGGACCAGAGCCACACATCATTTTGTCCATGATAGAGGAAAACTCTGTTCATAGAGAAATAGTGACACTTTTTTTTAACGACTGTCCCTCCGTTATGCTGTCCCCCAACCCCTTGTTGCTGTCCTGTACCATTTCTCTGAGTATTTATTTTCTGTGGTTGGGGAAAAGAATACTGCCACCAAGCATTTCCACTTGGATCGTAGGAGGCGAGAAGAAAGGGACGGGGATTGGGACTAGGCATCCTTCTCCTTGTAGCCCCACAGGGGACATTCCTAAGAAGAGTAAAGGCATAAGAGGGTCTGGGAGTTTTCCGACCAGCACCCTAAGGTTTGGGTCTTTTAATGTGCGTGGATGTGGTACAGATGAGAGTAAAAGGGAAGAGATAGGTAGTATGTTTGTGAGAAGAAAGATGGATGTGTTGGCTTTGAGTGAAACTAAGTTGAAAGGGAAGGGCGAGTGTAAGTGGGAGGTTATCAGGAGTAAAGAGAGGGCAAGGGAGGGAAGGGGTGGCTATACTAGTAAGTGAAGAGATAGTAAATGTGTAATGGAGTGGAAGGAGGTTTCCTCAAGGATAATGTGGATGAAGGTGAAACTGGGAAAGGACATGTGGGTTTTTGTAAGTGCATATGGGCCTGGCAGTGAGAAGAGTGTAGAAGAAAGGGAGGCTTTTTGGATAGATTTAAATGAGTGCATAAAGGATTTAGGGATAAATATCAATGTAATAGTACTAGGAGACCTTAATGCTAGGGTAGGAAATGGTCCAACTGATGGAGTGGTTGGGAAATGTGGAGTTCCAGGAAAGAATCGTAGTGGAGAGTTGATGGTGGAAATGTGTTTAGAAAGAGAGTTGATGATAGCAAATACAGTGTTTCGGAAGAAAGTCAAGCATAAGTTCACATGGGAGAGGGTGGTGGATGGAAGGGTGGAAGATAGAGCGTTAATGGATTATGTAGTGGTAAATAGGATTATGAAAGGAAGAGTTAAGGATGTACATGTGCTAAGGGGAGAGGGTGGGGGAATATCAGATCATTTTTTGGTGGAAGGTAAGTTGAGAGTGGAGGATAGCTGGAGAAAGAGGAAAGGGACAAAAGGTAGGGAGGTGCTTAGAGTGAACTCGTTGAATGAAAAGGAGAAGGAGTACAAGAAGAAGCTGAAGGAGGAGTGGGAGGGAGTGAAGGATAGAGTAGAGCTAGGTGTGGAGGAGGAATGGGGATGGTTCAAGGATAAAGTCACAAAGTGTGCAAAGATGGTGTGTGGAACAAGAAGGACAGGAGGAAATGGAAGGAAGAGTAGTGAATGGTGGGATGAGGAAACAAAGAAGGTTGTAGAAGAGAAGAAGCGAGCTTTCTCAGATTGGTTACAAAAGAGGACGAGGGAGTCATATGAGAGGTACAAAGAAAAGAAAAGAGAAGTAAAGCAAAAGGTAAAGGAGGCAAAGAGGAGAGCAGATGTGAAATGGGGTAAGAGTATGACAGAAATTTTTGAAAGTAATAAAAAGATGTTTTGGAAAGAAATTAAGAGAGGAAGAGGAGGAGAATGAAGTAGAGAAGAAAAGGTAAAAGGTGCAGATGGAGAGATGATAATGGAAAAGAAGGCAGTAAGGGGAAGATGGGCAGAATATTTTAGGGAATTGCTAAGTGTGAAGGAGGATAGGGAGGGAAAGATAGCTGCAGTGGGAAATGCGAAGAAAATGACCATGATGAGTTAGGAAAATGGAGGAGAAATAAGGAAGGATGAAGTGAAGGCAGTTGTTAAGATGATGAAAGCAGGTAAGGCACCTGGTCTGGATGGATGCCATGAAGAATGTCTTAAAAAAGAAGGTACAGTAATGGTGGACTGGCTGGTGAGGTTATTTAATGTTTGCTGGAGAGAGGGTAGAGTGCCGGAGGACCGGAGGAGTGCCTGTATAGTTCCACTTTACAAGGGAAAAGGGGACAAGTGTGAATGTAGTAGTTTCAGAGGGATTAGCTTGTTAAGTGTAGTTGGGAAGGCTTATGGGAGGATCTTGATTGAGAGGATTAGGAGAGGAACAGAGGGAGTAATTGGAGAGGAACAGAGGGAGTAATTGGTGAGGAACAGTGTGGATTTAGGATGGGTAGAGGTTGTGTAGATCAGATTTTTGTGGTAAGACAGATATGTGAGAAAGCTATAGGAAAGGGGAAGGATTTTTTTGGGCTTTTATGGATCTGGAAAAGGCTTATGATAGGGTAGACAGAAAGGCACTGTGGGAGGTTATGCGGATATACGGGATAGGAGGAAAGCTTCTAGGAGCTGTCAAGAGTTTTTATGAGGGTAGTAGAGCTTGTGTCAGGATTAGAAATGGAGAGAGTGAGTAGTTCGAGGTAAAGGTGGGACTTCATCAAGGATGTGTTTTGTCGCCCTGGCTGTTCAACTTATACATGGATGGGGTAGTGTGAGAGGTAAATGTAAGGGTAGTGGGTCAGGGATTGGAGATGGTTAAAGAAAATGGAGAAAAGTGGGAGGTGAGCCAGCTGTTGTTTGCGGACACTGCGCTTATGGCAGGATCGGAGGAGGGATTGAGGAAGTTGGTGACAGAGTTTGGGAGTGTGTGTGATAGAAGAAAGCTGAAGATAAATGTGGGTAAAAGTAAGGTGATGAGATGTACATGGGGTGAAAGTGGCAGTAGACTGGAAGTGAGCATTAAGGGAGAGCGACTGGAGGAAGTGGATAGTTTTAGATACTTGGGTGCAAATGTGGCAGGAAAAGGTGGAGGTAGAATGTAGATTGAGAGAAGCGAGTAAATGCCTTGGTGGATTGAAGAGTGTAATGAGGAATAGACATTTGGGAATGGATACTAAGAGGAGACTGTATGAAGGAGTGATTGTGCCAACAGCACTGTATGGGGCAGAAACATGGAACATAAGAGAGGAAGAGAGAAGGAGTTTGAATGCGTTTGAGATGAGATGTCTGAGAAGTATGATGGGGGTTACTAGGCTAGAGTGAGAATGAGGAGGTGAGGAGGAGAACAGGGGTGGAAAGGGAGTTGGGAGATAGGGTTGAAAGAGTATTAGGATGGTTTGGACACATGGAAGGAATGAGTGAAGAAAGACTAGTAAAAGAGGTATGGAAGGTAGATGTGGAGGGAGTGAACATGAGGGGACGTCCTAGGATGAGGTGGATGGATGGGGTGAAGGGGGCTTTGGGGAAGAGGGGAATGTCTGTTGAGGAAGGACAGGAGAGAACAGAAGACAGGGGTGAATGGAGAATGGTATATGGATGATGCTGTGATGCATGAGGTGGAATAGTTGGGGGATGGGGGGTGAGGTAGTATGTGTGAGCAAAATTTGACGCAGCCCGAAGGGACCTCTCCCCGTCTTCTCCTGTTTTGCATGGGGGACGGAGAGGGGTCGCCGATTTAATGAAGCGGCCTTGCTGTGGATGTGCTGTGTCTTGCGACACTGCTTCTGACCCAGGGCAGTGGACAAGGTGCAGGGATGACCCGTCATCCAGGAGGTGCTAAGATAAGAGGGTGGAGGGGTGTGGAGTGTATTCAGGGATGGAGTGGGTGGGAATGATTTTATGCCTTTTCCTTTTTGGCTACCTCCCTTGTAAGGGGAAAAAAGTTTTGGTATATATATATATATATATATATATATATATATATATATATATATATATATATATCAACCACAATGCACTTTAATTCTAAGCCATATAGGCGCATGCAGAAATTGTAAACGTGGTACGCCCGAGGACTCGAACCTATGCGGTGAGAACGTTATCAGTGCCGAGTGACTTGGACCAATACACCATCTAAGTCACTCGGCACTGATAACGTTCTCGCCGCATAGGTTCAAGTCCTCGGGCGTACCACATTACAATTTCTGCATACGCCTATATGGCTTAGAATTAAAGTGCATTGTGGTTGATAAAAATGTATCTCTAATCACTGGGACCCATTCAGTGTTGTAAAAATATTTTATATATATATATTTGTATGTATACTCATACCTCGATTTAACGGACCTCGCTTTAATGGATTTCGGATGCAACGGACAAAATCTGTAGTTTCCGGATCGTCCGGACGCGGTCCGATGTTTCCGCAGTTGACCGCCAGATGACCTATGGTCGCTTTGTTTATAACTAGGCCGGAACACGTGGAGCTGTTTGGTCCGTGTTTTTCGACCTTTTTGGCCCTGTTTTGTGTGTTGTTTGTGAAATAATTCAACAGTTTTTTTAACCATGGCACCTGTACATCCTGCAGAAAAGAGGAAAAGAGTCAATTTAACAGTATCACAGAAGCTTGTGTTGATTAAAAAGTTGGAAAGTGGAGTGTCGGTGAAGCAGGTGTGTGATGAATATGGAGTAAAGAAACAAGCTGTGTCTGATATTCGTAAACAAAAGGAACAACTTACCCAATATTCGCTGAAGTATTCGGTTGATGAAAATTTTGGACTTGGTACTCTTGGGGTGAAAATTTTGGGCCAGATCCCAGGTATTTACACTGACAGATTGGATAGTGTGCTTAAGTAAAAGTACCGTATTGTATTCATTCCTCATTTTTTCGTAACGTTATCGTTGAAATACAGTAGTATCGGAAACTTCGGACAATCGGGTATATCGGACCGGTGCTCCCCCTTTTAGTCCGTTAAATCGAGGCATGAGTGTATATATATATATATATATATATATATATACACACACACACACACACACACACTTTCAACGAACGGACGGCTTGAAGAACGTTCTGAAGAAAAGTGCAGATTGTGGATCCCAACGCAAAGAGAAGTGCCTTTTTGTATTTACAGGGTGGGGGGAAATTGCTCGTGGGGCAGTAGGTAAGTAGGAAAAGAGGAGAAGGGGAGGGATTGCTGGGGAAATGGAAGGAAATGAGGATGTGGAGGACTTGGCCCAGGCAGACGGGCGTAAGGTCAACATGAAACGACCACCGGACCAGCTCAGTGATGACGAAATGGCAAATAAAAATGTAAAGATTAGAAGTATAGAGAGGAGCAATACAGAAGAAAGTGACGAGAATATGTTCCAGGGATTTAAAGAGGGTGGGGGGGACACAACCCCCCCCCCCCCGACTGATAAGACTAGAGGAGAGAGTTGATAAGGTGATCGAGGACTTGGAGCGTAAGTTAGGTAACGTAGACTCCATTTTCCAAAGAATTGAAAGATTGGAACAACTAGAGAAGGCTAACAGAAACTTAACTGAAGAAATAGAGGACCTAAAAAGACAGTTAGGAAATGTAAAGGAGGAGAATGAGAAATTGAAGAAGAATAGTAATGAAAACAGAGAAAATAGCTACAGAAGCTAAAAATTGGAGAATAACTCAAGAAGGGAATAAGGTTTCATTCACTGACATAGTCAAACAGCAATTGAAAGAACATAATGAAGACTCAGTTATTAAAGTGATGAGACAGAAGGAGAATATAGTAAGAGAATTAGCTGACAAAAAGAAATGTATAATTATATTAGGAATGGAAGAGAAACATAACCCAGATAGAACCGCAAGAATCAAGGAGGAAAATGAAAGAGTAAGCAGTTTATTAAAATTAGTCCAGGAAGATGAACCAGAAATTATAAAGGAAATTGAGGAAAAATTCAGACTCGGAAAATATAGTACAGATAAGACCAGACCAATTAAGATTAAATTCAGGTCACAAACAACAGCAGAGAAAATTCTATCCAAGACAGGGAAACTAGCAACAAATGATCAATATAAAAAGGTATGGATAAAAAGAGAAATGAATAAGGAGGAAAGAGAGGCAGAAAAGCAGAAAAGAATTGAAGCTAAGGCAAAAAACGAGGAAAGAACGGAGTCAGAGAAAGAGAGATTCTATTGGAGAGTAGTGAACATGAAAATAAAGCAGTTCGACATACTAAAGAAAAACATAAGGGAAACGGAGAATACAATGGAAGTGGCAGAAAACTAAGAGTGTCTTACACAAATATAGATGGATTGATAACAGGATTGAATGAACTGAATGATTATTTGAAAGAAAAAGAACCGGACATAATGGGAATTGTAGAAACAAAATTAAAAGGCCCACTACCACCCAACAGTGTAGGACATGATACATACAATTATTGGATTAGAAACAGAGAGAAAAAACAAGGGGGTGGAGTTATGTTCCTGACTAAGAAGGATATAAACGTGAAAGGTGTCATATATGGAAAGAATACAGTAGAGAT
This sequence comes from Oratosquilla oratoria, assembly GCF_046742065.1. Classification (NCBI taxonomy): domain Eukaryota; kingdom Metazoa; phylum Arthropoda; class Malacostraca; order Stomatopoda; family Squillidae; genus Oratosquilla; species Oratosquilla oratoria. The sequence goes on from NC_134796.1 coordinate 25,262,196, forward strand.
GATTATGATAGAAGTGGAAGACCGAGATAAGAAGAGCAGAAAATTTGTGATCAATTATGTGCCTCCGAAAACAGCCTCATGGGAGGAGAGTGAACATAAAAGTATGTTAGAGGACACAAAGATAGCATTAACTAAAATAATGGAAGACGGAGGAAGAATAGTTATGATGGGCGACTTTAATTGCAAAGAAATCTGCTGGGAAGAAATGACAGTAAAGAGTGGTGATGACTCATGGGGAAATGCTCTACTTGAGATGATTACTGACCATTCAATGACACAATGGATACAAGAGAACACTAGGTATAGAAATGAAGAAGAACCATCGAGGCTAGACTTAATAATTACATCTGAACCTAGAATAGTAGACAAGATTGATTATAAAACACCAATAGGTAAAAGTGACCACATATTGATTGAACTGGAACTTAATGAAGAAAAATATATGAAAAGAAATGAACAATATAGAAAAGGAAGAATGATGTATGAAAAAACAAACTTTGATAAAATAAGAGAATTCTTCCAACAAGAAAACTGGGAAGAAATATACAAAGAAGAAACAACAGTGGAAGAGAAATGGAATATTTTGACAAAAATTTACAAAAAAGGAGTGGAAAAGTATGTCCCAAGACAAAAACAAGAAAAAGAATATGTAAAATGCTGGTACAACAAAAGTTGTAGGGAGTTAAAGGACAAAAGAGACAAAGCCTGGAACAGATGGAAAAAAGACAGAAGACCTGAAAAATGGAAAATATATACTGGTTATAGAAATGAATATGTACAAAAGTGCAGAGAGGAAAAAAGAAAATATGAAAAAGATGTTATAGAAAAGTGTAAAGATCAACCAAAACTATTCTACAGATTTGTAAACAAACTGAAAAACAAACAAGACTTAGAGAAATTAAGACAAGGAGGAGTTGAATACACTGAGGAAATGGAAATGGCAGAAATTATGAACAAACATTTTAAATCAGTGTTTACAAGGGAAAATATACAACCTGAAGAGATTGAGTGGAAGGAAAAAGTCCCCCCTATGGAAGAAATAGAAGTAACAAAGAATGAAATATTGACACACTTGGGTAATTTTGATGTCAGAAAATCGCATGGGCCAGATGAAATAGCAAACTGGATTCTGAAAGAATGCAGGAATGAACTGGCAGACAAAATACATAGCATAATAAGCAGTTCCTTAAAAGAAGGAAAAGTTCCAGAAGATTGGAAAAAAGCAAATATAGTACCTATATATAAAGGAGGAAATAAAGAAGAACCTACCAACTATAGACCAGTCTCTCTAACAAGTACAATAGCAAAAATATGTGAAAGAATTATCAAAAGTAGATGGGTAAAATACTTGGAAAAAAACAACGTACTAAATCCAAGGCAATTTGGATTCAGACAAGGACGATCATGCGTCACCAATTTAATATGTTTCTATTCAAGGCTAATAGATATAATACAAGAAAGAGATGGATGGGCTGATTGTGCATTTCTAGACCTAAAAAAAGCTTTTGACAAAGTACCACATAAGAAGTTGCTTAAGAAATTAGAATATGAAGGAGGAATACAAGGTAAATTGCTAAATTGGATGGAAGACTTTTTGCAAGAAAGAAAAATGAGAGTAGTGATAAGAGATCAGCACTCAAAATGGAATGAAGTAATAAGCGGTGTCCCGCAGGGAACAGTTCTGGCCCCAATAATGTTTGCTATATATATTAATGATATGGATGAAGGAATTGAAAGCTATATGAGCTTCTTTGCAGATGATGCAAAACTACTGAAAAGAGTGAAAACTGAAGAAGATTGTGAATCACTACAGAGAGATCTAAATAAAGTACAAGAATGGAGTAGGAAGTGGGAGATGGAGTTCAATACAAAAAAGTGTAGTATAATGGAATTTGGAAAAAGCAAAAACAGAATAACAGGATCATATAATTTGGGAGAAGAAGGAATAAAAAAAGTAGAAAATGAGAAGGACCTGGGAGTCATTGTTATGAATAATATGTCACCTGAGAAACATATAAATAAGATTTTTGGAGAAACTTATCATTTAATAAGAACAATCAAAGTGGCATTTACATACCTGGATGAAGAAATGGTGAGGAAAATCCTAATCACCCTGATAAGACCAAGATTGGAATATGCAGCAACGATATGGTCACCAAGTACAAAAAAATGTATAAAAAAACTTGAAAGAATACAAAGAGCAATTACAAAACTGGCACCAACACTCTCAAAACTATAATATGAAGAGAGACTACAAAAACTTAAACTACAGACACTAGAGCAAAGAAGAGAGAGAGGAGATTTGATAGCTATTTACAGAATCATGAAAGGCATAGAAATTACTGATAGAGAGAATCTGATAAAATGGGATGACAGAAATACAAGAGGACACGGAAAGAAAATAAAAAAAGACAGCTATAGAAGAGATTTTAAAAAGAACAGCTTTCCTCACAGAGCAATAGACAGTTGGAACAAGTTAGATGAGAAAGTGGTGTGTGCAAAATCAATACATGAATTTAAAAATAGTTTAGATAAAATGAGATATGAAGACGGGACACCACGAGCATAGCTCCCCTTCCCGTAAAATACAACTAGGTAAATACAACTAGGTAAATACACACACACAGTAAAAGCCCTTGTATCCGGCACCAGTGGGACCAAAGATACGGGAAAATGCCTGATACGAGAAGGGAGACTTAAAAAAAAAATACATTTATTTACATTGCATTTACTTATTGATAAATCTTAATTCACTTTAATAATGAACACTCCCACATATCTATATATTGTAAATTCAATCAGTATAGAGTAAATCCAATCAATATATTTTAATAGTCTTTACAGCATCATCAGCTGTCTAATTCATCATCTGATAATGTTGCGACGGAGTTGTGAGTGGCCGCATTTAGTGTTGGTGGCTGAGATGGTGCGTTCACCTCTACAGTCGAGTTTTCTTTTATTAAACTTTTTATACCAATTTTCATAAAATCCCTGATGTCTCTTTGCTTAGAATTTTTCCCTCTTTCAAACAGAAACTTATTTTGAATACAGTGAAGTGATATCATGCGTGCTCATGTATGTGCACTGTTCTGCAAATTTCACAAACCTTGCTAGACCCTTCGCTGCATCCTTCCACGACACTTTTCAGCTCAGGGTCGTCTTCCTCTTCACTATCTGCCTCTGTCATTTTTACATGGTGGTCAATGGGAACTAATTGTATGATTTCATCATCACTAAGTGAGAATGTTACTGCTTGGTCACTATCCATATCCACCCACGCTTGTATCACTTTGTCATTAATGCAAAGTTTAGAGTGACCACCAATCTCTTTCAATTCTTTCACCACCGACTTCTTTCTTGCCGATGGAAAACCCTCAAAATCCTCATCCCTTTCCTGATCTTCAAACATTGTTTTCGGATATAATTTTCTCCAACATCGCATTAAAGTTTGTTGTTTTACATCTTCCCAAGCTAGCATAGCCATAAAAGTAGCGTCTTTAACATTAAACCCACGTTGGAATTCGGAAATGCTACCGTCCTCAATATAAACTAGTTTGGGCATAAAACTTTTCCGATAATTCATTTTAAAGTTTTGAATTACTCCTTGATCCATGGGCTGGATCGCATCACGTCACTACACCACTCTCCCCGCTCTTCGAAAGCGGGTGTCGAGGAGGATAGGGAGCGACGCGCGCGACGTATTTGAACCTGTCTGGCCTCCGGATCAATCGCCCCGAACGAGTGGTCATGCCGTCAGGGGGCATGTCTGGCGAGGAGGGCCTTGATGGAGGGGGGCTCGAGTGCAGGGTGGTGTTGTCGAGGTCGGAGGCTTGGCGATGGGAGGTCGGTTGAATGTGGAGACATAAGGTTGGGTGAGAATTGTTGCATTGCATGGTAGAGCGGGGGCGTGGGGTGGGGAGGATCTGGGGGGGGGGTGCCGGGAACAGTTGTAGAAGGGTGTGATTGTGGAATAGGAGAAGGATAAGGGTTCGCCGTCGCGTACGCGTGATCTGTGTGAGTTTGGGGGGGGGGGCTGCTGCAGGTGCTGTGGTGGTGGGGAGTTAGGGGCAGGAGGGGAGTATTGGTTTGGAGGGGAGAGTTTTTCGGGGGATGGGGAATGACTTGGTTCGGTGATGAGGATGGGGTTAGGACCATGTTGTAAGAGGTATTGTAGTGGCCCTGGAGGTTTGGTAGGGGGAGTGGTGGGGAGGTGGGCCGGCTTGAGCCTGTCGATGGAGACACGATCCGGTTTGGCATCTCGGTTGATAACGAAGTGTTTTGTTGATCTGGTGAGGACTCGGAAGGGGCCATCGTATGGTCGTTGAAGAGGAGTTCGTTTGGAGGCTCGCCTGAGGAAGACGTAGTCACTTGTAGACAGGGCCGGGGGAAGCGAGGCGGTAGATGATGATGACGGCGAGGCTCGGTGGGATGGCTAGAAGACTGGACGAGGAGATGTAGTTTGTGCGCTGGTCTGGTACTGTTCTGCCCATCTCGGCGAAACGCCGACCTTTTAAAGGAGGCTGGCGGGAACGTGAGGAGCTTTCAAGTTCCTGATTGGCTGACCGCTGGCTGGCAGGGACACCCTTGCGAACTACGCTTGCGAACTACAGGAACTTGGAAAGGCTAGTTCCGAAGATTTCTTTGATCAGTGTGTGACGGGTCGTAGGATGCATCACGTCACTACAGGATACTTCCCCGACACATTCAAAACAGCTACACTAACATTCATACCCAAACACGGAAAAAACCTCACAGACATAAACAACTACAGACCAATATCACTACTGGAAGTCCCAGGAAAAATACTAGAAAAACTCGTACAACAAAGATTACTCAAACACTTACACAATAACAACCTAATAAACGAAAACCAACATGGATTCACAAGAAGACGAGGAACACACGCAGCCATAGCCACACTATACGAAACAATAGCCATAAGCCAACGACACAACCACGGATGTAACATAATATCACGAGACATAACAAAATCATTTGACAAAATATGGCACACAGGACTTAAATACAAACTACACCAAACACACCTCCCAGACATACTAACTTTGCAATTAACTCGACAACAGACGAGCACAAATACGAATACACCATTATACAGGAAGACCCTTCAACATATACAGTGGACTCCCCCAAGGAAGCATCCTTTCACCAACACTATTCAACCTCTACACACACGACACCCCCAACCCAACACACGAGTCACACACGTACAATTTGCAGATGACCTGACACAGATAATCACATACCCGAGCTAAAAAGGAAAAAACATGTTAGCACTAAAAACAAGCAGAACAATAGAAACAATAAACACATATGAACAACAATGGAAAATACAAACACAACAAAAGTCCAACTACTAAACATATCAACACAGAAACCAGCAGAAATATGAATAGGAGACACGCATATACAAAAACAAAGAAACATAAAGATACTAGGACTAACACTTGGAAACAGAGGTCTACAAACACACACAAACAACAGGAAACTACAAGCAGAAAAAACATTACAGACACTAAGACGATTCAGAACCCTAGACACCAAACTAATATTAAGACTGTACAAAGTACTCATACGATCTCAATAAGAATACATACTATACCCGTTGCACTGAGATCTGGCCGTTAGGGCGGAGCACTGGGAGTTCCCCTGTGGTGCCACATATAATTATTCTATAATTTCATTTTATTTTATAATTCTATTTTATAATTTTATAATGTTGCCTCATATGATTATATTATAATTTTTTGTCACACACCACCACCGAGGTAAAAATCAAAGCAATGTTTTCTATACAATAATTTAGTTTCTTTAAGTCTAGATATGGCATATGTGCATGAGAGAGCGACGCTGCCGCTACATCTAATCTCTGGCCCCGCCCCCCTCACACTGCATTCAGAAAACATTGCATCCACATGCACGTTCTCGCCATGGATGCCCACATGTGGCAACACCGGGAAATCTCCTAGCCCCGCCTTATCGGTCATTTCTCCTTGCGCTGACTATAATAACAACTATCACATTAAAACCAAGCCAACATAAAACACTACAGTCAATACAAAACAAAACACTACGATTCGCCACACACTCCATACCCCCATACCTTAACACAGTAGAAGAACTACACACACAACATAAACTCGAACCACTTAACACAAGACTCTACAGACTAGCGTACAGAATATGGAACAGACTTACAATCACAAACCCAGAACTAGTACAAAACAGCGAAAACATAGACACAGAAGACGGACACGATCACAACTGGTGGCCTAGAGTGTCCCCAATCATCAATGGCCCCAACCCGAACCTAAATACATACATTAAAAACACAAAAAATACACCACTTATCCTTCATTGTTCTACTAACCATACTAACCTAACTAACACTATAACTTCTATTTATCACTAACATTATCATTATTATTATTATTATTATTATTACTATTATTATTATTGCTATTTAAAAATGATAACGCGTGCGAAACCAATCGCACGTGATATCATAGAAGAAAAAAAAATCAATGAGTATGGCATAGGAGTCACTACCCTCCCCTAACATTATAATGTATAAATATAAAGAAAAATCACTAGTCGTCATCCCAATGGGGAAAAAAATCATACTCATTGAACAAGAGAGAAAAAAAAAATGTATACGTGTAGAATTAAGACACCCACCATCACAACAAACAAAAAAAGGAAGATAAAAAGGATACATACCCTAAAAAAATCACCTATAAATAGGCAAGAATAGTCGTATACATTTTTTAATAATAAAAAAACAACAACTAACAAAATAACAGCAATAAACAATCATAACTCAAGAAGAAGAACAGACCACCGATACTGCGGAAGATGGCACTAGCTTCACAGCACAAAAATTCATATAAAATATATATATATATATATATATATATATATATATATATATATATATATATATATATATATATATATATATATATGTTCAAAGTAGCAAGTGGGTCTGCCCCACATCTATTGTAACTCTAACTTCCTTCCATTTCCTCCTTTACTTCTTTACACACATACCCTCCCCCCTCTCCTCGATCTTACCTATCCTGTCTAGTAGTAGTAGTAGATGGGCAGGTAGGGGTGATGTCGTCTTGTATTTCTTGTACTTGTGTTGTGATTGTTCTTTCGTGTTCCATGTCAAATGTTGCGTTTTCTGCTGGTGTGATTCTGAATATCTTTCTCCAGTGCTGTCTGAATATGTGTTCTTTGTCTTTGTGTATCTTGTGGTTATTGTGTATGATGTAAGGGGTGGTGTTTGTAGGTGTTCCTGTTAGTCGTTTAATTTGTGTCCATAAGTATTTGGTGTCATTGTATTGTAGGTTTATTTTTCGTATTTCATTGTTCCAGTGTTCGTCGTATAGTTGTTTGTTCTCTTCTAGTAGTTGATTTTGAATGTCACGTAGTGCTTGTTTTGCTTGTGGTGTCCATGTGCCGGTATTGTGTGCTTGTGTTTGTAGCTGCTGGTATTGCCATTGTAGTAGTTTTAATATATCTGATTGTCTTGGGTGTGGTAGAATTTTATGTTTTGTTTTGGGAATGTGTTTCTCCATGGCTTGTTGTATCATAGTGTACCATGTGTTGAGTTTGTCGTCAATGTATTGTTTATTACGTGTTGTTCTCTGTCTTTGTCATATTTTGTTCTTTCTATGTTTAGTGTGTTCTTGAATCCTATCCAGTGTTAATTGTATTGGGATGTGGTCTGATGTAGTTAGTTGTCCTGGTGTGATTCTGTGGTTTAAGTGATAATGTCTGTTTGTTAGTATAATGTCTATCTCGGCGAAACGCCGACCTTTTAAAGGAGGCTGGCGGGAACGTGGGGAGCTTTCAAGTTCCTGATTGGCTGACCGCTGGCTGGCCGGGACGTCCTTGCGAACTATGCTTGCCAACTACGGGAACTAGTGTGTGACGGGTCGTAGGATGCGTCACGTCACTACACCACTCCCCCCGCTCTTCGAAAGCGGGTGTCGAGGAGGATAGGGAGCGACGCGCGCGACGTAGTTGAACCTGTCTGGCCTTCGGATCAATCGCCCTGAACGAGTGGTCATGCCGTCAGGGGGCATGTCTGGCGAGGAGGGCCTTGATGGAGGGGGGCTCGAGTGCAGGGTGGTGTTGTCGAGGTCGGAGGCTTGGCGATGGGAGGTCGGTTGAGTATGGAGCTGTGGAGACAAGGTTGGGTGAGAATTGTTGCATTGCATGGTAGAGCGGGGGCGTGGGGTGGGGAGGATCTGGGGGGGGGGTGCCGGGAACAGTTGTAGAAGGGTGTGATTGTGGAATAGGAGAAGGATAAGGGTTCGCCGTCGCGTACGCGTGATCTGTGTGAGTTTGGGGGGGGGGCTGCTGCAGGTGCTGTGGTGGGGGGGGGGGCTGCTGCAGGTGCTGTGGTGGTGGGGAGCTAGGAGCAGGAGGGGAGTATTGGTTTGGAGGGGAGAGTTTTTCGGGGGATGGGGAATGACTTGGTTCGGTGATGAGGATGGGGTTAGGACCATGTTGTACGAGGTATCGTAGTGGCCCTGGAGGTTCGGTAGGGGGAGTGGTGGGGAGGTGGGCCGGCTCGAGCCTGTCGATGGAGACACGATCCGGTATGGCATCTCGGTTGATAACGAAGTGTTTTGTTGATCTGGTGAGGACTCGGAAGGGGCCATCGTATAGTCGTTAAAGATGAGTTCGTTTGGAGTCTCGCCTGAGGAAGACGTAGTCACTTGTAGACAGGGCCGGGGGAAGGTGCTTCGGCTGAGGTTGTGGTGGGCGAGGGGGTGTTGGACGGGTGTTGGCGAATGTCTCCTTGATGAGCTGGAGGAGGGCGTGACGGTCAGGATCGCCGACGGCAGTCGTGGCAATTTCCCCAGGGAGGCGAAGGCTCTCAGCGTAAAGTAGCTGAGATGGGGAAATGTCGTTGTCGACCTTTGGTGTGACGCGGATCGTGAGAAGCACCAGGGGAAGGGCGTCGACCCAGTTGGCGGTGGAACCGTTCCACGAATCCATTGGCTTGGGGGTGGTAAGCGGTAGTCCGGTTGCGTTTGGTGCCAAGGAACTTGAGGAGGCTGGACCATAGGTCAGATTCGAACTGAGGGCTCCTATCGGTGACAATGATGTGAGGTGCGCCGAATCTGGATACCCAACCGGAGAGGAAAGCACGGGCGGTCGTCACGGCGGATATATCCGGAAGGGGGATCGCTTCTGGCCACTTGGTGTACCTGTCGATACACGTAATGAGGTATCGTATGCCACGAGAAGGCGGAAGGGGGCCCACAATGTCCACATGGACTGACTGGAAACGTGCCGTGGGTGTAGGAAAACGCTGGAGTGGTGCGTGGACGTGGCGCGTAACCTTGGCCGTCTGGCAGGGAAGGCAGGTCCGGGTCCATTGTCTGACATCTTTGTTGATGCCTGGCCAGACGACTCGATCCGTGATGAGTTGTTGTGTCGCGCGGGTGCCCGGATGACTGTGGTCATGGAAGGAGAAGACGTCCTCACGGTGGTAGGCGGGGATGTACGGGCGGGGTTTGCCTGTGGAGACGTCACACCACAATGGTACGGGGTTGTTAGGAAGCTGTCTTAGCTGTAAGGATGAGGTGTCGTGCATACGTAGGAGGCTGAGTTCACTGTCGTTATTCTGAGATGCGACGATGCGTGAGTAGTCTATGTTGTGGTCAGGGAGGATGCTGGAGGTAATTCTAGACAAGGCGTCGGCCACCTGGTTATCCTCTCCCTTGATATACTCAGTTCGAGTATCAAATTGGGAGAGGAATGACAGCTGCCGGGAGACTCTTGGGGAGTGATGGTCGGAGACCCTGTCTAGGGCATGGGCGAGTGGCTTGTGGTCTGTAAGGATGACGAAAGGCCGGCCTTCAAGGAAGTGCTTGACGGCTGAGACTATGGCTAGCAGTTCCCTGTCAATGGCGCTGTAGCGAATTTGAGGAGGGTCTAGACGTTTGGAGAAAAAGGCGATAGGCTGGAGCTGGCCGTCGATCTTCTTTTGGAGGACGGCGCCAATTGCAGTGGAGGAGGCATCGGTGGTAAGGAATGTGGGGGCGTGAGCTACCGGGTAGGACAAGCGGGCGGCCTCAGCGATTGCCGCCTTGACTTGCCCGAATGCTTGGGTCGCTTCGGAAGACCACTTCACAGGTTTGACCGACCGCTTGGAATGGTTCTTGGTGAGGTCGTTCAAGGGAGCGAGTTTTGCAGCTGCGTCGGGGACGAATCTATGGTAATAATTGACGATTCCTAGGAATCGTCGGTACATTTTGATGGATGTTGGCTGTGGGAAGTCTTTTATGGTGTCGATTTTTTGAGGGAGAGGATACAGGCCTGCCGTTCAGATACGGTGTCCGAGGAAGTTGAGAGATGAAACTCCGAGGAGACACTTGGACGGGTGTACCTGGAGGCCATAATCTTGGAGGCGGCGGAAGAGGAGGCAGAGGTGTAGGCGGTGCTGGTCGTGAGTATCGGAGGCTACGAGGATGTCGTCGATGTAAACGGTGATGAAGGTGAAGTCTCTGAGGGCATGGTCTATGAACCTCTGGAACGTCTGGGCGGCATTCCGGAGGCTAAAGGCCATCATCTTCCATTCGAAGAGACCGAACTATGGCTATGGCTATGGCTGTCTTCTGGACGTCTTCCGGCGCTACCGGGATTTGATGAAACGCACTGACCAGGTCGATCTTGAAGAAGACCTATTTCCCGTGAAGCTTGAAGTGGAAGTCCTGAGCGTGAGGGATGGAGTAGCGGTCGGGCTTCGTGATGCTTTAGGTTGACGGTAGTCACCACAAGCCCGCCATTGGTTGGGCGGTGGGGGTGGCTTGGGAACAATGTGGTGATGCCCAAGCACTCTCAGATGGTTGGATGATGTCCTGGTCTAGGAGTTCTTAGAACTCCTGTTTGGCAGCGGCCAACTTCTCTGGGGAAAGTCGTCGAGGCTTGCTGTATACTGGCGGTCCAGGTGTCTGGATGTGGTGCATGATGTTGTGAGGGGTGGTGGTGGTGTTGGTCTTGTCTGGCGATGTTAGCTGGGGAAACTCCTGCAGGATGCGTGCATAATCGCCATCGGGCTGGAGTGACGATATCTGGTGGGAAGTTGCGTTAGTGGTGGTTCCTGGTATGCTTGTTGTGCCGTGGTACAAGCAGTTATCCTTGGCGCTAACTACCATATTGTAGTGCTGGAGGAAGTCGTAGCCAAGTATGGGTTGCTGTACCGCTGCTATGACGAATGTACAAGGGAACTTGATATCGTGGAGGTCCAGGACGCTGTGGTGGCTGCCGCACGTTGCGATGGGCTTACCGTTGGCTGCAAGGAGGTCGTAGGATGGCCAACGTGTACCGTGGTTGGGTTCTTCCGTCGGGGGTATGATGCTGACGGCTGAACCTGGAAGGATAGGCCAGAATGGCGATCATGCACTGAGAGGAGGGTGTGGGTATGGTTAGCGGGGGTAGGGGTGGTTACCGACCCCCGCGTTTGGAGTTTCCCTGCGACCAGCTGCATGGTTGTGTGCATCTGAGCGCCTTGGCTCCAAAGCGGGTATCGTACCAGCAGGAGGTAGTATCCTGTCGTGGAGCGGGGCTACGTGGTGGTTGATGGCTTCCCTTCTCGGCTAAAAACTGGTTGAGCAAAGTCTTCATGTCGGCCATTTCCTGTCGTAGCTGCTGCACACTTTGGTCACTGGCACTATATGACACGGAAATGTTTTCGATCACAGCACTATGCACTGGTTCGTCGCTGCGCTGTAAGCTGGTGGCTGACCGGACGTTGTACGGAGATGGTTGTACCGAGATGTGACGCTGGTACAATCTATCTGCTATTTCGCAGTATTGTTCGTCGTCTTCCTTATCGCCGGCTAGAGCTTCCAGGTGTAAGTGGAGGGCGTCTAGCATCTTGGAGAGGTGAATGGAGCGGAGGAGCTCCTTGGGCAATGACACCTTTGCCCGGGTGTTGAGGGCGGCCATACGGATGTATAATTGCGACGGGGTGGTGTCACCGAGTTCACTATGCTGGATATCTCGGTAGAGCTGGTCGTCGGGCCAGGTGTATAGCTTCCGTAAGGCAGTCTTGAGGGCGGAACACTTGCCTTCTTGCGGAGGAGAGTAGACGACGTTACGGACAAGGGCGATGATGTCCGTTGGTAGAGCAGCGATGTACGCGCCGAAGGCTTGGTGGTCCGGCACGTTACCTTGAGTGGCTAAATAGGCCTCTGTGTGAACTAGCCAGCTCTCCAAGTCACGGGAGAAACTGGGAAGTTTCACTTGTGCGTTTTCCATAATCCTGGTTGTTCTTCACCGGGGTCACCACTTTGTAGTAGTTTTAGTTCGGAACAACGGCAGGACAGTGAAATTCGCCACGAATTATTTATTCTCTTATATTTTTGGTAATTAGCCACAAGGTGCGACACTAGAGGTGTCACACGAGGAATGTAGGTGCAGCTCGGACTAAGGCCAGAGCTTAGTGGAGCTGGTCAGTTGTAGTTGCATGGGGAGCCTAACGTCAGAGAGGCGGTGGCAGCTGATGACGGCGAGGCTCGATGGGACGCCTATAAGACTGGACGAGGAGATGTGGTTGGTTCACGTGTCGGTAGTGTTCTGCCCATCTCGGCGAAACGCCGACCTTTTAAAGGAGGCTGGCGAGAACTTGGGGAGCTTTCCAAGTTCCTGATTGGCTGACCGCTGGCTGGTCGGGACGTCCTTGCGAACTATGCTTGCCAACTACGGGAACTAGTGTGTGACGGGTCGTAAAGTGCGTCACGTCACTACAGATATGCTCCGGTTTCAGGTCGTACTCAGCAACCAATTTTGCAAATCTGTGACAGAAAGGAGGAAAGAATTTATATATATATATATATATATATATATATATATATATATATATATATATATATATATATATATATAATATATATATATATATATGCACTATGCATCCGTGTATGCGAGGAAAATTTGAGATAGGAGATGCGAATCTTAACCATGAAGGCATAGGTTAATTAACGTATCTGTCTATAAACTTCTCTGCAGAAGGTAAATCAACAGATTTTGCTTCCCCAAGCACATCAAGACAACGTATTCCATGGCGATTCTTGAATCTGTGAAGTCATCCATCTGAGAACTGGCACAATTTTCCAAGTGACATCTTTTCAGCAAAATCTTTGGCTTTTTCTAGCATCATTGGGCCTGATGTAGCTGCACCTTCAGACTTTTTCAGACAAAACCACTACAACACTTTGTCCAGCATTTCCACATGTTTACGTTGTAGAGTGTGGTGATTTTCTGCAGCTTTAGGCGTGTCACTCAAAGGATTACAAAGGCGGAGCATGCCAACAGGAGACCTTTTGGTCCATATCTAGGTCGGATGCAAAAAAAAATCATAATAATAATAGATTAATAAATAAAAAACTATAATAATGTAAATAACAAATAAAATACATAAATAAATGCATAGGTATAGTTAAATAATAAACAGGTAAATAGTAAATAATAATAAATTGACATACAACTAATAATAAATGAAAATCAAACAGACAAATGATAAAAAAAAAATAATAATATAGAATAAATTATAATCATTACAGCATCTTGCTTAGGTGTTTATCTAAATGATTCTTAACCCCTTCCATACGGTGCCGCACACGTAGGCGTCATGGGGAGCGAGTGTATTCGCGAGGCTGCCATATCGGCGTCTTGATTATATATATTGTAGTCGCCCCTCCATAATGACATTCTTTCTAATTCTTTTGTAATCGCATTTTCTATGGTTATCAGAATTCACGGGTGAAGAGAGAACGATCAATATAAGCGGTGACTATATTTTATGATGCGAGTATTATTACGACACGTCGTACGGCTGGCATTGGCTGCTGCCACCGAGATCTAAGTCCATGACGCCTACGTGTGCGGCACCGTATGGAAGGGGTTAAAGCTTCGAACTGAACTACATTGCACTACCTGTGCAGGAAGTTTATTCCATTCATTAACTATTAACTACACGGTTGGCAAAGTTGTTTCTTCCTACTTCCAAATTGAATCTATTTCTGGACAGTTTGAGACCATTTCTTCTGATTCTCATTCAATGTGAAAATTTTATCACTTTTGATGTCAATTAACTTTAGAATTTTAAAGACCTGTATCAAGTCACCTCTGAGTCTACGCTTTTTTTTTAGGGAAAACGGATTCGTATGTTTTTGTCAATTTTCGTATTATTTATTTTTGATATTTGGAATCCATTTTGTGGCTCGCCGTTGTACTTCTTCCAGTCTGTCAATGTCTTTAATGGGATTCGGTGACCATACGGAAACAGCATATTCCAAATGTGGACAAACTAATGATTTATATAGCTTGTTAATGAGTGATGGAATTTTTAAATCAAAAGATTGCGCGATCAGTCCTAGAATCTTATATGCTTTCTCAGAAGCTGAAATACACTGCTCGGGTGATTTGAGATCGTTACTGATAATTACGCCGAGATATTTTTCACTATCCACTTTTGCTAACGAATCTCCAAATAACTTGTAATCGTACTTACTGTTATTTTTACCTATGTGCATTACCTTAGTGTTAAATTTCATTAACCACTTTTCAGACCATTGCTGTAATTTATCTAAATCTAATTGAATATCTATGTGGTAAGTGCCAAACACACAGTACTTTTGGTAGGAGTTTATTGCGTAGATCTACACACAAGTATGGCAGGAAGTAATCTGTCACCAGCGAATGCTAGGAGGCCTAGCCTGGGCATCAGGACGCGCTCGTGTCCTACTTCCTGATACATTGTTGCCAGACGGGAAAAAGATTAGGCAAAACAATACATACAAACATCTCTAGGTATATACATAAGAATATACAGAAACAAGAGAACAATTACATATAATGATGAATATGCATGCAAAATGGTTAAGGGTAACATATATTTAATACCTTAATGCTATGACGTGTACAATTGGCATAGACGCATACGCCTGTAGCGTACGCCTAATGACGTATATATAACTGGTTATATAATTGTGTATAGGGCACTTATATAATGTAATGACTGCATAGCCTTACTTATACAAAACATTTACAATAAATATATGTTGATATTAAGTACTCATTTATAACAAAGAAGTGTTACACAATAAATGAGATACATATACAATAAATATATACAATAATTAAGTAAGGAAGGTGCTTGCCACATTACTCCTCCCTTGAGAGAGGTGCGTCAGTGAAGAAAGTCTTTTCTAGTAGTAAAAATCAGATTTATCGTGAAACCTAACGGTCCTGCCTGCACGAGTTGTGTATGGAAGAGCGGAAGTATGAGGGTGGGAGGGAGGGGAAGAGGTGATAGGGTGGCCAAGGTCATTGGCATCAGCTGTGGGTGATATGGGACTCGGTGGGATGACACTGGAAGTGTCAGAAGTGGACGAAGTAGGAACCAGAGGAGTGGAAGGTGTTAATGGTATGTCTGGGGTTACATGGAGACGGGTCTTAGGGCGAGGAGAAACGGGGAGGAAAGCTGGTTTCAAACGATCAATGGAAACTGAGGTTTCGCCTTGAGGTAGGTTAAGGATGAAGTACTTAGGTTCACGTCGAATTACATCATAAGGACCAGAGTACGTAGCCTCCAAAATCTTACGAAGTCTGTCGACTCGTAACCAAACTTTAGAGCAAGAGTGAAGGTCGTGAGGGAGATAGGGTGGAGGTGGTGTATGGCAGTCACCGGATGCGAGGTCTTGGAAATTGACAGACTGCATTTCCTTGATAAGACGAAGAATGGTTGTGTCATCCGAGGAGGGTGTGTGTTCCTGAGTAATGGCAACAGAAGGGCATAACATATGAGCGCCAGTAACGGCGGTAAATGGGGAAAATTTCGTGACGTGAGGTGTCATGCGATAGCCAAGAAGGACCATAGGTAAGGAGTAAAACCAGTTATCTTGCCTAGCGCGAAGAGCTGATTTCAGAGAACGGTGGAAACGTTCAATCATGCCGTTAGCTTGGGGGTGATAACTAGTAGTACGCATATGGTGGAAACCAATAATAGATTAAAGCTTAGAGAAAAGTTCACTCTCGAACTGGGAACCTCTATCCGTGATGACATGAAGTGGAATACCGAAAAGGCATATCCAACCATTCACAAAAGAGATTGCTACAGAAGTGGCAGTAGTGTCAATGAGGGGAATTGCTTCAGTCCAACGAGTAAAGTGAATTTAGAGAGTCTAGGCTTGAAAGTTTCCAGTTCGTCGTCTGTTGTCTGACTTTGAGCGATGCCACATAAGTCAAAAGCGTCGAGTGTAACAGCGCACGACGTGCGAGATAAGCAATCAGCGAGGACATTGTTGTCGCCACGGATATACTCGACTGTGGAAACGTATTCAGAAAGAACAGAGTTGTCGTTGTTGTCTGTCAGTTTTAGCAAGAGATTTAAAGTAAAAGGCAGCTACGAGGGGCTTGTGGTCAAGAAATAGGGTAACTGTATGTCCATCAATGAGAGTCCTGAAGTGCAAAACTGCGAGGTAAGCAGCTAATAACTCGCAGTCGTAGGTGGAATAGGTGCGTTGTGTGTCAGTTTCTTCGAGTAAAAAGCTAGGGGCGTTGGCTCGCCGTCTATAACTTGATAGAGAGCGGGGCCAACGGCTAGGCTTGAACAGGCAGTCACGAGTTGGTAGTTTGTCGGTATTAGGGATGGGTAAGCTAAGGTTGGACAGTCCAGTAAGGCTTGCTTCAAATTATTAAAGGAGTCCTTTGCTGCGTCAGTCAAAGAGACACTTTGAAGAAGGATATTGTTTAAGAAGCTCAGTAAGGGAATAGGCTACGGTTGCAAAATTAGTAATCAAAGCGGACTCGAGAGACGCGCGACCTTCCTTGCCAACTACGCTGAGCTGCGGGCGACCGTTAAATAGGGCAGCCAACGGCCATACTACTCAGAACACTACCGTCTCGTGAACCGACATCATCTCGTCCAGTCTTGTAGCCGTCCCATCGAGCCTCGCCGTCATCAGCTGCCACCGCCTCTCTGACGTCAGGCTCCCCGTCCAACTACAACTGACCAGCTCCACTAAGCTCTGGCCTTAGTCCGAGCTGCACCTACATTCCTCGTGTGACACCTCTAGTGTCGCACCTTGTGGCTAATTAAAAAAAAAGAGAGAGAGAGAGAGAGAGAGAGAGAGAGAGAGAGAGAGAAAGAAAGAGAGAGAGATTAGATATTCTCATGTGTGAATTTCATTGTCCTGCCGTTGTTCCGAACTAAAAATACTACAAAGTGGTGACCCCGGTGAAGAACAACCAGGATTATGGAAAACGCACAAGTGAAACTTCCCAGTTTCTCCCGTGACTTGGAGAGCTGGCTAGTTCACACAGAGGCCTATTTAGCCACTCAAGGTAACGTGCCGGACCACCAAGCCTTCGGCGTGTACATCGCCGCTCTACCAACGGACGTCATCGCCTTTGTCCGTAACGTCATCTCCTCTCCTCCGGATGAAGGCAAATGTGCCGCCCTCAAGACTGCCTTACGGAAGCTATACACCAGGCCCGACGACCAGCTCTACCGAGATATCCAACATAGTGAACTCTGTGACACCACCCCGTCGCAATTATACATCCGTATGGCCGCCCTCAACACCCGGGCAAAGGTGTCATTGCCCAAGGAACTTCTCCGCTCCATTCACCACTCCAAGATGCCGGACGCCCTTCACTTACACCTGGAAGCTCTAGCCGGCGATAAGGAAGACGACGAACAATACTGCGAAATAGCAGATAGATTGTACCAGCGTCACATCTCGGTACAACCATCTCCGTACAACGTCCGGTCAGCCACCAGCTTATACCACAGTGACAAACCAGTGCATAGTGTTCAGTGTAGTGACGATAGTGCTGCGAGTGAAAACATTCCCGTGTCATATAGTGCCAGTGACCAAAGTGTGCAGCAGCTACGACAGGAAGTGGCCGACATGAAGACTTTGCTCAACCAGTTTTTAGCCGAGAAGGGAAGCTATCAACCACCACGTAGCCCCGCTCCACGACAGGATACTACCTCCTGCTGGTACCATACCCGCTTCGGAGCCAAGGCGCTCAGATGCACACAACCATGCAGCTGGTCGCAGGGAAACTCCAAACGCGGGGGTCGGTAACCACCCCTACCCCCGCTAACCATACCCACACCCTCCTCTCAGTGCATGATCGCCATTCTGGCCTATCCTTCCAGGTTCAGCCGTCAGCATCATACCCCCGACGTAAGAACCCAACCACGGTACACGTTGGCCATCCTACGACCTCCTTGCAGCCAACGGTAAGCCCATCGCAACGTACGGCAGACACCACAGCGTCCTGGACCTCCACGATATCAAGTTCCCTTGTACATTCGTCATAGCAGCGGTACAGCAACCCATACTTGGCTACGACTTCCTCCAGCACTACAATATGGTAGTTAGCGCCAAGGATAACTGCTTGTACCACGGCACAACAAGCATACCAGGAACCACCACTAACGCAACTTCCCACCAGATATCGTCACTCCAGCCCGATGGCGATTATGCACGCATCCTGCAGGAGTTTCCCCAGCTAACATCGCCAGACAAGACCAACACCACCACCACCCCTCACAACATCATGCACCACATCCAGACATCTGGATCGCCAGTATACAGCAAGCCTCGACGACTTTCCCCAGAGAAGTTGGCCGCTGCCAAACAGGAGTTCTAAGAACTCCTAGACCAGGACATCATCCAACCATCTGAGAGTGCTTGGGCATCACCACTCCACATGGTTCCCAAGCCACCCCCACCGCCCAACCAATGGCGGGCTTGCGGTGACTACCGTCAACTTAACCGCAACACGAAGCCCGACCGCAACACGAAGCCCGACCGCTACTCCATCCCTTACGCTCAGGACTTCCACTTCAAGCTTCACGGGAAACAGGTCTTCTTCAAGATCGACCTGGTCAGTGCGTTTCATCAAATCCCGGTAGCGCCGGAAGACGTCCAGAAGACAGCCATAGCCACTCCGTGAAATATATATCTCCTAAAGTGTTAAGTGATTGTGTTGTGTTTTTTGTAATTGTATACGTATAACGCTATACAGTTACAGATATAAGATAAAGTGTAGTGTTCTATCTAAATTCAAAACAGTTTTCTGTTACTGTACTCCAAAGGTAGGAGAAATAGTATAAGGTAAGCAGAGTAAGCTTCGTGTATTTAGTTTATTAGAGACCGCTTTGTTGTTGTTTTTGTTGTCGTTGATTTGTATTTTCTCTTTGCCGTTTTTATTGCTAAAGGAGGAGCGAAATGGCTTGTGAAGGTTGCGTGAACCTAGAGGTCCGTCTCAGGATGTGTGAGGAGGAAATTCGTCTTCTCAGGAGTGCGCTCCGTGAGAAGAGTGAACCCTCCCCACAACCCAAAGAGCGTTCCACTTCTTCACCTACTGTCACTGCCGTGAGCGAGTGGCGCTCCGTGGGGTCCCGTTTGTCGAGCCCGCGTTCGGTGGACGTGTGCCCTGTGGAGCAACCGCTGGCTCTAGCTAATCGTTTTGCTCTACTGGAGGATGAAGTGGCTGAAAACCAGGAGTTCTTGGTGGTGGGGGACTCCATGGTGCGAGGCTATGACGACATCCTGCAGCGAAGGACAAAGCGACGTTGCAAGCTTGTATGTCAACCGGGCCGTGGGATTGCCGACTGCACCCAGTCCATCAGGGAGCAAGGACGGAAGAACACGGTTACGATTGTTCATACGGGTAGTAACGATGTAGGTAGGGTGAGATCAGAGGAACTTGTTCGGAATTACAAGGTCCTCCTTCAGGAGATGAAGGAACGTGGGAGCCGTCACATAGTCTGTGGGATCCTCCCGAGGATCTACGCAGGCTTTCTTGATCCTTGGTATCTCTTTTCTAGGCGCCATGACCTTTACGCTTCTGATGGGATCCACCTTACCCGCAGAGGCAAAGATGTTCTTACAAACCTCATTGTGGGAGTTTGTAATGAGCTAGCTCCTTTTTTAGGGTAGAGGCCCAAAAGGAAGGGGAAATAGAATGTGCATGGGAAAACAGTGTAGAGTATAGCATTAATGTAGAACAATGTGCCAGTATAGGACAAAATATAATTTTAGGACATAATGTCGGTAGAGGACGAAATGTTACATTAGGATGTAATGTCATAGGACAAAATGTCGCAATGGGATGTAATGACAGTGGAGGACAAAAGATCACGATGGGAAGTAATGATAGTGGAGGACAAAATATCACGATAGGATGTAATGATAATGGAAGAGAAAATGTCAAAGTAGGATATAATGTCAGTGGAGGACAAAATATAATTTTAGGAAGGGATACTGGACAGAATGTCAATAAAGGCCAAAACATCAGTGTAGAGTATAGCATTAATGTAGAACAATGTCCCAGTATAGGACAAAATATAGTTTTAGGATATAATGTCGGTAGAGGACGAAATGTTACATTAGGATGTAATGTCATGGGACAAAATGTCGCAATGGGATGTAATGACAGTGGAGGACAAAAGATCACGATGGGAAGCAATGATAGTGGACAAAATATCACGATAGGATGTAATGATAATGGAGGAAAAAATGTCACGGTAGGATATAATTTCAGTGGAGGACAAAATATAATTTTAGGAAGGGATTCCGGACATAATGTCATTGAACGACGGGAGGCCGGCGTGAATCACGGTGACGTAGGGGGACAAAATGTACAAAAGAGATCGGATGACCGTGACCGACCAGATGACCGTGATGGGGGAAATGTTAATTTTGATGGGAGAAATGTTAATGAGGCATTGAATGTCGATGAAGGACCAAATAATAATATAGAGCAAGGAATAAATAAAAAACAAAATTATAATATAAGACATGATATTGAAACTCAAAATGTGTCAAAAAGAAATAATCACGAGTTTCTTAAAGCCATGTACTTTAATGCTCGTAGTATTAGGAACAAATTTCAAGAAATACAGGCGTATGTCAAAAGCGAAAATCTCGATATGATAGGAGTAACTGAGACATGGTTAAATGGTACAGATTTCGATGCTGAATTTAATATTGCGGGATTTAAACACTTTCATCAGGATAGAAACCACAAGAATGGTGGGGGTGTGGGCGTGATGTTCACGCTTGTATTTTAGAGAAAGTGAAACAGGATGCATACGATAGTTTGTGGGTTGAGTTAACCCAAACAAATGGAGAAAAAAAATGAATATAGGTGTAATATATAGGCCAAAGACATTATCATCAGCAGACGACAAACTGTTATTTCAAGAACTGTCTAGTTTCTGCAACCGGGATTTATTGATAATGGGTGATTTCAATTTTACTGACATTGATTGGATGACCCTTGAACATGGTCATATAGGTAGTCGCTTGATTGATTTTCTTGGTGACAATTACTTAATTCAGAATGTAAAAGAGCCCACAAGATATGGAAACTTACTCGATCTATTGATAACTAGCCGCGAAAGCATGGTAACTGATGTAGAAGTCGGTGAATCTGTTGCAAATAGCGATCACAACTTAGTTAGATTCAAACTCCTAAATAATTTTAGAATAGATACTTGTGTTTCTAAAATACCCGATTTCAGTAAAGCTCAGTTCATAGGATTACGTCAGGAGCTTCTGCTTACAGATTGGGAGGCAAAATTAAACGAAAGACCTGTAGATCAGATGTGGGAAATATTTCAAAATACGCTCACTAAGATGATTCAAACTTACATTCCTTTTAAGGACAGACGTCCCCCAAATCAGTCTCACCCAAAGTGGCTCGACAAAGAAACTGAAAAAAGTATTGCTAAAAAGAGACAGGCTTATAAGAAATATAAGTGCTCGGGTGCATCTAATGACTATGAAAGTTATGTATCAATACAGAGAGATTTAAAAAAGACAATAAGAAAAAGAAAACGACAATACGAAATGAAAATCGCTGATAAATCCAAAGAGAATCCCAAAGAATTCTATAGTTACATTAGAGATAAAAAGGTTGTTAGGAATCACATTGGTCCACTATTATCTGCTGACGTTCAACTTGAATATTCAAATGAAGGAATGTGTAATATCTTAAACAATTATTTTAGCTCGGTATTCGTAGACGAAACACCTCAAAGTGAACTCCAAACTGAAACCTGTGAAAAGTCTAGGGTAAACTTACTACGGTAAATATAACAAAAGAAAAAATTAAATGGTGTATAGATAAACTCAAAGTTAATAAAACACCAGGGCCTGACGGTTGGCATCCAAGAATCTTAAAGGAAATGAAAAATGAGATTGTTGTTCCATTAGAAATTATTTTCAAGAAATCCATCATATCCGGAGATGTCCCAAGAGAATGGAAGCTAGCTAACGTTACTCCCATATTCAAAAAAGGTGACACTAATGGAAACTATCATCAGAGATGCTATCAAACATCATTTAGAAAGTAACCGTTTGATAAATGATAGCCAGCATGGTTTCAGACGGAAACGTTCTTGCATGACTAACTTACTCGAATTCTACAACACAGTTATATCGAATTATGACAAAAGAAACAATATAGATTTAATATATCTAGACTTTGCAAAAGCTTTTGATACCGTCCCACACGAAAGACTACTTACTAAATTAGCTTTACACGGAATAAGTGGTAGCCTATTAAGTTGGACTAGTAATTGGTTGAATGGTCGAAAACAAAGAGTTGTTTTAAATGGAAAACCTTCTAGATGGAAAAATGTTACAAGTGGAGTTCCTCAGGGTTCCGTTCTTGGGCCACTTCTATTCATAGTATATATAAATGATATAGACCATGGACTAAGATCTACTGTTTCCAAATTTGCTGATGATACAAAACTGTGTGGAATGGCAAATGATCACTTAAACCAATTAGATATTCAAGAAGATTCAGATAAATTACAGCGATGGTCTGAAAAGTGGCTAATGAAATTTAACACGAGTAAATGCAAGGTAATGCACATAGGTAAAAACAACAATAAGTACGATTACACGTTATTTGGAAATTCGTTAACAAAAGTGGATAGTGAAAAAGATCTCGGCGTAATTATCAGTAACGACCTCAAATCATCCAAGCAGTGTATTTCAGCCTCTGGGAAAGCAAATAAGATTCTGGGACTGATTGCGCGATCTTTTTATTTCAAAAGTCCATCGCTCATTAACAAGCTATATAAATCGTTAGTTCGTCCACATTTGGAATATGCTGTTTCTGTATGGTCACCGAATCTCATTAAAGACATTGACAGACTGGAAAAAGTACAACGGCGAGCCACAGAACTGATTCAAAAAATAAAAAATAAATCATACGAAAATCGACTAAAACATATGAATCTGTTTTCCCTAAAAAAGCGTAGACTCAGAGATGACTTGATACAGGTCTTTAAGATTTTAAAGGGAATTGGCAACATCAAAAGTGACAAAATTTTCACATTGAATGAGAATCAGACAAGAAACAATGGTCTCAAACTATCCGGAAATAGATTCAATTTGGAAGTAGGTAGAAACAACTTTGCCAACCGTGTAGTTAATGAATGGAATAAACTTCCTGCACAGGTAGTGCAATGTAGTTCAGTTCGAAGCTTTAAGACTCATTTAGATAAACACCTAAGCAAGATGCTGTAATGATTATAATTTATTTTATATTATTTGTTTTTGCTTTGTTATCATTTGTCTGTTTGATTTTCATTTATTATTAGTTATGTGTCAATTTATTATTATTTACTGTTTACCTGTTTGTTTGTTATTCAACTATACCTATGCATTTATTTATGTATTTTGTTTATTGCATACATTATCATAGTTTTTTTTTTATAATTATTATTTCATTATTATTATGATTTTTTCCGCATCCGACCTAGATATGGACCAAAAGGTCTCCTGTCGTCATGCTCCGCCTTTGTAATACTTTGTAATCCTTTGTGTATGTGTGTGTGTGTGTGTGTGTGTGTGTGTGTGTGTGTGTGTTTGTGTGTGTGTGTGTGTGTGTGTATTTACCTAGTTGTATTTACCTAGTTGTATTTTACGGGAAGGGGAGCTATGCTCGTGGTGTCCCGTCTTCATATCTCATTTTATCTAAACTATTTTTAAATTCATGTATTGTTTTTGCACACACCACTTTCTCATCTAACTTGTTCCAACTGTCTATTACTCTGTGAGGAAAGCTGTTCTTTTGCAGATCTCTTCTATAGCTGTCTTTTTTTATTTTCTTTCCGTGTCCTCATGTATTTCTATCATCCCATTTTATCAGATTCTCTCTATCAGTAATTTCTATGCCTTTCATGATTCTGTAAATAGCTATCAAATCTCCTCTCTCTCTTCTTTGCTCTAGTGTCTGTAGTTCAAGTTTTGCTAGTCTCTCTTCATATTATAGTTTTGAGAGTGTTGGTGCCAATTTTGTAATTGTTCTTTGTATTCTTTCAAGTTTTTTTTTTATACATTTTTTTGTACTTGGTGACCATATCGTTGCTGCATATTCCAGTCTTGGTCTTATCAGGGTGATTAGAATTTTCTTCGCCATTTCTTCATCCAGGTACGTAAATGCAACTTTGATTGTTCTTATTAAATTATAAGTTTCTCTAAAAATCTTATTTATATGTTTCTCAGGTGACATATTATTCATAACAATGATTCCCAGGTCCTTCTCATTTTCTACTTTTTTTATTCTTTCTTCTCCCAATTTAAATGATCCTGTTATTCTGTTTTTGCCTTTTTCCAAATTCCATTACACTACACTTTTTTGTATTGAACTCCATCTCCCACTTCCTACTCCATTCCCACACTTTATTTAGATCACTCTGTAGTGATTCACAATCTTCTTCCGTGTTCACTCTTTTCAGTAGTTTTGCATCATCTGCAAAGAAGCTCATATAGCTTTCAATTCCTTCATCCATATCATTAATATATATAGCAAACATTATTGGGGCCAGAACTGTTCCTTGCAGAACACCGCTTATTACTTCATCCCATTTTGAGTGTTTGTCTCTTATCACTACTCTCATTTTCCTTTCTTGCAAAAAGTCTTCCATCCAATTAAGCAGTTTGCCCTGTATTCCTCCTTCAGTTTCTAATTTCTTATGCAACATCTTATGTGGTATTTTGTCAAAAGCTTTTTTTAGATCTAGAAATGCAAAATCAGCCCATCCATCTCTTTCTTGTATTATATTTATTAGCCTTGAATAGAAACATATCAAATTGGTGACGCATGATCGTCCTTGTCTGAATCCAAATTGACTTGGATTTAACACGTTTTTTTTTTCTAAATATTTTACCCATCTACTTTTGACAATTCTTTCACAAATTTTTGCTATTGTACTTGTTAGAGAGACTGGTCTATAGTTGGTAGGGTCTTCTTTATTTCCTCCTTTATATATAGGTACTATATTTGCTTTTTTCCAATCTTCTGGAACTTTTCCTTCTTTCAAGGAACTGTTTATTATGCTATGTATTTTGTCTGCCAGTTCATTCCTGCATTCTTTCAGAATCCAGTTTGCTATTTCATCTGGTCCATGCGATTTTCTGACATCAAGATTACTCAAGTGTTTCAATATTTCGTTCTTTGTTACTTCTATTCCTTTCATGGGAGGTACTTTCTCTTTCCATTCGATCTCTTCAGGTTGTATGTTCTCCCTTGTAAACACTGATTTAAAATGTTTGTTCATAATTTCCGCCATTTCAATTTCCTCTGTGTATTCAACTCCTCCTTGTCTTAATTTCTCCAAGTCTTGTTTGTTTTTCAATTTGTTGTTTACAAATCTGTAAAATAGTTTTGGTTGATCTTTACACTTTTCTATGACATCTTTTTCATATTTTCTCTTTTCCTCTCTGCACGTTTGTACATATTCATTTCTATAACAAGTATATATTTTTCATTTTTCAGGCCTTGTGTCTTTTTTCCATCTGGTCCAAGCTTTGTCTCTTTTGTCTTTTAACTCCCTACAACTTTTATTGTACCAGCATTTTACATATTCTTTTTCTTGTTTTTGTCTTGGGACATACTTTTCCACTCCTTTTTTGTAAATTTTTGTCAAAATATTCCATTTCTCTTCCACTGTTCTTTCTTCTTTGTATATTTCTTCCCAGTTTTCTTTTTGAAAGAATTCTCTTATTTTATCAAAGTTTATTTTTTCATACATCATTCTTCCTTTTCTGTATTGTTCATTTCTTTTCATGTATTTTTCTTCATTTAGTTCCAGTTCAATCAATATGTGGTCACTTTTACTTATTGGTGTTTTATATTCAATCTTGTCCACTATTTTAGGTTGAGATGAAATTATTAGGTCTAGTCTCGATGGTTCTTCTTCATTTCTATACCTAGTGTTCTCCTGTATCCACTGTGTCATTGTATTGTCGGTAATCATATCAAGTATCAAGTAAAGCGTTTCCCCATGAGCCGTCTCCACCCTTTACTGTCATCTCTTCCCAGCAGATTTCTTTGCAATTAAAGTCGCCCATCTTCCTCCATCTTCCATTATCTTATTTAATGTTATCTTTGTGTCCTCTAACATACTTTTATGTTCACTCTCTTCCCACGAGGCTGTTTTCGGAGGCACATAATTTATCACAAACTTTCTGCTCTTCTTATCTCTGTCTTCCACTTCGATCATAATCATCTCTACTGTATTCTTTCCATATGTGACACACCTCACGTTTATATCCTTCTTAGTCAGGAACATAACTCCACCCCCTTGCTTTGTCTCTCTGTTTCTAATCCAATAATTATATGCATCATGTCCTACATTGTTGGGTGGTAGTGGACCTTTTAATTTTGTTTCTACAATTCCCATTATGTCCGGTTCTTTTTCCTTCAAATAATCATTCAGCTCATTCAATCCTGTTATTAATCCATTTATATTTGTGTAAGACACTTTTAGTTTTCTGCCACTTCCATTGTGTTCTCTGTTTCCCTTTTGTTTTTCTCTAGTATGTCGAATTTCCTTAGTTTCATATTCATTACTCTCCAATAGAATCTCTCTTTTTCTGACTCTGTTCTGTTCTCGTTTTTTTCCTTAGCTTCAAGTCTTTTCTTTTTTTCTTCCTCTCTTTCCTCTTTCTTCATTTCCCTTTTTATCCATACTTTTTTATATTGTTCACTTGTTGCTAGTTTCCGTTTTTTCCTTCAAATAATCATTCAGCTCATTCAATCCTGTTATAAATCCATCTATATTTGTGTAAGACACTCTTAGTTTTCTGCCACTTCCATTGTGTTCTCTGTTTCCCTTTTGTTTTTCTCTAGTATGTCGAATTTCTTTAGTTTCATATTCGCTACTCTCCAATAGAATCTCTCTTTTTCTGACTCTGTTCTGTTCTCGTTTTTTTCCTTACCTTCAAGTCTTTTTTTTTTTCTTCCTCTCTTTCCTCTTTCTTCATTTCCCTTTTTATCCATACTTTTTTATATTGTTCACTTGTTGCTAGTTTCCCTGTTTTTGATAAGATATTCTCTGCCGTCGTTTGTGACCTGAATTTAATCTTAATTGGTCTGGTCTTATCTGTACTATACTTTCCGAGTCTGAACTTCTCTTCGATTTGTTTAATTATTTCTGGTTCATCTTCCTGAACTAATTGTAGTAAACTGCTTACTTTTTTTATTTTCCTCTTTGATTCTTGAGGTTCTATCTGGGTTATTTTTCTCTTCCATTCCTAATATAACTATACATTTCTTTTTGTCTGCTAAGTCTCTTACAAGATTCTCCTTCTGTCTCATCACTTTGATAACTGAGTCTTCAGTTTGTTCTTTCATTTGCTGTTTAATTATATCAGTAAATGCAACTTTACTATTTTCCTGTATCTTCCTCCACCCCTGTGCCTCTTTTGCTATTGTTTCTTTATTGTCTTTATTGTTCCTTTTTAATTCTTTATTCTCCTCTTTTACTTCTCTTAACTGTCTTTTTAGTTCTTCTATTTCATCAGTTAAATTTTTGTTCACCTTCTCTAGTTCTTCCAATCTTTCAACCTTTTCTGCAAGTTTTGACATTTTACCGAACCTAATCGCCCAATGTTCAGTCATTTGTTCAAGCCTTTCCTCCAGTTTTGCTAGTCGGGGGAGGTTGGTATCCGCCTCCCCCTCTTTAAATCCTTGGAAATTATTATCCTCACCTTCCATTGAATTGTTCTTATCATGTTTCTAAGCTTTACATTTTTGTTTTTTAGACATTTCGCCGTCACTAAATTGGTCGGGACCTCTTTTGTTTACAAGGCGTCTGCCTGCCTGGGCCAAGTCCTCTCCTTCCTCATTTCCTTCCATTTCCCTCAGTAATCCCTCCCCTTCTCCTTTTTCCTCACTTTCCCACTACACCACGAGCAATTCCCCCACCCTGTAAATACAATAGGTACTTCCTTTGCTTTGGGATCCACGAAAATTTCACTTTTTCTTCAGAAAACGCCGTCCGTTCGGTGGAGTGTGTGTGTGTGTGTGTGTGTGTGTGTGTGTGTGTGTGTGTGTGTGTGTGTGTGTGTGTGTGTGTGTGTGTGTGTGTATTTACCTAGTTGTATTTTACGGGAAGGGGAGCTATGCTCGTGGTGTCCCGTCTTCATATTTCATTGTATCTAAACTATCTTTAAATTCATGTATTGTTTTGCACACACTACTTTCTCATGTAACTTGTTCCAGCTGTCTATTACTCTGTGAGGAAAGCTGTTCTTTTTCAGATCTCTTCTATAGCTGTCTTTCTTGATTTTCTTTCCGTGTCTTCTTGTATTTCTATCATCCCATTTCATTAGGTCCTCTCTATCAATAGTTTCTATGCCTTTCATGATTCTGTAAATAGCTATCAAATCTCCTCTCTCTCTTCTTTGCTTTAGTGTCTGTAGTTCAAGTTTTGCTAGTCTCTCTTCATATGATAGTTTTGAGAGTGTTGGTGCCAATTTTGTAATTGTTCTTTGTATTCTTTCAAGTTTTTTTTATACATTTTTTTGTACTTGGTGACCATATCGTTGCTGAATATTCCAATCTTGGTCTTATCAAAGTGATTAGTATTTTCTTCACCATTTCTTCATCCAGGTATGTAAATGCCACTTTGATTGTTCTTATTAAATTATAAGTTTCTCCAAAAATCTAATTTATTTGTTTCTCAGGTGACATATTATTCATAACAATGACTCCCAGGTCCTTCTCATTTTCAATTTTTTTTTATTCTTTCTTCTCCCAATTTATATGATCCTGTTATTCTGTTTTTGCCTTTTTCCAATTTCCATTACACTACACTTTTTTGTATTGAACTCCATCTCCCACTTCCTACTCCATTCCCACACTTTATTTAGATCACTCTGTAGTGACTCACAATCTTCTTCCGTGTTCACTTTTTTTAATAGTTTTGCATCATCTGCAAAGAAGCTCATATAACTTTCAATTCTTCATCCATATCATTAATATATATAGCAAATTCAACAAAAACCCACTGTGTTGGATAAGAAGAAATGAAATAAATGATTTCTTCTTATCCAACACAGTGGGTTTTTGTTGAATCTTTACGAATGTGTTACGACATTACTTTATAGTTATATATAGCAAATATTATTGGGGCCAGAACTGTTCCTTGTGGAACACCACTTATTACTTCATCCCAATTTGAGTGTTTGTCTCTTATCACTACTCTCATTTTTCTTTCTTGCAAAAAGTCTTCCATCCATTTAAGCAGTTTGCCCTGTATTCCTCCTTCGGTTTCTAATTTCTTAAGCAACTTCTTATGTGGTACTTTGTCAAAAGCTTTTTTTTAGATCTAGAAATGCACAATCAGCCCATCCATCTCTTTCTTGTAGAAACATATTAAATTGATGACGCATGATCTCTTTCTTGTAGAAACATATTAAATTGGTGACGCATGATCGACCTTGTCTGAATCCAAATTGTCTTGGATTTAGCACTTTTTTTTTCTTTCTAAATATTTTACCCATCTGCTTTTGACAATTCTTTCACAATTTTTTGCTATTTTACTTGTTAGGAAGACTGGTCTATAGTTGGTGGGGTCTTCTTTATTTCCTCCTTTATATATAGGTACTATATTTGCTTTTTTCCAATTTTCTGGAACTTTTCCTTCTTTTAAGGAACTGTTTATTATGCTATGTATTTTGTCTGCCAGTTCATTCCTGCATTCTTTCAGAATCCAGTTTGCTATTTCATCTGGTCCATGCGATTTTCTAACATCAAGATTACTCAAGTGTTTCATTATTTCATTCTTTGTTACTTCTATTTCTTTCATAGGGGGGACTTTCTCTTTCCATTCGATCTCTTCAGGTTGTATATTCTCCCTTGTAAACACTGATTTAAAATGTTTGTTCATAATTTCCGCCATTTCAATTTCCTCTGTGTATTCAACTCCTCTTAATTTCTCCAAATCTTGTTTGTTTTACAGTTTGTTGTTTACAAATCTGTAAAATTATTTTGGTTGATCTTTACATTTGTCTATGACATTTTTTCATATTTTCTCTTTTCTTCTCTGCACACGTACCATTTTTCAGGTCTTTTGTTTTCTTCCATTTGGTCCAAGCTTTATCTCTTTTGTCTTTAAACTCCCTACAACTTTTGTTGTACCAGCACTTTACATATTCTTTTTCTTGTTTTTGTCTTGGGACATACTTTTCCACTCCTTTTTTTATAAATTTTTGTCAAAATATTCCATTTCTCTTCCACTGTTGTTTTTTCTTTGTATATTCCTTCCCAGTTTTCTTTTTGAAAGAATTCTCTTATTTTATCAAAGTTTGTTTTTTCATACATCATTCTTCCTTTTCTATATTGTTCATTTCTTTTCATGTATTTTTTCTCATTTAGTTCCAGTTCAATCAATATGCGGTCACTTTTACTTATTGGTGTTTTATATTCCATCTTTTCCACTACTTTAGGTTCAGATGTGATTATTAGGTCTAGTCTCGATGGTTCTTCTTCATTTCTATACCTAGTGTTCTCCTGTATCCACTGTGTCATTGTATGGTCAATAATCATCTCGAGTAGAACATTTCCCAATGAGCTGTCTCCACCCCTTACTGTCATCTCTTCCCAGCAAATTTCTTTGCAATTAAAGTCGCCCATCATAACTATTCTTCCTCCATCTTCTATTATCTTATTTAATGTTATCTTTGTGTCTTCTAACATACTTTTATGTTCACTCTCTTCCCACGAGGCTGTTTTTGGAAGCACATAATTTATCACAAACTTTCTGCTCTTCTTATCTCTGTCTTCCACTTCGATCATAATCATCTCTACTGTATTCTTTCCATATGTGACACACCTCACGTTTATATCCTTCTTAGTCAGGAACATAACTCCACCCCCTTGCTTTGTCTCTCTGTTTCTAATCCAATAATTATATGCATCATGTCCTACACTGTTGGGTGGTAGTGGACCTTTTAATTTTGTTTCTACAATTCCCATTATGTCCGGTTCTTTTTCCTTCAAATAATCATTCAGCTCATTCAATCCTGTTATTAATCCATCTATATTTGTGTAAGACACTTTTAGTTTTCTGTCACTTCCATTGTATTCTCTGTTTCCCTTTTGTTTTTCTCTAGTATGTCGTATTTCCTTACTTTCATATTCACTACTCTCCAATAGAATTTCTCTTTTTCTGACTCTGTTCTCTTCTCGTTTTTTTTTCTTAGCTTAATATCTTTTCATTTTTTCCTCCTCACTTTCCTCTTTATACATTTCTCTTTTTATCCATACCTTTTTATATTGTTCACTTGCTGCTAGTTTCCCTGTTTTTGCTAAGATATTCTCTGCCGTCGTTTGTGACCTGAATTTAATCTTAATTGGTCTGGTCTTATCTGTACTATACTTTCCGAAGCTATACATCTCTTCAATTTGTTTCATGATTTCAGGTTCATCTTCCTGAACTAATTCTAGTAAACTGCTTACTTTTTCTTTTTCCTCATTCATTCCTGTGGTTCTATTTAGGTTATATTTCTCTTCCATTCCTTATATAATTATACATTTCTTTTTATCTGCTAAGTCTCTTACTATATTCTCCTTTTGTCTCATCACTTTAATAACTGAGTCTTCAGTTTGTTCTTTCATTTGTTGTTTTATTATATCAGTAAATGCAACTTTACTGTTTTCTTGGATTTTTCCAAACCTGTGCTTCTTTTGCTATGGCATCTTTGTTGTCTTTATTATTCCTCTTTAATTCCTCATTCTCCTCTTTTACTTCTTTTAACTGTCTTTTTAATTCTTCTATTTCATCAGTTAAGTTTTTGTTCACCTTCTGTAGTTCTTCCAATTTTTCAACTCTCTTGGCAATCTTTGCTATGTTACCGAACCTATTCTCCCAATGTTCGGTCATTTTTTCAAGTTTATCCTCTAGTCTTGCTAATCTGGGGAGGTTGGTATCCGCCCCCCCCCCTCATTAAATCCCTGGAAATTATTATCCTCACCTTCCATTGTGCTGCTCTTATCTATATTTCTAATCTTTACATTTTTGTTAACCTCTTCACCAAAATCATCAGTCCTTTTCTTGTTTACAAGACGCCTGGCCTCCTGGACCAAGTCCTCCCCTTCCTCGTTTCCTTCCATTTCCCTCAGTAATCCTTCCCCTTCTCCTTTTTCCTCACTTCCCACTACACCACGAGTTTTCCCCATTCCCTGTAAATACAATAAGGTACTTCCTTTGCGTTGAGATCCACGAAAATTTCACTTCTTCTTCAGAAATCCAATCTTCGCCGTCCATCCGACGAAAGTGTGTGTGTGTGTGTGTGTGTGTGTGTGTGTGTGTGTGTGTGTGTGTGTGTGTGTGTGTGTGTGTGTGTATGTGTGTGTGTGTGTGTGTATTTACCTAGTTTTATTTTACGGGAAGGGGACCTATGCTCGTAGTGTCCCGTCTTCATATCTCATTTTATCTAAACTATTTTTGAATTCATGTATTGTTTTTGCACACACCACTTTCTCATCTAACTTGTTCCAACTGTCTATTGTGTGTGTGTGTGTGTGTGTGTGTGTGTGTTCACCTCGGATCTGCTGCAGCCTCTGTCTCGTGTGTGTGTGTGTGTGTATTTACCTAGTTGTATTTACCTAGTTGTATTTTACGGGAAGGGGAGCTATGCTCGTGGTGTCCCGTCTTCATATCTCATTTTATCTAAACTATTTTTAAATTCATGTATTGTTTTTGCACACACCACTTTCTCATCTAACTTGTTCCAACTGTCTATTACTCTGTGAGGGAAGCTGTTCTTTTTCAAATCTCTTCTATAGCTGTCTTTTTTTATTTTCTTTCCGTGTCCTCTTGTATTTCTGTCATCCCATTTTATCAGATTCTCTCTATCAGTAATTTCTATGCCTTTCATGATTCTGTAAATAGCTATCAAATCTCCTCTCTCTCTTCTTTGCTCTAGTCTGTAGTTTAAGTTTTTGTAGTCTCTCTTCATATGATAGTTTTGAGAGTGTTGGTGCCAGTTTTGTGATTGCTCTTTGTATTCTTTCAAGTTTTTTTTATACATTTTTTTGTACTTGGTGACCATATCGTTGCTGCATATTCCAATCTTGGTCTTATCAGGGTGATTAGGATTTTCCTCACCATTTCTTCATCCAGGTATGTAAATGCCACTTTGATTGTTCTTATTAAATTATAAGTTTCTCCAAAAATCTTATTTATATGTTTCTCAGGTGACATATTATTCATAACAATGACTCCCAGGTCCTTCTCATTTTCTACTTTTTTTATTCCTTCTTCTCCCAAATTATATGATCCTGTTATTCTGTTTTTGCTTTTTCCAAATTCCATTATACTACACTTTTTTGTATTGAACTCCATCTCCCACTTCCTACTCCATTCTTGTACTTTATTTAGATCTCTCTGTAGTGATTCACAATCTTCTTCAGTTTTCACTCTTTTCAGTAGTTTTGCATCATCTGCAAAGAAGCTCATATAGCTTTCAATTCCTTCATCCATATCATTAATATATATAGCAAACATTATTGGGGCCAGAACTGTTCCCTGCGGGACACCGCTTATTACTTCATTCCATTTTGAGTGCTGATCTCTTATCACTACTCTCATTTTTCTTTCTTGCAAAAAGTCTTCCATCCAATTTAGCAATTTACCTTGTATTCCTCCTTCATATTCTAATTTCTTAAGCAACTTCTTATGTGGTACTTTGTCAAAAGCTTTTTTTAGGTCTAGAAATGCACAATCAGCCCATCCATCTCTTTCTTGTATTATATCTATTAGCCTTGAATAGAAACATATTAAATTGGTGACGCATGATCGTCCTTGTCTGAATCCAAATTGCCTTGGATTTAGTACGTTGTTTTTTTCCAAGTATTTTACCCATCTACTTTTGATAATTCTTTCACAAATTTTTGCTATTGTACTTGTTAGAGAGACTGGTCTATAGTTGGTAGGTTCTTCTTTATTTCCTCCTTTATATATAGGTACTATATTTGCTTTTTTCCAATCTTCTGGAACTTTTCCTTCTTTTAAGGAACTGCTTATTATGCTATGTATTTTGTCTGCCAGTTCATTCCTGCATTCTTTCAGAATCCAGTTTGCTATTTCATCTGGCCCATGCGATTTTCTGACATCAAAATTACCCAAGTGTGTCAATATTTCATTCTTTGTTACTTCTATTTCTTCCATAGGGGGGACTTTTTCTTTCCACTCAATCTCTTCAGGTTGTATATTCTCCCTTGTAAACACTGATTTAAAATGTTTGTTCATAATTTCTGCCATTTCCATTTCCTCAGTGTATTCAACTCCTCCTTGTCTTAATTTCTCCAAGTCTTGTTTGTTTTTCAGTTTATTGTTTACAAATCTGTAGAATAGTTTTGGTTGATCTTTACACTTTTCTATAACATCTTTTTCATATTTTCTTTTTTCCTCTCTGCACTTTTGTACATATTCATTTCTATAACCAGTATATATTTTCCATTTTTCAGGTCTTCTGTCTTTTTTCCATCTGGTCCAGGCTTTGTCTCTTTTGTCTTTTAACTCCCTACAACTTTTGTTGTACCAGCATTTTACATATTCTTTTTCTTGTTTTTGTCTTGGGACATACTTTTCCACTCCTTTTTTGTAAATTTTTGTCAAAATATTCCATTTCTCTTCCACTGATGTTTCTTCTTTGTATATTTCTTCCCAGTTTTCTTGTTGGAAGAATTCTCTTATTTTATCAAAGTTTGTTTTTTCATACATCATTCTTCCTTTTCTATATTGTTCATTTCTTTTGATATATTTTTCTTCATTAAGTTCCAGTTCAATCAATATGTGGTCACTTTTACCTATTGGTGTTTTATATTCAATCTTGTCCACTATTCTAGGTTCAGATGTAATTATTAAGTCTAGCCTCGATGGTTCTTCTTCATTTCTATACCTAGTGTTCTCTTGTATCCATTGTGTCATTGAATGGTCAGTAATCATCTCAAGTAGAGCATTTCCCCATGAGTCATCACCACTCTTTACTGTCATTTCTTCCCAGCAGATTTCTTTGCAATTAAAGTCGCCCATCATAACTATTCTTCCTCCGTCTTCCATTATTTTAGTTAATGCTATCTTTGTGTCCTCTAACATACTTTTATGTTCACTCTCCTCCCATGAGGCTGTTTTCGGAGGCACATAATTGATCACAAATTTTCTGCTCTTCTTATCTCGGTCTTCCACTTCTATCATAATCATCTCTACTGTATTCTTTCCATATATGACACCTTTCACGTTTATATCCTTCTTAGTCAGAAACATAACTCCACCCCCTTGTTTTTTCTCTCTGTTTCTAATCCAACAATTGTATGCATCATGTCCTACACTGTTGGGTGGTAGTGGGCCTTTTAATTTTGTTTCTACAATTCCCATTATGTCCGGTTCTTTTTCTTTCAAATAATCATTCAGTTCATTCAATCCTGTTATCAATCCATCTATATTTGTGTAAGACGCTCTTAGTTTTCTGCCACTTCCATTGTGTTCTCTGTTTCCCTTATGTTTTTCTTTTGTATGTCGAACTGCTTTATTTTCATGTTCACTACTCTCCAATAGAATCTCTCTTTCTCTGACTCCGTTCTTTCCTCGTTTTTTGCCTTAGCTTCAATTCTTTTCTGCTTTTCTGCCTCTCTTTCCTCCTTATTCATTTCTCTTTTTATCCATACCTTTTTATATTGATCATTTGTTGCTAGTTTCCCTGTTTTGGATAGAATTTTCTCTGCCGTTGTTTGTGACCTGAATTTAATCTTAATTGGTCTGGTCTTATCTGTACTATATTTTCCGAGTCTGAATTTTTCCTCAATTTCCTTTATAATTTCTGGTTCATCTTCCTGGACTAATTTTAATAAACTGCTTACTCTTTCATTTTCCTCCTTGATTCTTGCGGTTCTATCTGGGTTATGTTTCTCTTCCATTCCTAATATAATTATACATTTCTTTTTGTCAGCTAATTCTCTTACTATATTCTCCTTCTGTCTCATCACTTTAATAACTGAGTCTTCATTATGTTCTTTCAATTGCTGTTTGACTATGTCAGTGAATGAAACCTTATTCCCTTCTTGGGTTGTTCTCCAATTTTTAGCTTCTTTAGCTATTTTCTCTCTGTTTTCATTACTATTCTTCTTCAATTTCTCATTCTCCTCCTTTACATTTCCTAACTGTCTTTTTAGGTCCTCTATTTCTTCAGTTAAGTTTCTGTTAGCCTTCTCTTGTTGTTCCAACCTTTCAATTCTCTGGAAAATGGAGTCAACATTACCTAACTTACGTTCCAAGTCCTCGATCACCTTATCAACTCTCTCCTCTAGTCTTATCAGTCGGGGGGAGGGGGGGTTGTGTCCCCCCCACCCTCTTTAAATCCCTGGAACATATTCTCGTCACTTTCTACTGTATTGCTCCTCTCTATACTTCTAATCTTTACATTTTTATTAGACATTTCATCCTCACTCAGTCTATTGTTTACCTTTCGCTTGTCTGGCTGGGCCAAGTCTACTCCCTCCTCATTTCCTTCCATTTCCCTCAGTAATCCCTCCCCTTTTCCTCTTTCCCTACTTTCCCACTACTCCACGAGCAATTTCCCCCCCACCCTGTAAAAACACTAGGCACTTCTCTTTGCGTTGGGATCCACAGACTTCAGTTTTCTTCAGAACGTCATCCAAGCCGTCCATTCGCTGAAGTGTGTGTGTGTGTGTGTGTGTGTGTGTGTGTGTGTGTGTGTGTGTGTGTGTGTGTGTTCACATAGTTGTATCGTTTAGAAAAGGGGTTCCCAAAATTGTCGATATCGACCCCCAGGGGTCGATGAAACCATCTATGGGGTTGAAAGGGGGTCAGTAGATTGCTATGGGGTCGAAAGGCAGTCTTCAAAATTAAATGCTTAGGGTGAAATGATCCTGTTCCCTTTCTGCACTGAAAGAGTGAGAATAATCAACCAACCAATATCTAAACTTGAAGAAAAACCATGTCAGTTCACTCTGAGTCGAAAATCCTCCCCATTCTGTGCATGTAGGGAGAATCTCACATACACACAACCACATCGTGAATGAACATCAAGATGACGAGCTTATGTAATATTATTGGCTTGAATATTACTTATAGTAATATAATAAAGAATATATAACATAAATATTTATTTTGAAACACTTATGTTTATGTATATGTGAAAGTATCTGTATCATTATTGGAACGCCGTCGCCTTGAATGTTGTCATTTAGATTTTAGACCTTTTATAACGAATCAAAATGATGATGATAACACTATTGATAATTAGAACTATAACAATAACAATAATGAAAATAATAATAATAATAAAAATAATAATAAGGATAATAACAACTATAATAATATTATCAGCATTAATAACAATAACAACACCAATAATAATAGTATTAATAAACTGACATAATTCGTGAATTAATAGTTTGGGGGTCCATAGAAAATCTTAAACTTTACTAGGGGTTCGATGAGCTGAAAAGTTTGGGAACCCATGCTTTAGGGTTGATTCACACTATCGGTCCAGTCGCGCTCCGCTCTCATTCCGCTCCGGTTCTGAGGTATTCAGGGTTGATTCACACTATCGGTCCGGTCGCGCTCCACTCTCGGTTCTGAGGTATTCACACTATCGGTCCCCTCTCGTTCCCGTCATCCCCCCTCCCTCGACACCAGTAGAATTCTTACCATCAGTTACGAAGGATGTGTGACTTTTCTGACGACGAGTTGGCAATAATCGCTATTGCACTTGATGAAGAAGAAGAAGGAAAACAAAATAGAAAAAGAAAGAAATTGTGGGTTCATCCTATGTTGCAAGATAGGAAGACTGAAGGAGAATTTCATACTCTGTATCCTCGTCTTATTGATGATGAGAGTAAATTCCACAGCTATTTCAGAATGAAAAAAGGAACATTTAAGAAAATACTATCCAAAATTGAGGATGACCTGAAATGTACAAGAAGATGCTGCACTTCCTGACACTGATGTGCTTGCACCATACGTTATAGTGGGAGATGAGGCTTTCCCGCTGAAGAGAAATTTGATGAGGCCCTACCCAGGTTCACAGACTGAACATAAGGTAGAGAAGAGGATTTTTAATTATAGATTATCTAGAGCCAGGAGGATAGTTGAGTGCACATTTGGTATTCTAGTGCAAACCTTCAGAATATATTTAAGGAAACTTAAAGCTATGCCTTCTAACGCTAATGCAATCATTACAACAACATGCATACTTCACAATCTGATACACCCAAATGCTGTTGCATTACCAGATACTGTTGTCATGCCTCCATCAAACACAGTACGTCCAATGAGAGGAAGAGGAGGAAATGCTACAAAGGAGGCTTTTGGCGTGAGAGAAACACTGAAAGATTATTTCAGCTCCCCAGCTGGTTCAATGCCTTGGCAAAATGAGAAAATATAAGTAGACAAACAAACTTGTGTAGGAATATTTGTTGAGTGAGCTAAGGAGATGCATTTCCGCAGTGGATAATAGGTTGTTATTATACATATGGAATGTCTTTCTTCGGTTAATAATGTGTATTTTTTTTTTCTCTCAGTACCTTGGCAATATGATAAGTATGCAAACATTATTGTATAGGAAAATTGTTTAGTGAGGATAGGAAATGCATTTCCACAGTGGACATTGGGCTATTGTATGGAATTTCTTACCTTCACAACCCAGCTGCCTGCTTATTTCAACACAGCTTCTTCTTTTCGCCACGTTATCACTGTAGTGCAGCGAAGTCAGGTCATACAGCTCTGGTTTACCTTTTGACTAATTCTATTAGCATTTCATCTGAATCCACAAAATTAAAGTAAGTTTTGTAGGTTATATTTTATTCAGTTGGTGCTTATGTATATCCTCGCTGTACGCATTGTCATTGTATCAGTGATAAATAAAAAGAAAACGTATTTTTATCATTTTTCTAACTTTCTCATGATCCCATTGTGGTGTTTCCTTTGGATTATCCATGGTTTGGTAGGACAGAGGGTAACACTACTTGCTTATATGAAGGCTGAATCTCGACTGGAGTGGAGCAGGAGGAGCAGGACCGTGGCAACTGAGTTCACACTGGCGCTCACAGTCCGGTCACGCTCCGCTCTCGCTCCAGTAAAAATATCTTTTGACGGAACCGTGACCGGAGCGAAACCGGAGCGAGAGCGCCATTGTGAATGCTTCCATTGAAATTAATGAGACAATATTGGACCGGACCGTGAGCGGAGCGCGACCGGACCGATAGTGTGAATCAAGCCTAAGGGTTGATTCACACTATCGGTCCGGTCGCGCTCCGCTCTCATTCCGCTCCTGTTCTGAGGTATTCAGGGTTGATTCACACTATCGGTCCGGTCGCGCTCCACTCTCGGTTCTGAGGTATTCACACTATCGGTCCCCTCTCGTTCCCGTCGTCCCCCCTCCCTCGACACCAGTAGAAGTCTTACCATCAGTTACGAAGGATGTGTGACTTTTCTGACGACGAGTTGGCAATAATCGCTATTGCACTTGATGAAGAAGAAGAAGGAAAACAAAATAGAAAAAGAAAGAAATTGTGGGTTCATCCTATGTTGCAAGATAGGAAGACTGAAGGAGAATTTCATACTCTGTATCCTCGTCTTATTGATGATGAGAGTAAATTCCACAGCTATTTCAGAATGAACAAAGGAACATTTCAGAAAATACTATCCAAAAATGAGGATGACCTGAAATGTACAAGAAGATGCTGCACTTCCTGACACTGATGTGCTTGCACCATACGTTATAGTGGGAGATGAGGCTTTCCCGCTGAAGAGAAATTTGATGAGGCCCTACCCAGGTTCACAGACTGAACATAAGGTAGAGAAGAGGATTTTTAATTATAGATTATCTAGAGCCAGGAGGATAGTTGAGTGCACATTTGGTATTCTAGTGCAAACCTTCAGAATATATTTAAGGAAACTTAAAGCTATGCCTTCTAACGCTAATGCAATCATTACAACAACATGCATACTTCACAATCTGATACACCCAAATGCTGTTGCATTACCAGATACTGTTGTCATGCCTCCATCAAACACAGTACGTCCAATGAGAGGAAGAGGAGGAAATGCTACAAAGGAGGCTTTTGGCGTGAGAGAAACACTGAAAGATTATTTCAGCTCCCCAGCTGGTTCAATGCCTTGGCAAAATGAGAAAATATAAGTAGACAAACAAACTTGTGTAGGAATATTTGTTGAGTGAGCTAAGGAGATGCATTTCCGCAGTGGATAATAGGCTGTTATTATACATATGGAATGTCTTTCTTCGGTTAATAATGTGTATTTTTTACTCTCAGTACCTTGGCAATATGATAAGTATGCAAACATTATTGTATAGGAAAATTGTTTAGTGAGGATAGGAAATGCATTTCCACAATGGACATTAGGCTATTGTATGGAATTTCTTACCTTCACAACCCAGCTGCCTGCTTATTTCAACACAGCTTCTTCTTTTCGCCACGTTATCACTGTAGTGCAGCGAAGTCAGGTCGTACAGCTCTGGTTTACCTTTTGACTAATTCTATTAGCATTTCATCTGAATCCACAAAATTAAAGTAAGTTTTGTAGGTTATATTTTATTCAGTTGGTGCTTATGTATATCCTCGCTGTACGCATTGTCATTGTATCAGTGATAAATAAAAAGAAAACGTATTTTTATCATTTTTCTAACTTTCTCATGATCCCATTGTGGTGTTTCCTTTGGATTATCCATGGTTTGGTAGGACAGAGGGTAACACTACTTGCTTATATGAAGGCTGAATCTCGACTGGAGTGGAGCAGGACCGTGGCAACTGAGTTCACACTGGCGCTCACGATCCAGTCACGCTCCGCTCTCGCTCCAGTAAAAATATATTTTGACGGAACCGTGACCGGAGCGATACCGGAGCGAGAGCGCCAGTGTGAATGCTTCCATTGAAATTAATGAGACAATATTGGACCAGACCGAGAGCGGAGCGGGAGCGGAGCGCGACCGGACCGATAGTGTGAATCAAGCCTTACAGCCATCACTCCTCTGTTTAACTCATTGCCAACTTACATAATCTTTTCTTTTCTTTTTTAACATACAGGTAACCATTGTGACACAATTTGATTCCACCCCTATTTGTCTTTATGACCTCCATGGTAACATGAACATGTAGGCCTATACTTCTCAGAGTCTTGGAATAAACTGAAATGGTAGCTACTGACCTTTCTTTTATATGATTCTGGATGAAGAAGTTTGAATAATATGCAGGTAAACTAGTTTGCAAAAGTTTAATTACATTTAAAAAGTGTAAGTTTGCTAATTGCTATAAATCATAAAAATATCTCATCTATAAAGTTCAAATAGATATGTAAAGCTTTTCAACTCTCTAAAAACTGTAATACTCAAGAAGTTTTTTATGTAAACTGTGCTATAAAAACCTACAATTCAAATATACATATAATTCTAAAATTATTCAAAACATTTATCCATTCATATAATAATCTCACCTAAAAGTTCAAACAATGAAAAAACATTTGTTTGAACAAATTTTATAAAAACCATCAAAACGCAATCAGGGGCCGCTCAAACTTGAAAGAAATTAAGAAAAACATTTCTTTAATAAAATAAAATCAATTAGGAATCCTTCAAATGAAATAACATTACCCAAAAATAAACTGTTATCATTATCTTTAATCAAAAATTTTCTGTTACCAATGCCAATTAATGCACACTATCTCACATAAAACCCTCAAAGAATTGTAATATTTTTTTCAAAACTATTCAGTCAAAACTACTCGTATTCTATTCTAAGATACCTTGATTTTCAAAGAAAACGATCCAGTAATTAAAGGAAACAAAATTAAAATCAGAATAAAAAAAATCTTGATAAAGATAAAACATAATCCCACAAAAATCATATAGATTTAGATAAGAATGCCATCAGGGTGTGTGAGATTTTTAGGGTGTGAGCATTTGTCAATTTTTAATTAATGCTGTGAGCATTTGCCCGTACCCCATAGACCTCCTAACCTCAGCATTGAGCATGTAGTGATGTGATGCATCCTACGACCCGTCACACACTAATCAAAGAAATCTTCCAAGTTCCTGTAGTTGACAAGCGTAGTTCGCAAGGGTGTCCCTGCCAGCCAGCGGTCAGCCAATCAGGAACTTGGAAAGCTCCTCACGTTCACGCCAGCCTCCTTTAAAAGGTCGACGTTTCGCCGAGATGGGCAGAACAGTACCGACCAGACCGACCAGCGCACAAACTACATCTCGTCCAGTCTTCTAGCTGTCCCATCGAGCCTCGCCGTCATCATCTGCTACCGCCTCGCTGACGTTAGGCTTCACGTCCAGCTACAACCATAAGCTCCACTAAGCTGTGGCCTTAGTCCGAGCTTCACCTATATTTCTCATGTGACACTTCTAGTGTCGCACCTTGTGGCTAATTACCAAAAGAAAGAGATTAGATATTTTGTGTTGATTTTCATTTGTCCTGCCGTTGTTTCGAACTAAAACTACTACAAAGTGGTGACCCCGGTGAAGAACAACCAGGATTATGGAAAACACACAAGTGAAACTTCCCAGTTTCTCCCGTGACTTGGAGAGCTGGCTAGTTCACACAGAGGCCTATTTAGCCACTCAAGGTATCGTGCCGGACCTCCAAGCCTTCGGCGCGTACATCGCTGCTCTACCAACGGACGTCATCGCCCTTGTCCGTAACGTCGTCTCCTCTCCTCCGCAAGAAGGCAAGTGTTCCGCCCTCAAGACTGCCTTACGAAAGCTTTACACCAAGCCCGACGACCAGCTCTACCGAGATATCCAGCATAGTGAACTCGGCGACATCACCCCGTCACAATTATACACCCGTATGGCCGCCCTCAACACCCGGTGTCTTTGCCCAAGGAACTCCTCCGCTCCATTCACCTCTCCAAGATGCCGGACGCCCTCCACTTACACCTGGAAGCTCTAGCCGGCGATAAGGACGACGAACAATACTGCGAAATAGCAGATAGATTGTTCCAACGTCATATCTCGGTACAAGTCCGGTCAGCCAGCAGCTTCCACCCCAGTGACAAACCAGTGCATAGTGTTCAGTGCAGTGACGACCCAGGTATTAGTGACAATAGTGCTGTGAGTGAAAACATTTCCGTGTCATATAGTGCCAGTGACCAAAGTGTGCAGCAGCTACGACAGGAAGTGGCCGACATGAAGACTTTGCTCAACCAGCTTTTAGCCGAGAAGGGAAGTCATCAACCACCACGTAGCCCCGCTCCACGACAGGATACTACCTCCTGCTGGTACCATACCCGCTTCGGAGCCAAGGCGCTC
The DNA here is from genome assembly GCF_046742065.1 of Oratosquilla oratoria. NCBI lineage: Eukaryota > Metazoa > Arthropoda > Malacostraca > Stomatopoda > Squillidae > Oratosquilla > Oratosquilla oratoria. The sequence continues at coordinate 25,305,872 of NC_134796.1, forward strand.
AGATGCACACAACCATGCAGCTGGTCGCAGGGAAACTCCAAACGCGGGGGTCGGTAACCACCCCTACCCCCGCTAACCATACCCACACCCATTCTGGCCTATCCTTCCTGGTAGACACAGGTTCAGCCGTCAGCATCATACCACCGACGGAAGAAACCAACCACGGTACACGTTGGCCATACTACGACCTGCTTGCAGCCAACGGTACGCCCATCGCAACGTACGGCAGCCACCACAGCGTCCTGGAACTCCACGATGTCAAGTTCCCTTGTACATTCGTCATAGCAGCGGTACAGCAACCCATACTTGGCTACGACTTCCTCCAGCACTACAATATGGTAGTTAGCGCCAAGGATAACTACTTGTACCACGGCACAACAAGCATACCAGGAACCACCACTAACGCAACTTCCCACCAGATATCGTCACTCCAGCCCGATGGCGATTATGCACGCATCCTGCAGGAGTTTCCCCAGCTAACATCGCCAGACAAGACCAACACCACCACCACCCCTCATATCATGCACCACATCCAGACATCTGGACCGCCAGTATACAGCAAGCCTCGACGACTTTCCCCAGAAAAGTTGGCCGCTGCCGAACAGGAGTTACAAGAACTCCTAGACCAGGACATCATCCAACCATCGGAGAGTGCTTAGGCATCTCACCACTCCACATGGTTCCCAAGCCACCCCCACCGCCCAACCAATGGCGGGTTTGTGGTGACTACCGTCAACTTAACCGCATCACGAAGCCCGACCGCTACCCCATCCCTCACGCTCAGGACTTCCACTTCAAGCTTCACGGGAAATAGGTCTTCTCTAAGATCGTCCTGGTCAGGGCGTTTCATCAAATCCCTGTAGCGCCGGAAGACGTCCAGAACACAGCCATAGCCACTCCGTTCGGCCTCTTCGAATGGAAGATGATGGCCTTTGGCCTCCGGAATGCCGCCCAGACGTTCCAGAGGTTCATAGACCATGCCCTCAGAGACTTCGACTTCATCACCGTTTACATCGACGACATCCTCGTAGCCTCCGATACTCACGACCAGCACCGCCAACATTGCCTCCTCTTCCGCCGCCTCCAAGATTATGGCCTCCGGGTACACCCGTCCAAGTGTCTCCTCGGAGTTTCATCTCTCGACTTCCTCGGACACCGTCTCTCAACGGCAGGCCTGTATCCTCTCCCTAAAAAAATCGACACCATAAAAGACTTCCCACAGCCAACATCCATCAAAATGCTCCGACGATTCCTAGGAATCGTCAATTATTACCATAGGTTCGTCCCCGACGCAGCTGCAAAACTCGCTCCCTTGAACGACCTCACCAAGAACCATTCCAAGCGGTCGGTCAAACCTGTGAAGTGGTCTTCCGAATCGACCCAAGCATTCGGGCAAGTCAAGGCGGCAATCGCTGAGGCCGCCCGCTTGTCCTACCCGGTAGCTCACGCCCCCACATTCCTTACCACCGATGCCTCCTCCTCAGCAATTGGAGGCCGTCCTCCAACAGAAGATCAACGGCCAGCTCCAGCCTATCGCCTTTTTCTCCAAACGTCTAGACCCTCCTCAAATTCGCTACAGCGCCTTTGCCAGGGAACTGCTAGCCATAGTCTCGGCCGTCAAGCACTTCCTTTACTTCCTTGAAGGCCGGCCTTTCGTCATTCTTACAGACCACAAGCCACTCGCCCATGCCCTAGACAGGGTCTCCGACCATCACTCCCCAAGAGTCTCCCGGCAGCTGTCATTCCTCTCCCAATTTGATACTCGAATTGAGTATATCAAGGGAGAGGATAACCAGGTGGCCGACGCCTTGTCTAGAATCACCTCTAGCATCCTCCCTGACCACAACATAGACTACTCACGCATCGCCGCATCTCAGAATAACGACAGTGAACTCCACCTCCTACATATGCACGACACCTCATCCTTACAGCTAAGACAGCTTCCTAACAACCCCGTACCATTGTGGTGTGACGTCTCCACAGGCAAACCCCGCCCGTACATCCCCGCCTGCCACCGTAAGGACGTCTTCTCCTCCTTCCATGACCACAGTCATCCGGGCACCCGCGCGACACAACGACTCATCACGGATCGAGTCGTCTGGCCAGGCATCAACAAGGATGTCAGACAATGGACCCGGACCTGCCTTCCCTGCCAGACGGCCAAGGTTACGCGCCACGTCCACGCACCACTCCAGCGTTTTCCTACACCCACGGCATGTTTCCAGTCAGTCCATGTGGACATTGTGGGCCCCCTTCCGCCTTCTCGTGGCATGCGTTACCTCCTTACGTGTATCGACAGGTACACCAGGTGGCCAGAAGCGATCCCCCTTCCGGATATATCCGCCGAGACGACCGCCCGTGCTTTCCTCTCCGGTTGGGTATCCAGATTCGGCGCACCTCACATCATTGTCACCGATAGGAGCCCTCAGTTCGAATCTGACCTATGGTCCAGCCTCCTCAAGTTCCTTGGCACCAAACGCAACCGGACTACCGCTTACCACCCCCAAGCCAATGGACTCGTGGAACGGTTCCACCGCCAACTGAAGGAGTCGCTTAAGGCACAACCTACATGCGACTGGGTCGACACCCTTCCCCTGGTGCTTCTCACGATCCGCGTCACACCAAAGGTCGACAACGACATTTCCCCATCTCAGCTACTTTACGCTGAGAGCCTTCGCCTCCCTGGGGAAATTGCCACGCCTGCCGTCGGCGATCCTGACCGTCACACCCTCCTCCAACTTATCAAGGAGACATTCGCCAACACCCGTCCAACCCCCCCTCGCCCACCACAACCTCAACCGGAGCACCTTCCCCCGGCCCTGTCTACAAGTGACTACGTCTTCCTCAGGCAAGACTCCAAACGAACTCCTCTTCAACGCCCATACGATGGCCCCTACCGAGTCCTCACCAGATCAACAGAACACTTCGTGATCAACCGAGATGCCAAACCGGATCGTGTCTCCATCGACAGGCTCAAGCCGGCCCACCTCCCCACCACTCCCCCTACCAAAACTCCAGGGCCACTACAATACCTCTTACAACATGGTCCTAACCCCATCCTCACCACCGAACCAAGTCATTCCCCACCCCCCGAAAAACTCTCCCCTCCTGCCCCTAACTCCCCACCAACACAGCACCTGCAGCAGCGCCCCCAAACTCACACAGATCACGCGTACGCGACGGCGAACCCTTATCCTTCTATCCCACAACCACACCCTTCTACAACTGTTCCCGGCAACCCCTAAGATCCTCCCCACCCCACGCCCCCGCTCTACCATGCAACGCAACAATTCTCACCCAACCTTATGTCTCCACAGCTCCATACTCAACCGACCTCCCATCGCCAAGCCTCCGACCTCGACAACACCACCCTGCACTCGAGCCCCCCTCCATCAAGACCCTCCTCACCAGACATGCCCCCTGACGGCATGACCACTCGTTCGGGGCGATTGATCCGAAGGCCAGACAGGTTCAAATACGTCGCGCGCGTCGCTTCCTATCCTCCTCGACGCCCGCTTTTGAAGAGCGGGGGGAGTGGTGTAGTGACGTGATGCATCCTACGACCCGTCACACACTGATCAAAGAAATCTTCCAAGTTCCTGTAGTTGGCAAGCGTAGTTCGCAAGGGTGTTCCTGCCAGCCAGCGGTCAGCCAATCAGGAACTTGGAAAGCTCCTCGCGTTCACGCCAGCCTCCTTTAAAAGGTCGACGTTTCGCCGAGATGGGCAGAATAGTACCGACCAGACCGACCAGCGCACAAACTACATCTCGTCCAGTCTTCTAGCTGTCCCATCGAGCCTCGCCGTCATCATCTGCTACCGCCTCGCTGACGTTAGGCTTCACGTCCAGCTACAACCATAAGCTCCACTAAGCTGTGGCCTTAGTCCGAGCTTCACCTATATTTCTCATGTGACACTTCTAGTGTCGTACCTTGTGGCTAATTACCAAAAGAAAGAGATTAGATATTTTGTGTTGATTTTCATTTGTCCTGCCGTTGTTCCGAACTAAAACTACTACAAGCACACTGACCCAACCTGAAATTCGCAGGGCGTCCCAGTACAAAAACGTTGTGACCATGGAAGATTTTAATTATAGAAACATTGACTGGGAAATTTTAGTAGATCAGGAAGCGATTATTTCTTAGGTGTGGTGCAGGATAACTTCCTAAAACAAATAATTACAGATCCTACGAAGGAAGAGAATACTCTGGACTTACTCTTAACTAATAATGAGCACCTAACGAGTAACGTAAAAGTGGGAAATAGTCTAGGCTCTAGCGATCATCAAGGAATAAGATATATTATTTGGGTAGAATTAAAAAGTACGAATAATGTTCAGGTGCCAGACTTCAGGAGAGCCAATTTTGACAAGAGAAACTATACGAGACATTTGATCACTTATGGGACCGACCCAGGGGGCTGTGACGGGATCAGGTATACGGCCACTCTGGACGTCAATAGCACGGTCAGTAGTCGGGTCACGGAGGGTATGCGTACCTTGGCCAACATCTTTTGTGGGCACGGGGTCAACAGCCAAGTCAGCGACTTGGACGAAATGTATAGTAACCCTACGGATTCATTTCTAAATGCAAAAAATATATTTATATTCCCCTCAAGTCAATACGAAAGAATAGTAATACTCCCAAATGAATGACGAACAGGTTGAAACTTGAGATCAGAATGAAAAGAGGACCTTACATAAGAATAAAAAAAAAAAAAAAAAAAAAAAAAAAAAAACGAGTAGACACACCTTGGATATAAATATAATGATATGGCAAAACTGATTAAAAAGAATACGCGCACAGCAAAACGTAACTATGAAATCAAGGTTGCCAGACAAGCAAGATCAAACCCAAAAGGCTTCTTTCACCTTTACAGAACAAAAAATAGGGAAAGGATAGGCCCAATTCAACTACACAACTCCGAAAATAGCGGGTACGGACTGTTGCTCACCGGACAGTTGCTCACTAGACAAGTGACAAATAGGATATTTGCTCACCAAAGGATTATTTTTTACTTTTCTTGAACTTAATAACAAACAATATACAGGATTTTTTTTTAGTTATATTGAAGTTTATTACAGAAATATACAAACTTTCATGTTTTATTTTTTAATTCATTATAAAATTCAATTCAAATTTCTTCCATCAATATATAGTGATTACAGTTTTATAATTGGTGCAGTACGCCCACGCCCTGGCCTCTTCACTGACGCTGGCGAGCGGGTTTACGCTTTTGACATTTACACACAATTCCCAAGTCACGTAATTCTCTGCTTTCAGAGTTGTGTTTGGAAAGAGAAAGATAAAATAACACCCGCCCGCCTGCCCACCCCCCTACCCACGCACCGCCATTGAATCCACTCTCCTGACTACGCCTCGGACATTGCTCGCTCATCGCTCAAGCCCAACCTGGGGCCAAACAGGAACGCTCATGCTCAACCTGGGGCTAATCAGGAACGCGCTCTCTACACGCGGGAAGTGAACTCTATTCACTTCCCGTAAGATACATACACACACCTCTCACGAACATAGCCACGCCCCACGCACAAACATCTACATATACTTTTTCTTCGACAAGAATTCGCTTCCTTTCTAACTTTCTCTTATACTACATCTTCTCATTTCAGTTTACCTCCCACTAAAGATTTTTCCATTTTTCCACCTTTCTCTACTACTACGCCTCCTACCATTTTCTCAACTATTGGCGATTCTAATCCCAGGTGTCGACGCCGCCGTCTAAGTTCCCTGCCCATTTCTCCTGAGCCACGGCCACCAACCGCCCCTAATCGCTCGCTTAATCGCCCGGTGGTAAAAGCTCTCTTTTATACACAACTATCTTTTCATCTATTTACAGACATTCTTCCCCTCCCACAAAAACCGATCCCGCGCAAGCGGGTGGTCTTACCTAGCAAGTCGCAAGTTCACTCCAGTACACGACCTCTTCAAGCAGGTCTCCTCTCCAAGCAGTACTCCTCTTCAAACAGCTCTCCTCTCCAAGCAGTACTCCTCTTCAAGCAACTCACCTCTCCAAGCAGTACTCCTCTTCAAGCAGCTCTCCCCTCCAAGCAGTACTCCCCTTCAAGCGGCTCTCCTCTCCAAGCAACAGTCCTCTCCAAGCTTCAAGTTCCCTTTAGCTCTTAGGTTTTTCCCTTTACGAGTTTAGAGTAGTATCATTGTGAGTTTCATTTTCATGAAGATGGAGTCTTTGTGAGTGAGGACAGAGACAATGCGGAGGTGCTGAACAAGCAATATTCTAGTGTATTTACCAAAGAAAATATGACGGCTTTTCCAATTTTTGCTAACAAAGAATTGCAATCAGAACTTAGTATATCTATCACCAAGGAGAGAGTGTTAAGGGTTCTTGAAAAGTTAAGAACTGACAAATCACCAGGACCTGACCAGATTCACCCACGCATACTAATGGAAATGGCAGACATCCTGGCCACACCACTCTCAATTCTGTTCGGAGCCAGCCTGGAAAGAGGAGAAGTGCCGAAGCAGTGGAAGTCTGCCACAGTTACTCCAATCATGCTAATTACAGACCAGTATCACTTACCTCAGTAATTTGTAAAGTTCTATAGCGCATCATTGCAGAAGACATCGTGAACCATCTTAGAGCGAACAATCTTCTCTGCAATCAACAACATGGATTTACACCCGGAAAATCAACCACTAGCAATTTGTTGGAGGCCATGGAAACCTGGACTGAAGCATTAAGTCACAATCTTCCAGTAGGTGTTATATTTATGGGTTACGCCAAGGCATTTGACATGGTTCCGCATTAACGCTTGCTAGCTCAACTGGCCACCCTTGGCATTAGAGGATGTACACTGAATTGGATTAGGGGTTTTCTAACAGGAAGAGAGCAGCGTGTGAATGTCAATGGCTCGCTGTCAGATTGATGCAAAGTCACCAGTGGTGTTCCTCAGGGCTCTGTGTTGGGACCCCTGCTATTTACCATGTTTGTGTCAGATGTGTCAGACCTCTTAGACAATTACATCTCTATGTTCGCTGATGACACCAAAATATTCCAGATAATAGCACACGAAGATTTCCAGCACTCATTGCAGGGTGACTTGGACAAGCTCCAAACTTGGGCTCGCAAGATGTAAATGCTCTTCCACCCAGAGAAATGCAAAGTTATGCACTTGGGCCCTAACAACCCTCAGAGGAACTACGAGATGTCAACGAACAATGACCCACCGCACTCGCTACTCGTGGCAACAGAGGAAAGGGACTTGGGTGTCATTATAGACAACAAGCTGAAGTTCTCGCAACACATTCAGGCACAGGTCAATAAAGCGAACAAAATCCTGGGAGCCCTCAAGCATAACTTTTTGGCATTGGACAAGACAGCTGTGGCAAGTCCTTCCTTACTTAATTATTGTATATATTTATTGTATATGTATCTCATTTATTGTATAAGTAACACTTCTTTATTATACATGAGTACTTAATATCAACATATATATATTGTAAATGTTTTGTATAAGTAAGCCTATGTAGTCATTACATTATATAAGTGCCCTATACACAATTATATAGCCAATTATATATACGTCATTAGGCGTACGCTACAGGCGTATGCGTCTATGCCAATTGTACACGTTATAGCCAGGGCCGTTTCTAGCTTTGTGGGGGCCCTAGGCAAAAGTTAGAGAGATAGACAGGTTGGTATTTCATTTATACCTGTAAAGTTTGCCAAACAGTAATTAAACGACTTTTATATCTTTTGATGGTGTTAAAGGATGCAAGTAACTATTACACCATCTTTATTTATTTAAACATTTATTTTAACTTAACATCAGTCTCTGAATACAAACCACACTTCAAAATATTGGTAACTTAACATCAAAGTCTCTGAATACAAACCACACTCCAAAATAGTAGTAACTTAACATCACAGTCTCTGAATACAAACCACCAACTGCATTGTATTGGGCTCAAAATCTCTGCTTTCTGGCTTTTTTACTAGCAAAATCATCAATGATGTCTTCATACAACACGTCTTTCCCCACTTCATGGTTGATGCTGATTATTGCAAGAACACTGAGTCGCTCCTGCCCCATAGATGATCTTAAATAGGTCTTGATGAGTTTCAGCTTCGAAAAGCTCCTCTCTGCTGAGGCCACAGTCACAGGCAGAGTACAGGCAATTCTCAGTGCAACCCACAGATTGGGATACAATTCCTCAAAATGTTTTTTGTGGATAAAGGTGAGGAGCTCAAGAGCAGTCATTTCGTCTGAGGGCAAACTTGGTAAGTGCTTAACTTCCATAGCCAGTTCCTTTCCATCAATGTCACTTTCATTTCCAGAGTTTAATGTCTTGCATAGTTTGTCACACTGGTTGTTCAATGACTGATCATCCAGTTTCTGGAAATTAAGCAGCATTCCAAATTGGTCTCTTACTTCACTCAGAGTTTTAAATCTATCAGTTAAGGATTGAATGGTAGTGTCAACAACAACATTAAAGAATGTCATTTCTAGCCTCTTCATTGCATCTGCAATGGGCTCATCTGCGGCCTCATAAGCAAAGTGTCTTTTTGTACTTCTTAATCTCTTTTCTTTGAGTACAGCCTCTACATTCATTTCCTCACACATATCTTTAGCAGAGACTTGAGCTGAAGTGAACCCAATTCTTCTGTAGTTAGTCAGAGATGTTTTCGCTTTAGTAAGGAGATCAACTGCCACATCAAGCTGCATTTTAGGAGACTGCAGGAGCTTACTGACATGGTTCACAATGTGTAGAATGTCATACCATATGACTGTGCAAATGATAAATCGGTATGACCCCACCTCTTCTGCCAGACTTTGGGCTTCAACCTTGGTCAGAGGATCAGACATTTCCCTGACCTTCAACAAAGCTTCCCTTACATTAGAGGCCTGATACCGCACAGCTTCTATGCTATTAATACGGCTCTCCCATCTTGTGTCACTCCAGGTCTTGAGTGCAACAGTGACATAATCTTTTAGGATTGCCCATCTTTGTGGTGAGGCTGAAAATAGGTTGTACAGTTTCTGAACAGTGCCGAAATAGCTAGTGGCATCTATTGAAGCTGTTGCTGCATCAGATATCATCAAGTTTAGGGAATGTGCTCCACATGGAACATAGAGTGCACGAGGGTTCTTCTCAAGAAGTCTGGCTTGAACTCCTTTGTTTCTCCCTTTCATGTTGGCACCATTATCATATGATTGTCCTCTGCAATCTTCAAGGAGAATATTCAGTTCCGTCAATTTCTTTATAATTAGAGATGACAAACCAAGACCTGTTGTTTCAGAAGCTACAAGGAACCCCATAAAATGTTCCTTAATTTCTGGTTTCTTATCCATTTTGACAGTCCTTATGACGACTGACATCTGTTCTTGATGGCTTACATCGGGAGTACAGTCCAAAATAATTGAATAATATTCGGACTGTTTAACTTCAGTCACCATTGTGTCCATTATTTTAGTACTGATTGAAGCAATAAGTTCATTTTGGATGATATTTCCAAGGTAGCTGGAATGACTGAACTGGCCACTCTCAACACGCTCAATGTGCTGCTTCATGACAGGATCAAATTTAGCAAGCAGCTCCACCTCTTTTAGAAAATTCCCATTATTCTGCTGGTGTAACGTGTTTGATGAACCTCTAAATGCAAGATTTCTCTCGGCTAAGGATTGGACAATGGCGATTAAGCGAGTCAGGACATCTCTCCAGCGCCTCTTTTCAGCCTCCAATAGTGTTCTTTCAGCTTGGTCTATTGTCTTTCCAGTTTGCAAACGGAGTTGTAAATCTTTCCAGGTTGCCATGTGCGCTATGTGTGCTGGACTGCTTTCATGACTTTTCAAAAGTGTGCCTATGTTTTTCCAGTCTGTCAGTCCTTCTGTCACTAACTTTTGTTCTTTGGTTGAAAATAATTTACAACAAAAGCAATAGAGAGCATTTTTTTTTTTTTTTTTTGAGTAGATAAGCCAAGTCCGCTTCATCTCTTCTCCATTAACCAATGTTCTACAAAAATAATGATAATGAAAACTTCTTCCGTCTTCTTTTTTGGGAAATGTGAAATCAGAACTAATCTGAAATGGCCCTCTACCTACTGCATCCGTTCTAAATGCATCAGACAGAATAGTTGGCCAGTTAGCAGGATCTAGTGGTTTAGAATAAATGGGAGGCTGCTCAGGAGTAGATGATGCCTTCTGTGGTTCTGGGGAATGTGGTGGTCTTGGTGGCAGTACAGCTTCCTGGACAGATCCTGATGAATGTGATGGCACTGGAGCATCCTGTTCAGGAAGTTCAGAATATTCCTCTGGCTTGCTGTCTGGAGCTCCAATATATTTTAGAATTGATCCTGCAAAATTACAAATTTCCTTAGATGATTAGGCGTTAGTCTAAAATAATACTCACCATTCAGAAAACATAATAAAACCAAACTTTAATATGTTTCTTTAAATTATTAAATAAACGATAATGAATTACCTTTTTCTTTTGACCATTTTTCTTCGTCAAATTTCTTTTTCTTTCGTTTCTCTGCTCCGCTGAGATAAATTCGTTTTGATGCCATTACGGGAATGATGATTGGCGAGTCTTAGAGTCTAATGTAGGCCTAGCACAGAAATCTATTAAGTGAAAACCTTATAAATACATGGAATCAATTTTACATACACGATATTCGAGTAGAACAAATATGATTAATTTTATCAGTGTAGGCCTAACACAGATATCTGTAAAGTGTAAACCTTTTAAATACCCCTTAATAAAAATAATTCTACATACACGAAATTCGGGTAGACCTGAAAGGTGAACAGATGGGTGATTGTTGAGCCTGTGGTTATCTTAATATTGTATACGAACTAGAGAAACGGACCACACGACAAACGGAATAGAATTAATTTATTTCTGTCACTTCCTTTTGAGCTCACCTCGGTCCTGCCATCTAGTGTTTTTTTTTTTTTTTTTTTCATTAGGTAGGTGAAGTGAGAAAATAAATAATCATAATTTGATAATAAAGAAATAAGCGAATAAATGAATAAGGGATTGGATAAAATATCGATACAAAATAAACAAAATTGAACATATGAACATTGAATATTGAAAAAGGTGGAAAAGGTAAACATTCCATAGAATACAAACATTTCCTATTGTGCATACAAATATAATAAAAGGAATTCCAACTTACAGTCACAGAACACACAAACTTACAAATTTACACTATTAGAAGCTAAGCATGATGCGACCAAAGAGTAAACAAGAACGCTGGTGATGCCAATTCCAGTGACAATTAAAGCCAAACAATTGGACAAAGAATAGTAAGCTAATGGCCAAAAAGAGTTTGTAATCAACAATTAATAACATCTGTAGCCATAAGTCCTAGCTTAGTGAACACATAAATGGATAAATAAAGCCAATTAATGCTTACCATATTATATCTTTAGATTAAATAAGATGTAGGTGATTTTTAACAAGATAGTATTTTTAGCAGACGATCAAAACATTTCAAACAATAACAAACACTGCAAGAGGCATATTGTTTATTTGCGTCGGCGGGCGGGAGAGGCACAGGCTCATATTTGACCTTCGGTAGCGTTACCTAGCCAATGGGCCGGCCGGGGGCCCCCTGGTAGGTTGGGGGCCCTAGGCAATCGCCTATACCGCCTATAGCTAGAAACGGCTCTGGTTATAGCATTGTTGTCGCCGCGGATATACTCGACTAAGGAAACGTATTCAGAAAGAACAGAGAGTTGTCGTTGTTGTCTGTCAGTTTTAGCAAGAGATTTAGAGTAAAATGCAGCTACGAGGGGCTTGTGGCCAAGAATTAGGGTAACTGTATGTCCATCAATGAGAGTCCTGAAATGCAAAACTGCGAGGTAAGCAGCTAATAACTCGCGGTCGTAGGTGGAATAGGTACGTTGTGTCAGAGAGTTTCTTCGAGTAAAAACCTAGGGGCGTTGGCTTGCCGTCTATAACTTGATAGAGAGCGACGCCAACGGCTAGGCTTGAACTGTCAGTCACGAGTTGGTAGTTTGTCGGTATTAGGAAAGGGTAAGCTAAGGTTGAACAGTCCAGTAAGGCTTGCTTCAAATTATTGAAGGAGTCCTTTGCTGCGTCAGTCCAAGTGAGACACTTTGAAGAAGGATATTGTTTAAGAAGCTCAGTAAGGGAATAGGCTACGGTTGCAAAATTAGGAATCATGGGCCGAATTTTTTTTTATCATACCCATGAAACGGCGCAAAGCCTGTGAAGGCTGAGGTAAAGGGAAATCGAAAATGGCCGTGGTACGTCTTTAGGTGGCTTAATCCCTTGTGAGCTAATCTCGTAACCGAGAAAGGTAAGGTTTGACTTGAAGAATTGACATTTGTCGAGAGAAAGTCGCATGTTATGCTGAGCCAAAATGGAAAGAACAGTTTGAACATCTGAAATGTGTTCTTCAAGGGTCTTACTAGCAATCAGTACATCATCAAGGTACGTAAACGTATTGTTTACGTTAGCTAAGAGAGTATCTATAAAGCGCTGAAACGTGGCTCCGGCATTTTTCAATCCAAAAGGCATGTACAAGAATTCAAATAAACCAAAGGGCGTGCATATCGCAGTCTTAGGAATGTCTTGTTCAGCTACAAGAATCTGCAGATATGCACTTTGTAAGTCTAACTTAGTGAATATAACCTTATTCTTAAGTGACATGGTGAGAGAGCGCAAGTGTGGTATGGGATATTTGTCATTTACAGTTACATTGTTTAGACCTCGGTAATCTCCGCAAGGTCTCCAGGAATGTGGTTCTTTCTTGGGAATCAAATGAAGTGGGGACGCCCAAGGTGAGTTGGAGCGTCGTATGATCCCTGCATTAAGCAAAAATTGAAATTCATCCTTTGCCGCTTTGAGCTTCTCACCTGTCAATGGCCTTACTTTAAAGGATATAGGGGAAGAATCACCTGTATCTATTCTATGACATATAGTACCTTGTAGTGTTGGAGGATCAGACAGTTGTCGGGGCGCGGTAAGTACGGGAAATTTTGAAAGAAGAGCAATGGCTCTTGAATCGATATCCCCATAATGTACCGCGTGTGAGGAGATAGGGAGAGGAGAAGCCTTAGGGGGAATGGTGCATGCAGTGGAGGGATCAGAGAGGAGGCGATTTCTACAATCAACTACTAGTGAGTTATGGGTTAAAAAGTCCGTACCAAGAATTGGGCGGATGACATCAGCAACGACGAAGGACCATGGGAAAGAACGACTGATACGTTGAATCCCACGTTCCACGTCGACTTCGCCGTACGTACGAATACGGGTACCGGAAGCAGTAGTAAGTTGTACTACCGTGGAACGGAGCAGTGGAGTCAAACTTGTGTCGTAGGGGATGAGCGAGACTTGAGAACCGGTATCTATAAGGAATTCATAGTTCTTGCAACCTATAGTGGCACTAATGACGAGAGGCAGTCCTGCGGTTGCAAGGGATACTTCTACAGACTGCCCATCGAGTTTCCCGCCGTGTTAATCAGCGGGCCTGGGGATGAAGGACGTGAGTTAGGGCGTGAGCTAGGCAACACGTTAGCACTAGTGGTAGACAATATGCACCACTTTTTGCAAGTTCAAGCACTGTTGCCGTGGAAGAGGTGGCAACGGCACACTCGTGACCTTTGGCCTTCATAGAAAGGAGTTAATCCGAGTGGAAAGGTAGTGGATGCTGAAACACGTGTAGTGGGGTTACCACTACGAAACACTGGCACACTATCACTCCGCGGAGCCCTTGGCACAGGCTTGTTCACCGATGACGCACTTATCCCTTTGTTTCCGTGGCCATGGGCCATGAGAGTATCGGCGACGCGGGCCAATTCATCAAGGGAACCGGCGTGTGTCACAAGTAGTGGTCGGATGTCACTTGGCACTGCACGTAAAAACTTCAGGCGGATGAAGTCGTCGTCGACACCGAGTTGCTTCCCTATGGTGCGAAGTTCTCGTAGGAAGGTCGTCGGTTTGTCGTACATTATATTGTTCTGGTGGACCAAGGCATCAAAGAGTTCCGGCGGAGACCTGGTAAGGACGTCGATTAGCGCCTTCTTCAAGCGGTCGTAGTCACCGGAAGTAACGACATCGTCGTCGAACTGGTTGAGCACTAGGATGGTTAAGTTCGCTAGTGCATGGTTGAACTTCGTTTGGGGGACGGTTATGTTGGCTAGTGCAAATTGCGCCTCTAGCAACGAAAACCATCTTGCCGGCGATGCTTCGTCGAATGGTGGAGATCGAACAGCGACGGCGGCCGAAGTCGTGGAATGCGTAGAGGAAGAAGTGCTTCCTGCTGCTGCTGCTGTCGTTGAAGTGGCTACAGTGGTTAGGCGGAGAAGGGGGATTCATGGTGTTGTCGGATGTTTCCCCAGTATACGTGTTCCGTGTCGTATACGTGTTGCGTGTAGATCAGGACTGTTAACAATGCCGCACACTCCGACTATTTCTAGCGCACTTTGAAGTTCGTAAATGCGTAGTTCCATGCGCGTGACGAGTCACAGTTTATGAATACGCATAGGCACTTAACCACGTAATGTGTATCAATATCTATATACACTAGGTCTAACCGTTTGAGCCGTTCTGCGCAGCTTCTGGCGTCATCTAGCTGCTTCCGTTTTCTCTTTGTGAAACACTGAAGAAAACTGTGAAACGCTAAGGAAGACTGGAACTATTATATTTCCCCCCCCCCGTTATCTCTCTCTCTAGCCCATTGCTATTATCAGTGTGTGTGTGTGTGTGTGTGTGTGTGTGTGTGTGTGTGTATTTTACGGGAAGGGGAAATATCGTCGTGTGTGCTTATATGTGTACACGTTCACATGTGTGTGTGTATGTTTGTGTGCGTGTGTGTGTATGTGTGTGTGTGTATTTATATACTTGTATTTTACGGGAAGGGGAGATATCGTCGTGTGTGCTTATATGTGTACACATTCACATGTGTGTGTGTGCGTGTGTGTGTATTTATATACTTGTATTTTACGGGAAGGGGAGATATCGTCGTGTGTGCTTATATGTGTACATGTTCACATATGTGCGTGCATGTGTGTGTGCGTGTGTGTGTATTTATATACTTGTATTTTACGGGAAGGGGAGATATCGTCGTGTGTGCTTATATGTGTACATGTTCACATGTGTGTGTGTGTGTGTGTGTGATTCATCTTGGTCTTTTGGATCACGTGTTGGACTCGTGGTCGACAGCTATTTCCCTCCCGGAAGAGAGTTCAGAGCTCGTATGTCCGATCTATGAACTTACACGCACACACATCCCCAACACCCCGCCCACGAGAGTTGGAGTAATGACTCGAAGCGCAGTGATACTGAAAAAAATTCAGCCTGTGGCAGGATTCGAACCAGGTACCACCGATAGTTTCATCGTTTGGATCCAAGTCTCCACCAACTGCGCCACCGAGTTACTCATACATGCGGTGTGTGTGTATTTATATATTTGTATTTTACGGAAAGGGGAGATATCGTCGTGTGCTTATATGTGTACACGTTCACATGTATGTGTGTGTGTGTGTTTATATACTTGTATTTTACGGGAAGGGGAGATATCGTCGTGTGTGCTTATATGTGTACATGTTCACATGTGCGTGTATGTATTTGCAGGGAAACGATGAAAATTGACATTTGGCTTAATTCCTCTTTGGTTTGATCCACAACCCTTAATGGCACAATAAGCCATATTGTCAAGATTTATATATACCGGTAAATATAGATCTTCATTGTCAGAATATAACTATTTGCGTGGAGCGGTGCGAGCGGAGGCAGCAACTTGTCCGCGCAACGAACCAGCTACAACTAACAACGATGGGACGCGCGAACCCCACTTTGAGCAGCCAGGTGACGCCACGGGCCCGCTGCGCCAACACCTTGGAAATTCGGTCGGAAGTGGTTAGACCTGGTATATATAGACCTTGATGTGTATGACCCTAAATCACTTAGGTACGGAGCACTGGGTATTAGGGTCACTTGGGCACTGTCACTCCGGGGTCACCACTGTGGTAAGTGCCAAACACGCAGTATTTTCTGGTAGGAGTTTATTGCGTAGGTCTACACACAAGTATGGCAGGAAGTAATCTGTTACCAGCGAATGCTAGGAGGCCTAGCCTGGGCATCAAGACGCGCTTGTGTCCTACTTCCTGATACATTGTTGCCAAACGGGAAAAAGATTAGGCAAAACAATACATACAAACATCTCTAGGAATATACATAAGAATATACAGAAACAAGAAAATAATTACATATAATGATGAATATGCATGCAAAATGGTTAAGGGTAACATATATTTAATACCTTAATGCTACGACGTGTACAATTGGCATAGACGCATACGCCTGTAGCGTACGCCTAATGACGTATATATACTTACTTAACTTAAGCATACTTAAGCATATTACGCAGACCAGTCGAGGAGACGACTCTTCGCTGCGCTCACAGGGTAAACTTAAACTATAGCTATAATAATAATATATAATAAATAAAATATATAATAAACTATAGCTATAATTGGTTATATAATTGTATATAGGGCACTTATATAATGTAATGATTACATAGGCTTTCTTATACAAAACATTTACAATAGATATATGTTGATATTAGGTACTCATGTATAATAAAGAAGTGTTACTTATACAATAAAGGAGATACATATACAATAAATATATACAATAAGTAAGGAAGGGCTTGCCACACACCATCAGCCTGGTCCAAGAAAAGGTGGTCTTCCAGCTCGAGTTTCGGAAGTCTGGAATAGATTATCGCAACACACTGTAAATGCTACCTCACCAGAAACCTTCAAGACAAGACTTGCCAAGGAGTGGGAGAACCGGTCAGACCTTTACCAATAGCTTTTCGTATTAACCAGTCCGCGATCCAAAAGGGTTGCCACACCAAAAGAAAAGTCATCAAGAAATTATAAAGGTCTTATTACCCGAATGGTATCAAATGACCTCTACTGAAGGTGAATACTGAAGGTGAATATTTCCCTGGTTTGTCCGAACCATATCACATGAGTAAACCGGATAAGTAATCAGACACGGGTTCTATTTGAACACCGGTATTTGCATTTACACTCGATTACACCGATAAATTACTTTAGAGCGTATGCCTTTCTTTATCTATGTAAGCAATAATGTAATTGATGTGACATGAATAACCTCAATAAATATTCGTAAATAATAAACAAAAGATAGGCTACACCTATTCGGATTCACTAGTTCAGAATGTCATTCCCTCCTCCTTTCCAAGATTGTCTATTTCAAAAGGTGCATTCTAAATAATATGCAAATATAACTGAAAATCCTTTTATTTTCCCAAATTAGCATATATACATTTACAATTTTACATGGATCATTAAATGCAAATTGAAAATATTGAAGGATATATAAAACTTGATTAA
The DNA here is from genome assembly GCF_046742065.1 of Oratosquilla oratoria. Classification (NCBI taxonomy): domain Eukaryota; kingdom Metazoa; phylum Arthropoda; class Malacostraca; order Stomatopoda; family Squillidae; genus Oratosquilla; species Oratosquilla oratoria. The sequence goes on from NC_134796.1 coordinate 25,323,253, forward strand.
AAGTAAAATATATATATTTTTTATTTATAATGAACTACCAGGCCAAACTGAGCCTAATGCAACTAAAAAAAATCCTTGCTACTTAATACGACTTATTTACGTAATTTACGTAACATATATTTCCCTTACTTCTGACATCTCTAGCACCTCCCAACAATATAGATTTCAGGAGCCAACAACAAAAGTCAAAAGGCATTAATTCAATGAAAAATGCAAAAGAAATCATAGCCGATAATATTCTTACGAGTGCGATATTATCGCACGGCGTAACATTTTTCTAATCCTAAGATTAACTTAGGTCATCAGCACAGGTATAATTCCAGCCCAGGTGACAGGCCAAAACCTATAATTGCTTTCCTCACCCCGTAAACTTACTGTGGTCACAATTCACCCCCAGAAGATCCAACCCCCAACCCCCTGGGGGTGAATTTCACCCCTTATGAGAACCCCTGCACTAGTTGTATGAATATTTAATTACTGTAGGATAATAAATTGAAAAATTAATTATTTATTTAAATATTAAATCATATTTATCTATGTTATATGTATTTCAGATAGTGAAGCTCTCGGTGTGTTCTTCAATATAGTTTTTTATTTGGGTCCTCTGGTATTTACACCAAGTGTTGCTGCAGACAGTCCTTGTGTTTATTTACATTACAAAGGTAGGGGCAGGGGAAACGGGGAAGTCAAAATGAATATTTTAAACTTCATTAAGTGTGTTTAAAATCTCTCAATAATACACCTTATAAACGAAGTGAAGGAATCTTTGAAATATACAATATGACTTAATATATTACCAAAGTAATCATTTGTTCATCGCTTTAAACTACTGTTACCTAGACAAGAAGAGTACACGTGTTACAAGAACTTGCCATTTTCAGATTTAATATGCAACTCAAGTGCATTATGATGTGTAATTTAAGGTGAAAGTCATTGAAGTGGTGTACTTGGTGCATAGGTTAATAGATTGCAATGTTAGCAATTGTATTACAGGGTAAATCTAAAAGTTAATTGTGTTGAAGTCCAAATTTTAGAATTCTCCCCAAAATTAATATTTAATGTTTATGTGACTTACAGTCTTACGTCATTTGGCTTGCATCACGATGGGTAAAACCAAGAAGCTAGGTAAATTAGGTACCCCTCTCTCAAGACCTGGACCACTAGCTGACCAGATCACCAGGGATGAAATTGCAAGACCCTCTGTGAGAGTGAAGAATCGTGGAAACCGCAAGGATGAAGACGATGAGGTAAGCATGCTAACCTTTTACCTTTACTGTGCATAAGTTCTTCAAAGCTGAATAACATGTTTCCAGATATCAGTGATGCATAATTATTGGCTTATTTTCCATTCTCTTTGAAAACACCATACAATTTAATGAAATGAAGTGGCATTAGCCAGAATAAAACTTCATATACTAGTAACTATAGACTAGATTCATACCAAATTTGCCTTTTCATGGCAACTATTAACGTTAAATTGTCAATTTAAAGATGATCAGGACAATTTATAGTTTCACCCAACCACTCACTCAAGCAGATTATCATATACTTACTTTCGGTAATTTTGTCTGTTAATGACACGGCTGAAGTCTGCTTCCGCACGTTCCAAGTTGTCCTTGGTTCTGTACTGCTTCTGGCAGGGTGTTGTGGTGGCTGTAGGGGTATCCTGGTATCGGTGGATGGTCTGGTAACCCATCCAGCCATTTGTCCAGCTTTCTCTTGAAAGACTCCGGGCTAGTATCTGTCTGGTCCCGGAGATCTCTTGGGAGGCAGTTGAACAAACGAGGTCCATTGTGAGTGAAAGAGTTGTGTTTTATTGTCTTCACTCTTTGTATGGAGCCTACAGTACCCTTTATGTAGCATAGTCTTCCCTTTCTCGGATGGTAGTTTGCCACTATTCCCACATTAGGTACTCTGCCCTCCAGGATTTTCCATACATAGATGATTATATAGTGTTCCCTTCTCCTCTGCAGAGAGTACAGTTTTAACCCCTTCCATACGGTGCCGCACACGTAGGCGTCATGGGGAGCGAGTGTATTCGCGAGGCTGCCATATCGGCGTCTTGATTATATTTATTGTAGTCGCCCCTCCATATTGACATTCTTTCTAATTCTTTTGTAATCGCATTTTCTATGGTTATCAAAATTCACGGGTGAAGAGAGAACGATCGATATAAGCGGTGACTATATTTTATGATGCGAGTATTATTATGACACGTCGTACGGCTGGCATTGGCTGCTGCCACCGAGATCTAAGTCCATGACGCCTACGTGTGCGGCACCGTATGGAAGGGGTTAACTGGCTCAGTCTATCCCAGTAGTTTAGGTGCTGTACTCCCTGAATTTTTACAGTGAAGGAACGCTGGATAGCCTCTAGGTTGGCTATTTCTTGTATTTTGTATGGGGACCATAGCTGGCAGCAGTACTCGAGCCTTGGGACTACCAGACACTTCCATAGGGTCTTTAGGCACTGCCCATCTCTAGAGTTAAAAGTTCTAAGCACCCACCCACTCAAGTGTCTTCCTGCTTCTATTATTTTATTTATGTGGTGTGAGAAAGTTGCATCGTCGCTCATGAATACCCCAAGGTCTTTGACATGCTCTTTTTCTGTGATGAGCTGGTTGTTGTACTTGTAGTTTGTGGAGTTTTTAAGGTCTTCATTTCTCCCATAGCGTACAAGTTCAAATTTCTCACCATTCAATGCCATGTTGTTTGATGCTGCCCAAATTTGTATTTCATTGAGGTCCTTTTGTGTATTTTCTGCATCTTCTGGGCATGTTATCTGCCTTTTCAGCCTGGTGTCATCGGCAAAAGAGGACGCTTCAGTATACTTTAGTTTCTCGTCAATATCTCCTACATGTATAATGTAGGAGATATGGTACACCGCTTTTTACTCTACTGGGCTCAGACAGTTCTCCTTGGACAGATACTTGTTGAGTTCTGCCTGTTAGAAAACTATGCAACCATCTTCCAAGTGAGCCCATTATTCCGAGATTTTGTAGCTTATGTAGGAGAATGCCGTGATCTACCTTGTCAAAAGCCTTGGCAAAATCAAGGTAGATCACATCAGCATTCCAGCCATCCTGTGTGCTCTCAAGGATCCTCTCATGGTGTTCGAGTAACTGGGACAGACACGAACGACCCTGCCTGAAACCGTGCTGTCCATCGTTGAAGGCTTCCTTTGTTTCCAGGAACTTCACCATCCTCTTTCTTTTGATTTTTTCGCATAGTTTTACTAGGTGAGAAGTTAAGGCTACTGGTCTGTATTTGCTTGCCTGGCCTCTACTTCCTCCCTTATGTATGGGTGTGATGATGGAGGTCTTCAGCATAGTAGGAACTGTGCCAGATTTTACTGATACGTCCCAAAGCATCTGAAGTGGCTTTGCAAGCTCCTGTCCACAGTTTCTCAGAAGTTGTGCATGGAAACCGTCCGGTCCCGCTGCTGCTTCAGGTGGAATAGCTTTTATTGCCTCCATTATGTCCTGTTCGGTGATTTCAATTGATGAGAGTATTTGTGGGCTGTTTGGGGAGTCTGTGAAGAAAGTTTTTGCATCTTCTACCACCTTGTCTTTTTTTGGGTCACTGAAGACACTCTCATACTGTGACTTGAGAATATTTGCCATTTGCTTGGGGTCTCCATTTAGTACACCATTCTCGTCGTAAAGAGGCCCAACTACTGATTTATTCTTCAATTTCTTTTTGGCGTATGAGAAAAAGTATTTCGGATTTTCCCTTATCCGCAGTATCGCTTCTAGCTCTTCCCTCTGGTGTTGCTCTTCATGGGATAGCTTAATCTTTTTCTCTATCTCTTCTAAATGAGATTTAATTTTCTCCTGGGCTGTTGGATAGTATGTTTTGCCCAACCTGATGCTGCATGAATGCCTCTTTCTCATGAGGATTTTGCGGTCCCTAGGGATGATACTTCTTTTCTTGTTGTTCGATTTCATTGGTACATGTTTGAGGCAGATTTCCCTACATCTTACAACTATTTCCCTGAGAATGTCGTCCACATTTTCCATTTGTAGGTGGACCTCCCAGTTTATGTCTTTTATTTCTGCTCTTATTTGGTCCCAATTTATGTTCTTATTATAGAAGTTTAGGTTTCCTAGGTGTTCCTCCTGTGCAACTCTCCTCTCGTGATCCTTTCGTTTGTCAACACACGTTGTTTGTATTAAAATGAATTTGTGGTCTGATAGAATCGTGTCTCTTATTTCGCATGAAAAAATTAAATCATTACTATTTGTTAACATTAGGTCTAGTATGTTTTTTCCTCTGGTAGGCTCTCTGATTTCTTGGAGGAGGAAATATTTGTTTATTACATTTATCAGGGCTAGGGATTGTTGCTTCTCCTCTAGCGTGCCACCGAGAATTTTCACATCTGTCCAGTTAATGTGCGGGAGATTTAAGTCCCCAAGGATCACCACCTCTGTTGTGTTATTTGGCAGGGTATCCAGAGCCCCCCTCATCCTTTCAAGTATTTCTTCAAACTGGTCCGGAGTTGTATTTGGTGGCCTATATAATGTCATTACTAGCATGTCGAGACTTTTTATGTAGATCTTCAGGAGTTCTACTGTCCCGTTTGAGAGAGATTCTACATCTTCGACACATGCTGCTAGATCATTTCGTGTATATATTATGACTCCTCCGTGGCTTCTGTTTTTTCTGTCTGCCCTGTATATGGTGTAGCCATCAATGGTAATCTCTGCATCTAGGTGTTCTCTAGTCAAATGTGTTTCTGTTAATGCTAGAAACATCAGGTCTCTTTGATGAGCTATCTCCTTTAGCATTGGTACTTTAGCCTGATTTGACTTTGGATAGAGACCCTGGATGTTAGCATAGAAAAAAGAGGCTAATGACACATTCTGCTGCACGCCCTGTCTCTTTCCCCCAGTCTGTCCATTATATACATACATACATACATATACCAAGGCTTTTTCCCCCTTCCAAGGGAGGTAGCCAAAAAGGGAAAGGCATAAAAACACTCCCACCCATTTCATCCCTAAATACACTCCACACCCCTCCCACCCTCCCTCTCATCTGAGCACCTCCTGGATGACGGGTCATCCCTGCACCCTGCCCACCGCCCTGGGTCAGAAGCAGTGTCGCAAGACACAGTACATCCACAGCAAGGCCGCTTCATTTAATCGGCGACCCCCCCTCTCCGTCCCCCTTTGCATATAAGGCAAGGACGGGGAGAAATCCCTTCGGGCTGCGTCAAAATTTACTCACACATACTACCCCCCCCACCCCCCACCCCGCCCATTCCTCCTCATGCAGTCACAACATCATCCATATACAACCATTCTCCACTCACCTCTGTCTTCCGTCCTCTCCCTTCCTTCCTCAACAGACATTCCCCTCTTCCCCAAAGCCCCCTTCATCCCATCCATCCACCTCATCCTAGGACGTCCCCTCATGTTCACTCCCTCCACATCTGCCTTCCATACCTCTTTTACTAGTCTTTCTTCACTCATTCTTTCCATGTGTCCCAACCATCCTAATATTCTTTCATCAACCCTATCTCCCAAATCCTTTTTCACCCCTGTTCTCCTCCTCACCTCCTCATTTCTCACTCTATCCAGCCTAGTAACCCCCACCATACTTCTCAGACACCTCATCTCAAACACATTCAAACTCCTTCTCTCTTCTTCTCTTATGTTCCACATTTCTGCCCCATACAGTGCTGTTGGCACAATCACTCCTTCATACAGTCTCCTCTTCGCATCCATTCCCAAATGTCTATTCCTCATTACACTCTTTAAACCACCAAGGCATTTACTCGCTTCTCTCAATCTACATTCTACCTCCACCTTCACTCCACCTTTTCCTGCTACACTTGCACCCAAGTATCTAAAACTATCCACTTCCTCCAGTCGCTCTCCCTTAATGTTTACTTCCAGTCTACTGCCACTTTCACCCCTTGTACATCTCATCACCTTACTTTTACCCACATTTATCTTTAGCTTTCTTCTATCACATACTCTCCCAAACTCTGCCACCAGCTTCCTCAATCCCTCCTCTGACCCTGCCACAAGCGCAGTGTCGTCCGCAAACAACAGCTGGCTCACCTCCCACTTTTCTCCATTTTCTTTAACCATCTCCAATCCCTGACCCACTACCCTAGCATTCACCTCTCGCACCACTCCATCCATGTATAATTTGAACAGCCAGGGCGACATAACGCATCCTTGACGAAGTCCCACCTTTACTTCAAACCACTCACTCTCTCCATTTCTAATCCTGACACATGCTCTACTACTCTCATAAAAACTCTTGACAGCTCCCAAAAGCTTTCCTCCTATCCCATAAATCTGCATAACCTCCCACAGTGCCTTTCTGTCTACCCTATCATAAGCCTTTTCCAGATCCATAAAAGCCCAAAAAACATCCTTCCCCTTACCTATAGCTTTCTCACATATCTGTCTTACCACAAAGATCTGATCTACACAACCTCTACCTGTCCTAAATCCACACTGTTCCTCACCAATTACTCCTTCTGTTCCTCTCCTAATCCTCTCAATTAAGATCCTCCCATAAGCCTTCCCTTCTACACTTAACAGGCTAATCCCTCTGAAACTACTACATTCACACTTGTCCCCTTTTCCCTTGTAAAGAGGAACTATACAGGCACTTCTCCAGTCCTCCGGTACTCTACCCTCTCTCCAGCAAACATTAAATAACCTCACCAACCAGTCCACCATCACTGAACCTCCCTTTTTCAGACATTCTGCATGGCATCCATCCAGTCCAGGTGCCTTACCTGCTTTCATCATCTTTACAACTGCCTTCACCTCATCCTTCCTTATTTCTCCTCCATTCTCCTCACTCATCACTCTCATTTTCTTCTCATTTCCCACTGCAGCTATCTTTCCTTCCCTATCCTCCTTCACATTTAGCAACTCCCTAAAATATTCTGCCCATCTTCCCCTTACTGCCATCTCTTCCATTATCATCTCTCCATCTGTACCTTTTACCTTTTCTTCCCTACTTGATTCGCCTCCTCTTCCTCTCTTAATTTCTTTCCAAAACATCTTTTTATTACTTTCAAAATTTTCTGTCATACTCCTACCCCATTTCACATCTGCTCTCCTGTTTGCCTCCTTTACCTTTTGCTTTACTTCTCTTTTCTTTTCTTTGTACGTCTCATATGACTCCCCCGTCCTCTTTTGTAACCAATCTGTGAATGCTCGCTTCTTCTCTTCTACAACCTTCTTTGTTTCCTCATCCCACCATTCACTACCCTTTCTTCTATTTCCCCCTGTCCTTCTTGTTCCACACACCATCCTTGCACACTTTAAGACTCCCTCCTTGAACCATCCCCATTCCTCCTCCACACCCATCTCTGCTCTATCCTTTACTCCCTCCCACTCCTCCTTCAGCTTCTTTTCGTACTCCTTCTCCTTTTCCTTTTCATTCAAGGAGTTCACTCTAAGAACCTCCCTACCTTTTGTCCCTTTCCTCTTTCTCCATCTATCCTCCACTCTCAGCTTACCTTCCACCAAAAAATGATCTGATATTCCCCCACCCTCTCCCCTTAGCACATGTACATCCTTAACTCTTCCTATCATAATCCTATTTACCACTACATAATCCATTAGCGCTCTATCTACCACCCTTCCCTCCACCACCCTCTCCCATGTGTACTTATGCTTGACTTTCTTCCGAAACACTGTATTTGCTATCATCAACTCTCTTTCTAGACACATTTCCACCATCAACTCTCCACTACGATTCTTTCCTGGAACTCCACACTTCCCAACCACTCCATCGATTGGACCATTTCCCACCCTAGCATTAAGGTCTCCCAGTACTATTACATTGACATTTCTTCCTAAACCCTCTATGTACTCATTTAAATCTATCCAAAAGGCCTCCCTTTCTTCCACGCTCTTCTCACTACCAGGCCCATATGCACTTACAAAGACCCACATCTCCTTTCCCAGTTTCACCTTCATCCACATTATCCTTGAGGAAACCTCCTTCCACTCCACTACCTGTTTACCTATCTCCTCACTTACTAGAATAGCCACCCCTTCCCTCCCTCGCCCTCTCTTCACTCCTGATAACCTCCCACTTACACTCCCTAACTTACACTCACCCTTCCCTTTCAACTTAGTTTCACTCAAAGCCAACACATCCATCTTTCTTCTCACAAACATACTACCTATCTCTTCCCTTTTACTCTCATCTGTACCACATCCACGCACATTAAAAGACCCAAACCTTAGGGTGCTGGCCCGAGGCCCTCCAGCACCCCTTATGCCTTCACTTTTCTTTTTAGGAATATGCCCCGTGGGGCTACAGGGAGAAGGATGCCTAGTCCCTCTCCCCGTCCCTTTCTTCTCGCCTCTTACGATCCAAGTGGGAAACTTGGTGGCAGTATTCTTTTCCCCCACCACAGGGTTTTCTGTTGTTGTTTTTCCATTTCTATAAGCCTTTGAAATGCCTCTAAAAAATGGTTTTGATCAGGGACTTTGGGTGCACTCTGATTTGTAGGGGTATCCTGTCTGAGATGATATACATTTCCCTCTTTTTCTCGCTTTGGTGCATCGCCCCATTTTGTGTTATTTGTTTGACTGGTGATCCCAGCTTTACGCTTTGTTCCTTTAGGATGTGGAAAAATACAGCTTTCATTTGTACAAATACGGGACCTGATGGCATTTCGACAGATGATTGGGTGGTAATCCTTGCACTTTCTACCGAGTGTACATCCTAGCTTTTTGTCTAGTCCATGTGTCAAGAGCCTTTGACATACCTTGGGGTGGCTGTACATACATCCTTCTCCTTTCCTTCCGTGTTTGCATGTGTTTCTTTTGTAATATTTGCAAATCCCTTTGGGTTTAACTACCTCTGTAGTTTGTGTATTATTAGTGTTTCCACTGGTCTCTACCTTGTCTTTTTCTTTTTCTGGGGCATTGGGCTTTAAAAGAAAATGTTGAAAAACTAAAGTGTATATACACAAACGTGGATGGAATAAACACCTCGCAAAAGAGTGATATATTGGATATCTTGATTAAGAGGGAAAATCCTCATGTTCTATTTGTTACAGAAACAAAGCTTAGGGAGGACGAACTAACCTCACAATTTTGTGACTGTAATCTGTATAATGCTTACAGAAAAGATAGAATTGGGGAAGGTGGTGGTGTTATTATTCTGGTATGCAAGGATATTGTATCAACTAGTTACAAGTATATCACTTGGGAACATATTGAAATGGTAGCATGCAGGATTAATCACAAAGATGGAGACATCTTATTAGGATGTTTATATAGACTGTCTGGTTCTTCTGCAGACTATAATGATTTAGTAAAGCAATCGGTTGCAAAATTTGGGAACTCAACAATGGATCAAGTTTTGTTATATGGTGAATTTAATTTCAAAGAAATTGACTGGGCAAATAATATTGTGAACAGAAGTGAGGAGAACGAGCTAGCAACATTCTATGACACCTGTCAAGAGGCATTTCTTTATCAGCACGTGACGAAATTTACACGATCACGTGCAACAGATACTCCCTCACTACTGGACCTTGTATTTACTAAAGATGAACTTGATATGCTAAATGCTGTGCTAAATTTCTCTCTTGGTAGAAGGCGACTTGTCCCCTGAAGACGACTGTCTAAGTAAACTGAATTATTTTAAAGGGAATTATGCCAAGGCAAATATATTGTTTGCAAATGTAGAATGGGCCCAGGAACTTGCTAGTGCTAATGTGAACCAAGGCAAATATATTGTTTGCAAATGTAGAATGGGCCCAGGAACTTGCTGGTGCTAATGTGAACGAAATGTGGGATATATTTACCCATAAGTACATGGAGGTGACTCAAAGGTGTATACCTACTAAAGAAACGTTAATGCTTGGTTCTAAAAGTAAACCCAAATGGATGACTCGCTCTGTAATGAAATAGATTAGTAAGAAGGAAGAAGCATGGAGGCGTTACTGAAAAAAGAAGACAAGATACAGATATGACCACTACTGCTCAGTAAGAAATAAAACCACGAGATTAGTGAGAGAAGCAAAGTATGATTTTGAGCACCAACTGGCCAGAGACATTAAAGACGACACAAGAGCCTTTTACGCCTATGCCTGTAGTAAAACTAAAGTTAAGGAGGGTGTGAATAGACTGATAAAAGAAGATGGAACGGTAACTAGCTCCACCTTAGAGACATGTGAATTGCTGAATACGGAATTTCAGAAAGTGTTCATGCGGGAAGCATCAAATCCAGAAGTAATTACGGAGAGGGAGTTCCATGGAAGCGCTCTCACCCACCTTAATCTTAGCATAATGGACATACAAAAGTCATTGGAACAACTTAAAGAGACATCAGCACCGGGCCCAGATGGGGTTCACCCCAAAATGCTCAAAGAATGTGCTACTACTCTCTCCTGTCCACTTCTGTACATCTTTGAAGAATCACTAACATCAGGGACAATCCTGGAAGATTGGGGAAAAGCCAATATTACTCCAATATTCAAGAAAGGAAGTAAAATGAAGGCTTTAAACTATCGTCCAATGAGTCTGACGTCAATTCCATGCAAGATTTTAGAAAAACTTATTAAGAAAATCATAATGGAACATTTGGACAAAAACCAAATACTGTCGAGTCATCAGCATGGTTTTCGACCTGGAAGATTGTGTCTCACTCAATTACTCTAGTATTTTCAAGATTTGGAGAATGCCATTGAAGCAAAGGAGGATGTTGATGTGATCTACTTGGATTGTAAGAAAGCTTTTGATACTGTTCCACATCAACGTCTCTTAAATCAATTAAAAGCTGTGGGCATTGAAGGGGACATATGGAGGTGGATTCAGGCCTTCCTGGAGAACAGAAGGCAGAGGGTTGCAATCAGAGGTGTTTATTCAAGTTGGCTAGATGTATGGAGCGGTGTCCCTCAAGGGAGCTTGCTGGGTCCGGTTTTGTTTCTGATCTTTATAAATGACTTATTTGATGATATACAGTCCAGTGGGAAGTTATTTGCTGATGATGCAAAAATTTACAGGAGAGTGAACAGCTATGATGATAAAACAGTTCTTCAAGAAGACCTTTGCCGCTTGCAGGAGTGGAGTGCGAAATGGCTCCTAACATTTAATATGGAGAAATGTAAAGTGATGCATGTCGGGAAAAATAATGCTAACTATAATTACTACATAGATGGGTTCCCATTGCAGTCTACAACAGAAGAAAAAGACTTGGGGGTATATGTGACACCTGACACATCACCTACTGTACACATATCTAAGGCTGCTGCCAAGGCCAACTCTATGTTAGGAAGGATCAAGAGAACATTTACTTGTATTGATAAAGAAATATTCCTAGCATTATACACAACATTGGTAAGACCCCTTATGGAGTATGCTGTACAAGCCTGGTCCCTGTATAAGAAAAAAGACGTTAACATTTTGGAAAAAGTCCAAAGAAGAGCCACTAAACTTGTTCCCCAACTAAGAGAAATACCCTACAGTGAAAGACTGGATGCCTTGGGACTAACCACCCTACAGGCAAGAAGAATATGCGGGGACATGATTGAAGTTTACAAGATGCTCACTGGAGACGAGGATATTGACTGCAGTCAAATCCTCCAAATTGAACTGAGAGAAAGGTATGAGACCAGAGGGCACCAATGGAAACTAAAGAAAACAATGTTCAGAACAACCAAGAGAAGTAACATTTTTGACGCCAGAGTAGTAAACAAATGGAACAGCATATAAACATACCTAAAGGCCCTTTTCTCCCTTTTAATGAGGAGTGGCATGGTTAAGGCCTACACCCACCCTTCACCCATCCCACATATATCAAACTCCCCATTTGTTGTCCCTTGTATCTTAGTTCTATGGATGAAGGGTCATTCCTGCCCACTGCTCAGGTCAGAAGCAATGCACCAAGACAGCACCACAATAGAACAACAGAACTGGTATACTTCTGCTCCATTTCATGACAAAACCATCACCTACTTGAGAAATTACAGAGCAAACAAGAAAACCCTTTAAGCCACATCAGTTTCTCATCCATTCACAACCACTCTCAACTCACCTATCTTATGCACTCTCCCTTCCCTGCTCAACAGACATTCCTCTTGTACCCAAGGTCCCCTTCAACTCATTTATCCCATCCTCTGTCTTCCATACTTTTTGTCCAGTCTTATTTCACTCATCCTTTCCAAATGCCCCAAACCATACAAATATTCTTTGATCAACCCTATCTGCAAACCCTTTTCACTTCTGCTCTCTGGTTCATCTCCTCATTTCTCACTCTATCCATCATTGTAACTCCCATCATACTTCTCAAACACATTTAAGCTCCTTTCTGCCTCCCTTTAATTCCATGCCTCAGCCCTGTACAGTGTGGTGGGCATAATCAAGCTCTACTATTCATTTAACTTTTGACCATCCTCTACAGTTCTAACCCTGCCACTGTAAGGAGTACAGTCCTAGCCTCCTTGTAGGGGGAGTTTGTGACATTAAACCATATCATCATCATCACCTTCTACACTTTTCAGCCTCTCCTGATATTCTTTATTTTCCTTTCCATTTAACCATTTCATTTTTTAACTTATCACCTCTGCTCTTCCCACCCTTTTCCTCTTCTTATCAAAAAATAGTCCAACATTCCCCCTGTAGAGGATGGTCAAAAGTTAAATGAATAGTAGAGCTTGTGTTGGGAATGGAGAGTGAAAGGTTTGTGGTGAGACTGCTCCAAGGTTGTATAATGTCACTATGGTTGTTCAATGTTTACATGGATGGGGTGGTATGGGAAGTAAATGCAAGGGTGATGGTTCTGGGTTTGGAGCTGGTGAGTGTGGAGATAAATGGAAGGCGAGCCAGTTTTTGTTTGCGGATGATACTGCTCTTGTAGTTGGGTCAGAGGAGGGGGTGAGGCACATAGTGGTGGAGTTTAGGTCATGTGAGGGTAGAAAGGCACAAGTAAGGTGATAGTACAAGAAGAGAGAGTAGCAGTATGTTGGAGATAAGATTAAAAAATGAGAAGGTGGAGGAATTTGAGTTTTTAAGTATTTAGGCTCACATGTTCCAGGGAATGGAGGGGTGTGGGTGGAGGTAAATTATAGAGTATTGGGAGCAAGGAAAAGTGTAGAGAGGAAGTGAAAATTGTCATGAGAAATAGGTATCAGGGGACAAATGCAAAGAGACTGTGAAGGATGTGATTATGCCCACCACACAGTACAGGGCTGAGACATGGAATTAAAGGGAGGCAGAAAGGAGCTGAAATGTGTTTGAGAAGTATGATAGGAGTTACAATGATGGATAGAGTGAGAAATGAGGAGATGAACCATAGAGCAGAAGTGAAAAGGGTTTGCAGATAGGGTTGATCAAAGAATATTTGTATGGTTTGGGGCATTTGGAAAGGATGAGTGAAATAAGACTGGACAAAAAGTATGGAAGACAGAGGATGGGATAAATGAGTTGAAGGGGACCTTGGGTACAAGAGGAATGTCTGTTGAGCAGGGAAGGGAGAGTGCAAAAGATAGGTGAGTTGAGAGTGGTTGTGAATGGATGAGAAACTGATGTGGCTTAAAGGGTTTTCTTGTTTGCTCTGTAATTTCTCAAGTAGGTGATGGTTTTGTCATGAAATGGAGCAGAAGTAAACCAGCTCTGTTGTTCTATTGTGGTGCTGTGTCTTGGTGCATTGCTTCTGACCTGAGCAGTGGGCAGGAATGACCCTTCATCCATATAACTAAGATACAAGGGACAACAAATGGGGAGTTTGATATATGTGGGATGGGTGAAGGGAGAAAAGGGCCTTTAGGTATGTTTATATGCTTGCTTTGGGTTACAGCAGCAATATTCTCATCTTAATTTACCCATAGCAGTAATTTTACATTGAAGTCATCTGTTAGAAGCAGTTCCATACTTTATATTATTTTCTTTCAACAGTTTGTAGGGGGCCATTTGAGTTCTACTATTCTGAAGCAAAGTTTAGCACAGTTACAAGAGATTGAAGACGAGGTGGAATCTGAATTGGGGCCCATTGCACGAAAGGATGGACCTCAACCAGAATACCGGTAAGATGACTGAATAGTAATTTTCAGTATCCAGTGGACATATTTCCATGAAGGCTAGATAAGAGATTATCACCCAGATTATGAAATGCCTAGGCTTTATGAGAGAACAAGGTTCTAAATTTAGTACAGACCACTGTCAATCCATTTGAGTGTATCTGATATTATGGTAAGTTGAGTGACTGTTTATCTTTGGATGGCTCATGTGCTCCAGCCTGTCAGTGTTTACATACGGATACTACCACTTTGAGTAACATTATTGTGTTGCTTTATAATATTTTTTATTATTTCACTATCAAGTTAAGAAATTATATATACATACCTAAAGACCTTCCTTTTAAAATGAGATGGCCCAGTCAAAGCCCACACCCACCGTACTCCCATCAAAATAGTCATTACTTTTCCAGTCTTAGGACCTTATTGCTCAGATCAAAGGCTGTGCAGCAAGACTCATGGAGCAGACAAGATTATCTATTAAGGTCATCATTGTCTCATTCATTCATGCCAGTCTTTTGCACTTCAACTTCCTTACATGACAGATATGCCTGTGCCTAGGACATCATCCATCATTGAAACAAGCTACACAGAATAGGTCTGGCTATGGATTTAAACTGTCCTAGGTACAATCTTTTCTGCTAGTCTTTCCTCTCTCATTCTTTCCATATGCCCATACCATCTCTGGGTGAGGAATGGTTGTGAAGAAGAAATTAGGAAGCATATGATAGGATGTGAGGTAGGGTAAGTACTTGACTGAGAATTTTGAAAATAATAGGAATGTTTTGTAAGGAAATGAAAAGAGTGGGGAGGCAAGCTGGGTAGAGAGGAGAGGGTAAAGAGAGCAGATTGACAGATAATAATGGAAGTCAATCCATTGTCCTAGGTCTCTCTTGCAGGAGACCCATGACTCCAAGCTAACTGGTAGTAGCCACAAGATTGGCTCAAAAATCACTAAGAAGAAAATGTATTTGTGCAGGGCATATGAATGAAGTGGTGGTCACCTACTGGGGTAGGTGTATGCCTTGGCTGGCTACCTCTTATAATGGGGAGGAAACCTTTGAAATATAGACAGATGGGGCAGTTAATCAATCTGGCTGTTTGTCCCAATTATCTCTTGTAGGAGACCTGTAGCTTCCAAATAACCAGCAACATCCACCAAATTGGGTGTTAATCACTTAAAGAAGAAACTGTGTTGTTGTCTTGGTATAACTAGGGTTGGGCAGTAAAAGGTGTGTTTGCTGTCTTGTATGCCTATTCTGTGTTGGTATTGTCTTAGTGCTGGATAGTTATCTCAACACAGCTATGCTGATATGGTTCTTGCTTCATGGGAAGGGTTTTTTCTGTAGGGAAATGTCTAGAAGGTTTGATTGACAGTAACAGGGGTTCACCAAACTACGGCACACAGACTGGATCCGACCTATGAGGTCAGTTCATCTGGCCCATTGCTGCACTGTAATGTTAAAAAAATGAAAAATCATTATTATTTATTTATTTTTATCTATATATATATACAGTCGAACCTCGAAAGCTCGGACTAATTAGGGGGAAGGGTGGTCCGATCATGCCAAAAGTCCGGTCATCGAAAATATCGCCCTAACACCCGTAGATTTTCATAGCGGTATACGTATAGGTAATGTATGATATGGCATAGAAACACATAAGAATAATACTCTAACACTGTAATAATAATACTATAATACTAATAAGTCTGTAATAATAACTGTAATACGGGCATGTAAATGTTCTGTACTGTATTTTTTATTACATACACTGTAAATATCGGAAGGTATGCACACGGGACAGTGGTGGCAGCCAGGGTTGCCGCGTTTTCTACACTGCCGTGTAGAATGGGAGTGTTGCCATACCGGGGCATACATTTTTCTCGGGCGTTTGCAGACTTTCATAGCATGATATACTTGTCAAACTTTGACAAAATGTTGGTTCTAGTTTTTTTTATTCTTGAATGTATAAGGCCCCCATGCCCTAACGTATTCAGTAAGATATAAAAATTATTTTTTTATATTATTATCGCTAAAAGAAAGCTGAAACTTTAGCGTGGAATTTTTTTACACGGTAAAAACGTATCTTTTGGGGTATAATATTTTATAAGTAACACAATTACCAATAAAAGTCATATTTTGATGTACCGTTTATTATTTGATAACTAGTTCTATGATTTTTAAACAAAAGTTTGAGTTATTGAATATTTTTAACAGCCTGCTGATATGTAGAAAAAAATTCCTCATGTCCTTGTGCAGTTGCAACATGCCGCTATTTTACTACGTTTTGGTACAAAATTCTACGAAATGGCAGCCCTGGTGGCGGCTTGACTGGGCCGGGTTTGAGTACATGTGTACGGCTGTCGCTGCCACCTACCGGACAAATAGGGAACTTTGCTTGAAAAGTCTGCCCTTTGTTCATTTCGACCGGTCATACGAGGGTCTGGGCATTCGGGGTCCGGGCTTTCGAGGTTCGACTGTATATATATTTATACAGTCAAACCTCGAAAGCCCGGACTAATTGGGGGGAAGGGCGGTCCGGTCATGCCAAAAGTCCGGTCATCGAAAATATCGCCCTAACACCCATAGATTTTTGTAGCGGTATACGTATAGGTAATGTATGATATGGCATAGAAACACATAAGAATAATACTCTTAACACTGTAATGATAACAATACTGTAATAATGATACTATAATACTAATAATTCTGTAATAATAACTGTAATACAGGCATGTAAATGTACTGTACATACAGTGTACTGTACTGTATTTTTTATTACGTACACTGTAAATATCGGAAGGTATGCACGCGGGACAGTGGTGGCGGCCAGGGTTGCCGTGTAGAATGGGAGTGTTGCCATACCGGGGCATACATTTTTCTCGGGCGTGTGCAGACTTTCATAGCAAGATATACTTGTCAAACTTTGACAAAATGGTGGTTCTAGTTTTTTTTATTCTTGAATGTATATAAGGCCCCCATGCCTTAATATATTCAGTAAGATATATATATACATTTTTTTTTATTATTATCGCTAAAAGAAAGCTGAAACTTTAGCGTAGAATTTTTTCTACACGGTAAAAACGTATCTTTTGGGGTATAATATTTTATAAGTACCGTATTTATAGCATTATTATTACAGTGTTAGAGTATTATTCTTATGTGTTTCTATGCCATATCATACATTACCTATATGTATACTGCTATGAAAGTCTACGGTGGTTAAGACAATATTTTCGATGACCGGACGTTTGTCATGACCGGACCACCCTTCCCCCCAATTAGTTCGGGCTTTCGAGGTTCGACTGTGTATATATATATATATGTATATATATATATATATATATATATATATATATATATATATATATATATATATATATATATATATTCCTAGTTGTATTATACAGGAAGGAAGGTATGCTCATAGTGACACGTCTTTGTATCTTTCAGCATCAAGTTTGTTTTTTTAATTCTTGAATAGTATGTGTGTGTGTATTTACCTAGTTATATCTTACAGGAAGGGGAGCTACACTCATTGTGTCCCACCTTTGTATCTTGCAGTGTCTAGTTTGCTCTTAAATTTGTGTATGGTTTTTGCACACACTATTGTTTTGTTCAGTTTGTTCCAAGTGTCCACCACTGTTTTTCTTCAGATCTCCTCTATAATTAGCCTTTTTGAGTTTCTTTCCATGTCCTCTTTTGTTTCTCTTGTCCCAATTTAGTCTTCTCTATCAATTATTTCCATGCCTTTCATGATTCTATTGATGGTCAGTAGGTTGCCTCTCTCTTCTTTGTTCCAAAGTTGGTAATTTCAATTTAGCCAGTCTCTTCAAATGACAAGTTTGAAAGTGCTGGGGCCATTTTGGTTGCTCTCTGTATTCTTTCAATTTTCTTTATATTCTTTTTGATTTTACTTTCTTTACTACTTTGTTTCCAATCATATATTTTCCCAAAACTCTATGCCTCTTCGAAATTCCTTTATGCTACATTTCTTGATGTTGAAGTTCATCTCGTATTTCTGGCTCCATTCCCATACTTTATCCAGGTCATCTTGTAGCGATCTGCAATCTTCTAATTTCACTCTCTTGAGTAATTTGGCATTGTCGGCAAAAAAAATTATGTAACAATTTACTCCTTTGTCCATATCATATATGTATATGGCAAACATTAAAGGAGCCAAAACGGACACCAGTTTTTACATCTTCCCATTTTGAGCTTTTGTCTCTAAGTACCACTCTCATTTTTCCCCCAGTTAAGAAGTCCTTCACTCATTCCAATAGTTTACCTTGAATTCCTCCTATTTTTTCAATTTTACTTATTAATTTTTTGTATGGTACCTTGTCAAAAGCTTTCTGCAAATCCAGGAAGGTGCAGTCTGCCCATCTATCTCTTTCTTGTATTATCTCAATTAGTCTCAAGTAAAAGCAGATTAGATTTGTGGTGCACGATCTTCCACTTCTAAAACCAAATTGTTTGGGGCTTATTATTTTATTTTCTTCCAAGTGTTTGGTCCATCTGTTTCTGATAACCTTTTTGCATATTTTTGCTACTGTGCTTGTGAGGAACACCGGTCTAAAGTTTGTAGGATCTTCCCTGTTTCCTTCTTTGTATATTAGTACTATGTTTGCATCTTTCCAATCTTGCGCTGCCTTTCCCTCTTTTAATGAGAAGTCTGTTATCTTGTGTAGTTTATCTGTCAGTTCGTCTATACACTCTTTCAATATCCAATATGTAATTTCATCTGGTCCGTGGGATTTTCTGACATCTAAGCTTTTTATTTGGTCTCTTATTTCCCTGTGTGTTTTTTTAATTTCCTTCACCATGCGTGAACTTTCTAGTTGTTCGTCCTCTGTGAGTTCTCATTTGTAAAAACAGACCTGAAATGTCTGATCATAACTTCTGCCATCTCTATGTCGTCTATGTACTCTTTATCTCCTTCATGCAATTTTACTATATCTTGTGTTTGAGATGAAATGTCTGAGAAGTATGATAGTGGTTACTAGGCTAGATAGAGTGAGAAATGAGGAGGTGAGGAGGAGAGCAGGGGTGGAAAGGGAGTTGGGAGATAGGGTTGATAAAAGAGTCTGGACACATGGAAAGAATGAGTGAAGAAAGATTAGTAAAAGAGAAGTGGAAGGAGTAAATATGAGGGAGCGTCCTAGGATGAGATGGATGGATGGGGTAAAAGGGGCATTATGAAAGAGAGGAATGTCTGTTGAGGAAGGATGGGAGAGGACAGAAGATAGGGAATGGAGAAGGGTTGTGTATGGATGATGCTGTGATGCATGAGGGGGGATGGGGGTTGATGAAGTATGTATGAAAAATAATTTGACACAGCCTGAAGGGATTTCTCCCCCATCCTCTCCTTTTCTTCATGAGGGGACGGAGAGGGGGGGTTGCTGAATTAATGAAGCGGCCTTGCTGTGGATGTGCAACACTGCTTCTGACCCAGGGATGACCCATCATCCAGGAGGTGCCAAGATGAGAGGGAGGAGGGAGGGAATGGGTGAAAGTGGTTTCTATGCCTTTTTCTTTTTGGTTACCCCCCGTGTAAGGGGGAAAAGTTTTTGGTATGTGTATGTATGTAATATTTTTCTAATCATCTCTTCATCCAAATACGTAAACACCACTTTTATTGATCTTAGTAAGTTATAGGATTCTCCAACAATTTTGTTTATTTGTTTGTCAGAGGATAATTTGAGATAATTACTCCCAGGTCTTCTTCAGAGCCCACTTTCTTTACCTCTTTAGTTCCAATTTTATATTGTCCTGATATTATTTTTTTTACTTTTTCCGAACTCCATTATGCTACATTTCTTAATGTTGAAATCCACTTTCCACTTCTGACTCCATTTCCAAACCTTGTTCAGGTCTCTCTGTAGTGATTCACACTCCATTTCTGTTTTCATTTTCCTCAAAAATTTAACATTGTCTGCAAAGAAGCTCATGTAACATTCCACATCATCATCCATGTCATTCACATAAATAGTGAACATTATTGGAGCCAATACAGATCCGTGCAGGACTCTACTAATCACCTTCCAACCTGAATACTTTTCTCTGGAAATCTTCCATCCAGTTTAGTAGGTTGCTTTGTATCCCTCCTATGTTTTCTAATTTTTTTAATATTTTTTGTGTGGTACTTTTTCAAAGGTTTTCTGTAAGTCTAGGAAAGCACAATCAGCCCATCCATCCCTTTATTGTATTATATCTAATAGTCTTGAGTAAAAACATATTAAATTTGTGGTACATGATCTTCCCTGTCTGAATCCAAATTGTCTTGGTTTTATTATATTGTTTTCTTTCAGGTGTTTTACGCATCTGTTCTTGATAATCTTCTCACAAATTTTGGCTACAGTGCTTGTTAGTGAGACTGGTCTGTAATTAGTTGGTTCTTCCTTGTTTCCTCCTTTATATATTGGTACAATGGTAGTGTTTTTCCAGTCCTTTGGTATTTTTCCTTCTTTGAGTGAGCATCTTATTATGTTGTATATTTTGTCCATTAGTTCTTCTTTGCATTCTTTTAGTATCCAGGATGTAATTCTGTCTGGGTCGTGTGATTTCCTAATGTCAAGGTTTGTTAACTGCTCCATTATTTCTTTTTATGTTATTATTATTTCCCTCATGGGGGGAGATTGCACTTTGCTTTCTTCATCCCAATGCTGTAATTTTTCTCTAGTAAAAACCGACTTGAAGTGATTGTTCATGACTTCTGTCATTTCTAGATCTTCTGTGTATTCTTTATTTCCTTGGCATAGTTTCACCATTTCCTGTTTGTTTTTAAGTTTACCATTCACATATCTATAGAATAGTTTGGGTTGATCCTTACATTTTTCTATGATGTCTTTTTCATAGTTTCTTTTTTCCTCTCTGTGCACTTTTACATATTCATTTCTATAGTTTATATATATATTTGCTTTTTTCTTCTCTCTCTCTCTCTCTCTCTCTCTCTCTCTCTCTCCATCTTTTCCCAGCTTAGTCTCACTTGTTTTTTGCCTTACTGCATCTTCTATTGAACCAGCATTTAATGTACACCCTCTCTTGTTTTTGTCTTGGTACGTACCTATTCACTCCTTCATTATAGATTTCCATCAAGATTGCCCATTTCTCTTCCACTTTTGTCTCTTCAATGTAAAATTTTTCCCAATTTGCATTTTGAAAGAATTTCTTTAGTTTTCCAAAGTCCGTTTTGTTGTACATCAATCTTCCTTTTCTGTATTTTTCATTTCTCTCCATATATATTTCTTCCTTTAGTTCAGCCTCTATTAGTATGTGGTCACTCTTTCCAAGTGGTGTCTTGTATTCAATTTATCCACAATTTCAGGTTCTGTTGTAAATATTAAATCCAGAATTGACAGTTCTTCATTGTTTCTGTATCTGGTATTTTCATTGACCCATTGTGTCATTGTATGTTCCATGGTCATATCCAGTAATATATTTTCCCATAAGTCCTCTCCGCCCTTCATTCTCATCTCCCAACAGATTTCTTTGCAGTTAAAATCCTCCATAAGTACCAGGTTACTTCTTTCCTTTAGTATCTCGTTTATCTTCAAGCATTTTTGAATACTTGTTCTCTTTCCAAGATCCCATTTTGGGGGCACATAAGTCACTACAAACTTTCTATTTTTCATGTCTCTGTCTTCAACTTTTATCATTATCATTTCTAAATTGTTTTTACCCTCAGTAACCTTCACCACATTCAAGTTTTTCTTGGCCAAGAACATGATTCCTCCTCTCTGTTTCTCATTTCTGTTATTAATCTAATAATTGTATGACCCGTGTCCAACACTATTAGGTGGCATTGGACCTCCTAATTTTGTCTCCACAATTCCCATTATGTCTGGTTTTTCGTCTGACAGGTAAGCATTTAATTAATTCAATCCAGAGATTAATCCATCAGTGTTAGTATAAGCCACTTTTAGTTTTTTCTTTCTCTATTTTGTTTTCTGGTTTGCTTTTGCCCACTCTGATGTACCATTTTCTCAGCCTTATGTCTATTACCCTCCAATAGAACTCCTTGCTTTCGGTCTCTGTTCTCTTCTTACTCTTACTCTTACTCTGTTGGTGTTTGGGCCTCTTGCTGACCCCTCACCGCCGATACTATCTGCTTCCGTTGTCGTCGGTTTTGCGCACTTGTCATCCAGTCTTCCGTATTCTCCATCCCAGCACTTCTTAGGTCTTGTTTGATGTTATCCATCCATCTTCTTCTGGGTCTTCCTACTGATCTTCTTCCACTGATAATTCTTTCCGTCATAACCTCTCTTGGAATTCTGTCCTTTTCCATTCAGGCGACATGACCAGCCCATTGCATTCGTCTTACCTTTATTGTATTTACAATACTTCCTTGGTCTGCCAACTCTCTCAGTTCATGGTTGTGTCACCGTCTCCATGCTTGTTCATCTACATCATACACTGGGCCAAATATCTTCCTAAGGACTTCATTTTCAAAGACAGATAAGGAGTGTTCCATTCGCTTTGTGAGACTCCATGTTTCACATCCATACAGCAAAACTGGTTTGATAATGGTGTTGTAGATCTTCAGTTTTGTCTTTTTAGATATGTTTGCTCTTTCCAGGACTTTTTGGAGACTAGAAACATTGATCTGCTGATGCTATTCTGCTTTTAATTTCTGTTTCCATATTATTATCATCATCAACTATAGATCCAAGGTATTTAAATCTTCTGCACACCCCATACCTGATATTATCTATTTCTAATTGTTCCTCTCTATTAGTGTCCTTTTCCATTCACATTAGCTCTGTTTTTGCATTGTTCACATGTAATCCCATTCTATTTGCTCTCTCTTTAAAGGCCATGAAAACCTCTTTTACCCCTTCTAAGGTTTTATCTACAAGGTCTACATCATCAGCATACGCCAAGACATTTACCCTTCCTGTTTCAAGCACCAGTCCATGATTCTCCCTTGGAATCCCTCTGATAGCCCTCTCCAGTATCAGGTTGAAGAGCAGGGGGGATAATATACATCCCTGCCTCAGTCCACTTATTATTTCAAATGAGTCAGTGTATTTATTACCGACTTATCATTGCTCTTGATTCCTCATATGCCGCCCTCACTAGCTTTACTAGCTTTGTTGGAATGTTGAAATCTTTTAGTACTTTCCACAAGGCCTGCCGGTGGACACTGTCATATGCTTGCTTAAAGTCCACAAACATGCCAGTGTCCAACATTGTATTCCCAGCATTTCTCTATTAACTGTCTTATTGTAAAGAGGTGATCTGCTGTCGACCTGCCTCCTCTAAACCCACACTGGTATTCTCCTATAAGCCCATAGGTGTAGGTTACCAGCCTCTTGTACAAAATTTTAACACAGACCTCTCTCTCTCTCTCTCTCTCTCCCCCCCCTTCCCCTCCCCCCCTTAGCTTCTCCTTTTAGTATTTTCTTTTTCTATTTCCTTGACACTCATTTCTCATTGTATCCATATCTTGTTGTAGTGTTCACTCCTTGCCAACTTACTTGCTTTTTCTAATACGTCTTCTACTACCATTTGTGATCTTATTTTTATCTTTAGTGGTCGATTTCTATCCTTAGAATATTTTTTCATTCTATATACTTCTATATCTTTATCTATTTCCAGGTTACTATCTTGTATTTTAGAATTGATATTGCTATTTCTTCTGCTTTTTCTCTCATGTACCATACCAGACCATGTTTTTCCTGTAGCCCATATACCACAATACATTTTTTTTTTCTATCCACTGTATCTCTAACCCAATTTGCCTTTTCTTTAATTACTTGAATGATTGTATCTTTTGCATTTGCTTGCATCTGTTGTTGTACTATTTCTTTAAAGGTAATTTCTTGATTTTCTCTGTTTTCACTCCATTTCTTAATCTTTTGCATACTTTCCTCACCTAAGTTTTCTTTAATTTTTTTTTATTTCTTGTATTGTGTTATTTACCTCTTTTATTTTTATTTATTTATGTTTTTGTTTTTTTCTCCTATACAAAGGATTACAAAGGTGGAACATGCTGACAGGAGACCTTTTGGTCCATATCTAAGTCAGATGCAAAAATCATAATTATAAATAAATGAATGAATGAATAAATAAAAACTAATAATTTAAATAATAAAATAAATGCATAGGTATAGTTAAATAATATAGCAAACAGGTAAATAGTGAATAATAATAAATTTACATATAACTAATAATAAATGAGACTCAAGGAAATAATAATAAACAGACAAATGATAACAAAACAAATAAATTATAGTCATTACAGCATCTTGCTTAGGTGTGTATCTAAATGATTCTGAAAGCTGCAAACTTGCATTGCACTGCCTCTACAGGAAGTTTATTCCATTCGTTAACTACATGATTGGCGAAGTTGTTTCTACCCACTTCCAAATTAAATCTATTTCCAGACAGATTGAGACCATTGTTTCTTCTCTGATTCTCATTCAGTGTGAAAATGTTGTCACTTGATGTCTGTGCCCTTTAGAATATCACTATTAGTAGTAGTATTTTTTTCATTTTCACATTATCTTCTATTACATTTTTCATTATCTTGTTTCCTCCTTTATATATTGGTACTATGCATCTTTTCAGTTTTGCGGTACCTTTCCTTCTTTGAGTGAAAAGTCTATTATCTAGTATAATTTGTCAGTTCATCTATACACTCTTTCAGTATCCAGTTTGCAATTCCATCCAGTCCATACGATTTCCTAACATCCAGGTTTTTTATTTGGTCTCTTATTTCTGTGTTACCTTTATTTCTTTCATTTTAAGGGATGTTTCTCGTCCATCTTCCCAAATTTGTGAGCTCTCAATTGTAAAAACAGACCTGAAATGTCTGACCATAACTTCTGCCATTTCTGTCATCTATATATTCTTTATCTCCATGCAGTTTTACAATTTCATGTTTGTCTTTTAATTTTTTCAGGTCTAGAAATGCACAATGAGCCCATCCATCTCTTGTATTATATTAGCCTTGAATAGAAATACATCAAGTTTGTGACACATGATCTTCCTTGTCTAAATCCAAATTGCCATGGATTTAATACTTTTCTCTCTCTCTCTCTCTCTCCAAATGCCTTACCCATCTAATTTTGATAATTCTTTCACAAATTTTAGCTACCGTACTTGTAAGAGAGACCGGTCTATAGTTATTAGGTAGTTAGTAGGGTCTTCCTTGTTTCCCCCTTTATATAATGGTACTATATTTGCTTTTTTCCAATCTTCTGGAACTTTTCCTTCTTTCAATGAACTGCTTATTAGACTATGTATTTTGTCTGTTAGTTCGTTCCTGCAATCTCTCAAAATCCAGTTTGCCATTTCATCTAGATCATGCAGTTTTCTAAAATCGAGATTATTCAAGTGATTCATTATTTCTTTCCTTATTACGTCTATCACTTTCATAGGGGGGGGGGACTTTCTTCTCCCACTCAACATCTCTTAAGTTGTATGTTCTCCCTCATAAACACTGATTTAAAATGCTTGTTCATAATTTCTGCCATTTCTATTTCCTCCTTGTATTCAATTCCTCCTTGTAGTTTCACTAATTCTTGTTTTTCAGTTTGTTGTTTACAAATCTATATAATAGTTTTGGTTGATCTTTACATTTTTCTATGACATCCTTTTCGTGTTTTCTCTTTTCTTCTTTGCTCACTTGTACATATTGGTTTTTATAACCAGTATATATTTTCCATTTCTTGGGTCTTTTGTCTTTCTTTCATCTTATCCAGGCTTTATTCCTTTTGTCTTTTAACTCACGATATCTTTTGTTGTATCAACATTTTACATATCTTGTTTTTGTTTTGAAACATACTTTTCCACTCCTTCCTTATAAATTGTCAAAATATATCTCTTCTACTGTTGTTTCCTCCTTGTGTATCCTTTCCCAGTCTGCTTTTTTTTTTTTAATTCTCTTGTTTTATAATTTTTTTTCCATACATCAATCTTCCCTTTCTATATTGTTTGTTTTTTTCCCATGTATTTTTCTTCATTTAGTTCTAGTTCTACTAATATGTGGTCGCTTTTACTTAGTGGTGTTTTATATTCAATCTTGTCCACAATTTCAGGTTCTGATGTGATTATTAGGTCAAGTCTCAATGATTCTTCCTCATTTCTATACCTAGTATTCTTTTATATCCATTGTGTCATTGTATGTTCTATAATCATATCAAGTAGTACATTTCCCCACAGGTCATCTCCACCCTTCACTGTCATTTCTTTGTAGCAGATAACTATTAGTCACCCATTATAATTATTATTCTTCCATCATCCATTATCTTATTTAGTGTTATCTTTGTGTCTTCTAACATATTCTTGTGTTCTCTTCCCATGAAGCCGTTTTAGGAGGCACATAATTTACCACAAATTTCCTGCTCTTCTTGTCCCTGTCCTCTATTCCATCATGATCATTTCCACTATTCTTTCCATATGTAACATTCCTCACATTTATATCCTTCTTAGTCAGGAGCATAACTCCACCACCTTGTTTTACTTCTCTGTTTCTAATCCAATAATTATATGTACTATGTCCTACAGTGTTGGGTGGTAATAGACCTTTCAATTTTGTCTCCACAATTCCCATTATGTCAGGTTCCTTTTCCATCAGGTAATCATTCAGTTCATTCAAGCCTGTTATTAATCCATCTAGATTTCTGAAGGACACTTAATTTTCTACCTCCATCCTGTTTTTGTTTCCCCTTCTATTTTTCTCTTCTATGAAGCTTTTCCTCACTTTCATATCCACTACTCTCCAATAGAATTTCTGTCCTCTGTTCTGTTCTTTATTTTTTCCCTAGCTTCTATTCTTTTCCTCTCTCTCCTCTTTATTCATCTCTCTTATTATCCATACCTGTTTATACTGATCACTTTCTGCTAGTTTTCCTGTTTTTGATAAGACATTCTCTACTGTCATTTGTGACCTGAATTTAACCTTGATTAGTCTGGTCTTGTCTGCATTGTATTTTCCAAGTCTATATATTTCTTCAATTTCATTCCCTATTTCCTATTCACCTTCTTGAAATATTCTTAGTACCCTGTTCACTTTCTTTCTCCTATATTACTCTTGTAGTCCTATTTGGATTATGTTTCTCTTCCATTCCTGACATAATTATACATTTCTTTTTATCTGCTAAGTCTCTTACCATATTCTCCTTCTCTCATCTCTTTGATAACTGTGTATGTAGTGTGTTCCTTCATCTGTTGTTTCACTATATCTCTAAATTCAATTTTGCTATTCTCCTGAACCTTTTTCCAACCACTTACCTCTTTTTCTATGGACTCTTTATTCTCTTTATTCTTCTTCTTTAATTGCTCATTCTCATCCTTTACTTCTCTTGTCTTTATAATTCTTCTATTTCTTTATTTAGGTTTTGGTTCTTCTTTAGTTCTTCCAATTTATCAACTCTTTGTGTAATCAGTGTAAGTTGACTGAACCTAACCTCCCACTGTTTGTTCATTTTTGCTAATTTTTCCTCTAGACTTGCTAATTGGGGGAGGTTTTCATGTCCTCCCTCATTAAATCCATGGAAATAATTATCATTACCTTTCATTGCATTGCTGTTATCTATATTTCTAATTTATACATTTTTACTAATTTCTTCGACTTCACGTCTGTTGTCTGTGCATCTCTTGTTGACATTCCTTCTGACTTCTGGGGCCTGTTCGTCCCCTTCCTCATTTCCTTCCATTTTCCTCAGTAATCCCTCTCCTTTTTCTTCACCTTCCCACTACACGAGCTTTCCCCTTCCCTACTAATACAACACAGGTACTCCCTCGTCATTGAGATCCATGAAAATTGTAGTTTTTTCTGGAGTTCCAATCTTCGCTGTCACTTTGACTGTTGTGTGTGTGCATGTGTGTATTTACCTAGTTGTATTATACAGGAAGGGAGCTATGCTCGTGGTGACCCATCAAGTTTTGTCTTAAAATCTTGAATAGTGTTTGCACACTCTGTTTCGTTATCTAAAGTATTCCAGGTATCCAGCACTCTATGTAGGCAGCTTTTTTCTTTTTTTCTTTTTCTTTTTTCTTTCTTTCTTTGGTCGATGAATGGAATAAACTTAGTAACCACGTAGTAAGCGCTGAAACTATCAGTTGTTTTAAAAAACGATTAGACAACTTTATGGATGGGGATGACAGGTGGTGATGGATACGGAGCTGCCTAGTGTAGGCCTTATGGTCTTCTGCAGTCTCCTTTATTTCTTATGTTCTTATGTTATAGTTATCCTTTTTGAGTTTCTTTTTGTGTCCTCTTGTTTTTCCATTGTCCCATTTTAGTAAATCATTCCTATCAAGGATTTCCATTCCTTTCATGATTCTATAGGTAGTAGATTTCCTCTTTCTCTTCTCTGCTACAGTGTTGGTGATTCCAATTTGGATAATATTTGTATGTTAATTTGGAAAGAGCTGCTGCCAACTTTGTTGTTGCTCTCTGTATTCTTTCTAATTTCTTTATTTTATTTTTTTTTAGTACTGGGTGTCCATAGTGTTGCTGCGTATTCCAGTTTTGGTCTATTAATGTAATTGATATTTTTTTTAATAATTTCTTCATCCAAATAATCAAATGCCATTTTCATTGACCTTAATAGGTTGAAGGTTTCTCCAACTATTTTGTTGATATGTATGTCCGGTGTCATGTCTTTGCTTGTTATTACTCTATTAAATGTGTAAACAAAGTGGTTATGTGGTCAATGCTTGTCATTCCCTCAGTTGTGTGACCTGCTGTGAAAACAGTGGTGACCCCTGGATTAGGATGTTTGGTGATATTCTCCCCCAAAGTTTCATTGCCCATAATAAATGATGCACATCATATTTGTGTATTGAATGGAAATATAGTGATTACATACATTGATATATTACATAGGCAAGGTGCTAGGAGCATCAAGTTAGATGATGATGAAAGTGAAGAAGATCCAGAGGTGGATGAAACCATTGATGCTGTTCCTCATAATGTTGAAAAAGTTGTTAAGGAGTTTGAAAGCGAGATGGTAAGAGTTATTTATATTTGGTTACCAACTTTTGTTTTTACATTTCTATCCAGTGTTTAGTATTAGTTTGTACAAATATTGTTGTTATTATTATTATTATTTTTAACATAATGTCTCACTCTGCATTCACAGAATTACAGAAATAGATATATTGTCTTGAATATAATGTATTAATATCATTTGATCAGGATATAGCCAAAACGGATCTTGACATCTTGGAACACTTCATGAACAAAGATGCAGCTCCACAGAGAAAATTAGCAGATATGTTTAAAGATAAAATTACAGAGAAGAAGACAGAAATAAAGTCACAGATTGATGCAGACAGTAAGTCCCTTTTTCGTGTTTAACCACTTCAGTAGAAGTCATATTCTCGCATGTATGATGCATCACACTACTCGCATTATAGAATATAAAGTCACTGCTGCATTACTTGTTATCTTTTACTCTGAGTAATAACAAAGATAGAAAACATGATCAAACCAGCTCACAGAATCTGGGGTTAACTTATGCATAACTGCAAAAAATATAAAATCAAGACACTGACATCGGCATGCTCGTGTACCCTCTCGCACCTCATGATGCCTACTTAAGTGTCATCGTACTGAAGTGGTTAACCTCTTCAATGTGAGTCAAATTTTCGCACACACATGAGCTGCCTGATATACGATGATGCATCACAATACACGCATTATGAAATATAAAGTTACAGCTGTTATACTCATTCTCTTTTACCCAGAATGTTTATAACCACAGAAAATGTGACCAAGGCTGTTCACAGAATACAGGGGTCACTCAACTACAACTACAAAATAAATATAATCAGGACACCAAGGCTGACATCCTCATGAGCTCACTTGCACCTCATGATGCTTATGTAGGCATCATCATATTTTAGGGGTTAAATGTATAGATAGTGAATTTCTTTTGGCCCAAAGAATAAGTGAGTTGAATGAAAGTAATATGTGAAATAGGTATTTGGGGCTGAATGCTGAAAGAAGGCTGCATTTCATTATTGTACCCATAGGACTGTGTACAGCAGACTTTAAAGGAGTCTGAGAAAAAGAATAAACTTTCCTTATTTCTCCTCCATTTTCCTCACTCATCATGATAATTTTCGTAGCATTTTCCACTGCAACTACCTTTTCCTCCCTATCCTTCACATTTAGCAACTCCCTAAAATACTCTGCCCATCTTCCTCTTACTGCCTTCTATTATCATCTCTCCATCTGCACCTTTTACCTTTTCTTCTCCACTTGATTTGCCTCCTCTTCCTCTCTTAATTTCCTTCCAGAACATCTTTTTATTACTTTCAAAATTTTCTGTCATTCTCTTACCCCATTTCATATCTGCTCTCCTCTTTGCCTGCTTTATCTTGTGCTTTACTTCTCTTTGTACCTCTTGTATGATTCTTTCATCCTATTTTGTAAACAATCTGTGAAAGCTCGCTTCTCTTCTACAAGCTAATTTGCTTCCTCATCCCACCATTCATTACCCTTACTTCTGTTTCCTCCCATCCTCCTTGTTCCACACACCATCTTTGCACACCTTGTGACTCCCTCCTTGAAACTTCCCCATTCCTTCTTCACTCCTCTCTTTTTTTTTTTTTTTTTTTTTTTTTTTTTTTCTCTCGTTTAATCAGTTCGCTCTAAGCACCTTCCTATTTTCCCTCCTTTTCCTCTCTCTCCATATATCCTGCACTCTCAACTTACCTTCCACCAAAAAATGATCTGATATTTGCCCACTCTATCCACCACTCTCTACCATATGTACATATGTTTGACTTTCTTCCTAAACACTGTATTTGATATCAACTCTGTGGACACATCTCTACCATCAACTCCCACTATGATTTTTTCCTGGAACTCCACACTTCCTAACCACTCTAGTGGTTCATTTCCTACACTAGCATTAAGGTCTCCCAATACCACTACATGACATTTCTCAGTAATCCCTCTATGCATTTGTTTAAATCCATCCAAAAAGCCTCTCTTTTCTCTACACTCTTCTCACTACTAGGCCTATATGCATTTACAAAAACCCACATCTCCCTTCCCAGTTTCACCTTCATCCACATTAACCTTGAAGAAACCTTCCATTCCACTACACTCTTACCTATCACTTCACTTACTAGTATAGCCACCCCTTCTCTACCTCGTCCTCTCTTCACTCCTGAGAACCTCCCAACTACACCTCCAAACTCACACTCTCCCCTCCCTTTCAACTTAGTTTCACTCAGTGCCAACACACCCATCTTCTTACAGACATACTGCCTATCTCTTCCCATTTACTCTCATGTGTACCACATCCATGCACATTAAAATATATGTTTTTACTCAAGACTACTAGATATAATACAAGAAAGGGATGGATGAGCCAATTGCATTTTCTTGGATCTACAAAAAGCTTTTGATAAAGTCACACACAAAAAAAACTATTAAAACTGGAAACTATAGGAGGGATGCAAGGTTAACTATTGAAATGGATGGAGGACTTTTTGCAAGGAAGAAAAATGAGGGTAGTGCTTAGAGATAAGACTTCTACTTGAGAAGAGGTTATTAGTGGAGTTCCACAGGGATCAGTGTTGGCTCCAACAATGTTTGCCATTGAAGAAGCCACTCAGGCGAAACTAGTCAGTAATAAAAGTATTTCCCTCAGCCCATGTTCCATTTACCTTCTATCCACATTTGCCATTTATGTTAATGACATGGATGAAGGTGTGTAATGTTACATGAGCTTCTTTGCTGATGATGAAAAATTGTTAAAGAAAGTGAGTACTGAAACTGACTGACTCAGTTAAGAGAGATCTGAACAGGGTTTGGAAATGGAGTCAGAAGTGGGAAGTGGAATTCAACATTAAGAAATGTAGCATAATGGAATTTGGAAAAGTAAAAAAAAAGTATAAAAAAGTATATCAGGACAATATAAAATTGGTGAAAAAGAAGTAAAGAAAGCGGGATCTGAAAAAGACCTGGGAGTGATAATAATATGCATACCTTGGGTCAGGTCACTTGGGGGCGGGGGCTCAACAGACAGGTCAGCAATTTGGATGAAATGTATAGCAATCTAACTGATCTAATTATTAATGCACAAAATACATTTATCCCCCTGAAGTCAATACGGAAAAATAGTAATACTCCCAAATGGATGATGGACAGATTGAAACATAAGAGCGGAATGAAAAGAGGACTTAACGTAAAAATAAAAAACGAGGTATCACACCTTACATCAAGATATAACGAAATGGCAAAGCTGGTTAAAAGAATACATGTACAGCGAAATGTAATTATGAAATTAAAAGTTGCCAGTCAAGCAAGATCCAACCCAAAGGGTGTCTTTCATCTCTATAGAACAAAAAATAAAAAATAGGACCAATTAAAAACGATGAAAATGTCATGATAGAATCGGAGGAAAAAATGAGTGAGGAGTTTAACCCCTTCCATACAGTGCCGCACACGTAGGCGTCATGGACTTAGATCTCAGTGGCAGCAGCCAATGCCAGCCGTACGACGTGTCGTAATAATACTCGCATCATAAAATATAGTCACCGCTTATATCGATCGTTCTCTCTTCACCCGTGAATTTTGATAACCATAGAAAATGCGATTACAAAAGAATTAGAAAGAATGTCATTATGGAGGGGCGACTACAATAAATATAATCAAGACGCCGATATGGCAGCCTCGCGAATACACTCGCTCCCCATGACGCCTACGTGTGCGGCACCGTATGGAAGGGGTTAACAATTATTTTTTATCGGTGTTTACTAATGAGAGGTTAGATAAAGTACCTGACTGCGATCTGATTTTCAGAGGGGATGAAGAAAGTAGCCTATCTAATTATCTAATTTTACCGAGAAAGCTTAAGGAGTGTAAATTTGAAATCTGTGACCAGTTAACTGAAATATTGAATAAATTGGTAGACACTGGTTTTGTGCCTATTGCTTGGAGGCAGGCAAATGTTGTATCTGTTTTTAAGAAGGGAGATAGATCATCTATATGCAACTACAGGCCAGTCAGTTTGACATCAGTTATAGGAAAAATGCTTGAATCAGTAATAGTGAATAGACTCGGAGAACACATCAAAAGACATAATTTAATTCGTGATTCACAGCATGGTTTCTCCAAGGGTAAGTCGTGTGTGACTAATCTTCTATCCTTTTACACTAAAGTATATAAGGCATCAGATAACAATCTCCAGTCCCCTGCCCATTACCTTCACATTTACTTCCCTCACTACCTCCATCCAAGTGGATATTGAACAGCCATGGCAATATGACTCATCTCTGATGTAGCCCTACCTTTACTTCAAACCACTTGCTCTTTATTTCCAGTTCTGACATAGGGTCTACTATCATAAATACTCTTGACTGCCCTTAACAGCTTTCTCCCAATCACATAAATCTGCAGAAACTCCCTCAGTGCCTTTCTGTCTATCCTTTTGCGAGCCTTTTCGAAATTCATAAAGGCCCATTAAG
This sequence comes from Oratosquilla oratoria, assembly GCF_046742065.1. NCBI lineage: Eukaryota > Metazoa > Arthropoda > Malacostraca > Stomatopoda > Squillidae > Oratosquilla > Oratosquilla oratoria. Next base: position 25,356,705 of record NC_134796.1, read on the forward strand.
AAGAAAGACTAGCAAAAAGAGTGTAGAAGGCAGAGGTGGATGGAGTGAACCTGAGGGGGTAGATAAAAAATGAGATGGTGTGAAAGGAAGGGAGTAGGTAAGAGAAGTGAGTGGAGAATGGTTGTAAATGGCAAGTAAGTTGACATGCCTTGTTTTGTCTATTTTTGCATGAGGGAGACAAGGAGGGAGGGTTACTCTGTAAATTAAGTGGCTACCCTAGCTGTGGATGTGCTGTCTTGTAGCACTTTTTCTAACCAGGGCAGGGGACAATGATGACCCTTTATTAGCATGGAAGTGGGTGATGGGTGAGTGCATGCCTTGGCTGATTATCTCCCTTATAAAGAGGAAGAAGCTTATTGGTTAGTATTGATGATACTCAAATGGCCTGTTGAAACATATTGGAACTAAAGAAATGTTTACTGATAATTTACTATCTCCACTTAGTGACAGATCTATTGATGGTTGCTCTTGTTGCTAAGCAGGTATTGTAATATTTACCTCAGTTGAAAGGAAGGAGGGCCTTGGCATTGTGCTCTGCCCTCCCCAACCTTCATATACGTAACTGGTATGCTTGAGTATCATATGATGCACAATTGCCTCCTGTAGTTAAGCTATTGATCTTTGTTTACTTTTACAGGTGTGCAAACAGTAGATCTTAGTCCAGAAGTGCAAGAAATGTGTAAAGAGATGGGTAAAGTGCTAGCCAAGTACAGAAGTGGAGCACTGCCAAAAATGTTTAAAGTTATTCCAAAAATGAGATCCTGGGAGGATTTAGTATATATGACAGGTGAGTATGAAATTCTTTTAGATGAAATATTGAGTTGTGGTAAAAGTCTTGCAATCTGTGTTGCTCTTTGTTGACCATTTTCAGGTAGAGTCTTATCCGAGTCACATGATGTGTTGAGGGGAAACAAGAAGTAATCACTTTGGGGTGCATCATTTTCTTGCCCATTTACAGCCACTCTCCATTCACATCTATCTTTTGCCCTTCCTTGATAGACATTCCTCATACATCCAGTGACCCATCACTCGATCCATTCATTCTTGGTCATCCCCTTAAGTTCTCACCACTCATTCTTTCTTCAAATTCCCTGCATCCTTTTCCTCCATTCACTTTCCCTTCTACCAGATAATGATCTCACAGTTCCCTGTCTCACCCCTGAAAATATTTACATCTAGAACTTTTCCAGTCCTCCCATTCAGTACCACTATGTAGTCCAGTAATGCCCTCATGATCACTTTATCATCCATCGCCCCATACCTCCCTACTACTCTGTCAGCTCAATTACTCAAGCATTTAGATCCACCAATACCACTACATTTACATCCCTCCAGAAAATGGCTACTTTCTCATTTAAACCAGTTCAGTAAAGTTTTCCTATCTGTTTCACTTTTCTCACTACCAGGTCCATGTCACTCATAAAAACCTGTCTTCCATCCAAATTTCACTTTTGCCTACATACTCAAAGACACTACCCCCCACTATATACATACATATACCAGAGGCTTTTCCCTCCTTACAGAGGGGGGTAGCCAAAAAGAAAAAGGCATAGAAATCCCTCCCACCTATTTCATTTCCCATATACTCCACTCCCCTCCACCCTCCTCCCTCCTATCTTGGCACCTCCTGGATGACGAGTCATCCCTGCATCCTGTCCACTGCCCTGGGTCAGAGGCAGTGTTGCAAGACACAACACATCCACAGCAAGGCCGTTTCATAAATTCAGCGACCCCCCCTCTCCGTCCCCTCATGCAGAAAAAGAGAAGACGGGGAGAAATCCCTTCGGGCTGCCTCATCTATACACAACCCTTCTCCATTCACCCCTGTCTTCTGTCCTCTCCCGTCCTTCCTCCACAGACATTCCTCTCTTTTGTAAAGCCCCTTTCACCCCATCCATCCATCTCATCCTAGGACGCCCCCCTCATATTCACTCCTTCCACCTCCGCCTTCCAAGCTTCTTTTACTAATCTTTCTTCACTCATTCTTTCCATGTGTCCGAACCATCCTAATACTCTTTCATCAACCCTATCTCCCAGCTCCCTTTCCACCCCTGTTCTCCTCCTCACCTCTTCATTTCTCACTCTATCTAGCCTAGTAACCCCTATCATACTTCTCAGACATTTCATCTTCTCAGACATTTTCATCTCAGACATTCAAACTCCTTCTCTCTTCCTCTCTCATGTTCCATGTTTCTGCTCCGTACATTGCTGTTGGTCACAATCACTCCTTCATATAACCTCCTCTTAGCATCCATTCCCAGATGTCTATTTCTCATTACACTTTTTAATCCACCAAGGCATTTACTCGCTTCTCTCAATCTACATTCTATCTCCACCCCCACTCCTCCCTTTCCTGTCACATTCGCACCCAGGTATCTAAAACTATCCACTTCCTCCAATTTCTCACCCTTAATGCTCACTTCCAGCCTACTCTCACTCTCTCCCCTTGTACATCTCATCACCTTACTTTTGCCCACATTTATCTTCAGCTTCCTTCTCAAACTCTGTCACTAACTTCCTCAATCCCTCCTCTGATCCTGCTACAAGCGCAGTGTCGTATGCAAACAACAGCTGGCTCACCTCCCACTTTTCTCCATTTTCTTTAATCATCTCCAACCCGTGACCCACTACCCTTGCTTTCACCTCTCGCACCACCCCATACATGTAAAGATTGAACAGCCAGGGCGACATAACACATCCTTGACGAAGTCCCACCTTTACCTCAAACCATTCACTCTCTCCATTTCTAATCCTAACGCAAGCTCTACCACTCATAAAAACTCTTGACTGCTCTTAACAGCTTTCCTCCTGTCCCATATATCTGCAGTACCTCCCACTGTGCCTTCCTGTCTACCCTGTCGTAATCCTTTTCCAGATCCATAAAAGCCCAAAAAACATCCTTACCTTTTCCTATAGCTTTCTCACATATCTGTCCTACCACAAAAATCTGATCTACACATCCCCTACCTATCCTAAAACCACACTGTTCCTCACCAATCACTCCCTCTGTTCCTCTCCTAATCCTCTCAATCAAGACCCTCCCATAAACCTTCCCAATTACACTCAACAAGCTGATCCCTCTGTAACTACTACACTCACACTTGTCCCCCTTTCCTTTGTAAAGCGGAACTATACAGGCATTCCTCCAGTTCTCCGGCACTCTACCTTCTCTCCAACAAACATTAAATAACCATCACCAGCCAGTCCACCATAACTGTACCTCCTTTCTTCCAACATTCTGCATGGCATCCATCTAACCCAGGTGCCTTACCTGCTCTCATTATCTTAACGGCTGCTTTCACTTCATCCTTTCCTATTTCTCTTCCATTTTCCTCACTCATCACTCTCATTTTCTTAGTGCTTCCCACTGCAACTACCTTTCCCTCCCTATCCTCCTTCACATTTAGCAACTCCCTAAAATACTCTGCCCACCTTCCTCTCACTGCCTTCTCTTCCATTATCATCTCTCCATCTGCACCTTTTACCTTTTCTTCTCTACTTGATTCGCCTCCTCTTCCTCTTTTAATTTCCTTCCAAAACATCTTTTTATTACTTTCAAAATTTTCTGTCTTATTCTTTCCCCATTTCACATCTGCTCTCCTCTTTGCTTCCTTTATCTTATGCTTAACTTCATTTCTCTTTACTTTGTACCTCTCATACGATTCCCTCGTCCTAATTTGTAGCCACTCTATGAATGCCTGCTTCTTCTCTTTTACACCCTTCTTTGCTTCCTCATCCCACCACTCACTACCCTTCCTTCTATTTCCTCCCGCCCTCCTTGTTCCACACACCATCTTTGCACACCTTATGACTCCCTCCTTGAACCATCCCCATTCCTCCTCCACTCCAAGTTCTACTCTATCCTTTACTTCCACTCCTCTCTCAACTTCTTCTTATACTCATTCTCCTTTTTTTTCCCTCACTAAATGCAATTGCATATTTCATCATTTGCCAACAGTACATGAGTTTACAACCACCCATGCACATTTTCACTTTTCTAACAGTCTGATCATGAGCACTGTAGCTTTATTCATTCCATCCACACACATTTTCCTTGGTCTATTGTTTGCTCTCACTCCCATTAGCATCACTTCATGTATTCACATCAATGTATACTCAAAACAATAATATAGTGGGCTACAATTAGCTTAGCCTCCAACCGTGACAAGTCTATGAAGTTTTCTGGATATGACAAATTTCATTACAAGTTTTGAAGAATTATACATTAGTACACTCAAGAAAAGAATAGGTTTTACTTTTAAGGACATTGTTTTGTATACACACAATATTATACTCATTTAAACCAATATGGAAGAGTAAACAGTGCCAGTGTTCCATATATTTTCAGACCCAGAGAAATGGTCTGCAGCTGCCATGTATCAAGCAGTAAGGATATTTGTCAGCAACCTAAAAGAATCTATGGCTCAGCGCTTCTTCAATCTGGTGTTGCTTCCACGCGTAAGAGATGACATAGCATTTTATAAACGACTAAATTACCATCTGTATCAAGCACTTTGCAAGGCTCTATTCAAGCCGGCAGCATTTTTCAAGGGCATCCTTCTTCCTTTATGTGCGGTAAGATATGAAAGTTTTAAAATTACTTTTAAAGTTAGTAATCTTTTAACCTTATCAATTCAAGTCAAATTCTCATGGGCAGCATCAGCTGCCTGATGTATGATGATACATCACAATACTCTCATTATAGAATATAAAGTTACAGCTGTATTACTCATTTTTTTTCACTTTGAATATTAACCACTTCAGTACGATGATACCTACAAAGGCATCATGAGACGCAAGTGGGTACAGGAGGATGCCAGCGTCAGTATCTTGATTATATATTTTTTTGTAGTTTTGCATTAGTTACCCCTGGATTATGTCACCCTGGCTGTTGAACTTATACATGGATGGGGTGGTGCAAGAGGTAAATGCAAGGGTGGTGGGTCAGGGATTGGAGATGGTTAAAGAAAATGGAGAAAAGTGGGAGGTGAGCCAGCTGTTGTTTGCGGACAACACTGCTCTTGTTGCAGGGTCAGAGGAGGGATTGAGGAAGTTGGTGACAGAGTTTGGGAGAGTGTGTGAAAGAAGTAAGTTGAAGATAAATGTGGGTAAAAGTAAGGTGATGAGATGTACAAGGGGTGAAAGTGGCAGTAGACTGGAAGTGAGCATTAAGGGAGAGCGACTGGAGGAAGTGGATAGTTGTAGATACTTGGATGCAAATGTGGCTGGAAAGAGTGGAGTGGAGGTGGAGGTAGAATGTAGATTGAGAGAAGCGAGTAAATGCTTTGGTGGATTAAAAAGTGTAATGAGGAATAGACATTTGGGAATGGATGCTAAGAGTGATTGTCCCAACAGCACTGTATGGGGCAGAAACATGGCACATAAGAGAGGAAGAGAGAAGGAGTTTGAATGTGTTTGAGATGAAGTGTCTGAGAAGTATGATGGGGGTTACTAGGCTGGATAGAGTGAGAAATGAGGAGAGGAGGAGAACAGGGGTGGTAAGGGAGTTGGGAGATAGGGTTGATGAAACAGTATTGGGATGGTTTGGATACATGGAAAGAATGAGTGAAGAAATACTAGTAAAAGAGGTATGGAAGGCAGATGTGGAGGGAGTGAACATGAGGGAGCGACCTAGGATGAGGTGGATGGATGGGTTGAAAGGGCCTTTGGGGAAGAGGGAAATGTCTGGAGAAAGGACAGGAGAGGAGAGAAGACAGGGGTGAATGGAGAATGGTTGTATATGGATGATGTGATGCATGAGGTGAAATGGGTGGGGGGATGGGGAGGTAGTATGTGTGAGCAAAATTTGACGCAGCCCGAAGGGATTTCTCCCTGTCTTCTCCTTTTCTGTATGAGTGGACGGAGAGGGGGGTCACCGATTTAATGAAGCGGCCTTGCTGTGGATGTGCTGTGTCTTCTTACACTGCTTCTGACCCAGGGCAGTGGACAAGATGCAGGGATGACTTGTCATCCAGGAGGTGCCAAGATAAGAGGGAGGGTAGAGGGTGGAGGGGAGTGGAGTGTATTTTGGGATGGAATGGGTGGGAGTGGTTTTTATGCCTTTTCTTTTTGGCTACCTCCCTTGTAAGGGGGAAAAAGCCTTTGGTATATGTATGTATGTACCCCTGGATTCTGTGAACTGGTTCGATCACATTTTCAGGGGTTATTATTACTCGGTGTAAAAAAGAATGAGTAATACAGCATTGACTTTATATTTTGTAATGCGAGTAGTGTTCATTTGGCAGCCGATGCGGCACGCAAGAATTTCACTTGTACTGAAGTGGTTAATAACCACAGAAAATATGATCAGGCCAGTTCACAGAATATGGGGGTCACTTGGCTACAACTGCAAAATAAATATAATCAAGACACTGATGCTGGCATCCTCATATACCCACTCATGCCTCATGATGCTTACTTAGGCATCATCGTATGGAAGGAGTTAATAGTGAAGTGGTTATAGCCATTCTTTATAAACTTCCATCATAATAGTCAGCTACCATCCAAGTTCCTCATCTGGGGTATTGGCTGCATGTTATTGTGGGGTTAAAAACTGCCCAGTAGCATGCAGCTGATACTTTAGGGTCTATATGGAGCTCCCCTACAGACCAGAACCACACATCATTTTGTCTGTGATAGGGGAAATCTCTATTCATAGAGCAATGATGCTACTTTATGATACTGTGACCATCTCACCATTATGCTGTCCCCCCCCAGCTCTTGATGCTGTCCTGTAGATTGAGAGAAGCGAGTAAATGCCTTGGTGGTTTAAAAAGTGTAATGAGAAATAGAAATTAGGACAAGGGAATCGTATGAGAGGTACAAAGTAAAGAGAAAGGAAGTTAAGCATAAGATAAAGGAAGCAAAGAGGAGAGCAGATGTGAAATGGGGAAAGAGTATGACGGAAAATTTTAAAAGTAATAAAATTATGTTTTGGAAGGAAATTAAAAGAGGAAGAGGAGGCGAATCAAGTAGAGAAGAAAAGGTAAAAGGTGCAGATGGAGAGATGATAATGGAAGAGAAGGCAGTGAGAGGAAGGTGGGCAGAGTATTTTAGGAAGTTGCTAAATGTGAAGGAGGATAGGGAGGGAAATGTAGTTGCAGTGGGAAGTGCTAAGAAAATGAGATTGATGAGTGAGGAAAATGGAGGAGAAATAAGGAAGGATGAAGTGAAAGCAGCTGTTAAGATGATGAGAGCAGGTAAGGCACCTGGGTTAGATGGATGCCATGCAGAATGTCTGAAGAAAGGAGGTACAGTTATGGTGGACTGGCTGGTGAGGTTATTTAATGTTTGTTTAAGAGAAGGTAGAGTGCCGGAGAACTGGAGGAATGCCTGTATAGTTCCGCTTTACAAAGGAAAAGGGGACAAGTGTGAATGTAGTAGTTACAGAGGGATCAGCTTGTTGAGTGTAGTTGTTGTTGTTATTCCCTAGACTGTCTGTCCGAGCAGTCCCGTCTCCCCAAGGAATGCCACAGCCGAAACTGGGTTTTCCCACAAATCCTTTATAGAGTGTATGTTGTGTTGTTTGCGTGCATGATTGTGTATAATGCAGTCTTCCATTATGTGTTGTATGGTATGGGGTGAAGTGTTACATCCTGGGCAGCTGTTCACAATGCGGTCATCCAGCCTCTTCTGGTAGCTTAGAAGTGCTGGGTGGTGGCCACACCGCAGTCTGGCCAGGTGGACTTTGTCCTTTCGTGGGAGAGAGGATTCAGAAGGGTGGATATCAGGGGGTCTGGCATGCAGCAGTGTGTTGTCTTTCAGTGTGTTAATGGAGCGGTGAGTGATATGATTATGAATATGTTTCCAAAGGCTTGTATTTGGTGGTTGTGGAGGAAGAGAAGAGAGTATCTGTGTGTGATACAGATCTTTGGGTGTTGTTTTAATGTTTCTTGGTGTGTGTGGGTGTTCTGCTATGTAGTGTAGCAGGTGTGATGTGTTTGTGGTGGCTGCGGCAAGTGCCTCTCATGTCGAGTTGTTCCCTGACTTTGAGGACTTTTGTTTCATGGTGTAAATGGTCTGTAGGTGTTGTATTTGTGCAGCCTGTAATTGTTTTTAGGGCTTTGTTTTGTATGATTTGAAGGATGTTGTGGTGTGTCTCACTGAGATTAGGAGCCCATGCAGGACTCGCATAATTCATCACTGAGCGTATGCATTGTTTGTATATTGTTGTATTAGTTTCTTTGTTTTGTCCAAATGTTGTTCCAGTGATTGACTTAAGTGCGTTAGGTCTAGGTGTGCATTTGTTTTTTATGTTTGTGATGTGTTGTTTGAAAGACATGGATGTATCGTATGTTACACCAAGAATTTTCGGTGCGTTTGTGTGTGGTATTAGAGTGTTGTTGGTGTAGAGATGAGGTATGTATTTGTGTTCTTTTGTCCAGTTAGTGAGAAGTGTTGCTGTAGATTTGGTTGGAGCTATTTTGAGTCTGTGATGAACCATGTGTTGAGTGTATCAAGGTATGGCTAGATTATTTCTGCAGCCTTGTCTGTGTTACGATGTGTGCATGTGATTGTTATGTCGTCTGCGTAGGAAGAGATTTGTATTTCTGAGGTGTCTGGTGTGGGTAAGTCATGCATGTATAGATTAAAGAGTGTGGGGGATAGAACAGAGCCCTGTGGTACTCCATTCTTAATGTCTCTGATGTGCGATGATTGGCCATTATATGACACATAAGCATTCCTACCTGCCAGATAATTGGCTAGCCATCTTTTGGTGTTATTGTGCATGTCTGTTATATATTTTATTTGTTAGGTTGTGGGAAAGGAGATGTGGGTCTTTGTAAGTGCATATGGGCCTGGTAGTGAGAAGAGTGTAGAAGAAAGGGAGGCCTTTTGGATAGATTTAAATGAGTGCATAGAGGATTTAGGGAGAAATGTCAATGTAATAGTGCTGGGAGACCTTAATGCTAGGTTAGGAAATGGTCCAGTTGATGGAGTGGTTGGGAAATGTGGAGTTCCAGGAAAGAATGGTAGTGGAGAGTTGATGGTGGAAATGTGTCTAGAGAGTTGATGATAGCAAATACAGTGTTTCGGAAGAAAGTCAAGCATAAGTACACATGGGAGAGGGTGGTGGATGGAAGGGTGGTAGATAGAGTGTTTATGGATTATGTAGTGGTAAATAGGACTATGATAGGAAGAGTTAAGGATGTACATGTGCTAAGGGGAGAGGGTGGGGGAATATCGGATCATTGTATCATCGTTGTACATTAATCTTCCTTCTATATGCTTATCGTTTCTACCTACATTGTTCTGTTCTTTTAATTCAAACTCCATTAGTATATGGTCACTCTTTCCATTGGTGTTTTGTACTCCATTTTGTTCACAATATCTGGTTGAGAAGTTAATATTAAGTCTAGTTTCGACGGTTCCTCATTATTTCTATATCTAGTATTTTCCACCCGTTGAGTTAGAGTGTATTCGATGGTCATACGAGTATCTTGTAGGATGATGCTCCAATGATCTTCTCCCCCTTTTACTATCATTTCTACCCAGATTATATCCTTTGCATTAAAATTGCCCATGATTACTGTTTTTCCATCCTCTTTTAGTAACTCAATTAGCACATTCGTTGTGTCTTCCAGTAATTTAGAATGTTCGCTATCCGACCAAGGCTGTGTTTTTGGTGGTACATACACTACAACAAATTTTCTGCCTTTCATCCTTTTGTTTACAGTTTTGATCATAATTAGTTCTACATTGCCTTGGCCTTCATTTATCTTTGTCATATTTAGACCCTTTTTGGTCAATATCATGACACCTCCCTGCTTGTCTGTTCTATCTTTCACCCAATGGTTGTATAGACCTTGTCCCACCATACTTGTTGATAGAGGTCCTTTCAGTTTTGTCTCCACAATTCCCATGATGTCAGGTTTTTCCATATATAGATAGTCATTTAGTTAATTGATTCCAGAGATCATGCCATTGATATTTGTGTATGCCACCTTTAGTTTCATATTGCCCTTCCTTTTTTGGTTTAAGTATCCATTTTTCCGATGTACCATTTTTTCAGTCTTAAGTCCAGCACTCTCCAAAAAAACTTGTTTTTTTCCGTCTCTGTTCTGTTCTCATTTCTGTCATTGGCTTCAATTCTGAGAGCTTTGTCTTTCTCTTTTTCCTCATCACTCATTTCCTTTTTTATCTATATGCATTTGAATTTCTCGCTGTTTGCCAATTTATCCGCTATTGATGATATCTTTTCTGCTATCATTTGAGTTCTTAGTTTTATTTTCAGCAGTCTATGTTGTTTTTCTTTTGAATATTTGCCTATTCTGTGGATTTCATTGATTTCTTTATAGAGATTTTGTCCTTCATCCTGTATTTCTTTCAAAATTTCTTTAGCTATTTCCTTCTCCTTTTCTCTCTGGTGTCTATACATATCATGTTTGTCCTGCATACCATGGACCACATAGGTTAGGATATCGAGAGTGCTGAATTGACGAAATGTAAACATACAAGTCACGCTCAGCTTGCAACAGATTGCTTGCGTAAACAGTATTGCTTGAGACAGTATAACAGTCTTTCTGATTGGAAAAAAGGGTGGAGGAGAAAAATTATTGGTGCATGGAGGTAAAGTCACGCCCTTAAAGGGTGGCACTTATTTGTAACATTCAAAGTTATTGGATGAAATAGTGACATTGAAGCAGACTTGGCTTGGTGGGTGTAAGAGGATCCCAGGTGGGAATCCTCTGGTGTGCCTAAGACCATACATTGTACCAGAATTCGTAAAGAAAATGAAGAAAAGTTTAAGTTCAGTTTGATTCACCTTCATTACTGAGTAATGGAACTTGACTTAATGCATACATTACGAAAGAAGCATAGGGCCTGTTGATGAGTGACTTACAATACTAAAAGGATAAAAAGAAAGTGAAGAAAGTTGTAGTGAATGAAGAATTACTATATCACAGAAAGGAACTGAAAGTGTTGGTAGCAGCAGAGTTAACACAGAGCAACATAACACACCCCTGATGAAGTCCCAACTTTACCTCGAACCACTCACTCTCTCCGTTTCTAATCCTGACACATGCTCTACTAATCTCGTAAAAACTCTTGACAGCTCCTAGAAGCTTTCCTCCTATCCTGTATATCTGCAAAACCTCCCACAGTGCCTTCCTGTCTACCCTGTCATAAGCCTTATCCAGATCCATAAAAGCCCAAAAAACATCCTTACCTTTTCCTATAGCTTTCTCACATATGTCTTACACGATGAGTAGGCTATTGTACTCTAAATGACCAGTAAAGTATTCTAGTTCTTGAAGTGGGTATAGTTTTGGCATAATGGAGATAGAGAAACAAGAAAGAATAACAAATGAACCAACAAAGAAAGAACTAGATGTAAGCCTGAGAGGTGTAACCCCCAAAAGACATTGTCTCATAGACACACCAAGGAAAAACCAAAGGTGGAAAAATAAGTTTTTCAGGGTTTCAAAGAAACCCAGGCGAAATAGGCAAAAGCTTAGACATAGAGATATTAGATATAGTAATGCATTAAGGAATCGCGAAGTAAATGATTTAATGGAAATCATAGACTTAAAATTGGATTATCGAGCAGTTCTTAGAGAATTGATTATGGTGCAAAAGAGTAATGAGTAAACGATCAAAGAATTAGGTGACCTAAAGAGCAATTGAAATCCTAAAAAGAGAAAACGAAAGAATGAGGCCAAAAATAAAAATGAAGAATTGAAAAAGGTCAAAGAACAATTACAAGCAGTGACTGGAAAGGTGGAAGAGTCAATCAAAGAAATAGACCTCACTTAAATAAAAAATCAATGGAAACAAGAACAGGAAAATAAAAAAAATATCCTTTAGTGAAATAGTACAAAAACAGATGGAGGAAAATACAAAAAAAAAGTCATAAAAGTGATTAAGGGGACCCCCCGCCCAAAATCTTTTTTTCTGAAGGATCTTGCTGATTTTTTCTGTGTGATATTTAGGTCTGAGGAAACCTTCACAGCTTGAGTTTTATTCAGATCTGACTAGTAGTTCTTTATTTTTTAATAAAAAACGTAAAAAATACCATATTTTTGGGCTTTCAAATCCTATCTCTTACAATTTTTATTCGATGTCTTCCATTTTACAGCAAAAGAATCTTCTACATATATAAAAAAACAAAATAGAAAGTTTTTTTTTAATATCTTTGTTTAACGCTGAGGGAAAAAAATATAAAAAGATTATCGAAAAAACGCAAAATTTTGACTTTGACACGTTATTAAAGATTTTCCATTTAACATATGCAAAAAAAAATTCTCATTTTTTGTCATTTATCTAGCTATTAATAGAGACCTCATATGCAAAAATCGGTTGAAAATTGAGGGAGGAGGTAGACTTTGTATCAAAAACTTACATTTTTCAGAAACGAGTGTTAGTTTTTTTTTCCTTAGTTTGACTAAATTTTACATTGGACCTCCTAAGACCCATTGAAAACAGGTTCCATTGTATTTTCATGATGATTTTGCATCTTTCAAGTAACTCAGGCACTTTGTACTCTCCTACAGTGTAGGATATTATTCACTCAGAGTGAGGGTCTCATAAGCCACCACCTCACTCTTTGTCGCAAAGTTTGAGTTCTTGGTCTAGAATGACCCAGCAAGGTAGTCTGATTGCTGGGATTCAGCTCTCTTTCTTTTCTTGGGTTTCCTTTCTGGTGTTGGAACAGGCTCTTGCTGCATCAGGGACATCACTGTGAGGTTTGAGACTCTAAACCCAAGGTGTTGCAACAAGGAGGCATCCTTGTAGCCACTTGTTAGCAAACAGTTGTTTGCGTAGAGACAACGTGTCTGATATAGGTGTAGAGGACAGAGGATCAGGTGCTGAGGATGTGGATGTAGATGGCAGGGAGAGAGCTGCTGGAGGGAGTACTAGTGGTGGTGGCAGAGGTGGTGATAACAAAGTTGATGCTGGGGTTTTTTCTTTCTCCCCTTGAGTTGCTAATGTAGACGTTCTTATCTTCTGCAAGTGTGCCTTTTGTTTGGATAGCTTAGGCATGGCTAATATCTTCAAATATCTCTTCACTGAAAAATAGATGCGAATTTCACACGGCAAATTAGTGAACGCGGCAAGCTAACGTGTACATGTCCTTTACTTTGTAAGGCTCAGGCCGCCAGTCGTGCAGGCTGAACTTCCTCACACCACATACTCACGTGCATGCCGGACGTAAGAGAAAACTTTATGAGTGCATCAAACGCAAAAAAAAGATAGAGTAAAATATGGTCAAAATGTATGTAAACAATCGTCGTGCGCAGCATGTGGCTGCCGTGGGGAGGGAGGGTAGGCCCTTTAAACCCTTTAAAAATGGCGGTACGATAAAAACACTTTACCAGCATCTAGAGCAAGATCCCTACTATGTATATATGCAATATTTTTTTTTTTTTTTTTTTTTTTTCTCTACTAATCTTCCCCCAAAAGGAAAATTGGGGGAGAGATACAGCTATGTTTACAAAACAAGATGGCAGGTGAGAATATGCAATTCTGCACTTCCTATTCGGCCATTGTTTCAAAACATCTAAGTAATAAAATTTGCATATCTTTTCACCTACCCTTCTATCTACTTAAATATCTACCTCTATCTACTGGCCTCTTATACCCTGGCTGTTCATCTTATACATGGATGGGGTGGTGCAAGAGGTAAATGCAATGATGATTAAAGAAAATGGAGAAAAGTGGGAGGTGAGCCAGCTGTTGTTTGAGGACAACACTGCACTTGTAGCAGGATCAGAGGAGGGATTGAGGAAGTTGGTGATAGAGTTTGGGAGAGTGTGTGAAAGAAGAAAGTTGAAGATAAATGTGGGTAAAAGTAAGGTGATGAGATGTACAAGGGGTGAAAGTGGCAGCAGACTGGAAGTGAGCATTAAGGGAGAGTGACTGGAGGAAGTGGATAGTTTTAGATACTTGGGTGCGAATGTGGCAGGAAAGAGTGGAGTGGAAGAGGTAGAATGTAGATTGAGAGAAGCGAGTAAATGCCTTGGTGGATTAAAAAGTGTAATGAGGAATAGATATTTGGGAATGGAGGCTAAGAGGAGATTGTATGAAGGAGTGATTGTGCCAACAACACTGTATGGGGCAGAAACATGGAACATGAGAGAAGGAGTTTGAATGTGTTTGAGATGAGGTGTCTGAGAAGTTTGATGGGGGTTACTTGGCTGGATAGAGTGAGAAATGAGTAAGTGAGGAGGAGAACAGGGGTGGTAAGGGAGTTGGGAGAAGGGTGGATGAAAGAGTATTAGGATGGTTTGGACACATGGAAAGAATGAGTGAAGAAAGACTAGTAAAAGAGGTATGGAAGGCAGATGTGGTAGGAGTGAACATGAGGGGGCGACCTAGGATGAGATGGATGGATGGGGTGAAAGGGGCTTTGGGGAAGAGTGGAATGTCTGTTGAGGAAGGACGGGAGAGGACAGAAGACGGGTGAATGGAGAATGGTTGTATATGGATGATGTTGTGATGCATGAGGTGAAATGGGTGGGGGGATGGGGGTGAGGTAGTATGTGTGAGAAGAATTTAACGCAGCCCGAAGGGATTTCTCCCCATCTTCTCCTTTTCTGCATGAGGGGATGGAGAGGGGGGTCGCCGATTTATTGAAGCAGCCTTGCTGTGGATGTGCTGTGTATTGCGACACTGCTTCTGACCCAGGGCAGTGGACAAGATGCAGGGATGACCCATCATCCAGGAGGTGCCAAGATAAGAGGGAGGGTAGAGGGTGGAGAGAATTGGATTAGGGGTGGGAATGGTTTTTATGCCTTTTCTTTTTGGCTACCTCCCTTGTAAGGGGAAAAAAACTTTTGTATATGTATGTATGTATTTTGTCACTGTATATTTCATGGTCATGTCCAGTAATACATTACCCCACAGATCCTCTCCACCTTTCACTGTCATTTCCTCCTAGCAAAGTTCTTTACCGTTAAAATCCCCCATAATTACAAGGTTACCTGAGAAGTATGGTAGGGGTTACTAGGTTGGATAGAGTGAGAAATGAGGAGGAGAGTGGGCTTAGAAAGGGAGTTGGGAGATAGGGTTGAGAGAATATTGGGATGGTTTGGACACATGGAAAGTATGAGTGAAGAAAGATTAGTAAAAGAGGTGTGGAAGGCAGAGGTGGATGGAGTGAACATGAGGCAACCAAGGATGAGATGGATGGATGGGGTAAAAGGAGCATTGGGAGAGGGGAATGTCTGTTGAGGAAGGAAGGGATAAGATAGAAGATAGGGGTGAGTAGAGAATGGTTGTGTATGGATGATGCTGTGATGCATGGAAGGTAGTGATTTGGGGGGATGGAGGGTGATGGAGTATATGTGAATGATATTTTGACTCCACCCATCTCTTTTTCTGCATGAGGGTACAGGGGTGAAGGTCGCTGATTAAATTAGGTGGCCTTGCCGTGGATGTTCTGTGTCTTGCTACATTGCTTCTGACCCAGAGCAGTGGACAAGATGCAGGGATGACCTGTCGTCCAGGAGGAGTGAAGAAAAGAGGGAGGGAGGGGTGAAGTATGTGGGGATAAAATGGATGGGAGTGGATTTATGCCTTTGACTTTGGCTATCTTCCTTGTTTGGCCATCTCCCTTGTAAGGGGGGGAAAAAACCATTGGTATTTACCTAGTTACCTAGTTGTATTTTGCGGAAAGGGGAGCTACACTTATGGTGTCTCATGAATAGTTTTTGCACACACTATTTCATTGCCCAGTTTTTTCCAAGTGTCCACCACTCTATGTGGAAAATGGTTTTTCCTCAGATCCCTTCTATAGCTTTTTTTTTTTTTTTTTCTCTCTCTCTCTCTCTCTCTCTCTCTCTCTCTCTCTCTCTCTTTCTTTCCATGTCCTCTTGTGCTTCTCTTGTCCCAATTTAACAAGTCCTCTCCATTGAGTATTTCTGTGCCCTTCATGATTCTGTAGATGGTCAGTAGGTCACCTCTCTTCTTTACTCCAGTTTTGCCTATCTTTCCTTATATGACAAGATAGGCAAGTGCAGGTGCCATTTTTGTGGCTGCTCTCTGGATTCTTTCTATTTTCTTTATATTCTTTTTGGTACTGGGTGACCATAATGTTGCTGCATATTCTAGTGTAAGCCTTATTAGTGTGACCAATATTTTTTTAAATAATTTCTTCTCCCAAATATGTAAATGCCAATTTTATTTATCTTAGCAAGTTGTAGGATTCTCCGACAATTTTGTTTATCTGTTTATCATAGGACAAGTCGTTTGAGATAATTACACACAAATCTTTTTCGGATCTCTCCTTTACCTCCTTGGTTCCAATTTTATATTGTCCTGATATTCTATTTTTGCTTTTTCCAAACTCCATTATGCTACACTTGTTAATATTTAAGTCCACTTCCCATTTCTGACTCCAGTTCCATACCATATTCAGGTCTTCCTGCAGTGATTTGCAATACTTTTCAGTTTTTACTTTCCTTAACAGTTTGATGTTGTCTGCAAAGAAGCTTATGTAACATTTCACATCATCATCCATGTCATTCACATAAATAGCAAACATGGCATGCACCTCCCTTGTGAGGTGGAAGAAGTGTATGGGTATATAGACTTCCTCCAATGATGATCTCTACAATAGGGAAGAAGAAAAAAAAAAGTTTCATCTATCTGACAAAATAAATACATCAAAGGCCCCTTGTTAGGGGAGGGGGGGGGGGTTAATAACTCACAAAGCATGTCCCTTAACTGTACCCCACTGAACTCTAATGACATGTATGAGATGTGGTGACAGCTTTTGTACCTGTCTCTATCCATAGCACTTTTTAGATTGGATAGAGCTGTCTGAAAAATATTTAATCAGAAATATCATTGCCTGTATTATAATGCTAATGAAACAAAATTGTTACACAAGCTAAACTGAATAATGACAATTGTAATGATTTATATTACAGTTTTTATATTTTGTTTTTGTGTTTGTCATTCAAAATTATACCAATCTCTCTTTTAGTCTGGGAACTGCTCATTAAGGGAAGCTATTATCATTGGATCTGTTCTGGCTAAGAATCACATCCCTGTCCTACACTCCTGTGCAGCAGTATTGAAAATTGCAGAAATGGATTATACTGGAGCTAACTCTATCTTCCTGAGAATATTCTTTGACAAGAAATATGCCCTTCCCTACAGAGTTGTTGATGCTTGTGTCTATCATTTTATAAAGTAAGTACATATTGCTTATAAGTAACCGTATGATAATTTTTTCTCCCCCCCCCCAACACACACACACATCACTATAGGTTAAATGTATTATGAAATATTTAATAATGCCAAGTTTCAGGCATTAGCTGGAATTCTGTCTTTGTATTATGGTAACAAATCTTTGGCTTCACATTTCTTTTTCCATCTATCTTTAGGGTTCTGGATGATGGGAAAAAAATAATAACAGCTGAATATGAAATACCCCTTGTATTGCAGTTGGCAGTCAACCCTTGCACACACCCTACACCCATCCAAAAACCCTTTGATTGCCCAAACCCATTGTAGCTCCTCTCGGATAAAGGGTTGCCCCTATCCTCCAAAATGTTGCTTTGGTCAAATGCAGTGCAGCAAGACACAGCACATCCACAGCAGGCCTCCAACAACCAGTGGTGGTTTACCCCCATTAGTCTAACATTGTGACACCCCTACCCCCATCCCCCCTGCCATCCACTCAAGAAAGAGTAGACAAGAAGAATTCCTTTAGGCTACATTATTCCTCATTCCTTTATAACCACTATCCTTTGCACTCTCTCTTTCTTGCCCTACACTTTCCTCTTACACCCTTTGACTTGGCCCATCCTCCTCATTCTTGGCCTTACCCTCTTTTACTAATGTTTCCTCACTTATTCTTTCTGTGTCCAAACCATCCCAGTAATCTTTCATCACCCCTATCTACCATCTTCTTTTCCACCCTCATTCTCCAAGTACTTAAAAGCTTGTTTCCTCCAGCCCTTCATCAAATAAACTCACCTCCATCCCACCACTGTCTTCATTCCTTGTATATATCATCACCTTTGACCTAGATTTGCTTTGAGCTTCCTCCTCTCATATACCCTCCCAAACTCCACCAGTAATTTTATCTTATCCTATGACTCAACAACACAGTCATCTGCAAATAGTAACTAGGATGAAATCTAGTTATGTCTCCAAACTGAATGTACATATGGAAGAAGGTGAGAGCTTATGCCAGGACCCATGTAGCTACCACCTTTGCCCTATGTGCTTGGAATGTTGTGGCAGGTTGTTGTTGTTGTCGTTCCTTAGACTGTCTGTCCGAGCAGTCCCGTCTCCCCAAGGAATGCTACAGCTGAAATTGGGTTTTCCCACAAATCCTTTATAGAGTGTATGTTGTGTTGTTAGCGTGCATGATTGTGTATAATGCAGTCTTCCATTATGTGTTGTATGGTATGGGGTGAAGTATTACATCCCGGGCAGCTGTTGTGGCAGGTAACCATCACTGCTGAAAACAGTGAGGTACAGGACTCAAACTTGTAACTAGGAAGATACAAATATATTTTGTCCATTCACAGGTTTGAGCATGACCGGCGTGAACTTCCTGTTTTGTGGCATCAAGCATTGCTGACATTTATTCAGCGCTATAAGGAGGACTTAAGTCAAGACCAAAAAGATTCAATCATGGAAGTCACCAAAGTACATTCACATTATGCTATTACACCAGAGGTAAGGTCAGAGAGTGCTGGGGTCAAGTGTGGAAAATGGAAATAAGTGAGTTTTCAGAAAGATGCAAAATAAGACCAAGGATTGAGTGAAGGGAGTTTTTGATGCATGTGGTATCTGTCAAGGTGGGAAGGGAGATGGAAATGGTGGTGGGGATAGCACCACATGAAGAACTGTTGGGTAGTCTAGGAAGTAGTTTTACTGCATCGCTTACAACTATGGATGTGCTGTGTCTTGTGACATTGCTTCTGACCCAGGGCAGTGGACGAGATGCAGGGATGACCTGTCATCCAGGAGACAAGATAAGAGGGAGAGAGGGGGGTGTATGGGAGTGGAGAATGTGGGGATGGAGTGGGTGGAAATGGAATTTGTTTATTTTTTATTTATTTATTTATTTATTTATTTTTTTCCTGCCTCCCTTGTACGAGGAAAAAAGCTTTTGGTATATATATATATATATATATATATATATATATATATATATATATATATATACAGTATATATATGTATATATATATACATACATATACCAAGGCTTTTCCCCCTTACAAGGGAGGTAGCCAAAAAGGAAAAGGCATAAAATCATTCCCACCCATTCCATCCCTGAATACACTCCACACCCCTCCACCCTCCCATCTTTGCACCTCCTGGATGATGGGTCATCCCTGCACCTTGTCCACTGCCCTGGGTCAGAAGAAGTGTCGCAAGACAGCACATCCACAGCAAGGCCGCTTCATTAAATTGGCGACCCCCCCCCCCTCTCCGTCCCCCCATGCATAAAAGGAGAAGACAGGGAGAGATCCCTTCGGGCTGCGTCAAATTTTGCTCACACATACTACCTCACCCCCCATCCCCCCGCCCATTCCACCTCATGCATCACAACATCATCCATATACAACCATTCTCCATTCACCCCTGTCTTCTGTCCTCTCCCGTCCTTCTTCAACAGACATTCCCCTCTTCCCGAAAGCCCCCTTCACCCCATCCATCCACCTCATCCTAGGACGTCCCCTCATGTTCACTCCCTCCACATCTGCCTTCCATACCTCTTTCACTAGTCTTTCTTCACTCATTCTTTCCATGTGTCCAAACCATCCTAATACTCTTTCATCAACCCTATCTCCCAACTCCCTTTCCACCCCCATTCTCCTCCTCACCTTCTCATTTCTCACTCTATCTAGCCTAGTAACCCCCACCATACATCTCAGACACCTCATCTCAAACACATTCAAACTCCTTCTCTCTTCCTCTCTTATGTTCCATCTTTCTGCCCCATACAGTGTTGTTGGCACAATCACTCCTTCATACAGTCTCCTCTTAGCATCCATTCCCAAATGTCTATTCCTCATTACACTCTTCAATCCACCAAGGCATTTACTCGCTTCTCTCAATCTACATTCTACCTCCACCTTTTCCTGCCACATTTGCACCCAAGTATCTAAAACTATCCACTTCCTCCAATTGCTCTCCCTTAATGCTCACTTCCAGTCTACTGCCACTTTCACCCCTTGTACATCTCATCACCTTCCTTTTACCCACTTTTATCTTTAGCTTTCTTATATCACATACTCTCCCAAACTCTGTCACCAACATCCTCAATCCCTCCTCCGATCCTGCCACAAGCGCAGTGTCGTCAGCAAACAACAGCTGGCTCACCTCCCACAAGCGCAGTGTCGTCAGCAAACAACAGCTGGCTCACCTCCCACTTTTCTCCATTTTCTTTAACCATCTCCAATCCCTGACCCACTACCCTTGCATTTACCTCTCGCACTACCCCATCCATGTATAAGTTGAACAGCCAGAGTGACATAACACATCCTTGACGAAGTCCCACCCTTACCTCGAACCACTCACTCTCTCCATTTCTAATCCTGACACAAGCTCTACTACTCTCATAAAAACTCTTGACAGCTCCTAGAAGCTTTCCTCCTATCCCATATATCTGCATAACCTCCCACAGTGCCTTTCTGTCTACCCTATCGTAAGCCTTTTCCAGATCCATAAAAGCCCAAAAAACATCCTTCCCCTTTCCTATAGCTTTCTCACATATTTGTCTTACCACAACCTCTACCCGTCCTAAATCCACACTGTTCCTCACCAATTACTCCCTCTGTTCCTCTCCTAATCCTCTCAATCAAGATCCTCCCATAAGCCTTCCCAACTACACTTAACAAGCTAATCCCTCTGAAACTACTACATTCACACTTGTCCCCTTTTCCCTTGTAAAGTGGAACTATACAGGCACTCCTCCAGTCCTCCGGCACTCTACCCTCTCTCCAGCAAACATTGAATAACCTCAACAACCAGTCCACCATTACTGTACCTCCTTTTTTTTTAGACATCCAGACCAGGTGCCTTACCTGCTTTCATCATCTTAACAACTGCCTTCACTTCATCCTTCCTCATTTCTCCTCCCTTTTCCTCACTCATCACAGTCATTTTCTTAGCATTTCCCACTGCAACTATCTTTCCCTCCCTATCCTCCTTCACATTTAGCAACTCCCTAAAATATTCTGCCCATCTTCCCCTTACTGCCTTCTCTTCCACTATCATCTCTCCATCTGCACCTTTTACCTTTTCTTCTCTACTTGATTCGCCTCCTCTTCATCTCTTAATTTCTTTCCAAAACATCTTTTTATTACTTTCAAAATTTTGTGTCATACTCTTACCCCACCTCACATCTGCTCTCCTCCTTGCCTCCTTTACCTTTTGCTTTAATTCTCTTTTCTTTTCTTTGTACCTCTCATATGACTCCCTCTTTCTATTTTGTAACCAATCTGTGAAAGAAAGCTTGCTTCTTCTCGTCTACAACCTTCTTGTTTCCTCATCCCACCATTCACTACCCTTCCTTCTATTTCCTCCTGTCCTTCTTGTTCCACACACCATCTTTGCACACTTTAAGACTCCCTCCTTGAACCATCCCCATTCCTCCTCCACACCTAGCTCTACTCTATCCTTCACTCCCTCCCACTCCTCCTTCAGCTTCTTCTTGTACTCCTTCTCCTTTTCATTTAAAGAGTTCACTCTAAGCACCTCCCTACCTTTTGTCCCTTTCCTCTTTCTCCATCTATCCTTCACTCTCAACTTACCTTCCACCAAAAAATGATCTGATATTCCCCCACCCTCCTCATTATCCTACTTACCACTACATAATCCATCAATGCTCTATCTACCACCCTTCCATCCACCACCCTCTCCCATGTATACTTATGCTTGACTTTCTTCTGAAACACTGTATTTGCTATCATCAACTCTCTTTCTAGACACATTTCCACCATCAACTCTCCACTACGATTCTTTCCTGGAAGTCCACATTTCCCAACCACTCCATCAATTGGACCATTTCCTACCCTAGCATTAAGGTCTCCCAGTACTATTACATTGATGTTTCTCCCTAAATCCTCTATGCACTCATTTAAATCTATCCAAAAGGCCTCCCTTTCTTCTACACTCTTCTCACTGCCAGGCCCATATGCACTTACAAAGACCCACATCTCCTTTCCCAGTTTCACCTTCATCCACATTATCCTTGAGGAAACCTCCTTCCACTCCACTACACGTTTACCTATCTCTTCACTTACTAGAATAGCCACCCCTTCCCTCCCTCGCCCTCGCTTCACTCCTGATAACCTCCCACTTACACTCCCAAACTTACACTCACCCTTCCCTTTCAACTTAGTTTCGCTCAAAGCCAACACATCCATCTTTCTTCTCACAAACATACTACCTATCTCTTCCCTTTTACTCTCATCTGTACCACATCCATGCACATTAAAAGACCCAAACCTTAGGGTGCTGGTCGGAAAACTCCCAGACCCTCTTATGCCTTTACTTTTTCGTTTAGGAATGTCCCCTGTGGGGCTACAAGGAGAAGGATGCCTAGTCCCACTCCCCGTCCCTTTCTTCTCGCCTCTTACGATCGAAGTGGAAATACTTGGTGGCAGTATTCTTTTTTCCCACCACAGGGAATTCCCCCACAGCAGAAAATGAATACTCAGAGAAATGGTACAGGACAGCAGCAAGGGGTTGGGGGACAGCATAACGGAGGGACAGTCGTAGTATAAAAGTGTCATCATTTCTCTATGAAGAGTTTTCCTCTATCATAAACAAAATGATGTGTGGCTCTGGTCCGTAGGGGCGCCCCATATAGACCCTAAAGTATCAACTGCATGCTACTTTGCCTCAATAACAAGCAGCCAATACATAGTTGTATCTTACAGGAAGGGGAGCTACACTTGTGGTGAACTGTCTATGTCATGCCATATCTAATTTGCTCTTACATTCTTGCATTGATTTTGCACACACTATTCTCTTGTTTAGTATGTTCCATACATTCACCACTCTTTGGGGATTCCCACCCCACCCCAACCCCACCTGCTATAACTGTCCTTTTTGAGTTTCCTTCCATGTCTTGTGTTTTTCTTATCCCAATTTAGTAAGTCATCTCTATCAAGGATTTCCAATCTCTCATAATTCTGTAGATGGTCAACAGTTCACCTCTTTCTCTTCTTTCTTCCAGAGTCAGTAGTTTTAGGTTTGACAATCTTTCTTCATATGACAATTTTGATAATGTTGGGGCCATCTTTATAGTTGCTCTCTGGATTCTGTCAATCTTCCTTATCTTTTTAGTACTGGGTGACCATAGTGTCACTGCATACTCCAATTTAGGCCTTATCAGTGTGACTAGCATTTTCTTTACCATTTCTTCATCCAAGTAAATAAAAGCCATTTTTATTTATCCTAGCAAGTTGCAGGTTTCTCCGATAATTTTGTTTATCTTTTTGTCAGGGGACATATCTTTTGTAACAATCACCCTCAGGTCTTGTCAGATCCTACTGTCTTTACTTCCTTTTCACCAATTTTATATTGTCCTGATATCCTTTTTAACTTTTTCCAAATTCCATTATGCTACATTTTGTAATATTGAATTCCCTGTTCAGATCTCTCTGCAGCGAGCCACAATCCGTTTCAGTACTCACTTTCTTCAACAGTTTAGTATCATCTGCAAAGAAGCTCATGTAACATTCCACACCCTCATCCATGTCATTCACATAGCAAACATTATTGGAGCCAATACTGACCTTTGTGGAACTCCACTAATCACCTCTTCCCAAGTAGAACTTTTATCTTTGAGCACTATAATTTTTCTTCCATGCAAAAAGTCCTCCATCCATTTCAGTAGTTTATCTTGTATCTCTCCTATGGTTTCCAGTTTTCTTAATAGTGTCTTGTGTGGGACTTTGTCAAAAGTTTTTTGTAGGTCCATCCATCCCTTTCCTGTATTACAGTAGTCTTGAGTAAAAACAGATAAAATTTGTGGCACTTATATCCTTTGTTTACTTTTTTCAAATTCCATTATGCTACATTTCTTAATGTTGAAGTCCACTTCCCACTTCTGATTCCATTCCCAAATCCTGTTCAGATTTCTTTGTAGTGAATCACAGTCCATTTCAGTACTCACTTTCTTTAACAGTTTTGCATCATCTGCAAAGAAGCTCATGTAACGTTCCACACCCTTGTCCATGTCATTCACATAAAAAACCTTATTGGAGCTAATACTGATCCTTATGGAATTCCACTAATTACTTCTTCCTAAGTAGAATTCTTATCTTTGAGTACTACCTTCATTTTTCTTCCATGCAAAAGGTCCTTCATCTATTTCAATAGTTTACCTTGTATCCCTTCTATGATTTCCAGTTTTCTTAATAGTTTTTTGTGAGGGACTTATCAAAACCTGTTGTGGGGAAAAGAATGCTGCCATCAATCCCACTTGGATCGTAAGAGGCGAGAAAAACGGGACGGGGATTGGGACTAGACATCCTTCTCCCAGTAGCCCCACAGGGGACATTCCTAAAAAAAGTAAAGGCATAAGAGGGTCTAGGAGTTTTCTAACAAGTACCCTAAGGTTTGGGTCATTTAATGTGTGTGGATGTGGTACAGATGAGAGTAAAAGAGAAGAGATAGGTAGTATGTTTGTGAGAAGATGGATGTGTTGGCTTTGAGTGAAACTAAATTGAGAGGGAAGGGCGAGTGTGAGTTTGGGAGTGTAGTTGGGAGGTTCTCAGGAGTGAAGAGAGGGCAAGGGAGAGAATGGGTGGCTATACTAGTAAGTGAAGAGATAGGTAAGTGTGTAGTGGAGTGGAGTGGAAGTAGATTTCTTCAAGGTTTATGTGGATGAAGGTGAAACTTGGAAAGGAGATGTGGGTTTTTGTAAGTGGGTATGGGCCTGGTAGTGAGAAGAGTGTAGAAGAAAGTGAGGCTTTTTGGATAGATTTATATGAATGCATAGAGGGATTAGGGAGGAACATCAATGTAGTAGTAGACCTTAATGCTAGAAAAATGCCAATAGACAAAGTGGTTGGGAAATATGGAGTTCCAGGAAAGAATCATAATGGAGAGTTGATGATGGAGATGTGTCTAGAGAGTTGATTATAGTAAACACAGTGTTTAGGAAGAAAGTCAAGCATAAATACACATGGGAGAGGGTGGTGGATGGAAGGGTGGTAGATAGAACATTAATGGACTATGTAGTGGTAGATAGGAGTATAATAGGAAGAGTTAAGGATGTACATGTTTTAAGGAGAGAGAGTGGGGGAATATCAGATCATTTTTTGGTGGAAGGTAAGTTGAGAGTGAAGGATAGATGGAGAAAGAAAAAGGACAAACGGTAGGGAGGTGCTTAGAGTGAACTGCTTAAATGAAAAGGAAAAGGAGGAGTACAGGAAGAAGCTGAGAGAGGAGAGGGAGGGAGTGAAGGATAGAGTAGAGCTAGGACTGGAGGAGGAATGGGGATGGTTCAAGGAGGGAGTCACAAGGTGTGCAAAGATGGTGTGTGGAACAAGAAGGACAGGAGGAAATAGAAGGAAGGGTAGTGAGTGGTGGGATGAGGAAACAAAGAAGGTTGTAGATGAGAAGAAGCAAGCTTTCATAGATTGGTTACAAAATAGGATGAGGGAGTCATATGAAAGGCACAAAGAAAAGAGAAGAGAATTAAAGCACAAGATAAAGGAGGCAAAGAGGAGAGATGTGAAATGGGGTAAGAGTATGACACAAAATTTTGAAATTAATAAACAGATGTTTTGGAAAGAAATCAAGAGAGGAAGAGGAGGCAAATCAAGTAGAAAAGAATAGGTAAAAGGTGCAGATGGAGAGATGATAATGGAAGAGAAGGCAGTAAGGGGAAGATGGGCAGAATATTTTAGGGAGTTGCTAAATGTGAAGGAGGATAGGGAGGGAAAGGTAGTTGCAGTGGGAAGTGCTAAGAAAATGACCGTGATGAGTGAGGAAAATGGAGGAGAAATAAGGAAGGATGAAGTGAAGGCAGTTGTTAAGATGATGAAAGCAGGTAAGGCACCTGGTCTGGATGGATGCTATGGAGAATGTCTGAAAAAAGAAGGTACAGTGATGGTGGACTGGCTGGTGAGGTTAATGTTTGTTTAAGAGAGGGCAGAGTGCTGGAGGAGTACCTGTATAGTTCCACTTTACAAGGGAAAGGGGACAAGTGTGAGTGTAGTAGTTTCAGAGGGATTAGCTTGTTAAGTGTAGTTGGGAAGGCTTATGGAAGGATCTTGATTGAGAGGATTATGAGAGGAAGAAATTGGTGAGGAACAGTGTGGATTTAGGACAGGTAGAGGTTGTGTAGATCAGATTATTGTGGTAAGACAGATATGTGAGAGCTATAGGAAAAGGTAAGGATGTTTTTTGGGCTTTTATGGATCTGGAAAAGGCTTATAACAGGGTAGACAGGAAGGACGGGAGAGGACAGAAGACGGGTGAATGGAGAATGGTTGTATATGGATGAGGTTGTGATGCATGAGGTGGAATGGGTGGGGGATGGGGGTGAGGTAGTATGTGTGAGAAAAATTTGATGCAGCCCGAATGGATTTCTCCCCGTCTTCTCCTTTTCTGCATGGGGGGGATGGAGAGGGGGGTCACCGATTTTATGAAGCGGCCTTGCTGTGGATGTGCTGTGTCTTGCGACACTGCTTCTGAACCAGGGCAGTGGACAAGATGCTGGGATCACCCATCATGCAGGAGGTGCCAAGATTAGAGGGAGGGTGGAGAGGAGTGGAATGTATTGCAGATGGAATGGTTGGGAATGGTTTTTATCCCTTTGTTTATTTTGGCTACCTCCCTTATAAGGGGGAAAAAGCCTTTGGTATATATATGTACTTTATCAAAATCTTTTTGTAGATCTAGGAATGCACAGTCAGCTCATCCATCCCTTTCTTGTATTATATCTAGTAGTCTTGAATAACATACATACACATACATATACCAAGGCTTTTTCCCCCTTACAAGGGAGGTAGCCAAAAAGGAAAAGGCACAAAATCACTCCCACCCATTCCATCCCTGAATACACTCCACACCCCTCCACCCTCCCTCCTATCTTAGCACCTCCTGGATGACGGGTCATCCCTGCACCTTGTCCACTGTCCTGAGTCAGAAGCAGTGTCACAAGACACAGCACATCCACAGCAAGGCCGCTTCATTAAATCGGCGACCCCCCCCATGCATAAAAGGAGAAGACAGGGAGAAATTCCTTCGGGCTGCGTCAAATTTTGCTCACACATACTACCTCACCCCTATCCCCCTGCCCATTCCACCTCATGCATCACAACATCATCCATATACAACCATTCTCCATTCACCCCTAGTACAAAAAAGCATCATTCCTCTGTAAGTAATTTTATTCACATTCAAATGATGTATGACTCTGGTCTGTAGGGGGACCCCAAAACAGTCCCTAAAGTACTGACTGCATGACGAGATACAGTCAGTACCTCAGTGGGATAGCTTGTTATATCTTCCATAATGACACTTAGAGGTAAGGAACATTACAGGATCTAGTATTAAGGATCCTTGTGGAACTGCTAGTCACTACCTTCCATCCTGACTTAGTATCCTTCACTACTGTCCTGTAACCTTCAGAAGTCTCAGTCTTCCAATATGTTCCAATTTCCATAGTAATTGATTGTGTACGTGTATTTACCTAGTTGTATTTTGCAGGAAAAGAGCTATGTTCTTAGTGACCCACTATTGTATCTTTCTGAATCCAATTTTTTCTTAAAGTCATGTATAGTTTTAGCAGTCACAGTTTCCTCATTCGGTTTGTTCCAGATATCTATCACTGTGTGGGAAGCTATTCTTTTTCAGATCTCTTCTGTAACTGTCCTTCTTAAGTGTCTTCTCATCTCTTGTATTTCTTCTGTCCCATTATAGTAGGTCATCCCTATCAAGAATTTCCATCACTTTCATAATTCTGTAAATGGTTAGCAAATCACCTCTTTCTCTACTTTGTTCCAGGGTTGATAGATTTAGTTTATCCAATCTTTGTTCATATGTCAAATTGCAAAGTGTGCCATCTTTGTCGTTGCTCTTTGAATTCTTTATATATATTTTTTTTTGTACTAGGTGTCCATAGTGATGCTGCATATTCAATTTTGATCTTATCAGTGTAACTAGTATTTTCTTTACCATTTCTTCATCCATGTTGTCAAAGGCAACTTTCATTGATCTTTAAGTTAAAAGTTTCTCCGACAGATTTGTTGACATTTGTCTGGTGTCATGTCATTTGAGATAATTACTCCTAGTCTGAGTTTAATTTTTTTTCTTTGTACCAATCTTATATTGACCCAATATTCTGTTTGTATACAAACTGTAATTAACCTTTTTCACAACAGGTGAGGAGAGAGTTGCAGTTTTCCAAATGCCGAGAAGACTCTGTGATGGCCACTGAAAGTGATTAAAGATTTACATGTGAAATAACTTGTGTTAGAAAGGATATTTGATTCATTAAAGTTTCTAGGAAAATGTTAAAATTATCATTAACTCCTTGTTGAATTTATAGAAATTATGTATTATTTTTCAATTAAATGTGAAAATGACATTGTCATCTCATTTACATCATTAAGTGCTTAGCAGTACGTGACTGACTGAAATCTTCAAAATAATTGTGTTGCACAGCTAGGATAGCAGTCACTGGTGTTATTTGGGATTTAAACTAGCTGGTTTTCCTATATTCAAGGCAAAGTTAAAAAACAAAATTAGAAAGTCATGTGAGAAATGAACTCAAAGTGGCATGCTATATGGATGGGACACTAGAATACTGTGTACCCTTGTTTGTGTTTAGTATTCAGTAAGGAAGCCAACTAGTAATGTTCCATTACATGACAAAAGTGGATGTGCAGAAAATTTACAAGCTACCAGAGATATTACAACTTGGTCCCAGGGCATGACATATTTTATAACAGGTATTCAATGCAGGGAAATGGTGGAAAAGATTTGAGAACAAATTGTATATATCAGGGGTGCAGTGCCAATCTTATAGGTGCCAGAGCTCTGGAGGGCCTGACTAAAGCCTGCTATCCCCATCTTATATACAGTAGGGCCACTGTACATCATCTGATGATGAACATGATTATATACATTATAAGGGTTGTGCCTTTTGACTTGG
This sequence comes from Oratosquilla oratoria, assembly GCF_046742065.1. Taxonomy (NCBI): domain Eukaryota; kingdom Metazoa; phylum Arthropoda; class Malacostraca; order Stomatopoda; family Squillidae; genus Oratosquilla; species Oratosquilla oratoria. The sequence goes on from NC_134796.1 coordinate 25,385,798, forward strand.
CTACATCCTTGGTCAGGGACCCAAGCAAATAAAGAAAAAATAGCCACCCACATGCAAAGGTGACAGAGCAGTGCTTCAGTAATCTCCAGTAGTACTGCAGTGTTCACTAGAACAAGAGGATGAGGGATGGGTTGTCACAATGAAGCAGTGAGGATAGGCCAACAGTTTTATTAGTAATAAGCCAGATGAGGTGGTACTGAAGAAATCCTGAGGAAACAATGCAGACTAAAAATGCTGGGAATATCTTATATTTTTTGACACAACCTGAAGGGGTTTCTCCCTGTCTTCACTTTCTGCATGAGGGGACAAGAAGGGATGGTTGCCATGTAAATGAAGCAGCCCTACAGTGCTTCTCACCCAGGGTATGGGTGGGAGACATGGATGACCCTTCATCCACATGAAACTAAGATAAAAGGGACATAAATAAATGACTGAAGGAAGTAGGGTGTGTGCATGCCTTGGCTGACTGCCTCCCTTCAGGGGGAAAAGGCCTCTTTTCATTGCTCAACAGACTTTCATCTCTTAAAGCCCTTTTCACTCCATCTACTTCTGCTTTCTACACCTCTATTGCTTAGTCTTTCTTCATTCTTTCCTTGTGCCAAAACAATCCCAATCTGCCAGCTCCCTTTCCACCCCTGTTCTCCTCATTTCTCACTATACCAGACCTTGTAATCCTTACGCTTCTTCTCAAACACTTTCTGCCTCTCTTAATTTCCAAGTCTCTGCCCTAAACAGTGTTGTGGGCAGTCACCCCTTCATATAATCTTCTCTTTACATCCATTCCCAGATGCCTATTTCTCATGACACTATTCATCCCCCCACCCCCAACTTCTCAATCTACAATTTATTTCACCCCCATCCTTCATTTCCTGCCAAATGCAACCCCAAATACTTAAAATAAAATAATCCACTTTCTCTAGCCTCTCTCCTTTAACCTTCAACTTTCTCCTATCCCATACCTTCCCATACTCTGTCATTGTCTTAATCCCTTCTATGACTGCCACAAATGCAAAGTTTTCTGCAAACAACAACTAGCTCACTTCCAACTTCTCTAACCATCTCCAATTCCCTGCCCATTATCCTCACATTGACCTCCCTTACCACCCCATCCATGAACAAATTGAACAGCCATGGCAACACAACACAGCCCTGATGCACCCACCTTTACTTAAAGCTCAAACCATTCACTCTATTTTCAATCTTTGCATGGGTTCTACTACTCGTAAAAACTCAACTGCCCTTAACAGCTTTCCCCCAATCCCATGTATCTGTAATAACTCCCACAATTCTTTCCTGTCTATATACCAAGGACTTTTTCCCCCTTACATTGGAGCTAGTCAGGTCAAAAGGCAAATACCCACTCCCATCCACCATCCTTTCCTCTAATCTTTGGCTCCTCATGGATGAGTCATCCCTGTATTCCACCCTGCTCTTGGTCAGAGGCAATGCAGCAAGACAATACATTCATAGCAAGGCCGCTCCATTTAATTGGCAAACCCCCCCAATCTCCATCTCCTCATACAGAAAAAGAGAAGTCTGGGAGAAAACCTTCAGTCTGCAACAAAATATTGTTCATGCATAACCACTCCTTATCCCCCACCAATCCCATCTACCCATATCTTCTGCCTTTTCCCACTTGCTCAAAACCCCTTTCACCTGATCCATCTCATCTTTGGTTGCCCCCTGAAGTTCACTCCATCCACTTCTTTATCCCCCTAAAGTCAATACAGAAAAATAGTAATACTCCCAAATGGATGACGGACAGACTGAAACATGAGATTGGAATGAAAAGAGGACTTTACGTAAAAATAAAAAACGGGGAATCACATCTTAGATCAAGATATAACGAAATGGCAAAGCTGGTTAAAAGGAATACACGTTCAGCAAAACGTAACTATGAAATCAAGGTTGCCAGTTAAGCAAAATCCAACCCAAAGGGTTTCTTTCACCTCTATAGAACAAAAAATAAAGAAAGAATAGGACCAATTAAAAACGATGAAAATGTCATGATAGAATCGGAAGAAAAAATGAGTGAGGAGTTTAACAATTATTTTCTATCGGTGTTTACTAATGAGAGGTTAGATAAAGTACCTGACTGCGATCCGATTTTCAGAGGGGATGAAGAAAGTAGTCTAACTAATATCAGCATTAGTAAAGAAGAAGTAGTCAAGCAGATTGACAGACTTAAAGCTACAAAATCTCCGGGTCCAGACGAAATTTTTCCAAGAATGCTTAACCCGTGGATGCACGGTGGGGTCAAACTGACCCCAAGCGAATTTTAAACTTAAAATACTTTAGTTTCAATTGATATATTTGAACATGGCTTTGTGACTTTTCCCAAATAATTGAAAGTTATGTTCTAGGTTCAGTAATTTTCAAAAATAGATCATAATAGTCTCCAATTTAATAGTTACACTATTCCTGCACAACTGGGGTCAAAATGACCCCATCTCAATGTAACGTTAAATTAAATGTGCATAAATCACCCTCTGTATTACAGTTATCAAATGAAATATGTACTATTTTTACAGGCATTTTACAGTGAATATAATATGTAAAAGTGAAAACTTAATTTATTGCTGAGAAAATTCTTCATTCAGAAAAACTGTCAGATAGTGTCAAACACGCAACAAATGTGAACAAGTTCAAACAAGTTTTCACACAACGTTCTGCCCTCACTGTCATAGAAATTACACCATCACTTGAGCACGGGTGCTGGTTACAGGAACAACACTCTCTGCAATGGCTCGTAGGAAATCACTGAGTAATGAACGTATTTCACAAATACTTCTCCAAACCGATGTAGATGAAGATACAGATGACATAAGTGACGAAGAGTTTATACCTCAAGTTGGTGACGGCTCTAGTGATTGTTCTGATGCTGACGAGGATATTTCTGAGGATGTAACAGCATCACGTGTTGCTGTCGACACTAGATACCTACAGTCTCCTTCTGGCGATCGTTGGTTCTTCAATGAGCTTTCCTCACAAGGTAGAATGAAGAGTTTGAACATATTGACTTCACAATCCGGTGTTACAGCATACGCAACAAATCGAATAACAGAAGACCCATGTACTGCATTTGATTTACTTTTTTACAGAGATATGATGGGGGCCATTCTGGTTGAAACTAATAAACAAGGGCAGCAGATATGTCAAGATTGGAAACTCATCACAGAAAATGAGCTCCGTGCTCCTCTGCATTCTTTGTGGCGTCTATCGCAGTAAAAACCAAGCTGTAAGGCAATTATGGAGCCCTGAATTTGGCCCTCCAATATTTTCAAAGACAATGTCAGTGAAAAGATTCGAGGACATACGACGAGCGTTGTGATTTGACGATCCTACAACTTGTAATACCAGGTTAGCAAGAGACAAACTCGCCAATGTTCGTTTATTGTTTGATGGATTCGTTCAGAACTCACAGCATTGTTACGCACATACTGAATGTGTTACTGTTGACGAGGAACTCTATCCGTACAGGGGGCATTGTAGATTTATACAATACATGCCTTCAAAGCCTGCGAAGTATGGATTGTAATTTTGGTTACTCATAGATGCAAAAAGCTACTATTTATCAAATATACAAATGTACACTGGCAAAGATGAGTCGAGAACTGAAGAATTAGGAATGCATGTGGTACTCTCTCTTACCCGTCACTTGTATAGTTCTGGAAGAAATGTGACGTGTGACAACTTTTTTACCAGCCTGAAGTTGGAACGTGAACTTGCACAGAAGCAAATGTCGTTAATTGGGACTATTCGCCACAACAGAAGAGAAGTTCCTAAAGAATTACGTGAAGTAAAACAGAAAAAAATGCACGAAAGTATTTTTGTATATTCAGAAGATGGAATACAGATAGTTTCTTACAAAGCAAAAAAGAACAAGAATGTTGTACTCCTATCAAGTCAGCATACATCAAACAAACTGGATGAATCCAACAAGAGAAAACCAGAAACTATCCTCTACTACAATGCAACCAAGGGAGGTGTTGAATATATATGTTGATTCCTGTTCACTAGTTCTAACTTTATTTTTATTTGATATTAGAGGAAATATTTTCTTTCACTATCTATTGAGTTTACTTTGAAGCACGTATGTTTGTACATTGGTTCATCATATATTATTTGTTTTGCCTTTATGGTATCAAGAAGTGATGTTTCTCTTTATATACCGGGTATAAAATATATATATTAGCACTAGAAATCTTTTATTTGCCTATAATATGCTAAAATACTTTAAAAAAGAGGTTGGGGTCAAATTGACCCCACGATGCATATTTGCTTGAAAAAAAAAAATCGTGCATCCACGGGTTAAAGAGTGTAAATTTGAAATCTGCGACCAGTTAACTGAAATATTCAATAAATCGGTAGACACTGGTTCTGTTCCAACTGCTTGGAGGCAGGTAAACGTTGTTCCTGTTTTTAAGAAGGGAGATAGATCGTCTATATGCAACTACAGGCCAATCAGTTTGACATCGGTTATAGGAAAAATGCTTGAACCAATAATAGTAAATAGACTCAGAGAACACATTGAAGGGCATAATTTAATTCGTGATTCACAGCATGATTTCTCCAAGGGTAAGTCATGTGTGACTAATCTTCTCAGACAACAATGAAAATTACGATGTTATTTACCTTGACTTTAGCAAAGCGTTCGGCAAAGTGCCACACCAGAGACTACTAAATAAAATCAAAGCCCATGGCATAGGAGGAAAAGTGTTAGAATGGATTTGAGCTTGGATTAGTAACAGAAAACAGCGGGTCACCATAAATGGAATAAAATCTAGGTGGGGCAATGATAATAGCGGGGTCCCCCAGGGCTCGGTTTTGGGTCCCTTGTTGTTCATTATGTATATAAACGACTTAGACGATGGGTTAAATAGTGATGTTAGTAAGTTTGCGGATGACACTAAAATAGGACGCCTAATTAGGTCAGGAGACGACGCCCAGATTCTGCAGGATGATCTTAATAAACTGTTAACATGGTCGGTGAAATGGCAAATGAACTTCAATATCTCTAAGTGTAGCGTGTTAAACGTAGGGCTACACAACCCCTAAAATAGATACAGCTTAGATAACACGTTTTTAGAAACATCTGAGTGCGAGAGGGACTTGGGAGTTCTGGTGAGTCCGGACCTTAAAACCAGGAAGCAGTGCATTAGTGCCAGAAATAAAGCTAACAGAGCATTAGGCTTCATTGCTAGGACGGTAACAAATAGAAGTGCAGAGGTAATTATTAAACTCTATCTAGCGATAGTTAGACCCATCCTTGACTATGCGGTACAGTTTTGGTCTCTGTCCAACAGAATGGACATAAATTCACTAGAAATCAGTACAGAGAAGAATGACCAAAATGATACAAGGACTCGGAAATTTGCCTTACGAAGAGAGGCTTAGGCACCTAAACTTACACTCTCTGGAAAGACACAGAGTGCGGGGTGATCTAATAGAAGTGTTCAAGTGGATCAAAGGCTATAACAAGGGTGATGCAAACAAGGTCATCATAATAAAACAACAGGGCAGGACTTGCAGTAATGGGTATAAACTGGACAAATTTAGATTTAAGAATAGGCAAGAATTGGTTTACTAATAGGGTGGTCGATGAATGGAATAAACTTATTAACCATGTAGTAAGCGCTGAAACCATCAATTGTTTTAAAAAACGATTAGACAACTTTATGAATGGGGATGACAGGTGGTGATGGATACGGAGCTGCCTAGTGTAGGCGTTATGGTCTTTTGCAGTCTCCTTTATTTCCTATGTTCTTATGTTCTTTTACTGATCTGTCTTCACTCACTTTCCACATGTCCAAACCATACCAGTACTCTTTCATCAGCCCTATCTCCCATTTCCTTTTCCATCCCCGCTCTCTTTATCTCATTTCTCACCCTTTCCAACCCCTACCATACTCCTCAGATTTCATCTCAAACATTTAAACTTTTCCTCTCGGCTTCTATTAAATTCTAAGTCTTGCATACCTGCCTTACCACAAAAATCTGATCCACGCAACCTCTTTCCTTAACCAACACTGTTCCTCACCAATTACTCCCTATACCTCTCCTAATCTAATCAAAACCCTTCCCAACTACACTCAACTGATCCCTCTAAAACTACTACAATCACATGTCTCCCTTTTCTGTATAAAGCAGAACTAAACAGGCACTCCTCCAGTCCTTTGCTACTCTACCCTCCCTTAGACACATATTAACCCCTTTGATACAATGACGCCTACATAGGCGTCATGAGGAGCAAGTGGGTACGCGAGGATGCCGATGTCGGCATCTTGATTATATTTATTGTAGTTGTACCTGCATGACCCCCATACTCTGTAAACTGGCTTCATCATATTTTCTATGGTTATCAAAATTCACGGGTGAAAGAGAGAACGAGCAATACAGCAGTGACTTTATTTCTTATAATGCGAGTATTAGGACGCAACATCGCATGTCTGGCAGCTAATGCTGCCCGCAAGATTTTGGTGTGAAGGGGTTAAACAATCTCATCAGCCAGTCCGCTATTACTTTACCTATCTTCTTCAGATACTTTGCATGACACCTATCCCAGGTGCCTTATCTGCTTTAATTTTCAAAACTACATGTACCTCATCTTTTTGCCTCTCCCAACACCATTTTCTTAGTGCCTCCTTCTGTTACCACCTACCAATCCCTCGCTCTCCATATTCAACAGCTATCTAAAATACTTTGCCTATCTTCCCCTTACTGCCTCTTCCATTATGTGCCTTTTACATTTCTTCCTCTACTTCACTCACCTCCCTTCCCTCTCATGAATTCCTTCCAAAACATATTTTCATCACTTTCAATTTTTTTTCTCATACTCCTCCCCCATTTTATATCTGCTCTCCTTTACCTTATATTTTTCTCATTTTTTCATTGTACCTCCCATATGTTTCTTTTGTACTACTTTGCAACCAATCACTGAATGCTCACTTCATCATCCCACCACTTACTACCCTCCCATCCTTCTTGTTCCACATACAACCTTTGCACACCTCGTCATTTCTGTGAAACACCTCCATTCCTCTTCCTCTCCTCTATCCTTCACCACCTCCCACACTTCTGTCAGCTCCTTCTTCTACTTCTCTTTTTCCTTCTCGTTTTAACAGCTTACTTTAGTATCTCTCTACCTTCCGCCCTTTCCTTCTTTCTCCACCCATCCACCACTCAATTTACCTTCTACCAAAAAATTATCTGATATTCCCCCACTATACCACTATATAGTCTGTTAATGCCTTATCCACCCTCTCCCATGTGTACTTATGCTTGACTTTTGTTAAACAATCTGTTAGCAACCAGCACATAGAAATGTTGCAGGGGAGGGTGGGAGAGCAACTGAGGGAAATTGGTTTTGGGAAACCTGTTGCTCTCTCTTTTTTTTTTTTTTTTTTTTTATAATGGTTAGAGGGGCTGATACCAGCTCAGACCAACCTTGTTGGTAATCTGGAACTGTTTATACATGAACACAGGAGACAGTGTCCTTGGTATGCCACTGCAGTGACGATACCTGGAGGAAGTTGATGTATCACACACGGTGATCCCCAAGTCACCTCAGGTCGAGGGTGAACAGCTGTCGGAGGTTATTACTCAGAATGAATGCCTTTCCTAACCTTTGCACTGCATCATGTGTTCGAACAGACACCACGGCGGGCCTCCAACTGTCAGACGAAGCAAGCCTCAACCTCCCCACCATGGTGCCCAGCCATGGGAACCTCCACAGTAAACAGCTTATGCTCACAAGTCCAGTGAAGGATCGATCTGCTGACCCCATAATTACAAGGCCAGTGTGCTACCACTGTGCTAACCAGGAGACTTGTTTGGTTATTATTCTTATTATTCATGCCACAACTGTGTGACATTGCTTGGGGCATCTTCCCAATCAGGTTGGACTTGGCTATGTTAAGGGCACCTTTTCTAGTCTGACCATGTAGGGGTGCTTGGTTCTGTAGGCTACTACCAAATCGTGCCAATCTCTAGTCCCACCACCGAGCAACCACTGGGTCTACACCACCTGCCATGTGGGTTGTTATGGAGGGCTTCCAGATATTACTATCTCCTGACCCCCACCATCAGGTACCAATTCTGAAAGACTACATTGTTACTTGGAAGAATGAAGCTATTATTAGTGGTACAAAAAGTTTGACAGTGATCATACTGTCAGTCTCAGTTGCTTCTTGCCATTAACAGGATAGGAGAAAAACACATGGGGTACCATAAGGAGACAAGGCGGAAATTGTTTTCCTTTAGTTCACTTTCAAATCCCACTGAGAAATCGCCTCTCTCTTCTCAGATATATGAGAATGAGTGAGTTGCTACATACATACACATACAGGGTGCCCAGGATAAATTTGATAAATTCTTTTATCTTCTGTCATTTCAGAACCATTTGAATGATTCAATAGCCATAAAGTGCAACAGATAGTTGATTCTGTGTACTCTTGGTGGGTGTGAAAGCTAAAGAGCATGGATAACTGGAAAGCACTAAAATATTGTAAAAGAGTGACTTCCATCATGATGATTTGTGCTGTATTAAAAAATTTTGAAAGCTGCAGCTCAGTGCTCCTTGAATACCATGAAGGCTGTGAGATGTGAGCTGGAGAATTGGGACAGAGATGTGGAAGCAGTGGCTAGGAGGAAGGATCATAGCAGGCATTCTGTCTGCACAATGAAATTCATCAAGAAGCTGCAAAATAAGGTGCAGCAAGATCCAGGCAAGGCAATGCAGACCTTGGTGAGAGAGATGAGTGTCAGAGTGGCGACTATAAAGAAAGCGCTTAACGATGATCTTTGCTGCTCCTCATACAAGACGTATAAGGGCCAACTACTCACCACCAAGGCCCAAGAGAACCTCCTTGTGAAAGCCAAGAAATTCCTCAACAAGGTCAAACACCCAGTCGAGCCAGGGATGCTCTGGTTCTTCTCAGATGAGAAGAATTTCTGCCAGGACCAGTTGCACAATGCACAGAACAACAAGTGACTAGCCTACAGTCCGCACAAAGTCCTGCACTTCCCTCAAACAGTATTTACCTAGTTGTATTATATGGGAAGGGGAGCTATGCTCATGGTGACCCTTTTTTGTATCTCATAAGATCAAGTTTGTTCTTAAATTCTTGTATTGTGTTTGCACACACTATTTCTTCATCCAAGAAATTGAGGAAACATATAGGATGAGTAGATACTCAAAAGTAAAACTTAGGTCACAAATGATATCAGAGGAAGTACTATCCAGAACAGCAAAACTAGCAAATAGTGAAAATCACAAAAATGTATGGATAAAGAAAGAAATGAGTGAATAAGAAAAAGAAAAAGAAAAGGGGCTTGGAAATGAAGCGAACGAAAAAAAAAAAAACCGAGACTGAAAATAATGATTTTTTTTTTTTTTTTTTTGGAAAGTGGTGGACCTGAGGCTGAGAAAATGGTATATCACGAAAAAGGAAACAATGCAGACAGAAAAAGACGAGAAAAAAATTAGAATTAGCCTATACCAACATGGATGGAATGATCTCAGGACTGAGTGAACTAAATGATTACCTGGCATCAGAAAAACCGGCCATAATGGGAATAGTAGAAACTAAACTTAAAGGGAATCTACCACCTAACACTGTGGGACAAGGTCTATACAACTGCTGGATGAAGAATAGAAAGGAAAAACAAGGAGGGGGAGTACTATTTCTGACCAAGAAAGACTTAAATGTGACAAAGTTAACAGAAGGAAAAAACAATGTAGAGTCAATAATGATAAAAATAGAAAACAACCACATGAAAAGTAGAAAATTTGTAGTAGTGTATGTGCCCCCTAAAACACAGGCCTGGACAGAACACGATCATTCCAAATTGCTAGAAGATACTAAACATGAACTAACTGATATACTGAAAGAAAGAGGAAATACAGTAATTATGGGTGATTTTAACTCAAAAGAAATATGTTGGGAAGAAATGACAGTTAAGGGTGGAGAGGACATATGGGGCAGCATGCTACTCGATATGACCATTGAATACACAATGACTCAATGGATAAAGGAAAATACCAGATACAGAAACAATGAGGAACCTTCGAGACTGGATTTAATACTTACATCAAAACCTGAAATTGTAGACAGAATAAATTACAAAACACCAATTGGAAAGAGTGACCATGTACTAATAGAATTCAAACTAAAAGAGCAAATAGACCTAAGAAGAAATGAAAAACATAGAATAGGAAGACCAGTGTACAACAAAACTAATTTTGAGAAACTTGAAAAATTCTTTCGTAATGCAAACTGGGAAAAATTCCTAAATGAAGAAACAAGGATGGAATAGAAATGGAATATACTAAAATAAATTTATAATGAGGGTGTGACCAAATATATTTCACAACAAAAGCAAGAAAGAATATACATAACTGGTACAGTACAACAAAAAATGTAGTGAAGCCAAGGATAAAAGAGACAAAGCCTGGGAAAATGGAAAAGGACAAAAAAAAAAAAAAAAAAAGAGCAAATGGCAAAGATGCATCAAACTAAGAAACGATTATGTAAAAATATGCAGAAGAAAAGAGAAATTATGAAAAGGAATAGAAAAATGCAAGGAACAATCGAAACTATTTTATAGATATGTGAATGGTAAACTAAAAAACAAACAAGAAATAGAAAAGTTGCACCAAGGAAGTCATGAATACACAGAACAAGAAATGGCAGAAGTTATGAGCAACCACTTCAAATTGGTTTTCACAATTGAGAACACTCCTAACTGTGAGGGAATGGAGAGACAGAAACCCCCCCAATGAAGAAAATAACTGGAACAAAGAAGGAAATCAGTGACCAAATTAAAACCTTGATGTCAGAAAATTGCATGGTCCGGATGGAATTGCAAATTGGATATTGAGGAAATGCGTAGAGGAATCAACAGATAAAATACACACTATAATCAAATGCTCGCTCAAAGAAGGTAAGGTACCACAAAACTGGAAAAATGCATAGTATTAGTACCAATATATAAAGGAGGAAAAAAGAAAAATCCAACTAACTACAACTGGTCTCCCTAACAAGCACAGTAGCTAAAAATACAGTATGTGAAAAAGTGATTAAAAGTAGATGGGTTAAAACCTGGAAGAAAAATCTAAACTAAACCCATGCCAATTTAGATTTAGACAAGGAAGATCATGTACAACAAACCTAATTTGCTTCTACTCGAGACTAATAGATATAATAGATGAGAGGGATGAATGGGCAGACTGTGCCTATTTAGACCTACAAAAGGCATTTGACAAAGTACCACACAAGAAATTAATAAGAAAATTAGAATCAATAGGTGGTATTGCAGGTAAATTATTAGAATGAATGGAAGATTTCCTGACTAGGAGAAAAATGAGAGTAGTAATTAGAGACAAATACTCGAAATGGGAAGAAATGATAAGTGGTGTTCCACAGGGGTCAGTGCTGGCTCCAATCATGTTTGCCATATACATAAACGACATGGATGAAGGAGTTGAATGTTATATGAATTTCTTCGCAGATGACGCAAAAAATTAAAGAAAGTAAGAACAGAAGAGGACTGTGATTCATTACAATCAGACCTGGACAAAATCTGGAAATGGACTCAAAAGTGGGAAGTGAACTTCAATATCAAGAAGTGTAGCACAGTGGAGTTTGGAAAAAGCAAAAACAGAATTAAAAAAAATTACAAAATTGGCAAAGAAATAAAAAAAGTGCACTTGGAAAGGGACCTTGGAGTATTAATCAGCAAAGACATGACACTGGATAAACATATAAACAAAATAGTTGGTGAAACCTACAAACTATTAAACTCAATGAAAGTGGTATTTGACTACTTGGATGAAGAAATTATTTAAAAAAATATTAGTTACATTGATTAGACCAAAACTGGAATATGCAGCGACACTATGGACACCCAGTACTAAAAAAGAATATAAGGAAACTAGAAATAGAGAGAGCAACAACAAAGTTGGCACCAGCTCTTTCCAATTTAACATAAAGATTATCGAAATTGGAACTACCAACACTAGAGCAGAGAAGAGAAAGAGGTGATCTACTGACTATATTTAGAATCAAGAAAGGAATGGAAATCCTTGACAGGAATAATTTACTAAAAAATGACAATGGAAAAACAAGAGGTAATGAAAAGAAACTTAAAAAGGATAACTATAGAAGAGATAAAAAGAGTAGTTTACCACTTAGATAAAGAAACAGTGTGTGCAAATACTATTCAAGATTTTAAGAAAAAACTTGATGCTGAAAGATACAAAGACGGATCACTACAAACATAGCTCCCTTCCCGTGTAATACAACTAGGTAAATATATCTCTTCTGTAGTTATCCTTTTTGAGTTTCATTGCATGTCCTCTTGTTTTTCCTAAGTCCCACTTTAATAAGTCCTCTCTATCAAGGCATTTTTTTCCTTTCATAATTGTGTAGGTGGTTAGTAGGTCCCCTCATTCTCTTCTGTGTTCCAAGGAAGGCAATTCCAGTTCGGCCAGTTTTTGTTCATATATCAGGTTTGAAAGTGTTGAGGCCATCTTTTCATTGCTCTTTGTATTCTTTCTAATTTTCTTACATTCTTTTTTGTACTGGGTGACCATATCAGCGGTGCATATTCCAGTTTTGGCCTTATTAGTGTTTGTAATATTTTCTTAATCATTTCCTTATCCAGGTATTTAAAGGCCACCTTTATTGATCTCAACAAATTGTATGTTTCTCCATCTATTTTATTTATATGTTTATCTGGTGACATGTCTTTGGTGATGATTACCCCTAGGTCCCTTTTAGAATTTACTTTCTTTACTTCTTGCTTTTTCCAAATTCATTTGTACTGCACTTCTTGATGTTGAATTCTACCTCCCATTTCTTCTTCCACTCTGAGACTTTGTTCAGATCACTCTGCAATGATTCACAGTTTATTTTGGAGTTTATTCTCTTTAATAATTTTGCATCATCTGCAAAGCAGTTCATTTAACTGTCAATGCCTTCGTCCATGTCATTTACATATATACATTATCGGAACTAGTACTGACCCCTGTGGGATGCCACTACTCATTTCTTCCCATTTTGAATACAGTATTTGTCTCTGAGCACCACTCTCATATTTCTTCCATGTAGCAAGTCCTCCATCCAATTCAATAGTTTTCCATGCATGCCTCCTATTGTTTCCAGTTTATATAGTAATTTTCTGTGTGGTACTTTATCAAACGCCTTTTGTAGGTCCAGGAAGGCACAGTCTGCCCAGCCACAATGTAGCCAAGCCCTTCCTTACTTAATCATTGTATATATTTATTGTATATGTATCTCCTTTATTGTATATGTAACACTTCTTTATTATACATGAGTACTTAATATCAACATATATCTATTGTAAATGTATTGTATAATTAAGCCTATGTAGTCATTACATTATATAAGTGCCCTATACATAATTATATAACCGAATATATATACGTCATTAGGCGTACGCTAAACGCGTATGCGTCTATGCCAATTGTACACGTCATAGAATTAAGGAACTAAATATATGTTACCCTTAACCATTTTGCATGCATATTCATCATTATATGTGATTGTTCTCTTGTTTCTGTACATTCTTATGTATATACCTAAATATGTTAGTATGTATTGTTTTGCCCAATCTTTTTCCCGCCTAGCAACAATGTAACAGAAAGTAGGCCACGGGCGCGTCTTAATGCCCAAACTAGGCCCCCCAAGCATTCGCTTTTGACAGATTACTTCCTGCCATACTTGTGTGTAGACCTCCGCAATAAACTTCTACCAAAATACTGCGTGTTTGGCACTTACCACATTGGTGACCCTGGAGTGACTGTGCCCACGTGACCCTAATACCCAGTGCTCCTTACCTAAGTGATTTAGGGTCATACACATTACCTGGTTAAGTGCCTATGCGTATTCATAAACTGTGACTCGTCACGCGCATGGAACTACGCATTTACGAACTTCAAAGTGCGCAAGAAATAATCGGAGTGTTCGGCATTGTTCAGTTCTGATCTACACGCAACACGTAGACGACACACAACATGTATACTGAGGAAACATCCGACAACAACAACATGAATTCCAATACTCCGCCTACAACCACTGTAGCCACTTCAACGACGACAGCAGCAGCAGCAGAAAGCACTTCTTCCTCTACGCATGCCACGACTTTGGCCGCCGTCGCTGTTCGACCTCCACCATTCGATGAAGCATCGCCGGCAAGATGGTTTTCGTTGCTAGAGGCACAATTTGCACTAGCCAACATAACCGTCCCCCAAACTAAGTTCAACCATGCACTTGCGAACTTAACCATCCCTGTGCTCAACCAGCTCGACGACGATGTCGTTACTTCCGGTGACTACGACCGCTTGAAGAAGGCGCTAATCGACGTCCTTACCAGGTCTCCGCCGGAACTCTTCGATGCCTTGGTCCAGCAAAACAATACATACTAACATATCTAGGGATATACATAAGAATGTACAGAAACAAGAGAACAATCACATATAATGATGAATATGCATGCAAAATGGTTAAGGGTAACATATATTTAGTTCCTTAATTCTATGACGTGTACAATTGGCATAGACGCATACGCGTTTAGCGTACGCCTAATGACGTATATATATTCGGTTATATAATTATGTATAGGGCACTTATATAATGTAATGACTACATAGGCTTACTTATACAATACATTTACAATAGATATATGTTGATATTAAGTACTCATGTATAATAAAGAAGTGTTACATATACAATAAAGGAGATACATATACAATAAATATATACAATGATTAAGTAAGGAAGGGCTTGGCTACACCCTTTCTTGCAATATACCGGTATTTATCAATCTTGAATGGAACCAATTAAATTAGTGGTACATGATCTTCCTTGTCTGAATCAAAATTACTTTGGGTTCAGTGTATCCTCAACTGGTGTTGAGTAAATACATAACACAGAACTTAAGGCGGCGACACCAAACTCAATGTAACATCTTTTTCTTTTATTAAATGAGTTTACTGGTTCACAATTTCTTCTATGGTTTTACACAATGTCAATCACTTCTTGGTTCTATACCACAATGCACTATTTAATGTCTCTGTACGTATCATCGGATCGACTGGTCCTGCTCTGGCGCATCTACTTTTTGTTCATCGGAAGTGCTGACACAGTAAAAATAGGTGCTGGTAAATGTATTAATATGGGTTTTTAATGGGAATGTTTGGTTTCCCGCAAATAAACTATCATGTTCTTAATTACTAGCTATATGTTATTTACAGTATATAATATTTCCAGGGGGGAAGGCTTCATTATTATTTGGTTGTCGTGTGTTTTGTGAGTTAGAGGTTGACTGCACTTATGAGTATGTTCGTGTGTGTGTGTGTATCGGTTGTTTGTGGTGGTGCTGGTGACACGGGCAGGAAGTGCTGTGTCGGCAACCGCCCAGTCAGCGAGATTGGTGCCGGACAGTCGGTGGACCAGTGAGTGAGTGAGGGAGTGAGTGGGGTGAGTGAGTGTGTGAGTGATATTACTCATCACGTATATGGTGGCGTATACATATCGCCCTCCCCCTGGGGTTAGGTGGCTCCCGGCACCTAATGTTACATGGTTAAGAAAACATCTATACATATATATGGTTATATAGTTATAAAGTCAGAGACACAAAATCTTGGGTGGATATATGTGGAGATGGGGTGTGTGATGTTGAAGTGATTGTGGGGTCCCAAGAGGGCATTTTGAGCTAGAAGGATGGGTATGCGATGTTGTGTCTCTGAAAAAAGAATATGGTTGTGTCTCACCAACATTACATATATTCAACTTTTATCTAAGAGTTTTTGTGACACTTTCTTATTATTTCTGACAAACTCTTATCTGTGAGTTTGTATGTCAGTATCTGTCTTTTCTGAAACTCTTATCTATGAGTTTGTTTGGCACAATCTGTCTTTTCTGAGGAACTCTTATCTATGAGTATGTATGTCATTATAGTAAGATAAGATATTGGTGAGATACAAGGTTCAACTTAATCTAGGTTTACAATAATTTGGGAAAGGGGGGTTGAGACTGTTTGATGGTCTTATTTCGTGCAAAGGAATTTGGTTAGTACCACTAATATAAAAAGGATGATTAAGATTGAGAGGGCAGTGGATGCATAAGGTAATATTTTGTAATGTAGGTCTAAGGAGTCCATATCAAGGGTAGTTGATTTATTTAGGAGGTGTACCATGTCTATCTTACTTGGGAGGATGGTATCGGGGATCTTAGGGAGGGGTGGGAGTGTTAGTTGGGTTATGGGACCTAGATCGTGGGTCATGTTGAGAGTGCCTTGTTGGTGGAGTTTGTTTGGGAGGAGCATTGAGTCCATCATGTAGATGTGGCAGGTGTCTGGTAGAGTGATAGAACCGTTGATCCTATGATGGGAGGGTGGTTTGTGTAGGCATATCACTGACACTAATGTGGGGTGGGGAAGAAATATGAAGTGTTTATGTCCTACGTGGGTGTGGTGTATTTGAGTGTTGTCTGAGAAGCGAAAGTCACACGTCTCGGAAAAATTGACTTTGGGTGTTGTGAGTTCTGAGAGGCAAGGTTGGGATTTGGTTAATTGGAAATGGAAGGGGTAAGCTGGACAGATATGGAAGTTGGGTCGTGCTATCTTGCAAATTGCCATGGTTTCTGGTGAGGTTAGTGTGATCCATTGGCCGTCTGTCGATTTTAGGATGGTGGAGGTTGGTAGGTTGAGGGTCATTGTGCGGTTTTGGTAGGGGTAGGGGAAGGGATAAATTTCCCAAAGGGAGAATCTCTTGATCGGGTCCATAGGTATGTTGATAAGAATAAATTCTTGAAAGATAGTTGATGTTAAGATGGGATAATAATGATGTATTTCATTTTGGAGGATGAAGGTTATGTCTTAGTGAATGAGGATATGTCTATCTGACTCTCGCTAAGGTTATATTGGTCGGAAGGAAGTGGAGAAGTTTCACTAGATATGCGGAAGGGAGTTCTTATTGGAAATGGGCCATTTTAACCTCCACTGAGAGATACATGACGTCCTGCATCTTCAGGGGCGAGAGCTAGAGTGCATGTTTAGTTGCGTCGACGCAGATTCATGGGATGGGACTTGCGCTTGGGTGAGTTATGTGTGAGTGCGGTAGGTGGGTTGTAGGTGGGGGGTGGAGTTGGGTCTAGGTTGAGTTTAACTTTTCTCAATTTCTCTCCATGTATGGTTACGGTTGTGTGATCAGAAGGATCTGTTAGTAGGAAAACATTGTTAGGGAGTGAGCTTGTGACTGTGAAGGGGCCTAGGAACTTGGGTTTGATTGGTGCGCTCTGTAAGTCCATTCCCTTGTGGGTGGTAGGCAGTGGCGAAAGTTTGATCTACATTGTAAAGATGTGCTATTTCGCGCATTACCTCGTTTTTGAATTCTGACCCGTTGTCAAATAACATTCGTGTGGGAATGTTGTATCTGCAGAATATATTGTTAACTAAGGCTTTGGCTACAGTCTCTGCTGTTTTGTCTTGTAATGGGACTAGGATGGTGTATTTGGACAGATAATCGACTGCCGTGAGTACGTAATTGGAACCTTGATGGCTCCTTGGCATTTTCAGTAAGTCAATGCCAAGTGTTTCCCATGGCTCAGCAGGGAGCGGGATGTCTTTGATATTGAGTATTTTGGGGTCAGGTCCTCTGAATTGGTTGCAAGTTACACATGAGTCTATGTGTGTGGTTATATCTTTTTTCATGTTGACTCAGTAGAAGGAGTGCCTAGCAGTGTTCAGTGTCTTATCTCTGCCTGAGTGGCCTCCCATTGCACTGTCGTGCAATATGTGTAGGACCTTGGGAACTGAGACTCTGGGAACGACAGTTACTTCCCTATCATTAGTGGTTCTCCTTATGATTCCGTCGACCAGTTTGAGTTCGTCTATAGGGAGAGGTGGTCGGGAGTGTAAGGGAGTTCTTGAAAGGAGATGCTGTTTTATTTGAGACCATGTCGGGTCATTGTCTGTTTCATTTCTAAGTTCTTGCATCGGAATGCATGTTGTTTGTGTTGGTGATGAGACGTGAGTTTGTCTGCTTAAAGAGTCAGCTACTATGTTAGCTTTTCCCGCTAGATATGTTATCTTTGGATCGAACTCCAATAGGGTGGTTTACACCTTGCAATTCTGTCATGTAAGTCTTTAGAGTTAAAGAGGTAGACTAGGGGTTGATGGTCTGTAAAGATTGTGATCTTATACCCTAGTATAAGGTATTTAAAATGTTTCAAGCCCCATATCAATGCAAGTCCTTCTTTGTGGGTAGTTGAATAGTTACTTTCAGGCTTATTCAGTACTCTACTTGCGTAGGCTATGGGGTGCTCTTTCCCGTTTTCATATTTCTGCTGTAAGACTGCGCCTATTCCTTTAGAGGAGGCGTCGGTGTAAAGAAGGAATTCTTTCTTCATGTCAGGAAAGGTAAGGACAGGGGCTGTGGTAAGAGCATGTTTAAGGGTGTTGAAACTTGTCTGTTCCTCTTCAGACCATTTGAAAGGCTCGCCTTTTCTTGTGAATTTGGTGAGAGGGGATGCAATTTCTGCAAATTTGTGTATGAAATGTCTGTAGTAAGATGCTAGTCCTACGAAACTTCTAGTTTCATCTGCGTTTCTGGGGGTTGGGAAATTGTTTATGGTATCTATCTTATCTGTGGTGGTATGGATGCCTTGGCTATCTACCTTATGGCCTAGGAAGGTGAGTTCCGTCTGTAGGAATTTACACTTTCCTATTTGGATTTTCAATCCTGTGTTTTTGAGTCTTTTTAGGACAATCTCTAGTGTGTGAAGGTGGTCAGTTTGTGTGGGACTATAGATGATGAGGTCGTCTAAGTAGAAAATGCGGGTCATCAACCTTTGTTGGGTTGAGGGGGCATTCTTAAGGCCAAAGGGCATACGCTCGAAATGGAAATGTCCCTTGTCAGTGGAGAATGCAGTTACGGGTTTAGATTCATCGGTGAGCTCGACCTGCCAGAAGGCTGACTTAAGGTCAATTGTGGAAAAAACTGAATTTCTAATACCGATGGTTTGTAAGACATCTTGCATGGCGGGGAGGGGGTGTGGGTCAGATTGAGTTAGGTTGTTGACTTTCCTAAAGTCAACAACAGGGCGTAAAGTTCCGTCTTTCTTTGGGACTAGGAAGAGGGGACTGTTCCACGGACTTTGGGAGTGAGAAATTACGCCTTGGTGTAACATCTCGTACACACTGTTGTTGACTTGTGTTTTCCTACTGTGGGGTATGCGGTAAGCGGGGGTGTATGAGGGGGGGGGGTGTTGGGGGGAATTTGGATGTGATGTTTGATTATATCACATTTGCCTAAGGGTTCGCCTTCTAAGGCGATAGCCGATCTATTCCTTTGTAGGAGGGTCAGTAGCTTGTCATTCATCTCTCCGTTTGCTGATGTTGTGATTTGGTTGGGGTGGATAGGGGTGAGAGTTTGTGGTGGTCTTACAGTGTTGATGTGTTGTGGGAGTGGTTCCTGGATTGGGGAATTATGGAGATGGACTGAACAAATGTTTGTGTTCTTCCTGATTTTGCGGTGTTGATCGGAGAGATTTGTTAACATAGCTAGGGTGTGTTTATTTTCTGATATTATATCCCAGGAGGACTCCAAGGTTATGTTATTTATTCTTGACGTATCCGGGTCAATTATGACATCCTGGTGTTCTATTGCTCCGGGTATGTATAGTGGAACTGTTATTGAATGTCTAGGGGGTATGATGACTGTGTTAGACATCAGTGCTTTTGAGGTGACATAAGGTGGTGGACGGAATGAGTAGCTCTTAGTTGGAGAGGGTTTATTTAAGCTAGATAGATATGAAAGAGGTTGTGTGTCTGGGTCGGGTGTTTCAGGAAGGGTTGACTCATTACTTTCATCTCGGAAGGAGATTTTGTTGGTATCTAAGTTGATTATGGACTTCCAGTCTCGTAGGGACTTTAAACCTATTATACCTTGTTGGTCGAGACTCCATTCATCAGCTAAGTGGAAGGATGTGAAACCTACTTGGGAATTGTTTACCTCTATGTTTAAATCAATCATATCGTGAAGTGATATGGTAGATCCTTCTATCAATAGACCTTCCGTATTTGAATACTGGATTTGGGGTGGGTCATTTAGTGCTTCGTAGAGAGCTCTGGGGATGAGGTTTAGGTTTGTTCCTGTGTCAACCATCATGTCAACAGTAATCTGATCTAATTTCACCTTTAGGGTGATATAGTTGTGTGGTGTGTCGGATGTTCCTATGGTGGTCTGGTGCGTGAGGCTGGTGCACGTTCCCCCAATCGGTGTTGATTTGTATGTGTTGTGTGGGAGGAAGGTGTTTGTCGAGGTGTGGTGACTTGTTTGTTTGTTCTCTGATGTGGTTGTGGTTGTGATTTTTGTTGAGAACACTCTTCGTTGGAGTGAGTTGTGGTTTTGTGTAGGTTGCAGTATTTGCCTGGTTGTGTTGGTTTTGACATGGTGGGTGGTCTAGGGGTGGGTGGGAGTTGTTTGGTTTGCTGTTGAGCTCTACATTGGGAATCAGTGTGGGAGGTACCATGAATTGAGCAAGGGGTGGCGCGGTGTTGTACCTGTGGTTGTTGGTATTGCTGCGCTCTACACTGAGAATCAGTGTGGGAAGTAGTTCCATGAATTGAGCAAGGGGTGGCGCGGTGTTGTACCTGTGGTTGTTGGTATTGCTGCGCTCTACACTGAGAATCAGTGTGGGAAGTAGTTCCATGAACTGAGCAAGGGGTGGCGCGGTGTTGTACTTGTATTTGTTGTTTCTGTATGCAGTCTCTGGTGTTGTGACTTGTTGAAAGATGGTAGGAACACCAGTTAGATGGTTGCGCTAGATTGGGGCTAGGGGGCTGTTGTGAGTGAAGGCTATTTAGTCTAGCAAAATGGTGCTGGTCAGAGAGGGAGATGTTGCAAGCGTTGGTGATGTCTAAGATATAAGTATAAGCTAATGGGTTACTAGTGTTTAAATCCCTTTTTGCGGCTTCTCTTTGGCACTTTGGAGGGAGTTGGGAAAGATAGAGACCTATCTCTAGTAATGAGCATAGGTTTTCCAAGGTCATTACCTTTTTACCTGTGATGGTGTCTGTGTAAGTCCATGGGCTATTGTTGTACAGATTTTCCCTAATTTCTTTAATTGTGTTTGCAACAATATCTTTAACGTTATTTGTTTGTTTGCTTTGAAAGACATTTAACAGATGTTGCTTATAATTGCTATATGTGATCCCTGTGGCTATCAAACTATCTAGCATCCGAGCCGTGGACCTATGTTCGTCCGATGCTTCTATTTTCTGGCGGCATAGATTTATCTTATCTAAGTCAGAGTAGTTTGTGTTTTTTGAAAAGAAAAGATCACATGCTGTCAGGAAGTCTGTGATGGAGAGTCCGCTAGCTTGAGAGAAGGTTGGAATTTCGGTTAGAGGGGTAATGGTTTGGTAGTTATTACTTATTGTAGGTTGAAGTTGTGGGTTAGGATGTTGTGATGGGTTTGGGGCAAGGTTAGGTGGTGGTTGGGGGTGTGGTGTGGAGGTGGGTTGACCAGATGGGAAGTTGGGAGAAGGGAAGGCAAAGTTCTCGTATGCATGGTTTGTGGGGATTAGGGGTTGTTGCAGGGGAATCAGGGGGGTTGGGGTGTGGGGGGGGTTGTTGAGGGTTTAGTTGGTGAGGGTCGACATGAGAGGGAATTTGGGGTTGCGGAGAGGTGTGGGGGGGTTGTTGTTGAAGGTCTAGGTGAGGGGGAATTTGGGGTTGTGATGGAGTGTGGAGGGTTGTTGTTGATGATCTAGTTGAGGGGTAACTTGAAGTTTTGGTGTGGAGTGAGGGAGGGGGTTGGGCAAGTGTTGTAGTTGGAAGGGGTTAAAAGGGTCTTCTCGTGAGTGGTCATGGTGAAGGGGTATGTGGTTATAGTATTCCTCAGGAGGTATTTGAGAATCTGCCTTAGTCGTGTCATGGTCTTGGTCTTGAGAGGGTTTATCTTCTTTAGATGAGGAAAGAATTCCTTGAAGTAAATTTCTGACCTTGGCTCTCGTACCTGTAGCCATGTTAGTGTCTAACTAGAGATGCATGTATGACTTAACAGGTATAGAAAGTAGTTAGGTGAGATAGGAGGTCTAAGTTTAAATAGTTAAATTAGAAATATTTGGTATACATTATCTAAGGGGTAGTATGTTATGGTTAGATAAGAGGGGGGGTATAGGGTTTCAATGGGTATACAATGGTATAATTGCAACAAAAAAATGTAATTACATATAGTTAAAAAATATATATATAAGTTATTGTAAAAGGTAAAAAGATATACAATATAAATGGGCATATATGATATTGGGAAGAAAAAGGTAATATTTGATATTGGCAAGAAAAAAGTAATGTGATTATACAGGTTATTGTAAAAGTTGAAAATTTATTATTCTAAATAATAAATTGGGAAGGTACAAGATAGAAGTATGCAAAAAAAAAAAAAAAAAAAAAAAAAACTTACTTATGTAACTTAACTATGTAACTTAGTTTTGTAAAATGATATTTTTGTTTGAATTATTAAATCACTAGAGACTGAATTATTAATCAAAGAAGGAAAAATGGAGTTAAGCTATCGTTAATTAATTATTGGTGATATGAAGGTTAAAGTGAATCTTACAAGATTGTCTATATGATGAACATTAGAATACCTTGAAAGGTATGATTGGGTTTAGGTGTATCGACGTATGTGCAGGTCCGTCAATTGTGGATGTGGCGGCCCGTAGACTTGTTTGTCCTTACGTACGACGATTTGGGAAGGTCTCCTTGGTAGTAGGATAGTTGGTAGTTATAAGAGTTCAGTGGTGTGCAATTACCTCCAGGTGAGGAAGCTTGCGGGGGGGGGGGTTGTTGACGTTCTCGTAAAAAGGGAGAGAAGGCAGTATCAGGGGGGTTGGTTTTGATAGGTTATTGGTGGATTATCAATATTATCAAGTATTGTGAGGGGTTGATATATTATTTACCTTGTTTAGAAGTGGTTAGATAATTTGGAGTCGGTGATGATGACGTACGTATAGTGCACTGGGTCTTGACTAAAGTCGTGTGGTGTAGGTGCGTCAGCACGTATCGTTCTCGGGTGAGGACGGAGTGAAGGGAAGTGACTGGACACGGCGCTGTGTAGAGAGAAGAGGCTCTTGGAGGGCAGTCAGAACTTGTTATTGTTGATAGGGGATATCTTGTTGGGAGCTCACTGCCACCAGGTGGTTTGAAATCTAAATTTCACCACCGAATCGAAGACTGTGATGGTTTGAGTTGGTATCGACGTCTCGAAGGGAGCGGTTGGTGGAGGATGGTGTAGAGGGGTGCGTGTGTGTGACGAGATCTTTGCGGTGAGGAGGCCTTGATATCCTTTCTTCTGGTAGGCGTGGCTTGAATGGCTGACGATTTTATTCGGTTTTCTTCTCTTGAGACGTGGGAGCGAACACCGCTGCCGCCATTTAATGTATCCTCAACTGGTGTTGAGTAAATACATAACACAGAACTTAAGGCGGCGACACCAAACTCAATGTAACATCTTTTTCTTTTATTAAATAAGTTTACTGGTTCACAATTTCTTCTATAGTTTTACACAATGTCATTCACTTCTTGGTTCTATGCCACAATGCACTATTTAATGTCTCTGTACGTATCATCGGACCGACTGGTCCTGCTCTGGCGCATCTACTTTTTGTTCATCGGAAGTGCTGACACAGTAAAAATAGGTGCTGGTAAATGTATTAATATGGGTTTTTAATGGGAATGTTTGGTTTCCCGCAAATAAACTATCATGTTCTTAATTACTAGCTATATGTTATTTACAGTATATAATATTTCCAGGGGGGAAGGCTTCATTATTATTTGGTTGTCGTGTGTTTTGTGAGTTAGAGGTTGACTGCACTTATGAGTATGTTCGTGTGTGTGTGTGTATTGGTTGTTTGTGGTGGTGCTGGTGACACGGGCAGGAAGTGCTGTGTCGGCAACTGCCCAGTCAACGAGATTGGTGCCGGACAGTCGGTGGACCAGTGAGTGAGTGAGGGAGTGAGTGGGGTGAGTGAGTGTGTGAGTGATATTACTCATCATGTATATGGTGGCGTATACATTCAGTATATTATTCTCCTCCATTAATTTTATACTGTCATGATATTCTTTGGGTGTGTTTCTAGCGAAGGCCATGTCATGTCACCACATATAGAAGAGGGGCTCAGAATCACCTTAGATGGCTATATTGAGTTGCTGTCCACTATTGTCAAGCACTGGGTGGTGAGGGTGGCTGTAGGAAGACTATATATGTGGCAGCAGGACTCGGCTCCATGTCACACCTCTGGGAAAACCCAGAAGTGGCTGTCTGAGAACTTCTACGACTTCACCAGTCCCAATATCTTGCTCCCCAACTTACCTGACTGCAACCCCATGGACTATTATGTGTGGGGCACAGTTGAAAAAGACACCAATTGTACCACGTGCAACACCAAGGACAAGTTGATTGCCAGGATCAAACTGGTGTTCAGGCGTCTCTCGAAGCCACCGTAAAGGCTCCGTGCTGCAGGTTCAAGTCCCACCTGGAGGCTTAGGGTGGCTTCTTTAAGTGAGCTGTATTTGGCAAAAGATCCTCTAAGAGATGCACTTTGAATTTTGAGAATACATCAATTTTTGGGACAGTACTAGACTTGAGACTGAAAAAATGGTACATAAAAAAATGGAAAAAAAAGAAGAAAATATGAAACTAAAAGTGGCATACACAAATATCAATGGCATGATCTCTGGAATTAATTAACTAAATGACTATCTAGAAATAGAAAACCCTGACATTATGGGAATTGTGGACACAAAACTGAAAGGACCTCTATCAACAAGTATGGTGGGACAATGTCTATACAACCACTGGACGAAAAATAGAACAGACAAGCAGGGAAGATGGTCTCATGATATTGACCAAAAAGGGTCTAAATGTGACAAAGATAAATGAAGGCAAAGGTAATGTATAATTATGATTAAAATTGTAAATAATAAGATGAAAAGCAGAAAATTTGTAGCAGTGTATGTACCACCAAAAACACAGGTTTGGTCTGATAGCAATAATTCTAAATTACTGGTAGACACAATGAATGTGCTAGACGAGTTACTGAGAGAGGGTAGTAACATAGTAATCATGGGCGATTTTAATGCAAAGGATTTAATATGGGAAGAAATGATAGTAAAAGGGGGAGAAGAACTTTGGAGCAACATTGTGCTGGATATGACCATCAAATACACCTTATTACAATGGGTTAAGGAAAATACTAGATATAGAAACAATGAGGAAACATCAAAACTAGACTTAATATTTACTTCTGAACCAGATATCGTGAACAAAATGGTGTATAAAACACCAATTGGAAAGAGTGACCATATACTAATAGAGTTTGAATTAAAAGAACAAAACAATAATGAACAGAGAAGGAAGATCAATGTACAACAAAATGGATTTTGTAAAACTAAGAAAAAAATTCCAAAACACAAACTGGGATCAATTCTCCAGAGGAAACAAAGATGGAAGACAAATGGAACATATTCAAAGAAAAGTACAAGGAAGGAATTGATCAATATTTACCAAAGAAGCAAAAAGATATTATAAAGTCTTGGTATAACAAAAGGTGCAGTGAGGCTACAGACAGAAGAGACAAAGCTTGGAAAAGATGGAAAACAGACAAAAAAAAAAAAATAATAATAAATAAATAAATAAAAAATCTAAATGGCAAACATACATAAAACTTAGGAACAAATATGTGAATATACACAGAAAAGAAAAAAAGAAAATATGAAAAAGATATTATAGACAAATGTAAGGATCAACCTAAACTCTTTTACAGATATATAAATGACAAATTAAAGGATAAACACGCAATAGTAAAACTGCGTGGAGATAAATAATACAGTCGAACCCTGAAAGCCCGGACTAATTGGGGTGAAGGGTGGTCCGGTCATGTCAAACGTCCGGTCATCGAAAATATCGCCCTAACACCCGTAGATTTTCATAGCGGTATACGTATAGGTAATGTATGATATGGCATAGAAACACATAAGAATAATACTCTAATATTGTAATAATAACAATACTGTAATAATAATGCTATAATGATAATAATTCTGTAATAATAACTGTAATACAGGCATGTAAATATACTGTATATACAGTGCACTGTACTGTATTTTTTATTACGTACCACTGATCTAAAAATAACTGGATCACGGATCGGTGTCCTGATTATGAGGTCGGCGGCAGCCATGTTGGTAGTACCAAAACAAACCCACGCCACGCAATTGACTGATAGCATTGATAGCGTCCCTTACAGTTCTCGGCAGCTTTCGCTCCTATATACTGGTGTTTTACATATTTAACGATCATTTTACAATGCCAACTTGTGCTGCATTCAACTGCACCAACCGGAGAAAAGGTGGATGTGAGCAGTCCTTCCACTCCTAAGGAAATTAAGGTTTTATTACCCAAAACATCCCGATACCCATCAACAAATGATGCGGCCATCAGGAGCCATAAAATGTTGCCCACCAACTGTTTTGTTAGGTGTTGTCATGTTAATGCTATGTATTTATATCTGTAAGAAATAGACCTAGCAGCAACCCATTTGTCACGAATGTAATCGTGGCAATAGCAGGATAAATATTTATCATTTAGAATATCTTATAAGGCTCAAACGCTGTCCAGAGCTGTGTAGCTGTATAGAACCAGTTGTTCTTCCTGATTACATGTGTAGGCTTCTTCTATATTGTGAAGTGTGAGGAATTCATATTAGATGGGCTGAATTACTATTCGGGGCCCGTTCAAAAATTATGTAACGTTTTTTCTGGTGAAATTCGACACCCCCCACCCCATGTACTACGAGTATGTTTCATCTCATAAGAATTTATCCATCTACCGGTCTCAACTACTGTTACGGAAGAGTATGATTTTTCAGGACCAAACATAGCGGGTTTGTCTTCGTTTCTATTTAATGAATATGAACCACTAGTACTATTGTAACTGATGTATGTACATTCTTTTTACTGAACGATTTCCGTGTCAAATATTCTGTTTCAGGATCGATGTGAAATATATTGTTTCAAAAGCACCGATGCATATCCATGTATATCACTATTGTCCAATATTTAAGGCACCTGTATTGTGTCCTGTACACGATACAATAGCAATATTCACAATAAATGCTAATGTAGGTTTTGTTTTGTAAAGATTCACTGGAGGTTTCTTGGAATATTGTGGATACGTGTATGTTTAGTGACAGGTGAAATTTGTTTGTTGAAATACAAGTGTAGTTAGTTGTGCAAATAAAGTAATTGTAATCCAGTAATTAACTGTGTGCATTTCAATGACCAGATGACTAGATTTCGAAAAACGCCGAAGATGACTGCTTGTCAAGATTCGAGAGATTGAGATTATAACATGTGGTCACACTCACACACACATATGTGAAGGCCTAATTTATGCTTCGCACAAAATAATGTACATAGGATACAACCACTGATCTTATTGTTATGCAGATCAGTGGATACAAGTTAAAACTTCTACATGTTCTCTTGTTTATGTCAGTTTTAGCGTACTTGTTTGATTACTTTTATGGTCAAATACCGGTACATGTAGACATGTACTGTTTCATAAACCACACAGGAAAACTTATTTACAGATCGCATCACTATCACGCAGCCCATACCAGCCACATAGGCCACGAGAGTAACACGACAGCTCCCATGACCGGCGGAGCGGTTCACACGTGCTAATGTTTTGGTACTACCAATATGGCGGCCATGTCCCACCTGCCCGCCTCACTCCTGGGGCAGCCCACGGCCCGTATACGCTATCCAGGTGTTATACAGATCAGTGTTACGTAAACTGTAAATATCGGAAGGTATGCACGCGGGACAGTGGTGGCGGCCAGGGTTGCCGTTTTCTACACTGCCGTGTAGAATGGGAGTGTTGTCATACCGGGGCATACATTTTTCTCGGGCGTGTGCAGACTTTCATAGCAAGATATACTTGTCAAACTTTGACAAAATGTTGGTTCATGTTTTTTTTTTTTGTTTTTTGTTTTTTTTAATTCTTGAATGTATATAAGGCCCCCATGCCCTAACATATTCAGTAAGATATAAAAATTATATATATATATTTTTTATTATTATCGCTAAAAGAAAGCTGAAACTTTAGCGTATAATTTTTTCTACACGGTAAAAACGTATCTTTTGGGGTATAATATTTTATAAGTAACACAATTACCGCGTTTTCTACACTGCCGTGTAGAATGGGAGTGTTGCCATACCGGGGCATACATTTTTCTCGGGCGTGTGCAGACTTTCATAGCAAGATATACTTGTCAATCTTTGACAAAATGTTGGTTCTAGTTTTTTTTTATTCTTGAATGTATATAAGGCCCCCATGCCCTATCATATTCAGTAAGATATAAAAATTATTTTTTCTTATTATTATCGCTAAAAGAAAGCTGAAACGTAGAATATTTTATCTACACGATAAAAACGTATCTTTTGGGGTATAATATTTTATAAGTAACACAATTACCAATAAAAGTCATATTTTGATGTACCATTTATTATTTGATAACTAGTTCTATGATTTTTAAACAAAAGTTTGAATTTTTGAACGTTTTTAACAGCCCGCTGATATGTAGAAAAAATTTCCTCATGTCCTTGTGCAGTTGCCACATGCCGCTATTTTACTACGTTTTGGTACAAAATTCTACGAAACGGCAGCCCTGGTGGCGGCTTGACTGGGCCGGGTTTGAGTACACGTGTACGGCCGTCGCTGCCACCTACCGGACAAATAGGGAACTTTGTTTGAAAAGTCCGCCCTTTGTTCATTTCGACCGGTCATACGAGGGTCCGGGCTTTCGAGGTTCGACTGTATATAGATGACACAGAAATGGCAGAAGTTATTATCAGACATTTTAGGTCTGTTTTTACAATTAAGAGCTCACATATTTGGGAAGATGGACAACAAGAGAGATCCCCCAAAATTAAAGAAATAAAGGTAACACAGAAAGAAATAAGAGACCAAATAAAAAACTTAGATGTTAGGAAATTGTATGGACCGGATGGAATTGCAAATTGGATACTGAAAGAGTGTATAGAAGAACTGACAGACAAATTATACAAGATAATAGACTTTTCACTCAAAGAAGGAAAGGTACCGCAAGATTGGAAAGATGCAAACATAGTACCAATATATAAAGGAGGAAACAAAGAAGATCCTACAAACTTCAGACCAATATCACTTACATGTGCAGTAGCAAATTTTTTTTTAAAAATTTATCAGAAACAAATGGATCAAACACTTGGAAGAAAATACAATAGTAAACCCTAAACAATTTGACTTTAGAAGTGGAAGATCGTGTACCACAAATTTAATATGCCTTTACTCGAGATTGAGATAATACAAGAAAGAGATGGCTGGGCAGATTGCGCCTTCTTGGACTTGCAAAAGGCATTTGATAAAGTACATGAAAAATTAATAAGAACAATTGAAATAATAGGAGGAATGCAAGGTAAGCTACTGGAATGGATGAAGGATTTCTTAAATGGGAGAAAAATGAGAGTGGTACCTAGAGACAAAAATTTGAACTGGGAAGATGTGAAGAGTGGTGTCCCGCAAGGCTCTGTATTGGCTCCTTTAATGTTTGCCATATATATAAATGATATGGATGAGGGAGTGAACTGTTACATGTACTTCTTTGCTGATACCAAATTACTCAAGAGAGTAAGCACAGAAGAATATTGCAGATCACTACAAGAAGACCTGAACAAAATATGGGAATGGAGTCAGAGATGTGAAATGAACTTCAACATTAAGAAATATAGCATAATGGAATTTGGAAAAAGCAAAAATAGAATATTAGGTGAATATAAAATTGGAAACAAGGAAGTCAAAAAAGTCGATTCAGAAAGGGACCTGGGAGTGATCATCTCAAGTGACCTGATGTCAATAAATTATTTGGAGAGACTTTTAGCTGAAAGTGGCCTTCGACTACATGGATGAAGAAATGGTAAAGAAAATAGTGGTTACACTAATAAGACCTAAACTAAAGTATGCTGCAACACTATGGGCACCTAGCACAAAAAAGAACATAAGAAAATTAGAAAGAATCCAAAGAGCAGCGAAAAAAATGGCACCTACAGTATCAGATTTGATATACGAACAAAGATTGGAGAAATTACATCTATCAACACTGGAACAGAGAGGAGAAAGAGGTGATTTGTTGACCATTTACAAAATTATGAAAGGGGTGGAAATTCTCGATAGAGACGACTTATCAAAATGGGACAGAAAAGAAACAATAGGACGCGAAAAAGAAGCTAAAGAAGGACATTTACAGAAGAGACCTGAAAAAGAATAGCTTCCCACATTGAGTGATTGATGTCTGGAACAAACTAAACGGAGAAACAGTGAGTGCCAAAACTATACATGATTTTAAGAATAAACTGGATGCGGAGAGATAAAAAAAAAAAAAAAAACGGGTCACTTCGAGCATAGCTCTTGTCCCGTAAAATACAACTAGGTAAATACATACTCCCTTCCATGCATCACAGCATCATCCATAACAACCATTCTCCATTCACCCCAACCTTCTGTCTTCTCCCTTCCTCAACAGACATTCCCCTCTTTCTCATTGACCCTTTTACCCCATCCATCCATCTCATCCTTGGTCGCCCCCTCATATTCACTTCTTCCACACCTCTTTTACTAATCTTTCTTCACTCCTTCACACTAAACATATCAACAAATTAGTCAGAGAAACTTTCAATTTATTAAGATCAATGAAAGTGGCCTTTGACTACATAGATGAAGAAATGGTAAAGAAAATATTAGTTACAATGATAAGACCAAAATTGGAGTATGCTGCGACACTATGGACACCTAGTACTAAAAAGAACATAAAGAAATTAGAAAGAATTCAAAGAAAAATTACAAAGATGGTACCAACACTCTCCAAATTGACATACAAAGACTGGACAAACTCGAACTACCAACCCAGGACCAAAGAAAAGAAGAGACCTGCTAACCATCTACAGAATTATGAAAGAGATGGA
Organism: Oratosquilla oratoria; assembly: GCF_046742065.1. NCBI lineage: Eukaryota > Metazoa > Arthropoda > Malacostraca > Stomatopoda > Squillidae > Oratosquilla > Oratosquilla oratoria. Next base: position 25,416,894 of record NC_134796.1, read on the forward strand.
AGTCCTTGATAGAAATGACTTCCTAAAGTGGGATAGGAGAAAAACGAGGACACGGAAAGAAATTTAAAAAGGATAATTACAGAAGAGATCTGAAAAAGAATAACTTCCCACACAGAGTGATAGATATCTGGAACAAACTGAATGAGGACACAGTGAGTGCAAAAACTATACAAGAATTTAAGATCAAACGTGTATGCTGAAAGATACAAAAGCGGGTTACTGTGAGCATAGCTCTCTTCCCGTAAAATACAACTAGGTAAATACACAATCTCCTCTCAGCATCCATTCCCAAATGTCTATTTCTCATTACATTTTTTAATCCCCCAAGGCATTTACTTGCTTCTCTCAATCTACACTCCACCACTCTTCCCTTTCCTGCCACATGCACACCCAAGTATGTAAAAATATCCACTTCCTCCAGTCTCTCTCCTTTAATTCTCACTTCCAATTTCTGCCATTCTCTCCCCTTGTACATCTCATCACCCACATTTATCTTCAATTTCCTTCTTTCGCACACCTTCCCAAACTGTCACTAACTTCCTCAATCCCTTCTCTTATCCTGCCTTAAGCATAGTGTCATCAGCAAACAATTGCCCTATGTCACTTTTCTTTAACCATTTCTAATCCCCGACCCATTACATCACCAAGGCAACATAACACATCCCTGGCAAAGACCCACCTCTACCTCAACCCACTCATACCTTCCACAGTGCCTTCCTGTCTACCCTGTCATAAGCCTTTTCCAAATCCATAAAGGCCCGAAAAACATCCTTACCTTTTACTAAAGCTTTCTCACATCTGCCTTACCACAAAAATGTGATCCACGCAACCCTTACCTCTCCTAAACTGTTCCACACCAATCACCCCCTCTGTTCCTCTCCTAATCCTTTCAATCAAAACCCTTCCATAAGCCTTCCTAGTGGGTTTGATTTTATGAGTTTTTGGCCGACGGCCAGGCACTGGGACCAAAATGATCATTCAGCGCCAGAATTTTTTTAGGTCGGAGGGAGGGGACAGCAAGCGGAAGAGAAGGGGAGAGTGGAAAAGGAAGTCTAAGAGGAAGCCCTGTGCGGGGAAACAAGAGCCCCGCCCGGGGATCGGCATTAGTCGCCTCTTACGACACGCAGCCGACGTGGCGGGGGCTATATTCTATACTACACCCCCTAGCCCCAGGGGGCTCCTTCCTAGTGGGTTGCTAGACCTTGAAAAATAATTCATTTCAGGTAGGGACTAAAAAGTGGGTGGGAGTTGCTATGTAATGAAGCTGTGTGAAGTAAACCAGTTTCTGCTTGTGGGCCCTACTGTGGAGGTGTTGTCTAGCTACATTGCCCCTGATCTGGGCTGGAACTTTGATGGAATGGACCATGTTAAGGATGAATGGGTGTAGGATTGGTGTATGCTTCAGCTTGGCTACCCCCCCTTATACAGGGGACAAGGGCTTTTGGTATGTGTACATATATATATGCACACCTTTTTATTCCCTCCTTGAAACATTTCCATTCCTCCTCCAGTCTATCCTTCACCTTCCGCACCTCTCAGCTTCTTGTACTCCTGCTCTTTTTCATTCTCATTTAAACACTTTACTTTAAGAAGGTTGTAGAAGAGAAGAAATGAGCATTCATAGATTAGTTGAAAAATAGGACGAGAGAAATATATGAAGGTACAGAGAAAAAAGAAGACATTAGATAAAGGAGGGAAAAAGGAGAGATGTACAATGGGGGAAGAGTAGGACAGAACATTTTGAGTCATATATAGATATTTTGGAAGGACATTAACAGAAGGTGGAGGCAAATCAAGTAGAGAAGAAAAGGTAAAAGGTGCAGATGGAGGGATGATAATGGAAGAGGTGGCGGTAAGAGGAAGATGAGTACAGTATTTTAGGATCTGGAAGTGTGTGTGGATGTGGTACTGATGAGAGTAAAGGGGAAGAAATAGGCAGTATGCTTGTGAGAAGACAGATAGATGTGTTGACAGCGAGTGAAACTATGTTGAAAGGAAGGGGCGAGATTCAGTATGGAAGTGTAATTGGAAGGGTGTCAGGAGTGAAGAGAGGATGATGGAAAGAAGAGGTGGTTCTACTAGTAAGTGAAGAGATAGGTAAACGTGAAGTGGAGTGGAAGATTTCTTCAAGGTTAATGTGGATCGAGGTGAAATTGGGGAGATATAAGTTTTTGTGAGTGCATATGGGCCTGGTAGAGGAAAAGGAGGATTTTTGGATAGATTTAAATGAGTGCATAGAGGGTTTTGGGAGAAATGTCAATGTAGTGGTTTTGGGAATCTTAATGCTAGGGTAATGAACCAATAAACGGAGTGGTTGGGAAGTGTGGAGTTCCAGGAAAAAATAATTTTGGAGAGTTGATAGCAAATATAGTGTTTAGGAAGAAATTCAACCATAAGTACACAAGGGAGAGGGTGGTGGATGGAAATGATAAGAGCTTTAATGGACTTTATATTGGTAACCAGAAGTGTAGGAAGAATTTTGGATTTACATATTCTATGGTGAGGGAGTGGGAGAATGTCAGATAATTTTTTGGTGGAAGGTAAGTTGAGAGGGGAGGACAGATGGAGAAAGAGAAAAAAGACATATGGTAGTGAGGTGCTTAGAGTAAACAGTTTAAATGAGAAAGAAAAGAAAAATACAAGAAGAAGCAGAGAGAGGAGTGGGAGGGAGTGAAGGATAGAGCAGAACTAGGGGTTGATGAGGAAAGGGGATGGTTCAAGGAGGGAGTCACAGGTGTGCATAGTTGGTGTGTGGAACAAGGAGGATGAGAGGAAATAGAAGGGTAGAGTGGTGGGATGATAAAGCAAAGGTTGTAGAAGAAGCGAGCTCACAGATTGGTCACAAAATAGGATGAGATGATCTATGAGAGGTACAAAGGAAAGAGAAGTAAAACAAAATAAAGAAGGCAAAGAAGAGAGATGACAGGAAATTGTGAAAGTAAAAAACAGACATTCTGGAAGGAGGAAGAGGAGGCATATCCATTAAAGAAAAGGTAAAAGGTGCAGGAGAGATGATAATGGGCAGAGTTTTAAGGGAGTTGGTAAACGTGAAGGGCAGGAAGGGAAAGGAAGTTGCAGTAGGAAGCGCTAAGAAAATAAATGTGATGAATAAGGAAAATGGAGGAGAAATATGGAAAGGTGAGGTGAAACCAAATATTAAAATGATGAGAGCAGTTAAGGCACCTGGGTTGGATGGGTGTCATGTGGAGTGTCTAAGAAAGGGAGGTAGAGTGATGGTGGATTGGCTGGTGAGGTTGTTTAATATTTGTCTAACAGAGGGTAGAGTGCAGGGACAGAGGAGTGCCTGTATAGTTTCACTTTACAAGGGAAAAAAGGGACAAGTGTGAGTGTAGTAGTTTCAGAGGGATCAGTTTCTTGAGTGTATTTGGGAAGGCTTATGGGAGGGTTTTGATTGAGAGGAACAGTGTGGGTTTAGGACAGGTAGGGGTTGCATGGATCACATTTTTATTTTAAGGCAGATATGTGAGAAAGCTTTACGAAAATGTAAGGACCCCCCCCCTTTATGGATTTAGAAAAGGCTTATGATAGGGTAGACAGGAAGGCACTGTGGGAGGTATTGCAGATATATGGGATAGGAGGAAAGCTCTTAAGAGCACTCAGGAGTTTTTGCAACAGTAGAACCTGTGTTACAATTAGGAATGTAGAGAGTCGAATGGTTTGAGGTAAAGATGGGACTTTGCCAGGGCTACATTATATTCCCTTGGCTGTTCAATTTATACATGGATGTGGTGATGCGAGAGGTAAATGCAAGGGTAATGGGGGGGGGGGCTTAGAGATGGTTAAAGAAAATGGAGTAAAATGGAAGATAAGTCAGTTGTTGTTTGTTGATGACACTGTGGTTGTGGTAGGATCATACATACATACATACATATACCAAGGCTTTTTCCCCCTTACAAGGGAGGTAGCCAAAAAGGAAAAGGCATAAAATCATTCCCACCCATTCCATCCCTGAATACACTCCACACCCCTCCACCCTCCCTCTCATCTTAGCACCTCCTGGATGACGGGTCATCCCTGCACCTTGTCCACTGCCCTGGGTCAGAAGCAGTGTCGCAAGACAGAGCACATCCACAGCAAGGCCGCTTCATTAAATCGGCAACCCCCCCTCTCCATCCCCCCTATGCATAAAAGGAGAAGACAGGGAGAAATCCTTTCGGGCTGCGTCAAATTTTGCTCACACATACTACCTCACCCCCCATCCCCCCGCCCATTCCACCTCATGCATCACATCATCTAAACACAACCATTCTCCATTCACCCCTGTCTTCTGTCCTCTCCCATCCTTCCTCAACAGACATTCCCCTCTTCCCCAAAGCCCCCTTCACCCCATCCATCCACCTCATCCTAGGATGTCCCCTCATGTTCACTCCCTCCACATCTGCCTTCCATACCTCTTTTACTAGTCTTTCTTCACTCATTTTTTCCATGTGTCCAAACCATCCTAATACTCTTTCATCAACCCTATCTCACAACTCCCTTTCCACCCCTGTTCTTCTCCTCACCTCCTCATTTCTCACTCTATCTAGCCTAGTAACCCCCATCATACTTCTCAGACACCTCATCTCAAACACATTCAAACTCCTCTCTTATGTTCCATGTTTCTGCCCCATACAGTGCTGTTGGCACAATCACTCCTTCATACAGTCTCCTCTTAGCATCCATTCCCAAATGTCTATTCCTCATTACACTCTTCAATCCACCAAGGCATTTACTCGCTTCTCTCAATCTACATTCTACCTCCACCTTCACTCCACCTTTTCCTGCCACATTTGCACCCAAGTATCTAAAACTATCCACTTCCTCCAGTCGCTCTCCCTTAATGCTCACTTCCAGTCTACTGCCACTTTCACCCCTTGTACATCTCATCACCTTACTTTTACCCACATTTATCTTTAGCTTTCTTCTATCACATACTCTCCCAAACTCTGTCACCAACTTCCTCAATCCTGCCACAAGTGCAGTGTCATCAGCAAACAACAGCTGGCTCACCTCCCACTTTTCTCCATTTTCTTTAACCATCTCCAATCCCTGACCCACTACCCTTGCATTTACCTCTCGTACCACCCCATCCATGTACAAGTTGAACAGCCAGGGCAACATAACGCATCCTTGACGAAGTCCCACCTTTACCTCGAACCACTCACTCTCTCCATTTCTAATCCTGACACAAGCTCTACTACTATCATAAAAACTCTTGACAGCTCCTAGAAGCTTTCCTCCTATCCCATATATCTGCATAACCTCCCACAGTGCCTTTCTGTCTAACCTATCGTAAGCCTTTTCCAGATCCATAAAAGCCCAGAAAACATTCTTCCCCTTTCCTATAGCGTTCTCACATATTTGTCTTACCACAAAGATCTGATCTACACAACCTCTACCCGTCCTAAATCCACACTGTTCCTCACCAATTACTCCCTCTGTTCCTCTCCTAATCCTCTCAATCAAGATCCTCCCATAAGCCTTCCCAACTACACTTAACAAGCTAATCCCTCTGAAACTACTACATTCACATTTGTCCCCCTTTCCCTTGTAAAGTGGAACTATACAGGCACTCCTCCAGTCCTCCGGCACTCTACCATCTCTCCAGCAAACATTAAATAACCTCACCAGCCAGTCCACCATCACTGTACCTCCTTTTTTTTAGACATTCTGCATGGCATCCATCCAGACCAGGTGCCTTACATGCTCTCATCATCTTAACAACTGCCTTCACTTCATCCTTCCTTATTTCTCCTCCCTTTTCCTCACTCATCACGGTCATTTTCTTAGCATTTCCCACTGCAACTATCTTTCCCTCCCTATCCTCCTTCACATTTAGCAACTCCCTAAAATATTCTGCCCATCTTCCCCTTACTGCCTTCTCTTCCATTATCATCTCTCCATCTGCACCTTTTACTTTTTCTTCTCTACTTGAAGAAAAAAAAGTAAAGGTAGGATCAGAGGAGGGATTAAGGAAGTTAGTGACAGAGTTTGGGAAGGTGTGCAAAAGGAAGTTGAAGATGGGAGTAAAAGGTGATGAGATATACAAAAGGAGTATGTGGCAGCAAATTGGAAGAGAATATTATGAGAGACTGGAGGATGTGGATAGCTTTAGATATTTGGGTGTGAATGTGGTGGGAAAGGGAGGAGTGGAGGTAAAGGTAGAATATAGATTAAGAGAAGCAATTATATCCCTTGGGGGATTAAAAAGTGTAATGAGAAATAGACATTTGGGAATGGATGCTAAGTGGAGATTGTATGAAGGAATGATTGTGCCAACAGTACTGTATGGGGCAGAAACATGGAACATAAGAGAGAAGTTTGAATTCGAGATGAAATGCCCGAGAAGTTTGTTAGGAGTTACTAGGCTTGGAGAGAGTGAGAAATGAGGTGATGAGGAAAGCAGGGGTGGAAAGGGAGTTGGAGGATATGGTTGATGAGTAGTGGGATGGGTTGGCCACATGGGAAGAATGAGTGGTGTGGAAGAAGTGAACATGAGGGGGCAACCAAGGATGAGATGGATGGAGTATAAGGGGCAATGGGAAAAAGGGGAATATCTGTAAAGGAAGGGAGAAAACAGAAGATAGGGGTGAGAGGAAAATGGTTGTGTATGGATGTTGTGATGCATGGGAGTGAGTGGGGGATGGGGAAGAGTACAGGAATTCCTCACTATACGAACGAGTTGTGTTCCGAGCTGACTGGTCACAATGTGAAAATTCGTATATCGAGGTGGGTTTTACATGTAAATAGGGGGGTTGTGCTCATGGACCCTGTCAACCCCCTCAATTTTTGCCTAGGGCTTTCACAAACACGCAACATTTGTTTTACCTCCTTTATAGCACATATTTAATAATGAATGGGTTTAGACTAACAGGAACTTTTATTAAGAAATAAACAATGTGCACTTGGAAAAAACAGAAAATTTTAGTCATCCTCTAACATCACCTCCACATCATCCACCTTTTCTTCATCCATGTCTTCTCAGATAACTTGTGGCTCCAAGAGCTTGGACTCTACAGCCTCCACAGGTTCAACAGGCCCCTCCACCACAACCCTTCGTGGCAGTTTGCCTGGCCATGGCACGAAGGTGATCTTTGATTGCTGTTTTTTCTTTTCTTTCATCAGATTTTCATACACAGCCACAGCCACCTACACAGCCTGTCGTGCCTAAAAGCTGCAATCAGCATCGATGTCGTTGTCCATGATTATGTCACACAGTGCAGCGGCCTTGGTAACAATGTCACCAAGGTTGCTCAGCTGCATGACTGGTGACACTGCCTCCTCTTCCTCTTCCTGCTGCTGGCTGTGCAGTTCAATCAGGTCTTTTTCTGTGAGGTCCTGAGAATGACCCTGCAACAGCTCGTTGACGTCCTCCTCCCATACGCCACCATCGATGAGGTTTGCCTGGTTGGCAAGGTGCACACACTCACAGCAGACAGCTGCATTGTCAGACTAAGGGGTGACATGACTGATGCTCGCAGACTGATAGCCTGTGAAGTCGTGCACCACCTCAGGCCACAGCTTCTGCCACACAGCATTGGCAGTGACAGGCGAAACCTCGTCCCAGGCCTCGCGAATGTGCTCCAGGGCCTGTCAGATGGTAAAAGCCTTCCAGTGGTCCTGCAATGTCATGCCTCTACCATCCATGGCGTTGTTCAGGGCACACAATGTGTGCTTGGTGTACCACAACTTGAAATTCGCTATCAGGCCCTGGTCACATGGCTGCAGGATGGACATGGTGGTGGGCGGGAGGAACAGCACCTGGATGTTGTCGCACCAGTCATTCATGGTGGGCGGGTGTCTAGATGCATTGTCAAGCACAAGCAGGCACTTGTTGCTCAGGCTCTGGGTGCTGGTGTAGCTGTGGACAAAGGGAAAAAATTCTATCACCATAAAAAAAAAACACCATGTGTAGTTAATCGGCACACTTTCCTATAAAAGTTGTCTAAGATTAGGTCACGATTTCATACACATCATGAAGTTACAAAGCCTAGCACCACAAACTAACTGGTGGTGGTTAACCAGTTAACCTCACAGCCCTCACTCACACCTTACTCTTCTGTCTCATCTCTCAAAATTTTCAATTTTACTTCTTCACTTCATGCAACATAGACCTCCCTACCCTGCACCACACACACAAACTATGTATCACCACTACTACCACTCACCACTGCCACCACGTTTAACTGGCACAGTTTCTTATAAAATTGTCTAGTTTTTAAACTTACCTTTCAATAAAAGGTGAGACATAAGAGGTGAAGTAGTCATGGAACAACGACCCTGTCACCCACGCCTTCCTATTGCTGCGCCACACCACCAGCAGGCTGGATTTCAGGACATCTTTCAGCGCCCTGGGGTTCTCCGAGTGGTAGGCCAGCAGGGGCTTCAGTTTGATGTCCCCTGCAGCATTGCAGCCAAGGGCCAGGGTGAAACAATCCTTGGCTGCCTTAAACCCCGGAGCAACCTTCACCTTGTAAAGGAATGTCCTGAAACAGAAAAAACATACATTAGTTCCTATAACATTGATAGAAAAAATACTCTAAGAAATCAAATATTTATCGGCATTATATCATTTGTTATCATTATGGATACCCTATATTTTCACATAATTTTTTTGCAACTTTTAAATGTACCTGTTGGGCATCCACTTCCAATAGAGACCCGTCTCGTTGATGTTGAACACCTGACGCAGGTCATAGCCGTTCTCCTGCACCACCTTCTGCAACATGGCCGGATACTCCTTGGCTGCAGCTGTGTCTGCGGTGGCTACCTCACCCTGGATGTGTATGTTGTGCAGACCAGTGCACCCTTTGAATCTGGCAAACCAGCCGTTGCTTGCCTTGAAGGTGGTGGTGGTGATGGTGGCTGTGGCTGTGGTGGTGTGCGTGGTGGCAGGCGAAGGTGGCACTGACGGTGTCACCATGGAAGTGGATGGCTGCAGCTCATCCACTTCAGCCAAACTCTCCCACATTGACATTGCCTTGTCACAAATAAGAGCCTGGCTGAGAGGCTGATGGCACTGAGTCCTATCCTCAATCCATGCACACAGCATGGTCTCCATCTTTTCCATGCAGCTGTCTCTTGTCCTGATGACTTTGAGCCTGTCACCAAACACAGCGGTCTTGCTTAATGCCTTGTACTTCTCCCTCTTGCTCCATACAGTGCTGATGGTCGACGAAGCTAACTTCAGCTCCTTAGCCAAGGCAGACACCCTGGCACCCTGTTGCATTCGGTGGATGATCTTCATCTTAGCTTGGAGATCCAGAGCCTTGTGTGCCTTCTTAGGTGCAGAAGGTGGCTTGGGTACCATGGCAGCTGCACACATGGAGAAGTGGGTTGAGCAGAGCAGAGTAGGAGCAGCACGTCTTGTTGCTGTGCGAAGTGGAGCACAAGTGGGCAGACAGAGCAATGTGTGCATAGTACATACTGTGGCCTCGCGCCAGCAGTGGTGCTGCGGAGGGTCGGCACTGGCTTTTAATTTTTTTTTAGCTGACAGTTGTAAGTGCGGTTTTTTTTCGTACCTCCAGGGTATTTCTTACATTTTCAATTATAGCAAGAGCAAATTGTTGTGCATCGGGGTGTCGCAATGTGAGGTATCCCTGTATATTTGAACAATATTTTGACACAGCCCAAAGGGATTTCTCCCAGTCTTCTCTTCTTCTGCATGAGGGGACGGAGGAGTGTGGGGTGTCACTGATTAAATGAAGTAGCCTTCCTGTGGTTGTGCTGTCTTACTACATTGCTTCTGATGCAGGGCAGCAGGCAAGATGCAGTGATGAATCATCATCCTGGTGGAGCCAAGATAAGAAGGAAAGGGGTGAATGGGAATGGAGTATGTGGAGATGGAATGGGTGGGAGTGCATTTTATGCTTTTGTTTTTTGGCTACCTCCCTTGTAAGGGGCAAAAAGCTGTTGGTATATGTATGTATGCTAAATGTAAAGGTGTAAAGGAGGATTGGAAGGGAAAGGTGGTTGCAGTGGGAGGCACTAAGAAAATGGGGAGAAATAAGAAAAGATGAGGTGAAAGCATTATTAAAATTATTAGAGCAGGCAACGTACCTGGATGTCATGTGGAGTGTCCAAAAGAGGGAGGTACAGTGATGGACTAGTTGACGAGGTTGTTTAATGTTTGTCTAAAAGAAGGTAGAGTGCCAGAGGACTGGAGGCTTGTATAGTTCTGCTTGACAAAGGAAAAGAGGACAAATGTGAGTGTAGTAGTTTCAGAAGGATCAGTTTGTTGAGTGTACTTGGGAAGGCTTATGGGAGGATTTTGATTTAGAGGATTAGGAGATGAACAGAGGAAGTAATTGGTGAAGAACAGTGTGGGTTTAGGAAGGGTAGGGGGTTGCATGGATTAGATTTTTGTGATAAGACTGAAATGTGAGAAAGCTTTAGCAAAAGTTAAGGATTTTCTTGGGCCTTTATGGATTTGATAAAAAGGTTATGATGGTAGACAGGAAAGCACTGTGGGAGATATTGCAGATATATAGGATAGGGGGAAAGGTCAGTCAAGAGTTTTTATGAGAGTAGTAGAGCCTTTGTGAGAATTAGAAATGGAGAGAGTGGTTTGAGGGAAAGGTGTGACTTTGCCAGGATGTGTCATTTCACCATGGCTGTTCAATGTGTACAGGATGGGGTGGTGTAGGAGGTAAATACAAGGCAAATGGGTAAGGGATGGATGGTTAAAGAAAATGGGAGATGAGCCAGTTCTTTGCTGATGACACTGTCTTTGTAGCAGGATCAGAGGAATTAAGGAAGTGATGGAGTTTGTGAAGGTGTGCAAAAGTAGGAAATTGGTGTGGGTAAAAGTACAGGAATGAGATGTACAAGGGGAGAGGATGGCAGCAAACTGGAAGTGTTAAGGGAACAAGGCTGGAGGAAGTGGATAACTTTAGATATTTCGGGGTGCATGTGGCAGGAAAGGCAGGAGTGGAGGTTGACACTGAATGTGGACTGAGAGAAGCAAGTAAATGCCTTAGGGGATTAACCTCTTCAATACAAATCAAATTCTCGTGTGCAGCATCAGATGCCTAATGTATGATGCATCACACTACTCGTGTTATACAATATGAAGTCACTACTATATTACTTGTTCTCTTTCAATCTGTGTAATAGTAAACACAGAAAACATGACCAAACCTGTTCACAGAATTTGGTAGTCATTCAGCTACAACTACATACATACACATACTAAAGGCTCTTTCCCCTTTATAAGGGAGGTAGCCAAAAAACAAAGGCATAAAAACCACTCCCACCCATTCCATCTCCAATATACTCCACTCTCTTCCCTCCCTTTTATCTTGGCACCTCCTGGGTGACAGGTCATCCCTGCATCTTGCCCACTGCCCTGGGTCAGAAGCAGTGTCACAAGACACAGTACATCCACAGCAAGGCCACTTCATTAAATCAGTGACACCCCCCTCTCCATCCCCTCATGCAGAAAAAGAGAAGACAGGGAGAAATCCCTTTGGGCTGTGTCTATTTCTCACACCTACTCCCTCACCCCCCATCCCCCACCCACTCCCCCTCATGCATCACAGAATCATCCATAGTCAAATTTTCTCCATTCACCCCTATCTTCTGTCCTCTCCCATCCTTCCTCAACAGACATTCCCCTCTTTTCCAATGCCCTTTTTACCCCATCCATCCATCTCATTATTGGTCGCTCCTTCATGTTCACTCCTTCCACATCTCTTTTACTAGTCTTTCTTCACTCAATCTTTCCATGTGTACAATCCATCCCAATACTCTTTCATCAACCCTATCTCCCAACTCTCTTTCCACCCCCATTCTCCTCCTCATTTCTCACTCTATCCAGCCTAGTAACCCCTATCATACTTCTCAGGCACGAGACTAATAGAAATAATACAAGGGATGGATGGGTGGACTGCGCTTTTCTAGATCTACAAAAAGCATTTGATAAAGTACCAAACAAAAAACTAAAAAGAAAAATGGAATCAATGGGTGGCATTAAAGGAAAATTATTGGAATGGATGGAAGATTTCTTGACTGGGAGGAAAATCAGGGTAGTAATTAGAGACAAATACTCAACCTGGGAAGAAATGATAAGTGGTATCCCACAAGGTTTGGTATTGGCTCCAGTCATGTCTGCTATATATTTAAATGACATGGATGAAGGTGTGGAATGTTACATGAACTTCTTCGCAGATGACGCAAAAATACTAAAGAAAGTACAGAGGAAAATTGTGAATCACTACAGATAGACCTAGATAAAATCTGGAAATGGAGTCAAAAGTGGGAAGTGAACTATAACATCAAGAACTATAGTATAATGGAGTTTGGAAAAAGTAAAAACAGAATATCGAGAAATTATAAAATTGAAGTAAAAAAGTGAGCTCGGAAAGGGATCTAGGAGTAATAATCGGCAAAGACATGTCACCGGATAAACATATCAATAAAATAGTTGGAGAAACCTCGAACCTATTAAGGTCGTTGAAAGTGGCATTTGAATATTTGGATGAGGAAATGGTCAAGAAAATATTAGTTACACTGATAAGACCACAATTGGAGTATGCTGCACACTATGGACACCCAGTACTAAAAAGATGAAGAGATTAGAAAGAATACAAAGAGCAACGACAAAGATGGCACCAAACACTCTTCAAATTGATGCACAAAGATTGTCCAAATTGTAACTAACAACTCTGGAACAAAGAAGAGAAAGAGGAGATCTACTGATTATTTATAGAAACATGATAGGAATGGAAATCCTAGATAGAGATTATTTATTAAAGTGGGACAATAGAAAAACAAGAGGACATGAAAAGAAACTTAAAAAGGATAATCATAGAAGAGATCTGAAAAGGAATAGCTTCCCACACCAAGTGGTGGATCCCTGGAATGAATTAGATAAGGCAACAGTGTGTGCAAATACTATTCAAGAATTTAAGAACAAACTTGATGCTGAAAGATACAAAGTTGGATCACTATGAGCATAGCTCCTTTCCGTTATAATACAACTAGGTAAATACATATGGCGAGAGACATGGAAGAGAAATGGAACATTTTCAAAGAAATATATAAAGAGGGAACAGACAAATATGTGCCTAAGCAGAAACAGAAAAGGAAGTACAGAAAGTGCTGGTATAATAAAAAATGTAGCAATGCTAAAGATAGAAGATACAAAGCTTGAAAAAGATGGAAAAGAGACAAAAAAGAAACTAAATGGCAAACATACATCAAACTGAGAAATGAATACGTAGACATACGAAGAGAGGAAAAAATACAATATAAAAAAGATTTAATAGCACAATGCAAAGATCAACCTAAACTATTTTACAGATATGTAAACGACAAATTAAAAACAAACATGAAACAATGAAACTGCGTGAAGGAAACCAAGAATACACAGAAGATGTAGAAATAGCTGAAGTAATGACCAGACACTTTAAGTCTATATTTACAATTGAAAGCTCACAATTGTGGGTAGATAGTCACCAAGAAGAATCCCCTAAAATGAAAGAAATAACGGTGACACAGAAAGAAATACGGGACCAAATAAGGAAACTCGATGTCAGAAAGTCACATGGGCCAGACGGAATAGCGAATTGGATATTAAAAGAATGCATAGACGAACTCACAGATAAAATACACAAGATACTTGACTTCTCACTCAAAGAAGGAAAAGTACCACAAGACTGGAAAAATGCTAATATTGTACCAATATAAAAGGGAGGAAATAAAGAAAATCCAACAAATTATAGACCGGTATCCCTTACAAGCACAATTGCAAAAATATGTGAGTTATCAAAATGGACTAAACACTTGGAAGAGAACAAAATATTAAACCCAAACCAATTTGGATTTAGAAGTGGAAGATCATGTACTACAAACTTAATATGCTTTTACTCAAGATTGTTAGACATAATACAAGAAAGAGATGGAATTTGGAAAAAGCAAAAATCGAATATCTGGTCAGTACAAAATTGGAACAAAAGAAGTTACAAAAGTAAACTCAGAAAGAGACCTAGGAGTAATCATTTCAAATGACATGACACCAGACAAATATGTAAACAAAATAGTTGGAGAAACCTACAACATAATAAGATCAATGAAAGTGGCCTTTGACTACATGGACAAGGAAATGGTGAAGAAAATACTAGTGTCACCACTATGGCCACCCAGTAAAAAAAAAAAAAAAAAAAAAAAAAAAAAAAAAAAAAAAAAAAAAAAAAAAAATTAAAAAAATTCAAAGAGCACTAACAAAGATGGCACTAGCACTTAGCATATTGACATGCGAACAAAGATTGGACAAACTAAACTTATTAATTCTGGTGCAAAGAAGAGAAAAGCGATTTGATAACCATCTATACATACATACATATACCAAAGGCTTTTTCCCCTTTACAAGGGAGGTAGCCAAAAAGAAAAAGGCATAAAAATCATTCCCACCCACTCCATCCCTGATACACTCCACTCCCCTCCACCCTCCCTCTTATCTTGGCACCTCCTGGATGACGGGTTATCCCTGCATCTTGTCCACTGCCCTGGGTCAGAGGCAGTGTTGCAAGACACAGCACATCCACAGCAAGACCGCTTCATCCACAGCAAGGCCTATCCATTCCCTCATGCAGAAAATGAGAAGATGAGGAGAAATCCCTTCGGGCTGTGTCAATTTTTTCTCACATATACTACCCCACCACCTATCCCCCCACCCATCCCACCTCATGCATCACAACATCATCCATATACAACCATTCACCCCTGTCTTCTGTCCTCTCCCGTCCTTCCTCAACAGACATTCCCCTCTTCCCCAAGGCCCCTTTCACCCCATCCATCCATCTCACCTTGGTCGCCCCCTCATGTTCACTTCCTCCACATCTGCCTTCCATACCTCTTTTACTAGTCTTTCTTCACTCATTCTTTCCATGTGTCCAAACTATCCCAATACTCTTTCATCCACCCTCTCTCCCAACTCCCTTACCTCCCCTGTTCTCCTCACCTCCTCATTCCTCACTCTATCAAGCCTAGTAACCCCCATCATACTTCTCAGACACCTCATCTCAAATACATTCAAACTCCTTCTCTCTTCGTCTCTTATGTTCCATGTTTCTGCCCCATACAGTACTATTGGCTCAATCACTCCTTCATACAATCTCCTCTTAGCATCTATTCCCAAATGTTTATTCCGCATTATCCTTTTTAAACCACCAAGGCATTTACTTGCTCCTCTCAATCTACATTCTACCTCCACCTCCACTCCACTCTTTCCCACCCAAGTAGCTGATACTATCCACTTCCTCCAGTCGTTCTCCCTTAATGCTCACTTCCAGTCTACTGCCACTTTCACCCCTTGTACATCTCATCACCTTACTTTTACCCACATTTATCTTCAACTTTCTTCTTTCACACACTCTCCCAAACTCTGTCACCAACTTCCTCAATCCCTCCTCTGATCCTGCTACAAGTGCAGTGTCGTCTGCAAACAACAGCTGGCTCACCTCCCACTTTTCTCCATTTTCTTTAACCATCTCCAATCCCTGACCTACCACCCTTCCATTTACCTCTTGCACCACCCCATCCATGTATAAATTGAACAGCCAGGGCAACATAATGCATCCCTGACGAAGTCTCACCTTTACCTTGAACCACTCACTATTTCTTATCCTGACACATGCTCTACTACTCTTGTAAAAACTCTTGATAGCTCCTAGAAGCTTTCCTCCTATCTCGTATATCTGCAATACCTCCCACAGTGCCTTCCTGTCTACCCTGTCATAAGCCTTTTTAAGATCCAAAAAAGCCAAAAA
This sequence comes from Oratosquilla oratoria, assembly GCF_046742065.1. Lineage (NCBI taxonomy): Eukaryota > Metazoa > Arthropoda > Malacostraca > Stomatopoda > Squillidae > Oratosquilla > Oratosquilla oratoria. The sequence goes on from NC_134796.1 coordinate 25,432,664, forward strand.
AGAAAAAGAAAAAAAAATCCTTACCTTTTCCTATAGCTTTCTCACATATCTGTCTTACCACAAAAATCTAATCTACACAACCTCTACCTGTCCTAAATCCACACTGCTCCTCGCCAATCATCCTCTTTGTTCCTCTCCTAATCCTCTCAATCAAGATCCTCCCATAAACCCTCCCTACTACACTTAACAAGCTAATCCCTCTGAAACTACTACATTCACACTTGTCCCCCTTTCCCTTGTAAAGTGGAACTATACAGGCACTCCTCCAGTCCTCCGGCACTCTACCCTCTCTCCAGCAAACATTAAATAACCTCACCAGCGAGTCCACCATCACTGTACCTCCTTTTTTTTTTTTTTTTAGACATTCTGCATGGCATCCATCCAGACTAGATGCCTTACATGCTCTCATCATCTTAACAACTGCCTTCACTTCATCTTTCCTTATTTTTCCTCCCTTTTCCTCACTCATCACGGTCATTTTCTTGGCACTTCCCACGGCAACCATCTTTCCCTCTCTATCCTCCTTCACATTTAGCAACTCCCTAAAATACTCTGCCCATCTTCCCCTTACTGCCTTTTCTTCCATTATCATCTCTCCATCTGCACCTTTTACCTTTTCTTCTCTACTTGATTCGTTTTCTCTTCCTTTCTTAATTTCTTTCCAAAACATCTTTTTATTACTTTCAAAATTTTGTCATACTCTTACCCCATTTCACATCTGCTCTCCTCTTTGCCTCCTTTACCTTGTGCTTAACATCTCTTTTCTTTTCTTTGTACCTCTCATATGACTCCCTCATCCTATTTTGTAATCACCATTCACTACCCTTCCTTCTATTTCCTCCCGTCCTTTTTGTTCCACACACCATCTTTGCACACTTTGTGACTCTCTCCTTGAACCATCCCCATTCCTCATCCACTCCTAGCTCTATTCTATCCTTCACTCCCTCCCACTCCTCTCTCAGCTTCTTCTTGTACTCCTCCTTTTCATGTAAAGAGTTTACTCTGAGATAACCATCTATAGAATTATGAAAGGGATAGAAATCCTTGACAGGGGTGATCTACTTAAATGGGACAGAAGAAATACAAGGGGACACAAGAAGAAACTTACGGAGGACAGTTACACAAGAGATCTGGAAAAGAATAGCTTTCCACACAGAGTGATAAATACATGGAATAAATTGAAAGAGAAAACAGTGAGTGCTAAAACTATACATGACTTTAAGAAAGAACTGGATGTGGAAAGATACAACTGCAGGTCTCTACGAGCATAGCTCTTCTCCCGCAAAATACAACTAGGTAAATACAGACATGAACGGACATGGGTGAATGGCTAGAAAGCAAGCTCTTGCACAGCACTTTTTTTGCTAACAACAAAAGGAAACACCAAGTTGTACTTACAAAAGAGAAGCAGTTGTATTTATCGAGGGACTGAAATGGTAAAACAAGTTTCAAGTAAATAGTGTATTACACAAAATGGAGAAAGAAAAAGTGAACAAACAAAGAGAGGTTTGGACATGAAGAGAGTATAGTCAGCGATGGGGGTATACAAAAAAAAGGCATGATTGATACCCCAAAATCAACTCGAAGGTGGGACACCAATGTTTTTTCAGGACTTCTAAAAGAAGATTATTAGGCAGAAGTTTAGATGTGGAAAGAGAAACTAGGTATAAAAATGTAATTAGAAATTGGAATATTGCTGATTTGATGGAGGAATTAATATATTTGAAAGATGAATATAAATATAGGGCAATGCACAGAGAGATAAACCAACTACGAAGAGCTAATGATGAGATGAACAAAGAGCTTAATGATCTAAAAAACGAGTTAAATATGATCAGAAGTGATAACGAAAGTATGATGAATGAAGATAAATGTAAAAATGAGGCATTGAAAAAAAGAAGTCAAACAACAAATACAAGCAGTGAGCGAGAAAGTAGGAGAAACAATTAAGGAGATGGATCTCCTACAAAATAAAGAATCAATGGAAGCTACAAGAAACTCAGAAAATTCTTTCAAAATGCAAACTGGGAAAACTTCTTAAATGAAGAAACAAAGTTGGAAGAGAAGTGGAACATATTAAAAGAAAATTATGAGGGAACAGACAAATTCGTACCAAAGAAGAAACAAGAATGGATGTACATAAAGTGTTGGTACAACAAAAAATGTAATGAGGCTAAAGATAGAAGAGACAAAGCCTGGAAAACACGGAAAAAATACAAAAAAATGAGCATGTGGCAAATGTAATCATATCAAACTAAGTAATGAATATGTAAAAATACACAGGGAAGAAAACAAAATATGAAAAGGACATAATAGAAAAATGCTAGGACCAACCTAAACTATTCTACAGGTATGTGAATGACAAATTAAAGATAAACATGAAATAGTGAACCTCCGTCTTGGGAATAATGAATTATAGATTATGTAGAAATGGCTGAAATTATGAACAAACATTTTAAATCTGTATTCACAATTGAAAGTACACAAAATTGGGAGGAAGGACTGAGAGAAAGATCCCCCCAATGAAGGAAATAACTGTGACATACAAGGAAATAAAGGGACCAAATAAAATACCTTGACGTCAGAAAATCACACGTGCCGGATCGAATTGCAAATTTTATATTAAAAGAATGTATAGATGAACTAATGGAGAAAATACACAATATAATTGATTTCTCACTCAAAAAAGGAAAAGTACCACAAGATTGGAAAAATAAAAATATTATACCAATATATAATACAAAGGAGGGGGCAAGGAAAATCCAACTAACTATAGACTGCTCTCCCTTACAAGCCTGATAGCAAAAATATATGAAAAAAAAAATGATCAAAAGTAAATGGATTAAACATTTGGAAGAGAATAATATACTAAATCCAAAACAATTTGGATTTAGACAAGGAAGATCATGTGCCACAAACTTGATTTGCTTTTACTCAAGGCTAATAGAGATAATACAAGAAAGGGACAGATGGGCAGATTGTGCCTTCTTTGATCTACAAAAAGCATTTGATAAAGTACCACACAAAGAGCTACTAATAAAAATTGATATAATAGGTGGAGTACAAGGAGAGTTATTGGAATATATGGAAGATTTCTTGAAAGGGAGAAAAAGGAGGATGGTACTTAGAGACAAGAACTCAACATGGGAAGAAATTATAAATTGAGTCCCACAAGGTTCTGTGTTGGCTCTGATAATGTTTGCTATATATATACATATATGACATGGATGAAGGTGTGGCATTTGACTACTTGGATTAAGAATTGTTAAAGGAAATATTAGTTACATTGATAAGACAAAGATTGGAGTACACTACGACACTATGGACACCCAGTACTAAAAAGAATATAAAGAAATTAGAAAGAATTATAAGAGCAACGACAAAAATGGCACCAACACTCTCCAAACTGACATATGAACAAAGATTGTCCAAACTCGAACTACCAACCCTGGATCAAAGAGGAGAGAGTCATCTACTGACCATCTACAGGATTATGAAAGGGATGGTAGTCCTCTATAGAGAGGATTTACTAAAGTGGGATAATAGAAAAACAAGAGGACATGAAAAGAAAATGATAGTTATAGAAGACATCTGAAAAAGAATAGTTTCCCACACAGAGTGGTGGATATCTGGAATAAATTGGATGAGGAAACAGTGAGAGCAAAAACTAAACAAGAATTTAAGAACAAATTTGATGTCAAAAGATCTAAGACTGGTCACTAAAAGCATCGCTCTCTTCCCGTAAAATACCAGGTAAATTGTTTTTGTTGTTGTCGTTCCCTAGACTGTCTGTCCGAGCAGTCCCGTCTCCCCAAGGAAGGCCACAGCCGAAACTGGGTTTTCCCACAAATCCTTTATAGAGTGTATGTTGTGTTGTTTGCGTGCATGATTGTGTATAATGCAGTCTTCCATTATGTGTTGTATGGTATGGGGTGAAGTGTTACATCCTGGGCAGCTGTTCACAACACGGTCGTCCAGCCTCTTCTGGTAGCTTAGAAGTGCTGGGTGGTGACCGCATCGCAGTCTGGCCAAGTGGACTCTGTCCTTTCGTGGGAGAGAGGATTCAGAAGGGTGGATATCAGGGGGTCTGGCATGCAGCAGTGTGTTGTCTTTCAGTGTGTTAATGGAGCGGTGAGTGATATGATTATGAATATGTTTCCGGAGGCTGGTATTTGGTGGTTGTGGAGGAAGAGAAGAGAGTATCTGTGCGTAATAAAGGTCTTTGGGTGTAGTTTTAATGTTTCTTGGTGTGTGTGGGTGTTCTGCTATGTAGTGTAGCGGGTGTGATGTGTTTGTGGTGGCTGCAGCAAGTGTTTGTGTGCCTCTCATGTCGAGGTGGTCCTTGACTTTGAGGACTTTTGTTTCATGGTGTAAATGGTCTGTAGGTGATGTATTTGTGCAGCCTGTAATTGTTTTTAGGGCTTTGTTTTGTATGATTTGAAGGGTGTTGTGGTGTGTCTCACTGAGATTAGGAGCCCATGCAGGACTCGCATAATTCATCACTGAGCGTATGCATTGTTTGTATATTGTTATATTAGTTTCTTTGTTTTGTCCAAATGTTGTTCCAGTGATTGACTTAAGTGCGTTAAGTCTAGGTGTGCATTTGTTTTTTATGTTTGTGAGGTGTTGTTTGAAAGACATGGATGTATCATATGTTACACCAAGAATTTTCGGTGTGTTTGTGTGTGGTATTAGAGTGTTGTTGATGTAGAGATGAGGTATGTATTTGTGTTCTTTTGTCCAGTTGGTGAGAAGTGTTGCTGTAGATTTGGTTGGAGCTATTTTGAGTCTGTTTGTGATGAACCATGTGTTGAGCGTGTCAAGGTAAGGCTGGATTATTTCTGCAGCTTTGTCTGTGTTACGATGTGTGCATGTGATTGTTATGTCGTCTGCGTAGGAAGAGATTTGTATTTCTGAGGTGTCTGGCGTGGGTAAGTCATGCATGTATAGATTAAATAATGTGGGGGATAGAACTGAGCCCTGTGGTACTCCGTTCTTAATGTTTCTGATGTGCGATGATTGGCCATTATATGACACATGAGCATTCCTGCCTGCCAGATAATTGGCCAGCCATCTTTTGGTGTTATTGTGCATGTCTGTGTTATATATTTTATTTGTTAGGTTGTGGCGGGGGATAGCATCAAAAGCTTTACTAATGTCCAATGTTATAAGAAGTGTTCTGTGGTGGGGCCTATCTGGTGGGACCACCCCCCAACCCCAAGAGTTGGGGGCCAATCAGCGGCAACCACCCCTGGCCATCAGCTCTACGCAGATGGCACCGATCCCCAAGGAGGAGCTACGCCTACCTGGGGGAGTACCACCAGGTAAATATATTCAAACTCCTCTCTTATGTTCCATATTTCTGCCCCGTACAGTGCTGTTGGCACAATCACTCCTTCATACAATCTCCTCTGAGCATCCATTCCCAAATGTCTATTTCTCATTACACTTTTTAGTCCCCCAAGGCATTTACTCGCTTCTCTCAATCTACATTCCACCTCCACTCCTCCCTTTCCCACCACATTCACAACCAAGTATAGAAAACTATTCACTTCCTCCAATCTCTCCCCCTTAATACTCACTTCCAGTCTGCCCTTGTACATCTCATCACCTTACTTTTATCCACATTTATCTTCAACTTCCTTCTTTCGCACACTTTCCCAAATTTTGTTGCTAACTTCCTCAATCCCTCCTCTGATCCTACTACAAGTGCAGTGTTGTCAGTAAACAACTGGCATATCTCTCACTTCTCTCCATTTTCTTTAACCATCTCCAATCCCTGACCAACTACCCTTGGTATTTACCTCTTGCACCAGCTACAGCTAGAAAATAAATATAATTAAGGCACTGACACTGTCAGCCTCATATACTTGCACCTCATGATACCTATGTAGGCATCGTCGTACTGATGAGGTTAAAAAGTGTAATGAGAAGTAGATGTTTGGGAAGGGATGCTAAGAACAGATTGTATTTACCTAGTTGTATAAAGGGGCGATTGTGCCAACAGTACTGTATGGGGCAGAAACATGGAACATAAGAGAGGAAGAGTTTAAATGTGTTTGAGATGAAATGTCTGAGAGGTATGTAATTCTATTTGGCATTGAATCAATATACATGAAGTGTAAAGAAAAGAACACATACTGTACCTCGAAAAAACAATTACAAATGCCGAGGATACCACAAAAAATGAATGTAAGCTTATTTCCATTGTGGTCCTCAATAGACTGATTTTCTACTCTAAGTTATGTAGACAACATATATAGGGGTTAAGGGGACCAGAGACAGTCATGAGTAATACCAATCGGGAGGGGTTACTAGGCTGGATAGAGTGAGAAATGAGGCGAGGAGAGTGGGGGTGGAAAAGGAGTTGGGAGACTGGGTTGATGAAACAGTACTGGGATGGTTTGGACACATGGAAAGAATGAGTGAAGAAAGATTAGTAAAGGAGGTGTGGAAGGCAAAAGTGGCTCAAGTGAACATGAGATTGATGGATGGGGTGAAAGGGGCCTTGTGCATGAGAGGGATGTCTGTTGAGCAAGGGAGAAGGCAGGATATAAGGGAATGGAGAAATGCTGTGTATACCGGTAGATGATAATGATGCACTGGAGTGGGTGGTGTTAGGAAGTGGTTCAATGTGAATGATATATTGATGCAGTCCAAAGGGATTTATCCCCATCTTCAATTTTTCTGTAAGAGGGAACAGATGGGGGTCTCCAAATAAGTAAACCGGCCTTGTTGTGTCTTCTTGCACTGCTTCTGACTCAGGGCAGTGGGTAGGATAGAAGGATGATATGCAATCCATGAGAAGCCAAGATGAGAGGGAGGAAAGTGTAGTGGAATGGGTAGTAATAAAACGAGTGGGAGTGGGTTTATGCCTTTTGTCACATCCCTGGTTAAAGGGGAAGCCCTTGGTAATAGACATATATATGCATTTGACTACTTGGATGAGGAAATGATTTAAAAATAGTTACACTAATAAGACCAAAACTGGAGTACACAGCAACACTATGGCTGTTCAATTTATACATGGATGGGGTGGTGCGAGAGGAAAATGCAAGGGTGGTGGGTCAGGGACTGGAGATGGTTACAGAAAATGCAGGAAAGTGGGAGATAAGCCAGTTGTTGTTTTAGGATGACACTGCACTTAATGATGACTATAGACCCGTTGAACATCAAGACTTAATATTTACGTATATACAACACATGTGCATGTGTCTACTCATGTAGACATTGGTGAGATACGAAATATGCCGGCTTTCCCACGATCTTTCTCATGTGAGTGTCTTGCTTGCAACCGCCAGCACGGTGTACGAAAACTGTCAAATTTAGTACTGCTACCTTTATATACGTATTTATTTCTTCTTTTGCTTTGTCAACGTGATTCATTCAATGTATAAGGATTTATGTATATTATCTTATGGACCTATCTTGTCAATCTTAGGACCTGATTAACGTAATATTTGGGAAATTGCAATTTTTCTTGGGTTTCGTATTCAGCCCGCAATAGTGTGGGAAGTCAAGTTGGTCACCTGTACGACGCGCATATTGACTAAAACTGCATGGGATAATAGATTTTGGCAACAGCGTTCCAGCTTCCTTTTACATATGTATTAATGTATAGACATTGATATAAAAACTTCAAGTTTCTTCTTGTAACTAAAATTGACAAGGTAACTTTATTATATGTTATTTGTATGCCTATTTTTGTAAAGAATATGTCCATGGATATATTCTAAATCCTACTGGAATGTTCATTGCCTCTGGCGACATTTGGCAGCTCTTTCACTGGCTCGCGGGAAAGTATATATATTAGTCGTGTAACTGTCTTCATGGACTCAGTTCCTTTTCACGGAGTCCCTGCTATATCCCTCGTTTTCATTTTCTGGCCTTATACTTAAAAGTTTCCCCTTTGCCGGACTTAGAATTCTTTTACATGTCGTTGAATTTCTCGACTTTATATTTACGTAAGCCTTTTGTAGGACTTGGTATTCTTTTTTTGCCAGCCGATATATTTCTCGACTTTGTATATTTACAAATGTCTTTGTAGGACTGTATTCTTTGTAAGTCAATATATTTCTCAACTTTGTATATTTACATATGTCTTTGCGCCTTAAGCCGTTTATTTTCTACATGTCTCATTGACTTGTTCTTATATATTTTGTTTTGGCAAATCTTTTGGTTTTGTGAACATTTCTATGTATGAAATTTGTATAACTTTGTTCTCGCTTGGCGACCTCTATCTTTCGATCGTGTTTATCTATTTATTTATTTATTATACAGGGAATACTTTTTGAGAAGGAAATAATTAATCTTTTACTAGAACTCAAGAGTTTTTTGAACCTGGCTCTTCCTCCCTAGTCGTCACAGGGAGAAGAGAAAAAAGTGGTGACCTTGCCAGGATCGAAGAACAGAAGGAAGCCAACGGATTCAACCCTCAATTCTGGTAAGATGGAGTTTAATCTCCGAGATTTCTTTTAGTCCCGAGACATTAGGGTTCTGTTAAGTGCAGATGTTTCTCAGTTGCTGGAGATAGGAGATAGCCTAGAGTTGGATTTAAGTGGATATAGTGATAAGGCAGATTTACTTAGAGTAGTGGTATCCCAGTTAATTGAGAGGAATTTGTTACCCCCAGAAGCTATTCTATATACCCATCCCCCTAGATCAGAGGAATCAGAACTGAGGTTAAGGCTTAGGGAAATGGAATTCCAAAGTGAAGAGCGTAGGCTCAGAATGGAGTTAGAGATGAAAGCTAAGGTTGGCTGAAATTGAATTAAGTAGAGCAGGGTTGAGTTCTGGAAATAGTTCTTTCTCGCCTAGAAATTTTGATGACACTAGATACATTAAATTAGTTCCCCATTTTTCGGAGAAAGAGCTGGAGACTTTCTTTGCAATTTGAAAAAAATTGCAACTCAACTCAAAATCCCACGAAAATATTGGACTATGTTAATGCAGTCTCGGTTCATAGGAAAGGCCCAACAGATATATTATTCTCTTCCACTGAGTGAAAACTCGTACAAAAGTGTTAAAATTCGGGTCCTAAAGGTGTATGAGTTAGCCCCAGAGGCATATAGGTTAAAATACCGAAACTTTAAGAAATTACCTCAAGTAACTTTTGTAGAGCTTGTGGCAATGCAAGAACGCCTCCTAGATAAATGGTGTTCGGCTAGTGAGGTTGATTCTGTAGAGAAATTTCGAGAGGTAATCTTAGTGGAACAGTTTAAATCCCAACAAGACTCAGATCTTAGGGTTTATCTAGAAGCATAGAAACAGAACAGTTTATCTAAAGCTGCTATATTAGCAGAAGAATATGCCTTCTCACTCCAAGAATTACAAAACAGCAGAAATAGACAACCTTAAGAGGACTACTTATAACACAAGTACTAAGAGTACACCCACTCAGAGTTCAAAACCCGAAATTCCTCACACTAACCCTTACAAGTCCTACCAAAAACTACCAGGACAGACATTGCACTTGGTGTAACAGACACGGACATACAGTCTCTACCTGTTTCAAGAAACAAGGTAAATCCATGCAGCCTAACCAAAGGACTACATTGACTCATAATAGTGTATCTGATAGTCTGACCCAAGTAAAACCCGCTAGTCCTCTCAAAGCTACGCCATTAGAACTAACTTCCAAACTTCCAGTTTTGTCTAGTAATGCTAGCCCCACATGTGGTTATAAGAATGTCGTAGATCCATGTTTCCTCCCATTCATTTCTACAGGAACAATATCCACGACAGAACATACTTCTATACAAGTGTTAATTCTTAGAGATACATCAGCCAAAGTCTCATGCTGGCTCTCCTATGGAGGGAATGGGGTGTACTCCTATATGGAATCGGTGAAACCCGTAAATGTCCTTTGCATAAGATATATCTAACATCCGATTTAGTCACAGGTCCTGTTGAAGTAGCGGTAATAGACTCGTTGCCAGTTCCAGGGATCCAGCTACTTTTAGCTAACGACCTTGCAGGTAGTAAAGTAACCTTGCCCATTGTTACAGAAACCCCTAACCTTGTTCTAGATCCCCCTCTTGAAGACCTTGATCTTTATCCTGCCTGTGCAGTAACTCGGTCTCAGAGTAGAAAGGTAGATGAAGAAGACTCCTTCAATTTAGCATGCTTATTTTCCTCAGAGCCAGAGACATTAACCAGTACAGATCCTCTCCCCTTAACTAGAGAAAATTTATTAAAGCTCAAGAACGATGAGACTCTTGTCCCGCTTTTAAAAAGGCTGCCACTGAGGCAGAAGCTAATGACATTGACAGAGGTCATTATATTCGTTAAGGTGTGTTAATGCGTAAATTCCGCCCAGCAGCTACCCCAGCTAACCAAACCTGGGAAAAAATACACCAAATTGTTGTTCCCACTTCTTACAGAGAGAAAGTCTTAGATTTGGCCCACTCTCCCGCTTTATCAGGACACCTAGGTGTCAGGAAGACCCTAAAAAGAGTAAATGCTCATTTTCATTGGCCTTCATTAGTCAAAGATGTCACTGAGTATTGTTGTGCTTGGCCCAGATGCCAGTTGATAGGAAAAAGTAACAAACCTATTCCTGTAGCTCCTTTACACCCCATTCCCGCCATAGGAGAGCCCTTTCCAAATTTTTTATAGATGTTGTGGGACCCCTTCCTCCATCTAAGAAAGGCTTCAAATATATTCTCACCATTATGTGTTTAGCAACCAGGTTTCCCGAGGCTATTCCCCTCAAAGATACCAAAGCAAAAAGAGTAATCAAATCACTGTTGAAGTATTTTACATTAGTTGGTTTTCCTGATGTGATCCAAAGTGATCAAGGAAGCAATTTCCTTTCTAAAACTTTTAAGTATACTTTATATGAACTGGGTGTCATTCAAACCACCTCCTCACCTTATCATCCCCAGTTTCAGGGCGCCTTGGAAAGATTCCACAACACCTTGAAAAGTATGATCTGCAAGTTTCTACAAGAACAGAAGAAGGGTTGGGAAGAAGGCCTCCCCTTCCTTTTGTTTGCTGCTAGAACTGCTGTTCAAGACAGCTAATCTTTCTTTTCGGACATGAAGTTCATGGTCCTCTCAAGATGGTAAAAGAGAAGAGGATGGAAGAAGTCAAGTTCTGTCACTTCAATATCTCTCTCAAATTCAAGAAAGACAACTGCCTGGAAGATTGCCAGAGAGAATCTGGAAAATTCTCAAAGTAATGAAGGTAAAGTATGATCGCAAAGCTAAACCACGTAGTTTTACTCCAGGAAACCAAGTACTGGTCTACCTCCCAGTACCAGGTGAGCCCCTTATGGCCAATTACCAAGGGCCTTATACTATTTTAGACAAGGCCAGTAGTTTAAACTACATTATTCAAACTCCAGAGGAAAAAAAAAAAAAAAAAAGAGGTTAGTCCCTATCAATGCTCTTAAACCCTTCTACCACAAAGTACCCATTGCCAACTATGCTACTGTTCCAATCATCATCACCACCAAAACAAGATGCACCCCAGTTGGCCACAGACACACATACACCAATTACAAGAGAGCTAACTGGGAAGCTTTTACTAAAGAGACAGAACAATATTTTGAAACACTTAACAGTACACCAATCACAAACATAAACAATGCTGTGCACACTTTTAATACAATCATACAAAACGCAGACAAAAGATACATCCCTAGAGGCAACAGAAAATCACACAACCCCAACTTCACACCAGAAATCCAAGACCTCATCAGACAACGTGACACACTTAAACACGATACCCCCACACCTATCCCTCAAAACATAGCAGACCAAATACAAACACTAAACACTGTGATTGCTAATAAAATACATGAACAAAAACACAAAATTGGCAAAACTTTATCAATGCACTTGATCACAAAACAAACACCAGCAAATTGTACAAAACACTCAACAGCATCACACTATCCAACAGTAACACTACACACACTCATGCAGCAATAATCACAACAGATAATCTACCCTCAAACAGACAACAAGCAAACGCACTCATACGTCATTTTGCACAGACAAGCCATCTCACTTCTCACCCTGACGACCGACGCACCATTCGACGTAAGAAAGACCTCCCCACAGACTCAGACTATACACCCTTCATAGACAGTCAGACAAAACTCATAATACATAATCTCAAGCACTCATCTGCCTGTGGCCATGATAACATAAGCAACATCCACCTAAAACACATTGGACCACAAGGTATACACGCACTCACAAACATTGCAAACTACAGCTATTCACACAACACTATACCTGACATCTGGAGGCATGGTAAAATAATCACCATTCCAAAACCGAACAAAGACCCAACAATCCCAACATCGCACCGCCCAATCACACTTCTCTGCACCCCCTCTAAAGTCATTGAATGCCTAATACTTAAACTTGTCACACCACATATTCCCCTTGCTGACTCACAACACGGTTTTAGGCCACTACACTCCACAAACACTCTTCTGATAAACCTCACACAAAGAATTTTAGATGGCATCAATTCAGATAGGCCTCACCACAGAACACTTCTCATAACATTAGACATTAGTAAAGCTTTTGATGCTATCCCCCGCCACAACCTAACAAATAAAATATATAACACAGACATGCACAATAACACCAAAAGATGGCTGGCCAATTATCTGGCAGGTAGGAATGCTTACGTGTCATATAATGGCCAATCATCGCACATCAGAAACATTAAGAATGGAGTACCACAGGGCTCAGTTCTATCCCCCACACTCTTTAATCTATACATGCATGACTTACCCACACCAGACACCTCAGAAATACAAATCTCTTCCTACGCAGATGACATAACAATCACATGCACACATCGTAACACAGACAAAGCTGCAGAAATAATCCAGCCATACCTTGATACACTCAACACATGGTTCATCACAAACAGACTCAAAATAGCTCCAACCAAATCTACAGCAACACTTCTCACCAACTGGACAATAGAACACAAATACATACCTCATCTCTACATCAACAACACTAATACCACACACAAACACACCGAAAATTCTTGGTGTAACATACGATACATCCATGTCTTTCAAATAACACATCACAAACATAAAAAACAAATGCACACCTAGACTTAACGCACTTAAGTCAATCACTGGAACAACATTTGGACAAAACAAAGAAACTAATATAACAATATACAAACAATGCGTACGCTCAGTGTTGAATTATGCGAGTCCTGCATGGGCTCCAAATCTCAGTGAGACACACCACAACACCCTTCAAATTATACAAAACAAAGCCCTAAAAACAATTACAGGCTGCACAAATACAACACCAACAGACCATTTACACCATGAAACAAAAGTCCTCAAAGTCAAGGACCACCTCGACATGAGAGGCACACAAACACTTGCCGCAGCCACCACAAACACATCACACCCGCTACACTACATAGCAGAACACCCACACACACCAAGAAACATTAAAACAACACCCAAAGACCTTTATTACGCACAAATACTCTCTTCTCTTCCTCCACAACCACCAAATACCAGCCTCCGGAAACATATTCATAATCATATCACACACCGCTCCATTAACACACTGAAAGACAACACACTGCTGCATGCCAGACCCCCTGATATCCACCCTTCTGAATCCTCTCTCCCACGAAAGGACCGAGTCCACTTGGCCAGACTGCGGTGTGGCCACCACCCAGCACTTCTAAGCTACCAGAAGAGGCTGGATGACCGCATTGTGAACAGCTGCCCAAGATATAACACTTCACCCCATACCATACAACAAATAATGGAAGACTGCATTATACACAATCATGCACGCAAACAACACAACATACACTCTATAAAGGATTTGTGGGAAAACCCAGTTTCGGCTGTAGCATTCCTTGGGGAGACGGGACTGCTCGGACAGACAGTCTAGGGAACGACAACAACAACAACTATGCTACTGTTGGTGTAGAAGAGACGAGAGATTTTTCCCTCAGCCAGAACTGCCTCTTCAAAACTTTAAGATATTAGAGGACCTCGACTCTAAGGTAAACCATTTAGAACCTTATCAGCAATGTACATTGAAGGAACTATTTCTCAAGTTCCCTTCCCTATTCACTGATAATCCAAGACAAACGGACAGTTAAACATGAAATTAATATGATCTCGGAGCCTAATAAACTGCCCCCATATCGGTTAAACCCGACGAAGAGAGAGTGCCTACGTAAAGAGGTAAATTCTTTGATTAATCAAGGTATTATAGAACCATCACAAAATCCTTGGAGTTCACCATGTATTTTGATTCCCAAGTCTAACAATACTTTCAGGCTGGTAGTTGATTACCGAAAGGTAAATGAGAAAACTAAGGCTGATGCTTACCCCTTACCTCGGATTGAGGACATCACAGATAACTTAGGGACAGCTAACTACCTAACCAATTTGGACTTCTTACATGGGTTCTACCAAAGAAACCTCCACCCTGATGCGAAGGAAATTACAGCCTTCGTGACCCCTGACGGCTTATACCATTTCAATGTAATGCCATTTGGCTTAAGAAACTTGCTTGCAACCTATCAATGTTTGATAAACACTCTTGTTACAGGTTTGCCAGGAGTAAGGAGTTACATGATATAATCATCTACAGTAACTCGTGGGAGGAGCATTTAACCCAACTTTATACTTTCCTCAACAGAGCTGATCAAGCTCGCCTCACCTTGAACTTTGCCAAGAGTGAGTTTGGACAAGCCTAGGTGGCTTATATGGGACATGCAGTCAGCAACTCCATGATTCGCCCCCTTGACCTCAAAGTTAAGGCCATAACCGACCTACCTAGACCCACTAACTGCAGGGAAGTAAGAAGAATATTAGGTATGTTTGTTATTATCGACATTATTGCAAAAATTTTGCAGAGACAGCAGAGCCCCTGACCAATCTTCTGAGGAAGGACCAACGGTTCCAGTGGACCCTGACATGCGATCAGGCCTTCGCGCATCTAAAATCCTTATTAAAGCATAGTCCAGTGCTGATAACCCCAGGCTATACTCTCCCCTTTTATCTCTATACAGATGCCAGCGAAGTAGGGATAAGTGATGTTCTACTGCAAGAGCGTCACGGGAACAAATGTGCAGTGGCGTACTTCAGCTGGATGCTGAAACTGGTGCAGCGCCATTACTCCACTATCGAGAAAGAATGCCTGGCCCTCATAGAAGCGTTCTGGCACTTCGAACCCATCATCGGAGGTCACTTCGAGATACATCTCCACACGGACCATAATCCACTGGTGTATCTCCATCGCATGGCAAATTCGAACCAGAGACTTACCTGGTGGAGCCTAGAACTTCAGTCATACCCTATCTCCTTCCATCACATGAAGGAAGCTAAGTAATATCATAGCTGACACTCTCCCATTGTGTGTCTCTAGAGGGAGGAGTTACGACTATAGACCCGTCGAACATCAAGACTTAATATTTACGTATATATTACACATGTGCACGTGTGTACTCATGTAGACATTGGCGAGATTCAAATTATGCCGGCTTTCCCACAATCTTTCTCACTTGCAACCGCCAGCAGTCTATGAAAACTGTCAAATTTAGGACTGCTACCTTTATATACGTATCTATTTCTTCTTTTGCTTTGTCAACGTGATTCATTCAATGTATAAGGATTTATGTATGTGTATTACCTTATGGACCTATCTTGTCAATCTTAGGACCTGATTAACATAATATTTGGGAAATTGCAATTTTTCTTGGGTTTCGTATTCAGCCCGCAATAGTGTGGGAAGTCAAGTTGGTCACCTGTACGACGAGCATGTTGACTAAAATTGCGTGGGATCGTAGATTTTGGCAACAGCGTTTCAGCTTCCTTTTCCGTATGTATTAATATATAGACATGATATAAAAACTTCAAGTTTCTTCTTGTAACTAAAATTGACAAGGTAACTTTATTATATGTTATTTGTATGCCTATTTTTTGTAAAGAATATGTCCATGGATATATTCTAAATCCTTTATGTTCATTGCCTCTGGCGTCATTTGGCAACTCTTTCATTGGCTCGCAGGAAAGTATATTAGTCGTGTAACTGTCTTCATGGACTCGGTTCCTTTTCATGGAGTCCCTGCTATATCCCCCTTTTTCATTTTCTGGCCTTATACTTAAAATTTTCCCCTTTGCTGGACTTAGAATTCGTTTGCATGTCATTGAGTTTCTTGACTTTGTATATTTACGTCAGCCTTTTGTAGGACTTAGTATTCTTTTTTTGCTAGTTGATATATTTCTCGACTTTGTATATTTATGCATGTCTGCGACTTTAGCAGTTTATTTTCTACAGGTCTCATTGACTCGTTCTTATATATTTTGATTTGGCAAATCTTTTGGTATTGTGAACATTCCTACTTATGAAATTTGTATAACTTTGTGCTCGCTAGGCGACCTCTATCTTTCGATTGTGTTTATTTATTTATATATTTTTTTTGAGAAGGAAATAATTTATCTTTTATTAGAACTAGTTTTTTTAACCTGGATCTTCCTCCCTAGTCGTCACAACTTGTAGCAGGATCAGAGGAGAGATTGAGGAAGTTAGTAACAGAGTTTGGGGAAGTGTGTGAAAGAAGGAAGTTGAAGACAAATGTAGGTAAAAGTAGGGTAATGAGATATACAAGGGGTGAAAGTGGCAGCAGACTGGAAGTGAGTATTAAGGGGAATGACTGGAGGAAGTGGATAGTTTTAGATACTTGGGTGCAAATGCGGCAAGAAAGGGAGATGTGGGGAGAGAAGTGAGTAAATGCCTTGGTGGATTAAAAAGTGTAATGAGAAATAGACATTTGGGAATGGATGCTAAGAGGAGATTGTATGAAGGAGTAATTGTGCCAACAGCACTATATGGGGCAGAAACATGGAACATAAGAGAGGAAGAGAGGAGTTTGAATGTGTTTGATATGAGGTGCCTGAGAATTATGATAGTGGTTACTTGGTTAGAGTGAGAAATGAGGTGAGGAGGAGAATGGGGATGGAAAGGGAGTTGGGAGATAGGGTTGATGAAAGAGTATTGGCATGGTTTGGACATATGGAAAGAATGAGTGAAGAATGACTAGTAAAAGGTGTAGAAGGCAGATGTGAAAGGAGTGACATTAGGGGGCGGCCTAGGATGAGATAGATGGATGGGGTAAAAGGGACTTTGGGGAAGAGAGGAATGTCTGTTGAGGAAGGACGGGAGAGGACAGAAGATAGGAGTAAATGGAGAATGGTTGGATTTACCTAGTTGTATTATATGGGAAGGGAGCTATGCTTGTGGTGACCCATCTTTGTATCTCTCAGCATCAGGTTTTTTCTTAAAATCTTGAATAGTGTTTGCACACACTGTTTCTTTGTACAATTTGTTCCAAATATCTATCACTCTGTGGGAAGCTATTTTTTTTTTTTTTTTTTTAGATCTATCTTTTTTTTTTTTTCGTGTCTTGTTTTTCCATTGTCCCATTTCAATAAGTCATTCTTATCTAAGATTTCCATTCTCTTCATAATTTTATAGATAGTAAGTCTCCTCTTTCCCTTCTTTATTCCAGAGTTGGTAATTCTAATTTGGATATATGTCATTTTGGAAAGAGTTGGTGCCAGTTTTGTTGTTGCTCTTTGTATTCTAACTTCTTTATATTCTTTTTGGTACTGGGTGTCCATAGTGTTGCTGCGTACTCTAGTTTTTGTCTTATTAGTGTAGTTAATTCTTTTTTATCATTTCCTCATCCAGATAAGCAAATGCCATTTTTATTGACCTCAATAAATTGTAGGTTTCTCAGACTATTTTATTGATATGCTTATCCAGTGTCATGTCTTTGCTGATCATCACTCTAAGGTCTTTTACCGAGTTTACTTTTTTGACCTCTTCACCAATTTTATAATCTCTTGATATTCTGTTGTTACTTTTTCCAAATTCCATTACAGACGCTCCTCAACTTACATCTTAGTTACGTTCCAAATGGCCGAACATAACGAGAAAATGAACGTAAGTTGTTACTGTACGTTCCAGTAATGTATGACCGTTCATACTGTACTATACATCCATAAATTCTATTACCGTATCTTATAAAACACCCCTAAATCATTAATTATAAACATAACATTGTAAAATAACAACATTAATTTCAAATAAATTAAATTCAAGCAACATAAAGTGAGATGGTGGAGGAGGAGGAGGAGGAGGCAAGGCACGTTCAGTCTGTCGGTTGTGCCATGTAAACAATGGATGCAGCATCATGCATTAGTATTGTTTGAACGTCTCATACTCTGGAGAGCGCGCTAAACTAAAAAATTCACTCAAATTTTTTTATTTTTACCATTTTTTTTTACAGTCAATTCAAACGTAAAATTGAAAAAACGTAAAACGAATGAACGTAAGTAGAGGAGCGTCTGTATACTACACTTCTTGATATTGAATTTTACTTCCCACTTTCAAGTCCATTTCCAGATCTTGTCCAAGTCCTGTTGTAATGAGTTGCAGTCCTCCATTTCTACTTTTAGTACTTTTGTGACTTCTGCAAAGAAATTCATACAGGGTGGGGCAGAGCAACTTGCATTATTTAATTTGGTGCCCTGAAGCGATGGTTGCTCTGAGGAGGGTGGGGGTGGGCACATTCGAGAGGGCGGAGTGTAAAGTTGTGCTGCATCGCTTTGTTTAGTTAACATTATGAAGTGGATGAAGGTGGAGTGTGCGTTCGCTGTCAAGGCATACTTTTCCAGCAGTCGCTCAAATCATCGCCACGCAACGTGCATTCTGTACACATTTCAATATTGTGCCCCGTGGTCATGTTCCTAGCCAGCAGTCAATTGTTTCATGAGTAAACATCTTCAAGGAAACTGGTGATGTGAAGGAAAAAAACTGGGCTTTTACGAACAGCAAGGTCGCCCCAAAACATTGACGTGGTAAGGCTTTCCGTTTTACGATCCCTTCAACGCTCTGCCCACAAACATGCAGCTGCTGTTGGGTTGTCTGCTCGTTCTGTGAGGTGAATCCTTCATGAGGAACTAAAATTTCACGGCACACACAGTGTGAGTGTCAATGTAAGTTTTGTGGGAACACTTCCCAGGACGCCTCATCTCCTCGAGAGACAATCTGCAGTGACCAACACAGTCACCTGATTTAGCACCCTGCAACTATTTTTATGGAGCTATCTAAAATAATTTGTTTACAATGATTGTCCTAGGACCCTGGTTCACCTGAAGAACATTCGTCAAGCAGTCGCCAACATACCCGTCGATGTGCTGAACTGAGTTGAACAAAACTTCAGAGTTCGATTGTCGCAGTGTATTGAAAATAATGGACGCCATCTGCCTGATATCTGTAAAACTATAAAAACAAAATCTAAATGTTGTATTTGATGTTGTTTAAAGAATACACATATCTGCATTAATTTTGTTTTAATTGATTTTCCAAATAAGCAAGTTGCTCTGCCCCACCCTGACACTCTACTCCTTGGTCCATGCCATTTATGTATATAGGAAACATGATTGGGGCCAGTACTAATCCCTGCAGGACACCACTTATAATTTCTTCCCTACTTGAGAATTTGTCTCTACTACTCTCATTTTCCTCCCAGTCAGGAAGTCTTTCATCTATTCCAATAATTTTTCTCTGATGCCACCTATTGATTCTATCTTCTTTATTATTGTGTGGTACCTTATCAAATGGCTTTTGTAGGTCCAGAAAGGCACAGTCTGCCCAACCATCTCTCTCTTTTATTATGTCTATTAATCTTGCGTAGAAGCAGATCAAGTTTCTTGTACATGATCTTCCTTGTCTGAATCCAAATTGATTTTCACAAATTTTTGCTACTGTGCTCGTCAGGGAGACTGGTCTGTAATTTGATGGGTCTTCCTTGTTTCCTCCCTTATAAATTGGTACAGTGTTTGCCTTTTTCCAGTCCTGTGGCACTTTTCTTTAAGTGAGAATTTTATATTGTATATTTTGACTGTTAATTCTTCCATGCATTCTTTCAGTATCCAATTTGCAATTCCGTCTGGACCATGTGATTTTCTGACGTCAAGGGTTTTGATTTGGGCATGGATTTCATTTTGTGTTACAATTATTTCTTTCATTGAGGGGGATCTCTATTTCCTCACAGTTAGGTAAGTTTTCTATTGTGAATACTGATTTGAAATGGTTGTTCATAATTTCAGCCACTTCCAGTTCTTCTGTATATTCATGTTTACCTTGGAGCAGCTTTTCTATTTCTTGTTTGTTCTTCAGTTTGCCATTTACATACCTGTAAAATAGTTTGGGTTTCACAGTTTCTCTTTTCATCTCTGCATATTTTTACATACTCATTTCTTAGTTTGATGTACATTTGCCATTTGCTTGTTTTCATGCCTCTTCCATTTCTTCCAAGCTTTGTCTCTTTTATCCTTAGCCTCACTACACCTTTTGTTGTACCAGCTTTTCATGTATGTTCTTTCCATTTTTTTTTATGATATTTATTTACTTCCTCAGTGTAAATTTCTTTTAGTATATTCCATTTCTCTTCCCTCTCTGTTTCTTCATTTAGGAATTTTTCCCAATTCGCGTTGCGAAATGATTTTTTGAGTTTCTCAGAATTTTTGTTGTACATTAGTCTTCCTATTCTATGTTTATCATTTCTGCTTTGATCCATTTGCTCTTTCAATTCAAATTCTATTAGTACATGGTCACTCTTTCCTATCGGAGTTTTTAAATAAATTTTATCTACAATATCAGGCTCTGTCGTAAGTATTAAATCCAGGCTTGATCGTTCTTCAGTACCTCTGTATCTGGTATTTTCCCTTATCCACTGAATCATTGTGTACTCAATGGTCATGTTGAGCAGGACGTTGCTCTCCACCCTTCACTGTCATTTTCTCCCAACATGTTTCTTTTGAATTAAGGTCACCGATAATTACTGTATTTCCTCTGTCCTTCAGTATATTAATTAATTTGTATTTTGTATCTTCTAATATTTTGGAATTATGACTTTCTGTCTAGGACTGTGTTTTGGGGGGCACATACACCACTACAAATTTTCTACTCTTCATAGGTTTGCTTTCAACTTGTATCATAATTGATTCTACATTGTTTTTTCCTTCAGTTATTTTTGTTACATTTAAATCTTTTTTAGTCAAAATTAATACTCTGCCACCCTGTTAATCTTTTCTGTTCTTTGTCCAGCAGTTGTATAAACCTTGTCCCACAGTGTTGGGTGGTGGAGTACTCTTTAATTTAGTTTCCACTATTCCCATTATGTCTGTTTTTTCTAAAGGCAGGTAATCATTTAATTCATTCATTCATGGATGATGATGTGATCCATGAGGTGAAATGGGTGGGGGATAGGGGGTCGAGGGAGTATGTATGAGAAAATTTGACGCAACCCGAAGGGATTTCTCCCCATCTTCTCCTTTTCTACATGAGGGGTCACCGATTTAATGAAGCAGCCTTGTTGTGGATGTGCTGCGTCTTGCGACACTGCTTCTGGCCCAGAGCAGTGGACAAGATGCAGGGATGACCCGTCGTCCAGGAGGTGCCAAGATGAGAGGGAGGGAAGACGGAAGGGAGTGGAAAGTGATAGGAATGGAATGGGTGGGAGTGGTTTTTATGCCTTTGTTTTTGGCTACCTCCATTATAAGGGAAAAAAAAAGCTTTTGGTATATGTAGAATGAATACAAAGAGCAATGACAAAGTTGGCACCAACTCTCTCCAAATTAACATACGAAATTTTTTTTTCCAAATTGGAACTACCAACTCTGGAACAAAGAGAAAGAGGAGATCTGCTGACTATAGAATCATGAAAGGAATGGAAATCCTAGATAGGGATGATTTATCAAAATGGGACAACAAGAGGACATGAAGAAGAAGAAGAAGAAGAAGAAGAAGAAGAAGAAGAAGAAGAAGAAGAAGAAGAAGAAGAAGAAGAAGAAGAAGAAGAAGAAGAAGAAGAAGAAGAAGAAGAAGAAGAAGAAGAAGAAGAAGAAGAAGAAGAAGAAGAAGAAGAAGAAGAAGAAGAAGAAGAAGAAGAAGAAGAAGAAGAAGAAGAAGAAGAAGAAGAAGGATACCTGGAATAAATTGGGTAAGGGAACAGGGTGTGCAATCACTATTCAAGATTTTAAGAAAAAACTTGATACTGAAAGATACAAAGACAGGTCACCACAAGCATAGCTCCCCATATAGCACAACTAGGTAAATACATATACCAAGGGCTTTTACCCCCTTACAAGGGAGGTAGCCAAAGTCAAAGGCATAAATCCACTCTCACTTATTTCATCCCCACATACTCCACTCCCATTCACCACCCCTCCTTCCCTTCCTGTTTTCTTAGGTCCTCCTGGATGATGGGTCATCCCTGCATCTCGCCCACTGTCCTGGGTCAGAAGCAATGTAGCTAGACACAGCATATCCATAGCAAGGCTGCTTCAATTAAATGGCAACCCCCATTCTCCATTCCCTCATGACACACACACACACAAAAAAAGACAAAAGAGACAAAAGAGGAAGAAGAAACAGTTGGGGGAAATTACAAGGTTGTATGTTCACACTACCTTCCAATAGCATGGGGGATATAAATGTAACAAATTAATTTTATGTACCTTTTAATACTACAAATACAAACATGCTGGTTTTGGCTTGATACGTGAAAACTTCACTACAGTTATCTAACACTTTCTCAAAAACAATGTCTATCCTTTGCAGAATACTATGAACTTGTATTCTAGGGGTGAATGTCAAACAGTATTTTATATCTGACCATCACAAATAAAAGTATTGGTGTTGAGGACTTGATACATGACAACCCCATTTCCTGGCAAAAATTTTCTTATCCTTTGTGAGAACAATATGGATTATAATCTAGGGGTGAATGGCAAACATAGTATATTCATAGCTGACCATCACAAACAAGTCATATATATATATATATATATATATATATACATACATATATACACATATATTATATGTACATATATACATATATACACATAGATATTATTTATATATATTACATATATATATATATATATATATATATATATATACATATATATATATATACATATATATATATATATATACATATATATATATATATACATATATATATATATATAAAGTTGCCATTTAAACAATTTGAAACCATATGGTACATTCTTTCACATAATTTAATTTGCCTACATCGATGTTAGTCCCAGCTTTCATCTTCATCTCCAAGACCAAATGAAACTGGTTCTGTATAACCAATGGCTCCACGGTTACTTGAAGATGAATCTTCAGAATGCCAAACAGCTTGATCAGATTCGGCAGATTTCTTTGGAATGCCAAAACTTGCCTGGGAGGGGAAAATGAATTTGTGGTTAGGACTTGATACATGACAACCCCATTTCAGTTTAGGTCCTAACCCTTTCCTGGCAAAAATTTTCTTATCCTTTGTGAGAACAATATGGATTATAATCTAGGGGTGAATGGCAAACATAGTATATTCATAGCTGACCATCACAAACAAGTCATATATATATATATATATATATATATATATAAAGTTGCCATTTAAACAATTTGAAACCATATGGTACATTCTTTCACATAATTTAATTTGCCTACATCGATGTTAGTCCCAGCTTTCATCTTCATCTCCAAGACCAAATGAAACTGGTTCTGTATAACCAATGGCTCCACGGTTACTTGAAGATGAATCTTCAGAATGCCAAACAGCTTGATCAGATTCGGCAGATTTCTTTGGAATGCCAAAACTTGCCTGGGAGGGGAAAATGAATTTGTGGTTAGGTATCAAAAATTTAAAAGTAGGAGACAGGACCCAATCAGCATTGGTCCTTTCCTGTATACTACAATTAGCTAACTACATATGTACCAAAAAGTCTTTTCTCACTCATATGAGGAAAGGAAAACTGAAGCATACATAAGTCCACCCTACCCATTTCCAAAAACCCATTTGTTATTCCTCCCAACTTAGTTCCATGTAGATGGCCATCCCTGACCCATACCACACTGCTCAGGTCAGAGGCAATGTTAATAGATGTACCTCTACTGAAGGCTCTACAACCAGAGCTGGTTGTAGAGACTGCTTCATTACAGTGACCTCACCCCCTCAGCTATTCAAAAAATGTACAAAATAGACAAGAGACCCTTTCATGCCACATCACTTAATCATCCAGTTACAACTACTCCATTTACACACATCTTTTACCCCTCTCTCTTCCTCGACAAACTGAGAATCCTTTTCCTTAATCTCCCTTGAACTCATGTATCCACTCTATTTTTGGTTTTCACCCAAGTTCTCTCCATCCATTCTGGTTTCCAGTTTCATAATATTTTTTCACAATTCTTTTTCCCACCTCATTTATACATTATTAATCCTCATCATACTGTCTACTTACTTTGTCTCTCCTGATGTCCCTGTTCAAAAATTGACCTTGGCCATGGTATGTTTGTACATGACCACTAGTTTTTGCAGCACTCATCAACCAATCTGGTACTTCTTGTGAGGCCTTCAAAAGAAAACACTCGTCAATAAATCAGTTGATGACAAAAGAACAGCAGTTTTTTATTCCAATATATATGAAACCCTACCATTCATGATGCACAATAAACCCACACAAAAATACATTCATGTCCAGATCACTAAAAACCTCTTCAAAATAGACCACTAAAAATCCCCAATAAGGAATGTAAAAACCAAAATGGCACAATTACATTCAGGGTAGTTGCAGTGGGAAACACTAAGAAAATGACCGTGATGAGTGAGGAAAATGGAGTAGAAATAAGGAAGGATAAAGTGAAGGCAGTTATTAAGATGATGAGAGCAGGTAAGGTACCTGGTCTGGATGGATGCCATGCAGAATGTCCAAGAAAGAAAAAAAAAAAATAAATAAATAAATAAATAAATAAAAAAAATAAAAATAAAAAGAGGTACAGTGATGGTGGACTGGCTGGTGAGGTTATTTAATGTTTGCTGAAGAGAGGGTAGAGTGCCTGTATAGTTCCATTTTACAAGGGAAAAGGGGACAAGTGTGAGTGTAGTAGTTTTAGAGGGATCAGCTTGTTAAGTGTAGTTGGGAAGGCTTATGGGAGGATCTTGATTGAAAGGATTAGGAGAGGAACAAAGGGAGTGATTGGCGAGGAACAATGTGGATTTAGGACAAGTAGAGGTTGCATAGATCAAATTTTTGTGGTAAGATATGTGAAAAAGCTATAGGAAAAGGTAAGGATTTTCTTGGGGCTTTTATGGATCTGGAAAAGGCTTAAGACAGGGTAAACAGGAAGGCAATGTGGGAGGTCTTGCAGATATACGGGATAGGAGGAAAGCTTCTAGGAGCTGTCAAGAGTTTTTACGAGAGTAGTAGAGCACGTGTCAGGATCAGAAATAGAGCGCGTGAGTGGTTTGAGGTAAACACGGGACTACGTCACGGATGTGTTATGTTGCCCTGGCTGTTCAACTTATACATGGATAGGGTGGTGCGAGAGGTAAATGCACAGGTGGTGGGTCAGGGATTGGAGATGGTTAAAGAAAATGGAAAAAAGTGGGAGGTGAGCCAGCTGTTGTTTGCGGACGACACTGTGCTTGTAGCAGGATCAGAGGAGGGATTGAGGAAATTGGTGACAGAATTTGGGAGTGTGTGTGAAAGAAGAAAATTGAAGGTAAATGTGGGTAAAAGATGATGATATGTGCAAGGTGTGAAAGTGGCAGCAGACTGGAAATGAGCATTAAGTGAAAGCAACTGGAGGAAAAGGAAAGTTTTAGATATCTGGGTGTGAATGTGGCAGGAAAGGGTGGAGTGGAGGTATAGGTAGAATGTAGATTGAGACAAGCAAGTAAATGCCTTCGTGGATTGAAAAGTGTAATGAAGAATAGACATTTGGGAATGGATGCTAAGAGATTGTATGAAGGAGGGATTGTGCCAACAGCACTGTATGGGGCAGAAACAGGGAACATAAGAGAGGAAGAGAAAAAGAGTTTGAATGTGTTTGAGATGAGGTGTCTGAGAAGTATGATGGGGGTTACTAGGCTACATAGGGTGAGAAATGAGGTGAGGAGGAGAACAGGGGTGGTAAGGGAGTTGGGAGATAGGGTTGATGAAAGAGTATTGGGATGGTTTGGACACATGGAAAGAATGAGTGAAGAAAGACTAGTAAAAGAGGTATAGAAGGGAGATGTGGAGGGAGTTAACATGAGGAGGCGACCTAGGATGATATGGATGGATGGGGTGATTGATTTATGAAAATTTTGGCTTGAAGGCCAAGCGCCGGAGCCGGTAGGCCATTCAGCGCATATTTATCTTATATAAATAGATAAAAATTCAAGTAAAACAGTAAAAACAATAACCACTCACAAAAACACATCAGAACAAGATACACTCACAAGCATTCATATACACAATGTTAAATTTCATAAAATAAATTTATGTCTTTTAAAAACTTTATAACACTCTTCACATGAGCTTCCTCCCCTAAAATTTCTTTAAAAGATAAGTTTGTTAAAAAGTTAGCCCTGCGCTTATTAGAGTATGCAGGGCACTGAATTAAAATGTGTTTTATTGTAAAAACAACTTGGCAAGTGGGACATTGGGGGGGCCAGCCTTTCGGTTCCATTTGCCATAAAAAATTTATGGGTAATGTAGGAATGGCCAATTCTTAATCTTGTCAAAACAATACTTGACCTTCTGTCCAAAGAAGGACACTTCCAAGGGTTCACCAAGGGGTGAATCTTTTAACTTGTAACTACCGTCCAGCCTTGTCCATTGTTTTTGCCACTTCTCCATTGCATAACAATGAATTATTTGTTTGAAGTCTGTATGTGGGATTTTTTGTCTGTTATATGGCTGAGCCTAGGCTTTGGCTGCAGCACCGGCCTATTCATTTCCAGTGATACCCACATGGGATGGCACCCAGCAAAAGTTTACTTTTATTTTCCTTTGGTTGTTAATAAGAATCAACCAGTCCTGTATTTCCTGGACTAAAAAGTTTAGAGGCAATAATGTATTGAGAGAGGATAGAATGCTCATGGAGTCTGTAAAAATAACGACGTTCTTATTGGATGGAACAGAATTAAAAACAAATTTGAGGGCGTTGCTGACTGCCAGCAGTTCAGCAGTAAAAACAGAGTTAAATTAGGCAACTTTCTCTTTAAAACTGTGCTATCAGATACGACAGCATAACCAACACCATCTTGGGATTTTGATCCATCTGTATATATAAAAACTGAATCAGCATGTACTGATAAATGTTCTAAAAATTCACTTTTTAGCTCTACAGCAGTTCTATTTTTCTTGTTTTTAAGAGGACAAATTACAGTGGGGCATTGGCCCCAAGGAGGGAATTAGGGAGGCATGATCTCATTAATTGTAATAGGAACAAGTCCTACCTCCTCTGCCCCAGCTTCACATCTCACTTCTAAAGGTTTCAGCAAAGTACTTTTTCTTGGAGCTCTGTCTACCGGCTGCTTTACATATTTGAAGTTTGGATTTTGCTTTGATGTTAGGACACGAGATATATATCTAAGGCTTAATTCCTCCCTGCGAATATAGAGGGGAGGAATTCCTGCGTCCACATACAAGCTATCCACTGGAGATGTTCTATGAACTCCCGAACAGATCCGCAAAGCCATATTGTGGAGTATATCAAGCTTCTTTAATAAAGTTTTACATGCCGATCCATAAATTTGACATCCATAATTGATTTTGCTAGGGCACAATGTTTGGTAAAGCCTTACTAAGTCGCTCTTTAACAGTGCATATAACCTAGTTTATGTGATTTGTGAATGTCAACCTTTTGTCCAAAACCAGACCCAAGTATTTTACTTGATCTTCATATGGTAATATGACACCCTCCAAGAATAATGTTGGTATCTTTTCCTTGCGTCTTAGTCTAGAGAACCTAATGGCTTTTGTTTTTTCAGCAGAGAATCTGAAGCCCCTACAATTAGCCCATGCTGTTGCTAAGTTAATAACATCTTGAATCCTTTGACCCATTTTTTATGTTGTCGATTTGCTGCACACAATAGCGAAGTCATCAGCATAAGCCAATCCATGAACTCCTGTAGGAACTTGTTCTAACAAACTATTAATGGTTATGGTGAAGAGTGTGGGACTCAAAACACTTCCTTGGGGAATCCCTTCCTCTTGAAGATATGCACAAGAGAAAGAAGAGCGCACTCGGACTTTTAGATAACGGTCAGAAAAGATATCCTTTAAACAATTGAACATATTACCCCCGATACCCCACTCTGCAAGTTGCTTCAGAATGCCTCCCCACCAGGTAGTATCGTAGGCATTTTTCAAGTCAAAATACACAGCTATGCTCAAGTTCTGAATTGCAAAGGCATTCTGAATCTCACAAGTGATAAGGGGTCCAGAGTGCACTTATTTCTTCTAAATCCAAACTGTCTGTTAGATAGCAGATTTTTAGATTCCAAAAACCAAACTAAACACATATTAACCATTCTTTTATAGATCTTACAAATGCAGCAAGTGAGAGCAATAGGTCTGTAGCTTTGTGGGTGATAAGAGTCTTTTCCTGCCTTTAAGATTGCTATGATAATTGAAGTCTTCCATGATTTAGGGGAAGATCCAGAAGACCAAAATTTGTTCAGCACATTTAAAAGGAATTTCTTCGAGGATATGGATAAATGAGCAACCATGGAGTAAAGAATGTCATCCTCTCCAGGAGAGGATGGGGGAGGATAAAGATAAAGCATGATCCATTTCATCCAAGGTGAAAAGCAGATTATATGCCTCCGAGTTCGTATTGGTAGGAGGAATAATTATGGTCTTCTCTCTAATTGTTCTGAAATCATGCGAGTAATGTAGTGGACTTGAAATATCAGCATAATGTCTTCCAAAAGCCCCTGCTACTTCTCTTGTATCTGATATAAAAGAGTCATTTATCTTGAGAATGGGCAAAGGAGATGGAGTAAACTTTCCTTGTAATTTTCCAATCCTATTCCATACTAAGGTAGGGGAAGAGTCATATTTCAATTCGCTAATATATTTAATGAAGGATTCCCTCCTTGCTTTCTTGAAGATTTTCTTCTGCTCTGCTTGAGCTCTTCTGTACGTTCTCTTATTGACTAAACAAGGATATCTCCGATATCTCTTATAGCAAGTTCTTGTAATCTTTCTGCTTAAAACACATTCATCATTCCACCAGGGGACTACTGGGCAAAGAGGTTTACCAGCTGTCCTAGGAATGGATGAGAATGCACCAGAAAGTATGATGCCTACCAGATAATCATTTGCATCAGAGTTACTAGAAAAATCACTAGTCTTATAATTAATCTCTGTGGATCTCCTAAATAATTCCCATTTAGCCTCTCCTGTCTTCCATTTAGGTAAGCAAGAGGAGGGAGTGTTCTTTAAATATTTGAAATGAATAGGCCAGTGGTCGCTACCATGTAGATCTTCATCCATTGACCAACTGTAGTCTTATCTTAAGGCTGATGAACAAATAGTTAGGTCTATAGCAGAACTTGAGTTGTGAAAGACATCAAACCTTGTTTTGGAACAGTCATTCATCAAAATGACATCGTTATTATCAATAAATTCTTCAATTATATTGCCCCAAGGGTCACACCTTGATTTGCCCCATAGAGGAGGCTTGGCATTAAAGTCACCCATTAAAATAAAAGGCTGAGGGAGCTGGTCGACCAAAGATTGTAGGTCATTTAATTCAAACTGATGGGAGTGGTTATATATGTCTAGGAGTCGATCTTCCAGTTCAGGTTCCATATACAAAGAACAAAGTGATCCATTTAAGTGGTAAAAATTTGTACTGCACAAGCCTGCAACACCGAATGTAGGTGGACACTTCTGTGGTTTACAGATTTGTTAACAATGATACCAGTACCTCCATGGTTATGGCCCCCAATTATAGGAAATCTGTAAAATTTATAATTAAGTCCAACATTAG
Organism: Oratosquilla oratoria; assembly: GCF_046742065.1. Taxonomy (NCBI): domain Eukaryota; kingdom Metazoa; phylum Arthropoda; class Malacostraca; order Stomatopoda; family Squillidae; genus Oratosquilla; species Oratosquilla oratoria. The sequence continues at coordinate 25,462,549 of NC_134796.1, forward strand.
GGGATAAATCGGCAAGCATAGTTTCTTGGAGACAAATAGCAGATACATCATGTTCTTTAAAGAGAATCCGAACCTGCTCTCAATGAGAATTAAAACTTTGAATATTCCATTGAATTATAGACCTTATACCGTTTTCTTTTTCTTTTTTTGGGTCTACTGGTCTGGGAAGAGAAGTCTGGGAGATAGAGGGTCTACAAGATGTTTTCTTTTATAATTTCTTTGCTTTCGCGGGTGGCATCCTCCTCTCTGACAATGGTCCGACAGACGATGTAGAGTCTGGATTAGTTCCTTTCTTAGATTGCATATCACAATATAGGGAAGAAGATGGAGATGAGGGTGGACTGTGGAGTCTTTTACTGCGCACAGCTTCAGACTCCATAGCTTTCCTTCTGTGCACCTCAACCAAGTGAGGCACACCAGTCCTTGATCCCTTTATTGGGAAGCCCCCCCCCCCCCCAAGTTTGGAAGGTTGATTGACTGAGAGGAGGCTTCATTGAAGGAACCCTGTGAGGTTTCAGCAATAGGGACTTGAGGTGCCCCTCCAGATGGGTCAGGAGACATTCCCTCAACTGGGGTTGAGAGAACCTGTGCAGAGGAGGGTTGAGTACTAGAATTTCCAAGTTGTGGAGAAGAACGATTAAGTCTAATAGTGATTCTTTCATGCTGAGGCTTGGGTTCAGCATTAACAGAAGAATTTGTATTAGTATTTGTTTTTCTATTAGATTCTAGAGTTGGTTGATCCTCATTGCTTTTGGCTCAGTTTTCATCTGGTAGCTTATGGCTGACCTCTCCAGTATGGTTGCACCTGGCTGGCACAGCTCAGCCTGTCCTTACTACATGCAAGCCCCCCCCCACTACATCAAAGTACTGGGCCTCGGGGGGGCCACTACAATGTTTGGGTCAGAGACAATGCAGCAAGGCACCAGTGCCACAGCAAGGCTTGAACGCTGGAGCTGTTTCACCCCTCCCCCCCATCTCTTCATTACATGGTGCACTCCACCCACCCATCCACTCATAAAATTAACTCATCATACAAGAAGAATTATCTACAGGCACTACTGATTTTTTTTTGCTGAAAAAATCTCATTACTTTGTCGTATTTAGTCACCATGTAAGCCACATGGTGGTGGCATCATTACTTACCAATTACTTAAAACTGTCATTGCTTACCTCACTCAATATCTTAACAAGGTCCTTTGCCAAAGGTGCATCAGCACCTTCATCATAAAAACTTATAGAAACTCCAAGGTTTCCTACTCGTCCTGTGCGGCCAATACGATGAACATACTCATCCACGGACTTGGGTAGATCATAATTAATTACATATCCAACACCCCTGATATCTGTGGAGACAAATTTGTTCGTTACATGAAAAAATGCATTTCATTAAATAACATCTACTGTTCAAGATTTGACATCTATGCATGCATGTATATATATATATATATATATATATATACAGGCACACCTCGACTTACGTCGTTTTTGAAGATACGTCGGTTTTCAAAAATAATATGGAAAAAAATTCAAGTTGTCGTTTTACTTGACTTTACGTCGGTCAGCCAATAATGGAATCGCATAAACACCAAAAAACGTTTCAAGCGTTTCAAGCAATTCATGTTACAATAAATAAGAATAAAAGCATGTAAAATTATATAAAGATTCAGTAACTGCTAAAATATATACCATAAAGTAGTATGGCCTAGTCCACTAGAACATGAAATCGCAACGGTACTTCCAATACATATTTACCGTAAGCGGCGTCTCAACTCCCGCAATTCTTTTGGATTATTATCTGTTTACTGAAGTTTTGTCAATTTTCTCATTAACATTCACTTGTAACTGTAATATTTGCCCCCATGCCTCCTAAGAAAAGTTCTAGTGAAAGTGCTAAGCGTCATGCTATTTCGCTGGAGGAGAAAATGGCGATGATAAAACGTCATTGTAATGGTGAAAAAGTTGTATCGATTGCACGATGTTTTGGAGTAAGTCAGACAACTGTATCAACGATTGTGCATAATAAAGACAAGATTTTAACACATGTCACATCTGAAGCCCCATTGATGAAGAACACGATCATCCACAAGAAAAGAGGTAAGATATTTGAAGAAATGGAAAATCTTCTTTCGATTTGGGTTGATGGGAGGAATCGTCAGAATGCGAATCTTAGTCAAGAGCTCATTCAGGAAAAAGCGTTGTCTTTGTTTGAGGACCTACAGGAAAAATATCCAGATGAGAAAGATGTAGATTTCAAAGCAAGTCCTGGATGGTTTATGAGATATAAAAACAGGAGAAATTATCACTTCCTTAAAAGACAAGGTGACATCGCATCAGCTGATGAACAAGCAGCAGCGGAATTTCCTGCTACACTGAAGAAAATCATCGAAGAAAACGGGTTTCTTCCTGAGCAAATTTTCAACGTAGACGAAACAGGATTATATTGGAAGAAATTACCAGATCGTTCATTTGTTTCCAAGGAAGAGAAAACGATTCCAGGTTACAAGGTCTCAAAAGAACGTGTGACCATAATGTTGGGAGGTAACTGTGCAGGAGATTTTAAATTAAAGCCTCTGTTTGTTTATCATGCACACAACCCCCGTGCCCTGAAGAATATACCCAAAGCATCTCTCCCTGTTATATGGATGGCTAACTCAAAAGCTTGGGTCACTTGTTATTTTCGAAGATTGGTTTTTCAATAATTTTGTCCCAGCAGCAGAGAAGTATTGTAAGGAGAAGGGGATTCCTTTTAAGGTTTTACTTATCTTAGATAATGCTCCTGGCCACCCACAAAACATCGCAGATTTTCACCCCAACATTACCGTCATATACCTCCCCCCAAACACTACGTCTATTCTCCAGCCAATGGATCAGGGGATAATTGCTATCTTCAAACGTTATTATATGAAGCGTACGCTACGGCAAGCAATAGCTGCAATTGAAATGGATGAGTCTATCACACTTTGCGACTTTTGGAAGGGATATGACATCTACAAAGCTTTACAGAATGTAGCAGTAGCATGGAATGATGTTCAGAGCACTGCTATGAATGGTGTATGGAAAAAGCTATGCCCGCAATTTGTGCACGAGTTTAAGGGCTTCGATACTGTTGTTGTCAACAAAGATTTGGTTACAATGAGCAAAGAGCTGGATATGAATTTGGAGGAAGAGGATTTCACAGATTTATTTGAAAAAGACAAGGAGTTACTGACGAACAAGGATTTGATGGAACTTCAGGAGCAACAAAAGAAATGAGAAGAGGATGATGAATCTGAGCCACGCCACTTCACTATTAAGAAAATGGAGGAAGCATTTGCACACATCGAAAAAGGTCTTGCTATGTTTGAGGATATGGATCCAAATGCTCAACGCTTTTCCAAGATAATGGGGGCTTGTTATGAAGCTTTTGCTCCTTATAATCTAATCCTTGAAGAAAAGAACAAGAAGACGGTTCAAGGCACTCTTGACCAGTTTTTACGCGTCGAACGACGAGAATCAGCTGATGTTGATGTCGACAATCCCCAGCCATCTACGTCTACAACGTAAACATCAACATATTGTATCTACTGTTTTGGTAAACTGAAAATACATTAAAGTTTTTCACTTATTACAATATGATTATATGTAAGCTTGAAATAGTTTTTATTTGTTTTTTGTTTTGTTTTACCGTATGTTATTGACAATGCATTCATAGAGTACAGCACCGCGAAATAGCAACGCGTAAACATCGACATAATGTATGTACTGCATTGGTAAATTAAAAATACTTTATTCAATTTTTCACTTATTACAAAATGATTGTAAGCTTAAACTAGTTTTTATTTATTTGTTTTTTGTTTTGTTTCACCAAATGTAATTGACAATGCATTCATAAAGTACAGCAAATTGTACGTATTGATGAATAAGTACAGGTACTTTTTTATACTTTATTACAAAATGATAAATAAATGTTCTGTTTGGAAACTTAAAATAGATTTTTATTAACCTTGTTTAATAAAAAATGCAATCAAAAGTAAAATAAAGTACTGAAAAATGGCTATTGGCAGTTTAGCCTAGGCTACACCAGGCCTACCTAGCCTACTTGTAAGCAAATTCGACTTACGTCGTTTTTCGACTTACATCGTGTCTCCTGGAACCAATTAACGACGCAAGGTGAGGTGTACCTGTATATATGTATACATATACATACACACACGGTGGCTCAGTGGTTAGTCACTGGGTTGCATCCCGAGGTGTCCCGAGTTCGAAACTCAGGAGGTGCCAATCCACTTTCTGGATTTAGACTAGGACGATCATGCGTCACAAACTTAACGTGTTTCTATTCAAGGCTAATAGATGTAATACAAGAGAGGGATGGGCTGATTGTACATTCCTACACCTGAAAAAAACTTTTGATAAGGTGCCACATAAGAAATTGCTCAAGAAATTAGAAACTGCAGAAGGAATACAGGACAAACTACTGAAATGGATGGAAGACTTCTTGCACGAGAGAAAAACGAGAGTTGTGATAAGAGACACTAATTGGGATGAAGTGATAAGTGGTGTTCCACAAGGAACAGTTTTGGTCCCAATAATGTTTGCTATATATATTAATGATATGGATGAAGGAATTGAAAATTATATGAGCTTCTTTGCAAATGATGCAAAATTATTAAAAAAGTGAACAAAGAAGATTGCGAGCCACTACAGAGTCATCTCAATAAAGGTATGGGAATGGAGTAGGAGGTGGGAGATGGAATTCAATATCAAGAAGTGTAGTATAATGGAATTTGGAAGCAGCAAAAAAAGAATAGTGGGATCATATAAATTGGGAGAAGAAATAAAAAAGTAGAAAATGAGAAGGACCTGGGAGTCATTATTATGAATTATATGTCCCCAGAGAAGCATATAAATAAAATTTTTGGAGAAACTTATAATCTAACAAGAACAATCAAAGTGGCTTTTACATACCTCGATGAAGAAATGGTGAAGAAAATACTAGTTACCTTGATAAGACCAAGATTGGAATATGCAGCAATGTGGTCACCAAGTACAAAAAAAATATAACAAAACTTGAAAGAATACAAAGAGCAATTACGAAATTGGTACCAACATTCTCAGAACTATCATATAAAGAGAGACCTGCAAAACTTGAGCTACAGATATTAGAGCAAAGAAGAGAGGAGACTTAATCATTATTTATAGGATCATGAAAGGCATAGAAACTATTGATAGAGAGGATCTAATAAAATGGGACAGTAGAAATACAAGAGGACACAGAATGAAAATCAAGACAGTTATATAAGAGATATGAAAAAGAACAGCTTTTCCCACAGAGTAATAGACATTTGGAATAAGTTAGATGAGGAAGTGGTGTGTGCAAAAATAATACACAAATTTAAAAACAGTTTAAATAAAATGAGATATAAAGATGGGACACCACGATCATAGCTCCCCTTTCTGTAAAATACAACTAGGTAAACACACCATGGGCTTCTTCCCCCTGATAAGGGAAGTAGTACATATCAAAATAGAAGCAGCCCGTCAAGACATGCACCCACCCTTCACCGATTTGTTTTCCATTTTTGCTCCTAGATAAGACTAGCCTTGAAGTTGTCAAATAAAAAAGTAACATCTCAATTCTCCTGTGCAAGTTATTTTCCCAAGACAAGGCACTGCTTGCAATCTTAAGGAATGAATGAATAATTGGGATTTATCTAGCGTCGCAACATCAATGGTCATTGACGCCGTAGTATTTATGATTAAGAAAAGGAAGTGGTAAAAAGCTTAAGAAATAAATAAAATAAAAAAAGATTGAAATCTAAAGATCATTGAGAAGATCAATAGCACTAAGAAAATCAAAAATAGAATTTATATTGCAGTTATATCCCAGAACATTTCGAAGGGACAGATCTCCTTCATCTCTGTGTTTTGACAAATATTGTTGTCTTTCTTCATCATAACTGGGGTATTCCACGATAATGTGTCTAATGGTCATAGGAACAAGGCAATCATTACAAAATGGAGGAGGACTGCCATCCATAAGAAAGCCATGGGATTATCTAGAGTGACCAATCCTCAACCGGCAAAGGGTTACTTCCTGTTTTCTGTTCAGCAATGTACAAGACCAAGGATGAATAGTATCAGTAATCTCTCTCATCTTGTTACCAGCCTCAAGATCCCATTGGAACTGCCAAAGAGATGAGATCTCGGCTTTGATTAGAGGGATATAATCTTCATAAGGTATAGGCCGTAAGCGAGGTAAGGGTGAGAGAGCGGCTTCCTTTGCCAATTTATCGGCCTGTTCATTCCCTGGTACTCCGACATGTGCTGGAACCCAGCAGAAGTTTATTTCATTACCTCGACTCTCGATTAAAAAAAGCCATTCTAAGATCTTTAAAACTATTGGTTGCCTTGAGTCGAATTGTTCTAGAGACTGCAAGACACTGAGTCACTAAAAATTGTAAAACATTTGCCTCTCTTTTTCATGGAGGATATAATCTCCACTGCGGACAGTATTCCCGTCAGTTCGGCAGTGATTGATTGATTGATTAATTAGAGTGGGCAAAAGCCCGGCACAGGGTCGTTAGACCATTCGTGCCATGGGATAAAATAGATAACGAGGTTAAAATACTAAATTCTAAAAATAAAAACAACTGCAACGTTATTGTCTGACTAATTATTAAAATAATCTACGAAATATATACGAAGCCTAGACATTAAGTAGCGAACTACAATAGAAGTAAGATTACCAATACATAGGTACGACACAGTTAAGATTAAATATAATAGAATAAATTAACGCCTTTTAAAAATCCTACAAGGGGTTGTATCATGGGTGTAGCACCAAGCATCTTACGGAGGTCAGGAGGGAGGCCCCACTTCCGCCGCCAAGGCTTGTAGTATCTGCACTCGAGCAGGAAATGACGAACGGAAAAGGGGGAGCCACACCTCTCGCAAGAAGGGGGAATCCGGGGAAGAGAATAAAAAATTGTGCGTTATCTTTGTATGTCCAATACGTAAACGGTTTAAGAGTTTCGGATAGAAACGGTTGTGGTGGGAAAGGAGTGGCCAGCGATCTGCAGAACATTTTATGCTCCGTAGCTTTTGGTTCGTTCTAATATTGTCCCAGGTGGTGTCAAACTTTCTACGCACGCGGGAGGAGATGGTAGTGCGGATGTCGGAAAAGAGAGAGTCCCCGCGCGATGGTAAGGGATGGGCCGCCGCAGATTTGGCCGCTCTGTCCGCCTTCTCATTGCCAATGATACCAACGTGTCCAAGGGACCAGCAGAATCGGACAGTTTTTTCCCTGGCTTCTGTTCTCGTTAGCCACTCTTGGATCTCAGATATCACGGGGTGAGACGGAATAAAATTGGTAAGTGCTAAAATTGATGATTGAGAGTCGCTATAAATGGTAAAATCATTAAAATCTGAATTAAGAATAAAGTGTTTCAAAGCGAGTAAAACTGCGTAAAGTTCAGCCGTAAAGACAGATGAGGTGAAGGGTAATTTTGCCGTGGCAGTTTGAGACGATGTTACGGCTGCGCAGCCCACACCAGTGGGAGATTTTGACCCGTCAGTATAGACTGCGATGGAGTCGGCATGTGATTCTTTATGCTCCTCAAACGAGGCAGCAACGATGTAGGGCAGGTGTCCACTTTTTGATTGTTCCATGGGGCAGAACTCGGGAATGGGCTTGCACCAATGTGGGGTATCAAAGTTTCTGGATTCGGACACCTTAAGGGGGCAGCCGCTTCCCTCCTCAAGTAGACGGAGCGCGCGGATGTGTGCTGGGACTGAAGCCGATCTTTTGGTGTTGTACGTATCCCTGAGTCTCACGTTATTAACCACGTCAAAAGATGGTATCTTTCTGAACGATTTGCACTTGAAGTAAAAGGAGAGTAAAAGTTGCTCCCTTCGGTTAGAGAGCGGCAAATCGCCAGAGAGGACGCAGAGGGATTCGACAGGAGAGGTACGGTAGGCACCAGTACACAATCGCAAAGCCTGGTGGTGTACTGTATCGAGGGAGCGGAGGGACGTCGCACTTGCCGATAGAATAGGTCTGGCACGCGTAATCCAGCCATGATCTTATGAGGGCGGAGAGGGAAGATTGTCTAAGATTGAGTATGTGGTTATTCCACGTAAGGTTTTGGTCAAAAATGACCCCAAGAAACTTAGTCGACTGCTCATAGGGTATTGGAATGCCTCCCAGAATAATATGTGGAGGAACTTTCTGGCACAGTCGTTGTTGAGACTTGCAAAAGTGCATCGCCACCGTCTTCGATGAGGAGAATCGGCAGCCTCTGCGAGAGGCCCAGGAAGTAGCAGCATTTACACCGCTCTGAGTGCATGTGATTGCTGTGAAAAGGTTTATGGAGAAGTACAAAAGGAAGTCATCAGCGAAGAGTGAGCACTGGAGTGAAGTGTCTGCCTCAGCAACCGCCTGGACTATTCCATTGATGCTGACCAAGAACAAGGTGGGGCTGATGACGCTGCCTTGGGGGACACCTTGCTCCTGGGGTTTGGGCGACGAATATGCTCCACCGATCTTCACTCTCAGAGTCCTATCTGATATGAAAGCTCGAAGGAAGGAAAACATCCTACCCCTTACTCCCATCTCGAGGAGGTTCATCAAGATACCCCCTCTCCAAGTCGTGTCGTACGCCTTCTCCAAGTCGTGTCGTACGCCTTCTCCAGGTCGAAGAAGACGGCGATGGTATTCATGTTGCGCACTAGGGCGTCCTGCACGTGTGTCGAAAAACGGAGTAGAGGATCTAAGGTGGAGCGGTGTCGGCGAAAGCCGAATTGGTAAGGGGTGAGGTAGTCTCTACTCTCCAGGTAGTGGGTAAGTCGAAGGTTGACCATCCTCTCAAATATCTTGCATAATACACTCGTCAGGGCGATCGGCCGGTAACTAGAAGGGATCTGGTGATCCTTGCCTGGCTTGGCTATGGGGATGATCGTAGACAATCGCCAAGATAATGGTAAGAGACCAGAGTACCAAATCCTGTTATATATCGCTAGAAGGGTTGTGAGAGTCTCTGAAGGAAGGTGTTTAATCATGTCCACACTAATCGTGTCGTCGCCTGGGCTAGTATTCGGCGTCTGGTCGATGGCATGCTTGAGTTCGCGGAGGGAGAAGGTCAGATTGTAAGTTTGAGTGTCGGTAGGAGCGTGGTCATCAGAATTCGTCACGTGATCCGGTAGCTGGAGTTCTCGATGTAGGGTAGTAGAGCTGGAAATACGGGAGAAGTGTGTGGCGAGTTCCTCGGCCACCTCGCACGGGTCTGAGATAACGGTGTTATTTATAAGGAGGGACGGTTGAGGAGATGGTATGTACCTGCCGGAAAGCTTCTTCACTTGGTTCCAAACTGACGCCGAAGGCGTCGACGTTTTAATGGTCGATACGTAGTTCTGCCATGATGTGCGCTTCGCCTCCTTCATATACTTTTGTTTGGTCGCAACCGCTTTCTGGTATACCATCTTATTGGTCTCCGTCGGAAGGCGACGGAAACGCCGGTAGCAGGAACGAGCGGTGTCACGAAGCTTCCGGCAGGTGTTGTCCCACCAGGGAACAGGTGGTCTGCCAATCGGTGGGCGGCTAACCGGTATAGAACCGCCGGCGGCGTTAAGAACAATTGAGACGAATTGATTATAAGCTTGAATCGGGTCATCCACTCGCAAGTCACTTAGTTCGGAGCACAGCTCCCCAAAGAGTGGCCAATTTGCCGCTTTCAACTTCCACCTTTGGGGCTGGGAGATGGGGGGGAGGAGAAACACGAGAGACTACTATCGGGTAGTGGTCGCTGCCGTGTAAATCCGCACACACCCTCCAGGAGAAGTCCACGAGGACCGCTGAAGTGCAGATTCCGAGGTCCAGGACAGAAGTAGTGTTGAGGAAGATGTTATGATAAGTCGGGTTTTCATCGTTAATGAGGGAGACCTCGTTCTCCTCTAAAAGTTTTTCAATGGCGCGGCCCTTCTCGTTACGGGAAGAGCTATGCCACAAAGGACTGTGTGCGTTCAGATCACCAAGAATGATAAATGGGGATGGGAGTGCATCGACAAGTTCTTGAATGTCTGAAGCATTAACGCTAGAGCTTGGTGGCAGGTATAGGGAGCAGATCGTGTAGCTCTTGCTAAGGATGGCCCGTACAGCGGTCGCCTGGAGAGTTGTGCGCAAAGGGATGGTAGAATGTTGAACGCTTGCGTGGACGACTATTGCAGCACCGCCCCTGCTTGGAGAACCGGCTGCAGGAACGGTACCGTAGAACCTGTAGTTCATACCTAGATTATAGTGACTGGAGGGAAGCATAGTTTCTTGAAGACAGACAACTCCGGGGTTGTGTTCACGGAGGAGGTACTTCAATTCCTCCCCGTTCGCACGAAGACCTCGGATGTTCCATTGAAGGAGTGTCGTGGGTGGTGAGAATTTGAAGAATTAATTAGAGTGCCGCCCCCCGATGGGGGACGGCTTAAGTTGGCCATCATGGGGTTTACGAGAATCGCGTCCCATAGGAGTTTTTTGAGGTAAGGTCTCGGCTCTCTGGTCTCTTTCTTTCGGTCTTTGTTCTGGTGATTTAGAAGATGGATCGGGATTAGGAGGCGGTTGTTTCCTCGACGGATCTGGCGTGGTTTTGATAGGGTGAGGCTGTGTAAGCTTTTTATTGGATTTGGGGGACACTGAGGGAGGAGGCTGAAGGGAGGTGTTGGAGGGCGCGGTCTTGGATGGGCGGTCGTTCGAGTCGCCGACGGGCAGGGGTCGTTTCTGGGGAAGCTTCTTGCCGGAAAGGGCAGGGGGATGTTTAGGTAACTGCGGGAATGATGGAAGGTCCAAGAGCGAAGTTGTGGAGTAGCTTGGGCTCTTCATCATAACGTCTTCGGTATCAGGAATCTCCCCATCCTGCACAGACGACGGGGTGGAAATGGATGTCATCTGGGGGGAGTCACTCATTGATGAAGAGTTTGCGCTAGATTGCGCCAATGGAGGCTGAGAGCACGATTGTCCCGAAGAGGGGGGCTTTTTCTCAAAGGATGGTGTGGGCGATCTATAGACCTTAGTTGAAGATTTTGATGACTTGCTAGGCTTAGAGTTGTTCTGGGGCAATTGTGACTTACTGGCTTCAGGGCGCTTCTTCGGTGATCTATCAGAAGACATTACGGGTCGAGAAGAAGGATTAACTGGATCCAGAGTGCCAAGATTGGATGTATTTGTCAGATGTGGAGGGGGAGAATCAAGTATGAGATTACCGTCGGTGACGCGAGATATGACACGTTGGGAGGTCGACTGGCGTGAAGATTGAGAGGATTGTGCGGATGATGTGGTATCCGGATGTGATGATGAGGGAAGGGGCGACGGGTTAGCCTTTACTGAAGCCTTCGTTGCCGATGCGTAAGACGTGGGGCGCTGACCCCCCCGTAGGATGGTTGCCGCACCGCGAAAGCTGGTTCGGTTATTGTACGCAGTTTCCGAGACCAGTCTTTGCCAGGAGTGTTCCTCACACTCCCTCGAGAATGTGCGGTGAGTGCCATTACAAGCAGCGCAGGTTGGCGCGAGATCGCAGCATTCACCCTCAGTGACATGGGATGGTTTGGCGCAGTTGCGGCAGAGGGCAGGAGAACTACAGATCTTGGAGGAGTGACCGTACCGCAGGCAGCGGGTGCATGTCCTTGGCGATTGATCGTAGGACCTAACCGTACAGCGGTGGGGCCCAATCACGATCACGTCTGGGGGATTTGGGTCGGAGAATTTTAATATTATCAGCGGTGTTGGGACAAACTTTTGTTCTTCTGGGCTATACTTGGATACTACGTGGGCATCCAAGACGTTCTGGGGGCACATGTTAAGAAGGGTAGTGGTTGGAAGGCTACTAAGGGAAGAGTTAAAAATCTTACCCTTTGAGCCATTAGTTATCATATGGAGAAATCTTGAGGATTCCGCTGCCATAAAAATCTCCGGATGTACCCTGGAGCATAAATCCCTGGTGGGGTTTTACCTTCACTAGGTAGGTGTTGCGACCAAAGCGTGTGAAGGTTTCTGGAGTGAGTGGAAGGTTGGCGATCATTTTATTGATCATATTAAATACTAGGACATCGTTACTGCCCTCCTCGATAGTCACTAGGTTATACACGGGGGCTAAAGCATAGGGATGGGGACGTTCAGGGAGCTTGGGAGTAAGGTATGTATCATTAGGGACGAAGTCATCGTCTTGTTCTTCAATATTTGATATTTTTAAGATGGAACATTTCAAGGTCGAATCCGCGATTTTATTACCATTGAGGGCACCGGTGGCTGCAATGCATTCTGATGGAGCTAAGAAACACACATAAAAGTTGTTATAATTTGACTTAACACGAAGAGAAATACGTTCGATAGTACCAAAAGGAGTAACTAGCTTCATACATACATACATATACCAAGGCTTTTTCCCCCTTTCAAGGGAGGTAGCCAAAAAGGTTAAGGCATAAAAACACTCCCACCCATTTCATCCCTAATACACTCCACACCCCTCCCACCCTCCCTCTCATCTGAGCACCTCCTGGATGACGGGTCATCCCTGCACCTTTCCCACCGCCCTGGGTCAGAAGCAGTGTCGCAAGACACAGCACATCCAAAGCAAGGCCGCTTCATTTAATCGGCGACCCCCCTTGCATATAAGGAGAGGACGGGGAGAAATCCCTTCGGGCTGCGTCAAAATTTACTCACACATACTACCCCACCCCCCCATCCCCCCTCCCATTTCTCCTCATGCAATCACATCATCATCCATATACAACCATTCTCCACTCACCTATGTCTTCCGTCCTCTCCCTTCCTTCCTCAACAGACATTCCCCTCTTCCCCAAAGCCCCCTTCACCCCATCCATCCACCTCATCCTAGGACGTCCCCTCATGTTCACTCCCTCCATATCTGCCTTCCATACCTCTTTTACTAGTTTTTCTTCACTCATTCTTTCCATGTGTCCAAACCATCCTAATATTCTTTCATCAACCTTATCTCCCAAATCCTTTTTCACCCCTGTTCTCCTCCTCACCTCCTCATTTCTCACTCTATCCAGCCTAGTAACCCCCACCATACTTCTCAGACACCTCATCTCAAACACATTCAAACTCCTTCTCTCTTCTTCTCTTATGTTCCACGTTTCTGCCCCATACAGTGCTGTTGGCACAATCACTCCTTCATACAGTCTCCTCTTTGCATCCCTTCCTAAATGTCTATTCCTCATTACACTCTTTAATCCACCAAGGCATTTACTTGCTTCTCTCAATCTACATTCTACCTTCACCTTTTCCTGCTACACTTGCACCCAAGTATCTAAAACTATCCACTTCCTCCAGTCGCTCTCCCTTAAATGTTCACTTCCAGTCTACTGCCACTTTCACCCCTTGTACATCTCATCACCTTACTTTTACCCACATTTATCTTTAGCTTTCTTCTATCACATACTCTCCCAAACTCTGCCACCAGCTTCCTCAATCCCTCCTCCGACCCTGCCACAAGCGCAGTGTCGTCCGCAAACAACAGCTGGCTCACCTCCCACTTTTCTCCATTTTCTTTAACCATCTCCAATCCCTGACCCACTACCCTAGCATTCACCTCTCACACCACCCCATCCTTGTATAAGTTGAACAGCCAGGGCGACATAACGCATCCTTGACGAAGTCCCACCTTTACTTCAAACCACTCACTCTCTCCATTTCTAATCCTGACACAAGCGCTACTACTCTCATAAAAACTCTTGACAGCTCCCAAAAGCTTTCCTCCTAGCTTCATGAGCTCGAAAAAGTTTAGGCGCCTTGGGGCATGTTCGATGCCAAGGAGTCTTTTATTCGGGGTAGACGACGCTGTCTTACCAGCTGCGTCAGCTGGAGCCGGATTTGGGGGGGCGGCCACCACACTAGAAGGAGATTTTTTCATGATTGGCTGCCAGGGCCAGGTTGTAGTGAGGATAGGGAGGACGGCACCAGGCGGAGCCTCACGCCTGGGCTAGGACTTGGATCGTAATCCTACTGCACCGGCTTACCGTGCTGCAATGCAGGCGCCCTTTGAGGTGGCATGATACCCTGCCACCAACAAACCTATTGGCAGGGACGCATTACCGTAGGATGGGTGTAGTGCCGCTACTGCGAGGGGCGGTTGAAAGTTAGGTCGGAGGGAGGGGACAGCAAGCGGAAGAGAAGGGAAGAGAAGGGAAGAGTGGAAAAGGAAGTCTAAGAGAAAGCCCTGTGCGGGGAAACAAGAGCCCCGCCCGGGGATCGGCATTAGTCGCCTCTTACGACACGCAGCCGACGTGGCAGGGGCTATATTCTATACTACACCCCCTAGCCCCAGGGGGCCTAGGAATGGAAGAGAAAGCACCAGAGAGTATCATGTCTACCAGGTAGTCATATGCATCACAGTTACTACCAAAATCACTAGTCTTATAATTAATCTCTGTGGATCTCCTAAATAATTCCCAATTAGCCTCTCCTGTCTTCCATTTAGGTAAGCAACAGGAGGGAGTGTTCTTTAAATATTTCATATGGATAGGCCAGTGGTCGCTACCATGTAAATCTTCATCTATTGACCAACTGTAGTCTAATCTTAAGGCTGATGAACAAATAGTTAGGTCTATAGCAGAACTTGAGTTGTGAAAGACATCAAACCTAGTTTTGGAACAGTCATTCATCAAAATGACATCGTTATTATCAATAAATTCTTCAATTATATTGCCCCAGGGGTCACACCTTGATTCACCCCATAGAGGATGCTTGGCGTTAAAGTCACCCATTAGAATAAAAGGCTCAGGGAGCTGGTCAACCAAAGATTGTAGGTCATTTAACTCAAACTGACGGGGGTGCTTATATATGTCTACGAGTCGATCTTCCAGTTCAGGTTCCAAATACAAAGAACATAATAAAAATTTGTACTGCACAAGCCTGCAACACCGAATGTAGGTGGACACTTCTGTGGTTTACAGATTTGTTAACAATGATACCAGTACCTCCATGGGCATGGACCCCAATCATAGGAGATCTGTAAAATTTATAATTAAGTCCAACATTAGGGGATAAATTGCCAAGCATAGTTTCTTGCAGACAAAAAACAGACACATCATGTTCTTTAAAGAGAATCCCAACCTGCTCTTGATGAGAATTAAAACCTTGAAAATTCCATTGAATTATGGACATTATACTGTTTTCTTTTTCTTTTTTGGGTCTACTGGTCTGGTAAGAGAAGTCTGGGAGAGAGAGGGTTTACAAGGTGGGTTCTTTTCTAATTTCTTTGCTTTCGCGGGTGGCATCCTCCTATCTGACAATGGTCTGACCGACGATGTAGAGTCTGGGTTATTAGTTTCTTAGATTGCTTATCACAATTTGGGGAAGAAGATGGAGATGAGGGTGGACTGTGGAGTCTTTTACTGCACACAGCTTCAGACTCCATTGCTTTGATTCTGTGCGCCTCAACTGAGTGAGGCACATCAGTCCGTGATCCCTTTATTGGGGGGCCCCCCCCCCCCGAGTTTGGAAGTTTGACTGATTGAGAGGAGGCTTTATTAGAGGAACCCTGTGGAGTTTCAGCAATGAGAACTTTAGGTGCCCCTCTAGATGGGGCAGGAGACATTCCCTCAACTGGGGATGAGAGAACCTCCGCAGAGGAGAGTTGAGGAGTACTACAATTTCCAACTTGTGGAGAAGAAGGATTTGGTCTAGTAGTGACTCTTTCACGTTGAGGCTTGGGTTCAGCATTTGCTTGATCCTCATTGCTTCTGTGCACCTCTACTGAGTGAGGCACACTAGTCAGCAATCCCTCTACTGGGGAGTCCCCCAAGTCTGGAAGAGAGATTGCCTGAGAGGAGGCTTCATTACAAGAAGCCTGTGAGGTTTCTACAATAGAAACCTTAGGTGCCCCTCCAGATGGGGCAGGGGACACCCCTTCAACAAGGGGTGGGGAAACCTCTGCACAGGAGGGTTCAGAAGTATTACAAATTCCTAGTTGAGAAGAAAGACCGTTAGGTTTCATAGTAACAGTTTTACACTGAGGCTTGGGTTCAGTGTTAACAGAAGAATTCATATTAGCATTTCTATTTCTATTGGGTTCTACAGTTAGCTGATCCACTTTACTGTTTGTTTTAACAACATCACTGTATCTTTTGGAATTACTTAATAGTCTTTTAGCATGTCCTACACTTATATGTTCTGCACGAGCTTTTAGTAGTATTTCCTGTTCCTTCTTATAAATTACAAAGTTCTTATCTCTGGCATCATGCTCTTCTTTACAATTTATACAAACTGTTGGGCGGGAACAATCCCCATGCTCTGGCTGAGCACATATCAAACACACTTTGTCTCTTGCACATCTGCGGGAAGGATGGCCAAAACCATAGCAGTTAAAGCACTGAAGGGGACGGGGCTTAAACTGCTTCACATAAACTATCTCTTTTTCTATCTCTACATAATGAGGTAGATCTTCACCACAAAAACTTAGGATAATCATAGAAGAACAAGGGATTTTAGCAACCTTCCAAACATTAGTTGGGCACATTTCTAAAATTTCTTCATCATAGTCATACAGATCTCTATTAAAAATTACCCTTTAGGCATAACTAGAGGTTTAGTGGGGTTTGACTTCCTTTATGACGGATTTCTGTTTAAAGTTAAGCACCATGGCAGCTTGTTCATAAGATTTTACATGAATTAGGAAGGAATTTCTTCCAAATCATGATACCTGGGAGTTATTCAAATTACCACAGCCAAGGCGACTCTTCAAGAATCTTCTAAACTCGAACAAGTTAGCACGTTCTTTTGCAAGAGTGACAATAAGCCACTTAGCTGGATTGGGAGGCCTCTGCACACTTTCCTTCTTTTCCTCTACCGGCTTTTCTGGATAAAAGATATCCAGGTTAGGTGGCGCTCTAGCAACAAGTTGGGTCGAAGATTCATTCTTATTGCAATTATTATAATCCAAGCAGGCAGCAGCTGCATCCTGATTAGAAAGAAATGAGATCCACACTAGCCAAGCTTTAAAGTTGTCAGTTAGTTTAACTCTGATCTCTTTAATTTGTCCAAATTTACGGAACTTTTCATACAAGTCTGTATAACTCTTATCAAGAGAGACATATTCTAAATGTAAGATTCTATGACTATTAGGGGCAGTATTTGATTGATTGATTTTACCGAAGTCCTTTTTCAAGCCGGAGTCATCAACTGGGGTTTTTATTTTTGCTGAGTCAACAGCATCAACATTAGGATTGGCAATATTAGGAGAGGGATCGGGGGGTTTAGGAGGAGGATCAGGTAGTGGTGGGGGTTTAGAATAGTCAGTTTGAACAGACGCCATGATCGTGTATATCTATGAGGCCACACCATATATTAAGAAAGAATGGGAAATGCATAGGAGATACTGCAGTTGCCTGATGCCGCAAGCATTAAAAGAAAAGTCTCTGCAGAGTTGGGAGGTTCCAGAAACGACTATTTATGCATGCAGGGCCTCGGAGGTGAGTTAGAGACTTTGTCAATCCGGGGTTTGTCCTCTTTTGTTTTGTCCCATTTAGGATGGGTCCGGCGTAGTCACTCTGCATGTGTACTGGATAGGGAGAAAGGAAGTCGGTAGCCTAGTACATGCCTCGCAAACATGCATTCCCCAGTCGGTGAGCTTTCGGCCCTCGCAGGGAGTAGTGACCTCGTGGTATACATCCCTACTTGACTGGGTTCAGACATGTAGCTTGGGAGGCACCAAGATACCAGAACCTTCCTTAACAAGTATTAGAGAAAGATGGTGAAAAAGGAGAGTAGGGTAGCAAATATGAAGAATAGGGATAGGGGAGTTCACAAAGCAAAAGGGTGAGGGACCCCCTATCTATTCACTACTCCCCCCCCCAAAAAAAAAAAAAAAAAAAAAAAAAAAAAAAAAAAAAAAAAAAAAAAAAAAAAATTCTTTTGGCTCAGTTTTCATCTGGTAGCTCGGGGCTGACCTCTCCAGTATGGTTGCACCTGGCTGGCACAGCTCGGCTCAGCCCATCCCTACTGTTTAGTAGTACAATTTCGTTATTGTCTAGTAGGTTTTCTACTATATTGCCCCAACGATTACATGTTCTTTCTCCCCACAGCCTGTGTCTGCCATTAAAATCCCACATTAAAATGAATGGTTGGGGTAGCTGGTACATTAGGTTTTGTAGGTCTTCCCGTTTTAGTTGTCGGTGATTGCCTAATTCATCTTGCAATCCGTTTTCTAGTGCAGGCTCTAGATATAATGAGCATAGAGTAATCCATTTAGTTGTATAAATCTGAATTGCACATACTTGTAAAGCTGAATTTAGGTGAAGGCTTCGATGATTCATTGACTTATGAACAATTATGCCTGTACCTATCCCTGGTCCTCCTTGTATAGGTACACCTGGAGGTGTGGATATGTAGATAGCATATTCATGTCCTAAATTTGGGGAAGTGTTTCCTAGCACAGACTTTGTTCCTTGTGCATTTCCTTGAGGGATGACCATAGCCATAACAATTGTAACACTGTAAGGGTCTTTGTTTATAAGGGCGAATATTCATTTTTTCCTTGTCGATTATAATATCATAAGGGAGGTTTTCATTGTTATGTGATAACAATCATGTGAGATCTTGGAATTTTATCAACTTTCCATATTGTTTCGGGGCACATTTCAAGAATTTCTTCTTCCGGCAATTCATGTAGGTCTTGGTTGAAAATAACTCCCTTGGCATAGCTAAAATTGTAATGGGGTTTTATTTCTTTGATGATTCCATCAGGTTCGATTTTTAAGTTGGATATCATTGCTGCTTGAGTGGGAGACTTAGCATGTATTAAGAAACTTGTTCGTCCAAATCTTGTAATTCTGGAATTTTCCATATCTCCAGCTTTAACCTTTGTTTCCTAAAAGTATACAAGTTTGCTCGTTCACCCTTGGTTGTTGCAATGAGCCAAGTAGCTGGCTTAGGTGTTCTTGAGATGTTTCCGTGTTGTGAGCTTTCATTATGCACTGTAGGGTAATATACATCTAGATTGGGTGGTACCTTATTGACCAAGGAGCATTTGATATCTTTTGCTATATTTTCTGAATAGGCCTTCTTTGCCTCATTGTGGGAAGAATATATTATCCACACTTGCCAATAGTTGGAAGTGTCTGACAGCCGTAGCCTAATTTCTTTTATGCATCCAAATTCACTGAATTGTTGTGAAATATTTTCATAATTCATGTTTAAAGTTAGACTCAATATGTAAAGTCTTTTCATTGCCTTTAAAGCTTGGCATTTCAAATGGTTCTAGTGTGATCATTGTTGGTTTGGCGGTACTAGTGGAAACTGCCTTTTCATTTGAATCTTTATCCATATTCAGTCCAGGGTCTTTGTTGTCGAGATTTTCCTTTGCCTTGCGCGGGTCGTCAACTGGGTCAGAGGAGGGTTTATTTGAAAGGGTCAAATTTGTGGGAGTGTTCGTTAGTACTTTGGAAGGGTGATTAGGAGGAGGATCAGGAGGAATGGGAGGAGGTAAGAGTTTAGGGTCTACTGTAATTGCAGGTAGTGGAGTCGCCATTGTCAAGTTTATCTCTTGGGCATCACCATACATTAGAAATTTTTAGTTAATGTACATGGAAGAAGATACTACAGTTGCTTGATGCCTCAAGCAATGAAAGAAGTAGTCTCTGCAGAGTCGGAAGGATCCAGAATATGACTATTTACAAACAGGGGGTCTCGGTCACGAGTATAAGCTTTCACAACCCGATTTGTCCTTTAGTTTTGTTCCATAGAGTATGGAGCCGGCGTTGCTACTCCCTTTGTGCACTGGAAGATGGATAGAGTCGGCAGTCAAAGGTATCCCCTCTGCCCCTCCTCCACCAGCATATGGGGTTTTGCCCCTCGCAATGAGTAGGGACCTCGCGGTATATCCCAACACCCAGCTGGTTTCTGGTGGGGTTTCAGGGAAACCTTTAACTGTCAGAACCTCTCGAGTAGTAAAAGAAAAAGTTGAGAAAAGGAGGTTAGGGTAGCGAATAAGAAGAAAAGGTATAGGGGAGTTCACTGGGTAATGAGGGTGGAGGGTCCCCTATATATTCGTCACCCCTGATATCTCGCTCTCTGACAACTGTCATGGGGTGAGGGCGTCGAATCCGGAGAATAGTCCAGTTCATAATCAAGATCAGGCCGGGGTCGTCAATTTATATTTGTCTGTTTGGCACAGTTTTAGTCTGGAAGCTCAGGATTGACCTCTCCAGCATGGTTGGACCTGGCTGGCACAGCTCAGTCCTTCCTCGCAACACGCAAGCCCCCCCACTACTTCAAAGTACTGGGCCTCGGGGGGTGGGTGGGGGGGGGGGGCTAACTGGTAATACATTGTTTTCATGTTTTGGGTAAAATCTTTTTGGTTTTAATACAATTTCTTTCATCAAGTATATATTTTTAGTTACATGATATTCATAAGGTACCGCATTTTTCGGACCATAAGGCGCACCCGTAATTTGCTATTCCCCGTCATTACATAAGGCACACCTGGTCTCGTCATCGGATAATCATGCATGACAACCAACGACACGAGGTCGATTGATCCCGCGTCCACATGAGGCAGGCCAAGGACAATGGAGCTGTCTGGCTGGCATGACCGAACAGCACAATAAAGCAATCTAGATTTTAGGCTATCCCAACAATTATTTAGCCCTTTTTAGTATCGCATAGCCTTACTTAAAACTTTTCACCCATCATGTCCCCCCATCCACACTGACTGCATCATGCATCTCATACGGTTTACCATGTTTACAGCATGTATGACATGTATGATGCACAGCATCCGTTGTCGTCGTTTGCAATTCCACATGGGCCGTTTTGTTTCATCTTTGGGGATGGCAATAGAGTGGTGATATCGTATCTTCCAATAATTGAATATGGTAACCATCTTACGTTTGTTTCAGTAGTGAAGATCCCTCTGCAGTTTTATTCCCGGAATTCTTGATTCACTTAAAAACACAAGATTTATTAACAAATGACTACAGTCTGAGTGGAGCGAGACTAGACCAATGCAAAATGGCTGTCTGTGTTGTGGACGCTATCATGTCATAGCCATGATAATGTGAATGAATGCGGTGGCATGGACTTGAAAACTGTCAAAGTTTTCGCAATTTTCTTGTCAAGATACATGCATCTTGGTTATAACTTGGTTGTAACTTTTGCTAGGCCTATGCACTGTCACCGTTGGCAGGCTAGCTACGAAACATGTCAAAATAGTACGTCACTGTCTGAGGCATTTTTTTTTGCACTGAAGCCACACATAAGGAGCACCTCATGATAAGGCGCACCACCCAATTTTGGCTGATTTTAAGGATTTTGCCCGCGCCTTATGGTCCGAAAAATATGGTATACAAGTCCAGTAATATGGGTTAAATGATCATAAACTGGACCACAATTATGTGGCAGTCAAAAAATTAATTAAATGATACATGGGAAGATGAAAATATTAACCACTTACCCAATCCTCTTGCAGCAACAGCTGTAGCAACAAGAATATTCCTAATTCCTGTCTTGAACTGAGCAAGGGCTTCTTCTCTCTGTTTCTGCATACGGTCTCCATGTATACTGGTTGCACTTAAATCTTGTAAGCACAAATACGATGCAATAAAATCAGCATTCCTTTTTGTTTCGACAAACACAAGTGTCTTCTCATCTGCTATTGATATAAAAAAATGTAAGACAATATTGGGTGACTGCATGTTATCATGGGGTTAAAAGATGCTCAGTAGCATGCACCTGATACTTTAGGGTCTATATGGGGTGCAACTATGGACCAGAGCCACATATTATATCTGCTATAGAGGAAATCTCTATTCATAGAGAAATTATGAAATTTTATTATACTGCTACTGTCCCTCCATTATGCTGTCCCCCACTCTTACTACTGTCCCGTACCACTTCTCTGAATATTAATTTCCTTTTTTTGCTGAACCCTCTGGTAGGGGAGAAGAATACTCCCACTAAGTGTTCCCACTTAGGTCATAAAAGGTGACAAAAACGGGATGGGGATAGGAGTAGGCATCCTACTCCCTATAGTCACAAACAGGACATTCATATATATATATATAAAAGCATGGCATATGAGGGTCTGGGAGTTTTCGAACCAGAACCCTAGGGTTTGGGTCTTTTAATGTGCATAGATGAGGTACAAATGAGAATTAAAGGGAAATATAGGCAGTATATTAGTGAGAATATAGATGTGTTGTCATTGAGTGAAACTAAGTTGAACAGGAGAGGCAAGTTTAAGCTTGGGAGGGTGCCAGGTGTGAAGAGGAGGGAGAGAAGGGGTGGCTGTAATAGTAAGTGAAGAGATAGGCAAATGTGTGGTGGAGTAAGTTCTCTTCAAGGTTGATATGGATGAAGTTGAAATTTGGGAGATGTGGGTTTTAGTAAGTGCATATGTGCCTCAAAGCAAGATGAATATAGAGGAAAGGGAAGTTTTTTGGGTAGATTTAAATGAGTGTATAGAGTGTTTAGTGAGAAATGGTAATGTAGTGGTATTGGGAGATCTTATTGCTAGGGTATGAAGTGAATGAATAGACAGAGTGGTTCGGAAGTGTGGAGTTCTAGGAAAAAATCATAATGGAGAGTTGATGGTGAAGATGTGTCTGTAAAAAGAATAGATGATAGCAAACAGTGTTTAGGAAAAAAGTCAAGCATAAGAACACATGGGAGAGAGTGGTGGATCAAAGGGTGGTACATAGAAAGAAAATAAAGAAACATAGCTACAGAAGAGAACTGAAGAAAAACAGTTATCCAAATTGAGTAGTGGACACTTGGAACAAACTGCACAATGAAACAGTGTGCGCAATAACCATTCATGAGTTTAAAAGCAAACTAGACACGGCGAGATACAAAGGCGGAACACCACGAGCATAGCTCCCCTTCCCGCAAAATACAACTAGGTAAATAGGGCTTCAATGGACTATATAGTGGTAATCAGTGGAGTAGGAAGATTTTTGGATATACATGTTCTAATGGAGAGAGTGGGGGAATATACTGGGTGTTCAGGATAAATTTCACTTTTTCAGAAAGGAAGTCATATCTTGGCCAAAGGTTGATGTGCTCTCAAATTTCATATTGCATCTCTTAGGAGATCTTTTGCCAAATATAGCTCACTCAATGAAGCAGCCTTGAACCTCCACCACAGGACATGAACCTGCAGCACATGGCCTTCACGGTGTGCTTTGAGAGACGCCTGAGCACCAGTTTGATCCTGGTAATAAGCTTGTCCTTGGTGTTGCAGGCTGTACAATTAGTGTCATTTTCCATGGGGTTAGAATCTGGCAAGTTGGGGGGTCAGATGTTGGGACTGGTGAAGTCATAGAAGTTCTCAGAAAACCACTTCTGGGTTTTCCTGGAGGTGTGACATGGAGCCAAGTCCTGTTGCCACATGTATGGTCTTCTCACAACCACCCTCTCCACCCAGCACTTGACAACAACGGACAGCAACTCAATATAGCCATATGAAGTGAATCAGAGTCCTTCAGAGATGCGAGGTGGAATGACTTGGCCTTCACTGGAAACATACTCAAAGACCATCTCAGTTTGATTGATTGATTAATTAGAGTGGGCAAAAGCCCAGCACAGGGTCGTTAGACCATTCGTGCCAAGGGATAAAATAGATAACGAGGTTAAAATATTAAATTCTAAAAATTAGAACAAAAACATTACTGTCTGACTAATTATCAAAATAACCTACAAAATATATATGAAACCTAGACATTAAGCAGCGAACTACACAAGAAGTAGGACTACCAATAATGTAGGTACAACACAGTTAAAATTAAATATAATAAAACAAATTAACGTCTTTTAAAAATCCTACAAGGGGTTGTATCATGGGTGTAGCACCAAGCATCTTACGGAGGTCAGGAGGAAGGCCCCACTTCCGCCGCCAAGGCTCGTAGTATCTGCACTCGAGCAGGAAATGATGGACGGAAAAGGGGGAGCCACACCTCACGCAAGAGGGGGGAATCCGGGGAAGAGAAAATAAAAATTCGTGAGTTACCTTTGTATGTCCAATACGTAAACGGTTTAAAAGTTTCGGATAGAAACGGTTGTGGTGGGAAAGGAGTGGCCAGCGATCTGCAGAACATTTTATGCTCCGTAGCTTTTGGTTCGTTCTAATATTGTCCCAGGTGGTGTCAAACTTTCTACGCACGCGGGAGATGGTAGTGCGGATGTCGGAAAAGGGAGAGTCCCTGCGCGATGCTAAGGGATGGGCTGCCGCAGACTTGGCCGCCCTGTCTGCCTTCTCATTGCCAATGATACCGACATGTCCAGGGGACCAGCAGAATCGGATAGTTTTTCCCCTGGCCGCTGTTCTCGTTAGCCACTCTTGGATCTCAGATATCACGGGGTGGGACGGAATAAAGCTAGTAAGTGCTAAAATTGATGATTGAGAGTCACTATAAATGGTAAAATCATTAAAATCTGAATGAATAATAAAATGCTTCAAAGCGAGTAAAATTGCGTAAAGTTCAGCCGTAAAAACAGATGAGGTGAAGGGTAATTTTGCTGTGAAAGTTTGAGATGATGTAACGGCTGCGCAGCCCACACCAGTGGGAGATTTTGACCTGTCAGTATAGACTGCGATGGAGTTGGCATGTAATTCTTTATGCTCCTCAAACGAGGCAGCAACGATGTAGGGCAGGTGCCCACTTTTTGACCATTTCATGGGGTAGAACTCAGGAATGGGCCTGCACCAAGGCGGGGTATCAAAGTTTCTGGACTCAGACACCTTAAGGGGGCAGCCGCTTCCCTCCTCAAGTAGACGGAGCGTGCGTAGGTGCGCTGGTACTGAGGCTGATCTTTTGGTGTTGTACGTATCCCTGAGTCTCACGTTATTAACCACGTCAAAAGATGGTATCTTTCTGGACGATTTGCACATGAAGTAAAAGGAGAGTAAAAGTTGCTCCCTTTGATTAGAGGGCAAATCACCAGAGAGGACGTAGAGGGATTCGACAGGAGAGGTACGGTAGGCACCAGTACACAGTCGCAAAGCCTGGTGGTGTACTGTATCGAGGGAGCGGAGGGACGTCGCACTTGCCGAGGAATAGATCTGGCACGCGTAATCCAGCCGTGATCTTATCTGAGGAGCGAAGGCTGGTCTGCTACACAGTCGCGTCCAGAAACCGCCTTTAAGATGTTGAGGGCGGAGAGGGAAGATCGTCTAAGACTGAGGATGTTGCTGTTCCACGTAAGGTGCTGATCAAAAATGACCCCAAGAAACTTAGTCAACTGTTCATAGGGTATTGGTTGATTGATATATGGAATTTTTGGCTCGAAGGCCAAGCGCCAGAGCCGGTAGGCCATTCAGCGCATATTTATCTTATGGATAAAAATTCAAGTAATACAGTTAAAACAATAAACATTCACAAACACACATCAACAACATACACTCACAAGCATTCATATACACAATTTTAAATTTCATAAAATAAATTTATGTCTTTTAAAATTAAAAACTTTAAAACATTCTTCACACAAGCTTCCTCCCCTAAAATTTCTTTAAAAGATAAATCTGTTTAAAAATTTGTCCTGCGCTTATTAGAGAATGCAGGGCACTGAATTAAAATGTGTCTTATTGTCAAAACTACTTGGCAAGTGGGACATTGGGGGGCCAGCCTTTCTGCTCAAGTTGCCATTAAAAATTTATGAGTAATGTAGGAATGGCCAATTCTCAGTCTTGTCAAAACAATGCTTGACCTTCTTTTAATTTATAACTACCGTCCAGCCTTGTCCATTGCTCTTGCCACTTCTCCATTGTATAACAATGGATCACTTGTTTCAAGTTCGTATGTGGGACTTTTCGGTCTGTTATATGGCTGAGCCTAGTGGCGGCTTTGATTGATTGATTTATGGAATTTTTGGCTTGAAGGCCAAGCGCCGGAGCCGGTAGGCCATTCAGCGCATAGTGGCGGCTTTGGCTGCAGCATTGGCCTGTTCATTTCCAGTGATACCCACATGGGACGGCACCCAGCAAACATTTACTTTCATCTTCTTTCTGCTGTTGATGAGAATCAACCATTCCTGTATTTCTTGGACTAAAAAATGACGAGGCAACAATGTATCTACAGAGGTTAGAACGCTCATGGAATCCGTAAAAACAACAACGTTCCTACCACAAGGAACAGAATTAAAAACAAATTTGAGGGCGTTGCTGACTGCCAGCAGTTCAGCAGTAAAACAGAGCTAAAATCAGGCAACTTTCTCATTAAAACTGTGCTATCAGATACAACAGCACAACCAAAACCATCTTGGGATTTTGATCCATCTGTATAAATAAAAATTGAATCAGCATGTACTGATAAATGTTCTAAAAATTCACTTTTTAGCTCTACAGCAGTTCTATTTTTCTTCTTTTTAAGAGGACATATTTCAGTGGGGCATCGGTTCCAAGGAGGGAATTTGGGAGGCGTGATCTCAGCAATTGTATTAGGAACAAGTCCTACCTTCTCTGTCCCAACTTCACATCTCACTTCTAAAGGTTTTGGCAAAGTACTTTTCCTTGGAGCTCTGTCTACCGGCTACTTTACAAATTTGAAGTTTGGATGTCAAGACACGAGATATATATCTAAGGCTTAATTCCTCCCTGCAAATATACAGGGGAGGAATTCCTGCGTCCACATACAAGCTATCCACTGGAGATGTTCTATAGGCTCCCGAACAGATCCGTAAAGCCATACTGTGGACTATATCAAGCTTCTTCAGTGAACTTTTACATGCCAATCCATAAATTTGACATCCGTAATCCATTTTGCTAAGGCACAATATTTGGTAAAGCCTTATTAAAGTTACATGATCTGCTCCCCAGTTGAAACGAGACACTACCTTTAGTATATTAAGTCGCTGTTTAACAGTGTATACAACCTCGTTTATGTGATTTGTGAATGTCAACCTTTTGTCCAAAACCAGACCCAAGTATTTTACTTCATCTTCATATGGTAATATGACACCCTCTAAGAATAGTGTTGGTATCTTTTCCTTGCGTCTTAGTCTGGAAAACCTTATGGTTTTGGTTTTTTCAGCAGAGAATCTGAAGCCCCTGCAATTAGCCCATGCTGTTGCTAAGTTATTAACCTCTTGAATCTTTTGGCCTGTTTCTAATGTTGTCGATTTGCTGCACACAATAGCTAAGTCATCAGCATAAGCCAATCCATGAACTCCTGTGGGAACTTGTTCTAATAAACTATCAATGGCTATGCTGAAGAGTGTAGGACTCAGAACACTTCCTTGGGGACTCCCTTCCTCTTGAAGATATGCACAAGAGAAAGAAGAGCGCACTCGGACTTTTAGATAACGGTCAGACAAGAAGTCCTTTAAACAATTGAACATATTACCCACGATACCCCACTCTGCAACTTGCTTCAGAATGCCTCCCTGCCAGGTAGTATCGTAGGCATTTTTCAAGTCAAAAAACACACCAATGCTAGAGTTCTCAATTGCGAAGGCATTCTGGATCTCATACATACATACATACATATACCAAGGCTTTTTCCCCCTTCCAAGGGAGGTAGCCAAAAAGGGAAAGTCATAAAAACACTCCCACCCATTTCATCCCTAAATACACTCCACACCCCTCCCACCCTCCCTCTCATCTGAGCACCTCCTGGATGACGGGTCATCCCTGCACCCTGCCCACCGCCCTGGGTCAGAAGCAGTGTCGCAAGACAGAGCACATCCACAGCAAGGCCGCTTCATTTAATCAGCGACCCACCCCCCTCTCCGTCCCCCCTTGCATATAAGGAGAGGACGGGGAGAAATCCCTTCGGGCTGCATCAAAATTTACTCACACATACTACCCCACCCCCCACCCCCCCGCCCATTCCTCCTCATGCAATCACAACATCATCCATATACAACCATTCTCCACTCACCTCTGTCTTCCGTCCCCTCCATTCCTTCCTCAACAGACATTCACCTCTTCCCCAAAGCCCCCTTCACCCCATCCATCCACCTCATCCTAGGACATCCCCTCATGTTCACTCCCTCCACATCTGCCTTCCATACCTCTTTTACTAGTCTTTCTTCACTCATTCTTTCCATGTGTCCAAACCATCCTAATATTCTTTCATCAACCCTATCTCCCAAATCCTTTTTCACCCCTGTTCTCCTCCTCACCTCCTCATTTCTCACTCTATCTAGCCTAGTAACCCCCACCATATTTCTCAGACACCTCATCTCAAACACATTCAAACTCCTCCTCTCTTCTTCTCATATGTTCCACGTTTCTGCCCCATACAGTGCTGTTGGCACAATCACTCCTTCATACAGTCTCCTCTTCGCATCCATTCCCAAATGTCTATTCCTCATTACACGCTTTAATCCACCAAGGCATTTACTCGCTTCTCTCAATCTACATTCTACCTTCACCTTTTCCTGCTACACTTGCACCCAAGTATCTAAAACTATCCACTTCCTCCAGTCGCTCTCCCTCAATGTTCACTTCCAGTCTACTGCCACTTTCACCCCTTGTACATCTCATCACCTTACTTTTACCCACATTTATCTTTAGCTTTCTTCTATCACATACTCTCCCAAACTCTGCCACCAGCTTCCTCAATCCCTCCTCTGACCCTGCCACAAGTGCAGTGTCGTCCGCAAACAACATCTCCAATCCCTGACCCACTACCCTAGCATTCACCTCTCGCACCACCCCATCCATGTATAAGTTGAACAGCCTGGGCGACATAACGCATCCTTGACGAAGTCCCACCTTTACTTCAAACCACTCACTCTCTCCATTTCTAATCCTGACACAAGCTCTACTACTCTCATAAAAACTCTTGACAGCTCCCAAAAGCTTTCCTCCTATCCCATAAATCTGCATAACCTCCCACAGTGCCTTTCTGTCTACCCTATCATAAGCCTTTTCCAGATCCATAAAAGCCCAAAAAACGTCCTTCCCCTTTCCTATAGCTTTCTCACATATCTGTCTTACCACAAAAATCTGATCTACACAACCTCTACCTGTCCTAAATCCACACTGTTCCTCACCAATTACTCCTTCTGTTCCTCTCCTAATCCTCTCAATTAAGATCCTCCCATAAGCCTTCCCTACTACACTTAACAGGCTAATCCCTCTGAAACTACTACATTCACACTTGTCCCCTTTTCCCTTGTAAAGAGGAACTATACAGGCACTTCTCCAGTCCTCCGGTACTCTACCCTCTCTCCAGTCCACCATCACTGAACCTCCCTTTTTCAGACATTCTGCATGGCATCCATCCAGACCAGGTGCCTTACCTGCTTTCATCATCTTTACAACTGCCTTCACCTCATCCTTCCTTATTTCTCCTCCATTCTCCTCACTCATCACTCTCATTTTCTTCGCATTTCCCACTGCAGCTATCTTTCCTTCCCTATCCTCATTCACATTTAGCAACTCCCTAAAATATTCTGCCCATCTTCCCCTTACTGCCATCTCTTCCATTATCATCTCTCCATCTGTACCTTTTACCTTTTCTTCCCTACTTGATTCGCCTCCTCTTCCTCTCTTAATTTCTTTCCAAAACATCTTTTTATTACTTTCAAAATTTTCTGTCATACTCCTACCCCATTTCACATCTGCTCTCCTCTTTGCCTCCTTTACCTTTTGCTTTACTTCTCTTTGTATGTCTCATATGACTCCCCCGTCCTCTTTTGTAACCAATCTGTGAATGCTCGCTTCTTCTCTTCTACAACCTTCTTTGTTTCCTCATCCCACCATTCACTACCCTTTCTTCTATTTCCCCCTGTCCTTCTTGTTCCACACACCATCCTTGCACACTTTAAGACTCCCTCCTTGAACCATCCCCATTCCTCCTCCACACCCATCTCTGCTCCATCCTTTACTCCCTCCCACTCCTCCTTCAGCTTCTTTTCGTACTCCTCCTCCTTTTCCTTTTCATTCAAGGAGTTCACTCTAAGAACCTCCCTACCTTTTGTCCCTTTCCTCTTTCTCCATCTATCCTCCACTCTCAGCTTACCTTCCACCAAAAAATGATCTGATATTCCCCCACCCTCTCCCCTTAGCACATGTACATCCTTAACTCTTCCTATCATAATCCTATTTACCACTACATAATCCATTAGCGCTCTATCTACCACCCTTCCCTCCACCACCCTCTCTCACTAGTGATAAAAAGTAAGGGCTCCAGAGTGCACTTATTTCTTCTAAATCCAAACTGTCTGTTAGATAGCAGATTTTTAGATTCCAAAAACCAAACTAAACGCGTATTAACCATTCTTTCATAGATCTTACAAATGCAGCTAGTGAGAGCAATAGGTCTGTAGCTTTGTTGGTCATGAGAGTCTTTTCCTGCCTTTAAGATTCCTATTATGATTGAAGTCTTCCAAGATTTAGGAGAAGATCCAGAAGACCAAAATTTGTTCAGCACATTTAAAAGGAATTTCTTCAACGATATGGATAAGTGACCAACCATGGAATAAAGAATGTCATCCTCTCCAGGAGAGGTTGGGGAGGATAAAGATAAAGCATGATCCATTTCATCCAAGGTGAAGAGAAGATTATATGCCTCCGAGTTCGTATTGGTAGGAGGAATAATCGTGGTCTTGGCTCTAATTCTTCTGAAATCATCTGAATAATGTAGTGGGCTTGAAATATCAGCATAATGTCTTCCAAAAGCCACTTCTACTTCTCTTGTATCTGATATATAAGAGTCATTTATCTTCAGAATGGGTAAAGAAGATGGAGTAAACTTTCCTTGTAATTTTCGAATCCTATTCCATACTAAGGTAGGGGAAGAGTCATATTTCAATTCACTAATATATTCAATGAA
The DNA here is from genome assembly GCF_046742065.1 of Oratosquilla oratoria. NCBI lineage: Eukaryota > Metazoa > Arthropoda > Malacostraca > Stomatopoda > Squillidae > Oratosquilla > Oratosquilla oratoria. Next base: position 25,493,311 of record NC_134796.1, read on the forward strand.
GGATTCCCTACTTGCATTCTTGAAGATTTTCTTCTGCTTTGCTCGAGCTCTTCTGTACGTTATCTAATTGACTAAACAAGGGTATCTCCGATATCTCTTATAGCAAGTTCTTGTAATCTTTCTGCTTAAAGCACATTCATTGTTCCACCAGGGGACTACTGGGCAAAGAGGTTTACCAGCTGTCCTAGGAATGGAAGAGAAAGCACCAGAAAGTATGATGTCTACCAGGTAGTCATATGCATCACAGTTACTACCAAAATCACTAGTCTTATAATTAATCTCTGTGGATCTCCTAAATAATTCCCAATTAGCCTCTCCTGTCTTCCATTTAGGTAAGCAACAGGAGGGAGTGTTCTTTAAATATTTCATAGGGATAGGCCAGTGGTCGCTACCATGTAAATCTTCATCTATTGACCAACTGTAGTCTGATGAACAAATAGTTAGGTCTATAGCAGAACTTGAGTTGTGAAAGACATCAAACCTACTTTAGGAACAGTCATTCATCAAAATGACATTGTTATTATCAATAAATTCTTCAATTATATTGCCCCAGGGGTCACACCTTGATTCACCCCATAGAGGATATTTGGCGTTAAAGTCACCCATTAGAATAAAAGGCTCAGGGAGCTGGTCAACCAGAGATTGTAGGTCATTTAACTCAAACTGAAGGGGATGGTTATATACGTCTAGGAGTCGATCTTCCAGTTCAGGTTCCAAATACAAAGAACATAAAGTGATCCATTTAGTGGTAAAGATTTGTACTGCACAAGCCTGCAACATCGAATGTAGGTGGACACTTCTGTGGTTTACAGATTTTTTAACAATGATACCAGTACCTCCATGGGCACGGCCCCCAATCATAGGAGATCTGTAAAATTTATAATTAAGTCCAACATTAGGGGATAAATTGCCAAGCATAGTTTCTTGCAGACAAATCATGTTCTTTAAAGAGAATCCCAAACTGCTCTCGACCATTAGGTTTCATAGTAACAGTTTTACACTGAGGCTTGGGTTCAGTGTTAACAGAAGAATTCATATTGGCATTTCTATTTCTATTGGGTTCTACAGTTGGCTGATCCACTTTACTATTTGTTTTAACAACATCACTGTATCTTTTGGAATTACTTAATAGTCTTTTAGCATGTCCTACACTTATATGTTCTGCATGAGCTTTTAGTAGTATTTCCTGTTCCTTCTTATAAATTACACAGTTCTTATCTGTGGCATCATGCTCTTCTTTACAATTTATACAAACTGTTGGGCGGGAACAATCCCCATGTTCAGGCTGAGCACATATCAAACACACTTTGTCTCTTGCACATCTGCAGGAAGGATGGCCAAAAACATAGCAGTTAAAGCACTGAAGGGGACGGGGCTTAAACTGCTTCACATAAACTATCTCTTTTTCTATCTCTACATAATGAGGTAGATCTTCACCACAAAAACTTAGGGTAATCATAGAAGAACAAGGGATTTTAGCAACCTTCCAAACATTAGTTGGGCACATTTCTAAAATTTCTTCTTCATCAAAGTCATGCAGATCTCTATTAAAAATTACCCCTTTGGCATAACTAAAGGTATAGTGGGGTTTGACTTCCTTGTTGGATTTCTGTTTCAAGTTAAGCACCATGGCAGCTTGTTCATAAGATTTTACATGAATTAGGAAGGAATTTCTTCCAAATCATGATACCTGGGAGTTATTCAAATTACCATAGCCAAGGTGACTCTTCAAGAATCTTCTCAACTTCAACAAGATAGCACGTTCTTTTGCAAGAGTGACAATAAGCCACTTAGCTGGATTGGGAGGCCTCTGCACACTTTCCTTCCTTTCCTCTACCGGCTTTTCTGGATAAAAGATATCCAGGTTAGGTGGCACTCTAGCATCAAATTAGGCCGAAGATTCATTCTCATTGCAATTTATAATCCAAGCAGGCAGCAGCTGCATCCTGATTAGAAAGAAATGAGATCCACACTAGCCAAGCTTTAAAGTTGTCAGTTAGTTTAACTCTGATCTCTTTAATTTGTCCAAATTTACGGAACTTTTCATACAAGTCTGTATAACTAATATCAAGAGAGACATATTTTAAATGTAAGATTCTATGACTTTTAGGGGCAGTATTTGATTGATTGATTTTACCGAAGTCCTTTTTCAAGCCGGAGTCATCAACTGGGGTTTTTATTTTTGCTGAGTCAATAGCATCAACATTAGGATTGGTAATATTAGGAGAGGGATCGGGGGGTTTAGGAGGAGGATCAGGTAGTGGTGGGGGTTTAGAATAGTCAGTTTGAACAGACGCCATGATCGTGTATATCTATGAGGCCACACCATATATTAAGAAAGAAAGATTAATGCATGGAAGAAGATACTGCAGTTGCCTGGTGCCTCAAGCAATAAAAGAAAAGTCTCTGCAGAGTCGGGAGGTTCCAGAAACGACTATTTACACATGCAGGGCCTCGGAGGTGAGTTAGAGACTTTGTCAACCCGGGGTTTGTCCTCTTTTGTTTTGTCCCATTTAGGATGGGTCCGGCGTAGTCACTCTGCATGTGTACTGGATAGGGAGAAAGGAAGTCGGTAGCCTAGTACCTGCCTCGCAAACATGCATTCCCCAGTCGGTGAGCTTTCGGCCCTCGCAGGGAGTAGTGACCTCGCGGTATACATCCCCACTTGACTGGGTTCAGACATGTAGCTTGGGAGGCACCAAGATACCAGAACCTTCCTTAACAAGTATTAGAGAAAGATGGTGAAAAAGGAGAGTAGGGTAGCAAATATGAAGGATAGGGATAGGGGAGTTCACAAAGGAAAAGGGTGAGGGACCCCCTATCTATTCACTACCCCCCCCCCCAAAAAAAAAAAAAAAAAAATATATATATATATATATATATATATATACCTGTATATATAAAATAAAAATAAAAAAATCTTTTAGCTCAGTTTTCGTCTGGTAGCTCGGGGCTGACTTCTCCAGGCTGGCACAGCTCAGCCCGTCCTTACTACACGGAAGCCCCCCCACTACATCAAAGAACTGGGCCTCGGGGGTGTTTCTATACTTAGAATAGTGACCAATCCTATATGCATCATCGACGTCTTTCCATGCATCTTGGGCTCCATCCTGAATTTCTTTTAGGATTGCTATTACCGTCTCTTTTTCTTTTCTTTTTTCTCTCAAGTACCTTGCCAGACCATGTTTTTCTTTTAGTCCATATACCACAATACATTTTTCCTATCCACTGTGTCTCTGACCCAATTTGCTTTTTCATTAATTACTTGGATAATTGTGTCTCTTGCGTTTTCCTGCATTGTTATTAGACTCTTTCTTTGAAAACAATTTCTTTATGTTCAATGTTTTCCTTCCATTTCTTAACTTTTGGATACTTTCCTCACCTAAGTTATCTTCCGATTTTTTCAGTCATTTCTTATATTTGTTGTTTACCTTTTTTTCAAGTTTTCACTATTGGTAGTATCATTAATTCTCTTCTTATTATCACTCTTCAGCTCTCTTGTATAATTTTTCATTTCCTTAATCTCGTTTCTTAGATCCAAGTTAGTTTTCCTCAGGTTGGAAATTTCAATGTTTGCTTCCACTAAGCAATCCATTAGGCCAACGATTTCGTTCCTTAAGTCCATAATTTAATTCTCCCACCATATCCTATTTTTGCTCATTTCCCTCTCTAAGATTCAACTTAAACTCCTCCTTTCTTACTTACTGAATCCAAAAATAGCATAATTTTGATATTTCCTTGTGGTCGCTGAAGTCTCATAAAGTTTGTTTACACTGGGGTTCAGCATGGCGTCACTAGACGGCTCCGATTCGAAGTTGCAGTTCGAGTCAGACTTTTCATTGTTTTCGTTCATTTTTTTTTTTTTTTTTAAATACATCTTAATACATTTAACTAGCACTGCAGAGATATCATTTCGGACACCCATGATTTCTACCCTCCCATACAATACAAACCAGGTTTCCTTTTTTGTTGTTTATCCTCTTCTTTGAGGCCCAGCGACGGTGTTGTCAGTTCCGTGGTCGGTGTGTGTGGTATTACAGATGAGGAAACTTTTAAGATATATGAGAAAACTTTTAAGAGCAGTCACGAGTTTTCATGAGAGTAGTAAAGCTTGTGTTAGAATTAGAAACGGAGAGTGAGTGGTTGAGGTAAAGTTGGGACTTCATACGAGATGTGTTGTGTTGCCTTGGTTGTTCAATTTATATATGGATGGGGGTAGTGCAAGGGGTAAATGCAAGGGTAATGGGCTGGGGACTGAAGTTGGTTAAAGAAAATGAAGAAAAGTGGGTGATAAGCCAGTTATTGTTTCTTAACAACACTCTACTTGTAACAGGATCAGAGGAGGGACCAAGGAAAGTAGTGACGGAGTTTGGGAAGGTGTGCCAAAGAAGGAAGTTGAAGATAAACGTGAGTAAAAGTAAGGCGAGATGTACAAGGGGAGACAATGGTAGCAAATTGGAAGTGAGTATTATGGAAGAGAAACTGGAAGTAGATAGCTTCTAATCTAAATTAATCTCAGAAACAATGAACTCTATCTAGGTTCTGCAAGGTATGAACAAGTATCAAGTGAAAATTAGGTTATTTATAAACATAAATCCCTATAAAACCAAAGCTTCTACTTACAATCATTTTTCAAAATGTTTTTCAGCTGTTCAACCAGTGTTTCTCTCTTTTCACCCTGGGGTGTAAGAATGATTTTTTGTTTCACATCAATATTAGCCGCACCAACCACTCCAACTACAATATATATGTGGTCCTTCAGAAATTCTGCTGCCAAGTTCTGAACCTGCAAATTTTATGATAAGCATTAGTCCTAAAATATAAGATGTGAGGATATATCTAGAATGACTTACAAGTGAGAAAAAATGACAGGGTGGAACTACAAGTGGTACTGAAGGAGGAGAAAGGCACACACAAGTCTGAGAGAATACAAAGGGCAGCAACCAAACTGGTCCCCATCCTGGCAGACAAACCATGAGGAAAGACTAAAGGCACTGGGCCTACCATCTTTGAAAGATCAAAGAGAATTATGAGACATGGTTATAGTATTCAGGTTAATGAAGGGGATAGAATACACTGAAAGATGAGATCTCTTGATAAACAATGAGAAGGAATTGGGTCAGGAGAACATACATATACAATTTAACATCTTATCTTGGCTCCTGGATGAAGGGTCATCCCTACATCTCGCCCACTGCCCTGGCTCAGAAGCAGTGATGCAAGATATAGCACATCCACGACAAGACTTTATTAAATCGGCAACCAATGTTCCATCTAATTTTTTGTTGCGAGTGTTCGCAGAAATTTGCTTGTGTGCAAACTTTGCCTTCTCTGAAAAGTATATGTGCACCCATGGCACCAAAAATGTTTTTGCAATGGAAGTGCTAGAGTTAGATGATGGGGAGGGGGGAAATATATATATATATATATATATATATATATATATATATATATACAGTCGAACCTCGAAAGCCCGGACTAATTGGGGGGAAGGATGGTCTGGTCATGCCAAAAATCCGGTCATCGAAAATATCTCCCTAACACCCATAGATTTTCGTAGCGGTATACGTACATGTAATGTATGATATGGCATAGAAACACATAAGAATAATACTCTAACACTGTAATAATACTATAATACTAATAATTCTGTAATAATAACTGTAATACAGGCATGTAAATGTACTGTATATACAATGTACTGCACTGTATTTTTTATTACGTGCACTGTAAATATCAGAAGGTATGCACGCGGGAGTGGCGGCGGCCAGGGTTGCCGCGTTTTCTACACTGCCGTGTAGAATGGGAGTGTTGCCATACCAGGGCATACATTTTTCTCGGGGGTGTGCAGACTTTCATAGCAAGATATACTTGTCAAACTTTGACAAAATGTTGGTTCTAGTTTTTTATTCTTGAATGTATATAAGGCCCCCATGCCCTAACATGTTCAGTAGGATATAAAAACTATTTTTCTATATTATTATCGCTAAAAGAAAGCTGAAACTTTAGCGTAGAATTTTTTTCTACAAGGTAAAAACGTATCTTTTGAGGTATAATATTTTATAAATAACACAATTAAGTCATATTTTGATGTACCATTTATTATTTGATAACTAGTTCTATGATTTTTAACAAAAGTTTGAGTTTTTGAATTTTTTAACAGCCCGCTGATATCTAGAAAAAAAATTCCTCATGTAATTGTGCAGTTGCCACATGCCACTATTTTACTATGTTTTGGTACAAAATTCTACGAAACGGCAGCCCTGGTGGCGGCTTGACTGGGCCGGGTTTGAGTACACGTGTACGGCTGTCGCTGCCACCTACCGGACAAATAGGGAACTTTGCTTGAAAAGTGCGCCCTTTGTTCATTTCGACCGGTCATATGAGGGTCCGGGTATTCGGGGGTCTGGGCTTTCGAGGTTCTACTGTATATATATTGGTTTGATGATTGTCAACTTACCACATATACATATATATATATATAATTTTAGAGAATATAAGTGGATGCTTGGGTACAACTTCTCTATTGAATGGATTATTTTAAAATCTTGTGTGCACATTTTTTCTTTGTGTTCTATTTACCTAGTTTACCTACTTGTATTATACGGGAAGGGACCTGTGGTGTGAGCGTGAGTGTGTATGGCGCGGATGGGGACGGACGGTTGGCACCCCCTCCCCCTCTTTCTGGGGTGGGGGGGGAGAAGGGGTCAAAGGGCACGAGCGCTGGTATCCCCCTTCCCACCCGAATGCGGGGGGGTGGCCTCACGTTGGCTTGGGTGGCACAGTGCCGAACAAGGACCGCGCGTGGGTGGTGGTGAATGCGAGTGTGAGTGGAGTGTACAGTACCCGGAAAGGGGGATATGATAAGCTAGCATTAATGGTTAGGAGGTAGGGAATTAGGCTAGAGAAGTTTAGAGTGTGCCGCAAAGGAATGTAAGGGCCCACCCAGGAGCGACCGAAACCGAAGAACCGACGTCATCGACGCACAAGTAAGTACTTTTGAATCAGAAGCTATCTAGGCACTGCAAAAATGACTACGCCCGCAAGTGGAAACGGGCCGTCAATGTCCGCACCTGAGAGTGAAAAAGAACCGTTCAAGGTGAATAATGTCACCTTAAGGCCGTTTGACGGGACAGGAGATGTCTCCGTGTGGCTAACAAAGGCAGCCTTGGTCGCGCGGCTAACGGGAGTGAGGGATGTGGCGAGTTACATCGCGCTAAATTTAGAGGGCGCGGCTTTATCCGTCTACATGGAGATGGCAACCGAAGATCAAAAGGAAGTGGAAAAGGTGAAGGAGAGGTTACAGGGAGTTTTTGGCGAGAGTCCCTTTGAAGCGTACTGCAAACTACGGCGAATGCGGTGGACGGGAGAACAGGTTGACGTGTTCGCAAATGACATTAGGCGATTGGCAGGCCTGATTAATCTCGAAGGCAACTCCCTGGAGATGGTAGTGAGGATGGCTTTCGTGAATGGGTTTCCGGATTACATATCGACTGGGCTGCAGGCAATGGAAAATGCAGCAAAGGCAGACATGAGCGAACTTATAGCCCGCGCCAGGCTCCTGACTAAGGCTAAGGATGAAGGGCCGATGGTGGCTGTGGCCAACGAACAGACACAAAGGAGAGTGCCCTCGGCAGGAGAAGGCGCGCGGGCGAGAGCGGCCACGGACCGAGAAGGGAGAACGGGCGAGCTCGGGGGTGACTACAACAGATGGCGCGGGCTGTCGAGGGTCCGTTGTTACGAGTGCCGGAGACTGGGTCACCTGGCAAGGGAATGTCAGGAGGTAGAGCTTATCTGTTACTCGTGCAATCAGCCAGGGCACATGGCCCGAAATTGCAGTCAGGGAAACGGGACATCGGCGGCCACTATGCGAGGGGCCGCCGAGGAAATGTAAGGACACCGTTCAGTCGTATGCCGATCGTGCATATTTGGGTGAGAGGGAGACGCGCGAGGGCGCTGATAGACTCGGGCTGTTCAACCACGATCGTGAGGACCGATATAGTTCAAGAGTTCAGACGGGGAGATGTGGCCCTGACGACAGTCGACGGGAGAGAGACGATATGCGATGGCGACCAGGAAATTGAAATGTTAGTGGAGGGTATCCCGATACGACTAAGAGTGCTCGTCATTAGAACGATTCTGGAGGGAATTGACGTGGTGCTGGGAATGGACGGAATTACCCAGCTTGGAGAAGTCACGTTCATCGGTGGATTCGTACGGATTGGAATGAGGCAGGACTCGGAAGAGAGGATGAAGAACCGACCGAGGCCGGGTGAGGACGTAGGAATGGCAATGGGAGCCGCGGAGGGCGGTGCTGGCCCGAAGCTCGACCCTGAGGAGAGGGCGACGCCGTGCACGATTGAGGATGAGGACTTCCGGGCGGAATTTGACGGCCGGAAGTGGGAAGTAGAGTGGTATCCGAAGGAAAGCTCGCCCGTCTTGAAGAACAAAGTCGACTGCTACACACAGACCCTCAGAGAGGGGGTGAGGGAGGACTTTGACCTCGAAGTGGAGCGATGGATCGAGGAAGGAATCTTGAGTCCCTGGGAGGAACCGGTGGAGGGCGGAATCCTGCCCTTGATGGCGGTACTGCAGCCAACCAAGAGAAAGGTACGACCGGTGCTGGACTTCCGAGAGCTGAACCAGTTCGTGAAGTGTCATACTGGCGACGATTTTGTAGATGTATGTAGTGAGACCCTACGCAGGTGGCGCCGAAGGAGGGGGGCGTCCGCCGTTGTAGACTTGCGGGCGGCTTACTTGCAAATTCACGTGACTAAGAAGTTATGGAAGTACCAGCTAGTAAAATACGAAGGGAGAATTTACTGCTTGACCAGACTTGGTTTTGGGCTCAGCTCGGCCCCGAGGATCATGACGAGAATCCTGAAGACGGTACTGGGGAAGACTGAAGCGATGAAGAAGGGCACTGACTCGTACCTAGACGACATACTGGTGGACGATGGCATAGTATCGACGTCGAACGTGGTGGAACATCTGGCTCGATACGGATTGACAGCTAAGGAACCGGAGCCGTTGGAGGGAGGAGCGGTGTTGGGACTGCGACTGGAAAGGAACGCGGCAGGAACGCTGATGTTCAAGCGAGGGAACGAGATCCCAAAGGTGACGGACGAAATGTGTAAACGAGAACTTTTCTCCCTTTGCGGCAAATTAGTGGGCCACTACCCGATCGCCGGATGGCTTCGTACGGCATGTAGCTACATTAAGAGGAGGGCGGGATCGAAAGATTGGGGAGAGAAGGTTGATGAGGACACGCTAACCATGATGCGCGACGTTGTCCAGAGGACGATGCACGATGATCCTGTGAGAGGACAGTGGAACGCGCCCCAGCAGAGCCATGGCGTAGTATGGTGCGACGCGAGTAGTATCGCAACCGGCGCCGTCTTGGAGATAGGGAACGTGATAGTCGAATATGGAGCGTGGCAGCGGAAGAAGGACGACTACCACCATATTAACGTGTCAGAGTTGGACGCGGTCATAAAAGGAACAAATTTGGCGCTGAAATGGGGGCTGCGTGAGATCGAGATCAGGACGGACTCAGCCACGGTAGCGGGGTGGATGAACTCGGTGCTGACGGCTGAAAAGAGAGTACGCACGAAAGGAGCTGCAGAGATCCTGGTGAAGCGCCGCCTCGGGATCCTGAGAGAGTTAATCGACGAGTTTGACATGAAGATAAGGGTGAGGAAGGTATCCTCGGAGGCGAACAAAGCGGACGCGCTTACCAGAGTAAAGAGGAGCTGGCTGAAGGCGAAGGAAGAACGGGAAGAGAAGCTCGAGATGTGCGCCGCTGGGTCCTTTCGTGCGAAAGAGTAGCACGAAACGCATCATCTAGGGGTCGATAGGTCATTGTTCCTGGCAAGGAAGGTTAACCCGAACATATCAAGGGAAGAGGTGCGGCATGCGGTGAGGGCGTGTGCCCGCTGTCAGTCCATAAACCCAGCCCCCAGACCGCATTCAGCGGGGGGAGCTCTGCGTGGAAGAGAACTGGGGGCGGCTGGCAATTGACGTAACCCACTATCAAGGCACCAGATACTTATCGATGGTCGACTGCGGCCCAGGGCGGTTCGGCATTTGGCGAGAACTGAAGGCGGAGACTGGAGAAGAGATTGCGCGGGTGATGGACGAGGTATTTTTGGAGCGGGGCCCAGTGGATGAAGTCCTGATGGACAACGGCACGGCGTTTCGGTCGGAGGCACTGAAAGGTACATTGGACAAGTGGAACACAAGACGCTTCTTCCGGGCAGCGTACCGGAAAGCGGAAATGGGATAGTAGAACGACACCATCGTACAATTAAGGCCATAGCTGAGAGGGCGCGAATACCGCCGACGGATGCAGTTTTCTGGTATAATATCTCCCCCAGGTCAGGCCAAGACGACCGCTCGGTTCCGCAAAAGGCTGTGTTCAAATATGATTGGCGCCATCAGCTGCAGGGACCGAAACTGCCGGCCAACGCCGAAGAAGGCCCCGCCTCAGTGCCCCGCCTTGGTCTCACCCAGTGCAGGTATGGGTGAGACCAAAGGACAGGAAGTGCACGTCACAGTGGACGAGAGGGACAGTGACGGAGGTGAACTCCCGGAACAATGTTTCTGTTGAGGGAGTGCCGCGACATATCTTGGATATACGGCGGGTAGTGAGTGAAGGAGAAGATGAGGAGGAAGGCCACGGGGCGACAACAGAAGAGGATGGGGTGTCTCAGAGACCCCAGCGCGAAAGACGCCCGCCAAGGTGGCTACAGGACTACGATGTAGAGGAAGGAGAAGACGAGGAGTAGGGTGATCTCTAGATCAAGGGGGGGGGGGGTGTGTGTGGTATGAGCGTGAGTGTGTATGGCGCGGATGGGGACGGACGGTTGGCATCCCCTCCCCCTCTTTCTAGGGGGGGGGGGAAGGGGTCAAAGGGCACGAGCGCTGGTATCCCCCTTCCCACCCGAATGCGGGGGGGTGGCCTCACGTTGGCTTGGGTGGCACAGTGCCGAACAAGGACCGCGCGTGGGTGGTGGTGAATGCGAGTGTGAGTGGAGTGTACAGTACCCGGAAAGGGGGATATGATAAGCTAGCATTAATGGTTAGGAGGTAGGGAATTAGGCTAGAGAAGTTTAGAGTGTGCCGCAAAGGAATGTAAGGGCCCACCCAGGAGCGACCGAAACCGAAGAACCGACGTCATCGACGCACAAGTAAGTACTTTTGAATCACAGGACCCATGCTCAGAGTGAACCACCTTTGTATCTTTCGGCATCAAGTTTATTCTTAAAGTATTGTATAGTTTTAGCACACACAGTTGCTTCATCCAATTTGTTCCAAATATCTACCACTCTGTGTGGGAAACTATTCTTTTTCAGATATCTTCTATAATTACCCTTTGTCAGTTTCTTTTCGTGTCCTCTTGTTTTTCTCTTATCCCACTTTAAAAATCATCTGTCAAGGACTTCCATCCCTTTCATAACTCTGTAACTGGTAAGTAGATCTCCTTACTCTTCTTTGTTCCAGGGTTGGTAGCTCCAGTTTAGACAATCTTTGTTCATATGTCAATTTAGAGAAAGTTGGTGCCAACTTTGTTGTTGCTCTTTGAATTCTTTCTGAATTCTTCCCATAATGTTGCAGCATACTCCAATTATGGTCTTATTAGTGTAACTAATAATTTCTTTACCATTTCCTCATCCAAGTAGTAAATGCCACTTTCATTGATCTTAGTAATTTGAACGTTTCTCCAACTATTTGGGCGATATGCTTGTCTGGTGACATGTCTTTGCTGATAATTACTCCTAGGGCCCTTTCCAAGTAAACTTTTTTAACTTCCTTTGTACAAATTTTACATTGCCCTGATATTCCATTTTTACTTTTCCCAAACTCCATTATACTACATTTCTTGATGATTAAATTCACTTTCCAGACTTTATCCAGGTCTTTCTGTAATGATTCACAGTCTTCCTCTGTACTTTCTTTCGTAGTTCTGCATCTTCTGCAAAGAAGTTCATATAACATTCCACAATTTCATCCATGTTATTTATATATATGGCAAATATTATTGAAGCCAATAAAGAAACTTATGGGACTCCAGTTATCATTTCTTTCCCAGGTCAAGTTCTTGCCTCTAAGTACTACCCTCATTTTTCTCCCATTCAAGAAATCTTCCATCCAATTCAATAACTTTCCTTGTACACCAACCTACTACTTCAATTTTTCTTAGTAGCTTTTTGTTTGGTACTTTATCAAATGCTTTTTGTAGATCAAGGAAAGAACAATCTGCCCATCTGTCTCTTCCTTGCATTAATTCTATTAGCCTCGAGAAAAATAAAATATACTTAGTGGCACATGATCTTCCTTGTGTAAATCCAAATTGTTTTGGATTCGGTACATTATTTTCTTCCAGATGTTTAATCCATTTACTTTGATAACTTTTTAAATATTCATTTCTTAGTTTGATATATATTTACCATTTTTTTTTTTTTATGTTTTCCAAGCTGTCTCTTTTCTATCTTTGACCTAGCTACATTTTTTTTTCTTGTACCAGCACTTAATGTACATCCTTTCTTGCTTCTGCTTTGGTACATATTTATCTATTCCCTCATTATATATATATATTTTTTAATATGTTCCATTTCTCTTCCATCTTTTTTTCTTCATTTAAGAAGTTTTCCCAATTTACATTCTGAAAGAATTTTCAGTTTCTCAAAAGCCATTTTGTTCTACATTAGTCTTCCTTATCTATGTTTCTCATTTCTTCTCAAATAAATTGGTTCTTTTAGTTCAAACTCTATTAATGGTGTATATGGTCACTTTTCCTAATGTCTTGAATTCCATTTTAGCCACAATTTCAGGCTCAGTATTCAATGATCATATCCAGTAGTATATTACCTCAAAGGTCTCCTCCACCTTTCACCATCATTTCTCCCCAACTTGTTTCTTTAGAGTTAAAGTAAACCATAATTACTATGTTTCCTCCTTTCATTAATTCAATTAATGCATTAGTTGTGTCTTCCAACATTTTGGAATGATCACTCTGTCCAAGACTGTTTTTGGGGGCACAAATTACTACAGGATTTCTACTTTTCGTATCACTCTAAAATGTGTGCGGGCACACATGTACAGCTTAGGGGGAATGCTGTCAGCAAGCCCCCATTCTCCGTCCCATCGTGCAGAAAGAGAGACAGGGAGACCCTTCAGGCCGTGTCAAAATACTTTTCACACACTCCCTCACCCCCATCCCCTTTTCATGCATTACAGCATAATCTATACACAACCATACTCCATTCACCCCTATCTCTTTTCTTCTTCCATCCTTCCTGGGTTTTGTCGAATCATGATGCAGTTTTTCCCATAAGAATACAATGTAATTAGGGGGGATAGGGACCGACCTCCATCCCAGACCCCCCCAAAATATCACTATGACCTCTAAAAAACACAGACTAAATCAGTAATATTAAAGGCTTCATTTTTATCTAATTTTGTTTATCAAACACATTTATTAAGCTGCTGTACAGTACATTTTTGGTGGTGGATGTTGTGGCCTGCAAGTCCTCCCACAATGACAAGGCATGCTCCTGCACGAGCCCCATGTTGATCGGCATCTTGCATTGTGTCCTGTCCTCTATCCACTTGATCAACATGTTCTCCATCGTGTTGAGACGGGAGTCCCTTGAGCCAATGAGAACAAGGGAAGTTGTGGAAGATGCTGATGCAGCGACCTGGTGGTACTTGTCCCTGTTCTTCCAAATCGTTGACACTGTCGATCTCAGGACACCCATTTCCGCTGCAATGGCAGAATGAGCCATACCTGCCTCTCACTTTCTTACAAGCTCAAGCTTTTCTTTGAAAGGCAGGAAAGTGGGTTTCTTAGGGGTGGATTTGCGCGGCATGGTGGTGGAACAGCGGAGCATGGCTTGCCTCGACAATGGCTGGGGCAAGAGTGAGACAGAGTGGCGCATTGGGAGTGGCAGCAAATTTGACTGGGTGAGTGGCGCGTGAGATTTGAATGTCGAATTGTTGAGTCTGGCTGTTGAACCTTGAGGGTTGGGTATAAGTAAGCTACTGTCGAATTTGCTATAATTCGAATTGCGGTGACCCCCTGTACCCCATTCATCCATCCATCTCATCCATGGTCACCCCTTCATTTCCACTCATTCTACCTCTGCCTTCCACACCTCTTTTATTAGTCTTTCATCCCTTACTAGTTGTATTACACGGGAAGAGAGCTATGCTCGTGGTGACCTGTCTTTGTATCTTTCAGCATCAAGTTTTTTCTTAAGATTTTGAATGGTATTTGCACACACTGTTTATCTAAGTTACTCCAGATATCTAGTACTCTGTGTGGGAAGCTAATCTTTTTCCGATCTCTTCTCTAGTTATGCTTTTTGAGTTTCGTTTCATAACCTCTTGTTTTTCCATTGTCATTTTGTATTTAATCATTCCTATCAAGGATTTCCATTCCATTCATGATTCTAAATATAGTCAGTATATCACCTCTTTCTCTTCTCTGCTCCAGTGTTGGTAGTTCCAATTTGAATAATCTTTGTTCGTATGTTAATTTGGAAAGAGCTGGTGCCAACTTTGTCGTTGCTCTCTATATTCTTTCCAGTTTCCTTATATTCTTTTTAGTACTGTGTGTCCATAGTATTGCTGCATATTCCACTTTTGATCTAATCAATGTAACTTATTTTTTCAGTAATTTCTTTATCCAAATAGTCAAATGCCACTTTCATTGACCTTAATAGGTTGAAGGTTTCTCAAAATATTTTGTTTATATGTTTATCCAGTGTCATGTCTTTTCTGGTTATTACTCCAAGGACCCTTTCCAAGTACACTTTTTTATTTTTTCACCAATTTTATAATTTTTTGAAATTCTGTTTTTACTTATTCCAAACTCCCTTATGCTACACTTCTTGATATTGAAGTTCACTTCCCACTTTCGAGTCCATTTCCAGATTTTGTCCAGTTCTGATTGTAATGAATCAGAGTCCTCTTCTGTTATTTTCTTCACAATTTTTGAGTCATCTATTAAGAAATTCATATAACATTCAACTCCTTCATTCATGTCATTTATGTATATGGCAAACATGATTGGAGCCAGCACCGACTTTGTGGAACACCACTTATCATTTCCCATTTCGAGAATTTGTCTCTAATTACTAACATCATTTTTCTCCCAGTCAAGAAGTTTTCCATCCATTCTGATAATTTACCTGCAATGCCACCCGATTCTAATTTTATTACTAACCGCTTCCATACGGTAACACCTACGTAGGCGGCATGAGGAGCAAGTGGGTACTCGATGATGCCGACGTCGGCATCTTGATTATATTTATTGTAGTTGTACCTACGTAATTTCCATTCTCTCTAAACTGGCTTCATCAATTTTCTATGGTTATCAAAATACAGTATAAACTCTTTTAACCGGCACAAGTGGGACCAAAGACGTGCCGGAAAGGGGAAATCCCGGTTACGAGAAGGAATATTAAAAAAATACATTAATTGCCTTTATTCATCGAGTACTTAAAATAAAATTCATTCAATGGTTTCACTTTTGTTGTTTATCTATTTACCAGTATATTCATATTTATTTATCTTTATTTATTTTCATGAAATCACGTATGTCTCTGTTTAGAATGTTTGTCTCTCTGCATTAAAAATTAATTTTGAAGACAGTGAAGAGACATCACATCGTGAGTCCGCACGTCGGGCAGCTAATGCTGCCAGACGTGCGATGTGCCCCGGAGTGAAGAGGTTAATTTCTTGTGTGGTACTTTGTCAAATGCCTTTTGTAGGTCCATGTAGGCACAGTCTGCCCATCCATCCCTCTCTTGTATTACATCTATTATTCTTCAGTAGAAGCAAATTAGGTTTGTTGTACATGATCTTCCTCGTCTTTCCATGTGTCCAAACCATCCGAATATTCTTTCATTAACCCTATCTCCCAAATCCCTTTCTAGGCTAGTAACCCCTATCATACTACTCAGGCACCTCATCTCAAACACATTGAAACTCCTCCTCTCTTATGTTCAATGTTTCTGCCACATTCAAGGCTGTCGGCACTGTATGGGGGCAGAAAAATGCAATGAAGAACCTAAACTATTTTACAGATACGAGAATGGTAAACTAAAAAACAAACAATAGAAATATACAGAAGAACAAGAAATGGCAGAAATTATGAGCAATCACTTCAAATCGGTATTCACAAATGAGAACTCACCTGAGGGAATTGAGACAAATCTCTGAATGAAGGAAATAACTTTTACAAAAAAGGAAATCAGCGACCAAATAAAAAAAACACAATGTCAGAAAATCACATGCTCCAGATGGAATTCCAAATTGGATACTGAAAGAATAGTTAGAGGAATTAACAGATAAAATATACAATATAAGCAAATGCTCGCTCAAAGAAGGAAAGGTACCATAAGACTGGAAAATGCAAATATTGTACCAATATACAAAGAAGGAAACAAGGAAAATCCAACTAACTACAGACCAGTCTCCCTAGCAAGCACAGTGGCAGAAATATGTAAAAAAGAGATCATAAGTAGATGGGTTAAACATCCTGTAAGAAAAAACTATACTGAACCCAAATAAATTTGGATTTAGATAAGGAAGATCATGTACAACAAACCTGATCTGCTTCTATTCGAGGCTAATAAATATCATACAAGAGAGGGATGGATGGGCAGACTATACCTATCTAGACCTACAAAAAGCATTTGATAAGGTACCACACAAGAAATTATTAAGAAAAATGGAATCAATAGGTTGCATTGGAGGTAAATTATTAGAATGGATGGAGGACTTCCTGACTGGGGGAAAAATGAGGGTAGTAATTGGAGACAAATACTCAAAATGGAAAGAAATGATAAGTGGTGTCTCACAGGGGTTGGTGCTGGCTCCAATTCATGTTTGCCACATATATAAATGACATGGATGAAGGAGTTGAGTGTTATATGAATTTCTTCGCAGATAACGCAAAAATACTAAAAGTACGAACAGAGGACTGTGATTCATTACAATCAGATATGGACAAAATCTGGAAATGGACTCAAAAGTGTGAAATGATCTTCAATATCAAGAAATGTAGTATAATGGAGTTTGGAAGTAAAAACAGAATTTCAAAAAATTATAAAATGGTGAAGAAGAAATAAAAAAAGTGTACTCGGAATGAGACCTTGGAGTAATAATGAGCAAAGACATGACACTGGATAAACACACAAACAAAATATTCGGAGAAATCTTCAACCTCTTAAGGTCAATGGAAGTGGCATTGGACTATTTGGATGAAGAAATGATTAAAAAAAAAAATTATTATTTACATTAATTAGACCAAAACTGGAATACGCAGCGACACTATGGACACCCAGTACTAAAAGGAATATAAGGAAATTAGAAAGAATGCCGAGTATTTTAGGGATTTTCTAAATGTGAAGGAGGATAGGGAGGGAAATATAGTTGCAGTGGGAAGTGCTAGGAAAATAACCATGATGAGTGAGGAAAATGGAGAAGTAGGGAAGGATGAAGTGAAGGCACCCGTTAAGATGATGAGAGAAGGTAAGGCATCTGGTCTGGATGGATGCCATGCAGAATGTCTAAAAAAAAAAACAAAGGAGGTACAGTGATGGACTGGCTGGTGAGGTTATTTAATGTTTGCTGGAGAGAGGGTAGAGTGCCGAAAGACTGGAGGAGTGCCTGTATAGTTCTGCTTTACAAGGGAAAAGGGGACAAGTGTGGGTGTAGTAGTTTCAGAGGGATTAGCTTGTTAAGAGTAGTTGGGAAGGCTTATGGGAGGATCTTGATTGAGAGGATTAGGAGAGGAAAAGAAGGAGAGATTGGCGAGGAGCAGTGTGGATTTAGAATGGGTAGAGGTTGTGTAAATCAGATTTTTGTGGAAAGACATATATGTGAGAAAGCTATAGGCAAGAGGAAGGATGTTTTTTGGGCTTTTATGGATCTGAAAAAAGGCTAATGACAGGGTAGACAGAAAGGCACTGTGGGAGGTTTTGCAGATATATGGGATAGGAGGAAAGCTTCTAGTAGCTGTCAAGAGTTTTTACAATAGTAGAGCACGTGTCAGGATTAGAAATGGAGAGAGTGAGTGGTTCGAGGTAAAGGTGGGACTTCGTCAGGGATATGTTATGTCGCCCTGGTTGTTCAACTTATACATGGATAGGGTGATGCGAGAGGTAAATGCAAGGGTAGTGGGTCAGGGATTGGAGATGTTTAAAGAAAATGGAGAAAAGTGGGAGGTGAGTCAGCTGTTGTTTGCGGACGACACTGCGATTGTAGCAGGATCAGAGGAGGGATTGAGGAAGTTGGTGACAAGAGTTTGGGAGAATGCGTGAAAGAAGAAAGTTGAAGATAAATGTGGGTAAAAGTAAAGTGATGAGATATACAAGGGGTGAAAGTGGCAGTAGACTGGAAGTGAGCATTAAGGGAGAGCGACTGGAGGAAGTGGATAGTTTTAGATACTTGGGTGCAAATGTGGCTGGAAAGAGTGGAGTGGAGGTGGAGGTAGAATGTAGATTGAGAGAAGCGACTAAATGTCTTGGAGGATTAAAAAGTGTAATGAGGAATAGACATTTGGTAATGGATACTAGGAGGAGATTGTATGAAGGAGTGATTGTGCCAACAGCACTGTATGGGGCAGAAACATGGAACATAAGAGAGGAAGAGAGGAGTTTGAATGTGTTTGAGATGAGGTGTCTGAGAAGTATGATAGGGGTTACTAGGCTGGACAGAGTGAGGAATGAGGAGGCGAACAGGGGTGGTAAGGGAGTTGGGAGATAGGGTGGATGAAAGAGTATTAGGATGGTTTGGACACATGGAAAGAATGAGTGAAGAAAGACTAGTAAAAGAGATATGGAAAGCAGATGTGGGGGGAGTGAACATGAGGGAGTGACATAGGATGAGATGGATGGATCGGGTGAAAAGGGCTTTGGGGAAGAGGTGAATGTCTATTGAGGAAGGACAGGAGAGGACAGAAGACGGGTGAATGGAGAATGGTTGTATATGGATGATGTGATGCATGAGGTGGAATGGGTGGATGAGGTAGTATGTATGAGAAAATTTTGATGCAGCCCGATGGGATTTCTCCCAGTCTTCTCCTTTTCTGCATGAGGGGACAGAGAGGGGGGTCTCTGATTTGATGAAGCGGCCTTGCTGTGGACGTGCTGTGTCTTGCGACACTGCCTCTGACCCAGGGTAGTGAACAAGATGCAGGGATGACCCGTCATCCAGGAGATGCCAAGATAAGGGGGAGGATGGAGGGGAGTGGAGTGTATTAGGGATGGCATGGGTGGGAATGGTTTTTATGCCTTTTTCTTTTTGGCTACCTCCCTTGTAAGGAGGAAAAAGCCTTTGATACATATATGTATGCAGAAAGAATACAGAGAGCAACATTAAAGTTGGCACCAGCTCTTTCCAAATTAACATACGAACAAAGATTATCCAAATTGGAACTACCAACACTGGAGCAGAGAAGATAAAGAGATGATCTACTATCTATAGAATCATGAATGGAATGGAAATCCTTGATAGGAATGATTTACTAAAAGATGACAATGGAAAAACAAGAGGTCATGAAAAGAAACTCAAAAAGGATAACTATAAGAGAGATCTGGAGAAAAAAAACAACACAGTGCAGCATATTTAGAATAACTTAAAGAAAGTGTGTGCAAATACTATTCAAGATTTTAAGAAAAAACTTGATACTGAAAGATAGGTTACCACGTGCATAGCTCACTTACCGTATAGTACAACTAGGTAAATACATGGAAGAGACAAAAGTGGAAGAAAAATGGGATAACCTGATGGATAATTATAATGGAGTGAATAGGCATGTACCAAGACAGATACATGAGTGTACATGAAATGCTGGTTCAACAGAAGATGTAGTGAGGCAAAAGATAGAAGAGAGTTCTTGGAAAAGATGGATAAAAGATAAAAACTGGAAAATGGCAAATAAATATAAACTATAGAAATGAGACCCAAACCTTAGGGTACTGGTTGGAAAACTCCCAGACCTTCTTATGCCTTTACTTTTTTTTTGGAATGTCCTCTTTGGGGCTACAGGTAGCAGGATTCCTAATCCCATCCCCCGTCCTGTTTTTTGTCACCTCTTACGACTCAAGTGGGAAGACTTAGTGGTAGCATTCTTTTCCCCCACCACAGGGTAGGTTAAAAAAGGAAATGAATATTCAGAGAAATGGTACGGTACAGGACAGTAACAAGGGGTTGGGGGACAGCATAATGGAGGAACAGTTGCAGTATAAAAGTGTCATCATTTCTCTATGAACAGAGTTTCCTGTCACAGACAAAATGATGTGTGACTCTGGTCCATAGGGGCACCCCATATAGACCCTAAAGAATCAACTACATGCTACTTTGCCACAATAACATGCAGCCAATACACCAGACGGGGTGGAAGAAGTGAATATAAGAGGGCGTCCTAGGATGAGATGGATGGCTAGGGTAAAAGGGGCATTACAAAAGAGAGGAATGTCTGTTGAGGAAGGATGGGGGAGAACAGAAGATTGGGGTGAATGGAAAAGGGTTGTGTATGGATGATGCTGTGATGCATGAGGGGGAGTGGGTGGGGGATGGGGGGTGAGGAAGTATGTATGAAAAATAATTTGACACAGCCCATGAGGGGACGGAGAGGGGGGGGGGGGGTTTGCCGATTTAATGAACAGGCCTTGCTGTGGATGTGCTGTGTCTTGCAACACTGCTTCTGACCCAGGGCACTGGACAGGATGCAGGGATGACCTCTCACCCAGGAGGTGCCAATATGAGAGGGAGGGAGGAGGGTGAAGGGGAGTGGAATATGCAGGGGATGGAATGGGTGGGAGTAGTTTCTATGCCTTTTTCTTTTTGGCTACCCCCCGTGTAAGGGGGAAAAAGCCTTGGTATGTGTATAAAAATGAATATGTAAAAATGTGGGGAGGAAAAAAGGAACTATGAAAAAGACAGAAAAAATGAGAGGAGCAACCCAAACTATTCTTAAAGATATGAGAGTGGTAAACTTTAAAATAAACAGGAAATGGTGAAACTAAGCCAAGGTATAGAATACAAAGATCTAGAAATAGCTTGAGTCATGAATAATCATTTCAAGTTGGTTTTACCTAGAGAGAAAGCACACACATACACATACGAGAAAAGAACGGAGACTTACAAAATGAGCTTTTTTTGAGAGAGAGTGCTAGATCTGAGACTGAGAAAATGGTACATACATATACCAAGGGAGGTAGCCAAAAAGAAAATGGCATAAAATCATTCACACCCATTCCATCCCTAAATACACTCCACTCCCCTCCACCCTCCCTCTTATCTTGGCAACGCCTGGATGACGGGTCATCCCTGCACCTTGTCCACTGCCCTGGGTCAGAGGCAGTGTCGCAAGACACAGCACATCCACAGCAAGGCCGCTTCATTAAATCAGCGACCCCCCCTGCATAAAAGGAGAAGACAGGGAGAAATCTCTTTGGGCTGTGTCAAATTTTGCTCACATATACTACCTCACCCCCATCCCCCCCACCCATTCCACCACATGCATCACATCATCATCCATATACAACCATTCTCCATTCACACACGTCTTCTGTCCTCTCCCATCCTTCCTCAACAAATATTCCCCTCTTTCCCAAAGCCCCCTTCACCCCATCCATCTAACTCATCCTAGGACGTCCCTTCATGTTCACTCCCCCCACATCTGCCTTCCATACTTCTTTTACTAGTCTTTCTTCACTCATTCATTCCATGTGTCCAAACCATCCTAATACTCTTTCATCAACCCTATCTCCTAATTCCCTTTCCACCCCTGTTCTCCTCCTCACCTCCTCATTTCTCACTCTATCCAGGCTAGTAACCCCTACCATACTTCTCAGACACCTCATCTCAAACACATTCAAACTCCTTCTCCCTTATGATGCATGTTTCTGCCCCATACAGTGCTGTTGGCACAATCATTCCATATAGTCTCCTCTTAGGATCCATTCCCAAATGTCTATTCCTCATTACACTTTTTAATCCTCCAAGGCATTTACTTGCTTCTCTCAATATACATTCTACCTCCACCTCCACTCCACCTTTTCCTGCCACATTTGCACCCAAGTATCTAAAACTATCCACTTCTTCCAGTCGCTCTCCCTTAATGCTCACTTCCAGTCTACTGCCAATTTCACCCCTTGTACATCTCATCACCTTACTTTTACCCACATTTATCTTCAACTTTCTTCTTTCACACACTCTCCCAAACTCTGTCACCAACTTCCTCAATCCCTCCTCTGATCCTGCTACAAGCGCAGTGTCGTCCGCAAACAACAGCTGACTCACCTCCCACTTTTCTCCATTTTCTTTAACCATCTCCAATCCCTGACCCACTACCCTTGCATATACCTCTTGCACTACCCCATCCATGTATAAGTTCAACAGCCAGGGAGACATATTGCATCCTTGACAAAGTCTCACCTTTACCTCGAACCACTCACTCTCTCCATTTCCAATCCTGGCACATGCTCTACTACTACTCATAAAAACTCTTGACAGGTCCTAGAAGCTTTCCTCCTATCCTGTATATCTGCAAAACCTCCCATAGTGCCTTCTTGTGTACCCTGTCATAAGCCTTTTCCAGATCCATAAAAGCCCAAGAAACATCCTTCCTCTTTCCTATAGCTTTCTCACATCTGTTTTACGACAAAAATCTGAACTACACAACCTCTACCTGTCCTAAATCCACACTGTTCTTCACCAACAATTATTCCCTCTGTTCCTCTCTTAATCCTCTCAATCAAAATCCTCCCATAAGCCTTCCCAACTACACTTAACAAGCTAATCCCTCTGAAACTACTACACTCACACTTGTCCCCTTTTGCCTTGTAAAGTGGAACTATACAGGTACTCCTCCAGTCCTCTGGCACTCTACCCTCTCTCCAGCAAACATTAAATAACCTCACCAGCCAGTCCACCATCACTGTACTTTTTTTTTTTTTTTTTTTAGACATTCTGCATGGCATCCATTCAGACCAGGTGCCTTACCTGCTTTCCTTATTACTCCTCCATTATCCTCACTCACAGTCATTTTCTTAGCACTTCCCACTGCAGCTATCTTTCCCTCCCTATCCTCCTTCACATTTAGCAACTCCCTAAAATATTCTGCCCATCTTCCCCTTACTGCCTTTTCTTCCATTATCTCTCCATCTGCACCTTTTACCTTTTCTTCTCTACTTGATTCGCCTCCTCTTCCTCTTTTAATTTCCTTCCAAAACATCTTTTTATTACTTTCAAAATTTTCTGTTATACTCTTACCCCATTTCACATCTGCTCTCCTCTTTGCCTCCTTTACCTTGTGCTTTACTTCTCTTTTCTTTTCTTTGTACCTCTCATATGACTCCCTCGTCCTATTTTGTAACCAATCTGTGAAAGCTCGCTTCTTTTCTACAACCTTCTTTGTTTCCTCATCCCACCATTCACTACCTTTCCTTCTATTTCCTCCTGTTCTTCTTGTTCTACACACCATCTTTGCGCACTTTGTGACTCCCTCCTTGAACCATCCCCATTTGCTTTTTACCCAAGATAATTTGCTTTCACTCAAGATTAATTGAGATAATACAAGAAAGAGATGGCTGGGCAGATTGCGCCTTCTTGAATTTGCAGAAGGCATTTGATAAGGTATCACATAAAGTGAAACTTTAATGAGAAAAATTGAAATAATAGGAGGAATACAAGGTAAGCTGCTTGAATGAAGGATTTCT
Source organism: Oratosquilla oratoria (assembly GCF_046742065.1). Lineage (NCBI taxonomy): Eukaryota > Metazoa > Arthropoda > Malacostraca > Stomatopoda > Squillidae > Oratosquilla > Oratosquilla oratoria. The sequence continues at coordinate 25,517,049 of NC_134796.1, forward strand.
TAACCACTTCCATATGGTGATGCCTACGTAGACGGCATGAGGAGCAAGTGGGTACTCGATGATGCTGATGTCGCAAATCTTGATTATATTCATGTAGTTGTACCTACGTAATTTCCATTCTCTCTAAACTGGCTTCATCAATTTTCTATGGTTATCAAAATACACGGGTGAAAGAGAACGAACGATTGAGCACCGACTTTATTTTCTATAATGTGATTATTATGACACAACATCGCACGTCGGGCAGCTAATGCTGCCAGACGTGCGATATGCCCCGGAGTGAAGAGGTTAATTGGAAGAAAATGAGTGTGGTACATAAGAGACAAAAATTCAAACTGGGAAGATGTGAAAAGTGAAATCCTGCAAGGCTCTGTATTGGCTCCTTTAATGTTTGCCATATATATGATATGGATGAGGGAGTAAATTGTTACATGGACTTCTTTGCTGACGATGCCAAATTACTCATGAGAGTATAAACGAAAGAAGATTGTAGAAGACCTAGAAAATATGGGAATGGAGTCAGAAATGCAAGATGAACTTCAACATTAAGAAATGTAGCATAATAGAATTTGTAAAAAAGCAAAAAGTGAGTATTGGGTCAATATAAAATTGGAAACAAAGAATTCAAAAAAGTTGATTCAGAAAGGGACCTGGGAGCAATCATCTCAAGTGACTTGACACCTGACAAACATGTCAATAAATTATTTGGAGAGTCTTTTAAGTTACCAAGATCAATCAAAGTGGCCTTCGACTACATGGATGAGGAGATGGTTAAAAAAATAGTGGTTACATTGATAAGACCTAAACTAGAATATGCCGCAACATTGTGGGCACCCAGCACAAAGAACATAAAAAAATTAGAAAGAATCCAAAGAGCAGTGACAAAAATGGCAACTACACTGTCAAATCTGATATACGAACAAAGATTGAAGAAATTACATCTGTCAACACTGGAACAGAGAAGAGAAAGAGGTCATTTATTGACCATTTACAGAATTATGAAAGGGATGGAAATTCTCGACAGAGATGACTTATTAAGCTGGGACAAGAGAAACAAGGACACAATAAGAAACTAAAGGACAAACACTGAAGGCCAAAATGATTTTAAGAATAAACTGGATGCGGAGAGATACAAAAATAGGTCACTAAGAGCATAGTTCTCATCCCGTAAAATACGACTAGGTAAATACTATATAGCAGAACACCACACACACACTAAGAAGAAAATCGATCACACAAAAATACTCTCTTCTCTTCCTCCACAACCACCAAATACCAGGCACTCACTGCTCCATTAACACACTAAAAGACAACACATTGCTGCATGCCAGACCCCCTGATATCCATCCCTCTGAATCCTCTCTCCCACGAAAGGACAGAGTCCACCTGGCCAGACTGCAATGTGGCCACCACCCAGCCCTTCTAAGCTACCAGAAGAGACTGGAGGACCTCGTGCACAAATGCCCAGGATGTAACATTTCACCCCATACTATTCAACACATCATCGAAGACTGCATTATACACAATCATGCATGCAAACAACACAACATACGCTCCATAAAGGATTTGTGGGAAAACCCCGTTTCGGCTGTGGCATTCTTTAAGGAGATGGGACTGCTTGGAAAGAAAGTCTAGGGAACAACAACACTCAAACTGATCCCTCTTAAACTACTACACTCACATTTGTCCCCTTTTCCCTTGTAGGGTGGACCTATACAGTACTCTACCCTCTTTTAGACATTGAACCTCACCAGTCAGTCAACCATCGCTGTACCTTGCTTTTTTTAGACACTCCACATGACACACATGCAATGCAGGTGCCTTACCTGCTCTCATCATTTTAATAAGTGCTTTCACCTCATCTCTCCTTATTTCTCCTCCATTTTCCTCACTCATCATTCATTTTTTTACCACTTCCCACTACAACTACCTTACCCTCCCTATCATCCTTCACATTTAGCAACTCCCTAAAATACTTTGCTCATATTCTTCTTACTGCTGTCTCTTCTATTATCATCTATCCATCTGCACCTTTAACATTTTCTTCCCTACTTGATTTGCCTCCTCTTCCTCTCAATTTCCTTCCAAAACATGTTATTACTTCTTTTAAAAATTTATCACACTCTTGTCCCAATTTCACATCTGCTCTCCTAGTTGCTTCCTTTATTTTATGATTTACTTCTCTTTTCTTTGGACCTCTCATAAGATTCACTCATCCTTTTGTAACCAATCTGTGAATTCTTGTTACTTCTCTTTTACAACTTTCTTTGCTTCATCACCACACCATTCACTATCCTTCCTTCTATTTCCTCCTGTCTTACTTGTTTCACACACCTTTGCATACCTTATTCCCTCCTTGAAACATCCCCATTCCACCTCCACTTCTAGTTCTATTTTATCCTTCACTCCCACCCACACTTCTCTCAGCTGCTTGTTCTCCTTATCCTTTTCTCATTTAAGCAGTTTACTTTAAGCACCTCCCTAATTTCTGTCCTCTCTCTTTTTCCAACTATCCTCCACTCAACTTACCTTCTACCAAAAAATTATCTGATATTCCTATTCTTGCTCCTAATCATGTACATCCAAAACTCTTCTCCTGGTTACCAGTATATAGTCCATTAAAGCCTATCTACCATCCTTCCATCCATCCACCCTCTCCCATGCATACTTATGCTCGACTTTCTTCTTAAACACTTTTTGCTATCATCAACTCTAGACACATCACTATCATCTTTCCGTTATGATTTTTTCCTGGAGTTCCACACTTCCCAACCACTTTGTCTATTGGTTCATCTCCTATCATAGCATGGAGATCTCCTAATACAAGTACATTGACATTTCTCCCTAAACCCTCTATGCATTCATTTAAATCTATCTAAAAAGCCTCCCTTTACTCTACATTGTTCTCACTACTAGGCCCATATGCACTTAAAAAACAAACACAATTAACCACTTCCATATGGTGATGCCTAGTAGGCGGCATGAGGAGCAAGTGGGTACTCGATGATGCTGACGTCGGCATCTTGATTATACTTATTGTAGTCATACCTACGTAATTTCCATTCTCTCTAAACTGGCTTCATCAATTTTCTATGGTTATCAAAATACACGGGTGAAAGAGAACAAATGATTGAGCACTGATTATATTTTATATAATGAGATTATGACGCAACATCGCACGTCGGGCAGCTAATGCTGCCAGACGTGCGATGTGCCCCGGAGTGAAGAGGTTAAAGAATTAAGTGACCCAAGAGTAAAACTGATATTTTCATGAGAGTGGCTGTTGCCGACAAGACTGATGAGTTAAACACCATATGAGGACGGAGCCTTTATTTGTACGATGTTTTGCTTATTACAGCTTTGGTACTTGAAAAAGCTGTAATAAGCGAAACGCCATACAAATTAATGCTCCGTCCTCCTATGGTGTTTAACTTGTCAAAACCTATATTCTTAAAGAGAGAAAACGAGAGAATGAAAAATGAGGATAAAAATAGAAATGTTGAACTGAAAAAGGTCAAAGAACAGTTGCAAGTAGTGACCGGAAAAGTGGCAGAGTCAAAGCAACAGACCTCATTGAAATAAAAAATCAATGGAAACAAGAACAGGAAAATCAATATCTTTTAAGAGAAATATTACAAAAGCAGATGGAGGAAAATACAAAAGAAACAGTTATGAAAGTAATTAAAGAAAAGGAAAATTGAGTGAGAGATACAGTTGACAAAGGTAAGTGCATTGTGGTCCATGGTATCCAGGAAAAGCATGACATGTATAGATACCTGAGAGAAATGGAGGAAGAGGAATTAGCTAAGGAAATTTTGAAAAAAAAAAAAAAAACAAAAAAAAAATTAGGATGAAGGTCAGAACCTTGATAGAGAAATCGGCAAAATTCACAGGATAGGCAATTACTCAAAAGAAAAACATCATAGACCTCTGAAAATAAAACTAAGAACACAAATGATAGCAAAGGTATTATCAAAAGCAGTCAAACTGGCAAAAAGTGAAAAATTCAAACATAAAAGGATACAAAAGAAATGAGTGATGAGGAAAAAGAGAGACAAAGCACTCAGAATTGAAGGAAATGATCGGAATGAGAAGAGAACTTAGTTTTTTTTTTTTTTTTTTTTTTTTTTTTTTTTTTTTAGAACGCTGGACTCGAGACTGAAAAAATGGTACATAAAAATTGGAAAAAAAAATAATAATAATAATAATAACAATAATAATAATAATAGTAAATAAATAAAAATAAATAAATGTGGCATACAGCACTGTATGGAGCAGAAACATGGAACATAAGAGAGGAAGAGGGAAGGAGCTTGAATGTGCTTGAGATGAAGTGTCTGAGAAGTATGATGGGGGTTACTAGGCTAGATAGTGAGGAATGAGGTGAGGATGAGAACAGGGGTGGAAAGGGAGTTGGGAGATAGGGTTGATGAAAGAGTATTAGGATGGTTTGGACACATGGAAAGAATGAGTGAAGAAAGACTAGTAAAGGAGGTATGGAAGGCAGATGTGGAGGGAGTGAACATGTGGGGACGTCCTAGGATGAGATGGATGGATGGGGTGAAGGGGGCTTTGGGGAAGAGGGGAATGTCTGTTGAGGAAGGACAGGAGAGGACAGAAGACAAGGGTGAATGGAGAATGGTTGTACAGGTAGTTGTCGACTTACGACCTATGTGACTTACGACTGATCGACTTTACGACCACGAGATGGTGCAATAATATCTAACATTTAATAGAGTAATAGAATTGGAATGTTATGCCTGGCAGTGCAGTACATTACTCCGCACGCTGCGAGACGCGAGTACGAAAGTTTTCGCAGGCTGCCGGCAGCGTCAGCATCCCAGCCAGCTAAATATTCTTTAATTTTGTTTGTTTGAAGTAAAATTTTTCCTAATTTTGCATTGCATTTTGTATTTTTGTATGTTTTGCAATTAATAAAATATAAACTTTTTATGCCTAGGCTAGTTTGTTGTCGATAACAATATGTTCGGTACAGTACTTAAACGAAAAGAATGCGTTTTGTTGAAATAAAAAAAAAATCCTAATTTTGCCTTACATTTTGTATTTTTATGTTTTGCAATTAATAAAATGTAACTATTTTTTTATGCCTAGTCTGTTGTCGATGACAAAATGTTTGGCACAGCATTTTGTATTTTTATGTTTTGCGATTAATAAAATGTAACAGTAAACTTTGTTTATTCCTAGCCTGTTGTCGATAACAATATTTTCGGTACAGTACGTAAACGAAAAGAATGTGTTTCGAAATATTTTTTTTTCCTAATTTTGCTTTACAATGATTTTAATGTAACCAACAAAAAAGGATTTGTAGGTCAAAGATGACAGGACTTTATTCAGTATGCGTAGGCCTAGGCTACGTTTCCTAACGAAAATGATAAAAAGTTAATGAATATTAAACAACGTAGCTCAAAGATAATAAGATTTTATTCAGTATGCATACGTTTCCTAAAGAAAGTCCGATGGTAAAATAATACAAAGGTTAACAAATACAGTATTAAATATCATAGGTCAAAGATGATAGGATTTTATTCAATATGCTTGGCCTAGGCTACGTTTCCCAAAGAAAATCAGATGAAATTATAAAAAGGTTAAAAATACTATACAACATAGTTCAAAGATGCTAAGATTATTTCAGTATGCTAAATATACAATATATATATATATTATATAAAGGGTAATATATACTGTATATATATATAGATCGACTTACGACCTGTCTGTCGGAACCGAACTCAGTCGTAAGTCGACGACTACCTGTATATGGAAGATGTTGTGATGCATGAGGTGGAATGGATGGGGGGATGGGGGGTGAGGTAGTGTGTGTGTGAGCAAAATTTTGACGCAGCCCAAAGGGATTTCTCCCCGTCCTCTCCTTTATATGGGGGGACGGAGAGGGGGGGTCGCCGATTTAATGAAGCGGCCTTGCTGTGGATGTGCTGTGTCTTGCGACACTGCTTCTGACCCAGGGCAGTGGACAGGGTTCAGGGATGACCCATCGTCTAGGAGGTGCTAAGATGGGAGGGAGGGTGGAGGGGTGTGGAGTGTTTTCAGGGATGGAATGGGTGGGAATGATTTTATGCCTTTTCCTTTTTGGCTACCTCCCTAGTAAGGGGGAAAAAGCCTTGGTATATGTATGTATGATCTCTGGAATCAACGAACTAAATGACTATCTAGAAACCGAAAAACCTGATATCATGGGCATCGTATAGACAAAATTAAAAGTTCCGCTATCAACAACCTTAGTGGGAAATGATCTATACAATCCGAGTGAAAAATAGAACAGACAAACAGGGAGGTGTCATGATATTGACCAAAATGGATTTAAATGTGACAAAGATTTTTAAAGGCCAAGGCAATGTAAGTAATTATGATTAAAATTTCAAACAAAAAGATGAAAAGCAGAAAATTTGTAGCAGTGTATGTACCACCAAAAATGGCGTGGTTGGACAGCAAAAATTCTAAATTACTGGAAGAAACAATGAATGTGCTAAATGAGTTACTGAAAGAGGGTGGAAACATAGTAATCATGTGCAATTTCAATGCAAAAGACATTTGGGAAGAAATGATAGTTAAAGGGGGAGATGAACTTTGGAGCAACATTTTACTGGATACCATTGAATACACCCTAACGGAATGGGTTAAGGGGATCATCCGTTGGAAAATCGAACTTCTTTTGTTTGGGGTGAAAGTGGCTAAGATTTTTTCCTAGTAACTGTCTTGTCTAAGAGAAGATACCACCGAGTTTTCAAGTCATTCATGCTTACACTTTTTTTTTTTCTCGAGGGGTAATTTTTGAAAATTTTGAAATTGATTCAGAGGATAGACCTTTGACTGGATATTGATTATCTTTTATCTTTATAATAGGCTAAGATAGATGAAGAAACAGAGGCAAAATTATGATGCTCTGATAAAAAAAAAAAGTTGATGTGAAAAAAAATATGAAAAAAATCCTACTAGTCCTTGACAGGACATAAATCTGCCTACAAATGTTCTCCCAATTATGCTGAATCCAAAAAGGATTTTCAGTTGAAAATCAGTAAAGGCGTTTTGAATATGAATCAAGTTAAATGTGCAAAAATCAAGTCTTTCAGGAACGAGTTTCATAGTTTATTGTTCATGGCTACTGGTTCCCATTCATTATTTAGGATGTTATGGTGTTGAAAGGGTATCATAGGCACCACCCTACTCTTTATTGCCAGCTTTTGATTAATTACAGGTTTATATGGTGAATCCAGTTAGTATTCACCAGGGTTATATTGCTCAGGTTCCAAGTGTACACTTTTCCTTTTCTTGGCGCGATGCATCTTTGGCGACAGACAATCTTTATCTGCCATCCTAAGCTGTTTTATGGCAGCACTGGTTGTTGTCCCTCTTGGTGATGGCATATATGCAAGTTCATAACCAAAGATGTGGTTCAGAACTGCAACTTGAGCACAGAATTGAACTCTAGAAAATAATACGTCTCACTTACTTGAAAGACAAGCTATGAATAAGTCACATTGACATACTGTATGACAGTACGCTGAGTAGTCAGGTCCCTGTTGCCATATTGTATGCTATTATCATACAAAAGCATAAATATTGTGCAAAATACGCAGCTTTTGTTAGCAAATATATGTAACAACAGAAAACGTGATATGCAGTACGCAGTGCACACGACTCAGCCACACATGGGGGGTGGGTGGGGTGGGGGGTATTGTATTATATTTCTTTTTAAGATAGTAAAAATCAAGATACAACATCCATACTTGGTCACGAGATAGCTAATGAGCAACACTTTCAGAGGAAATAATTTCAGAATTTAATTTTTTTTTTCGTGATTTTCTGATGGATGATTCATACTGTACGCCATGCAGTCAGGTCTCTGTTGTCATATTGTATGCTATCATTTATCATACAAAAGCATAAATATTGTGCAAAATACACAGCTACTTTTGTTAGCAAATATATGTAACAGAAAACGTGAAATGCAGTACGCAGCGCACACGACCCAGACACAGTAGGGTGGGGGGTACTGTATTATATTTTGTTTTAGTCAAAATCGATATACATCCGTACTCGGCCACGAGATAGCTAATGAGCAACACTTTTAGAGGTAATATTGTCAGAATTTCGTATTAAAAAAAAAAAAAAAAAAAAAAAAAAAAAAAAAAAAATAATAATAATAATAATAATAATAATAATAATAATATCGTGATTTTCTGATGGACGATCCCCTTAATGAAAATATTAGATATGGAAATGAGGAACCATCGAAACTAGACTTAATATCAACTTCTGAACCAGATATTGTGAACAAAATGGTGTATAAAACACCAATTGGAATGAATGACCATATACTAATAGAGTTGGAATTAAAAGAACAGAACAATGTAGATAGGAATGATAAACATAGAGAAGGAAGATTTATGTACAAAACAGATTTTGTAAAACTAAGAAAAAATTTCCAAAACACAAATTGAGATAAATTCTCAAAAGAGGAAACAAAGATGGAAGACAAATAGAACATATTCAAAGAAAAGTAAAGAAGGAATTAATAAATATGCACCAAAAAAAGAAACAAAAAGATTCATATAAAATGTTGGTTAAACAAAAGGTGTAGTGAGGCTGGAGCCAGGAGAGACAATGCCTGGAAAAATGGAAACAAGATAGAAAAACATCTAAATGGCAAACATATATAAAACTTAGGAATGAACATGTGAATATACGCAGGAAAGAAAAGAGAATATGAAAGGGATATCATAAACAAATTTAAGGATCAACCTAAACTCTTTTACAGATATATATATGACAAACTAAAGGATAAGCATGAAATAGTGAAACTGCGTGAAGGAGATAAAAAATACATAGATGACAGAGATGGCAGAAGTTATGATCAGATATTTCAGGTCTGTTTTTAAAATTGAAAGCTCATAATCTTGGGAATATGGACAAGAAAGATCACCCATGATGAAAGAAATAAAGATAACACAAAAAGAAATAAGAGACCAAGTAAAAAGCCTAGATATTAGAAAATTGCAAGAACCAGATGGAATTGCAAATTGGATACTGAAAGAGTGTATAGATGAACTGACAGACAAACTATACAAGATAATCGACTTCTCACTCAAAGGTGCCTCAAGATTGGAAAGATGCAAACATAGTACCAATATATAAAGGAGGAAATAGGAAAGATCCTACAAACTTCAGACCAGTATCACTCACAAGCACAGTAGCAAAAATATGCAAAAAGGTCATCAGGAACAAATGGACCAAACACTTTGAAGATAACAAAATAATTAACCCCAAACAATTTGGCTTAAGAAGTGGAAGATGGTGCACCACAAACCTAATCTGCTTTTACTCGAGATTGAGATAATACAAGAGAGGGATGGATGGGCAGATTGTGCCTTCTTGGATTTGCAGAAAGCATTTAACAAAATACCACACAAAAAATTAATAAGTAACATAGAACAAATAGAAGGAATTCAAGGTAAACTGTTGGAATTGGTGAAGGATTTCTTAACTGGGAGAAAAAAAAAAGAGTGGGAAAAAAGAGAGGAAGTGAGAAGGAGTTTGAATGTATTTACCTAGTTGTATTTTACGGGAAGGGGAGCTATGCTCGTGGTGTCCCGTCTTCATATCTCATTTTATCAAAACTGGATAAGAAACAGGGACAAAAAGCAGGGAGGGGGAATCATGTTCTTGGCCAAGAAAGACCTAAACGTGACAAAAATTGCAGAGGGCAAAGGTAATGTTGAACTAATCATGATAAAAGTCGAAGGCAAGAATATGAAAAGTAGAAAGTTTGTGGTGAGCTATGTGCCCCCAAGAACGAATGCTTGGGAAGAAAATGCACACAAAAAAATGCTAGAAGATACAAGAAAATCACTAAATGAGATACTAATGGGTAAGGGTAACCTAGTAATTATGGGAGACTTCAATTGCAAAGAAATTTGTTGGGACAACATGACAGTACGAGATGACGTGTGGGGCAATGTACTGCTAGACATGACCATGGAGTACACAATGACCCAGTGGGTCAGTGAAAACACAAGGTACAGAAACAATGAAGAGCCATCAAAACTAGATTTAATATTTACAACGGAACCTCAAATAGTGGACAAAGTCCACTACAAGACACTAATTGGAAAGAGTGACCATGTACTCATCGAAACTGTACTAAAGGAAGAAATAGAGATGAAGAGGAGCGAAAAGCATAGGAAAGGAAGATTGATGTACAACATAACAGACTTTGCAAAACTAAAGACATTCTTCCAGAATGCAAACTGGGAAAAATTCTGTATGGAAGAGTCTCAACAGTGGAAGAGAAATGGAACATACTGTTGGCTCATTACAATGAAGGGGTAAACAGGCATGTACCAAGACAAAAGCAGGAGAGTACATTAAATGTTGGTTCAACAAAAGATGCAGTGAGGCAAAAGACAGAAGGGACAAAGCTTGGAAAAGGTGGAGAAAAGACAAAAAACAAAGCAAATGAGGTGGATGGATGGGGTGAAGGGGGCTTTGGGGAAGAGGGGAATGTCTGTTGAGGAAGGAAGGGAGAGGACGGAAGACAGAGGTGAGTGGAGAATGGTTGTATATGGATGATGTTGTGACTGCATGAGGAGGAATGGGCGGGGAAGTGGGGGGTGGGGTAGTATGTGCGAGTAAATTTTGACGCAGCCCGAAGGGATTTCTCCCCGTCCTCGCCTTATATGCAAAGGGGGACAGAGAGGGGGGGTCGCCGATTAAATGAAGCGGCCTCGCTGTGGATGTACTGTGTCTTGCGACACTGCTTCTGACCCAGGGCGGTGGGCAGGGTGCAGGGATGACCCGTCATCCAGGAGGTGCTCAGATGAGAGGAAGGGTGGGAGGGGTGTGGAGTGTATTTAGGGACGAAATGGGTGGGAGTGTTTTTGTGCCTTTCCCTTTTTGGCTACCTCCCTTGGAAGGGGGAAAAAGCCTTGGTATATGTATGTATGTATAGAAATGAGTATGTTAATGTGAGAAGAGAGGAGAAAAGGAACCATGAGAACGATATTATAGATAAATGCAAAGATCAGCCCAAGCTATTCTACCGGTATGTAAATGGTAAACTTAAAACCAAACAGGAACTAGTGAAACTACGCCAAGGAAATATAGAATACACAGAAGAATTAGAGATGGCCGAAATCATGAACAACCACTTTAAATCTGTCTTCACCAGAGAGAAAATACAAAATTGGGACGTAGATAATAACAAACATTCTCCCCACATGAGTGAATTTACAACATCACAAAAAGAAATATCAGAACATCTATCAAAACTGGACGTCAGAAAATCACATGGCCCGGATGGAATTGCAAATTGGATTCTAAAAGAATGCAAAGAAGAGCTAACGGACAAAATACACATCATAATAAATAGCTCACTCAAGGAAGGAAAGATACCTAATGACTGGAAAAATGCTAACATTGTACCAATATATTATTGGAAAAGGATCTGTTTTCCTTATCCAAACAAATAATTCTTACTTTCGTTAAACTAATTCAAAAGAGAAAGTTCAATCTTACCTTCTTCTTGATATTTTAGATGTAAATTTTAGAAAAGGCGGATTTTTGAGAGACCGGTTTTAACTCGGCCGAGTTATACTTACGTCCCTTTCGCCTTATTAAGTTTATCCGTTATTTTCAATTGTGTAATTTTATTCTTTAAAGAGAGGTTTCTCTTTACAGTTGGGAGTAAATGTTCCTCCGAAATTGATTTTCTGTAGTTTCAGTTGACACAAATTCTAAGCGTCTTGACTTGACGAGAACAAGTATTCGAGTGAATCCGGTCGCAGGCCACATGCAATATCTATAATTTTCGCGACCATTGTTTACTTTTCACCGACCAGATTTTTCGGTATTTATTTCAAATGTTTAGAATTTTCAATAGACTACAAATTATCAGTAGCAATTGATCATTAACATTATTAATTATTCAGATTTTATCCAATAATTTAAATATACATAATTTATTACTTTAATGAAATTAAACTTCTAGAGTTCAATAAACGAGTTCAATATGACGTCACCTTTTACGCAATTTCTAATAATATAAAGGAGGAAACAAGGAAGAACCCACCAACTATAGGCCAGTAACACTAACAAGCACTATAGCCAAAATTTGTGAGGATATCAAGAATAGATGGGTAAAACACCTGGAAGATAACAACATATTAAACCCAAGACAATTCGGGTTCAGACAAGGTAGATCATGCACAACAAACTTGATATGCTTCTACTCAAGACTAATAGACATAGTGCAAGAAAGAAACGGATGGGCTGATTGTGCATTCCTAGACTTGCAAAAAGCATTTGACAAAGTACCACACAGAAAAATACTAAAAAAAACTGGAACACATAGGAGGAATACAAGGGAACCTACTAAAATGGATGGAGGACTTCCTGACTGGAAGAAAGATGAGAGTAGTACTCAGAGAAAAATATTCAGATTGGAAAGAGGTGATCAGTGGAGTACCGCAAGGATCTGTACTGGCTCAAATAATGTTTGCTATCTATATGAATGATATGGACGAGGGCGTGAACTGTTACATGAGCTTCTTTGCTGATGACGCCAAACTGTTAAGGAAAGTAGTGTGTTTGAGACGAGGTGTCTGAGAAGTATGGGGGTTACTAGGCTGGATAGAGCGAGAAATGAGGAGGAGAACAGGGGTGGAAAGGGGGTTGGGAGATAGGGTTGATGAAAGAGTATTAGGATGGTTTGGACACATGGAAAGAATGAGTGAAGAAAGACTAGTAAAAGAAGTATGGAAGGCAGATGTGGAGGGAGTGAACATGAGGGGACATCCTAGGATGAGGTGGATGGATGGGGTGAAGGGGGTTTTAGGGAAGAGGGGAATGTCTGTTGAGGAAGGATGGGAGAGGACAGAAGACAGGGGTGAATGGAGAATGGTTGTATATGGATGATGTTGTGATGCATGATGTGGAATGGGTGGGGGGATGGGGGGTGAGGTAGTATGCGTGAGCAATTTTTGATGCAGCCCGAAGGGATTTCTCCCCGTCTTCTCCTTTATGCATGGGGGGACAGAGAGGGGGGTTGCCAATTTAATGAAGCGGCCTTGCTGTGGATGTGCTGTGTCTTGCGACACTGCCTCTGACCCAGGGCAGTGGACAAGGTGCAGGGATGACCCGTCATCCAGGAGGTGCTAAGATAAGAGGGAGGGTGGAGGGGTGTGGAGTGTATTCAGGGATGGAATGGGTGGGAATGATTTTATGCCTTTTCCTTTTTGGCTACCTCCCTTGTAAGGGGGAAAAAGCCTTGGTATATGTATGTACTTAGAGACAAAAATTCGAAATGGGAAGATGCAAAAAGTGGCATCCCACAAGGCTCTGTTTTGGCTCCTTTAAAGTTTGCCATATACATAAATAATATGGATGAGGAAGTAAATTGTTACATGAATTTTTTTGCTGATGATGCCAAATTACTCAAGAGAGTAAGAACACAAGATTGCAGATCGCTGCAAGATGACCTGGATAAAATATGGGAATGGAGTCAGAGATACGAGATGAACTTCAACATTAAAAAATGTAGCATAATGGAATTTGGAAAAAGTAAAAATAGAGTTTCAGGTAAATATAAAATTGGAAACAAAGAAGTCAAAAAAGTAAACTCGGAGAGGGAACTAGGAGTAATCATCTAAAGTGCCTGAACACCTGACAAACATGTAAATAAATTATTTGGAGAGACTTACAAATTAAGATCAATGAAAGTGGCCTTCGACTACATGGATGAGGATATGGTTTACAAAAATAGTTGTTACACTGATAAGACCGAAATTAGAATATGCTGCATCAATGTGGGCACCTAGCACAAAAAATAAACACAAGAAAATTAGAAAGAATCCAAAGAGCAGCGACAAAAATGACACCCACACTGTCAAATCTGACATATGAACAAAGATTTCAGAAATTACAGTTGTCAACACTAGAACAGAGAAGGGAAAGAGGTGAATTGTTGACCATTTTCAGAATTATAAAAGGGATGGAAGTTCTCAATAGAGACGACTTATTAAAGTGGGACAGAAGAGAAACAAGAGAACACGAAAAGAAACTAAAGACAGTTACAGAAGAGACCTGGAAAAAAATAGCTTCCCACATAGAGTGATTGATGTCTGGAACAAACTGAACAGAGAAACAGTGAATACCAGAACTATACAGGATATAAAGAATAAACGATGTGGAGAGATACAAAATGGGTCACTACGAGCATAGCTCTTGTCCCGTAAAATACAACTAGGTCAATACATCTCCCTTCCCAGTTTCACTCTCATATCAAATTTGAAAAAAAAAAAAAAAAAAAAAAAAATCCTTCCGTTCCACCACATATTTACCTATCTCTTCACTTACTAGTATAGCCACCTTTTCTCTCTCTTCACTCTGACACCCTCCCAACTACTTTCAAACTCAAACTTACCCCTCCCTTTCGATTTATTTTCACACATCCATCTTTCTTCTCACAAACATATTGCCTATCTCTTTCCTTTTATTATAACCTTTACTACATCTGTAAGGATGGGAATTATGTTTTTGTTACTTTTGTACATATTAATGTAAGGATGGAAAATTCTATATTTTGATACTTTTGGTATGTATTAGCTTTGTGTGTACATGACTAAAGTGATTCATGCTATGGGTTGACCCGCCAAAAGGGGGTGCTGTTATCAGCTGCCTTCGGATAGTGGGTTAATCATTGTTATAGATCATAAATAAAATCAGAAACATTCCTGCCACAAAGTTCTGGATTTCAGTCAGTTGACTTCTCGGTAACAATTCTTAAAGCCCGTCTCACACAGATATGCTATGATAGGGAGCCTCATTCTCCCCACACATGAACTGAAGCCAGATGCCCCAGAGCATTCTGACGATAGCCTGGGTAATGGGAAGCCGGGGACACCTGGAAGAGTCACTAACATAATGGGAACCCTGTGTTACAGTTGAGTGACCTTATCCTATGGACATACTTTAACCACTTCCATACAGTGACGCCTACATAGGCGGCATGAGGAGCAAGTGGGTACTCGATGATGCCAACGTCGCCATCTTGATTATATTTATTGTAGTCGTACCTACGTAATTTCCATTCTCTCTAAACTGGCTTCATAAATTTTCGATGGTTATCAAAATACACAGGTGAAAGAGAACGAACGATTGAGCACTGACTTTATTTTTTATAATGCGATTATTATGACACAACATCGCACGTCGGGCAGCTAATGCTGCCAGACGTGTGATGTGCCCCGGAGTGAAGAGGTTAATATAAAGTGAAATAATGGAGAGAGTGAGTGGTTCGAGGTAAAGGTAGGACTCCGTCAAGGATGCATTATGTCGCCCTGGCTGTTCAACTTATGCATGGATGGGGTAGTGCGAGAGGTAAATGCAAGGGTGGGTCAGGGATTGGAGATGGTTAAAGAAAATGGAGAAAAATGGGAGGTGAGTCAGCTGTTGTTTGCGGACGACACTGCGCTTGTGGCAGGATCAGAGGAGGGATTGAGGAAGTTGGTGACAGAGTTTGGGAGAGTATGTGATAGAAGAAAGCTGAAGATAAATGTAGGTAAAAGTAAGGTGATGAGATGTACAAGGGGTGAAAAGGGCAGTAGACTGGAAGTGAGCATTAAGGGAGAGTGACTGGAGGAAGTGGATAGTTTTAGATACTTGGGTGCAAATGTGGCAGGAAAAGGTGGAGTGAAGGTGGAGGTAGAATGTAGATTGAGAGAAGCAAGTAAATGCCTTGGTGGATTAAAAAGTGTAATGAGGAATAGACATTTGGGAATGGATGCTAAGAGGAGACTGTATGAAGGAGTGATTGTGCCAACAGCACTGTATGGGGCAGAAACATGGAACATAAAAGAGGGAGAGAGAAGGAGTTTGAATGTGTTTGAGATGAGGTGTCTGAGAAGTATGATGGGGGTTACTAGGCTAGATAGAGCGAAAAGTGAGGAGGCGAGGAGAACAGGGGTGGAAAGGGAGTTGGGAGATAGGGCTGATGAAAGAGTATTAGGATGGTTTGGACACATCGAAAGAATGAGTGAAGAAAGACTAGGAAAAAGAAGTATGGAAGGCAGATGTGGGGGGAGTGAACATGAAGGGACGTCCTAGGATGAGGTGGATGGATGGGGTGAAGGGGGCTTTGGGAAAGAGGGGAATGTCTGTTGAGGAAGGACGGGAGAGGACAGAAGATGGGTGAATGGAGAATAGTTGTATATTGATGATGTTGTGATGCATGAGGTGGAATGGGTGGGGGGATGGGGTAGTATGTGTGAGCAAAATTTGACGCAGCTCGAAGGGATTTCTCCCCGTCTTCTCCTTTTATGCATGGGGGGACGGAGAGGGGGGGGTCGCCGATTTAATGAAGCGACCTTCCTGTGGATGTGCTGTGTCTTACGACACTGCTTCTGACCCAGGGCAGTGGACAAGGTGCAGGGATGACCCGTCATCCAGGAGGTGCTAAGATAAGAGGGAGGGTGGAGGGGTGTGGAGTGTATTCAGGGATGGAATGATTTTATGCCTTTTCCTTTTTGGCTACCTCCCTTGTAAGGGGGAAAAAGCCTAGGTATATGTATGTATGAAATAATGTGAACACACACACACACACACATATATATATATATATACTTACAAACAGGAACCCAGCATTACAGGACTTTCCGAGAAGTAGCGAGATTAAGCAGTTCCCATTAAACTTACACTTAAGTCAATTAAAAGGGGAAGAATCTCTTAGGAGTGAGATTAAGCAGTTCCCATTAAACTTACACTTAAGTCAATTAAAAGGGGAAGCATCTCTTAGGAATGAGACACCATAGGTTATATGATGGGGGGGGGGGGAGTGAATACAACAAATAGAATATTACAAAGTTTACCCTTAGGGGAAGTAAAAGGTAGAAAGGGGTGTACTGACCACTAGTGTCATACATGTCCAGGAAATAGTCCATTACCGACAAAATATTGTAATGATCGTGACTCATCTTTTCCCCTCAGTGCAAGCTCTTAAGATTATAAATATACAGTAATCATATTTGTGATATGCATTATGCAGGAAAAAGGGTAATGAAAATAAATATTGGAGTCGAAACATACAAGTGTTGATGATGTGAAGCAAATCGGTTGCGAATTGGCAACACTGAAAATGGGGAAACGAGTTAGTTATGAACAAGCAAGGATTGCAAGTGGAAAGAGATAGTGTGAACTTGTGAAATTATAATGAATTTCAAGAAAAATACAAGACCTGGCTAGGCAGAAGTTTATGAAGAAGCGAGCTAAGGTATACGTGAATTTATGAAGCGGTAATTGAGCAGATTTGCTGGTAAGTGTAATTAAACACTTTGGTAGCAGAGTTTAGTTGCTGGCAAACTTTTGCGATAATGGCATCGTTGGTAATAAAGGATCCACCTAAATTAGTAGACGAAAAATATTATGAATGGTGGAAGAAGGATATTATTATTTGGCAGAGGTTAACTACCATTGCTGAAGAAAAGCAAGCTCTTGCTGTGCATTTGACATTGACTGGCAAAGACAGAGAGGTGAGTAGTGAAACTGAAATAGGTAAATTAGCCAGTAAAGATGGAATGAAGGAACTAATGAATAAATTGGATTAAGTGTTTTGATTGGATAAAAACAGACGAGCTTTTATCACTTATTCAGAGTTGGTATTAAAGGATCCACCTAAATTAGTAGACGAAAAATATTATGAACAGTGGAAGAAGGATATTGTTATTTGGCAGAGGTTAACTACCATTGCTGAAAAAAAAGCAAGCTCTTGCTGTGCATTTGACATTGACTGGCAAAGACAGAGAGGTGAGTAGTGAAACTGAAATAGTAAATTAGCCAGTAAAGATGGAATGAAGAAACTAATGAATAAATTGGATGAAGTGTTTTGATTGGACAAAAACAGATGAGCTTTTATCACTTATTCAGAGTTTGAGATGTTTAAGTGCCCAATTGAAATGAGTATTCCTAAGTACTTGGTCGAGTTTGACAGAAGACTTTTCAAGTTAAGGGAGTATGAGATGGAATTGCCTGACCAAGTTCTGGCATTTTGACTACTGAAAAGTTGTGATCTTTCTGATATTCAATTTCAATTGGCAATGTCCATAACAGCAACAGTTACTTTTGGTGAAATGAGGAATAGGTTGCAAAGGATGTTTGGTGAAGGTATTATGGATCACAGTTTGAGTGGAAATATTTCGAATGGAGTTGTAAAGTGTGAACCTGTCAAAAGTGAACCTGTGTTGCAAGCTAGTGGAAACTGACTTGACACTCGTCCATGAGGATTTAGGCCAAGGTATGGAAGCAGGTGGACCAATAGTCGTGGAAAATGGCCTAGAGGACAAGGTGGTGGTTCATCAAAATGCTTTCAATGTGGATAAACAGATCATTGGATTAGACACTGCAATGAAAAGGGAAAAAGGCCTAATCTTAGCAGTGATGTAATGGAAGCAATGGATGAGGGTGAAAATGGTTATAAAGAAGTACAATTAACATTATTAGCTGATGATAGTGCTGACAGGCAGGAGAAATTGCTAATGGAGTCTCTGGGTGCTATTGTTTTACATTCAGGATGTGCAACAACAGTTTGTGGAGAAGACTGGCTGTAAGGCCAGGGATTTTTTTTAAGGAATATTATTTTCGTAATTGCATTTTATTTTTAGTGTAGTGCGTACGAGCATAATGTAGCTCCGCCCACCCGTGATGTCACTAAGACGCGTTCAGACGGAGGCGTAGATTAGAGCAATTAACATTAAGAGGATTAGGAAAAATTCCAAAACCTCCAGTTCAGGATCCCACTTGAGGGATAGTTAGGGATAGATTTCGGCCGCTATGAGATGCATCAAGAAGTGAAATGAAGTTTCACTATATAACACAAGAGGGGGAGTTCGTAGATTACGCAGGGATACGAACATATTCCGTCTCTCTAGTCCCGTTATGCGTAGCTGAGATTAGTGTAACGGCCTACCTCCTCCCATTTACAGATACATGAGTACGCTCTGTAAGAGTAATGAAATCAAGTGGCGATATCCGAGATTTATATGAAATATTGATAATATAGTAGATAGATATTAGCATTAAGGAGTTTAGACGAGTGTAACGCCCTACCTCCTCCCATTTACAGGGAGAAAAGGGTTGTTAAGGAAGTGTAAACACAGACCACTTGTTGCTTAGAAAGGGGGGGTTAGGCGAAGGTGTCACGTATATTCAATAGAAGCCATTTCTTTATTTTCGAGTGCAATTCTGACTGAGATCGTCCTCTCGTAAGAATACGTATTTTGAGGACGATATCTATAATAGATTTAGATAGACAGACTGTGGCCAGAAGGTTGGAGCGTAATAACCACGCCCCCATACGCGTTCGTGACCTACTTAAGAGTTCCCATACCCACCGACTCGTAGTTCCATAACTACGTCATATATCTACCTCGCACGTTCGGGTACTTATACATTTCAATCTGCATTCAATCTGTATTCAATATTGTCTAGTGGGAAATATCCACAATATATTTTTGTATGTTTTTACTTTTCTACAGTTGAATAATTAATTCACAGAAAAAACCTAACCTACATTCTTTCATTAACCAACTGGGATATCGTTGTTGTAGTGTCACGGGAGGCTACTCGCTACCCAGAACCGACCCCTAACGACCTGAGAGGGAGGAGACGTTTGATAGACAGGATTAACTAATGGTTCCTTCATTGATCACACATATCCTTATAAGCAATTGGGTGGTGGCAGCGTATACCTTTTTTTTAATTCCCAATCCGTCCTTATATGGATATTGTTGATCACTCTCATTCGAGGAGCTCTTGGTTGAACCCTAGTCAGACGAGGCGCCTCAACCACCTCGCCCTTCCACCCCTCAGTTATAAGACCTTGATAAAAGTCGTTCTAAACGCTGCCCTCCACTACATTTTTGGAGACGGCACTACATTTTTGGTGGCAGCGGTGGGATTTACGCTATTAACCAACCTGAAGCCCACTTATCTGTTTGTCGGAAAAGCTTGTGTACCTTTCGGATTGACAGTAGTGTCATCACAGACAGGATAGGTCCTCGACAGTCACTAAGTAGGGGTATAAAAGTAATAACGAATGAAATTGTGAGGGGAAGTGATGTGTTAAGGTGTACAGCTTTGATAGGACTAAGCATTATTAAAGTCAATCAAGTGAAGATGGATACCAAAACTGATTGGGAATTTAATGCAGGAGAAGAAGAAGAGGCGAGAGCAAGGGTGGAAGATAGACAAGAAGGGGAGTCTAACCCAGGAGGAGAAGGAGCAAGGGTAAGGACGGAAAACAGGCCTGATTGGGAAACTCACCCAGGCGGAGGCCAAGGAACAGGTGCTACATATGAACGAAGGGGTAACGATGGACTATGGGATGTAATAGATGCGTTAAGGAACGTAATAGACATACAGGCAAAGAATGCCCAATTCACACACAAAACCACAATAAAGGAGGAAAAACCAAAGATACTCGCGGACCCAAACGGCATCCCCATACTAAAGTTGGAAGATTTACGGGGACTTGATGCCATACCCAAATTCCAACTCTTCATCGAGCTAGTGGAGCGATGTAGTGACGATGACCAGGAAAGAGTCCTGATTGCAAAGAGAAGGGCCTGCCCGGAATTAGCCGCCGTAATATACAACAATCAAAAAAGAGGAACCATCCACTCATGGGAGTCCTTTAAGACGAGGTTACAGAGGGAATACGGCATCGAAGTTAACCTAGATCGAGCATGGCAGGACTTAGAGAGCATGAGATATGACTGGATAAAGTCACGAGAGACATTCATGCATGAATTTAGATACCTTCATGCAGTTCTCGAGACGAGAGTCCCAAGTGAATGCTTGCCACACCTGGACCAGACCATCAAAAGGAAGCTGTGTAATGGGTTACCCCCACAATCCAGGGAAAGAATGGAGGGGTTCTTAAATGATAGGTACCCCCTTAGCCACTTCCTAACTAGGTTTAAGAACGAGAGGCAGTACCTGATGGTTCAAAAGGACTCACCAGTGAACGTGATACACGCCAAGGAGAGTAGAGACAACCGTACCCGGGGTGATATCGATGTAGATGCACTCATGGATAGTATCCGCAAACTGGAGGTTCGATTAGAGTAGGAGATGGGGAGGAATAAGCAAGAAGGTAGCGACCGTCTCAGATACTGCCAGTACTGTCAAACAGCCTCCCATTGGTTAAAAGACTGTTGGAGGAAACCACCCCCTGGCCATTGTTTTGATTGCGGAATGCTGAATTGCAGGAGGGGAGACCCGAATTGCCCGGCCTTGATAAAGAGCCAATACCGCTCAAACTCCAAAGGTTCAAAGTGACAGAATTACAGAAAATCAACCCCCGTGATCACCACAGAAGTAGGAGACCAACAACTGAGAGCATTGGTAGACACGGGGAGTGATCACACATTAGTGTCAGAGAAAGCATCCAAGATAATAGGAGAACTCAACTTGCGGAGGAACCCTCCAAGATTGCAAGGGGTCACAGGGAACCCACTTAGGATAATTGGAATGATGAAAACAAAGGTTAATGTAGGTAATGCAAAGGTAGTTACACAATGGATTCCGATAGTACCAGACTCGTACCTAACTACTGACATGCTATTAGGATGTGACATTTTGAATCAAGCAGACTATCACTGGAACGCCAGGAAGAGAACTCTATGCTGGGGTAAGGTGTCGTATCCATTTAACACTGTTAAGAGTCAACGGGGGGAAGTCCGACAAGTACGAGAGAGTCCCATTACCCTAAATGGAAATCCGAAGCATCACTTACAAGTGGGCTTGAAGGCTCCAGTATTCTTAGAGCCATATCAGACTAAATTTGTAACAGTCCCAGTGAGAGAAAAACCAGGCACAAGTCTTATAGTAAATCCCCAAGCAAGTTACAGCCATAACGACCACCCATATTTAGTAGATGTCAACAAAGAGAGATCAATATACGTACCACTGATTAACAATTCTAAGAAAGAGCGGAAGTACCAGCAGGGGACTGTAATAGGTTCATACGAGGTGATTAGGGGCATAGCCCCTCTTAGAATAAATATGACCAGAGAAATACACAATGATCTACTACCTAATTATGAATCAGCAAAGTTGGAAGGTACTAAGTCAGAGAAGTTGGAAAAGAAAATAAGGGAACAAAACTGGGACCATCTTACAAACATGGAGCGGAGAGAGCCGAGCAAATTGATCCTAGAGCACGAACGACTATTCATACTGGGAAACAATGATCTGGGGTTAATTGAAGGACCACCCGCTCATATACAGGTAAATGACCCTCAACCCAGTAGAGCTCCTATATACCGTTACCCTGAACAGGCAAAGACCATTATCTCAGATATGCTAATGGATATGGAAGAAAAGGGGATTATTGAGAAATCAACGGCAGTCTGGCTATCTCCAATTGTCCTGGTGAACAAACCCGATGGGAGCAAAAGGATGTGCCTGGACTATAGGCGTGTGAATTAAAAACTGACCACAGATGTCTACCCTTTGCCTAGACTAGAGGAATTAGTAGACCAATCCAGTGGTCATGAATACTATGTGACATTAGATATGAAGGACGCATACTTCCAAATCATGTTGGACAAGGATAGCAGAGACCTCACTACCTTCAGTGATGGTGTATCATTATATAGATTTAGGAGATAGCCTTTCGGACTGAATTGTGCTCCTGCTATATTTTCAAGACGCATGACTGAGGTATTGAAGCCCCTGTTACGGAAAGGATGGGTCAGGAATTATCTGGATGACCTTATTCTATGGGCACCCACCTTCCCAGAGCTAGTGGAACGACTAGGTGAATTATTCTCAGTACTGGAACAGAACGGAGTCAAATTAAATTTAAGCAAATGTCTCTTCGGATTAAAAGAGGTTACATTTTTAGGACATGTGGTATCAGCAAAAGGTAGTAAGCCATTACCAAAAAAACGTGGATGCCATACTTAAAATGAAGGCACCAAAGAATGTGAAAGAAGTGAGGAGATTCCTGGGGATGTGTGGATTTTATAGGAAGTACATACCAGATTTCGCGAAGATCGCGGTACCTCTCACTAATCTTACAAAGTCAGATTCTGAATTTGTTTGGAACGGCAAGTGCCAGGAGGCATTTGGACACCTGAAGGAGAAGTTAACCAGTGTACCAATACTAGCAAAAGTACGTAATGACCAACCGTTCCTACTAACTACTGATGCCAGCGACACCCATGTGGGGGCAGTACTGAGCCAGGTACAACCAGAGGGGAGCATTAAACCCATAGGATATTTCTCAAAGAAGTTAAACCCATGTGAAACGCGATACGTGGTTACAGATAAGGAGGCACTCGCAATAGTGCTAGCTTGCAGGAACTTTCACCATCACTTGTGGGGGATGAAGTTCACCATTATAACAGATCACCATTATAACAGATCACCAGCCCCTAACCAGTGTATTCAAAAGAAAGAAAGTCTCCATGCATGAATAGGCGGATCCTAGAAATGAGAGAGTACCAGTATGAGATCCAGTATGTGAAAGGGAAAGAAAATGTTGTGGCCGACCAGCTGTCGAGACCAGTTAGAGTGATCACGAGAGTACCAGAAGCCACTTCGCTGGGATGTGACAGACCCGCTTTCAAGGATAAACAGAGAGAGAACCCCACATGGCTGGAGTTAGCCAACTACTTAGAAGGGGGCCCAATCCCAAATAGGCGCTTAAGGAAGACAACCCTGGATCAGTTTGCATTGATAGACGAGGTCTTATATTATATTAGAGAAAAATCGGATGGAAGCATTCACTATGCACTCATAATCCCTCACAGTTTGATACAGGAAGCAATAAAACATGCACACGAGTTAACAGGTCATTTAGGGCAAAAGAAAACCATTAAACAAGCCGAGCTGTTCTATTGGCCAAACCTAAAGGTAGATGTATGTAATTTTGTAAAGAGGTGCATTACTTGTCAGAGGTTCAAGGGTACACAAGGGTTATCACTTGCCCTGCTACAAAGGCAATGGAGCGAATAGCCATAGACCTAACAGATATGGTGTCCGGGACGCAGGGGTATAGGTATATTATGACAATAATCGATCATTACAGTAGGTTCGTTAGGTTCTTCCCATTGAGAACAAAACACCACCAACACATACTACACTCCCTAACCCAGTTCTTCGCAGACTAAGGCACCCCAGAGAGCATCTTAACAGATAATGGAGCAGAATTCACCAACACGGCTTACAAAAAGTTGTGTGGAGAACAGCAAATCACCCTACTCTACACTACCCCATACCATCCCCAAGCAATTGGAATGGTGGAGCGGATGCATCGAACATTGAAGAGCATCCTGCCGACGCTCTGCCAGGGCCACCCAAACCAATGGCCAGGTCTACTGCAGGCCTGTCAGAGGAAGATGAATGGAGCCACACACACCTCCACTGGACATACTCCCTACTTCGCCTTCTTCAAAAGACATCCACCCAGATTGGCCGGACACAGACTCCCCGGTGTGGAAGGAACAGAAGATGAAGCAGAGATCGCTCATCGAATCATCCGAGAGACCCACCACAAGATGACAACGGAGTACCGGAATGTGGCTAACCGCAGGAGAGGCGAGCAAAAAGTGGAAGTGGGAACTTTAGTATGGATCCGGAAAGAAACTACGATGCCGGGTACCTGCCGCAAGCTGAATCCCAAGTGGGAAGGACCCTATACAGTGGTAGAGGTGGTAGCAGGACGTAGTGTATATGGACTAAGAAATCCCTTCACAGGAAAGGAGACAAGGAGAGCCGCTGCTCAAGTGAAACCTTACTTTGGTTCCGAGGAGTGGCTGGTGGAGCCTGTTGAAAGAGAGTTTCACCCGGACCCGGAAGTGGAAATACTACCACCAAGGATGCGTCGTGCACCAAGACGGCTCATCGAAGAATACTGAAGGGAATCAATTGGAACAATCCACCCAGTTGGCGCCATGCCTAGTGACTTAAGGTGCTAAGATGACATTAATTAACTGCAATAGTAGTGTAGTGATCATACCGTGCCAGTAATATCCAAAGAAAAAAACGAATGCGTGCAATTAATCCCCTACGCCGTGTAACGCCCTACCTCCTCCCATTTACAGGGAGAAAAGGGTTGTTAAGGGAGTGTAAACACAGACCACTTGTTGCTTAGAAAGGGGGGTTAGGCGAAGGTGTCACGTATATTCAATAGAAGCCATTTCTTATTTTTCGAGTGCAATTCTGACTGAGATCGTCCTCTCGTAAGAATACGTATTTTGAGGACGATATCTATAATAGATTTAGATAGACAGACTGTGGCCAGAAGGTTGGAGCGTAATAACCACGCCCCCATACGCGTTCGTGACCTACTTAAGAGTTCCCATACCCACCGACTCGTAGTTCCATAACTACGTCATATATCTACCTCGCACGTTCGGGTACTTATACATTTCAATCTGTATTCAATGTTGTCTAGTGGGAAATATCCACAATATATTTTTGTATGTTTTTACCTTTCTACAGTTTAATAATTAATTCACAGAAAAACCTAACCTACATTCTTTCATTACCCAACTGGGACATCGTTGTTGTAGTGTCACGGGAGGCTACTCGCTACCCAGAACCGACCCCTAACGACCTGAGAGGGAGGAGACGTTTGATAGACAGGATTAACTAATGGTTCCTTCATTGATCACACATATCCTTATAAGCGATTGGGTGGTGGCAGCGTATACCTCTTTTTTTTTAAATTCCCAATCCGTCCTTATATGGGTATTGTTGATCACTCTCATTCGAGGAGCTCTTGGTTGAACCCTAGTCAGACGAGGCGCCTCAACCACCTCGCCCTTCCACCCCTCAGTTATAAGACCTTGATAAAAGTCGTTCTAGACGCTGCACGCCGCTACATTTTTGGAGACGGCACTGTGCAATTAATCCGAAGGTGCTCTCAGTGTTCCTATGTGTTAAGTTAAGATGTGTTAGGATTAAGGCATTCTTTATACATGTGTAAGGTTAGTCTTAGGATTAAGGGATACATGTAGTGCATATGTAGTTGCAAAAAGGAAATTTTTTAGCAACAACCAGGTGAAGGAACTTAATGTTGACTTAAAGGGAGGATAAAGACATACAGAACAGTCTAGGAGAGAGATTATACACGATGGTTAGCGAGGACTCTCAGTTGGAGTAGTATGGGTAAATGGGGAAATTCTTTAGTTCGAGTTGGGATCATGAACCCAACTCAATTCACAATTGCCCGCTTGACAGGGGTGTAGGACTTCAGGACCTGGTGGTCAATCGCCGATTGCCCAGAAGTGAGCCCACAGTAGGGGGAGAAGTGTGCCACCCATGGGGCGAAACCACAAGAGAGAGTCGTGGCTTAGCTCGGTCGTAGCGGCTATGCATGTCCAGTCAAGTAGTATGTAAGAGGTCAATTGGGGAACCCAGCCATTGAGACATTGAGACATTATCTCCACACGATAGTGAAAGTATAACAAGAAAGGCATCTAACATTACTTTTTGATTTGGTGATGGGAAACAGATCATATCCCAAGGTTGTTCTTATTCCATGTTATATACACGGAAAAAAGGTCATGATCTGTACTGAAGTGGTAGATTGCTGTATACCACTACTTATGAGTAGATCAGCAATGAAACGTGGAGGAATGATCTAGAACTTTAACCTTTTCACTCTGGGGCACATTGCACGTCTGACAGCATTAGCTGCCCGATGTGCGATGTTGCGTCATAATAATCGCATTATAAAAAATAAAGTCAGTGCTCAATCATTCGTTCTCTTTCACCCGTGTATTTTAATAACCATAGAAAATAGGATGAAGCCAGTTTAGAGAGAATGGAGGTTACGTAGGTACGACTACAATTAATATAATCAAGATGCCGATGTCGGCATCATCGAGTACCCACTTGCTCCTCATGCCGCCTACGTAGGCGTGACCGCATGGAAGTGGTTAAAACTGATACAATGCAAATGTTTGGTCGGGAAAGTAAGCTGGGAATAACTTCAACTGGACATTAGGTTTTCCAGACTGTGAGGGCACCAAATAGAAAGGCTGTAGAGTTAGTGCTATTTACAGGGCAAGCAAATGAGATACCAGAGAAGGTGCTTAAGCTACATAGACAATTTGCACATCCCAGTGCTGATGAATTGATAAGGTTGAATGAAGAGGCTACATAGACAATTTGCACATCCCAGTGCTGATGAATTGATAAGGTTGAATGAAGAGGCTGGCATGCTGGATGAATCATGGAAATGAGATAAAGTCAGTGACAAGTGTGAAAATTTTAAGAAATTTAAGAAAACCCCGGCGCACCCAGTGGTAAGTCTTCCAATTGGTAGAAAGTTTAATGAAGCAGTTGGAATGGATCTGAAAACCTGGGGAAAGGTATATTTTCTGGTGATAGTGGATTTAGCAACAAGATATTGTGTGGCATCAGTCATTGCTAGCAAGAGATCCAAGATAAAGGAGGTAATAACACAATGGATTAGCAGATTTGGTGCACCTCACAAGATTTTGACTGATAATGGCCGGGAATTTAATAACGAAGATTTTCAGAGTATGGGAGAGAATTACAATGTGAAAGTGATGTGCACAGCGTCAGAAAGTCCCTGGAGCAATGGGATATGCAAGATGATTGCTTTACAGAATAACCATGGATTTTCACCAAATCAAGTATTCCAAATGTTTCTGAAAATCGGATGCCTGCCTTGGAAAGTAAGACTACTTCGGAAGTAGCAGCAAATAACTTAAATGCGATGAGGATAGCAAGGGAAGCTATCATCATGAGTGAATCAAATGAAAGGATTCGGAGGGCATTGCTACACAACGTGATATGTGACAAACTGGAGGATCTGCAGAATGGCGATGAGGTGTTCTATAAAAGAAATAATGAAGATACATGGAGAGGCCCTGGAATAGTTATTGGTAAAGATGGGAAGCAAGTTTTGGTGAAGCAAGGAGGAACATATGTACGAGCACACATTTGTAGATTACAAACAGCTCCTAAACCTAGTATACACCAGCGCAATACATATGAAAAGTACAATACCCGAGGATAATCCTGAAGAAAACACCGATGAAAATAGAGAAGCAAACGGAGGACACAGAAAGTGAAGAGGAAGAGAATATTAGGGATGAAGATGATGCTGTGTCTGTTGACACCCATATAAATAGAAAAATACCAAAAAAAGGGAGAGAGGCTAGAGGGGTATTTGGTAGAAAACCATGACAAAGTAAATATCACAATATTATGTAGAGCAGGAAAGGCAACTGGTAAATAAAAATCCTGCTTCAATATAAGGAATGAGTCTGACAACACAGAGGGATGGATGGACTTGGACACAGATTTATGTGACTGGAGGGTGGTAAATGACATAGAGGAGGTGATGGTTGCATCTTGTGAAGACGAGTGTTTAGAAGCAAAAAGAAAGGAAATTGCTAACTGGGTAGACAATGATGCATTTGAAGAAGTGGAATACCATGGTCAAAAAGCCATAACAACAAGGTGGGTGATCACCCAAAATGTAAAAGAGGGCTCAACAGTAATAAAGGCACGATTGGTAGCACGTGGTTTTGAGGAAGATATAAATGATGTGCCTGTTGATTTGCCAACATGTTCCAAAGAAGCGTTGAGATTAGCCTTCAGTATCATAGCCTGAAAGAATTGGGAGTGTCATTCTCTGGATGTAAAATGTGCATTTCTACAAGGGCATCCTATTACCCTAGAAGTATATCTATGGCCTCCCGCTGAATTTAACAAAGGTTCACCATGGAAACTGGAAAAGACCATATATGGGCTAAACGATGCAGCAAGATTATGGTATGAGAGAGTAAAAAGGGAATTTATCACATTGGGCATGTCATTGTGTGGATTGGAATCTGCATTGTTTTACCGACATCAGAATGGACAGCTACAAGGCATAGTCTGTACCCATGTGTATGACTTATTATGAAGTGTGACAAAATGTTTTGAGAGAAGAATAACTGATAGACTAGAAGAACAATTCCTCATTGGTACAGAGGAACATAAATGTTTCCGTTACCTGGGTACAGTAATAAATAAGGAAGATAATGGTATCAAAGTTAACCAGGATAACTACATAAAGCACGGGATTCAAGAAATAGGTATATCCAAGGCACACATGAATAGAAAAGGCGATGAAGTGAATGAGAAAGAAAAATACTAAATATAGAGCCCTTGTGGGTCAATTTAACTGGTTAGCAACTCAGACAAGATCATATGTGGCATATGATGTATGTGAGTTAAGCATGGTTTTTAATCAGACATGTGTCGGTGATGTAAAGGCGAAAAAAGTAATAAAGGTGAAAGATAATCCTGTGGCACTCTGCGACTCCCTGAGGAGTCATGTTTTGAAATATTCTTTATAAATTATCTACATGATTATTTTAACTTTAAATTGTCTTAAGATACAGATATCACGAGATACTACTTGTCTATGAAGCAAAATGATGATTTTCTAAAATTTCATTACTTTTCTTGACTTGAATTTTCAGCGATTTTGCGTAATTCACCCTTACACACCATCTCATTTTTAGAAAATAGTAAATGTCACCTTACACATTCATTACCCTCTAAATTAAAAATAACATATTTCCCTTCAAAAAAACATGTTATATTGTTTTCTTAAAAGCTGATTTTATTCAAATTATTTTTTCCTAGTGACTCCCGATGGAGTTAATGGGACTTAGGGGTATAGATATATACAATATATTGTTGATTATCGACATGAAATAAAAACATCAACAATAACAACATACTCTGAATTTCAGTGGGGGAAATTATAATTTCACCTTTGCTCTACTGTATACAGATTGGGTGCACACACACGTCGGACAGTCGGCGAGGATTGACGTCCTGTAGAAAAAGCGAATTTTTCGTGGATCTCAACGCAAAGGAAGTACCTATTGTATTTGCAGGGAAGGGGATTGCTCGTGGTGTAGTGGGAAAGTGAGGAAAAAGGAGAAGGGGAGGGATTACTGAGGGAAATGGAAGGAAATGAGGAAGGAGAGGACTTGGTCCAGGCAGGCAGACGCCATGTAAACAAACGCGGGCCAGATCAATTTGGTGACGATGAAGGGACTAACAAAAATGTAAAGATTAGAAACATAGATATGAGCAGCACAATAGAAGGTGAGGATAATAATTTCCAGGGATTTAATGGGGGGGGGGGGGCGGATACCAAGCTCCCCCAACTGGCAAGACTAGAGGAAAAACTTGAACAAATGACCGAACATTGGGAGATTAGATTCGGTAGAATGTCAAAAATTGGGCAAAGGATTGAAAGATTGGAAAAACTAGAGAAGGCGAACAAAAACTTAACTAATGAAATAGAAGAACTAAAAAGACAATTAAAAGAAGTAAAAGAGGAGAATGAAGAATTAAAAAGGAACAAGAAAGAGGCCATAGCAAAAGAAGCACAGGGGTGAAGAAAAATACAGGAAAACAGTAAAGTTGCATTTACTGATATAATTAAACAGCAAATGAAAGAATAAAACTGAAGACTCAGTTATCAAAGTGATGAGACAGGAGAATATTGTAAGAGACTTAGAAGATAAAAAGAAATGTATAATTGTATTAGAAATGGAAGAGAAACATAACCCAGATAGAACCAAAAGAATCAATGAGGAAAATGAAAAAGTAAGCAGATTAATAGAATTAGTTCAGGGAGATGAACCTGAAATAATTTAACAAATTGAAGAGAAGTTTAGACTCGAAAAGTATAGTACAGATAAGACCAGACCAATTAAGATTAAATTCAGATCACAAACAACAGCAGAGAGTATCTTAGCAAAAACAGGGAAGCTAGCAGCAAGTGAACAATATAAAAAGGTATGGATAAAAAGAGAAATGAATAAAGAGGAAAGAGAGGAAGAAAAAATGAAAAGGAAAGAAGCTAAAGAAAAAAAACGAGAACAGAGCGGAGTCAGAAAAACAAGAATTCTACTGGAGAATAGTGAATATGAAATTGAGGAAATGGACCATAACAGAAACAAAAATGAAACAGAGAATACACCAATAACAGAAAGTTAAGAGTGTCCTACACAAATATAGATGGATTAATAACAGGACTGAATGAACTGAACGAGTATTTGAAGGAAAAAGAATCGGACATAATGGGAATTGAGACAAAATTAAAAGGTCCACTACCACCCAACAGCATAGGACACAATACATATAATTATTGGATTAGAAACAGAGAGATAAAACAAGGGGGTGGAGTTATGTTCCTGACTAAGGATATAAATGTGAAGAGTGTCGCATATGGAGAGAATAGAGTAGAGATGATTATGATAGAAGTAGAGGACAGAGATAAGAAGAGCAGAAAGTTTGTAATAAACTACGTGCCCCCAAAAACAGCCTCGTGGGAAGAGGGTGAACATAAAGTATGTTAGAAGACACAAGAATAACACTAAACAAGATAATGGAAGATGGAGGAAGAATAGTTATGATGGGCGACTTTAATTGCAAAGAAATCTGCTGGGAAGAGATGACCGTAAAGGGTGGAGAAGACTCATGGGGAAATGTTCTACTTGAGATGAATATTGACCACACAATGGATCCAAGAGAACACTAGGTATAGAAATGAAGAACCATCGAGACTAGACCTAATAATCACATCAGAACCTGAAATAGTGGATAAGATAGAATACCAGGCACCAATAAGTCAAAGTGACCACATATTGATAGAACTAGAACTAAATGAGGAAAAATACATGAAAAGAAATGAACAATATAGAAAAGGAAGATTGATGTATGAATAAACAAATTTTGATAAAATAAGAGAATTCTTTCAAAATGAAAACTGGGAAAGAATACACAAAGATACAACAGTAGAAGATAAATGGAATATTTTGACAAAATTGATAAAAAAAAAGGAGTGGAAAAGTATGTCCCAAGACAAAAACAAGAAAGACAATATGTAAAGTGCTGGTACAACAAAAGTTGCAGTGTTAAAAGACAAAAGAGACAAAGCTTGGACCAGAATGAAGAAAGACAAAAGACCTGATAAATGGAAAATATATACTTGTTATAGAAATGAATATGTACAAGCGTGCAGAGAGGAAAAAAGAAAATATGAAAAAGATGTCATAGAAAAATGTAAAGATCAACCAAAACTATTCTACAGATTTGTAAACAAACTGAAAAACAAACAATACTTGGAGAAATTAAGACAAGGAGGAGTTGAATACACAGAGGAAACAGAAATGGCGGAAATTATGAACAAGCATTTTAAATCAGTGTTTACAAGGGAGAATATACAACCGGAAGAGATCAAATGGAAAGAGATAGTCCCCCCTATGAAACAAATAGAAGTAACAAAGAATGAAATAATGAAACACTTGAGAAATCTTGATGTTAGAAAATCACATGGACCAGATGAAATAGCAAACTGGATTTTGAAAGAATGCAGAAATGAGATGGCAGACAAAATACATAGCATAATAAATAGTTCCTTGAAAGAAGGAAAAGTTCCAGAAGATTGGAAAAAAGCAAATACAGTACCTATATATAAAGGAGGTAATAAAGAAGACCCTACCATCTATAGACCAGTCTCTCTAACAAGTACCATAGCAAAACTTTGTGAAAGAATTATCAAAAGTAAATGGGTAAAATATCTAAAAAAACAAAAAAAAAAACAGCGTGCTAAATCCAAGGCAATTTGGATTCAGACAAGGAAGATCATGCATCACTAATTTAATATGTTTCTATTCAAGGCTAATAGATATAATACAAGAAAGAGATGGATGGGCTGATTGTGCATTTCTAGACCTAAAAAAAGCCTTTGACAAAGTACCACATTAGAAGTTGCTTAAGAAATTAGAAACTGAAGGAGGAATACAGGGCAAACTGCTTAAATGGATGGAAGATTTTTTGCAAGAAAGAAAAATGAGAGTAGTGATAAGAGACAAACACTCAGAATGGGATGATGTAATAAGCGGTGTTCCACAAGGAACAGTTCTGGCCCCAATAATGTTTGCTATATATTAATGATATGGATGAAGAAATTTAAAGTTTTATGAGCTTCTTTGCAGATGATGTAAAACTATTAAAAAAAGTGAACACGGAAGAAGATTGTGAGTCACTACAGAGTGATCTAAATAAAGTATGGGAATGGAGTAGGAAGTGGGAGATGGAGTTCAACACTAAAAAGTGTAGTACAATGGAATTTGGAAAAAGCAAAAACAGAATAACAGGATCATATAAATTGGGAGAAGAAGGAATAAAAAAAGTAGAAAATGAGAAGGACCTGGGAGTCATTGTTATGAATAATATGTCACCTGAGAAACATATAAATAAGATTTTTGGAGAAACTTATAATTTAATAAGAACAATCAAAGTGGCATTTACATACCTGGATGAAGAAATGGTGAAGAAAATTCTAATCACTGATAAGACCAAGATTGAAATATGCAGCAACGATGTGGTCACCAAGTACAAAAAAAATGTATAAAAAAAAACTTGAAAGAATACAAAGAGCAATTACAAAATTGGCACCAACACTCTCAAAACTATCATATGAAGAGAGACTAGCAAAACTTGAACTACAGACACTAGAGCAAAGAAGAGAGGAGATTTTATAGCTATTTACAGAATCATGAAAGGCATAGAAATTATTGATAAAATCTGATAAAATGGGATGATAGAAATACAAGAGGGCACAGAAAGAAAATCAAGAAAGACAGCTATAGAAGAGATCTGAAAAAGAACAGCTTTCCTCACAGAGTAATAGACAGTTGGAACAAGTTAGATGAGAAAGTGGTGTGTGCAAAAACAATACATGAATTTAAAAATAGTTTAGATAAAATGAGATATGAAGACGGGACACCACGAGCATAGCTCCCCTTCCCGTAAAATACAACTAGGTAAATACAAACACACACACATCTTACACATATATACAAAACAAACACATTCATATACATATACTAATACATAACATGCACACACGGGATATTTTCATAAAGGTCTTTGAAGGTCTTATTGAACTCCTTGTGCATGAAACTAATCAATATGCAAAACATGAGAAGAATTGCCAAAGCTTTGAAGTTACATTAGAAGAAATGATGAATTTTATAGGACTCTTGTTCTCATCAGGATATAAAATCAGATCAAGTGAGAAGGATTATTGGAGTAAGGCACAATATCTTGAGTGCCTATCTTTGCTGCAACTATGAGCAGAAATAGGTTTCAAAAAATCAAGAAGTTTCTTCATTGTGCTGATAATGTAAACCTTGGTAATGAGAAAATGGCTAAAGTGAAACCTTCATATGATCTTTTGAATGAAAACATTAGGCAATTTGTAATTCATGAAATTCTGAGTATTGACGAATCTATGACGCCTTATTATGGACGTCATTCCTGCAAGCAATTCATCAGACAAAAGCCAATAAGATTTGGATTCAAATCATGGATCATGGCCAGTTCAACTGGGATGCCCTATTATGTAAAGATCTATGAAGGTAAATCAGAAAACCAGTCGTCCAAGGAACCTTTAGGAAGTACAGTAATCCGGGAATGCATTTCAGCTTGCACTGAACCTAATAAGTACAGGTTTTATTTTAACAATTTTTATACCTCATCTGACATAGTCATAGATCTGAAAGATAAGGAAATAAATGCCACTGGTACAATCTGATCAAACAGAACAAAGCACTGTCCAATACCTACTGCAAAAGATATGAAAAAGAAGCCAAGAGGATCCTATGACTATCGATCAGAAGGAAATGTTGAAATCGTTACTTGGAATGATAATGCTGTTGTTACTCTTTGCAGTAACTGTGAGGGTCTAAATCTGATTGGCATGGTAAAACGGTGGCAAAAAGGTGTAGGAAGAGTGAACATTGAACAACCTTTCATAGTAAAAGCATATAATAAAGACATGGGTGGTGTCGACTTATTCGACAGAGGTTTGTCAGATTTTCGTCCTGCAATCAGAGGTAAAAAGTGGTATTTTCCTCTTATTATTGCTGCTCTGAACACAGGGATGGTGATTTGCTGGCGACTTTATGAAATCAGCACAGGAATGACAATTCCTAACAAAGAATATTGACGGTCTATTGCTTAGATCCTTGTCAAAAGAACAAAGCCTGAAAGGATGCATTCAAAAGCCCTAAGGTCAGGCCCAAAAGGATGCAAAGCTCTCCCACCAAGGGAAGTAAGGACAGACAACACTAAACATCATACTTAATCTCTACCAACTTCAAGAAGATGATTTGTGTGTAAGAAGAAGGGGAAAATTCAGTGCACAATATGTAAGGTCACCCTTCATCTGAAGTCATGCTGGCAAATATTTCACGAAAAATAGAATTTTGCTCTATGCATACCCTTTTCTGCTGTACAGTGATGCACAAATCCTTTATTATGTTCTTAGATTTTATGTATTTTTTATGTATTTTATATGAAATGTTTCCTTTAGTATTTACTCAGCACAGGAACTTTGTATTTTTGTTTATTCCCATTTGTTTACTTGCTTTCTTTGGATTAGTTGTGCTTCCACTCATGATTGTACAAGCATGTGTTCATATGCTTATAATTCAAAGAGACTTACTTATTTGTCATTCTTATATCAATAAAATGCTGTATAAAAAGCATTCAAATAAAGTATGAAATCGACCATTTTCATTTACTCCTTATACCCTCAACTCCCATTGACTCCCTAGGGAGTCACACCTGTATATTCCATGCAAATACAAATGATAACAAAATTCCAGTAACAGGTAATCAAATATATCAAAAACTCTTCAGAAATTGAGTTTATCAAAAATCGAAACATAGAAAAGCACATTGGTACCAGTTGGGTTAATCAGCATGAATGTACTCTCCTGTGCTACAGTGATGCCGCATTTGCAAATTTGACAGATCATGGGTCTCAAGGTGGACACATAACATTTTCGACAGATCATGATGGTAATAGTTGTCCCATCACCTGGAAATCAAAAAAGGTGAGAAGAGTGGTGAAGTCCACCTTGGAGGCAAAGACTCTAAGTTTGCTTGATGCCACAGAAAATGGAATCTATTTAGCAGGATTGCTGAAGGCTAGTTTAGGCACCCAACGTGATATCCCTGTGACATGCCTTGTTGACAAGTCCTTGGTTAATAGTTTAAAATCCACTACACACAGGGGAGACAAAAGTATGAGAATCAATTTGGCAGTTTTGCGAGACATGATGGATAGAGGGGAAATTGAATCAGTGAAGTGGGTAGAAACCACGAAACAGTTGGCAGACTGCCTAAGAAAGGTGCTTCATCAGTACTGCTGAGGAAGGAGATCAGCAAACCAGAAATGATACAATAAAATTGGAAATGTTTTTATTATATATGGAAAGAAAAAGAGAGAAAGAAAAGAAGAAGAGAAAGGGAATGTGTTAAGATTATAAATAAATATATGCATATTTGTGATATGTATTATGGAGAGAAAAGGGTAATGAAATGAAAATGAATATTGGAGTTGAAACCTATCGAGACGTACGAGTATTGATGACGCGAAGCGAATTGGTTGCGAATCAGCGAACTGCCAACACTTAAAACAGGAAACGAGGATTGGAAGCGGAAAGAGATAGTGTGAACTTGGGAAATTATAATGAATTTCAAGAAAAATACATGACCTGGCCAGGCAGAAGTTTATGAAGAAGCGAGTTAAGGTATATATGAATTTATGAAGCGGTAATTGAGCATATTTGCCAGTAAGTGTAATTAAACGCAAGTGATATTGGTTATTCGAGGAGTGATACACCACAGGTATATACGACAGGGTGTGTGTGAATAGAATATTAAAGTTTATCCTTACGGGAAGTGCAAGGTAGTAAAGGGACTGAACATTAGTGTCATACGTGTCCAGAAATTAGACCATTACCAATGAAATATTGTAATGATTGTGACCCACTGTGTCCCCTCAGTTCGGGTGGTGAGCATTGCTCATTAAGTAAGATGGCTGGAGGCTAGGTGCAGTAATATCCCACAACTTAAAAGGCCTCCTAAAAATTATAGAAGTAACCCAGTTAGTTTTCTTATTTCTGAATAGTTATATTGGCAAATATGTAACTATACTTTTGGTCCAGTAGCAGGGAATGTTAGAATTAAATCACTGCACAATAAACATAAAAATGAGAGTTGTACATAATGTAAGGAATAAAGTTTTTTTGTTTTCTTTTCTTTTCTTTTTTGCATTTAATTTTTCTCGTTTTAACTGCTATCATTGTCACCTTTCCCCTTCTTCGGTTCAGGTTCACTCTCAGCAGTGGTTTTTGCCTGACGTTTTGTAAAGAACCGATCCAAGGTCGTTTGCTTTTGTCGGCTTTTAACAATCTTTCGAAAATGTGCAAGGCAAACATCATAGTGAGCGATAGCCCGACTAGTGAATACTTTTTCTGGGTGATTCTTTTCAACAAATTCCGAAACTTCATAGAATTCTCCTAAAATGTATTTTATTCGGGCTGTCGGAATAATGGCTGCCTCCTCTTCGTCTTTACTGAACTCCTGCACTGCCGTGTGTTGCATCGCCTCCAACTCCCTCAGCTCCTCCGTCGAAAGCTCCTCGTGGTGATCCTGAATCAACTCGTCGATGTCCTCGTCATTCACCTCAAGCCCCATGCACTTTCCCAGCGAAACAATTTCGTCAACTTCAGGCTCAACTTTACCCTCCAACTCCACCTCGAACCCCTCAAAATCTCGTGGGGCAACAGCTTTCCCCAAGCTGCATTAAGGGCATGCCTGGTCACCTCCTGCCAAGCCATGACGATTATCTTGAGGCAAACAACAATATCGAAGTGCTGCTTCCAAAACTCACGAAGGGTAAGCTGGGTGTTTTCAGTGATGTCGAAACACCTCTTGAACAAGTGTTTCGTGTAGTTTCTTGAAGTTCGAAATGACTTGTTGGTCCATGGGCTTGAGGATAGAGGTGGTGTTAGGTGGGAGGTACAGCACCTTAATAAATGAGAACTCCAGGATATCATCTTCGAGGCTGGGCGGGTGGGCAGGTGCATTATTGAGAATGAGGAGGCACTTGATGGGGAGATTGTTCTCCTCTAGGTACCTCTTAACAGTAGGGCCAAAAACCAAATTGACCCACTCAACAAAAAAGTGTCTGGTAACCCAGGCCTTGGCATTGGCCCTCCATAGCACCTGAAGTTTTTCTTTTAATATTTTGTGGGCCTTAAATGCTCTGGGATTTTCGGAGTGGTACACCAGCAGGGGCTTGATTTTACAATCCCCATTGGCATTGGCACAAAGGGCAAGTGTAAGGCGGTCCTTCATGGGATTGTGGCCTGGCATTTTTTTTCTCTTCTACTGTGATGAAGGTACGGCGAGGCATCTTTTTCCAAAAAAGGCCAGTCTCGTCACAATTAAAAACTTGCTGTGCAACGTAGCCTTCATCGATCACCAATTGTTCAAATTTTCGCAAAGATTCGTCGGCCGCTTTCTGGTAGGCACTAGATGCCTCGCCATGCCGAACAACAGTGAATTCCAGTCCTCCTTTTGAACTTCTTGAACCACCCACGCGATGCCTTAAACTATTGCGCCGAAGTTCCCTCGCCTGCATCCATCTTTACGAGGTCATTAAAGATGGCAGTCGCCTT
This sequence comes from Oratosquilla oratoria, assembly GCF_046742065.1. Lineage (NCBI taxonomy): Eukaryota > Metazoa > Arthropoda > Malacostraca > Stomatopoda > Squillidae > Oratosquilla > Oratosquilla oratoria. The sequence continues at coordinate 25,555,679 of NC_134796.1, forward strand.
TTCGCAAATTATGGTCTCGGTCACTGTGTCTCCAGCTATCTCTCTCCTTTATCCACACGAGTAACAATCTCTCCATCTCATTGTTCACTGCCGACCTCCTCTTCGAAATGACAGAGAGGCCTTTGGAAGGAGTCGTAGCTTTTAGGGCTTCCTTTTGTTTTAATATCGTGCCGATCGTAGATGGATTACGGCCATATTCTTTGGCAAGATCTACCAAACGCATCCCTTTTTCGTACTTTTCTATTATCTCTTGCTTTGTTTGTATGGACAAAACAACTCTCTTCTTCTTCTCACCACTTTTCTCCATCACTTTCTTGAGGCCCATAGTGAATAAAAGTTAATACATACACGTAAATTTGCAATAAACACTAACAAAAGCTGACGAAAAACTGTCCGAACACTTCGTGCTTTACTGAATTTCGCTAGTGTGAGACTGAGGCTTCGGTGATCCTTGTGGGCCGACGGGAAAATGAAGAGGATTCTGGGTATACGCACATACACACAGAGGTCCCTCCTAGCCAATGGGATGCCAGGAAGATGCTGGGCAATAGCCAATGGCAGAGCAGCTCGGACGCGCCACTTTCAAACCAAGATACAGGATGCTACAAGCATGTTTACGTTCGGTGGACTCTGGGTTTTTGATTGATTTTATGAGTTTTTGGCCGATGGCCAGGCACTGGGACCAAAATGATCATTCAGCGCCACAATGAATTTATGAAAATCGAAATTAATGAGATGTTAATGGAATGAATTTAAAATAAAGATAAGTTGCATAGTAAGACTATGCATATGAATAAAAATCAAAATGAATTTAAAAATTTGAATGAATAAAATCAAAATGAATTTAAAAATTTGAATGAATAAAAACCAAAATGAATTTAAAAATTTGAATGGATAAAAACCAAAATGAATTTAAAAATTTGAATGGATAAAAACCAAAATGAATTTACAAATTTGAAAAATTGAATTCATATATATGATGATAATGAATTAACGAATACATAAAATAAAGTAAGATCTAGATAATATTTACATAAAAGTTAGAGCTTATAAAACAAATTAATTTTTTAAAAATTTAACTAGTCCAGCTACATCTGTGTCATCCCCTAAAAGATTTGGCATGGGCTTGCCAGCAAGCCCATATTTACGTCGAGCTCTAGCATACAGCTGACAGTGCATCAGAATGTGACCAATTGTCAGAGGACTGCCACAATCCCACTCGGATGCATCTGATCCTTCTAACAGAAACTTATGTGTCAGATGGGTATGACCCATTCTCAACCTACTTAGGACTATTTCAGTTCTCCTATCAGCATGGAACACAGAAGGCCAGTATGATGTGTTAGGCCTAATGCTTTTATATTTCCTATTAGTGGCAAGAAGAGGATCAGACCAACGGTCCTGCCACTTCTGTCTGATGTAAGACTTGATAGGTTTATACAGATCAGAATGGGGCAATTTTCGCACATCAATTCTGCTTTTCTTACTAGCTTCCTTAGCTTCTTCATCAGCCACTTCATTCCCTCTTATTCCCACATGGGAAGGGATCCAGCAAAAACACACAGATTTATGACGGGAGTGAATGAATTGTAGCCACTCTTGCGCTTTTTGTCCTAGCGGGTGGGAAGTATTGAACTGGCATACAACATCTATGGCACTTTTTGAATCTGTATATATAACAAATTTCTTAGCTTTAGTTAATGAAGCTTGAAAATCCATGTGAACAAGTTGTATAGACACGGTAAAGGAAACATGGACTGGAGGTGAAGCTTTATTCCTGACGTTTCGTCTAACGACTTTCTCAAAGTCGTTAGACGAAACGTCAGGAATAAAGCTTCACCTCCAGTCCATGTTTCCTTTACCGTTAATGAAGCTTCTTTTAAGGCATGGACAATTCCTGTTAGTTCAGCTGTGAATGACGACGCTGCATTGGACAGCCGTCCCAATCTCGAGTGGTCTCTGGTGACAACTGCACAACCAACACCTTCATTCGATTTAGAGCCATCGGTAAAAATTTTAAAATCTTTGACATGCTGTCGGTCATGTTCTAAGAACTTTGCTCGAACCACTTCTGGAGGAGAGTTCTTTTTGACAATATTAACTGAGCAACGCTCAACTTGTGGTACCAGCCATGGAGGGTTGTCTGGATATTTAACAGGTAAAATATGTTCATCAAGCAAACTGCCATTTCCCAGTTGATCTTTAGAACGAACATGGAGAGGCTTTGTATTAGCTCTATATTTTACTGACAGGTTCTGATTTATCAGTTTGAAGGTTGGATTCTCTGGAGTACTTTTAATTCTTGCTAGATATCGTAGACCTAGCTCCTCCCGACGAAGGTCTAAAGGAAGCTGATGACAGTCTACATAAATACTCTCCACAGGAGATGTTCTGAATGCTCCAGAGCAGATCCTTAAACCCATATTGTGAATAACATCCAGTTCCTTCAGTCTTGTTTTACATGCTGAAGAATATATTTGGCAACCATAATCCAACTTAGAGCGACATAAAGCATCATAAAGACGCAGTAATGATTTTTTATCTGCCCCCCAATCAAAACTGGACACGACTTTCAAAATATCCAAAGATTTTCTTACTTTTCGCTTCAAGTTATCTACGTGACTTTCCCAAGTTAGTTTTTTATCAAATGTTAACCCTAAAAATTTGACTTCATCCTCATAAGGTAAAATTTCCCCATTTAAAATCAGATTTGGAACTTCCTCCTGACGTCTACCTCTGGTAAAACGTACTGCCACAGTCTTGGTGGTAGAAAATTTAAGACCATTATTCAAAACCCATTTTGATGTATCATCTATAGATCTTTGTAGGTCATGACATGCAGAAAGGGCATCATATGATGAAACATATATGACAAAGTCATCAACAAATAATGTCCCTTTAACTCGGGGGCCAAGTGTGTTCATTATCCCATTAATAGCAACAGCAAAACAAGTAACGCTTAAAATGCTACCTTGTGGGACCCCTTCCTCTTGACAAAAGGAAGATGATAAAGTGTTTCCCACCCGTATTTTGAGATACCGATTAGATAAAAAGGAACTTAAAAATCTCAACATATTTCCCCTTACACCCATTTTATAAAACTTTTTAAGTATACCATGTCGCCAAGTGGTGTCTTAAGCCTTCTCCATATAAAAAAAACACTCCAATAGTGTGTTTGCTTGTAGCAAAACCTTGTTGGATCTCATTAGAGAGTTTTAAAAGAGGATCCAAGGTACTTCGGTTTTTTCGGAATCCGTATTGATGGGGAGAAAGTAAATTCTTCGATTCCAAGTACCATACCAGACGAGTGTTTATCATTTTTTCCATTAATTTACATACGCAGCTAGTCAGTGCTATAGGTCGATAGCTGGTTGGTTGAAAGGGGTCTTTGAAAGGTTTTTGAACTGGAATGACGATGGAAATTTTCCAGCTCCTAGGTAAAGCCCCCGTTTTCCATATTTTATTGATGATTTTCAAGAGAAAGAGCTTAGCTTCAGCAGGGAGTTGGCGTATCATCGAGTACAAAATTCTATCCTCTCCAGGAGACGTGTCTTCAGTTGAAGACAACGCACTATGCAGTTCTTCTAGAGAGAACTCTGTATTATACTCTTCAGAAGAGTTGGATGCGAAATTTATGGTAACTTGAGAACTTCTTATTTGTTGGAATTCTTCTGAATAATTGTTTGGACTCGAGACATCTGAGAAATGTTTCCCTAGAGTGTTCGCTACCTCACCAGGGTCAGTGATTAGATTGTTGTTTATTTTCAAAGTTGGAAGAGGTGAAGGTATAAATTTTCCACTAAGTTTGCGAATCTTCCTCCAAACAAATCGAGATGGTGTTTTTGAAGATATTCCATAGATATAATATAACCAGGATTCTCTTTTAGCTTTTCTATAATATTGGTGTTTCTTAGCCAATGCACGCTGATAAATTATCTTGGATGTTTGAGATCCAGTGGTTTTATACCTCCTATAACATTTTCTTGTTATCTTACGAAAAACATTACATTTCTTGTCCCACCAAGGAACTGCAGGCCTTCGGGGTTGGTTTCCTGTTTGAGGTATTGATTCTTCAGCACTATTTATGATTTTCTCTGATAGGTATGAATAAGCCTCCAAATGAGAGTCAAAAGAATCAAATTCCCTATCTATTTGTAAAACCTGCCTATACTTATTCCAGTCTGCCTCCTTCTCTTTCCACATGGGTGGAGAGCAAGTAGGGATATTTTCTGTATATTTCAAATGTATAGGGTAATGATCGCTGCCATGCAAATAATTGTCAACTGACCAATTAAAATCCATAGCAATATTCGATGAGCTTATGCTTAGATCAATGGCTGAATATGTATTAGTATGGATATTATGATAGGTCATTGATCCATCATTATAAAGGATAATGTCATTTGCATATAAAATGTTTTCAACAATGTTGCCATACATATCTCGATCATTTCCACCCCATAGTGGATTGTGCGCATTAAAATCTCCTAATATTAAGGTTCTGTAGATCTACATTAGTGAAACCAGCTGCACCAGGCAGATAGATGGAACAAACAGTAATTGATTTTCCCAATATAGCTTTAATTGCTACAGCCTGAAGAGGTGAATTTAATCTCACAATTGCATGCTGAATACCTTTATTTATTATAATTGCAGCTCCTCCATGTGCCCTGTCTCCAGGAGGAGTGGAGGTGTAAATATTGTAATTCAACCCAGGATTAATAGATGTATTTCCAAGTTTTGTTTCCTGGAGGCAAATGATACCTGGATTACTATCCTTCGTCAGCACTTTCAATTCCTCTGCTCGAGTACGAAGACCCAGGCAGTTCCATTGGAGGATGTTGAACGTGAAAATAATTGATTTTTTCTTGGATCCAGCCAAATTATCTTTGGACTGGAATTCTGGGGTATTTTTATTAAAAGACTTGAAGTTGTAATTTAGTCTCTTTACCTTGGAGCCCTGATCTTTACTTTTAGAATCAGGCGATAATGTCTTTCTCTTTATGTCTTGTTTATTCTTTTGAGAGTTAGATTTTTCAATTTTTTCCCCCTTCAATTCAGAGGCACTTACCCGTCTAACCCCGGAATTACTGTCAGTAGAAATCTCCATTTCAGAAGAGCCCAAAGGTTTAATACTGCTTTTGAAATGTGATGTTCCACTCTGCATCTGATTAGAGTTGCCTGCACCTACCAAATTCAATTCACAGCACGAGCTGGATGATGCCATATCTTTAAAAGGTGTAATAGAATGTGATGGTCCAAAAGGATCATGGGCAGTAAACTTATTAGATGTTTCTAATACAAAATTTTGAGGAGAAGCTGGTCTACCTTTCTTTGGTCTAGGGGGGGTCCAGAATCCATCTTTGGATTTCGAGATGTTGGTTTTTTGCTTGACTGAAGGTGAGGAGGTTGTTGGAAGGACACTAGGCTTGGAAGAGGTGGTGGGTAGAACTACAATTGTGTTCTCGCTATGAACTGTAGAGGTGTTGTCTAATGAAACAGGGGCATCCCTTTTATTCATTCCAGATTGAACGTTAGGATCATTGTTAGACTTCTTGGCAGCATCTGCATAGGTAAATAGTGGATTTTTGTTTCTTTTAAGCTTATATTTAGCAGCTGCAAAACTGATGTGCTCATTGGCTGCTGTTTCTAGCACTTCACCTTCAAATTTGTAGATTGGGCAGTGACGCCAATTTGGTGAATGGCCACCTCTACAATGAAAACGGAACCTTTCTTTTTCACAAGTTTCACCTAGTGCATGCATACCTGAACATATATAACATCGTGCATTGTTAGGACATTTTTCCTTAATGTGACCAAAGTCAAAGCAATGATGACATTGCATAGGTCGTGCTTTAAATTCCTTAACTTGTAAATTTAAACGACTAATCTTTACATAGTCTGGAAGGTAAGGTGAATGAAAAGTGAGCTGTATGGCACCATTAATTCCTTTAAGTTTTTTTACAGCTAATATAATATCAGGACATCGTCTAAGGATCTCTTCTTCATTAAAGTCACACAAATCTTTGCAGTATACAACCCCTCTAGCGGTGTTAAATGATCTATGAGGGGTTATGGCCTCTACAACATTGCTAGGTTGATCTTTAAATGATGATAATAAAATAGCCTGACTTTTGCCGACTGCCTTAATTAATATTTTCTTTCCATACTTTTTCACATTTCCATCTGGAATGGATCCTACAAATTCCTCCAGATTCTCCCAGGCCTTTATTAGATTACTTTGTCCCTCTTTATATGTAGCGATATGCCAAATGGGAATTTGCATTTTCCTCTTCTTTGGATCTTTGCCATTTGGTTCAGAAATTTTAGGAATAAAATCACCATCTTCATCATCAATATTTCTAACATCCAGTAATTTAGATTGTCTTGAGAATATAAGGTCTTCATCTTCCTTTTTCTTTATATATTCAATTACTTCTCGGGCTGAAAAAGCCTTTTCATATGTAATATAGAGATTAAAAAACTGCTCATTACAAGAAACCTTTAACTTCATTCGTTCTACAGGTCCAAAATTCTTTACTGTCTCATAACAAACTTTATAATTTAAGTCTAAACCAACATTAGGGCTGAATATGACTCTTAAATTTTCGTTTACATTTTTGACACCAGTTTTGTCACCCTGGTGTCCCAGTGGAGAAGGAGGGGAAGAAGGGGGTACACTTGCCATTTGTACGAGTGTATATTACTTCGACCTGGCAGTCCTCCGCCCACCAAAATTCCCAAGAATATCGGAGCCCAACAAGGGAGGGATGTGATGGCCACATAAGTGGCCTCCCTAGAGACTACTGCCTGGTTATACATATGACTTCCAGAGCTTAAGGCGCCATCCGTCCGTCGAGTTCAGGCCCAGCTCTGGGAGCCATGTTTGACATTTAGACTTTCCCCTCGCTCGTGCACGTCAGGTACTCGAATTTTACAGGTGGAGCGGCATGTCATGCCACTCCACCCTCCATCAGATCAAAAGAGCAGTCAAAAGAATATTCCAAGAGAGAACCAAGGTCGTCAACTTTAGATCAATCCTGATAAGAGAAGGAAAAATTGAAAATAGTGATAGATCAAAAACCTCATCCTAAAACAACTGTCATAGGATGAGGGCGACAAATCCTAAGAGTATTCCAGTCTATAATCAAAGCCAGGCTAGGGTCGTCAACATAAAGACTTTTGGCTCAGTTTTCGTCTGGTAGCTCGGGGCTGACCTCTCCAGTATGGTTGCACCTGGCTGGCACAGCTCAGCCCGTCCTTACTACACGGAAGCCCCCCCACTACGTCAAAGAACTGGGCCTCGGGGAGGGGGTGGACTCTGGGAGCTGTGAGTAGCAGCGCGTATTTTGAAATTTTCGCCTTTCATATCCTGAAATTTCTTTCGTAACAAGAGGCAATATTTTTCCAAGAAGTGTTTCGAAACCTGAAAATTTCGTATGTAGAGCCTTTCGTAAGTAGAGGTACCGCTGTACTATGAATAGAAGTGGCCCAAGAACAGAACCCTGAGGAACTCCACTTGTAACATTTTTCCATCTAGAAGTTTTTCCATTTAAAACAACTCTCTGTTTTCGATCATTTAACCAATTACTAGTCCAACTTAATAGGTTACCACTTATTCCGTGTGAAGCTAATTTAGTAAGTAGTCTTTCATGGGGGATGGTATCAAAAACTTTTGCAAAGTCTATATATATTAAATCTATATTGTTTCTTTAGTCATAACTTGAGATACCTGTGTTGTAGAATTTGAGTAAGTTAATCACGCAAGAACGTTTCCGTCTGAAACCATGCTGGATATCATTTATCAAACGGTTACTTTCTAAATGATGTTCGATAGCATCTTTGATGATAGTTTCCATTATTTTTCCAACAATTTTAGTGCAGTACAATTACTCAGCACACCGCAAAACACGAGTACAATTATTTTGGCAGGCTGCCGGCAGCATCAGCATCCCAGCCAACTAAATATTCTTTCATTTTGTTTGTTTGAAGTAAAATATTTCCTAATTTTGCATTGCATTTTGTATTTTTATGTTTTGTAATTATTTCAGTATGCTAAATATAATATACAATATATATATATATATATATACAGTAACAAATATTTAGAGGGTAATATATATATATTTATATAAAGGGTAATATATACTGTATACAGACGCTCCTCAACTTACGTTTTAGTTACGTTCCGAACGTAAGTTGAAAATGAACGTAAGTTGTTACTATACTATATATCCGTAAATTCTATTACCGTATGTTATAAAACACACCTAAATCATTAATTATACACATAACATTGTAAAATAATAACATTAATTTCAAATAAATTAAATTCAAGCAACATAAATTGAGATGGTGGAGGAGGGGGAGGAGGATGAGGCAAGGCACGTTCAGTCTGTCGTTTGTGCCATGTAAACAATGGACGCAGCGTCATGCGTAAGTGTCGTTTGAACTACGGAGAGCGCGCTAAACTAAAAAATAAAATAAAAAATACAATTTTTTTTTTTAGTCAGTTCAAACGTAAAACGAATAAACGTAAGTAGAGGAGTGTCTGTATATATAAAGTCCGACTTGCGTCCTGATCGGCTTACGACCTATCTGTCGAAACCAAACTCGGTCGTAAGTCGACGACTACCTGTATATACAGTTCCCCATCTGGGATATTGGCTGCATGTTATTGTGGCAAAGTAGCATGCAGTTGATACTTTAGGGTCTATATGGGGCGCCCCTACGGACCAGAGCCACACATCATTTTGTCTTTAATGGAGGAAAACTCTGTTCATAGAGAAATGATGACATTTTTATACTACAACTGTCCCTCCATTATGCTGCCCCCCCCCCCCTCTTGTCACTGTCCTGTACAATTTCTCTGAATATTCATTTCCTTTTTCGCCTACCTACCCTGTGGTGGGGGCAAAACAATACTGCCACCAAGTATTTCCACTTGGATCGTAAGAGGCGAGAAAAAAGGGACGGGGATTGGGACCAGGCATCCTTCTCCTTGTAGCCCCACAAGGGACATTCCTAAAAAAGGTAAAGGCATAAGAGGGTCTAGGAGTTTTCCAACAAGCACCCTAAGATTTGGGTCTTTTAATGTGCGTGGATGTGGTACAGATGAGAGTAAAAGGGAAGAGATAGGTAGTATGTTTGTGAGAAGATAGATGTGTTGGCTTTGAGTGAAACTAAGTTGAGAGGGAAGGGCAAGTGTAAGTTTGGGAGTGTAATTGGGAGGTTATCAGGAGTGAAGAGAGGGCAAGGGAGAGAAGGGGTGGCTATACTAGCAAGTGAAGATATAGGTAAACGTGTAGTGGAGTGGAAGCAGGCTTCCTCAGGGATAATGTGGATGAAGGTGAAACTGGGAAAGGAGATGAGGTTTTTGTAAGTGCATATGGGCCTGGTAGTGAGAAGAGTGTAGAAGAAAGAGAGGCTTTTTGGATAGATTTCAATGAGCGCATACAGAGATTAGGGAGAAACGTAAGAATCATAGTGGAGAGTTGATGGTGGAGATGTGTTTTGAAAGTGAGCTGATTATAGAGAATAGAGTGTTTCAGAAGAAAGTCAAGCATAAGTACATATGGGAGAGGGTGGTGGATGGAAGGGTGGTAGATAGAGCATTAATGGACTATGTAGTGGTAGGTAGGAGTATAATAGGAAGAGTTAAGGATGTACATGTACTAAGGGGAGAGAGGGAGGAACATCAGATCATTTTATGGTGGAAGGTAAGTTGAGAGTGGAGAATAGATGGAGAAAGAGGAAAAGAACAAAAAGGTAGGGAGGTGCTTAGAGTGAACTCTTTAAATGAAAAGGAAAAGGAGAAAGTACAAGAAGCTGAGAAAGGAGTGGGAGGGAATGAAGGATAGAGTAGAGCTAGGAGTGGAGGAGGAATGGGGATGGTTCAAGGAGGGAGTCACAAAGTGTGCAAGGATGGTGTCTGGAACAAGGAGGACAGGAGGAAATAGAAGGAAGGGTAGTGAGTGGTGGGATGAGGAAACAAAGAAGGTTGAAGAAGAGAAGAAGCGAGCTTTCACAGATTAGTTACAAAATAGGATGAGGGAGTCATATAAGAGATACAAAAAAAAAAAAAAAAAGAAGTAAAGCAAAAGGTAAAGGAGGCAAAGAGGAGAGCAGATGTGAAATGGGGTAAGAGTATGACAGAAAATTTTGAAAGTAATAAAAAGATGTTTTGGGAAGAAATTAAGAGAGGAAGAGGAGACAAATCAAGTGAGAAGGTAAAAAGTGCAGATGGAGAGATGATAATGGAAGAGAAGGCAGTAAGGGTAAGATGGGAAGAATATTTTAGGGAGTTGCTAAATGTGAAGGAGGATAGAGAGGGAAAGATAGTTGCAGTGGGAAGTGCTAAGAAAATTACCGTGAGAGAGGATAATGGAGGAGAAATAAGGAAGGATGAGGTGAAGGCAGTTGTTAAGATGATGAAAGCAGGTAAGGCACCTGGTCTGGATGGATGTCATGCAGAATGTCTAAAAAAGGGAGGTACAGTGATGGTGGACTGGCTGGTGAGTTTATAATGTTTGCTGGAGAGAGAGTAGAGTGCCGCAGGACTGGAGGAGTGCCTGTATAGTTCCACTTTACAAGGGAAAGGGGAACAAGTGCAAGTGTAGTAGATTCAGAGGGATTAGCTTGTTAAGTGTAGTTGGGTAGGATTATGGGAGGATCTTGATTGAGAGGATTAGGAGAGGAAGAGAGGGAATAATTGGTGAGGAACAGTGTGGATTTAGGATGGGTAGAGGTTGTGTAGATCAGATTTTTGTGGTAAAACATATGTGAGAAAGCTATAGGAAAGGGGAAGGATGTTTTATTTACTTTTATGGATTTGGAAAAGGCTTATGACCAGGTAGACAGGAAAGCACTGTGGGAGGTTTTGCAGATATATGGGATAGGAGGAAAGCTTCTAGGAGCTGTCAAGAGTTTTACAGTAGTAGTAGAGCATGTGTCAGGATTAGAAATGGAGAGAGTGGTTTGAGGTAAAGGTAGGACTTCGTCAAGGATGTTTTATGTCTCCTTGGCTGTTCAACTTTTACATGGATAGGGTGGTGCGAGAGGTAAATGCAAGGGTGGTGGGTCAGGGATTGGAGATGGTTCAAGAAGATGAAGAAAAGTGGGAGGCGAGTCAGCTGTTGTTTGCGGACGACACTGCGCTTGTGGCAGAATCGGAGGAGGGATTGAGGAAGTTGGTGACAGAGTTTGGGAGAGTGTGTGAAAGAAGAAAGCTGAAGATAAATGTGGGTAAAAGTAAGGTGATGAGATGTACAAGGGGTGAAAGTGGCAGTAGACTGGAAGTGAGCATTAAGGGAGAGTGACTGGAGGAAGTGGATAGTTTTAGATACTTGGGTGCAAATGTGAATGGAAAAGGTGGAGTGGAGGTGGAGGTAGAATGTAGATTGAGAGAAGCGAGAGAAGCGAGAGCCTTGGTGGAATAAAAACTGTAATGAGGAATAGACATTTGGGAATGGATGCTAAGAGGGGACTGTATGAAATAGTGATTGTACCTACAGCACTGTATGGGTCAGAAACATGGAACATAAGAGAGGAAGAGAGGAGTTTGAATGCTTTTGAGAAGTATGGTAGGGGTTACTAGGCTGGATAGAGTGAGAAATGAAGAGGTGAGGAGAACAGGGGTGGAAAGGGAGTTGGGAGATAGTGTTGATGAAAGAGTATTAGGATGGTTTGGACACATGGAAAGAATGAGTGAAGAAAGACTAGTAAAAGAGATATGGAAGGCAGATGTGGATGGAGTGAATATGAGGGAACGTCCTAGGATGAGATGGATGGATGGGGTGAAGGGGGCTTTGGGGAAGAGGGGATGTCTGTTGAGGAAGGACGGGAGAGAACAGAAGACGGGTGAATGGAGAATGGTTGTATATGGATGATGATGTGATGCATGAGGTGGAATGGGTGGGGGGATGGGGGGTGAGGTAGTATGTGTGAGCAAAATTTGATGCAGCCCAAAGGGATTTCTCCCCATCTCCTTTTCTGCATGGGGGGGACAGAGAGGGGAGGGTTACCGATTTAATGAAGCGGCCTTGCTGTGGATGTGCTGTACATTGCGACACTGGCTCTGACCCAGGGCAGTGGACAGGGTGCAGGGATGACCCGTCATCCAAGAGGTGCTATGATGAGAGGGAGGGTGGAGGGAGTGGAGTGTATTTAAGGATGGAATGGGTGGGAATGATTTTATGCCTTTTTCTTTTTGGCTACCTCCCTTGTAAGGGGGAAAAAGCCTTGGTATATGTATGTATATACAGTCAACTCCCCATTAACGTGAGGGTTATGTTCCTGGAGATGTCGTGTTAATGGAAATTGTGTGAATGGAACATAATATCTCCATATGAAATAATGTTAATAGTGGGGGTTACGTTCCTGGACAACGGAAAAGTCCGTCTATTTTGGGCTTTTATTACTAAAAATCCTAAATAAATACACGATTAATACATTTGAAGGTTACAGAAACAATAAAAACACAGTCTTACTATATTGGTATTTATTGTGCGGTAAAATAATATTCTTTTATGCATGTAAACATTATGACGCATCACTACCATCACTATCGCTTGGCGTGCTCCCGTCCCCAACCTCACTCCCCTATCCTTCCTCCCGCTCTACTCTCCTTCCTCACCTCGCCCTGCCTCTTCACCTCCCTCTCCCTCCTCACCTCACCCTGCCTCTTCACCTCCCTCTCCCTCCTCACCTCGCCCTGCCTCTTCACCTCCCTCTCCCTCCTCACCTCGCCCTGCCTCTTCACCTCCCTCTCCCTCCTCACCTTGCTCTGCCTCCTCTTTCTTGACTTTTTTTTTTTTTTTTTTAAAGAAATGGTGGAGTTTTGTCTGCATCGTCTTTTGATTTAACATCACTTTGTAACAGTTTAGCTCTGGCATAACTTTTCTGGCCACTGTTGCACTTCTGTTAATATTTGGATCTTTGGCTTCCAAATTATCCAGGCCTTCTCGTATAAACGAGAGTGCTTTTTCGAGATCACTTTTGGTCAAGACTCTCTCGGGCTCCGGGGTTTCTGATATAGGCCGAGATGCAGCTGCCTCCAATTCTGCATTCTGTATCGTCTCCATCTCTAACAGTTCTTTGTTAGTCAGCTCCACTGTGTGCGATTCTAGCAGTTCATCAATGTCCTTCTGCTCAAGTTGGTCAAACCCGGCTTCCCTGGCCTTGTCAAGACTTTCCTTGTTAGCTTTAGAGACATTTTCTTGGATGTCAAAACGTCGAAATTGTACACAAACTGAGGACACAGATGTTTCCAAATCACGTTTAGGCATTTCCTTGGCACTTTCTCCCAAGATTCTTTAATGAAGCAGAGTATCTTTGATGGTAAACTGCTTCCAATATTCCTTCACGGTCATGTCTTTTTGTGTCCTCTCAACCATGTCAGTCAGGGTCGAACGTAGATAATACGACTTGAAGGTTTTAATAATTCCTTGATCACATGGCTGCAGAATGGAAGTGGTGTTTGGCGGCAAGAAAGCGAGCTGGATGTTGTTGGAGAGATTTTCTATTGACGGGGGATGGCTGGGAGCATTATCCAAGATCAGGAGAATCTAGAATGGAATCTCTTCCTTCTCGCAGTAAAGTTCTAACTCTTTCTCCAATTTCCCAAAGTAGTCCTTGAATATACTCCCTGACATCCATCCTTTTTTGTCGGAATACCAGTAGCAGATTAGGAAGGTCTTGACGTAGCCCTGTGAAGACACAAGAACAAACAAAATTAGTTTAGTGTACCGTAAATGGTGAGTTGGTGACACAATTTTCTTTTTTGTTTTGGTGCATGAAAAAAATGAGCCTTTACAATCTCGGTAAAAAATTTCAAAGCTTTCATGACTAATAATCAACATCCATACATACACACCTTCAATGCTTGTGGATTTTACGAGTGGTAGACGAGGGCAGGTTTCAACTTGCGGTCTCCCTCTGCATTGGCACCGAACAAGAGCATAAGACGATCCTTGGAGGCCTTAAATCCAGGTGCAGTTGTCTCCTCAACCGAGATATAGGTCCGGTCAGGGCAGTTTTTTCCAATATAGACCTGTCTCATCTATATTAATCTGCTTGGAAGTGTAGCCTTCCTTGATGATGGTCTTGAGGGTAGCTGGATACGTTTTGGCTGCTTCCACATTGGCAGATGCAGCTTCCCCAGTTATTTTGAGATTGTGGAAGCTATATCGTTTCTTGAACCTGGAGAACCACCCAGAACTGGCATTGAAGGTCTTGGCTTTGTCTTTGTCTTCCTCATTCTTGTCTTGCACATCCTGGTAGAGACTTAAAGCTTTAGCTTGTATGATGGCCATGCTGATAGGGACATTATGCTTGTTTAGGTTTTGGATCCATTGTGCCAATAACTTCTCCATCTCCATGGATCTTGCAACAGAACTGGCTCTGATCTTGTCAGCATTCGCACTGATGGTCCGCAAAGTTCTCAAATTTAGTTCAGTAGCATGAACAATAACAGAAGTTCTTTCATCACGATCATAACGATCCAACACTTCTAACTTCTTTTCTATGGTCAAAAGTTTTCTTGACCTCTTTACTTCACTCTCCTTTGGAGTACCAGGACACTTGGGTGTCATAACACATGAATTTATGTAACACAAAACTTTGATAAAATTGTTTACGAGTTCCACACGCTGTGGGGGCTGCTTTCACACTGAGGACAAGAGGCAGAGCACGGGAGTCAGAGTGTCTTTCCTGCGCTCTGGCGGTGAGATATTCAACTATAGTAGGTGGGAAATTCAACTCACTTAACATTGGACATTTTGTGTTATCAGAATATATACAGGTCACCGCAATTCGACCATTCACAATTCGAATTATCGCAAATTCGACAGTAGCTAATTTATACCCAACCCTCAAGGTTCAACAGCCAGACTCGACAATTCGACATTCAAATCTCGCGCGCCACCCACCCGGTCAAATCTACCGCCGCTCTGTCTCACTCTCGCCCCAGCCATCGTTGAGGCAAGCCAAGCTCTGCTGTTCCACCTCCACCATGCTGCGCAATTCCACCTCCGGCCCCACCCCTAAGAAACACACTTTCCTGCCTTTCAAAGATAAGCTTGAGCTTATAAGAAAGTGTGAGGCAGGTATGGCTCATTCTGCCGTTGCAGAGGAAATGGGTGTCCTGAGATCAACAGTATCAACAATTTGGAAGAACTGGGACAAGTAACGCCAGGCCGCTGCATCAACATCTTCCACGACTTTCCTTGTTCTCCGTGGCTCAAGGGACTCCCATCTCGACACGATGGAGGACATGTTGATCAAGTGGATAGAGGACACATTGCAAGATGCCGATCAGCATGGGGCTTGTGCAGGAGCGTGCCTTGTCGCTGTGGGAGGACTTGCAGGCCACAACATCCACCACCAGTAGGACACTAGAAACATTCACACCACCACCACCACCACCAACCAAAGAGGCAGCACAGCCAACCACTGAGGCCACACCACCATCACCAAGGTGGAGTTCACCAATGACACACTTCAGGGGATTTAAGGGGGAGGACGAGGAGGAGGTGGAGCAGCTAGGTTTGCAAGTCCAGTAAAATGCTCTTTATTTTACATATATTTCGCTAAGTGTTTGTACTATGTGTATGTGGGAGATGGGTTTATCTTTAAATAAAAGTTAGTTTTTTATTGCAAATTTTTTATTTCCAAAAATGTACTGTACAGCAGCTTAATGTGTTTAATAAACAAAATTAGATGTAAATGAAGCCTTTAATATTACTGATTTAGTCTAAGTGTTTTTTAGAGGTCATAGTGATATTTTGGGGGGGTCTGGGCTGGAGGTCGGTCCCTATCCCCCCTAATTACAATGTATTCCTATTGGAAAAACTGCATCATGATTCGACAAAACCCAGGTTCGACCGATGATAGACATCCCTATCGAATTGCGGTGACCCCCTGTATTAATAAATTTTAAGTCGTGTAAGATCGAAATCTGCGTGATGGGACGGAGAGGGGGGTCGCCGAATTTATGAAGTGGCCTTGCTGTAGATGTGCTGTGTCTTGCGACACTGAATCTGACCGAGGTTGGTGGACAGGATACAGGGATGACCCGTCAACCAGGAGGTGCCAAGATGAGAGGGATGGAGGGTGGAGGGGAGTGGTATACAGACGCTCCTCTACTTTACGTTTTTTCGATTTTACATTTGACCTGACTGTAAAAAATAAAAAAAAATAAAAAAAAATTGGAGTGAATTTTTTAGTTTAGCGAGCTCTCCATAGTTCAAACGATACTTACGCATGACGCTGCGTCCAATGTTTACATGGCACAAAAGACAGACTGAACGTGCCTTGCCTCATCCTCCACCATCTCAATTTATGTTGCTTGAATTTAATTTATTTGAAATTAATGTTATTATTTTACAATATTATGTGTATAATTAATGATTTAGGGGTGTTTTATAACATACGGTAATAGAATTTACGGATGTATAGTACAGTAACAACTTACGTTCGGCCGTTCGGAACGTAACGAGAACGTAAGTTGTGGAGCGTCTGTAAATAGGAAATGGAATGGGTGGGAGTGGTTTCTATGCCTTTTTCTTTTTGGCTACCCCCCGTGTAAGGGGGAAAAAGCCTTTGGTATATGTAAGATCAAAATCATGTTAACGGGGAATTGACTGTATGTATGTATATATATATATATATATGTAAAAGAAAATTGTGCTAGGGATAGAAATTAAGAGGGTACTATTTTTTTTGACCACCCAATGTATGGCAATATAGGTGGACCATTAACTGGATAGAGTCCCAAGGCCCCTCGGGAGAAATGGATGGGGGAGGGAATTCTGTGTCTAACGATCCTATCAAGTCAGGAAGGGTGGTGGCAGCTACCTACTGACAGATTCTTTTTTGTTCATAGTTGAAACTGAGATACATATTTAAGTTCCTTTAAATATATTTTCTTTTTATCCCATCCTGGAGACAAGAGTAGTATGGACAATGGAAGTTTCTTGAAATAATTACCCTGAGCAGACTGGGACACTACCCACATTACCTGGCCATCATAGCTATCTTCCAAAAGAGAAAATGAGCAGGAGCCATCTACTTCACTGCTAACCACAGATAAGATGAGCTACCAATAGCCCCCACAATTTGGGGCACCACACATCCACTCACATTAATGGACCCAAACCTTAGGGTTCTGGTTGGAAAAATTATCCCAGACCATCTTATAACCTTTGCTTTTTTTTTTTTTTTAGAAATGTCCTTATTGGGGCTACAGAGAGTAGTAAGATGCCTATTCCTATCCCCCATCCCTTTTTTGTCACCTTTTACTACTTAAGTGGGAACACTTAGTGGCAGTATTATTTCTCCCCTACCACAGGGTTCGGCAAAAGAGGATATGAACATTCAAAGAAGTGGTACCGGACAGTATTAACCCCTTCCATACGGTGCCGCACACGTAGGCGTCATGGACTTAGATCTCGGTGGCAGCAGCCAATGCCAGCCGTACGACGTGTCGTAATACTACTCGCATCATAAAATATCGTCACCGCTTATATCGATCGTTCTCTCTTCACCCGTGAATTTTGATAACCATAGAAAATGCGATTACAAAAGAATTAGAAAGAATGTCATTATGGAGGGGCGACTACAATAAATATAATCAAGACGCCGATATGGCAGCCTCGCGAATACACTCGCTCCCCATGACGCCTACGTGTGCGGCACCGTATGGAAGGGGTTAAGGGTGGGGGGGAAATGTTGCAGTATAATAAAGTAGCATAATTTCTCTATGAATAGAGACTTCCTCTATCACGGTCAAAACGATGTGTGATTCTGGTCCGTAGGGGTGCCCCATATAAACCCTGAAGGATCAGTTGGATGCTACTGAGTAGCTTTTAACCCCACAATAACATCCAACCAATACCCGAGAGGGGAAATAGTTTTTGGTATATTGAAGGCAAATACATGTTCCTCAGCATTGCACTGTTATTTTTACCAAGTTAAGTTTTTTGTTATTAAGATTTAATGAAGCGGCCTTGCTGTGGATGTAGTGTCTTGCGACACTGCTTCTGACCCAGGGCAGTGGACAAGGTGCAGGGATGACCCGTCATCCAGGAGGTGCTCAGATAGGAGGGAGGGTGGAGGGGTGTGGTGTGTTTTCAGGGATGGAATGGGTGGAAATGATTTTGTGCCTTTCCTTTTTTGGCTACCTCCCTTGTAAGGGGGAAAAAGCCTTTGGTACGTGTATGTATTAAGTTTTGTTACCATGTTTTCAGCAATTGCAAAGCTATATTATCACCAATTAAGCACAATGACAGAGGGTTAAATATGCTTGGAAATCAAGGATACAGACTAAGTTGGAACTATCCATGAATTTAAGTATAAGACTATGCATGATCTATTGAAGGGTAGGAGAAAGGGCACATCATGTGTTGCTCCTTTCCTGTATACTACAATTAGGTAATTATAGGGACCTCTTTAAAAAAAATTGGTGACCCTTAGATTTTCATTACCACAAATTGTGAACATTTACAAAATATAAGCTTACCTCTACTGGAAATGTTGCAGAAAACATGAGTGTTTGTCTCATCCCTTTTTCTGGCATGGCTTTATTATGGACAAGTTTTTTCACATCTGGCATAAATCCTAAATCAAGCATTCTATCAGCCTCATCCAGGACCAAAAACTTGAGTTTCCCAAGGCCAACTTTCCCTCGTGTTATGAAGTCCAAAAGTCGTCCTGGTGTTGCAACCAGCACTTGGCATCCACTCTACAATTAGGCAAGAGGGCAAGTTTCATTACTTATGCTGTTAAAACTAGTGAGTGGTGTGTCCTTAATATAAACTAACTGTTGTTACAAAGAACATCATTCACTTAGCAGGATCAAAATATTTTGATACTTCTACAGTGCACTTGCAGTTGGGTCAGAAGAGTCTAAGGCAGTAGTGATGGAGTTTGGGGAGGTATGTGATGGGAAGTTGAAAGCAAATGTAAGTAAAGCAAGGCAACTAGATGTAAAAGGGACAAGGGTGGCAGTAAATTTGAGGTAAATGAAATGATAATTGTGCTTAATGACACAGTATAGGGGAAGACTTAGAATAAAATGGAGGCAGAAAGGAGAAATCTAAACATGTTTGAGAAGTATGATATTTTGAGGCTGGATAGAATGAAAACACTGAGGAGAGCATGGGTGGACACAGAGTTGGCTGATAAGGTCAATAAAAAATATTGGGATGGTTTGGGTACATAGAATGAGTGAAGAAGAAGAAGAAGATGAAGAAAAAAAAATAATAATAATAATAATAAATAAAGAACAAATAAATAAATGAAAAATAAAATAAAAAATACATACATATACCAAGCCTTTTCCCCCTTACAAGGGAGGTAGCCAAAAAGTAAAAGGCATAAAATCATTCCCGCCCATTCCATCCCTGAATACACTCCACACCCCTCCACCCTCCCTCTTATCTTAGCACCTCATGAATGACGGGTCATCCCTGCAACTTGTCCACTGCCCTGGGTCAGAAGCAGTGTCGCAAGACACAGCACATCCACAGCAAGGCCGCTTCATTAAATCGGCGACCACCCCCCCTCTCCATCCCACCATGCATTAAAGGAGAAGACGGGGAGAAATCCCTTCGGGCTGCATCAAATTTTGCTCACACATACTACCTCACCCCCCATCCCCCTGCCCATTCCAATTCATGCATTACATCATCCATATACAACCATTCTCCATTCACCCCCGTCTTCTGTCCTCTCCCGTCCTTCCTCAATAAACATTCCACTCTTCCTCAAAGCCCCCTTCACCCCATCCATCCACCTCATCCTAGGATGTCTCCTCATGTTCACTCCCTCCAAATCTGCTTTCCATATCTCTTTTACTAGTCTTTCTTCACTCATTCTTTCCGTGTCCAAACCATCCTAATACTCTTTCATCAACCCTATCTCCCAACTCTCTTTCCACCCCTGTTCTCCTCCTCACCTTCTCATTCTATCTAGCCTAGTAACACCCATCATACTTCTCAGACACCTCATCTCAAATATATTCAAACTCCTTCTCTCTTCCTCTCTTATGTTCCACGTTTCTGCCCCATACAGTGCTGTTGGCACAATCACTCCTTCATACAGTCTCCTCATAGCATCCATTCCCAAATGTCTATTCCTCATTACACTCTTCGATCCACCAAGGCATTTACTCGCTTCTCTCAATCTACATTCTACCTCCACCTTCACTCCACCTTTTCCTGCCACATTTGCACCCAAGTATCTAAAACTATCCACTTCCTCCAGTCGCTCTCCCTTAATGCTCACTTCCAGTCTACTGTCACTTTCACCCCTTGTACATCTCATCACCTTACTTTTACCCACATTTATTTTCACCTTTCTTCTATCACACACTCCCAAACTCTGTCACCAACTTCCTCAATCCCTCCTCCGATCCTGCCACAAGCGCAGTGTCCTCCGCAAACAACAGCTGGCTCACCTCCCACTTTTCTCCATTTTCTTAAAACATCTCCAATCCCTGACCCACCACCCTTGCATTTACCTCTCGCACTACCCCATCCATGTATAAGTTGAACAGCCTGGGCGACATAATGCATCCTTGATGAAGTCCCACCTTTACCTCGAACCTCTCACTCTCTCCGTTTCCAATCCTGACACAAGCTCTACTACTCTCATAAAAACTCTGGACAGCTCCTAGAAGCTTTCCTCCTATCCCGTAAATCCGCAAAAACTCCCTGTCTACCCTGTTGTAAGCCTTTTCCAAATCCATAAAAGCCCAAAATACATCCTTACTCTTTCCTACAGCTTTCTCACATATCTGTCTTACCACAAAAATCTGATCTACACAACCTCTACCCGTCCTAAATCCACTGTTCCTCACCAATTCCCTCTGTTCCTCTCCTAATCCTCTCAATCAAGATCCTCCCATAAGCCTTCCCAACTACACTTAACAAGCTAATCCCTCTGAAACTACTACATTCACACTTGTCCCCTTTTCCTTTATAAAGTGGAACTATACAGGCACTCCTCCAGTCCTCCGGCACTCTACCCTCTCTCTAGCAAACATTAAATAACCTCACCAGCCAGTCCACCAACATTGTACCTCCTCTTTTTTTTTTTTGACATTCTGCATGACATCCATCTAGACCAGGTGCCTTACCTGCTTTCATCATCTTAACAACTACCTTCACTTCATCCTTATTTCTCCTCCATTTTCCTCACTCATCACTCTCATTTTCTTAGTATTTCCTACTGCAACTATTTTTCCCTCCCTATCTTCCTTCACATTTAGCAACTCCCTAAAATATTCTTCCCATCTTCCCCTTACTGCCTTCTCTTCCATTATCATCTCTCCATCTGCACCTTTACCTTTTCTTCTCTACTTGATTTGCCTCCTCTTCCTCTTTTAATTTCTTTCCAAATAATCTTTTTGTTACTTTCAAAATTTTCTGTCATACTCTTACCCCATTTCACATCTGCTCTCCTCTTTGCCTCCTTTACCTTTTGCTTTACTTCTCTTTTCTTTTCTTTGTACCTCTCATATGACTCCCTCGTCCTATTTTGTAACCAATCTGTGAAAACTCGCTTCTTCTCTTCTTCAACCTTCTTTGTTTCCTCATCCCACCACTCACTACCCTTCCTTCTATTTCCTCCTGTCCTTCTTGTTCTACACACCATCTTTGCACACTTTGTGACTCCCTCCTTGAACCATCCCCATTCCTCCTTCACTCCTAGCTCTACTCTATCCTTCACTCCCTCCCACTCCTCTATCAGCTCCTTCTTGTACTCCTTCTCCTTTACCTTTTCATTTAATGAGTTCACTCTAAGCACCTCCCTACCTTTTGTCCTTTTCCTCTTTCTCCATCTATCCTCCACCCTAAACTTACCTTCCACCAAAAAATGATCTGATATTCCCCCACCCTCTCCCTTTAGCACATGTACATCCTTAACTCTTCCTATTATACTCCTATCTACCACTACATAATCCAGTAATGCTCTATCTACCACCCTTCTATCCACCACCCTCTCCCATGTGTACTTATGCTTGACTTTCTTCCAAAACACTGTATTTGCTATCATTAACTCTCTAGACACATCTCCAAAAAATAAATAAATAATAATACATATACCAAAGGCTTTTCCCCCCTTACAAGGAAGCAAAAAAAACAGGCATAAACACCACTCCCACCCTATCCATCCTTAATACACTCCACTCCCCTCCACCCTCCCTCTTTATTTTGTACCTCCTGGATGACAGGTCATCCCTGCATCTTGTCCACTGCCCTGGGTCAGAAGCAGTGTCACAAGGCACAGCACATCCACAGCAAGGCTGCTTCATTAAATCGGCGACCCCCTTCTCCATCCCCTCATGCAGAAAAGGAGAAGATGGGGGAGAAATCCCTTCGGGCTGCGTCAAATTTTTCTCACACATACTATCTCACCCCCATCCCCACCCATTCCACCTCATGCATCACATCATCCATATACAACCATTCTTCATTCACCCCTGTTTTCAGTCCTCTCCCATCCTTCCTAAACAGACATTCCCCTCTCCCCCAAAGCCCCTTTTACCCCATCCATCTCATCATAGGTTGCCCCCTCATGTTCACTCCTTCCACACCTCTTTTACTAGTCTTTCCTCACTCATTCTTTCCATGTGTCCAAACACTCCTAATAATAATAAATAGTAGAATGCTGAAGTGAATGGAATGAAGTTCAGGAGACTACTTAGAGTGAGTTGGATGGATGGGGTGAAGGGGGCCTGAAATAAAAGGGGAATGTTTGTTGAGCAAAGGTAGGAGAGAGAAATCTGGGTAGAGAATGGCTGTGAATAAACAATAAATTGACACAGCCTAGAGGAATTTCTTTTTTTCTTCTCTAATTTCACACGTGAGAATGGGGAGGATCACCAAATAAATAAGTGGGGTCCAGCTATGGATGTTGTCTTGCTGTATTGCTTCTGTTGAGGGCAATACGTGGGGGAACAGGGATGGTTCTTTCTCCACAAGGAGCTAAGATAGAAAGGGAACAAAAGTCATAGATGGGAGTGGGAAGGGTGGGGGTGGATGCATGCCTTGGCTGGCTACCTCCCTAGTAAGGGTAGAAGCTACTAAATGGTCATACATTTAAAATACCTGAAGTTATATATCACTGGCAATGCCACCATATGCTAAAATAGGCATTAACAAAAATACTGAATGATTATCTACAGCATAAAAAATTAATAAATACAAAATAAATATACACCCATACTGGGATAATGACTGCATGGTAACATGCAGCCTATACTGTAATGGCCTGCTTTGGGATACCCCTACAGACCAAAATATAATAAATCACTATTTTCTTCCATCTATTATTTATAATCAGTGAAAATTCTAAATAATCAATGATGAAAAGAGATAACTAAACGAATGAATAAATACTTAACAAAAAACAAGATTAACTTACTTCAATGTTTCTTAACTGATGACCCACTGATGTCCCACCATATACAACCACACATCGAAGATAGGAACCTATGGAAAACTTTCGAGCCTCACAATGAATTTGTATTGCAAGCTCTCTTGTTGGAGCCACAATAATGGCTGTTGGTTCTGCCATGTCACCATCAGAAGATGGACATTCATTTTCCAAGCTATGATGCAGAATAGGTAACAAGAATGCAGCCTAAGAGAAAATAGATGATAAATATATATATATATAATTAAATAAATAAATAAAAAACAATTCAATCAATAAATTGTATAAGACAACTAGTGACATTTTACCCTGCCATTTGAGTTTTGTACTGATGACCAACTCCTGAACCAAAACTGAATTCCCAATCTTCTCTCAAATGCAAATGAAAGTGAAAGGGAAGAGACTGGGGGTATGTTTGCATGAATAAAGATGGACGTGTTTGAAACTAGTGAAGCCAAATTGAATGGGAGGGGTGAATTTGAGTTTGGCAGTGTAGTGGGGAAGATGTCAGGAGTGCCAAGTTGGCAAGGCTGGTTATTTAAATAGTTGTATCTTCCGAGAAGAGAGCTATGCTCATAGTAACCTGTTTTTGTATCTTTTGGCATCCAGTTGGATCTTAAATCTTTATATAGTTTTTGCACTTACTGTTTCCTCATTCAGTTTGTTCCAGATATCTATCACGTTGTGTGGGAAGCTAATCTTTTTCAGATTTCCTCTGTAACTATCCTTTTTCATGTCCTCTTGTTTTTCTCCTATCCCACTTTAGTAAATCATCTCTATCAAAGACTTCCATCCCTTTTATAATTCTGTAGATGGTTAGCAGGTCTCCTTTTCTCTTCTTTATTCCAGGGTTGGTTGTTCGAGTTTTGCCAATCTTTATTCATATGTCAATTTGGAGAGTGTTGGTGTCATCTGTCATTGCTCTTTGAATTAATTCTAATTTCTTTATGTTCTTTTTAGTACTAGGTGTCCATGTAGTCAAAGGCCACTTTCATTGATCTTAATAAATTGAAAGTTTCTCCAACTAATTTGTTGATATGTTTGTCTGGTGCCATGTCATTGGTGATAGTTACTCCTAGGTCCCTTTCCGAGTAGACTTTTTTAACTCCCTTTGTAACAATTTTGTATTGTCCCCATATTCTATTTTTGCATTTTCCAAATTCCATTATACTACATTTCTTGATGTTGAAATTCAATTCACACTTCTGACTCCATTTCCAGAATTTGTACAGGTTAGTTAGTTAGTTAAGGTTTATTCAACAAAATAAAATACAATTTATACATACATACATAATTTTTTTTTTTTTTTTTTTTTTTTTTACAAAATTGCTTGTTGAAAAGGGAGAGCATGAAGCAAAAGGTCTTCTAGTGATTTGCAGTCTTCCTCTGTAGTTACTCTCTTTAGTAGTTTTGCATCATCTGCAAATAAGTTCATACAGCATTCTATTGATACGTGAATGGTAAACTTAAAAACAAGCAAGAAATGGTGAAACTACGACAAGGAAATATAGAATACACAGATTTAGAAATGGCCGAAATCATGAAAAATAATTTTAATTCTGTCTCCACTAGAGAGAAAACAAAATATTGGAACGAAGGTAATGAAAGGCGATCTCCCCCCCATGAGCAACATAACAATACCACAAAAAGAAATATTAGAACACCTATCAAACCTTGATGTCAGGAAATCACATGGCCTGGATGGAATTGCAAATTGGATTCTAAAAGAATGTAAAGAAGAACTAACGGACAAAATACATAACATAAATTCCTCACTCAAAGAAGGAAAAATGCAAAAAGACTGGAAAAATGCTAACATTGTACTAATATATAAAGGAGGAAACAAGAACCAACTAGCTATAGGCCAGTCTCACTAACAAGCACTATAGCCAAAATTTGTGAGAAAATCATCAAGAATACATGGGTAAAACACCTGGAAGACCACAATATAATAAACCCAAGACAATTTGGGTTCAGACAAGGAAGATCTTGTACCACAAACTTAATATGTTTCTATTCAAGATTAATAGACATAGTGCAAGAAGGGAATGGATGGGTTGACTGTGCCTTCCTGGACTTACAAAAAGCTTTTGACAAAGTACCACACAAAAAATTATTAAAGAAACTTGAACATGTAGGAGGGATACAAGGGAACCTACTAAAATAGATGGAGGACTTCCTGATTGGTAGAATAGAATAGAATAATTGGGATTTATCTGGCGTCGCAACACATTCCAATGGTCATTGATGCCGTAGTATTTATGATTAAGAAAAGGAAGTGGTAAAAAGCCTAAAAAATAAATAAAATAAAAAAAGATTGAAATCTAAAGATCATTGAGAAGATCAATAGCACTAAGAAAATTAAAAATAGAATTTATATTGCAGTTACATCCCAGAACACTTCGAAGGGACAGATCTCCTTCATCTCTGTGTTTTGACAAATATTGTTGTCTTTCTTCATCATAACTGGGGCATTCCACCATAATGTGTCTAATGGTCATAGGAACAAGGCAATCATTACAAAATGGAGGAGGACTGCCCTCCATAAGAAAGCCATGGGATAATCTAGTGACCAATCCTCAACTGTCAAAGGGTTACTTCCTGTTTTCTGTTCAGTAATGTATAAGACCAAGGATGAATACTATTAGTAATCTCTCTCATCTTCTTACCAGCCTCAAGATCCCATTGGAACTGCCGGTATCAAAAAGGCTTTGGAAGTCTTGGGTGATTGTTGAAACAAGTGCTGTTAAAATCTGCTTGAGCTGTTTTAAAAGCGAGAGAGTTGGGAAGCCTCTGCAATCTATGCCAGTATCTAATAGATGAGGTCTGGCGAATAAGATCTAACGACATTTCCCCTACATCAACTAATAAACTTGGTATTGGGGAAGACTTGAAAGCACCTGTGGCCAAACGAACTCCACTGTGGTGTATCGTATCTAAACTTTTTAGTCTGGATGAAGTGGTCGACGAGTAAAACTTGCATCCATACGATAGTTTCGATAAAATAAGGGAGTGATGTAACTGCAAAATTGTTCTGCGGTCAGTGCCCCATGAGGTATGTGCTCAAACTTTTAAAATTTGCATCGTCTCTAGACATCGTGTCTTCAGGGTTTTCAGGTAGGGTACCCAAGAAAGGTGCTTATCAAAAATAAGTCCTAAAAACCTGGTTTCATCAACACAAGGAATCTGGTCATCCTTTAACCAAATAGTAGGGCCAGGGTGCAGACTTCTTAGTCGGCAGAAATGTATGACGACAGTTTTGCTGGGTGAAAATTTAAAACCATTATTATCGGCCCATGAAACTATTTTATTGATGCAGAGTTGTAGTTTTCTTTCAGCTATTGCCATGTTACTAGCTCTAAAAGAAATGGAGAGGTCATCTACAAAAAGGGTGGCAAGTATATCAGGAGGAATCACAGATGTCACCCCATTTATAGCTAAACTAAAGAGAGTGACACTGAGAACACATCCCTGAGGTACACCTTCTTCCTGTTGTCTTATTTCAGATATGATGTTCCCAACTCTTACTCTAAAAACACAATTTGCTAAAAAGTTCTTGATGAAAAAGGCCATTTCTCCTCGAATGCCATTAGCATGTACAGCCTTAAGAATACCATGCTTCCATGTGGTATCATATGCTTTGCCTTAAGAATACCATGCTTCCATGTGGTATCATATGCTTTCTCTAAGTCAAAGAAAACACTGATATGATGTTGCTTAGAAACAAAGGCTTTACAAATAGAAGATTCTAGTCAAAGTAATGCATCAGCAGTGGAGTGCATACGATGGAAACCACATTGAATATCAGATATGATGTGGTTTCGTTCAAGATACCAGACTAGTCGTGCATTGACCATTTTTTCTAAAATTTTGCACATGCAGCAGGTGAGGGCAATAGGACGGTAATTTGATGGAATTGAACCATCTTTATTAGGCTTAAGAAAAGGTAAAATAATACCCATTTCCCAAACACTGGGAAACGAATGTTCAAACCACATCCTATTAAGAAGTGCAAGAATAAAACCTTTAGTTACAGGAGATATATGTTTCAACATGGCATATGTAATGTCATCAGGACCTGGAGAAGTATCACTGCAGGAGTTCAAAGCTGAATAATATTCCTTTTCAGTGAAGTCAAGATTACGTTGTTGTTCTCTTATTCGGTATGGATATCCAGGAGAGCTGTTGTCTGGTTTAGATATATTAGCAAAATTATTTGCTAAGGCATTACTGACATCTTTAGGATCAAAGACCAAAGAGCCATCTAACTTTAAAACAGGTGGAGGGCTAATGTTGTATTTCCCCGATATTTTTCTCAAGTTTTTCCAAACGATTGATGCCAGTGTTCTATAGTTGAATGATGATACAAATTTAGCCCAAGACTGATGCTTTGCTTCTTTGATGGTACGTCGAAGTAATGCCCTGCTTTTACGATAAGCAACTAAATTCTCATAATTTCTATGGCGATGTAATCTAGTCAAAGCTCTTCATGTTGCTCTATGTAGATTTCGTATGGTGTCAGACCACCATGGTACAGGGCGTCTCCTAAACTTTCCAGATGACTTTGGGATGGAATTAATGCCAGCAGTGTAGTGTGTGTCATTTAAGCACTCCAGTGCAGCCTCTACTGAAGAAAAACTGTCAGTACTGTTCTGGACAGTACTCAATTCTTCAAACTTGGCCCAGTCAGCTTTTTCAGTGCACCAGCGTGGAATACCATCAGTAGGAGCACCTTCCTGTGTATTCAATACAGTGGGATAGTGATCACTGCTTCTTAAGTCATCAAGGACTTTCCATTCAAAGTCCAAAGCACAATTTGAGCTGCAGCTCGATAAATCTATACATGATGTAGAGCCAGTCTGAATGTGATGAGTAGGTTCACCAGTATTTAAAACAGTAATGTCCTCCTGCTCCAAAATAGATGAAATTAGATTTCCTTTGCGATTTGAGGTAACATCACCCCATAATGAGTGATGAGCATTAAAGTCACCCATAATAACGAATGGCTGAGGTAACTGTTGAATAAGATTCAACAGATTATCTTTGGTTATATTAGTATTTGGTGGTAGATATAGGGAGCAGACTGTACATCTGCGATTCAAGCCGGCTTGTATCGCGACAGCTTGCAATCGAGACTGAAGAGGGATAGGAACATGAGGTATATCTTTACGGATATACAACATGCTTCCCCCATGGATACCAATATCTGGATCATATGTAGTACGGTATGCTGTGAAGTCTTTAGGGCATGGGGTGAATGAGTCTAACATTATTTCTTGTAAGGAAATAATATTAGGTTGCTGGTCATGGATTAACAGTTTCAATTCCTCATACTTGGCTCTTAAGTCCCTGACAATTCCATTGGAGCAGAGTGAATTTATCTATGGTTCAGGGAATGTCAAGTGGTGTTGTTACCTGACTTCTTGGTCTTAGATTGTGGGATTGAGTGGACCTCAGCTTTAATTGGAAGCTTTGGTGGTTTAGATTATTGAACTCCAGGTTTAATTTTAGTAGGACCTTCTTTAGGTCTACCAGAGGTGGTAGAACTTCCCTGTGGCCCTACAGGTACAGGGGGAGGGACTACTTTCTCTATAGGTACAGAAGGATCTCCTGTTGATCCTTCTAGGTTGAGGGAAAGGTTTCCCACTCCCCTCTCAGGGGTGGGAAGAGGGCCACTATCTGGGCCCTTGGGTGATGGTGTAGGGCCTCCCATGGCCCCAATATGGGAAGAGTTGTTAGATGGCATTTTGGATACAGCTGTTGTAGAATCTCTATTCTGAATTTTGCCACTTGGGCAATCCAAAGAGTCTGAACTCCGTGTTCGCTTATTGCGAGTTAGTTGGTCAACTGATCGGTTGGTTGATTGTTTGCACTTTATCTGGTGTGACTGATCGGTCTCCATTTTATCCGTATTAGGGTGTGCTTTAGTGGTGAGGTGGTCTGTAGGCTGTAATTTGCTGCCAAGGGCTTCCAAGTATGTCTTAGTATTAAGTTTTAATGAATCAAGCACTTTTCTTCTTGCTTCAGAGTAGCTAATATGTTCTCTGACCTTTATATTTACGATTTATTTTTCTAGTATATATTTTTCACAAGATCTAGAGGAAGTTGGGTGCTCTTCATGACAATTAAAACATTTTGATGTTTTCGTACATTCTCCATGTTCGCTTTCACTGCAATTGACACAAATCGGTGGTGTTCCTGCTAATTTCTTGTGACATGTGGTGAATATATAACCAAACATCTGACAGTGGTAACATCTTCTTGGTGAAGGTATATATGGTCTAACCTTCAGTTTATACCAAGCAGCAGATATTGATGATGGAAGATTAAGCAGGTCAAATGTTAAGATTATTAGAGGTTGGTCTACAAGAGTGCCATTTTCTTTTCGTTTCATCCGGCGAACACTTGAAACGTGCTGGGATTTCAACTCTGTTAAGAGCTTTTCTTCAGAAAACCTCAGTAGTTCCTTGGAGTAGACAACTCCTCTACACTGGTTGAGTGTCTTGTGAGGGGTACAATCTGCCTCATGCCCAGCAACTTTTCCAATGTTCTGCAATTTTGAGCTCTCTTCTGGAGAGTTAACCTCTATCAGAAGTGATCCACTACTTTGGGGGATGATTTTGGGTTCCCTGCCAATACATTACATAATTTCTCTATGGACATCAAAAATGTCTAGAGAGTCAATGGGGTTGTCATTGGGCATGGATAAAGTTAAATATTTATTATAATGGGACTCAAAAATCCCAGGCAAAACTTCCAATTGTCCTCGTGGATTAGTTAGAGGGGGGAAAGACTTTTCTTTATTTTTATTTTTCCGCTGTGGTTTAGCGGAATAGGGTTCCAGTGTGATGAAAGACTGTGGACTTTCATCTCTAGAACCAGTAGAGGCCTTGCTCATATCCTTGGTCATGCATAGGTCGTCAGCGTTAGGAGAGTTTTCTCTTAAGGGTTTGTCTTGACCGCAGTGAGGGTGACCTTACTGGGGGCGGTTCCCCAGTCAGGTGGTTACGAGGCAAACTATGTTTGGGGCACCTTTTCTAGCCCCCTCCCCATGTGGGGTGAGCAGAGTGGATCCTGAGTAGGGCTGCTCAGTCATGTGGGTAGCTACCGAACCGTGCTGTTGCCTCAATCCCAATACGAGAGCAATTTATCTTGCCCACACCGCCTATGTGTAGTTCGTGACTAGAGGCTTCCAGAGATCACCTTCTCCTGCCCCCATCGTCACTAGCCATCGCCATAGGGCTTTCTTTGCCGCTACTGAGAGGGGCGGCTGAAAATTAGGTCGGAGGGAGGGGACAGCAAGCGGAAGAGAAGAGTGGAAAAGGAAGTCTAAGAGGAAGCCCTGTGCGGGGAAACAAGAGCCCCGCTCGGGGATCGGCATTAGTCGCCTCTTACGACACGCAGTCGACGTGGTGGGGGCTATATTTTATACCATACCCCCTAGCCCCAGGTGGTTCCTGATTGGTAGAAAGATGAGAGTAGTGCTCAGAGAAAAATATCCAGATTGGAAATGGGTGATCAGTGGAGTACCGCAAGGATCTGTACTAGCTCCAATAATGTTTGTTATTTATGTGAATGACATGGATGAGGATGTGAAATGTTAAGTGAGCACCTTTGTTGATGATGCCAAACTGTTAATGAAAGTAAAAGCTGAAGAGGATTGCGAATCACTGCAGGAAGACCTGAATAAAGTATGGAACTGAAGTCAGAAATGGGAGGTGGGCTTCAATATTAACAAGTGTAGCATAATGGAGTTTGGAAAAAGCAAAAACAGAATATCAGGACAATATAAAATTGGAACCAAGGAGGTAAAGAAGGAGAGATCCAAAAAAAATTTGGGTGTAATTATCTCAAACGATTAGTCCTATGACAAACAGATAAATAAAATTGTTGGAGAATCCTACAACTTGCTAAGATCAATAAAAGTGGCATTTATATATTTGGACGAAGAAAGGATTAAAAAAATATTGGTCATAATGATAAGGCCTAGACTAGAATATGTGGCGACATTGTGGTCACCCAGTACCAAAAAGAATATAAAGAAAATAAAAAGAATCCAAAGAGCAGCAACAAAAATGGCACCTTCACTCGCAAACTTGTCATATGAGGAGAGATTGGCTAAACTAGATTTACAGACTCTGGAGCAAAGAAGAGAGGTGACCTACTGACCATCTACAGAATCATGAAAGGCACTGAAATATTTGATTGAGAGGATTTGTTAAACTGGGACAGGAGAAGCACAAGACATGGAAAGAAAATAAAAAAACATAGCTACAGAAGAGATCTGAAGAAAAATAGTTTTCCACATAGAGTGGTAGACACTTGGAAGTAACTGGACAAGGAAATAGTGGGTGCAAAAACCATTCAAGAGTTTAAAAGGAAACTAGACACTGCGAGATACAAAGGCGGGACACCACGAGCGTAGCTCCACTTCCCGCAAAATACAACTAGGTAAATACACACACAATTTAGCACCAACACACTCAGAACTATCATATGAAGAGAGACTAACAAAACTTGAACTACAGATATTAGTACAAAGGAGAGACTTGATAACTATTTATAGAATCATGAAAGGCATAAAAACTATTGATAGAGAGGATCTAATAAAATGGGATAGTAGAAATACAAGAGAACATGGAAAGAAAATCAAGAAAGACGGTTATAGAAGGGATCTGATAAAGAACAGCTTTCCCCACATCTGGAACAAGTTGGACAAAAAAGTGGTGTATGGTAAAACAATTCATGAATCAAAAAACAGTTTAGATACAATGAGATATAAAGACGGGACACCACAAGCATAGCTCCCCTTCCCGTAAAATACTAAGTAAATATACAATGAGAAAATGAAAATTTGAAAAGTGAGGATAAAAGTAAAAATGACGAACAAAAAAAGGAAGTTAGTTAAAGAACAGTTGAAAGTAGTGACCAGTAAAGTAGCAGAATCAATTAAAGAAACAGACCTAATTGACACATACATACCAAGGCTTTTTCCTCCTTACTAGGGAGGTAGCCAAAAAGGAAAAGGCATAAAATCATTCCCACCCCTTTCCATCCCTGAAAACACTCCACACCCCTCCCATCTTAGCACCTCCTAGATGCCGGGTCATCCCTGCACCCTGTCCACTGCCCTGGGTCAGAAGCAGTGTCGCAAGACACAGCACATCCACAGCAAGGCCGCTTCATTAAATCGGCGACCCCCCCTCTAAAGGAGAGGACGCGGAGAAATACCTTTGGGCTGCGTCCAAATTTTGCTCACACACACTACCTCACCCCCCATCCCCATCCATTCCACCTCATGCATCACAACATCTTCCAAAAATGAGTGGAAGGAACAGGAAAACCAAGAAATATCTTTTAGTAAAATATTAAAAGAGCAGATGGAAGAAAACACAAAGGCAGTAATAAATGTAATAAAAGAAAAGGAAAACCTGGTGAGAGAAAGAGTGGACAAAGGAAAGTGCATTGTGGTCCATGGAAAACAAGAATACATGATATGTATAGATACCAATAAGAAAAGGAGAAAGAACTAGTCAAAGAAATTCTGAAAGAAATACAGGATGAAGATCAAGATCTAGTTAAAGAAATCGATGAAATTCACAGGATAGGTAAATACTCTAAAGATAAACATCATAGACCTATAAAAATAAAACTGAACATAAATGATGGCAGAGGAAGCATCATCAAAAGCTGTAAAACTGGCAAATAGCGAGAAATTCAAACATATAAGAATACAAAAGGAAATGAATGATGAAGAAAAAGAGAGACAAAGCACTTAGAATTGAAGCAAATTATAGGAATGAAAAGAGAACAGAGTCGGAAAAGAACGAGTTATTTTGGAGAGTGCTGGATTTGAGACTAAAAAAATGGTATATCAAGAAAATGGAAACCTAAACCAAAAAAGAAAAGAATACATGAAAATAAAAGTGGCATACACTAACATCGACGGTATGATCTCTGTGATAAATGAATAAACGAATTAAACGACTATCTAGAAACAAAAAAAAAAAACTGACATCATGGGCATAGTAGAGACAAAATTAGGACCGCTATTAACTATTAACAAGTATAGTAGGATATGGTCTATATAACCAATGGGCAAAAAACAGAACTGAAAAGCAAGGTGGTGTCATGATAGACTAAAAAAGGGTTAAATGTGACAAAGATTACACTGGGGAACACTCATTTTGTTGCATTTAAAAAAAGACTTTTCTTTAGTCAACTTGAGTGTGCTGATTTCAAATCTGAAGTCGGGTTTTGTCTGCAAGCTACAGATTTTATGTAATTTGACATTTTTATTTATTTTTTAAATTTTCGTTATTATAGGAAATTGCAATATCAGCCCCAATTCTTTTGTTCACTTGAATCTTAAAACAGTATGAAAGCCATTTCTGTACATTTATTAAGGCAAAAGAAACAGAACATTAACAGAACATCTATCCCAAAGTTAGATTAGCATCCTTCAGAACATCACCACAGCTGATGGAAGCTTATCAATTTCTTTGTGTATTTTTTTCAGGCAGGAATTTGCGTTTGTAACTTTTGCGTTTGTACATTTCATCTGGGCAATTTCGTTTAATGCTCCAGCAGTAGTCAGCCATCATACTTTTGTCCCAGCGCCCTTGGTAGCGTTCTTCCATGATCTTTAGGTCTTGGTGGAATCGTTCTCCTTGTTCGTCACTCACAGCCCCCAGGTTGTCAGGGAACTGATCAAGGTGGCTGTTCAAAAAATGAAGCTTGATGCTCATGTTGCACCCGAGATCACGAAAAGCGAGGAGCATTCTGTTCACAAGTTCACTGTAGTTCTCCGCCTTATTGTTTCCAAGGAAGTTCTGAACGACTGCCACAAAGGATAACCATGCTGCCCTTTCTAAAGCGGTCATCTTAGCAACAAACTGATCATCACGAATTAGGGTTCGAATCTGTGGGCCATCAAACACGCCTGCTTTGATCTTCTCAAA
Source organism: Oratosquilla oratoria (assembly GCF_046742065.1). Lineage (NCBI taxonomy): Eukaryota > Metazoa > Arthropoda > Malacostraca > Stomatopoda > Squillidae > Oratosquilla > Oratosquilla oratoria. The sequence goes on from NC_134796.1 coordinate 25,590,079, forward strand.
TGATAACCCTGGTAAAGCTGTGATGATGTGTTGGAAACATTCACCTTCGGTTTCCAGTGCCTTGACAAATTGTTTCATCAAACCTAATTTGATGTGAAGAGGAGGAAAGATGATCTTATCTCTGTTTACAATTGGGTCTTGTATGATATTTGGCATGCCTGCTTCAAGGGTGTCACGAATAGGCCAGTCCTTCTGGACCCAATGTCTGTCTCGTGCTCAGCTGTCTCACATACAGAGGAAACATGGAAACTTGGTGAAACCTTTCAGTTGTCCAAGAAGAAAGTTGACCATCTTTAAGTCTACACAAATTATCCAATTGTGCTCATGATACTTTAATAAGTCCATGACCATTCTCATATCATCATAGTCTTCCCGCAAATGCACTGAGTGACCGACAGGTACTGCTCCATAAACATTGCCATTATGTAAAAGAACACACTTTAGACTGCGTTTTGAACTGTCTAAAAAGAGTCTCCATTCAGCAGGACTATAGTAAGGTACACCCAGTTCTTTGAGAAGCCCTGGGATGTCATGGCAGTAAACAAACTGTCTGTCTTTTGAAAAGAAGGTCACAAAAAGCTGGTCACGCTTTCTGAAATATGATACTTTAACAGAGTGATCAACAAGATTTCTGCCTTGTAATCTTGATGCCAAAAGCTCTGCTGCTTTCTTTGAAAGACCTAAATCCCGCACTAAATCATTCAGTTCAGCCTGGGGAAGAGGCTTAGGGACGGGGAAAGGTTCAGTGTCTGAAGAACATTCCTCCGATTGTGAACACTTTTCTGACAATTCACTGTCACAACTGTCTTGCTGGCTTGTATCATGTCCAATGTCTTTATCGTCCAATGAAGGCAAGCCTTTGAAAACTGGAACAGGTACTTCTTCAGAGTGCGGAACAGGCCGAATAGCTGAGGGAATGTTCGGATACGTAATCTTATGTCGGTTTTTCTTCCCAACACCCGTTGTGTTTACCATGCAGAAATAACAGTCAGTTACATGGTTGGTGGGTTCGCGCCAAATCATTGGAACTCCAAAAGGCAGACCTTTGCGTTTTCCTTTGGTCCAGTCTCGAAGCATTTCCTCACAATTGTGGCACACAACATGAGGAGCCCATTGCTTGTCTTGATCACCGAGATGAACTTCAAAATATGCCTTGTAGGCACGCTTGACGAACGAGGATATGTTACGTCTCTGACGATTGAGTGTGTAGCATCCACATATGTAGCAGAAGGCATCAGGCTTGTTTCTGCAATGATGTCTCATTCTGGAAGCCATGTTTGAACTGAAACAAAAGAAGAATGATCAAAATATTAGAAGCTATCTATATATATGGACGTTAAAATGCTTATACATGGTTTACGCAAGTTCACATATGTACAATTTCATTAACCTCAAATTGCATACAAACTAGAGCTTGTAGAGAAAAACTAATTTCAGATTTGAAATCAGCGCCTAAAACTCTTTCAAAATCCGTTAAAATATCCAATGCAACTCAAAGTTACTGAAAAAGTGTTCCCCTGTGTTATTGAAGGTCAGGGAAATACAGAAGTAATTATGATTAAAATTGCCAACAAAAAGATGAAAATCAGAAAATTTGGTATTAGTGTATGTACCACCAAAAACCCATGCATGGTCAGATAGTGAACATTCCAAATTAAACGGAAGAAACAATAAAGGTGCTAAACGAGTTACTGAAAGAAGGGGGAAATATAGTAATCATGGGCGATTTTAATGCAAAAGACATAATTTGAGAAGAAATGACAGTTAACCTCTTCAGTACGGGCCAAAATCTTGCGGGCAGCATTAGCTGCCAGATGTACGATGTGTCGTAATAATACTCGCATCATAAAATATAGTCACCGCTTATATATCGATCGTTCTCTCTTTCACACGTGAATTTTGATAACCATAGAAAATGTGATGAAGACAGTTTAGAGAGTATGTCATTACGCAGGGGCAACTACAATAAATATAATCAAGACGCCGATATGGCAGCCTCGCGTATCCACTTGCTCCTCATGCCGCCTACGTATGGAAGGGGTTAAAGGGGAAGATGAACTCTGGAGCAACAGGCTATTAGATATGACCATTGAATACACTAACACAATGGGTTAAGGAAAATACTATAGAAATAATGACGAACCATCAAAACTAGACCTAATATTGACTTCTGAACCTGACATTGTAAACAGAATGGAGTATAAAACACCAATTGGAAAGAGTGACCACATACTAACAGAGTTTGAATTAAAAGAAAGCAATATAGACAGAAATGATAAACAGAGAAGAAAGATTTATGTACAACAAAATGGAAATTCTTCCAAAATGCAAATTGGGATAGGTTCTCAAAAGAGGAAACAAACATGGAAGACAAATGGAACATATTTAAAGAAAATTATAAAGAGGGAGTCAACAAATATGTACAAAAAAAGAAATTAAAAGATTTACATAAAATATTGGTTTAACAAAAGATGTAGCGAGGCTAAAGCCAGGAGAGATAAAGCGTGGAAAAAATAGAAGATAGAAAAAACATCCAAATGGCAAACATATAAAAAAATTTAGAAATGAATATGTAAACATACGCAAGAAAAAAGAATATGAAAGGGATATTATAGACAAATGTAATGATCAACTGAAACTCTTTTACAGATATGTAAATGACAAACTAAAAGACAAGCATGACATAGTTGAATTGCGTGAAGGAGATAAAGAGTACACAGACGACACAGAGATGGCAGAAGTTATGATCAGACATTTCAGGTCTGTCTTTACAATTGAGTTCTCAACCCTGGGAGGATGAACAATTGGAAAGTTCACCCATGATGAAGGAAATAAAAATAACACAGAGGGAAATAAGAGATCAAATAAAAAGCCTAGATGTCACAAAGCCGCATGGACTGGATGAAATTGCTAATTGGATATTGAGTGTACAGACGAACTGACAGATAAAATACACAAGATAATAGACTTCTCAATAGAAGAAGGAAAGGTACCGCAAGATTTGAAAGATGCAAACATAGTACCAATACATAAAGGAGGAAACAGGGAGTACAGTGGAGTACTGCAAGGATCTGTACTGGCACCAATAAAATGCTTGCTATCTATATGAATGACATGGACGAGGACGTGAACTGTTACACGAGCTTCTTTGCTGACGACGCCAAACTGTTAACCCCTTCCATACGGTGCCGCACACGTAGGCGTCATGAGGAGCAAGTGGATTCGCGACGCTGCCATATCGGCGTCTTGATTATATTTATTGTAGTCGCCCGTGTTTTTACATTCTCCCAAATGCGCCCTGAATCCCATTCTCTGTGGTTTTCAAAATTCGCGGGTGAAAGAGAGAACGATCGATATAAGCGGTGACTATATTTTATGATGCGAATATTATTACGTTACGTCATACGGCTGGCATTGGCTGCTGCCCGCGAGATTTAAGTCCCGTACTGAAGTGGTTAAGGAAAGTAGAAACTGATAAGGACTGTGAAGCACTGCAAGAAGATCTGAATAGGGTATGGAACTGGACTTTAATACTAAGAAGTGTAGCATAATGGAGTTTGGAAAAAGCAAAAACAGAATATCAGGAAAATATACAATTGGAACCAAGTAAAGAAAGAAAGTAGGATCCGAAAAAGATTTGGGAGTAATTATCACAAACGACTTGTCCTATGATAAACATTTTAACAAAATTGTCGTGGAGACTTACAACTTGCTAAGATCAATAAAAGCAGCATTTGCATACTTGGACGAAGACATGATAAAAAAATATTGGTTACATTGATAAGGCCTAGACTGGAGTATCCGGCGACATCGTGGTCCCCCAGTACCAAAAAGAATATAAAGAAAATAGAAAGAATCCAAAGAGCAGCTACAAAAATGGCACCTGCACTTGCAAACCTATCATACGAGGAGAGATTGGCTAGACTGGAGTTACCGACACTGGAGCAAAGAAGAGAGAGGTGACCTATTGACCATCTACAGAATCATGAAAGGCACAGAGATACTTGATAGGGAGGACTTACTTAACTGGGACAAGAGAAACACAAGAGGAAATGGAAAGAAAATAAAAAAACATAGCTATAGAAGAGAACTGAAGAAAAACAGTTTTCCACAGAGTTTTGGACACTTGGAACAAACTGGATAATGAAATAGTATGCACAAAAACCATTCGAGTTTAAAAGCAAACTAGAAACTGCGAGATACAATGGCGGGACACCATGAGCATAGCTCCCCTTCCCGCAAAATACAACTAAGGAAGATCCTACAAACTTTAGACCGGTGTCCTTCACAAGCACAGAAGCAATAATATGCGAAAAGGTCATCAGGAGCAGATGGACCAAACATTTGAAAGAAAAGAAAATAAATGCCAAACAATTTGGTTTTTGAAGTGGAAGATTGTGCACCACAAATCTAATCTGCTTTTATTCGAGACTAATTGAAATAATACAAGAGATGGATGGGCAGCCTGCACCTTCCTGGATTTGCAGAATATGCAGAAAACTTTTGACAAGGTACCACACACACAATCAATAAGCAAAATTGAAAAAATAGGAGGAATTCATGGCAAACTCTTGGAATGGATAAAGGACTTCTTAACTAGGAGAAAAATGAGAGTGGTACTTAGAGACAGAAATTCGAAATGGGAAGATGTAAAAGGTGGCATCCCACAAGGCTCTGTTTTGGCTCCCTTAATGTTTGCCATATACATAAATGATATGGATGAAGGAGTAAATCGTTATATGAATATTTTTGCCTATGATGCTATATAACACAAGAGTGAAAACAGAAGAAGATTGTAGATTGCTACAAGATGACCTACATAAAGTATGGTAATGGAGCCAGAAACACGAGATGAATTTCAATATTAAGAAATGTAGCATAATGGAATTTGGAAAAAGGCATAAATAGAGTTTCGGGAAAATATACGATGGGAAACAAAGCAGTAAAGAAAGTAAACTCAGAAAGGGACTTGGGGGTAATCATTTCAAGTGATTTGACTCCCAACAAACATGTAAACAAGTTATTTGGAGAGACCTACAATTTATTAAGATCAATGAAAGTGGCCTACGACTACATGGATGAGGAGATGGTTAAGATATTAATTGTTAAATTGATAAGACCGAGGGGATTTCCCCCCGTCTTCTCCTTTAATGCATGGGGGGATGGAGAGGGGGGGTCACCGATTTAATGAAGTGGCATTGCTGTGGATGTGTTGTGTCTTGCAACACTGTTTCTGACCCAAGGCAGTGGACAAGGTGCAGGGATGACCCGTCATCTAGGAAGTACTAAGATAAGAAGGAGAGTGGAGGGGTGTGGAGTGTATTCAGGGATGGAATGGGTGGGAATGATTTTATGCCTTTTCCTTTTTGGCTACCTCCCTTGTAAGGGGGAAAAAGCCTTGTTATATGTATGTATGACAAGACTGAAGTTACATTATGCTATATCAATGTGGGCACCAAGCACAAATAAAAACACAAGGAAGTTGGAAAGAATCCAAAGAGTGGCGACAAAGATGGCACCCACACTATCAAATTTGACATATGAACAAAGATTGGAGAAATTACAGCTGTCAACATTAGAGCAGAGAAGGGAAAGAGGCGACTTGTTGACCATATTCAGAATTATGAAAGGGATGGAAGAGAGAAAAAAAAAAAAAATAAAAAAAAAAATAAAAAAAAATTAAAGACAGTTACAGAAGAGACCTGAAAAAAGAAGTTTCCCACACAGAGTGAACGATGTCTGGAACGGGTTGAAAAGTTTACCACTGAATGCCAGAACTACGAGTTCAAATCTAAACTGGACGTGGAGAGATACGAAAACGGGGCCACAATGAGCATAATTCCCGTACCATAAAATACTAGGTTTATACACACACACACAAATATATATATATATATAAATGTACAGAATCAATAGGTGGTATCAAAGGAAAATTATTGGAATGGATGGAAGACTTCCTGACTGGGAGAAAAATGAGGGTAGTAATTAGAAATATTCGAATTGGGAAGAAATGAGAAGTGGTGTCCCGTAAAGTTTGGTATTGGCTCCAATCATGTTTGCCATATATATGACATGGAGTTATATGAATTTCTTTACAGATGACACAAAAATATTTAAAGTAAGAAAAGAGGATGATTGTGAATCATTACAGTTAGACCTAGACAAAATCTGGAAATGGACTCAAAAGTGGGAAGTAAACTTCCATATCAAGTAACACAGTATAATGTAGTTTGGAAAAATATATATATATATATATATATATAAAGAATTTATAAAATTTGCGAATAAATAAAAGAAATGAACTCTGAAAAAGACCTTGGAGTAATAATCAGTAAAGACGTCAGAGAAACCTTTAACCTATTAAGGTCAATGAAAGTGGCATTTGACTATTTGGATGTGGAAATTAAAAAAATATATATATTAGTTACACTAATAAGACCAAAACTGGAAAATGCAGCAACACTGGACACCCAGTACTAAAACGAATATAAATTAATTAGAAAGAATACAAAGAGCAACAAAGTTGTTACCAAGTCTCTCCAAATTAACAAAGGAAGATTGTCCAAATTAGAACTACCAACTTTGGAACAAAGAAGAGAAAGAGGAGATCTATGGCCTATTTATAGAATCATGAAAGGAATGGAAATCCTAGAGATGATTTATTAAAATGGAACAATGGAAAAACAAGACATGAAAAGAAACTCAAAAAGGATAACTATAGAAGAGATCTCAAATAAAAATAGCTTCCCACGTTGAGTAGTGGATACCTGGAATAAATTAGATATGGAAACAGTGTGTGCAAACACTACTCAAAATTTTAAGGGAAAGAAAAAAAAAAAAAAAAAAATTATGCATAGAGATACAAAGACGGGTCACCACAACATAGCTCCCTTCCCGTATAATACAACTAGGTATATACTGTATACCAAAGGCTTTCCACCCTTATAAGAGTAGGAAAAAAAACAAAAACAAAACAATCCCACCCATTCCATTCCCATCACACTCCACTCCACTTCCCTCCCTCTTCTCTTATCTTGGCACCTCCAGGATGACAGGTCATCTATGCATCTCTCCCACTTCCCAGGGTCAGCAGTGTCACAAGGCACAGCACAACCACAGCAAGGCCACTTCATTATATCTAGAGCCCCCCCACCAACCTCTCCATCCCCACAAGCAGAAAAGGTGAAGACAGGGAGAAATCCCTTCAGGCTACATCAAATTATTTCTCACAAAAGTTATGGATATGGAAAGAGAAATTAGATTTAGTCGGGCATAAAGGAATCGAGATATCAAACTTGATGGATGAATTAATTGATTTAAAAATAGACCATAGAGCTTTGCATTTAGAAATGTCAAACTTACGTAGAACTAACAACGAAATAATTAGAGGTAAACAATCTGAAAAGTGAATTAAGTATGATCAAAAGAGCAAATGAAAGAAAAGAAAATGAGGATAGAAATTAAAATGAAGAACTAAAGAAAGAGGTCAAAGAACAATTACAAGCAGTGACCGAAAAGATGGGAGAATCATTGAAAGAGACAGATCTCATTGAAATAAAAAAAATCAGTGGAAACAGGAACGTGAAAGTAAAAAAATCTCTTTCAAAGAAATAGTACATCAGGTAGAAGAGAATGCAAAGTAAACAGTCATTAAGGTAATCAAAGAAAAGAAACTCTAGTGGATAAAAAGAAATGCATTGTGGTTCATGGTATCAAAGAAAAACATACATATACCAAAGGCTTTTTCCCCCTACATGGGGGGGTAGCCACAAAGAAAAAGGCATAGAAACCACTCCCACCTGTTCAATTTCCTATATATTCCACTCCCCTCCTCCCTCCCTATTATCTTGGCACCTCCTGGATGAAAAACATAATGTACACAAATACCAAAGAGAAAGAAATTACTTAGGAAATACTGAAAGTAATTCATGAGGGCCAAGAGTTTAAGTAAATTGATGATGTGCATAGAGTGCGTACATACTCTAAAGAAAGAAGAAGAAAAAAAAAAAAAAAAAAAAATGATAGGCCAATGAAAATCAAAGGACTCAAATGATAGCTACAGTGAAAATCACAAAAAATATGAATAAAAAAGAAAATAAATGATGAAGAGATTGAAAAAGATAGGGCACTGAGAAATGAAAAAGATGAACAGATTTTTTTTTTTTTTTTTTTTTGAGAGAGAGAGAGTAATGGATCCGAGATTAAGAAAATGGTACATCAACCAAAAAAAGAAAAGAAAAAATTATAAGTGGCATACACAAACATGGACTGTATTTCTGGAACAAACGAATTAAACATTTAGTTAAGAGAGAAACCAAACATAATAGGAATTGTGAAGACAAAATTGAAAGGTCCTTATCATCAAGTATGGTGTGACAAGGTTATAACCATTGGTTGAAAAATAGAAGGTATAAACAGGGGAGAGGAGTCATGTTATTGACTTGAAAAGGGCTTAAATGTGATAAAGATAACAGAAGGTAAAGAAAATGTGGAAATGATCACAAATAAAGTTGAAAATAGTATTATGAAAAACAGAAAAATTAGAATAGTATATGTGCCCCCAAAACAAAGGCTTGGTCTGATAATGGTCATTGAAAATTACTGGAAGACACAATGAATGATCTGAGATACTGATTGATGAAGGAAACATAGTAGTTATGGGCGACTTTAATGCAAAGGAAATAAATTGGAAAGAACTGACAATAAAAGGTGGAGAGGAACTCTGGGGCAACATTCTACTGGATTTGACCATTGATTGTACATTCACTCAATGGGTCAAGGAAAACACTATTGAAACAATGAAGAATCACAGAGACTAGACTTGATTCACTTCGGAGCCTGAAATCATGGACAAAATGAATAACAAGACACCAATTGAGAAGACTGACCACATACTAATAGGGTCTGAAGTTAAGGAACAAAATGATGTGAGAAGAAACGAGAAACACAGATAAAAAAAAAAAAAAGGACTTTGTAAAACTTAGAAAAAATTTAAACTGAAATTGGGAATTTTTCTAATTATAAAACAAAGTTCTGTATTTACAATTAGCTCGCAATTTTGGGATGAAGGACAGTAAGAAAGATCCCCCGAAATAAAAGAAATAATGGTGACACAGATATATGGGACAAAATAAAGAACCTTGATGTCAGAAAGTCATACAGGCCTGATGAAATAGTGAACTGAATATTGAAAGAATGTACAGATGAACAGACAAAATACAAAAGATAATCAACTTCTCAGAGAAGGAAAAGTACTGCAAGATTGGAAAATTGCAAATATTTTACCAATATACAAAGGAGTCAAAGAAAATCGAACAAACTATAGACCAGTATCCCTTACAAGCACAGCAGCTAAATATGCAAAAAAGTAATTAAAAATAAATGGATTACTCATTTGGAAGAGAACAATATACTAAACCCTAAACAATTTGGATTTATAAGTGGAAGATCTTGTTCTACACACTTAATATGCTTTTACATACATACATATACCAAGGCTTTTTTCCCCCTTACCAGGGAGGTAGCCAAAAAGGACAAGGCATAAAATCATTTCCACCCATTCCACCCCCGAAAACACTCCACACCCCTCCACCCTCCCTCCCATCTTAGCACCTCCTAGATGACGGGTCATCCCTGCACCCTGTCCACTGCCCTGGGTCAGAAGCAGTGTCGCAGGACACAGCACATCCACAGCAAGGCCGCTTCATTAAATCGGCGACCCCCCCTCTCTGTCCCCCCATATAAAGGAGAGGACGGGGAGAAATCCCTTCGGGCTGCGTCAAAATTTTTGCTCACACACACTACCTCACCCCCCCATTCCACCTCATGCAATCACAACATTTTTCCATATACAACCATTCTCCATTCACCTCTGTCTTCTGTCCTCTCCCGTCCTTCCTCAACAGACATTCCCCTCTTCCCCAAAGCCCCCTTCACCCCATCCATCCATCTCATCCTAGGACGTCCCCTCATGTTCACTCCCTCCACATCTGCTTTCCATACCTCCTTTACTAGTTTTTCTTCACTCATTCTTTCCATGTGTCCAAACCATCCTAATACTCTTTCAACAACCCTATCTCCCAGCTCCCTTTCCACCCGTTCTCCTCCTCACCTCCTCATTTCTCACTCTATCCAGCCTAGTAACCCCCATCATACTTCTCAGACACTTCATCACAAACACATTCAAGTTCCTTCTCTCTTCTTCTCTTATGTTCCATGTTTCTGCTCCATATAGTGCTGTTGGCACAATCACTCCTTCATACAGTCTCCTCTTAGCATCCATTCCCAAATTTCTATTCCTCATTACACTTTTTAAACCACCAAGGCATTTACTCGCTTCTCTCAATCTACATTCCACCTTCACCTTCACTCCACCTTTTCCTGCCACATTTGCACCCAAGTATCTAAAACTATCCACTTCCTCCAGTTGCTCTCCCTCAATGCTCACTTCTAGATTACTGCCACTTTCACCCCTTGTACATCTCATCACCTTACTTTTACCCACATTTATCTTCAGCTTCCTTCTATCACATACTCTCCCAAACTCTGTCACCAACTTCCTCAATCCCTCCTCCGATCCTGCCACAAGCGCAGTGTCGTCCGCAAACAACAGCTGGCTCACCTCCAACTTTTCTCCATTTTCCTTAACCATCTCCAATCCCTGACCCACTACCCTTGCAGTTACCTCTCGCACCACCCCATCCATGTATAAGTTGAACAGCCAGGGTGACATAACGCATCCCTGATGAAGTCCCACCTTTACCTCAAACCACTCACTCTCTCCATTTCTAATCCTGACACAAGCTCTACTACTCTCATAAAATCTCTTGACAGCTCCAAGAAGCTTTCCTCCTATCCCGTATATCCGCATAACCTCCCACAATGCCTTTCTGTCTACCCTGTCGTAAGCCTTTTCCAGATCCATAAATGCCCAGAAAACATCCTTCCCCTTTCCTATAGCTTTCTCACATATCTGTCTTATCACAAAAATTTGATCTACACAACCTCTACCTGTCCTAAACCCACACTGTTCCTCACCAATTACTCCCTCTGTTCCTCTCCTAATCCTCTCAATCAAGATCCTCCCATAAGCCTTCCCAACTACACTTAACAAGCTAATCCCTCTGAAACTACTACATTCACACTTGTCCCCCTTTCCCTTGTAAAGTGGAACTATACAAGCACTCCTCCAGTCCTCTGGCACTCTACCTTCTCTCCAGCAAACATTATGCTTTTACTCAAGATAAATAGAAATAATACAAGAGACGGATGGGTTGATTGTGCTTTCTTGGACTTACAAAAGGCTTTTGACAGAGTACCACACAAAAAGCTAAGAAAAATTGAAATAAAAGGTGGAATACAAGGAAAACTATTGGAATGGATGAAAGATTTCTCGGACAGAAAAATGAGGGTGGTACTTAAAGATGAGTACTCAAATTGGGAAGATATGATAAGTGGAGTCCCTCAAGGTTCTGATAATGTTCACTACTTGTATAAATGACATTGATGAAGGCATGAAAATCTTTACAGATGATGCGTAACTATTATAGAGAGTAAGTACAGAGGAAGATTGCAAATCTTTTCAAGAAGAACTGGACAAAGTCTGGAAATGGAGTATATAAAAAAAAAAAAGGGGAAGTGAATGTCCACATTAAGAAATGTAGTATAATGGAATTTGGAAAGAGCAAAAATAGAATCTTGGGTCAATATAAAATTGGTAAAAACAAAGTTACAAAAGTAAACTCGGAAAAGAAAGTAGGAGTAACTATCTCAAATGACATGACACCAAACATGTCAACAAATTAGTTGGAGAAACTTTTAATTTAGATCAATGAAAGTGGCCTTTGACTACAAGGATGAAGAAATGGTAAATATAATACTAGTTACACTGATAAGACTAAAATTGTAATATGCAGCATCACTATGGACACCTAATACAAAAAAATCTAGGAGCAATAGCAAACACGGCACCAACACTGCAATTTTTATCATACAAAGACTGGACAAACTAAATTTACCAACCCTGGAACAAGGAAGAGAATGAGGTGATTTGATAACCATTTACAGAATTATGAACGGGATGGAAATTCTTGATAGGGATGACCTACTAAAATGGGACAGAAGAAATACAAGAGGACACGAGAAGAAACTTAGGACAGTTACAGAAGAGATCTCAAAAAGAATAGCTTTCCATAAAGAGATAGATATCTGGAACAAACTGAAACAACTATACATGACTTAAGAAAAAACTGTATGCAGAATGATACAACAACGGGTCACTACGAGCATAGCTCTCCTGAAAAATAACTTTAGGTAAATACATGCTCACTCACCCCCCCCCATCCCACCTCATGCATCACAGCTTCATCCATATACAACCACTCTCTACTCACCCAGGTCTTCTGTCCTTCCTCAACAGACATTCCCCTCTTTCACAAAGCCCCTTTTACTCTATCCATCTCATCCTAGGTCAACCCCTCATGTTCACTCCTTCCACCTCTGCCTTCCACACCTATTTTACTAGTCTTCACTCATTCTTTCCATATGTCCAAACCATCCTAATACCCTTTCATAAACCCTATCTCCCAACTCCCTTATCACCCTCGTTCTCCATTTCTCACTCTATCAAATCTAGTAACCCCTATCATACTGCTCAGGCACCTCATCTCAAACACACCAGGGAAAACTCCTTGTTGGTATTGTGGAGAATATTATTATGTATTTGTGGGACTGCCGGGGTTTGTAACCAATCCAGTTCTTGAGTGAATAGTTTAATACAAAATGAAAAGTAATATAGGAAGAATCAATGAACCAACGTAAAGCGGACTAGACAAATCCAGGATCGAGTCCTCGTGGGGGGTAATATGCAGGAAAGAATAAAAAAAAAGAAAAAGGCCTGAACAACACTCCCAAAGCAACCAGCAGGTCTGCAAGTGATGAGTGTTTCTCAGGGTTTAAGAGGCAAGGAGAAAACCTTGGACACTGAGAAATTAACAACTTAGCAGATGAAGTGATTGATTTATTAGACTACAAAGCTTTGCAACTAGAAGTAACCAACCTGCGTACAACAAACAAGGTAATACTGAGGGAATTAAACGAACAAAAAAGTAAACTAAGTGTGATAAAAAGAGATAATGAAAGAAAGGAAAACGAGGTTAAGGTTGCAAATGAACCGAAAAAAAAAAAAAAAAAAAAAAAAAAGTAAAACAACAATTGAAAGCAGTAACAGAAAAAATTGAAGAATCAAAGAGACTGATCTAAAAAAAAAAAGTGGAAAAAGGAATGCAAAAGTCAAAAACTATCATTCACAGGAATAGTACAGCATCAGGTAGATGAGAATGCAAATGAAACAATGATCAAGGTGATCAAAGAGAAGGAAAATTGGGTGAGAGACACTGTTGACAAAAAGATATGCATTGTAGTTTATGGTATAAATGGAAAACAATGTACACAAATACCAAAGGGAAAAGGAAGAGAAAGAAATTGCGAAGGAGATTCTAAAAGGCTTTCGGCAAATTACCACACAAAAAACTAAGAAAAATTGAACTAATAGGTGGAATACAAGGAAATTGTTGGAATGGATGGAAGACTTCTTGGAAGAAAAATGAGTGATACTTAGAGAAAAGAACTCAAAATGGGAAGACATGATAAGTGGAGTACCCCAAGGCTCTGTGTTGGCTCTGATAATGTTTGCTATTTAAATAAACGACATGGATGAAGGAATTAAATGCTACATAAACTTCTTTGCAGATCATGCAAAACTATTGAAGAGAGTAACAAAGAAACTGTAAATCCTTAAAGGGAGATCTGGACAAAGTCTGGAATTGGAGTAAAAAGAATGAAGTGAATTTCAACATTAAAAATGTATAATGGAATTTGGAAAAAGCAAAAATATAATATCCGGTAAATACAAAATTGGAACAAAAGAAGTTACTAAAGTAAATTCAGAGAGACCTAGGAGAAACCATTTCAAATGACATGACACCAGAGAAAGTAAATAAAATAGTCGGAGAAACCTACATCTTAATAACATCAATGAAAGTGGCCTTTGACTACATGGGCGAGGAAATGGTGAAGAAAATCCTAGTTACACTGATAAGACCAAAATTAGAGTTTGCTGCATCACTGTGCACACTCAGTACAAAAAACTAGCAAGAAGTCAAAGAACACTAACAAAGATGTCGTTGTTATTGTATGCAATGAGTCAGCTATGGTACTTGAGTGGTCAATTAAAGTAATACAGTTCTTGAAATAGGTATAGTTTTGGCATAATGGAGCAAGAGAAAGAATAACAAATGAACCAACAAAGAGAGGACTAGATGTAGGCATAGTGGAAAGTCCAAGAGGTGTCATCCCCAAAAGACATTGTTTGATAGATACACCAAGGAAAAATCAAAGGTGTGAAAATAAAAGTTTTTTCAGGGTTTCACAGAAACCCAGGTGAAATAGGTAAAAGCTTATGGAGATATTCGATATAGTAATTCATTAAGAAATCGCAAGGTAAATGACTTAATGGAAAAAATAAATTTAAAATTGGATTACTGACCTGTACTTGGACGGTCAATTACTTTGCATAAGAGTAATGAGCAAAGGATTCAAGAATTAAGTGACCTAAAGTGGAATTGAAATCCTCAAGAGAGAAAACAAAAGAATGAAAAACGAGGACAAAAATAAAAATGAAGAACTGAAAAAAGACGTCAAAGAACAATAACAAGTAGTGACTGGTAAGGTGGAAGAGTCAATGAAATAGACCTCATTGAAATAAAAAATCAATGGAAACAAGAACAGGAAAATAAAAAAATATCTTTTAGGGAAATATTACAAAAACAGATGGAGGAAAATGAAAAGAAAGTTATCAAAGTAATCAAAGAAAAGGAAAATTGGGCGAGATATTCAGTTGACAAGGGTAGGTGCATTGTGGTCCATGGTATCCAGGAAAAACATGATATGTATAGATACCAGAGAGAAAAGGAGAAGGAAATAGCTAAGGAAATTTTGAAAGAAATACAGGATGAAGGGCAAAATTTTGATAAAGAAATCAATGAAATCCACAGGATAGGCAAATATTCAAAAGAAAAACAACATAAGACCTCTGAAAATAAAACTAAGAACCCAAATGATAGGAGATATTATCAAAAGTGGTTAAATTGGCAAACAGCAAGAAATTCAAACATATATGGAAACAAAAGGAAATGAGCCAGGAAAAAGAGAAAGACAAAGCTCTCACAATTGAAGCCAATGATAAAAATGAGAAAAGAACAGATGGGGGAAAAAACGAGTTTTTTTGGAGAGTGCTGGACTTGAGACTGAGAAAATGGTCCACCAAGACAATGGAAACTTAAACCAAAAAAGAAAGGATAATAGGAAACTATAAGTGGCATACACAAATATCGACAGCACGATCTCTGGAATCGATGAACTAAATGACTATCTAGAAATGGAAAAACCTGACATCATGGGAATTGTGGAGACAAAACTGAAAGGACCTCTATCAACTAGTATAGTGGGACAAGGTCTATACAACCACTGGGTGAAAAATAGAACAGACAAGCAGGGAGGTGTCATGATATTGACTAATAAGGGTCTAAATGTGACAATGATTAATGAAGGCCAAGGCAATGTAGAATTAATTATGATATAAATTGTAAACAAAAAGATGAAAAGCAGAAAATTTGTAGCAATGTATGTACCACCAAAACACAGGCTTGGTCACATATCGAACATTCTAAATTACTGGAAGACACAATGAATGTGCTAAGTGAGTTACTGAAAGAGAGTGGAAACATAGTAATCATGGGTGATTTTAATGCAAGGATATAATCTGGGAAAAAATAGTAAAAGGGGGAGATCACTGGAGCAACATCCTACTAGATATGACCATCGAATACACCCTAACACAATGGGTTAAGGAAAATACTAGATATAGAAACAGTGAGAAACTGTCAAATCTGGACTTGATATTAACTTCTGAACACCAATTGGAAAGAGTGACCATATACTAATAGAGTTCGAATTAAAGGAACAGAACAATGTAGGTAGGAATGATAAGCATAGAAGAGGAAGATTAATGTACAACTAAATTGATTTTGCAAAACTAAGAAAAAAATTCTAAAACACTAACTGGGGCAAATTCTCTAAAAAGAAAACAAAAGATGAAAGACAAATGGAACATGTTCAAAGAAAAGTACGAGGAAGGAATTGACAAATGTGTACCAAGAAAGAAACAAAAAGAGATTTATATAGTGTTGGTATAACAAAAGGTGCAGCAAGGCTAGAGACAGAAGAGACAAAGCCTGGAAAAGATGGAAAGAAAGAAAAAGTCAGGAAATCGCATGGACCAGATGGAATTGTAAATAGGATACTGAAGGAGTGTACAGACGAACTAACAGACAAACTATACAATATAATAGAATTCTCACTCAAAGAAGGAAAAGTACCACAAGACTGGAAAGATGCAAACATAGTACCATTATATAAAGGAGGAAATAGGGAAGATCCTGCAAATTTCAGACTGGTATCCCTTACAAGAACAGTAGCCAAAATATGTGAAAAAAGTCATCAGAAATAAATAGGTCATTGATTCCACAGATCATGCCATTGATATTTGTCTTTTCTCATTTCTATCATTGGCTTCAATTCTGAGGGCTTTGTCTTTCTCTTTTTCCTCATCACTCCTTTTGTATCCATATGTGTTTGAATTTCTCGCCATTTGCCAATTTAACCACTTTTGATAATACCTCCTCGGCTATAATTTGAGTTCTTAGTTTACTTTCAGAGGTCTATGTTGTTCTTTTGAATATTTGCCTATCGTCTGGATTCCATTAATTTCTTTATCAAAATTTTGCCCTTCATCCTATATTTCTTTCAAAATTTCCTTAGCTATTTCCTTCTCCTTTTCTCTCTGGTGTCTATACATATTTTTTCTGGACAACATGGACCATGATGCACTTACCTTTGTCCACTGTATCTCTCATCTCACACAATTTTCCTTTTCCTTAATTAGGAAAATTGGGTGAGATATACAGTTGACAAAGGTAAAAGCATTGTGGTCCATGGTATCGAGGAAAAACATGATATGTGAGTCGCCCCCTCCTGCTCACTCCCTTTACATCTGCCTTCCATACCTCTCTTACTAGTCTTTCTTCACTCATTCTTCCCATGTGTCCAAACCATCCCAATATTCTTTCATCAACCCTGTCTCCCAACTCCCTTTCCACCCGTTCTCCTCCTAACCTTCTAATTTCTCACTTTATCCCTATCATACTTTTCAGACACCATCTCAAACACATTCAAACTCCTTCTCTCTTATGTTCCATGTTTCTACCCCATACAGTGCTGTTGGCATAATCACTCCTTCATTAAAATTTCCTCTTAAACCTCCATTCCCAACTGTCTATTTCCCATTACACTTTTTAATCCACCAAGGCATTTACTCGCTTCTCTCAATCTATATTCTACCTCCACCTCCATTCCTCCCTTTCCTGCCACATTCGCACCCAAGAATATAAAATTATCCACTTCCTCCAGTCACTCTCCCTTAATGCTCATTTCCTGTCTGCTGCCACTTTCACCTCATGTACATCTCACCTTTATTTTACCCACATTTATCATAAACTTTCTTCTTTCACACACTCTCCCTACCTCTGTCACCAACTTCCTCAATCCCTCCTCCGATCCTGCTACAAATGCAGTGTCATCCACGAACAACAGCTGACTCACCTACTTTTCTCCATTTTCTTTAAGGCACTGAGGGAAGTGCTTATAGGTGAATGTGTCATAAAAGTTGTTCAATTTCTCTGGTAAACTTATGTATACTTACTCTATTGGAGAGAGTATTATTGCATACTAAATTCTTTTAGTAACATGAATATGTTACGTGTAGTTGTTTTTTTTTTTTTGAATGAAAAGGGAAAGGAGAAGGAGTATGAAAAGAAGCTGAAGGAGGAGTGGGAGGGAGTAAAGGATAGAGTGGAGCTGGGTGTGGAGGAGGAATGGGGATGGTTCAAGGAGGGAGTCATAAAGTGTGCAAGGATGGTGTGTGGAACAAGAAGGACAGGGGGAAGTAGAAGAAAGGGTAGTGAATGGTGGGACGAGGAAACAAAGAAGGTTGTAGAAGAGAAGAAGCGAGCTTTCACAGATTGGTTACATAATAGGACGAGGGAGTCATATGAGAGGTACAAAGAAAAGAAAAGAGAAGTAAAGCAAAAGGTAAAGGAGGCAAAGAAGAGAGCAGATGTGAAATGGGGTACGAGTATGACAGACAATTTTGAAAGTAATAAAAAGATGTTTTGGAAAGAAATTAAAAGAGGAAGAGGAGGCGAATCAAGTAGAGAAGAAAAGGTAAAAGGTGCAGATGGAGAGATGATAATGGAAGAAAAGGCAGTAAGGGGAAGATGGGAAGAATATTTTAGGGAGTTGCTAAATGTGAAGGAGGATAGGGAGGGAAAGATAGTTACATACATATACCAAGGCTTTTTCCCCTTTACAAGGGGGTAGCCAAAAAGAAAAAGGCACAAAATCATTCCCACCCATTCCATCCCTGAATACACTCCACACCCCTCCACCCTCCCTCTTATCTTAGCACCTCCTAGATGACGGGTCATCCCTGCACCTTGTCCACTGCCCTGGGTCAGAAGCAGTGTCGCAAGACACAGCACATCCACAGCAAGGCCGCTTCATTAAATCATAGTTTTAGATACTTGGGTGCAAAATGTGGCAGGAAATGGTGGAGTGAAGGTGGAGGTAGAATGTAGATTGAGAGAAGCGAGTAAATGCCTTGGTGGATTAAAGAGTGTAATGAGGAATAGACATTTGGGAATGGATGCTAAGAGGAGACTGTATGAAGGAGTGATTATGCCAACAGCACTGTATGGGGCAGAAACATAGAACATAAGAGAAGAGAGAAGGAACTTGAATGTGTTTGTGATGAGGTGTCTGAGAAGTATGATGGGGGTTACTAGGCTAGAGTGAGAAATGAGGAGATGAGGAGGAGAACAGGGGTAGAAAAGGAGTTGGGAGATGGGGTTGATGAAAGAACATTAGGATGGTTTGGACACATGGAAAGAATGAGTGAAGAAAGACTAGTAAAAGAGGTATGGAAGGCAGATGTGGAGGGAGTGAACATGAGGGGACGTCCTAGGATGAGGTGGATGGATGGGGTGAAGGGGGCTTTGGGGAAGAGGGGAATGTCTGTTGAGGAAGGACGGGAGAGGACAGAAGTCAGGGGTGAATGGAGAATGGTTGTATATGGATGATGATGTGATTGCATGAGGTGGAATGGGTGGGGGGATGGGGGGTGAGGTAGTATGTGTGAGCAAAATTTGACGCAGCCCGAAGGGATTTCTCCCTGTCCTCTCCTTTTGTGCAATGGGGGGACAGAGAGAGGGGGGGGGTCGCCAATTTAATGAAGCGGCCTTGCTGTGGATGTGCTGTGTCTTGCGACACTGCTTCTGACCCAGGGCAGTGGACAAGGTGCAGGGATGACCAGTCATCCAGGAGGTGCTCAGATAAGAGGGAGGGTGGAGGGGTGTAGAGTGTATTCAGGGATGGAATGGGTGGAAATGATTTTATGCCTTTCCCTTTTTTGGCTACCTCCCTTGTAAGGGGGAAAAAGCCTTGGTATATATACGTTTTTTTTTTTTTTTTTTTTTTAATGATGGAATCTGTGATCATTGAAGTACCCATAGGCATAGGTAATCAGCCTACTATGTAGGAAATGAAAGATTAGTCTTGGGAACAACTTCAAAAAATTAAATTTTCTCTTACTCTTATTTTTTTACGATTTTTTTCATTAAAAAAAAAAAAAAAAAAAAGTTTTTTGTTTTTTCTTGCCAAATTAAAGAATGTTTTTTTCTTGCCAAATTAAAGAATGACTATTTCTCTTTACAAATTCGAAAGAGTGAATAAAATTGGACAAAAAGAAACAGAGATATGGCTATTTAAATAACAAAAACATTAACTTTTCAGGAGAGGCATTTAAAGTTTAAAAGGAGTGCACCAGCATTTAAAATCCTCCGGCCTCGTAATCACTCGTGACATTGTCTCTTTGTTTACGTTTTCGTGTACAACTTACTTTCTCACGCAACTTATGCTATCGAAAATTTGACTTTATTTCATTATACAGAATGTTTTTTTCATGCAATGGGGTTGTCAATGTCACGTGTGTGACTGGTAGGCTGACTGTTACGTAACAGAGCGACATCCTTTCTCTTCCAGCTTTGAAAAGACACTGAGATGCTGGTGGTGAGTCTGGTGACTGGTGATTAAGGGTTGGGCAAGTTGCCAGATATCTCCATAAATATTAATTACAGTAAACAAAACAGAACTGGCTATCAAAATTTTGACTGTATTTCAATATGTTTTTTCATGCAATGGGGTTGCCAGAGGTCGCCAAAAATTTATCTATTTTATATATAAGAATGGTTTATATTAGGAATATTAGGATGGTTTGGAATGGAAAGAATGAGTGAAGAAAGACTAGTAAGAGAGGTGTGGATGGCAGATGTGGAGGGAGTGAACATGAGGGGACGTCCTAGGATGAGGTGAAGGGGGCTTTGGGGAAGAGGGACAGGAGAGGACAGAAGACAGGGGTGAATGGAGAATGGTTGTATATGGATGATGTTGTGATAGCATGAGGTGGAATGGGCGGGTGGATGGGGGATGAGGTAGTATGTGTGAGCAAAATTTGACGCAGCCCAAAGGGATTTCTCCCCGTCCTCTCATTTTATGCAATGGGGGGACGGAGAGGGGGGGGGGTCGCCGATTTAATGAAGCGGCCTTGCTGTGGATGTGCTGTGTCTTGCTACATTGCTTCTGACCCAGGGCAGTGGACAAGGTGCAGGGATGACCCGTCATTCAGGAGGTGCTAAGATAAGAGGGAGGGTGGAGGGGTGTGGAGTGTATTCAGGGATGGAATGGGTGGGAATGATTTTATGCCTTTTTCTTTTTGGCTACCCCCCTTGTAAGGGGGAAAAAGCCTTGGTCTATGTATGTATGTATATATAAGAAAAGAAACGGTATTGAGCTGTAATATTTGGTCAAAGTGTTACCACCATCAGAGAATTTTTTTAAATGTTTACCTAAAATTAGTTAATTTTCCAAAAAATTTCATGTTTTCGTGCATCACAGCCCCTTAATCATCTCCAATCCCTGAACCTACACCCTTGCATTTATTGCATTTACCTCTCACACCATCCCATCCATGTATAAGTTGAACAGCCAGGACGACACATCCCATCCATGTATAAGTTGAACAGCCAGGACGACACAACACATCCCTGACTAAGTCCCACCTTTAACTTGAACCACTCACACTCTCCATTTCTAATCCTGACACATACTCTACTACTCTCATAAAAACTCTTTGACAGCTAGAAGCTTTCCTCCTATCCCATATATCTGCAAAAAAAACCCACAGTGCCTTCCTGTCTACCCTATCATAAGCCTTTTCCAGATCCATAAAAGCCAAAAAAAACATCCTTACCTTTTCCTATGGCTTTCTCATATCTGTCTTACCACAAAAATCTGATCTACGCAATGTCTACCTGTCCTAAATCCACACTGTTCCTCACCAATTACTCCTTCTGTTCCTCTCCTAATTCTCTCAATCAAGATCCTCCCATAAGCCTTCCCAACTACATTCAACACGCTAATCCCTCTGAAACTACTACACTCACACTTGTCCCCTTTTCCCTTGTAGAGTGGAACTATACAGGCACTCCTCCAGTCCTCTGGCATTACCCTCGCTACAACAAACTTTTAAACCTCACAAGCCAGTCCACCATCACTGTACCTCTTTTTTCCGAACATTCTGCATGGCATCCATCCAGACCAGGTGCCTTACCTGCTCTTATCATCTTAACAACTGCTTTCACTTCATCCTTCGTGTTTTGTTTTTTTTCTAACTCATCATGTTCATTTTCTTAGCACTTCCCACTACAACTATCTTTCCCTCCCTATCTTTCTTCACATTTAGCAACTCCCTAAAATACTCTGCCCATCTTCCTCTTACTGCCTCCTCTTCTGTTATTATCTCTCCATCTGCACCTTTTACCTTTTCTTCTCTACTTCATTCGGCTCTTCCTCTCTTAATTTCTTTCCAAAACATATTTTTATTACTTTCAAAGTTTTCTGTCATATGCTTACCCCATTTCACATCTGCTATCCTCTTTGCCTCCTTTACCTTGTCCTTTACTTCTCTTTTCTTTGTACCTCTCATATGACTCCCTCATCCTATTTTGTAATCAATCTGTGAAAGCACACTTCTTTCCTACTACCTTCCTCATCCCACCACTCACTACCCTTCCTTCTATTTCCTCCTGTCCTTCTTGTTCCACACACCATCTTTGCACACTTTGTGGCTCCTTCCTTGAACCATCCCCATTCCTCTTCCACTCCTAGTTCTACTCTGTCCTTCATTCCCTCCCACTCCTCTCTCAGCTTCTTGTACTCCTTTTCCTTCTCATTCAAAGAGTTCACTCTAAGCACACTCCCTACCTTTTGTCCTTTTCCTCTTTCTCCATCTACCCTCCACTCTCAACTTACCTTCCACCAAAAAATTATCCGATATTCCCCCCCACTCTCTCCCCTATGATACTACTATCTACCACTAAGTAGTCCATTAACGCTCTACCACCCTTCTATCCACCACCCTCTCCCATGTGTACTTATGCTCGACTTTCTTCCAAAACACTGTATTTGCTATCATCAACTCTCTGTACACATCACCATCAACTCTCCACTACAATTCTTTCCTGGAACTCCACATTTCCCAACCACTCCGTCAATTGGTTCATTTCCTACCCTAGCATTAAGGTCTCCCAATACTACTACATTGACATTTCTCCCTAATCCCTCTATGCACTCATTTAAATCTATCCAAAAAGCCTCCCTTTCTTCTACACTCTTCTCATTACCAGGCCCATATGCACTTACAAAAATCCACATCTCCTTTTCAGTTTCACCATCACACATTAACCTTTAAGAAACCTTCCATTCCACCACACACTTACCTATCTCTTCACTTACTAGTATAGCCATCCATTCTCTCCCTCTCTTCACTCCTGATTACCTCCCAACTACACTCCCAAACTCACACTCAACCTTCCCTCTCAACCTAAGTTTCACTCAAAGCCACATCCCTCTTTCTTCTCACAAACATACTACCTACCTCTTCCCTTTTACTCTCATCTGTACCATATCTACACACATTAAATGACCTAAACCTTGGGGTGATGGTTGGAAAACTCCTAGACCCTCTTATACCTTTCGTTTTTTAGGAATGTCCCCTGTGGGGCTAGAGGGAGGATGCCTGGTCCCAATCCCTGTCCCGTTTTCGTCTCTTACGATCCAAGTGGGAATACTTGGTGGAAGCATTCTTTTCCCCCACCACAGTGAAGGCTTTATATGTAAAAAAAAAAAATGTACATTAAGTGCTGTTATAATAAAATCAAATGAAGTGAGCCAAGAGATAGAAGAGAAAAAGCTTGGAAAAGATGGAAAAAATCCTGGAAAGTGGCATATATATATATATATATATATATATATATAAATGAATATGTAAAAATATGCAGGAAAAAAAAAAGACAATGATAAAGACAATAGACAAATGTAAAGATCAACCTATATTATTCTAGACATGTGAATGTTAAACTAAAAAAGGAAATAGTAAAACTACATCAAGGGAACATAAAATACAGAGGATATAGAAATTGCTGAAATTATGAACAAATATTTCAAATCCATGTTCACTAAAGAAAACACACACAATTGGGATGAACGGGGAGAAAGTTCCCCACTATGAGAGAAATAATTGTGACACAAAGAAATAAACCAAATAATGAACCTTGATGTCAGAAAATCACATGGCCTGGACAGATTGTATAGATGAGCTAATGGACAAAACATTAATTGCTCACTCAAAGAAGGAAAGGTACCACAAGACTGGAAAAATACCAATATCGTGCCAATATACAAATGGAGAAACAAGGAAGACCTAACTATAGACGGGTCTCCCTTAAAAGTACAATAGCGAAAAATTGTGAGAAAGTTATGGAAAGTAGAAGGACTATACATCTGGAGAACAATATACTAAATCCATGACAATTCGGATTTAGACAGGAAAGATCGTGTGCCACAAATTTGTTTCTATTCAAGGTTAACAGATATAATGCAAGAAATGGATGGATGGGTAGACTGTGCATTCCTGGACTTAGAAAAGGTGTTTGATAAGGTACCACACAAAAAATTAAGAAAAACTGAAACAGGAGGCATACACAGAAAACTATATGGATGGAAGATTTCTTGCATGGAAGGAAAAGGAGAATGGTGCTCAGAGATAAAACCTCTACTTGGGAAGAAATGATTGGTGGAGTCCCACAGGGTTTAGTGCTGGCTCCAATAATGTTTGCTATATATATAAATGACATGGATTAAGGTGAAGAATGTTACATGAACTTCTTTACAGATGACGCAAAACTACTAAAGAAACTACGGAAGATTATGAATTGATAGAGAGATCTGAACAAGGTCTGGGAATGGAGAGAGAAGTGGGAAGTGAACTTCAACAAAGAAATGTAGTATAATGGAATTTGGAAAAAAGTAAAAAAGTAATATCAGGTCAATATAAAATTGGTGTAAAAGTAAAGAAAGATGGTTCAGAAAAGGACCAAGGAGTAATTATCATTAAAGACATGTCCCCAGACAAACAGACTGGCACTATGGACACCCTGTAAAAAAAAAAAAAAAAAAAAAAACCTGGTGAATGGTCTACCGTATTTTTCGGACCATAAGGTGCGGGCAAAATTCTTAAAATCGGCCAAAATCGGGTGGTGCGCCTTATGTATGGTTTCAGTGCAAAAAATGCCTTGGACAGTGACGTACTATTTTGACACATTTCGTAGCTAGCCTGCTGACGGCGACAGTGCATAGGCCTAGCAAAAGTTACAACCAAGTTATAACCAAGATGCATGTATCTTGACAAGAAAATTACGAAAAATTCGACAGTTTTCAATTCCATGCCACTGCATTCATTCACGCTATCATGGCTACATGATAGCGTCCACAATACAGATGGCCATTTTGCATTGGTCTAGTCTTGCTCCACTCCGACTATAGTCATTTGGGTATTTTTTTTTTAGTTTCGACCATGGGCGCAATATAGCAATAGAAAATTAATCATTAATTTTGTAAATTAAAATGTATCAACGTAATATGTAATTTTGTGGGCGGAAATGAAAATAAAAAATACCTTGCTACAAGCAAATATGCTAATGAACGAAGTCGGTAGCATAGGATCGGGAAGCCATCTTGTCGTCTGTCAATTGACGGCCTCGGTACTTCTGACAGTACCTCGCCAGGTACATTTTCTTGAAGGAATGTTATGGAGCGGAGATACATGCATGCCTTCAAGCTGCAAGAACTTTGTATACCCCGCAAGCTGAGAGTGGTTGTTGTTGTTCATGTCGTTCCCTAGACTGTCTGTCCGAGCAGTCCCGTCTCCCCAAGGAATGCCATAGCCGAAACTGGGTTTTCCCACAAATCCTTTATAGAGCGTATGTTGTGTTGTTTGCGTGCATGATTGTGTATAATGCAGTCTTCCATTATGGTCCTGGAGCTGCAGCGTCTACGTCGTGGGACCACCCCCCAACCCCAAGAGTTGGGGGCCAAACGGCAGCAACCACCCTTGGCCACCGGCTCTACGCAGGCGGCACCGATCCCCAAGAGGAGCTACGCCTTCCTTGGGGAGTACCACAATCCTTTTTCCCAACATGAGAGAGTGGTTGAAAAGCCCGCCAACGTCTCTCACGACGACGACAACGAGGACGAGCCGGATGACATTTAATTTGCTGGTAATGATTTATTAAACACAGGTTAGGTTAGGTTAGACAAATTTATCATCCTTTCATTTCTTCGACGTTGGCATCTATCATAACAAATATGGCGTACCATTCGTCCGACGCGACTTCGTTACTTACGAAATCTGTTTAAGCATTTTTTTCATTTTTCATTTCCTCTCACAAAATTGCATTTTACGTTGATACATTATAATTTACAAAATTAAAAATTAATTTTCTATTGCTATATTGCGCCCATGGTCGAAACTAAAAATTTACCGTCATTTGTAATAAATATTGTGTTTTTAAGTGAATAGAGAATTCCGGGAATAAAACTGCTAATGTTGGTTTTATTCCCCACAATTCCCGAAACGTGTTTATGTTGTTTTTTAGGGGTATTGGCAGGGCAGACCGTCCATGGAGGTGGTCTGATTTCACTGACCAAAATGAAAAAATATATCACTTATTTTTGTAATTTTGCTAAATCCCAACCGATTTTTCTCATTCAACAACGAAAATGTTCAGTTTTGAATGCACTTACATATGCATGATTATCCGATGACGAGACCAGGTGCGCCTTATGTAAGGACGGGGAATAGCAAATTACGGAAGCGCCTTATGGTCCGAAAAATACGGTATGTTGGTACATGTTATCGGCAGGAAAATCCAGCATTCTACACATGCTGGACTAGCTAATAAAGGTATACTTACCGTTTTTCCTGATCCTGTTTGAGCACATGCCATTATGTCTCGCCCTATCATGATGTTTGGAATGGCATGCTTCTGGATTGGGGTTGGAATCTTGTAATCAGCTTTTGCCACATTATCAAGCAAAATTTTTCTCAAACCCGTCTCGTTAAAATCCATGAATGGTGGAAGGACAGGGTCATCACCTGTCACCTAAATCATAGTAATATCTTGTTATACATATGCACTGAAAAAGAGACCTGGTTATGATTATTTTTGTTAGGGGATGCCCAAGTCAAATCATACACCTGCATGCCCATCCTATACCCATTGTCCCTCTCATCTCAGTATATGTGGATGATAGATTATCCCTGTCCCCATACAATTCCAAAGCAAGACCTAACAGCCAGAGATTGTTTATAACCCACAGCTTCATTATTAGGCAACCTACTCCCCTCTTCTGTCCCCATACAATTCCAAAGCAAGACCTAACAGCCAGAGATTGTTTATAACCCACAGCTTATTAGGCTACCTACTCCCCTCTTCTTATTTTCTCTATCTAATTCACTATAACTGTTCTTACTCTCATCAGACATTCCATGAAACCGGTATAACTCAGATGTCTTCAGTTTTCATCACTTCCGATCCTCTTTGTATATCATTCTATTCTATACTACCATTACGCTCCACATCCACTTTATGGATGAAGTATCAATCCCCATCTTCTGCCACTACTTAATTGTCAAAGGCTATCTATATATCAAGGGCTTTTCCCCCTTTATAAGGAGGGTAACCAATGCAAGTACCTACTCCCACACCTTTCCCTTCCTCCCACTCATCTTAGCTCCTTGTGGATGAAGGGTCATCCATGTCTCCCACCCAATGCCCTGGGTCAGATGCAATGCAGAAAGACACAACACACTCATAGCAAGGCTGCTCAACTTAATCAGTGAGGCCTCCTCTCCATCATTTAATGTGGAAAATTGAGAAAACATAGAAATAACTTTGGGCTGCATCAAAATATCACTCACACATAACCACTCATCCTCCCCCTCCCCAAATCCCCAGCCTCTCCCTTGCATCACAGTATCATTATACACAGCCATTCTTCACTCATCCCTATTTCCTGCCTTCTCCATTCCTTGCTCAACATGCATTCCCATCTTGCTCAGTCTGTCATCCCCTCTATCCATCTCATCCTCAGTTGTCACCTCATATTCACTCTATGCACCTATGCCTACCACACCTTTCTTCACTCATTTTTCCTCATGTCCAAACTATTCTAATACTTCATCAACCCAATCTGCTATCTCTTTTTCCCCACTCTCCTTACCCCATTTCTCACTCTATCCAACCTTATAATCCCTTCCATATTTCAGACATTTCATCTCAAACACATTTAAACTTCTCTCTGCCTCTCAACTTCCAAATTTCCGCCCCACACAGTTTCCGCCGCACACCAACAGTGGTTGAAGTAGAACGTACAAAAAGATGTTCTTTGTGTCTTTATTTTTTCTCGTGATATCAGTTACTATAGAAATGGAATAAAATAATAGCAATTTATGGAATAAAGAACCAACGAAGAGATGCCTGGACATAAGTAGGGTGGAATCGCCTCTGGGGGTGATCCCCAAGTGGCCTGAACAAAACCCCAGACGTACCAAAGGTTTGGGGGGATATTTTCTGGTTTTGACAGACAAGGTGGAATTATGAATAGAGATAGAAATAGATAAAGAGCCCAAGTTTAAAAACATTAGAAATAGAGAGATCAACGACGATGTATAATGAGGTAACCCTACTAAGAAGGGCAAATGAGATTAACAGGGAGATAAATTTGAAAAAAGAGCTAAATAGGATCAAGGGAGAATATGAAAGATTGAAAAATGATATAAATAAAGAGGAGGAAAAAAAAAAAAAAAAAAAAAAAAAAAAAGGCCCAAATATTGGCAGTGATCAAGAAAGTGGAAGATCAAAGAAATCATTTCCAAGAAATAAAGAAACAGTGGAAAGTAAAGGACACAGTGGGGAGAGGGAGAGAGAGAAATAAAATGCATTGCAATCTATGGTATTAAAGAGAAACAATGTTCCTAAATATCAGCAAGAAAAAGAGAAATATTGCTCAAGAAATTCTGAGATTCAAGAGGAAGGACAGAATATAAAGAAATTGAGGAAACATACAAAATAGAAAAAACAATAAAGGCCACTAAAAGTTAAACTTAGGTCTCAAATGATAGCATAGAAACTACTATCTAAAACAACAAAACTAGCAAATACTGAACATTACAAAAATATATGGATAAAAAAGAAATGAGGGTTGAAGAAAAGGAACTTAGAAATGAAGCAAATTAAAAATAAAAGATAGCCAAGACTGAAAAGCATTTTAAGAGTGATGGACCCGAGGCTGACAAAATGGTATATCAAGAAAAGGGATACAAAGTAGACTGAAAAGGACGAGAAAGGAAAAAAATTAAAGATAGACAGAATAATTTCAGGACTGAATGAAATAAATAACTATCTGGCATTGGAAAAACTAGACATAATGAATCCGTTTTCCCTAATAAAGCGTAGACTCAGAGGTGACTTGATACAGGTCTTAAGATTCTAAAGGGAATCGACATCAAAAGTTACAAATTTTTCACACTGAATGAGAATCAGGCAAGAAACAATGGTCTCAAACTGTCCAGAAATAGATTTAATTTGGAAGTGGGTAGTAACTTCACCAACTGTGTAGTTAATGGAATAAATTTCCTGCAGAGGCAGTGCAATGTAGTTCAGTTCGAAGCTTTAAGAATCATTTAGATAAACACCTAAGCAAGATGCTGTAATGACTATCATTTATTTTATATTATTCATCACTTGTCTGTTTATTATTTGCTTGATTCTCATTTATTAATAGTTGTGTCAATTTATTATTATTTCCCATTTACCTATTTGTTTATTATTTAACTATACCTATGGATTTAGTTATGTATTTTATTTATCTACATTAGTTTTAATTTATTCATTTTTTTTTTTTTTTTTTTTTTGCATCCGAACTAGATAGGGACCAAAAGTCTCCTGTCAGCATGCACCGCCTTTGTAATCCTTTGTAAAATTTGTAATGTGTATTCTAGAAACAAAATAAAAAAAATACTCTACCACCAAATACTGTGGGACAAGGTCTATAAAACTACTGGACAAAAAGTAGAAAGGAAAAACAAGGTGGGGGAGTATAATTTTTGACAAGGAAAGACTTAAATGTGACAAAGGTAACAGAAGGAAAAAACAATGTTGAATCAATAATGATAAAAGTTCAATGCAGTAACATGAAAAGTAGAAAATTTGTAGCAGTCCTAGACAGCGATCATTCCAAGCTGTTGGAAGATATAAAATATGAACTAATATACTGAAAGAACAAGGAAATATAGCTCGTAATTATGGGTGATTTTAACTCAAAATAAATAAGTTGGGAAGAAATGACAGTGAAGGGTGAAGACCAGTGACTCAGTGGGTAAAGGAAAATACCAGATACAGAAACAATGAGGAACCATCAAGAGTAGATTTAATACTTACATCAGAACCTGAAATTGTGGACAGAATTGATTACAAAACTCCAATAAGGAAGAGTGACCATATACTAATAGAATTCAAACTACAAGAGCAAATGGACTTAAGGAAGCGTCGCCAGCGATCATTCGAAAAATCTATGATGGTGGCAACACTCATACAAATACAACTATATTTTGTTTGATTTTTTTTTTTATACAGCATAAAATGGATAAAACATGGGCAACCTCTGGTAACCCCATTGCATAAAAAACATTATACATATTGTAATAGCATCAACATTTCTATAGCCATTTCGTTTTTTTGCTATAGAATTGTGTTTATGGAGTTATTTGGGAATTCCTCCCACCACCATACCACACAAAGACAATGGACAGGGCACCGTATGCAACAAATTTGATTCCTCGCCCTGTATTGCTGTGATCATGGAAAAATTAATAAGAAGCAAGAGAGTGAAGCGGCAGAATATAGAGGGCTCATGAGTGCCTGAAATAGAAACTATGAAAATGAAAGAGGAGAAAAGCAGCACAGCTGCACCCAGCACTCCACAAGCATTTACTAGCCATACCCACCTTACACCTCCACCCACGCCACACCATTCACCCTCACCTCACCAGCAGAGAGGAAATTGGAGATTTGCTATACATCACAAATATCAAACAAATGTTCGCAAAAATTTAAACCCCCCCATCCTATGAAGTTTATGTTTTTGTTCTTTCTTTTGTAATAGCTTCAGTTGTTCATTATGGATTTTTGCCATTTTTGTTTCATTTGAAAGAAAACATGCTCTTAATTTTCTATATATATATATATATATATATATTATTAAAGGGGGGAGCAGATTCTCAGTAATACACGTGGAGTTAAAAACGACACCATTGTTGTAGTTGTTCAATTTTCTTCGTATTCTCGATTTTCCATTAACTGGGTGAATTGAAACTAGGTCTCTATATTCTTCCATTTGTTCTTATTTGACATCGACGTTTCGTCTTAAACAAGACATTATCAAGATACAACTGAAATAACAAAAATTACATGGTAACAGTAAAGGTACTAGACAATATCAAGATATAACTGAAATAACAAAAATTACATGGTAACAGTAAAGGTACTAGACAATATCAAGATACAACTGAAATAAAAAAAAATTACATGGTAACAGTAATAATAAAGGTGACAAATTTGTAAACATAAATACAAAGACTTACATACAGGTATTAAAAGAGAGGAAGATGGGTGTGACAATCCAGAGATGACAGAAGTATATATACCTAAGATCAGGTCAGACGAAGGGGGGGGGGGACAGACAATAAGGACCTCAGAGGTCAAGGGTAAGGGGGGGGTTGGGGGGAGGGTTAGGCGGGTGCGGTCGCCGAGGGTGGGGGAGGTGGAGGTGAAGGGAGAGAGAGAGAAGGGGGAGAGAGAGAGAAGGGGTAGAGGGAGAGGGGGGATTTTTATTTCTAAATAATGGGATAGAAGAGATTACATTGCATTGAATGTTAATAACCGGAGTTTTGTCCTTAATGTGGAAGGCTTCGAGTGGTTGTAGTCTCCTAGGATCATTGCTCGATCCAATAATTTTGGTGTTGTTGATCAAATCATCTCTCCTGAGTGCAGCGTTATGGGAACTCCTATAGTGTTCTTTGATTGCTCCCTCTTGTAGGTGGAAAGTTAGGCGACGGCTGACTTTACATCTAGTAAAACCAATGTAGGAATGGGGGAGGAAATTACAATTTCCTGTAGAACATTGATATTGGTATACTACATTAGTTTTAGATGTGAAGTCCGATCGCTTTGACAAATTGTTTGTCATGATCAGGGAGGAATTTTTGGATTTACCATGTTGCCAAACGGCTACATGATATCATCTCCCCTTACATTCCTAGAACTTACTCCCTCCGCTCTACTGAAGACTTTGTTGACATCCTACGGGTTAATAAACCTGTCAGAATCCTGGCATCATGCTAAAAATCTTTTCACTGAAATTCCTATATTAAGAACAATCAATATCATCCTTGAATATGTGCATCATATTGATGACATCCCACCCCCCCGTATCCCTGAGTCCACTTTGAAAGAATTACTGGTCACCTGCACCACAGAAGTTCCATTCAGGTGCCCTGAGGGAAACCTTTATGTGCAAGATTGGGTAGCGATGGGATCACCATTAGGTGTCCTCTTCGCTGAAGCCTTCATGTCGGCGGTAAAAAGATCAGCCTTCCAGGACGGAGAGTTAAAACCACCTATATACTGTAGATATGTAGATGACATCTTTGTCAGCACCCCTTCTGTTGATTTGTTAGAAAATATACAGTGCCAACTTCAGGAAATTTCAGGCTTAACTTTTTCCACTGAAATGAACAGCAATGGTCTACTCCCCTTCCTGAATGTGCTGGTCGATTCTACTTCCGACAAATCCATTACTAGTGTATATAGAAAACCCTCCAACTTGGATAAGTGCATGAATGGCAAGAGCGAGTGCACAGACAACTACAAAAAAAAAAAAAAAAAAAAAAAAAAAAAAAGGAGTCATTAGAGCATATATAAAAAGAGCCATATCAGTATGTTCCTCATGGCAAGCTTTACATAGTGAACTTCAACACCTGAGACATATGCTCACAAATAATGGGTATTCTAACACACTTTGATTCTATTACCTCCAAAATGCTAGAATCCCATTTCACAATCAAGGAACCACAAAAGCATAACTTCATTAACATTTACTACAGAAACACCTTCACTAGTAATTATAAAAAAGATGAAAAAGTCATCAGAGACATCATTCATAAAAATTGCCTTCCTACAAATGAGAACAACAAAATCAGAGTTCTCATCTATTATAAAAATCCAAAAACTTCCTCCCTGATCATGACAAACAATTTGTCAAAGCGATCGGACTTCACATCTAAAACTAATGTAGTATACCAATATCAATGTTCTACAGGAAATTGTAATTTCCTCCCCCATTCCTACATTGGTTTTACTAGATGTAAAGTCAGCCGTCGCCTAACTTTCCACCTACAAGAGGGAGCAATCAAAGAACACCATAGGAGTTCCCATAACGCTGCACTCAGGAGAAATGATTTGATCAACAACACCAAAATTATTGGATTGAGCAATGACCCTAGGAGACTACAACTACTCAAAGCCTTCCACATTAAGGACAAAACTCCGGTTATTAACATTCAATGCAATGTAATCTCTTCTATCCCATTTAGAAATAAAAATCCCCCCTCTCCCTCTACCCCTTCTCCCTCTCTCCCTTCACCTCCTCCCCCACCCTCGGTGACCGCACCCACCTAACCCTCCCCCCTTACCCTTGACCTCTGAGGTCCTTATTGTCTGTCCCCCACCCCCCCTTCGTCTGACCTGATCTTAGGTATATATACTTCTGTCATCTCTGGATTGTCACACCCTTCTTCCTCTCTTTAAATACCTGTATGTATTTATTTTTACAAATTTGTCACCTTTATTATTACTGTTACCATGTAATTTTTTTTATTTCAGTTGTATCTTGATATTGTCTAGTACCTTTACCGTTACCATGTAATTTTTGTTATTTCAGTTATATCTTGATATTGTCTAGTACCTTTACTGTTACCATGTAATTTTTGTTATTTCAGTTATATCTTGATAATGTCTTGTTTAAGACGAAACGTCGATGTCAAATAAGAACAAATGGAAGAATATAGAGACCTAGTTTCAAATCACCCAGTTAATGGAAAATCTCTTATCAGGAAAATCGAGAATAAGAAGAAAAAACTGAACTACAACAATGCTGTCGTTTTTAACTCCACGTATATATATACTGTACTGTATATGTAAAACCTGAATTTTGCAGCATTTTTTTTTAATTATTCAGAGAAACAAATTAATAAAAAATCACATGTATTACTTTGATAAAATGTATTCAATAGATTTTGTTCCCTAGACCCTAAGCTTTCATTTTATACCAAGCTATGATGTGGAAGGTATTTCCATTAAATAATTCGAGCTTCACTAGGGCTCACTATATCTTCATTAAATATTCACTATGCCTTGTATATATGAGAGGAACACAATACCCTGAGGAATTATACACCTACTCTATAAAGCAATGCGACACTCCCTTAAGAAGAAACGAGAAACATAGAAAAGATAGACTAATGTACAAAAAATATTGAGAAACACAGAAAATCATTTTGAAAGGCAAACTGGGATAACTTCCTAAATGAAGAAACAAAGATGGAAGAGAAATGGAATATTCTAAAAGAAATGAGTGAACAAATATGTATCACAACAAAAGCGATAAAGTATACATAAAAAGCTGGAACAAAAAAAAAATGTGGTGAGGCTAAGGATAAAAGAGACAAAGCTTGGAATCAGAAAAAAAAAAAAAAAAAAAAAAAAAAAAGTAAATAACATATATCAAACTAAGACATGAAAAGAGAAACTATGAAAGCGATATAATAGAAAAATGCAAGGAACCTAAACTTTTTTACAGATATGTAGATGGTAAACTAAAAAACAACCAAGAAATGGAAAAACTGTGCCTGGGAAATTATGAATATAGGTAAGTAAAAATGGTTGAAATTATGAACAATCACTTCAAATCTGCATTCACAATTGAAAGTTCACAAAACTGTGAGGTAATAAGAGAGATCCCCCACCCCCGAAATGAAGGATATAACTGTAACACAGATGGAAATCAGACCAAATAAAAAACCTTGATGTCAGAAAATCACACAGTCGAGATGGAATTGCAAATTGGATAATGAAAAAAATGCATGGAGTTGATGGACAAAATATACAATATAAATACTCACTCAAAGAAGGAAAGGCACCACAGGGCTGGAAAAATGCAAATATTGTACCTATATATAAAGGAGGAAACAAGGAAAATCCAACCAACTGCAGACTGGTCTCCCTTAAAAGCACAATAGCAAAAATGTGTGAAAAAGTTATCAAAATTAGATAGGTTACACATCTGGAAGAAAAAAATATACTGAATCCAAATCAATTTGGATTTAGACAAGGAAGATCATGTACAGGTACTCCTCGTTTAACGACGACAATTGGGACCAGCGCGCCGTCGTTAACCGAATTGGTCGTTAAGCGAAAGTGTATACATATATGTACATGTACTGTATGTACAATGTCCAGCAATACATGTATCTTTATTTTCGTGTATTTTCCCTCTTTTATACAGTACATTAAAGCTTTTACTGTTTATTCACGGTGGTTAGGTTCCTAAAATTACCGTATATGACCAAATCCGCATATGCTGACATTCCATATTGAATACCGGGGTATCTTTTTTAGTTTCGACCATGGGTGCAATATAGCAATAGAAAATTAATTATTAATTTTGTAAATTAAAATGTATCAACGTAATATGCAATTTTGTGGGCGGAAATGAAAGTAAAAAATACCTTGCTACAAGAAAATATGCTAATGAACGAAGTTGGTAGCATAGGCTCAGGACGCCATCTTGTCGTCTGCCAACGTCTCTCACGACGACGACAACGAGGACGAGCCGGATGACATTTAATTTGCAGGTAATGATTTATTAAACACAGGTTAGGTTAGTTTAGTTTAGGTTAGACGAATTAATTTATCCTTTCATTTCTTCGACATCGGCATCTACGAAATCTGTTTTAGCATTTTTTTTTTCATTTCCGCTCACAAAATTGCATATTACGTTGATACATTATAATTTACAAAATTAATAATTAATTTTCTATTGTTATATTGCACCCATGGTCGAAACTAAAAATTTACCACTACCGGTATACACTGTACCCCAGGTAGTTTTTGCAGCTTGCAGGATGGTAATGTAGACCTGAGCTTCAGAACACTTTACCTCACAGCTAATATCCACCGTACAAGTTCATTTATAACATCAAACAAATTTGCCTCAGCCAACGTAATTATCGTACACGACGTCGTAACTTCGGGAGATTTATGTTAAACGTCATAAAGCCCGTCGTTACTCCGAGTAGGTCGTTAAACGAGGAGTACCTGTACAACAAACCGGATCTGCTTTTATTCTAGATTAATAGAAATAATACAAGGGATGGATGGGTGGACTGTGCCTTTCTAGACCTACAATAAGCATTTCATAAAGTACCACACAAAAAACTAACAAGAAAAATAGAATCAATAGGTGGCATCAAAGGAAAATCATTGGAATGGATGGAAGACTTCCTGACAGGGAGAAAAATGAGGGCAGTAATTAGAGACAAATACTCAAATTGGGAATGATAAGTGGTGTCCCGCAAGGATCAGTATTGGCTCCAATCTTGTTTGCCATATATACGGCATAGATGAAGGAGTGGAGTGTTATATGAATTTCTTCGCATATGACTAAAAAATACCGAAGAAAGTAATAACAGAGGAGGATTGTGAATCATTACAGTTAGTCCTAGACAAAATCTGGAAATGGACCCAAAAGTGGGAAGTAAACTTCAATATCAAGTGTAGTATAATGGAGTTTGGAAAAAGTAAAAATAGAATATAAAGAAATTATAAAATAGGTGAAGTAAAAAAATTGAACTCAGAAAGAGACCTTGGAGTAATAATCAGCAAAGGCATGACACCAGACAAACATATCAATAAAATAGTCAGAGAATCCTTCAACCTATTAAGGTCAATGAAAGTGGAATGTGATTATCTGGATGAGGAAATGACTAAAAAAAAATATTAGTTACACTAATAAGACCAAAACTGGAGTACTCAGCAACACTATGGACACCCAGTACTAAAAAGAATATAGAGAAATTAGGAAGAATACAAAGAGCAACGACAAAGTTGGCACCAACTTCTTCAAATTAACATACAAAGACTGTCCAAATTGGAACTACCAACTCTGCAACAAAGAGAAAGATCTACTAATAGAATGGAAACCCTATAGATGATTTATTTAAATGGGACAATGGAAAAACAAGATGGCATGCAAAACTCAAAAAGGATAACTATAGAAGAGATCTGGAAGAAGAAGAGGGAGAGAAAAAAAAAAAGCTTCCCACATAGAGAGGTGGATACCTGGAATAAATTAGATAAGGAAACAGTGAGTACAAACACTATTCAAGGTTTTAAGAAAAAACTTGATGCTGAAGGATACAAAGATGGATTACTATAAGCACAGCTCCCTTCCCATATAATGCAACTAAAATACAATCACCTCTTCATATCTCTTTGCATCCATTCCTAGATGCCTATTTCTCATGACACTTCATAATTCTCCAAGGCATTTAGTTATTTCTCTTAATCTACAACTTACCTCCACCTCCACTCCTGTCTTTCCTACCACATGCAGCCACAAATACCAAAAACTATCCACTTCTTCCAATTCTCTGCCGTCCTCTTCCCTTGTAATCTCATCATCATACTTTTACCCACACTTACCTTCAGCTTTCTATCACACACCTTCCCAACTCTTGTCATTAACTGCCTTAATCTCCCCTCTGACCCTGCCACAAGCAGTGTTGTCAGCAAACAAAAATTGGCTCACCTCCTACTTTTCTAACCATTACCAGTCACAACACCCTTACCCTCACATTCATTGCCCACACTAACCCATGTAAAAAGAACATTGCCCTAATGCAGCCCTACCTTTACCTCAAACCACTTGCTCTCTCCATTTCCAATTCTAACACTCAAATCTATGTTGTACCTTCCACCTTCCCTGCTCAATACACATTCCCCTTTTTACTCAAGGCCCCCTTACCACCCACCCATCCATGTAATTCTCAATCCCACCTAATGTTCAGTCCATCCACCTCTGCTCTCCAATTTTGTAGCCAGTCCCTACTCACACAACCTCCACACACCAAACCATCTCAGCACTCCTCTATCAGCCCTAACTGCCAGCTCCCTCTCCACCTCTGCTCTCCTAATTTCTTGATATCTATCCTCAAAATTTCCACCATACTTTTCACACTTCATCTTAAATATTTAAATTTCTCCTTCCTGCCTCCCCCCAAATTCTAAGTTTCTGCCAATCCTAGGCATATTCCCCCGTGTACAGTGCCCACAAGGGAAATGTTCCCATGAAAAACGCATGTGAAATGTTTCCACGAGATTTGTAGGGTACTTTTCCACTGCATTCCTGCCATGCAAATAGTGGGAGAAGCTTGGAGTGACGTGGCTCACACCAGCCCGACTGACTCCTCTCCTCACCCATGTGGGATGCCTCAGTCTGCTTCCAGAGCCCAGTGAGAGAGGATCTATGATGCTCTGCTCCTTGTTCACACTTCTCAAAGATTTTCATCAACTTTGAAGCTCTGCCAAACGACTCCAGCTGATCACAATGGGGCGTACAAAGCTCACTATGGAGAAGACCCGTGCACTCACCCTACTGGAGCAGGGAGTGCCGATGATACATGTAGCCAGAAAGACTATCTACAAGCTGAAAGATGCTGCTACACTCCCTGCTGGCACCGTCCCACCAAGGAAAGCAGGCTCTGGGGGGCCAAAGAAAGACTTCTCCGAAGACAGATAGCATCTTAAAGCGAATAGAGAAATATCCTTCGATAACAGCAACGGAGTTAAAAAATAAGTACCCTGAGCTGCTGAAAAATGTTGCTATTCGAGCAATTCAATATCACCTTCAAAAGCTCCTGGGTTTGCCCTGTCAGCGTGCTGCCAAGAAAATGCTGTTGACGGAGACCATGAAGAAGAGGATGCTATTTGCAAAGAAATATAAGGACTGGACCCAGTAGAGGAAGAATGTGATGTGGACTGATGAGAGCACCTTCCGACTCGGGGGGGGCACCAAATTGGTGAGGCCTAGTGATGTGTCCAGGTATGACCCACGGTACACCATGAAGACTGAAACACCTGGATAGTGTGATGGTTTGGGGGTGCTTCAGTGGGAAAACGGGCAGGGGTGGACTGTATTACCTCCCCAAGAATGTAACAATGAGGGCAAGTAATTATATTGATGTACTGAAAGATCACTTGATGCTTATGTGGGAAATTCATGTGTGATTTTTTTTATGCATGATGGTGGCCCTGCCCATAAGTCAAAAGCTGTGAAAAAAAATCCTGGCAGGTAGTAATATTGATGTTTTGGATTGGCCTGGTAATTCTCCAGATCTAAACCCAATCAAAAATGTCTGGAACCAAATGAAAAATGAAGTGGAACAGTCGCGCCCCACCTCGATCACCAGCCTGAAGGAAACCTTGCAGAAGTTGTGGATCACAATGGATGCCTCCTACTTTGAAAACCTAGCCATTTCGATGCCAAAGAGGTGAACAGGTGTTAAAAACAAAAGGAAACATGTCTAAGTACTAGGAGTAAACATAAGGATGCAATAAAACAAATGTAACTTGTACTTGTATTTTTTTTTTTTTTTTTTTTATCCCAAAGAACCTAGCGAGACCTTTTCCTTTGCGGCCACTGTATATCTTCTCTCTGCATGCATCCTGATATCCACGTCTCACGACACTTTTTATTCCTTCGAAACATTTACTTACTTCACTCACCCTGCAATTAACCTCTGCCCCCGACTCCTTCATTCCCTGCTAAAAGTGATCGTGTATAAAATGATAAATTTTCTCTAGTCTCTCTTTCTTCCTCAACTTACTGCCACCCTCACCTCTTATATATCTCATCAATGCGCTCCTACCCACACTATTCTATATGCCAAAGGCTTTCCTTTTTTTGATATATAGAATAGTGTGGGTAAGCGTGCGCTGATGAGATATACAGGAGGTGAGGGTGACAGTAAATTTAAGTATTTAGGGTCACATTTTGCAGGGAATGTAGGAGTGGGGGGTGAAGGTCAATTGCAGGGCAAGTGAAGCAAGTAAATGTCTTCGGGAATTGAAAAGTGTCAAGATGTGAATATCAGGACGGATGCAGAGAGGAACAAGAAAAGACAACTTGGTAAATACATCATTTGTCATAGTGACATGTATAAATTGCAGCTCCTTAAATAATTTAAAAACGAAACATCGTACCAGTGATACAATTATAGAATACCTAGGTTATGACATATGGAAAGGAGAGTGCTTGTAGATACCTATACTAGTTAATTTACAACATAAATAGTATATAACTGAGGTAAAATGGAAGCAATGATGGGCCACAGAAACCTGATGATGGCCATCTGTTGTATTTACCTAGTTGTATTATATTTTTACCTAGTTGTATTTACCTAGTTGTATTTTGCGGGAAGGGGAGCTATGCTCGTGATGTCCCGCCTTTGTATCTTGCAGTGTCTAGTTTGTTTTTAAACTCATGAATGGTTTTTGCGCATACTATTCCATTGTCCAGTTTGTTCCAAGTGTCCAAAACTCTATGAGGAAAACTGTTTTTCTTCAGTTCTCTTCTATAGCTATGTTTTTTTATTTTCTTTCCATGTCCTCTTGTGTTTCTTTTGTCCCAGTTAAGTAAGTTCTCACTATCGAGTACCTCTGTGCCTTTCATGATTCTGTAGATGGTCAATAGGTCACCTCTCTCTCTTCTTTGCTCCAGTGTCGGTAACTCCAGTTTAGCCAATCTCTCTTCGTATGATAGGTTTGCAAGTGCAGGTGCCATTTTTGTAGCTGCTCTTTGGATTCTTTCTATTTTCTTTATATTCTTTTTGGTACTGGGGGACCACAATGTCGCTGCATACTCTAATCTAGGCCTTATCAATGTAACCAATATTTTTTTCATCATGTCTTCGTCCAAGTATGTAAACGCCACTTTTATTGATCTTAGCAAGTTGTAAGTCTCCCCGACAATTTTGTTAATCTGTATATCATAGGACAAGTCGTTCGTGATAATTACTCCCAAATCTTTTTCGGATCCTACTTTCTTTACTTCTTTGGTTCCAATTGTATATTTTCCTGATATTCTGTTTTTGCTTTTTCCAAACTCCATTATGCTACACTTCTTAGTATTAAAGTCCACTTCCCATTTCTGACTCCAGTTCCATACCCTATTTAGGTCTTCTTGCAGTGCTTCACAGTCCTCATCAGTTTCTATTTTCCTTAGCAGTTTGGCGTCATCGGCAAAGAAGCTCATGTAGCAGTTCACGTCCTCATCCATGTCATTCATATAGATAGCAAACATTATTGGTGCCAGCACAGATCCTTGCGGTACTCCACTGATCACCTCTTTCCAGTCTAAATATTTTTCTCTGAGCACTACTCTCATCTTTCTACCAGTCAGAAAGTCCTCTATCCATTTTAGTAGGTTTCCCTGTATTCCTCCTATGTGTTCCAGTTTTTTTAGTAGTTTTCTGTGTGGTACTTTGTCAAAGGCTTTTTGCAAGTCTAGGAATGCACAATCAGCCCATCCATTTCTTTCTTGCATTATGTCTATTAGTCTTGAGTAAAAGCATATTAAGTTTGTGGAGCATGATCTTCCTTGTCTGAATCCGAATTGTCTTGGGTTTAATATGTCATTGTCTTCCAGATGTTTTACCCATCTATTCTTGATTATTTTCTCACAAATTTTGGCTATGGTGCTTGTCAGTGATACTGGCCTATAGTTGGTGGGTTCTTCTTTGTTTCCTCCTTTGTGTATTGGTACAATGTTAGCGTTTTTCCAGTCCTCGGGTATCTTTCCTTCTTTGAGTGAGCTGTTTATTAAGATGTGTATTTTGTCTGTTAGTTCTTCTTTGCACTCCTTTAGAATCCAATTTGCAATACCGTCCGGGCCATGTGATTTTCTGACATCCAGCCTTGATAAATGTTCTGATATTTCCTTTAGTGATGCTGTAAACTCATTCATGAGGGGAGATTTCTTGTTTTTGTCTATGTCACAATTTGGTATTTTCTCTCTGGTGAAAACAGATTTAAAGTGATTGTTCATGACTTCGGCCATCTCTAAATCTTCTGTGTATTCTATGTTTCCTTGGCATAGTTTCACCAATTCCTGTTTGTTTTTAAGTTTACCATTCACATACCGATAGAATAGTTTGGGTTGCTCTTTGCATTTGTCTATAATATCCTTCTCATGGTTCCTTTTCTCCTCTCTTCTCACATTAACATACTCATTTTTATAGTTAACATAAATTTGCCATTTGCTTTGTTTTTTGTCTTTTCTCCACTTTTTCCAAGCTTTGTCCCTTCTGTCTTTTGCCTCACTGCATCTTTTGTTGAACCAACATTTAATGTACTCTCTCTCTCGCTTTTGTCTTGGTACATGCCTGTTTACCCCTTCATTGTAGTTTTCCATCAATATATTCCATTTCTCTTCCACTGCTGTTTCTTCCCTGTAAAATATTTCCCAGTTTGCATTCCGGAAGAATGTCTTTAGTTTTGCAAAGTCTGTTTTATTGTACCTCAGTCTTCCTTTCCTATGCTTTACGTTCCTCTCTATGTCTATTTCTTCCTTTAGTATAGTTTCGATGAGTACATGGTCACTCTTTCCAATTGGTGTCTCATACTGGACTTTATGCACTATTTCATGCTCTGTTGTAAATATTAGATCTAGTTTCGATGGCTCTTCATTATTTCTGTACCTTGTGTTTTCACGGACCCATTGGGTCATTGTGTACTCCATGGTCATATCTAGCAGTACATTGCCCCACGAGTCATCTCCTCCTTGCACTGTCATGCTGTCCCAACAAATTTCTTTGCAATTGAAGTCCCCCATAACTACCAGATTACCCTTACCCATTAGTATCTCATTGAGTGATTTTCTTGTGTCATCTAGCATTTTTGTATGTTCGATTTCTTTCCAAGCGCTTGTTTTTGGAGGCACATAAGTCACCACAAACTTTCTACTTTTCATATTCTTGCCTTCGACTTTTATCATGATCAATTCAGCATTACCTTTGCCCTCTGCAATTTTTGTCACCTTTAGGTCTTTCTTGGCCAAGAACATGATTCCCCCTCCCTGTTTCTTGTCCCTGTTTTTTATCCAGTAGTTGTATAAACCTTGTCCGATAACAGTGGATGGTATTTCACCTCTTAGTTTAGTCTCTACAATTCCCATTATGTCTGGTTTTGCTTCTAACAGATAATCATTGAGTTCGTTCAGTCCCGAAATTAGTCCGTCAATGTTGGTATAGGCCACTTTTAATTTTCTTCCTTCTCCCTGGTTTCTTCTTCCCTTGTTTTGTTCGTTTTGAAGCGCCATTGTCTTAATCTCAAGTCTATTACTCTCCACTGGAATTCTTTGCATTCTGTCTCCGATCTTTTCAAGTTTTTTTCCTTTGCTTCTTCTCTTAGTGCCCTTTCTTTTTCTAATTCCTCAGTACTCATTTCTCTTTTTATCCATATCTTATTGTATTTTTCACTCTTTGCCAAGTTACCTACTTTTTCAAATATGTCTTCTACTACCACTTGTGACCTTAGT
The DNA here is from genome assembly GCF_046742065.1 of Oratosquilla oratoria. NCBI lineage: Eukaryota > Metazoa > Arthropoda > Malacostraca > Stomatopoda > Squillidae > Oratosquilla > Oratosquilla oratoria. Next base: position 25,633,423 of record NC_134796.1, read on the forward strand.
TTTATCTTTAGAGGTCGATTCCTATCCTTAGTATAGCGACCAATTCTGTAAGTCTCTTCTAAGTCTGTGCCTGAATCACTGTCTCCCCCCTGAATTTCATTAAGGATTTCTACTGCTGTCTCTTTTTCTCTCATGTACCTCGCCAATCCTTGTTTTTCTTTAAGCCCATAAACCACAATACATTTCTTCCTATCTACTGTGTCCCTGACCCAATTTGCTTTTTCGTTAATCACTTGAATGATTGTGTCTTTTGCATTATCTTGCATTTGCTGCTTGACTATTTCTTTGAAAGCAATTTCTTTATTTTCAATATTTTCTTTCCACTTCTTAATTTCCTGGATACTGTCCCCACCTAAGTTTTCTTCGATCTTTTGTGTCAATTCTTGTAATTTGTTGTTCACTTCCTGCTTTAGATTTTCGCTATTGTTATTATCATTAGTTTTCTTCTTTTCATTATCATTCTTCAGTTCATTTATGTCTCTTTTCATTTCTTTAATTTCGTTTGTAAGATCCAAGTTAGCTTTTCTCAGGTCAGAAATTTCATGGTTAGTCTTAGATAAACAATCAATTAAACCAATGACCTCCTTTCTTAAGTCCATGATTTCATTTTCCCACCGAGTCCTATTTTTGCTCATCTCTCTCTCTATCTCTAATAATCTACTTAAGTTCTTTCTTTCGTACTTACCAAACCCTAAGAAATCATTGTCATAACACGTGCTTTGTTGATTGTTTACATCGCGGTTCAGTGGATTGTCGCCAGATGGCTCTGATTCGCAACTGGCTTTCGAGTCGTTTTCATTCATTTTTGCTAATTTCGAGTTAACACAATTAACTAGCACTGCATAGATACCATTTCGGGCACTCACGTTCACTCCCCACCCCTACAGTACAAACCAGGTTTTCCTTTTGGTAATGGAGCTATGCTCATCGTGACCCATCTTTGTATCTCTCAGCATCAAGTTTTTTCTTAAAATCTTGTATAGTGTTTGCACACACTGTTTCGTTGTCTTATTCATTTGATGTATCTATCACTCTGTGTGGGAAGCTGTTCCTTTTTAAATTTCTTCTGTAACTATCTTTTTTTTAGTTTCTTTTCATGTCCTCTCGTTTTACCGCTGTCCCATATTAACAAGTCATCCCTATCTAAAACTTCCATTCCTTTTATTATTCTGTAGTCAGCAGGTCACCTCTTTCTCTTCTCTATTCCAAAGTTGGTAGTTCTAATTTGGACAGCCTTTGCTCATATGTTAGTGTTACAATATAAATGCATACCAAGAGCAATCTACTGGCGCAAGGATGGAAGAAAATGCAAGCATAGGTTTCAGATATCAGAGAGGCATGAAAAGGTTTCAACTTGATACTAGCGATGAGAATAATTTCTCTGGATTTAGTGGGTACAAACTTTTTTTTTTTTAAGAGGGGCATGCAAAATAGGAATGAATCATGGAAGTGAGAAACTATCAATCTATGGAAGACAAATAAAGACCTAAGCAAGGAAGTGACAAAAAAAAAAAGTAAACAGAAATAAATGATGATGCACTTAATAAGAAATGGCAGTTAAAATGTGAAAATGAGAGGTTGAAAAATAATGAAAACACTAATAACATGACCATAAGGAAATAGGTGGATGAACAAATAAAAGCAATGACTGTGTAAGCATGGAAAAGCACAGGAGAAAACGATTTGCAACAGCTCTGGAATGATTGGAAAAAAGGCAGATATGGTACCGTATTTTCCGGCTTAAAATGCGCATCGGGTTATAATGCGCACCCATGCACTTCGTTATCTCAGTACACAGATAGCGCGCACCGACGTATAACGCGCATGTCAGGAAAAGTCACTGGTGGCTAAAGCTCGTGAACTGCATGTATGTGACTCCTGCTTGCGTTGGTCCATTGTTTTGTGGGAAATTTGAGCCACGAAAAGTTTATTGAATACAAAATGTACATGAAAAATTTCGGATTTTTACAGAAAAATTGTAATTTACTATCCTGAGGGAATAATTCATCTTACAAGTTTTTATCACCGTGTACAAGTTTTTACCGCCATGCAGCAACAAACTGTGTTTCGGTTCATAAGTGTCTTTACTGAAGTGACGTTTAGTTTAACAAACTCTCGCAAGAGGGTGTTTAGTGTAGGCTAGATTGGCAATAGAACTGTCAATCTCGGCCCTGATCTAGCATATTCCGGGTGAGCTAAAACGGCCAACGTTCATGATGTTGGTACCAGTGCTGTTTTACGGATCCCAAATATTTGCATAGACTAGATAATCAATGTTAGTAAAAATAAACCAATGAAATAACGGCGATTAATTACTTAGTATCATGTGAACAAGGTTACATGGAGAAGTAATTTTTCATTGGCTAGAGCCACCGCTAGGAAATCTGTTGATTTGTCACTAAATTAAGTGTCAGTTTAGACATCAATCAGGACACAACTAAGAAAAAGTCGGAACCACATGTACCGGTATATGACTCATGTTGTGCGTTGGTCCCTTATTACTTTGTAGCTTAAATAGTTTGTAGGAAATATGATCTAAAAAAAGTTTATTGAAAGTAATATACAGAAAAATTTCGGGATTTTTATAGAAAATTTTCATTTTATATCCTGAGGAAATAATTCGTCTTTACCATTTTTTATTTAATACTGAAACAAACTACAGACTGTTTCGTTTTAGCTTTGAACCTGCAATAACAGTGGTGAAATAGGACAGTCTCTCATCGAGGTGACGTTTAGTTAATATAACTCCCGAAAGAGGGTGTTGTAGTCAGGTGTTTGACACGAGTTTATGAACGGCCGCAACAATACCTAAAGAGAAGCAACAAAGCCAACATAAAAATTCAAACTAGGATGCTGTGAACATGGGCAAATATCATGAATATTGATCATGTTTCATGGTGTTTAGGCCTATTTAAACATGAAAAATAAGATTCGATAGATACCTACCTATACCAAATATTTATATAGCCCATGCTGGTGTATTCTTTCATGTCACCATGGCTGTTCTTCTTGTTCTCACGGAACGTCACGGAGAAGTGTGCCGTCCCGTCTTTGTGACGGCCAACATCGTCACGTTGTTGTGAAAAAAATTACACACACAGCCGCAGAATTTTTTATCGTAGGCCGTAGATAATGCGCACCACCGGATAACGCGCACCCCCCATGTTTAGGCCCTTCCAACGGAAAAAAGTCACGCACTATACGCCGGAAAATACGGTAATTTTTAAGTTCATCAATAAATGCAGAAGGCCGAACATGCTCTCATCTGGGTAATTAAAGAAAAATAAAATACAGCAAGAGATACAGTAGACAAAAAAGTGTATTAATATATGGTTTATAGAAAAAAATTAATCCAAATTGGTTCACAGGAGATAAAGACAAAGAATTGGCAAGAAATATTCAAAAAGTAGTACAAGATAAACAAGAAATAGAAAAGGAAATATTGGAAGTGCACAGAATGTGTAAAGATGCAGAAGTAAAAGGAAAAAAGTCGACAACCAAAGATCAAATTAAGGTCACAAATGGCAGTGGAAAAAATTCTAGCAAGAACAGGAAAATTAGCAAGAAACGAACACTATATAAATATATGGATAAAAAGGGACATGAATGTGGAAAGATTAAATATTAAGACATTAAGAAATGAATCTAAAGAGAGGGAGAGAGAAAAAAAATGGGGGAATGTAGACAGTGCAGTTCTTTTGGAGTGTGTTAGATATGACATATATATATATATATATATTCAAGAGGGAAATATATGTTTTTTTTACCTTATACCTACATAGATCGCATAATCTCAGGATTAAACTGAGCATTTACCAGTCAGAAGCAAAACCAGTCATAATGGGAATTGTGGACACAAAATTATGGGGTCCACTAGTACTAGTGTTGGACATGGATTATATAACAACTGGCTTAGAAATGGGGAGGAGAAACAAGGTGGAGTCATGTTCCTGGAAAAAAATAATAATAATAAAAAATAAATAAATAAATAAGTAAAAATAAATAAATAAATGTGATGAATTTCTCATATGAAGAAAAAAGGGTGATGATCTCAATGAGAGCACAAGATAACATGAAAAGCAGAAAGTTTGCAGTAATTTATGTGCCCCCAAAAATGAGGTCTTGGAGATATTATTCCAAAATGTTAGATGATACAAGATCTTCATTAAAAAGGATGCTGAAGGATGAAAATAAAATTGCAAAGATATATGTTGGGAAGAGATGACAGTGAAATGTGGACAGGATCAATGGGGGAAATGTATTACTCGACATGACTATAGAACAAAGACACAATGGGTTAAAGAAAAAGACACAATGGGTTAAAGAAAACACTAGATTTTGAAATAATGAAGAACCATTGAGACTAGATTGTCAGAACCTGAAATAGTACAGAAAATTTAATAGACACCAATTGCAAAGAGTGACCACATACAACTTGAGTTAGAAATAGAGGAAATATATATAAAGAGAAATGAGAAACAATATGGACGACTGATATATAGTAAAACAGACTTTCAGAAACTTAGGATTTTTTTCCTAAAGTGAACTGGGAAAACTTCTACAAAGAAGAAACCCAAGTGGAAGAGAATTGGATCGTTCTGATGAATATCTGTAACGAATAAATATGTCCCAAATCAAAACCAGGAATTTATATATATATATATATATATATATATATATATATATATATATATTAAGTGCTGGTTCAATAGGTGCATCAAAGCAAAAAAACAGAAGAGAAAGCTTTGAAATGGGGAAAAGACCAAAAACCTTGAAAGTGGCAAATATTAATCAAAGGAACAAATTTGTAAAAATACACAGGGAAGAAAAAAGAAACTATGAATTGAATTTGGATTTATCTGGCGTCGCAACATCAATGGTCATTGATGCTGTAGTATTTATGATTAAGAAAATGAAGTGGTAAAAAGCTTAAAAAATAAATAAAATAAAAAAAGATTGAAATCTAAATGATTGATTGATTTATGGAGTTTTTGGCTCGAAGGCCAAGCGCCGGAGCCGGTAGGCCATTCAGCGCATATCTATCTTTTAGATTAAAAAAAATAAAAATAAAAATAAAATTCAAGTAACACAGTTAAAACAATAATCATTCACGAACACACTTCAACAACACTCACAAGCATTCACACACAATTTTAAATTTCAAAAAATAAATTTATGTCTTTTAAAAACTTTAGAACATTCTTCACACAAGCTTCCTCCCCTAAAATTTCTTTTAAAGATAAATCTGTTAAAAAATTTGCCCTGCGCTCATTAGAGAATGCAGGGCACTGAATTAAAATGTGTCTTATTGTCAAAACTAATTGGCAAGTGGGACATTGGTTGATTTATGGAGTTTTTGGCTCTAAGGCCAAGCGCCGGAGCCGGTAGGCCATTCAGCGCATATTTATCTTTTAGTTTAAAAGATGAAATAAAAATAAAATTCAAGTAAAACAATTAAAACAATAGACATTCACGAACACACTTCAACAACACACACAAGCATTCACAGACAATTTTAAATTTCATAAAATAAATTTATGTCTCTTAAAAACTTTAAAACGTTCTTCACACAACCTTCCTCCCCTAAAATTTCTTTAAAAGATAAATCTGTTAAGAAATTTGCCCTGCGCTTATTAGAGAATGCAGGGCACTGAACTAAAATGTGTCTTATTGTCAAAACTACTTGGCAATGTGGATGTGGAGGGAGTGAACATGAGGGGACGTCCTAGGATGAGGTGGATGGATGGGGTGAAGGGGGCTTTGGGGAAGAGGGGAATGTCTGTTGGGGAAGAGGGGAATGTCTGTTGAGGAAGGGAGGGAGAGGACGGAAGACAGAGGTGAGTGGAGAATGGTTGTATATGGATGATGTTGTGATTGCATGAGGAGGAATGGGTAGGGGGTGGGGGTGAGGTAGTATGTGTGAGCAAATTTTGACGCAGCCCGAAGGGATTTCTCCCCGTCCTCTCCTTATATGCAAGGGGGGACGGAGAGGGGGGGTCGCCGATTAAATGAAGCAGCCTTGCTGTGGATGTGCTGTGTCTTGCGACACCGCTTCTGACCCAGGGCGGTGGGCAGGGTGCAGGGATGACCCGTCATCCAGGAGGTGCTCAGATGGGAGGGAGGGTGGGAGGGGTGTGGAGTGTATTTAGGGATGAAATGGGTGGGAGTGTTTTTATGCCTTTCCCTTTTTGGCTACCTCCCTTGAAAGGAGGAAAAAGCCTTGGTATATGTATGTACTTGGCAAGTGGGACATTGGGGGGCCAGCCTTTCTGCCCCACTTGCCATTAAAAATTTGTGTGTAATGTAGGAATGGCCAATTCTCAGTCTTGTCAAGACAATGCTTGACCTTCTGTCCAAAGGAGGACACTTCCAAGGGTTCACTAAGGGATGAATTTCTTTTAATTTAGAACTGCCGTCCAGCCTTGTCCATTGCTCTTGCCACTTCTTCATTGCATAACAATGGATCACTTGTTTCAAGTCCGTATGTGGGACTTTTCGGTCTGCTATATGGGTGAGCCTAGTGGCGGCTTTGGCTGCAGCATCGGCCTTTTCATTTCCAGTGACACCCACATGGGACGGCACCCAGCAAAAGTTTACTTTTATCTTCTTTCTGTTGTTTATGAGAATCAGCCATTCCTGTATTTCTTGCACTAAAAAATTATGAGGCAACAAATTATTTACAGAGGATAGAACGCTCATGGAATCCGTAAAAATAACAACGTTCCTACCACACAGAACAGAATTAAAAACAAACTTCAGGGCGTTGCTGACTGCCAGCAGTTCAGCAGTAAAAACAGAGCTAAAATCAGGCAACTTTCTCTTCAAAACTGTGCTATCAGTTACAACAGCACAACCAACACCGTCTTGGGATTTTGATCCATCTGTATAAATCAAAATTGCATCAGCATGTACTGATAAATGTTCTAAAAATTCATTTTTTAGCTCTACAGCAGTTCTGTTTTTCTTCTTTTTAAGAGGACATATTTCAATGGGGCATCGGTTCCAAGGAGGGAATTTGGGAGGCGTGATCTCAGCAATTGTGTTAGTAACATGTCCTACCTTCTCTGTCCCAACTTCACATCTCACTTCTAAAGGTTTCGGCAGAGTACTTTTCCTTGGAGCTCTGTCTGCCGGCTGCTTTACAATTTTGAAGTTTGGATTCTGTTTGGATGTCACAACACGATATATATATCTAAGGCTCAATTCCTCCCTGCGAATATACAGGGGAGGAATTCCTGCGTCCACATACAAGCTATCCACTGGAGATGTTCTATAGGCTCCAGAACAGATCCGTAAAGCCATATTGTGGACTATATCAAGATTCTTCAGTGAACTTTTATATGCCGATCCATAAATTTGACATCCGTAATCCATTTTGCTAAGGCACAATGTTTGGTAAAGCCTTATTAAAGTTACACGATCTGCTCCCCAGTTGAAACGAGACACTACTTTTAGTATATTAAGTCGCTGTTTGACAGTGTATACAACCTCGTTTATGTGATTTATGTCAACCTTTTATCCAATACCAGACCCAAGTATTTTACTTCATCTTCATACGGTAATATGACACCCTCTAAGAATAGTGTTGGTATTTCTTCCTTGCGTCTTAGTCTGGAAAACCTTACGGCTTTGGTTTTTTCAGCAGAGACTCTGAAGCGCCTGCAATTAGCCCATGTTGTTGCTAAGTTAATAAACTCTTGAATCTTTTGGCCCGTTTCTAATGTTGTCGATTTGCTGCACACAATAGCGAAGTCATCAGCATAAGCCAATCCATGAACTCCTGTGGGAACTTGTTCCAATAAACTATTAATGGCTATGCTGAAGAGTGTAGGACTCGGAACACTTCCTTGGGGAATCCCTTCTTCTTGAAGATATGCACAAGAGAAAGAAGAGCCCACTCGGACTTTTAGATAACGGTCAGATAAGAAGTCCTTTAAACAATTGAACATATTACCCCCGATACCCCACTCTGCAACTTGCTTCAGAATGCCTCCCCGCCAGGTAGTATCGTAGGCATTTTTCAAGTATATATATAAAAAAAAGAAAAAACAAAAACAAAAAAAAAAAAAAAAAGCTAGAGTTCTCAATTACGAAGGCATTCTCAATCTCATGAGTGATAAAAAGTAAGGGGTCCAGAGTGCACTTATTTCTTCTAAATCCAAACTGTCTGTTAGATAGCAGATTTTTAGATTCCAAAAACCAAACTAAACGCGTATTAACCATTCTTTCATAGATCTTACAAATGCAGCTTGTGAGAGCAATAGGTCTGTAACTTTGTGGGTCATGAGGGTCTTTTCTTGCCTTTAAGATTCCTATGATGATTGAAGTCTTCCAAGATTTAGGAGAAGATCCATACATACATACATACATATACCAAGGCTTTTTCCCCCTTACAAGGGGGGTAGCCAAAAAGAAAAAGGCACAAAATCAATCCCACCCATTCCATCCCTGAATACACTCCACACCCCTCCACCCTCCCTCTTATCTTAGCACCTCCTGAATGACGGGTCATCCCTGCACCTTGTCCACTGCCCTGGGTCAGAAGCAGTGTCGCAGGACACAGCACATCCACAGCAAGGCTGCTTCTTTAAATCGGCGACCACCCCTCTCCGTCCCCCCATTGCATAAAATGAGAGGACGGGGAGAAATCCCTTCGGGCTGCGTCAAATTTTGCTCACACATACTGCCTCACCCCCCATTCCACCTCATGCTATCACAACATCATCCACATAACTACTAAAAAAACTGGAACACATAGGAGGAATACAAGGAAACCTACTAAAATGGATAGAGGACTTTCTGACTGGTAGAAAGATGAGAGTAGTGCTCAGAGAAAAATATTCAGATTGGGAAGAGGTGATCAGTGGAGTACCGCAAGGATCTGTGCTGGCACCAATAATGTTTGCTATCTATATGAATGACATGGACGAGGACGTGAACTGCTACACGAGCTTCTTTGCTGATGACGCCAAACTGCTAAGGAAAATAGAAACTGATGAGGACTGTGAAGCACTGCAAGAAGACCTAAATAGGGTATGGAACTGGAGTCAGAAATGGGAAGTGGACTTTAATACTAAGAAGTGTAGCATAATGGAGTTTGGAAAAAGCAAAAACAGAATATCAGGAAAATATACAATTGGAACCAAAGAAGTAAAGAAAGTAGGATCCGAAAAAGATTTGGGTGTAATTATCACGAACGACTTGTCCTATGATATACAGATTAACAAAATTGTCAGGGAGACTTACAACTTGCTAAGATCAATAAAAGTGGCGTTTACATACTTGGACGAAGACATGATAAAAAAAATATTGGTTACATTGATAAGGGCTAGATTAGAGTATGCGGCGACATTGTGGTCCCCCAGTACCAAAAAGAATATAAAGAAAATAGAAAGAATCCAAAGAGCAGCTACAAAAATGGCACCTGCACTTGCAAACCTATCATACGAGGAGAGATTGGCTAAACTGGAGTTACCGACACTGGAGGAAAGAAGAGGGAGAGGTGACCTATTGACCATCTACAGAATCATGAGAGGCACAGAGGTACTCGATAGAGAGAACTTACTTAACTGGGACAAAAGAAACACAAGAGGACATGGAAAGAAAATCAAAAAACATAGCTATAGAAGAGAACTGAAGAAAAACAGTTTTCCTCAGAGTTTTGGACACTTGGAACAAACTGGACAATGAAATAGTATGCACAAAAACCATTCATGAGTTTAAAAACAAACTAGACACTGCGAGATACAAAGGCGGGACATCACAAGCATAGCTCCCCTTCCCGCAAAATACAACTAGGTAATAAATACAACCATTCTCCATTCACCCCTGTCTTCTGTCCTCTCCCGTCCTTCCTCAACAGACATTCCCCTCTTCCCCAAAGCCCCCTTCACCCCATCCATCCACCTCATCCTAGGACGTCCCCTCATGTTCACTCCTTCCACATCTGCCTTCCATACCTCTTTTACTAGTCTTTCTTCACTCATTCTTTCCATGTGTCCAAACCATCCTAATATTCTTTCATCAACCCTATCTCCCAGCTCCTTTTCCACCCCTGTTCTACTCCTCACCTCCTCATTTCTCACTCTATCTACCCTAGTATCCCCCATCATACTTCTCAGACATCTCATCTCAAACACATTCAAACTCCTTCTCTCTTCTTCTCTTGTGTTCCATGTTTCTGCCCCATACAGTGTTGTTGGCACAATCACTCCTTCATACAGTCTCCTCTTAGCATCCATTCCCAAATGTCTATTCCTCATTATACTCTTTAATCCACCAAGGCATTTACTCGCTTTTCTCAATCTACATTCTACCTCCACTTTCACTCCACCTTTCCCTGCCACATTTGCACCCAAGTATCTAAAACTATCCACTTCCTCCAGTCGCTCTCCCTTAATGCTCACTTCCAGTCTACTGCCACTTTCACCCCTTGTACATCTCATCACTTTACTTTTACCCACATTTATCTTTAGCTTTCTTCTATCACATACTCTCCCAAACTCTGCCACCAACTTCCTCAATCCCTCCTCCGATCCTGCCACAAGCGCAGTGTCGTCCGCAAACAACAGCTGGCTCACCTCCCACTTTTCTCCATTTTCTTTAACCATCTCCAATCCTTTGCCCACTACCCTTGCATTTACCTCTCACACCACCCCATCCATGTATAAGTTGAACAGCCAGGGCGACATAACACATCCTTGACGAAGTCCCACCTTTACCTCGAACCACTCACTCTCTCCATTTCCAATCCTGACACAAGCTCTACTATTCTCATAAAAACTCTTGACAGCGCCTAGAAGCTTTCCTCCTATCCCGTATATCCGCATAACCTCCCACAGTGCCTTCCTGTCTACCCTATCATAAGCCTTTTCCAGATCCATAAAAGCCCAAAACACATCCTTCCCCTTTCCTATACACATCAACCAAAGAAATATGTAAGAGAGAGAAATAGTAATGATCGATCTATGCTATTCTATATGTGAATGCCAAACTTAACTTAAGAAAAGAAAAGAAAAAAGAAAAAAGAAAAAAGAAAAAAGGGAAAAAAAAAAAAAAAAAAAAAAAAAAAAAAAAAACACAAATATCAATCCCTCACACATGTAAATAAAATTACTGGAGAATTCTACAACTTGTTAAGACCAATAAAGGTGGCTTTTACCTATTTGGAAGAAGAAATGGTATAAAAATAGTAGTCACACTGATGAGGCCTATACTGGAGTATGCTGCTACACTATCGTCACCCAATACCAAAAAGAAAATAATGAAGATTGAAAGAATCCAGAGAACTATGAAGATCGCCCCAACACTTTCAAACCTGTCATATGAGGATTGTCAAAATTAAATTTACCAACTCTGGAACAAAGAAGAGAAAGAGGTGACCTGCTGACCATCTACAGAATCATGAAAGGCATGGAAGTCCTTAATAGAGAGGACTTGCTAAAGCAAGGCCACTTCATTAAATCGGTGACCCCCCATCTCCATCCCCTCATACAGAAGTGGAGAAGATGGGGAGAAATCCTTTCAAGCTGCATCAAATTTTTTTACACATACTCCCTCACCCATTTCACCTGGTGGAGCACATCATCATCCATATACAACCATTCTCCATTCACCCCTGTCTTCTGTCCTCTCCTATCCTTCCTCAACAGACATTCCCCTCTTCCCCAAAGCCCCTTTCACCATCCATCTCATCCTAAGTTGCCCCCATCATGTTCACTCCTTCCACACCTCTTTTACTAGTCTTTCTTCACTCATTCTTTCCATGTGCCCAAACTATCCCAATACTCTTTCATCCACCCTATCTCCCAACTCCCTTTCCACCCCCATTCTCCTCCTCACCTGTACATACATGGGGGAGAATGTATCTATGACAAACCACACACAAACTTAAAACCTATGACCCAGCCACAAGCAATGCATCATCAACAGACAACGGGCTCGCTTTCTACTTCCCTCCACTCTCTAATCTCTATCCACCCATCACCTTCGCATTAATTCCATTCTACCTCGTTCATGTACATGTTGAAGTGCTGTAGTTAAAAATTTATCTTGTATCATATTAATCCATCCAAAACTAAGTGATATGCACATAACATATTCCATCAATGTATCTCAAAGTCTTAATCACTATTTCATATGTACCCTAGTAATACTTACTTGAACAGGAATGTTTCCGTATTTGTTAAAGTTGATGCCAGCATTAACACCTTGGTCAAAGAGCTGACTGTCATCAATGTCTGTGGGGATATAAACTGACTTTGGTTTGCCATCTTCACCAATTGGACCTAGAATAAAAACAAGAAAATTATAAATAAATAAAACAAAATAACTAAATATATTACTGTATATGAATGGGGTAGTGGGTAAGTAAACATGAAACACTACACAGAATTCTGACACTGGTGGATAAGAATGAAAGGATATATAGTTGTTGTCATCTAGACTGTCTTGCCAAGCAGTGCAAATCCCTTTGTCACAGACTAGCATTTGTATTAGAGTTTATGTATCAAACATGGCAGTGATTTGATCAGTTCCTTCAATCCAGTAGCTAGCATGCCTAATGGCTTTTCTTAGGATTTTCTGTCTTCACTTGGATTGAAATTAAAGGCGAGGTGCAAGAACTATTTATATAAAAATATGAAGAATAGACTTACTCTAGAACAGAGGGGTATGAACAGGACATGAGAGTGAGGGGATGCTACTGCCAGTGTCCCATCTTTTTATACGGGGACACAACGAAGGTGCCAATTTATGTCTATAAGCCTGACCTATTTCTATTTACCTGACTTCACACAATCCATCCACTTCTTTTCTGTGTGAAGTTTACAACTTGTCAATTATTACTTATAAAAATTAATTTAAATATCAATCCATATACACAGAGATACTACTTTTATGTGCCATCATTGTTTAGATGCACTTTGACCTCTTCAATAAAAAGCCCCAGTTATGTACTTCCCTGACATCTGCACAGCAAAACATCTTGTAACTGGTCATTTACCACAACTTTATATTTATAATCCTATTTCTCAATATCTAGCTTAAGATAACAGAGCTGTGGTCAAATTCTACATCCATATGCATTATCATTATGGATAGCAAGCAAATATGACTTGTTAGAATGTGTGGCTATTGGTGCCACACCTACCTCTCTTTGTGTTATCGTGATATGTCATGACACACCATTAAACTGGACCCACGACACATCATGGAACATGGGATATCCCCCTTCCCAGGATAAAAAAATGTTGCCTGTGAAGCAAGGCTTGAACATTTTTGTTAGGACACAACAAAGCACCACCACCTACATTTTATTTTCCCGGGGTGTGTTGAATACTTACATCATATCCCTGGAGTACTGATGTCCACTTGTCTAACCAGTCATTTTCCCCTCCCCTGTATTCCTATCTATATATTTCAGATGGTGATGATCACTCAGGTTAAAGAAAAAGGAGAAAAGTGGGAGGTGAGCCAGCTGTTGTTTGCGGATGACACTGCGCTTGTGGCAGGATCAGAGGAGGGACTGAGGAAGTTGGTGACAGAATTTGGGAGAGTATGTGATAGAAGAAAGCTAAAGATAAATGTGGGTAAAAGTAAGGTGATGAGATGTACAAGGGGTGAAAGTGGCAGTAGACTGGAAGTGAGCATTAAGGGAGAGCGACTGGAGGAAGTGGATAGTTTTAGGTACTTGGGTGCAAATGTGGCACGAAAAGGTGGAGTGAAGGTGGAGGTAGAATGTAGATCGAGAGAAGCGAGTAAATGCCTTGGTGGATTGAAGAGTGTAATGAGGAATAGACATTTGGGAATGGATGCTAAGAGGAGACTGTATGAAGGAGTGATTGTGCCAACAGCACTGTGTGGGGCAGAAACATGGAACATAAGAGAGGAAGAGAGGAGTTTGAATGTGTTTGAGACGAGGTGTCTGAGAAGTATGATGGGGGTTACTAGAGTGAGAAATGAGGAGGTGAGGAGAAGAACAGGGGTGGAAAGGGAGTTGGGAGATAGACTGGACAGTTGGCGTGCGAGCCTCTCCTTCTGGTGGAAGTTGAAATTTGCTACGTCATCCAGCCAGGCTTTCGAGAAAGCCAGGAAATTAGGTTCCCAGCTCCGCGGTATCATGTCCAACTCTCACGATGTGGCCATTAGAGACGACGTAGCAAATTTCAACTTCCAACAGATGGTGAGGCTCGTGCGCCAACTGTCCAGTCTATGTGCCAACAGCCGTTGGAAGAGCATGGGTAGACCAGATATCATCACTAACATCTCCAGCAGGCCGCTGTCCGACGTCGATACTGAAGTGCTAAGCCTGGACTTAAATTCGCCACTGGCATCCCGAAACCCAACCAGAACATCGACCTCGTCACGAAGAACTACAGGTACAAAGACAGCGAATTCCAGCAAGGCTACATACAAGGACTGCTAACCTCAGCACTTTGCGACCCTCCCAATCCCACTTTACCCAAGAGATACTTTCGAGCGTTGGAGGCACTCGCCAAGGACCCTGCCGTCAGGATCACCACCGCGGACAAAGGTGGAGGAGTAGCAGTGATGGACGCATCTTTCTACCTACATAAGATGACTGACCTCCTCAGCGATGAAAATACTTACGCCGAAGTCACCCAGGGGAAAGTGGACGTCGAGACAAATAACTTCCTTAAGAGACCGTCAGGGGCAATTATTCGAAAAAATCTGGTACATGAACGAATTTTAGGAAAACATTTAAAAAGAATCTCTATGATGTTGGCAACACTCCTACAAAGTTATAGAGCTGTATTTCGTTTCTATCTTTTTATACAGAATAAAATAGATAAATTATTGGCAACCTCTGGCAACCCATTGCGTAACAAATATTCTGTATATTGTAGTAGCGTTAATTTTTTTCTATAGCTATTGTTTTTTGCTACGGAATTGTGTTTATGGAGGTATTTAGCAACACCTCCCACAAGCATAGATCAGAAATAGCAGACATCAGGGCATCAGTACCCATCCAAACGTCAAAGTGAGGTCACGTTCTTTTGAAGCTCTCACCGTGCGTCATATTTTTGATTCCTCACTGTAATTTCTTGCGGTAATCATGGCAAGATTGACGAAAAGCCAGCGAGCAAGGAGGAAGAATGCAGTGAAGGCCCTTGCGTGCCAGATGAAGAAACGAGAAGGAAAAAAAACAAACGAAGAGGACAGCATCCAACCCTCTTGCAGCTTCACGAGCGAGCGGCCCCACCCACCTTACTCCACCCACACCACAAGTTGAACCCGCACCTCACACCTCATCTGCTAAGAAGAGGAAACTGGAGGTATGCTATGCATTGCAACCATCAGAGAAGACCACAGTTGATGACGAGAACTTAATTTTGAAAAAAAGTTATATCAAAGAATTATTCACACATGTTGCGTGCGGTAAGTGCTATGAGAAACTAAATGTCAGTTTTATAAATAAATACATGGATTATAAGATTGACTTAGAGTGTGGTTCAAAATATAAGAATGCCAACAAGAACATTCTTGAGTACAGTGTCGCCCAAGCGATCCTGGACTACAATGTTGGTTATAAAGAAGGATTTGTTGTTCCTCTTCTTGGAGAACCCTACACCCATATTCACAAGTCTGCCTACGAAAGAAGAGACAAGAAACGAGAGGAGAAAAAAGTGAAAAGTAAAAGTGGTAAAGTGACCAAAAGCGGGAACTATGGGGCTGGGGCCTTTTAAAAATGTCGCGCAAAATTTAAATGCCTTCTCATGTACATTTAATGTTTTTGTTCTTTTTGTTGTTATATCTTTGGTTGTTCTTGATGGATTTTTGTCATTTTTGTTTCATTTGAAAGATAAAATTATGCTCTTTATTTCCTATACTAAAATATATATATATATATATATATATTTTTAATGAAACCTGAATTTTGCAGCATCTTTGAAATGTTCAGATAAGAAAATTCACAAAAAATCAGAGGTACAAGTTTGGTCAAATGTACAATATAACTTATATTCCCCAGAATCTAAGCTTGCAATATATACCAAGCTTAATTATGTGGAAGGATTTCCATATGATTAATTACAGCTTCATTAAACTTCATTATATCTTCACTACACTTTATATATACATGTGAGGAATACAATACCCTGGGGAATTATAGACAAATGTAAATGGTAATTATACCTAAGTTCATCAAAGAGATTCAAAAAGTTTTAGGACATGCTCCCTTATAAAGCAACCTGACGGTCCCTTAAAGCAGCCAGGAGGATTCTTAGGAAATCAGAAACTGCTAAGTGTTTACTTCACCTCCTGCCAAACCTCCCACGTCCAGCCACCCTGTATGGGCTCCCAAAAACCTACAAGCCCAATATACCCATGAGACGCATTACATCAGGGATCGGGAGTGCGCCACACAAACTGGCAGGTGCGCTGGCCAAACATTTGTCTCGCCTTTTGGGTACCATCAGCGGCACTCATTTGAAACACTCAGGGGACCTATTGAATAGAATTAAGGACGTTCTTTATTTTATTCTTTATTCACACGTGTCCAGACCCTTAAAGCGATTGACCTCCTTAGGGCTAAAATCACTAGTTCCGACACCGACCTCCCAATTCCCCCCAATGACTTTGTGGATTTAATACAGCTTTGTGTCCAATTCAATTATTTCAAATTCCAGGACCATTACTTTCACCAAAGGTTTGGCATGGCCATGGGCTCTCCTTGCCAACCTGTTCATGGAATTTCTAGAAGCAGGACCTTTCTCAGATATCATTCCTGACAATGTAGTATGGCTTCGCTATGTGGATGACATACTACTAACTTCCCCCAGACGGTTTGACATCCCCAAACTCCAAGTGGCACTGAACGAGGTTGAGCCATCCATCCAGTTCACCTTGGAGGAAGAAGTCAACGATTCCCTTCTATTTTTGGATACCCTTATCATCAAACATGATAATCTTTTCAAATTTACAGTCTACTGGAAACCAACCAATAAGGACGATTTGACTCACTTCCTTTCCCACCATGACCTCAGTATTAAAAAAGGTGTAGTTATAGGTTACTACCTCAGAGCTCTCAGAATTTGTAGCCCTGAATTCTTAGAGGACGAGTTTAGGCACATAAAGGAGGTCTTTCAGAAATTAAAATATCCAGAGTGCATCATCCACCAGTGAAAGAAAAAGGCACTCAAAATAATGGAAGGGTGGCAACCAACAAAAGATCCAGCTAGGAGGCTTATCCTTCTAGCCAGCAGCGTCACCACCACCCTCACCTGGACACTTGGGCGTTGCAACATTCACGTAGTGAGCCAGTTCAGCAGGACTATCAAAGAGCTCTTTAAAAGGAGTGACAGCCGGGACGAGATGTGGGGAAAAAATGCTGGTGTCTACCGCATATCCTGTGCTGGATGTGATAGAGTAAATATCGGCGAGACCTCCCGTGACCTGAAGACCCGGATCCGGGAGAATCGCTACGATTCCCGGAACAACATCACCACCAACGCCTGTGTTATCCACCGGAACACCAACGACCACCTGATGGATTGGGATAACGCAGAGCTTCTTTTTAGTGAACCAGACGGGGTGAGGAGGAAATGCCTGGAAGTGGCTGCCATTCAAAGCTTCAAAACCATTGAGCAGAACAGAGGCATGTTCAACATCGCCCCTCCTATCATCCATCTGTTACCCGCATTATACTAATGTATGAAATGTCCCCCTTAGTCCACTTCAACAAATTGTCCGAAATGTCCTCCTTTATCTCCACCAAGTCCCACCCGTCATCCATCTGTTACCCGCATTATACAAATGTATCAAATGTCCCCCTTAGTCCACTTCAACAAACTGTCTGAAATGTCCTCCTTTATCTCCACCAAGTCCCACCCGTCCCCTGCTCACACACCCCTCCGCCTACCACCCACCCTTCCCTGATAACCTCTCCCAGTTCCTTCCCCATCGGCCTATATGTACTCAGAGTGTTTGCCATATGTCTGTACTTGAAAAAGCTGTAACAAGCGAAACGTCGTACCAATAAAGGTTTCGATCTCACACGCTGTTGATTCTCAGTCATGTCGGCTTTTGCCATTGTGTTTCAACAATATACGACTCTTCCCATACTATGCCAGTAGATAATAGATGAGGTCTGGCACATATGATCTAATGACATTTCTCCTGCATTAACTAATAAACTTGGTATTGGGGAAGACTTGAAAGCACCTGTGGCCAAACGAACTCCACCGTGGTGTACCGTATCTAAAATTTTCAGTCTGGATGAAGTGGTCGATGAGTAAAACTTGCATCCATACGATAGTTTCGATAAAATAAGGGAGAGATGTAACTGCAAAATTGTTCTGCGGTCAGCGCCCCATGAGGTATGTGCTCAAACTTTTAAAATTTGCATTGTCTCTAGACATCGTGTCTTCAGGGTTTTCAGGTAGGGTACCCAAGAAAGGTGCTTATCAAAAACAAGTCCTAAAAACCTGGTTTCATCAACACAAGGAATCTGGTCATCCTTTAACCAAATAGTAGGGCCAGGGTGCAGACTTCTTAGTCGGCAGAAATGTACGACGACAGTTTTGCTGGGTGAAAATTTAAAACCATTATTATCTGACCATGAAACTATTTTATTGATGCAGAGTTGTAGTTTTCTTTCAGCTATTGCCATGTTACTAGCTCTAAATGAAATGGAGAAGTCATCTACAAAAAGGGTGGCAAGTATATCAGGAGGAATCACAGATGTCACCCCATTTATAGCTAAACTAAAGAGAGTGACACTGAGAACAAACCCGAAGTACACCTTCCTGTTGTCTTATTTCAGATATGACGTTCCCAACTCTTACTCTAAAATCATGATTTGCAAAAAAATTCTTGATGAAAAAGGCCATTTCTCCTCGAATGCCAATAGCATGTACAGCCTTAAGAATACCATGCTTCCATGTTGTTGTTGTCGTTCCCTAGACTGTCTGTCCGAGCAGTCCCGTCTCCCCAAGGAAGGCCACAGCCGAAACTGGGTTTTCCCACAAATCCTTTATAGAGTGTATGTTGTGTTGTTTGCGTGCATGATTGTGTATAATGCAGTCTTCCATTATGTGTTGTATGGTATGGGGTGAAGTGTTACATCCTGGGCAGCTGTTCACAACACGGTCGTCCAGCCTCTTCTGGTAGCTTAGAAGTGCTGGGTGGTGACCGCATCGCAGTCTGGCCAAGTGGACTCTGTCCTTTCGTGGGAGAGAGGATTCAGAAGGGTGGATATCAGGGGGTCTGGCATGCAGCAGTGTGTTGTCTTTCAGTGTGTTAATGGAGCAGTGAGTGATATGATTATGAATATGTTTCTGGAGGCTGGTATTTGGTGGTTGTGGAGGAAGAGAAGAGAGTATCTGTGCGTAATAAAGGTCTTTGGGTGTAGTTTTAATGTTTCTTGGTGTGTGTGGGTGTTCTGCTATGTAGTGTAGCGGGTGTGATGTGTTTGTGGTGGCTGCAGCAAGTGTTTGTGTGCCTCTCATGTCGAGGTGGTCCTTGACTTTGAGGACTTTTGTTTCATGGTGTAAATGGTCTGTAGGTGTTGTATTTGTGCAGCCTGTAATTGTTTTTAGGGCTTTGTTTTGTATGATTTGAAGGGTGTTGTGGTGTGTCTCACTGAGATTAGGAGCCCATGCAGGACTCTCATAATTCATCACTGAGCGTATGCATTGTTTGTATATTGTTATATTAGTTTCTTTGTTTTGTCCAAATGTTGTTCCAGTGATTGACTTAAGGGGGTACGCGACACCTGGAGGTCATTTTCTAAAATATTTAGAGTAAAGAGCTGAAACTTCTCAGGTAAATAGGTATCCATATTGCTTACATTTTAGGTGAAGCAGAATGATGTATGTACACATGTACATATGTACACATGTACACATGTACGTATACCAGTAGCGACATTTAAAAGTGCACAGCACCATAATACGTGGACCAATTTGTTTTATATTTTGGCTATGATTAGTCAGTAGGCACACCTAGGGCCGGTCATTGAGTAATTGAACAATTTCCTTTATACTTTTGCATACAGGCATTTCAATTTTAATGGCTGGCAAAAATCGTGAAAAATACAATTTTTTTGCTCGTTTCCATTATTACTCCAAACTCTTTCATCCTATTGAAAATATTCGAACGATCGGCCCTAGCAGTTACTAAAAGTAATATTCCCTGTAAGTTTCATTTAAATCTAATGTATATTAGATTTTTTATGATTAAAAAAAAGTAGAAAAATATCGAACGGAGATATGGCAACTTGAAATATGAATATATCTGTAACTTGCTTATAGTTTCACCAATTTGACTGATTTTTTCATGGCTTAATTCTTATTATATAATAAGTAAGTACAGTAAAAATTATCAACATATTTTAATTATAAGTACTTTAAATACTGAAAAACTAAAGTATAAGTATGTCACAGTAGTGACGACGCACAGACGACAACATCATATAATTTGCTTTTTTGCACCTTTGGCGGTTTCTTCATATGAAACCTCTCTGCTGGGGGTCTTCAGGGTATCTAAATCATTGGAAAGAGGTTTATTTTCCAGTAGTGGGCACCTTCTCTTTCCTCATCAGATTCCCCTCGCCAATCTATGTTGGTAGGGCACCCCCTCCAGCATCATATGATGTCCCTTCTTCTTTCTTCTTCCTGTATAGCCTTGATTTTTTTCCTCTTGCTTTCTTCTTTGGATTTAATCTTCCTCTTTGAATTGTTTAGTCTAATGTTGTCCTTTACCTCTGTCACCGTCACAGAGGTGCAGGTGAGGGCGGTGGTGGAGTGAGAGGTGGTGAGATCTTTAGTCGTCTTTGACTGCTTGCCATCTTTAACTGCTGTTTTTTGTCATTGTGATGTTCTTTTGTTCTTTTTGCTACCCATGATGACTGTACTAAAGAGTAATATGTACTAGCTAAAGTAATAGATTGCAATGAGAGCTCATGAGACATGCGTACTACCCTTTTCAGAGTTAGCCGGTAACTAACGCTTAGTTTCGCACAAAGTTGGCGAAATATTCTCCCTCCACCTTCCTCCCTTCCCCTCCACAATCGTATTGGCCGTTGATACACTGGGCGAGTGTAAATTCAATCAAATTTCAACGTTATTCGCTGCGCCTGAAGGTCCTAAGTGGCACGCCTCCTTCTAGTGTGGGTTGCGCCTTTAAATCTGTCCCTTTAATCCTCACCCAGGACCTTTAAATTGCGCGCGGCTGGAAAATTATTTGTCGGGATTTATTTCTAAGTGGTATACGAACATTTTGAACACAGTTTTGAAAAATGCCATATCTTGACCAAATTCACCCCCCCAGGTGTCGCGTACCCCCTTAAGTGCATTAAGTCTAGGTGTGCATTTGTTTTTTATGTTTGTGAGGTGTTGTTTGAAAGACATGGATGTATCGTATGTTACACCAAGAATTTTCGGTGTGTTTGTGTGTGGTATTAGAGTGTTGTTGATGTAGAGATTAGGTATGTATTTGTGTTCTTTTGTCCAGTTGGTGAGAAGTGTTGCTGTAGATTTGGTTGGAGCTATTTTGAGTCTGTTTGTGATGAACCATGTGTTGAGTGTGTCAAGGTATGACTGGATTATTTCTGCAGCTTTGTCTGTGTTGTTGTTGTCGTTCCCTAGACTGTCTGTCCGAGCAGTCCCGTCTCCCCAAGGAAGGCCACAGCCGAGACTGGGTTTTCCCACAAATCCTTTATAGAGTGTATGTTGTGTTGTTTGCGTGCATGATTGTGTATAATGCAGTCTTCCATTATGTGTTGTATGGTATGGGGTGAAGTGTTACATCCTGGGCAGCTGTTCACAACACGGTCGTCCAGCCTCCTCTGGTAGCTTAGAAGTGCTGGGTGGTGACCGCATCGCAGTCTGGCCAAGTGGACTCTGTCCTTACGTGGGAGAGAGGATTCAGAAGGGTGGATATCAGGGGGTCTGGCATGCAGCAGTGTGTTGTCTTTCAGTGTGTTAATGGAGCGGTGAGTGATATGATTATGAATATGTTTCCGGAGGCTGGTATTTGGTGGTTGTGGAGGAAGAGAAGAGAGTATCTTTGTGTAATAAAGGTCTTTGGGTGTAGTTTTAATGTTTCTTGGTGTGTGTGGGTGTTCTGCTATGTAGTGTAACGGGTGTGATGTGTTTGTGGTGGCTGCAGCAAGTGTTTGTGTGCCTCTCATGTCGAGGTGTTCCTTGACTTTGAGGACTTTTGTTTCATGGTGTAAATGGTCTGTAGGTGATGTATTTGTGCAGCCTGTAATTGTTTTTAGGGCTTTGTTTTGTATGATTTGAAGGGTGTTGTGGTGTGTCTCACTGAGATTAGGAGCCCATGCAGGACTCGCATAATTCATCACTGAGCGTATACATTGTTTGTATATTGTTATATTAGTTTCTTTGTTTTGTCCAAATGTTGTTCCAGTGATTGACTTAAGTGCGTTAAGTCTAGGTGTGCATTTGTTTTTTATGTTTGTGAGGTGTTGTTTGAAAGACATGGATGTATCGTATGTTACACCAAGAATTTTCGGTGTGTTTGTGTGTGGTATTAGAGTGTTGTTGATGTAGAGATGAGGTATGTATTTGTGTTCTTTTGTCCAGTTGGTGAGAAGTGTTGCTGTAGATTTGGTTGGAGCTATTTTGAGTCTGTTTGTGATGAACCATGTGTTGAGTGTGTCAAGGTAAGGCTGGATTATTTCTGCAGCTTTGTCTGTGTTACGATGTGTGCATGTGATTGTTATGTCGTCTGCGTAAGAAGAGATTTGTATTTCTGAGGTGTCTGGCGTGGGTAAGTCATGCATGTATAGATTAAATAATGTGGGGGATAGAACTGAGCCCTGCGGTACTCCGTTCTTAATGTTTCTGTGTTACGATGATTGGCCATTATATGACACATGAGCATTCCTGCCTGCCAGATAATTGGCCAGCCATCTTTTGGTGTTATTGTGCATGTCTGTGTTATATATTTTATTTGTTAGGTTGTGGCGGGGGATAGCATCAAAAGCTTTACTAATGTCCAATGTTATGAGAAGTGTTCTGTGGTGGGGCCTATCTGAATTGATGCCATCTAAAATTCTTTGTGTGAGGTTTGTCAGAAGAGTGTTTGTGGAGTGTAGTGGCCTAAAACCGTGTTGTGAGTCAGCAAGGGGAATATATGGTGTGACAAGTTTAAGTATTAGGCGTTCAATGACTTTAGAGGGGGTGCAGAGAAGTGTGATTGGGCGGTGCGATGTTGGGATTGTTGGGTCTTTGTTCGGTTTTGGAATGGTGATTATTTTACCATGCTTCCAGATGTCGGGTATAGTGTTGTGTGAATAGCTGTAGTTTGCAATGTTTGTGAGTGCGTGTATACCTTGTGGGCCAATGTGTTTTAGGTGGATGTTGCTTATGTTATCAGGGCCATAGGCAGATGAGTGCTTGAGATTATGCATTATGAGTTTTGTCTGACTGTCTATGAAGGGTGTATAGTCTGAGTCTGTGGGAAAGTCTTACGTCGAATGGTGCGTCGGTCGTCAGGGTGAGATGCAAGATGGCTCGTCTGTGCAAAATGACGTATGAGTGCGTTTGCTTGTTGTCTGTTTGAGGGTAGATTATCTGTTGTTGTGATTATTGCTGCGTGAGAGCGTGTAGTGTTAGTGTTGGATAGTGTGATGCTGTTGAGCGTTTTGTACAATTTGCTGGTGTTTGTTTTGTGATGAAGTGTATTGATAAAGTTTTGCCAATTTTGTGTTTTTTGTTCATGTATTTTATTGGCAATCACAGTGTTTAGTGTTTGTATTTGGTCTGCTCTTGTAACTGGGGGGAAAAATCCGACTGTCACTTCCACGTAGTGCTCCCTGGGTAACGCTAACGACAGCAGTAGACCACGACAGCCTAGCTAGCCAGTGGCCTTACTATACAGCTCAATTAACACAGATGATGCCTCGGACTGGATGGACCACACGGCAACGATCACGAAATGACACTGGACCTTCTCTAAGGAATACACGAATAGCAACCATCAATGCCACTACAATGAATGATAAGTTGGAAGAAGTCGTAGACATGATGACTGACAGAAACATTGAAATAATGGGAATATGTGAAACCAGACTTCTTGGAGAGGGAACAAAAGCGATTCACAACAACTACCAGCTAATTTTCAAAGGAATGGATAATGAAAGAAAATATGGGGTGGCTTTTATTCTAACACCAACTAGTGCAGAAAAGGTAGAGAACATCTTTTATATTAATGAAAGAATTCTAGCAATAACAATAAAAGTGAATGCAGAAAGAATAACTTTTGTGCAGGTATATGCACCTCACCAGGGAAGGCCTCAAGAAGAAAAAGTAGAATACTATACAAAACTACACAGTACCCTGGATTCATGTGGAAATACTATCAAAGTTGTCATGGGAGACATGAATGCACATGTAGGAAGACAGAGGAATAATATAGAAAACGTCATCGGTGCACATGGTGTTGGAGAAAGAAATGATGAAGGAGAAAGACTGATAGATTTCTGCATAGGTAATAGCATGTCTGTGATGAATACCTTTTACCAGCATAGAGAAAGTCATAAATGGAGCTGGTATCGGTGGAATAGCGTAACTGGTGAATATACTGAAAAATCACTGATTGACTATGTTAACAACTAACAAGAAACTTTTCAAAGATGTCAAGAGCATACCATCGGTTTCCTTTGACTCGGATCATCGTTTAGTTCTTGCGAAACTAAACATTAGGAAGCCAAAGCCAATGAAAAAACTTGTCAGAGAAAGAATCAAATTAGAGAATCTAAAAGAACCAGAAAAGGCAAGATTATATAAGGAAAAGATTTCAGAAGTTTATCTGAGCGAGCCGGAAGAAACCAGAGACATTGAAGAAGAATGGATATGCATGAAGGATAAAATTACAAAAATAGCAAAAGAGGTCCTGGAGACCAAGAAAATAAGTGGTGGGAGAAAAAAGAAAACTATATGGTGGACGGATGAAGTCCGGGATGTTGTTAAAAAGAAGAGTCAGTCTTTTAGAAGATGGATGAGAAGACGGACCCCAGAAAATAGGTTGGAATACGAAACAGCAAGAAACGAAGCAGAGACAGTAAAAGCAAGAGCCAAGAGAGATTCTTGGAAGAAATTGGGAAAAGAGCTTGAAGAGGATCTGCTGGGAACTAGGAAGCTCATATATAGTTTGGCGAAGAGTTATAAAAGGGGCGAAGAAACAGTAGTAAATACAATTAAGAATAAAGACGGAGTGTTACTAACAGATGAGAACGAAGTAGATGAAAGGTGGAGAGAATATTTCTCAGAATTATTGAATCCTCAGGAATTGGACGATGAGTGTGAAAACACCAGCCTGAGACTAAACTACTACCACGAAATATCTATCGAAGAAACTAGAGTTGCCATCAGTAAAATGAAAAATGGAAAAAGTCCTGAATGCGATGGCATACCTGTAGAGCTGCTAAAAGGAAATGAAAACACAGTCACGTGGCTAACGAGAATTTTCAATATAGCTTGGTGTGAAGGTAGAGTACCAGAGGATTGGGGGAAAGCCATTATATGTAAAGTACCAAAGAAAGGCGACAAGTCAGAATGCAAAAATTGGAGAGGAATATCCTTATTATCACATGTGGAGAAGATATATGAAAGAATACTTGAAAGAAGGTTAAGAGCGACGGTAGAAGAAAAATTAGAGGAGGGACAGTATGGATTTAGACCTGAGAGAGGTACAACAGATGCAATTTTCTCCTTGAAAATGCTGATGGAGAAGAGATGGGAATGGGATCAACCAGTGTGTATAGCTTTTGTTGACTTAGAAAAAGCCTTTGACAGGCTACCAAGGAAGATGATTTGGGATACATTGGAAGACCCTATATATGGTGTAGATAGATTACTTGTTAGAGCAATCAAAAGTCTATATAGTAAATGTACCAGCGCTGTAAGAACACAAACTCGCGAGGATAACTGGTTTGATGTAAATTCTGGAGTAAGACAAGGTGGGGTTATATCCCCATTGCTTTTTGTACTTTTTATGGACAAATGTATGAAAAATTTGAGATCTGGAGAGGAAGTTCTTACATTGGCATACGCAGATGATATTGCACTGGTTGCAAACAACCCCATTGAACTTCAAAATGCATTAACTGCTTGGAACAGTGCATTGAAAAGAGTGAAAATGAAAATAAACACAAATAAAACAGAAGTAATGATGGTCGCAAGGCAAAATGAAGGGATAGAAATATGGTTGGGAGGCGAAAAACTGAAATTAGTTGAAGAATTTAAATACCTAGGAGTAAAGATAGATGAAAGGTGTCAAATGGAAAAAGAAATATTAAATAGAATAGTGCCATACAAATAATTTAAGAACGCTATATCCATTGATGCGAGAAAAACTTATACCCAAGCAGGTTAAGTTAACAATTTACAAAAATATTTTAAGACCAGTTCTAACATATGGGTCAGAAACATGGACATTGACAGAAAGGCTGAAAAGTAAGATACAAGCAGCAGAAATGAGAGTACTGCGAATAATAAAAGGTGTAACAAGGTGTGACAGAATAAGAAATGAAGAAATAAGAAGAGCTGGAAATAGAGCCAATATTAGAATATGTAGAGAAAAGCCAATTAAGATGGTTTGGCCACGTCATGAGGATGAATGAGCATCAGTACCCATTAAAATACTACCAGTGGCAGCCACAAGGAAAGCGTCCAACAGGAAGACCCAGGAAGAGATGGAGAGACGGTATCAGACAAGCCATAGAGTCAAGAGGAAGAACTATGGAAGAGGTGGAGAGTGTGCAGCTATATGCTGATAGGGACTTGTGGAGGGACTTCGTGAGGCATCATCGCTGACAGGGCATCGCCCTACCTGGTGTATGGTGAGAAAGGTGAGAATTTGGTCTGCTATGTTTTGAGGGATAGGTGTGGGGGTATCGTGTTTAAGTGTGTCACGTTGTCTGATGAGGCCTTGGATTTCTGGTGTGAAGTTGGGGTTGTGTGATTTTCTGTTGCCTCTAGGGATGTATCTCTTGTCTGCGTTTTGTATGATTGTATTAAAAGCGTGCACAGCATTGTTTATGTTTGTGATTGGTGTACTGTTAAGTGTTTCAAAATGTTGTTCTGTCTCTTCAGTAAAAGCTTCCCAGTTAGCTCTCTTGTAATTGGTGTAAGTGTGTCTGTGGCCAGCTGGGGTGCATCTTGTTTTGGTGGTGATGATGATTGGAAGGTGGTCAGAGCCAAGGGCTCCGACCACTCTCCATGATGTTGTTGGGGTTAGGCAGGGGGAGCAAAAGGTGATATCAGGAGAGGAGGGAGTGTAGAGGGCTTGGTATGGGATATGTGTATGATTATGCGTGTTGTTCATGATAGTCAATGAGTCGAATTGAGTCTGTATATCAAGCCCTCTGTCTGTGTCAGGGTTGTCGACATACCAGGCAGACGACTTGGCGTTGAAGTCACCACCCATGATCAGGTTGGGGATTGAGGTTAGTTGGCTAAGTTGAGGTCTGAAGGTGTTTGGAACTGTGGGGGATGATTGGGGGGTAATGTACATGTTAACTATTGTCAGTGTTGAATTGTTGCCTGTGCGGATTCTAATGGATTGGGTTCCTGTTGTGTTATCTGTGGTAGGGAGGAGAATTTTGGTTGTGGCACTTGTGTCCACAAAACAGATGGAGTGGTGGATCAGGGTGACGAGTCCACCGCCATTGTCGTCAGTCCGGTCTTGTCTGATGGTGGTGTAATTATGAAATGATGGTGTTTTGTGTGAGTGTCTTAGTTTTGTTTCTTGTAAAATCGCAATGTGTATGTTGTGTTGTTTAAGAAAGTGTTCAAGTTCATGTTTTTTAGTGTTAATACCGTCAATGTTGTGTTGTAATATGTTGATGTTGTGTGTTTTGTGTGTTGTATGTTGCCGTTTGGGGTTGAGGTTGGGGTGGTAATGGGGAAGGTGTAGGATCTGGGTCAGAGGGGGGGAAAGGAGAGATCGGGGACAAAGGAAGGGGAGTACTAATCGGGGGTAAGGGCAAAGGGAAATTGGGAGTGGGTAAGGGTGTTGGCTGTGGTTGGGGAGGTGATATGATGTTGCTTAGAGACAAAGGCTTTACAAATAGAAGATTCCAGCTGAAGTAAGGCACCTGCAGTGGAGTGCATGCGACGGAAAACACATTGAATATCAGATATGATGTGGTTTCGTTCAAGATACCAGACTAGTCCATTGACAAATTTTTCTAAAATTTTGCACATGCAGCAGGTGAGGGCAATAGGACGGTAATTTGAGGGAATTGAACCATCTTTATTAGGCTTAAGAAAAGGTAAAATAATACCCATTTCCCAAACACTGGGAAATGAATGTTCAAACCACATCCTATTAAGAAGTGCAAGAATAAAACCTTTAGTTATAGGAGATATATGTTTCAACATGGCATATGTAATGTCGTCAGGACCTGGAGAAGTATCACTGCAGGAGTTCAAAGCTGAATCATATTCCTTTTCAGTGAAAGGGAGGTTATAGGATTCTTCATGAGGAGCAGTGAAGTCAAGATTACGTTGTTGTTCTCTCATTCAGTATTGATATCCAGGAGAGCTGTTGTCTGGTTTAGATATATTAGCAAAATTATTTGCTAAGGCATTACTGACATCTTTAGGATCAAAGACCAAAGAGCCATCTAATTTTAAAACAGGTGGAGGGCTAATGATGTATTTCCCCGATATTTTTCTCAAGTTTTTCCAAACAATCGATGCCGGTGTTCTATAGTTGTATGATGATACAAATTTAGCCCAAGACGGTGCTTTGCTTTTACGATAAGCAACTAAATTCTCATCATTTCTATGGCAATGTAATCTAGTCAAAGCTCATCATGTTGCTCTATGTAGATTTCGTATGGTGTCAGACCACCACGGTACAGGGCGTCTCCTAAACTTTCCAGATGACTTTGGGATGGAATTAATGCCAGCAGTGAGTGTGTCATTTAAGCACTCCAGTGCAGCTTCTACTGAAGAAAAACTGTCAATTCTGTTATGGATAGTACTCAATTCTTCAAACTTGTCCCAGTCAGCTTTTTCAGTGCACCAGCGAGGAATACCATCAGTAGGAGCACCTTCCTGTGTATACAATACAGTGGGATAGTGATCACTGCTTCGTAAGTCATCAAGGACTTTCCATTCAAAGTCCAAAGCACAATTTGAGCTGCAGATCGATAAATCTATACATGATGTAGATCCAGTCTGAATGTGATAATGAGTAGGTTCACCAGTATTTAAAACAGTAATGTCCTCCTGCTCCAAAATAGATGAAATTAGATTTCCTTTCTGATTTGAGGTAACATCACCCCATAATGGGTGATGAGCATTAAAGTCACCCATAATAACAAGTGGCTGAGGTAACTGTTGAATAAGATTCAACAGATTATCTTTGGTTATATTAGTATTTGGTGGTAGATATAGGGAGCAGACTGTATATCTGCGATTCAAGCCGGCTTGTATCGCAACAGCTTGCAATCGAGACTGAAGAGGGATAGGAACATGAGGTATATCTTTACGGATATACAACATGCTTCCCCCATGGATACCAATATCTGGATCATATGTAGTAAGGTATGCTATGAAGTCTTTAGGGCATGGGGTGAATGAGTCTAACATTATTTCTTGTAAGGAAATAATATTAGGTTGCTGGTCATGGATTAGCAGTTTCAATTCCTCATACTTGGCTCTTAGTCCCTGACAATTCCATTGGAGCAAAGTGAATTTATTTATGGTTCAGGGAATGTCGGGTGGTGTTGTTACCCGACTTCTTGGTCTTAGATTGTGGGACTGAATGGACCTCAGCTTTAATTAGAAGCTTTGGTGGTTTAGATGATTGAACTCCAGGTTTAATTTTAGTAGGACCTTCTTTAGGTCTACCAGAGGTGGTAGTACTTCCCTGTGGCACTTTCTCTATAGGTACAGAAGGATCTCCTGTTGATCCTTCTAGGTTGAGGGAAAGGTTTCCCACTCCCCTCTCAGGGGTGGGAAGAGGGCCACTATCTGGGCCCTTGGGTGATGGTGTAGGGCCTCCCATGGCCCCAATATGGGAAGAGTTGTTAGATGGCATTTTGGATACAGCTGTTGTAGAATCTCTATTCTGAATTTTGCCACTTGGGCAATCCAAAGAGTCTGAACTCCGTGTTCACTTACTGCGAGTTGGTTGGTCAACTGATCAATTGGTTGATGGTTTGCACTTTATCTGGTGTGACTGATTGGTCTCCATTTTATCCGTATAAGGCTGTGTTTTAGTGGTGAGGTGGCCTGTAGGCTGTAATTTGTTGCCAAGGGATTCTGAGTATGTCTTAGTATCAGGTTTTGATGAATGAAGCACTTTTCTTCTTGCTTCAGAGTAGCTAATACCTTCTCTGACCTTTATATTTAGGATTTTTATCTAGTATATATTTTTCACAAGATCTAGAGGAAGCTGGGTGCTCTTCATGACAATTAACCACTTCCATACGGTGACGCCTACGTAGACGGCATGAGGAGCAAGTGGGTACTCGATGATGCCGACGTCGCCATCTTGATTATATTTATTGTAGTCGTACCTACGTAATTTCCATTCTCTCTAAACTGGCTTCATCAATTTTCTATGGTTATCAAAATACACAGGTGAGAGAGAATGAACAATTGAGCACCAACTTTATTTTTTATAATGCGATTATTATGACACAACATCACACGTCGGGCAGCTAATGCTGCCAGACCTGCAATGTGCCCCAGAGTGAAGAGGTCAAGACACTTCAATGTTTTTGTACATTCTCCATGTTCGCTTTCACTGCAATTGACACAAATCGGTGGTGTTCCTGCTAATTTCTTGCGACATGTGGAGAATATATGACCAAACATTTGGCAGTGGTAACATCTTGGTGAAGGTATAATATGGTCTAACCTTCAGTTTATAACAAGCAGCAGATATTGATGATGGAAGATTAAGCAGGTCAAATGTTAAGATTATTAGAGGTTGGTCTACAAGAGTGCCATTTTATTTTCATTTCATCCAGCTAACACTTAAAACATGCTGGGATTTCAACTCTGTTAAGAGCTTTTCTTCAGAAAACCTCAGTAGTTCCTTGGAGTAGACAACTCCTTTACATTGGTTGAGTGTCTTGTGAGGGGTACAATCTGCCTCATACCCAGCAACTTTTCCAATGTTCTGCAATTTTGAGCTCTCTTCTGCAGAGTTAACCTCTATCAGAAGTGATCCACTACTTTGGGGGATGATTTTGGGTTCCCTGCCAATACACTGGATAATTTCTCTATGGATATCAAAAATGTCTAAAGAGTATATGGAGTTGCCATTGAGCATGGATAAAGTTAAATATTTGTTATAATGGGAGTGTAAGTGGACTGGAAGGAGGTTTCCTCAAGGATAATGTGGATGAAGGTGGAACTGGGAAAGGATTTTGGGTTCCCTGCCAATACATTGGATAATTTCTCTATCAAAAATTTCTAAAGAGTAAATGGGGTTGCCATTGAGCATGGATAAAGTTAAATATTTGTTATAATGGGAGTGGAAGTGGAGTGGAAGTGGAGTGGAAGGAGGTTTCCTCAAGGATAATGTGGATGAGGGTGAAACTGGGAAAGGAGATGTGGGTCTTTGTAAGTGCACTTGGGGCTGGCAGTGAGAAGAGTGTAGAAGAAAGGGAGGCCTTTTGGATAGATTTAAACGAGTGCATTGAGGATTTAGGGAGAAATATCAATGTCATAGTACTGAGAGACCTTAATGCTAGGGTAGGAAATGGTCCGATTGATGAGTGGTTGGGAAATATGGAGTTCCAGGAAAGAATCATAGTGGAGAGTGGATGGTGGAAATGTGTCTAGAAAGAGAGTTGATGATAGCAAATACAGTGTTTCGGAAGAAAGTCAAGCATAAGTACACATGGGAGAGGGTGGTGGATGGAAGGGTGGTAGATAGAGTGTTGATGGATTATGTAGTGGTAAATAGGATTATGATAGCAAGAGTTAAGGATGTACATGTGCTAAGGGGAGGGTGGGGGAATATCAGATCATTTTTTGGTGGAAGGTAAGTTGAGAGTGGAGGATAGATGGAGAAAGAGGAAAGGGACAAAAGGTAGGTAGGTGCTTAGAGTGAACTCTTTAAATGAAAAGGAAAAAGAGGAGTACAAGAAGAAGCTGAAGGAGGAGTGGGAGGGAGTGAAGGATAGAGTAGAGTTAGGTGTGGTGGAGGAATGGAGATGGTTCAAGGAGGGAGTCACAAAGTGTGCAAGGATGGTGTGTGGAACAAGGAGGGCAGGAGGAAATAGAAGGAAGGGTAGTGAATGGGATGAGGAAACAAAGAAGGTTGTAGAAGAGAAGCGAGCTTTCACACTTTGGTTACAAAATAGGACGGGGGAGTCATACGAGAGGTACAAAGAAAAGAAAAGAGAAGTAAAGCAAATGGTAAAGGAGGCAAAGAGGAGAGCAGATGTGAAGTGGGATAAGAGTATGACAGAAAATTTTGAAAGTAATAAAAAGATGTTTTGAAAAGAAATTAAGAGAGGAAGAGGAGGCAAATCAAGTAGAGAAGAAAAGGTAAAAGGTGCACATGGAGAGATGATAATGGAAGAGAAGGCAGTAAGGAGATGGGCAGAATATCTTAGGGAGTTGCTAAATGTGAAGGAGGATAGGGAGGGAAAGATAGCTGCAGTGGTAAATGCTAAGAAAATGACCGTGATGAGTGAGGAAAATGGAGGAGAAATAAGGAAGGATGAAGTGAAGGCAGTTAAGATGAAAGCAGGTAAGGCACCTGGTCTGGATGGATGCCATGCAGAATGTCTAAAAAAAGGAGGTACAGTGATGGTGGACTGGTTGGTGAGGTTATTTAATGTTTGCTGGAGAGAGGGTAGAGTGCCGGAGAACTGGAGGAGTGCCTGTATAGTTCCTCTTTACAAGGGAAAAGGGGACAAGTGTGAGTGTAGTAGTTTCAGAGGGATTAGCTTGTTAAGTGTAGTTGGGAAGGCTTATGGAAGGATCTTGATTGAGAGGATTAGGAGAGGAACAGAGGGAGTAATTGGTGAGGAACAGTGTGGATTTAGGACGGGTAGAGGTTGTGTAGATCAGATTTTTGTGGCAAGACATATGTGAGAAAGTTATAGGAAAGGGGAAGGATATTTTTTGGGCTTTTATGGATCTGGAAAAGGCTTACGATAGGGTAGACAAAGGCACTGTGGGAGGTTATGCAGATATATGGAATAGGAGGAAAGCTTCTAGGAGCTGTCAAGAGTTTTTATGAGTAATAGAGCTTGTGTCAGGATTAGAAATGGAGAAAGTGAGTGGTTCGAGGTAAAGGTGGGACTTCGTCAAGGATGTGTTATGTCGCCCAGGCTGTTCAACTTATACATGGGTGGGGTAGTGCGAGAGGTAAATGCAAGGGTAGTGGGTCAGGGATTGGAAATGGTTGACCACTTCCATACGGTGACGCCTACGTAGGCGGCATGAGGAGCAAGTGGGTACTCGATGATGCCAACGTCACCATCTTGATTATATTTATTGTAGTCGTACCTACGTAATTTCCACTCTCTAAACTGGCTTCATCAATTTTCTATGGTTATCAAAATAGACGGGTAAAAGAGAACGAACGAATGAGCAATGACTTTTTTATAATGTGATTATCATGATGCAACATTGCACATCGGGCAGCAAATGCTGCCAGACGTGCGATGTGCCCCAGAGTGAAGAGGTTAAAGAAAATGGAGAAAAGTGGGAGGTGAGCCAGCTGTTGTTTGCGGATGACACTGCGCTTGTGGCAGGATCAGAGGAGGGATTGAGGAAGTTTGTGACAGAGTTTGGGAGAGTATGTGATAGAAGAAAGCTAAAGATAAATGTGGGTAAAAGGAAGGTGATGAGATGTACAAGGGATGAAAGTGGTAGTAGACTGGAAGTGAGCATTAACCACTTCAGTACGGGACTTAAATCTCGCGGGCAGCAGCCAATGCCAGCCGTATGACGTAATATAATATTATTCGCATCATAAAATATAGTCACCGCTTATATCGATCGTTCTCTCTTTCACCCGTGAATTTTGAAAACCACAGAGAATGGGATTCAGGGCGCATTTGGGAGAATGTAAAAACACAGGGGCGACTACAATAAATATAATCAAGACGCCGATATGGCAGCGTCGCGAATCCACTTGCTCCTCATGACGCCTACGTGTGCAGCACCGTATGGAAGGGGTTAAGGGAGAGCGACTGGAGGAAGTGGATAGTTTTAGATATTTGGGTGCAAATGTGGCAGGAAAAGGTGGAGTGAAGGTGGAGGTAGAATGTAGATTGAGAGAAGCGAGTAAATGCCTTGGTGGATTGAAGAGTGTAATGAGGAATAGACATTTGGGAATGGATGCTAAGAGGAGACTGTATGAAGGAGTGATTGTGCCAACAGCACTGTATGGGGCAGAAACATGGAACATAAGAGAGGAAGAGAAGGAGTTTGAATGTGTTTGAGATGAGGTGTCTGAGAAGTATGATGGGGGTTATTAGGCTAGAGTGAGAAATGAGGTGAGGTGGAGAACTGGGGTGGAAAGGGAGTTGGGAGATAGGGTTGATGAAAGAGTATTAGGATGGTTTGGACACATGGAAAGAATGAGTGAAGAAAGACTAGTAAAAGAGGTCTAGAAGGCAAATGTGGAGGGAGTGAACATGAGGGGACGTCCTAGGATGAGGTGGATGGATGGGGTGAAGGGGGCTTTGGGGAAGAGGGGAATGTCTGTTGAGGAAGGACGGGAGAGGACAGAAGACAGGGGTGAATGGAGAATGGTTGTATATGGATGATGTTGTGATGCATGAGGTGGAATGGGCGGGGGAGGTAGTATGTGTGAGCAAAATTTGATGCAGCCCAAAGGGACTTCTCCCTGTCTTCTCCTTTTATGCATGGGGCGACAGAGGGGGTGGGGTCGCCGATTTAATTAAGCGGCCTTGATGTGGATGTGCTGTGTCTTGCGACACTGCTTCTGACCCAGGGCAGTGGACAAGGTGCAGGGATGACCCATCATTCAGGAGGTGCTAAGATAAGAGGGAGGGTGGAGGGGTGTGGAGTGTTTACAGGGATGGAATGGGTGGGAATGAATTTATGCCTTTTCCTTTTTAGCTACCTCCCTTGTAAGGGGAAAAAAGCCTTGGTATATGTATGTAGTTCCATTTCAACCATTATGTGGTCACTTTTACTTATTGGTGTCTTGTATTCAATCTTTTCCACTATTTCTGGTTCTGATGTGATTATTAGGTCCAGTCTCGATGGATCTTCTTCATTTCTATACCTAGTGTTCTCTTGAATCCATTGAGTCATTGTATGGTCAATAATCATATCAAGTAGTACATTTCCCCATGAGTCGTCTCCACCCTTTACTGTCATCTCTTCCTAGCAGACTTCTTTACAATTAAAGTCAACCATTATAACTATTCTTCATCTTCCATTATCTTATTTAATGTTATCCTTGCATCTTCTAACATACTTTTATGTTCTCTCTCTTTCCACGAGGCTGTTTTAGGAGGCACATAATTTATTACAAATTTTTTGCTCTTCCTATCTTTGTCTTCCACTTCCATCGTAATTATCTCTACTCTATTTTTTTCATATGTGACATTCCTCACATTCATTCTTAGTCAGGAACATAACTCCACCCCCTTGTTTTACCTCTGTTTCTAATCCAACAATTATATGCACCATGTCCTACACTATTGGGTGTTAGTGGACCTTTCAATTTTGTCACTACAATTCCCATTATGTCCGGTTCTTTTTCTTTCGGGTAATCATTCAGTTCGTTCAAGCCTGTTATTGAGCCATCTATATTTGTGTAAGAAATTTTCAATTTTCTTCTACTTCTATCGTGTATTCCTCTGCTATGTACTATTTTCTCACTTTCATATTCACTACTGATAGAATTTCTCTTTTTCTCTGTTCTTTTCTCATTTTTTTCCCTTAGCTTCTTGTCTTTTTGGTTTCTCATCCTCCGTTTCCTCTTTGTTCATTTCTCTTTTTATCCATATCTGTTTATATTGATCACTGTTTGCTAGTTTCCCTGTTTTTGCTAAGATATTCTCTGCTGTTGTTTGTGACCTGAATTTGATCTTAATTGGTCTGGTCTTATCTGTATTGTATTTCCCTAGTCTATATTTCTTCTATTTCTTTCCCTGTTTCTGTTCCATCTTCTTGAACTACTTCCAATATCTTATTTACTTTCTCCTTCTCCTCCTTTATTCTTGTAGTCCAATTTGTATTATATTTCTCTTCCATGCCCAATATAATTATACATTCCTTTTTATCCACTAAGTCTCTCGCTACATTCTCTTCCTCCCTCATCACTTTAATAATTGTGTCTTTAGTTTGATCTTTCATCTGTTGTGCTACTATATCCTTAAATACAATTTTGTTATTCTCTTGGACTTTTTCCAACCTTGTACTTCTTTTGCTAAGGACTCTTTATTCTCTTTATTATTCCTCTTTAATTCTTCATTCTCATCTTTTACTTCTTTTAACAGTCTTTTTAATTCTTCTATTTCTTTAGTTAGGGTTTGGTTCTCCTTCTTTAACTCTTCCAATTTATCAACTCTACGTGTAAGTTGACCGAACCTACTCTCCCAATGTTCGGTCATTTTCTCTAGTTTTTCTTCTAGACTTGCTAATTGGGGGAGGTTGGCATCCCACCCCTCATTAAAGCCATGTTAATTATTATTTCCACTTTCCATTGTGTTGTTGTTTTCTATATTTCTAACCTTAATGCTTTTACTGATATTTTTTATTTCCCCTGTGCCGTCAGCAGACCTCGTTTATATATTTTCTAATGTCAGGGGGAGCCCATTCATCTCCCTCCTCATTTCCTTCCATTTCCCTCAGTAATCCCTCCCCTTCTCCCCTTTCATCACCTTTCTACTACACCACAAGCTCTCCCCTTACCTATTACAAAAAGGTACTTCCTCATAGTTGAAATCCACGAAAATTGTGTTTTTTCCGGAGTTCCAATCTTTGCCGTCAATCCAACAATTGTGTGTGTGTGTGTGCACGAGTGTCACCAATTAAGTTAAGCGACTTTGCTGTGAACATACTGTGTCTTGCTACACTGCTTCTGTCCCAGGGTGGTGGGAAGAATGCAGGGGTGACCTGTCATCCATGAGTAACTAAGATGAAAAGGGGGAAAGGGTGGTGGGAGTGGAATGGGGAGTAGGTACGTGCCTTTGACTTTGCTACCTATCTTATATGGAGGAAAAAAGCTCTTGGTAAATAGATAGCAAATAAATAATATAGTGAGAAAAGCACCAAGATATACCTTCTTTCCTTCCTTTCCTGTCACCATCAGAACCCTGTGAGCAGTCACGGGATAAGTGACCTTCCTCTCCGCACTGAAAATGAAAGCAATTACCATTAACAAATATTTTTATCCATTTCCATCATTCATACAGTACAAAATAATAAAATGTTGAGATAGGCACATCAGTCTGAAGGAATTTGCAAATTACATAATAACTGAGGTAGAAGTACAATGGGAGTGCAGAGAGGAGAAAAGGTTCCTAAGAATCTGAGGACCCACTTCCAATGCCAAAAATTCAATGCAACTAATCAGACCAACAATTCACAGCAAATATTCTTACCTTGAAACATCCTTTGGTCTTATTGTTTTCTTTGGGCCCTCCAGATCTAGTGCCTCCCTGTGATAGAAATTGGACTAAAATATCATTAAGGTATATCCTATGTCATTTCATATACTGTCTGGAACAATATTCTGTAGTCAGTGGCAGATCATTTTTTTTTTTTTTTTTTTTTTGGGGGGGGGGAAAGCTAATCTGAATTTTGTAAACGTAGACAACACTTTGGGAGTGGTTAACCTGAATCTTGTAAATACAGATGACACTGTTAAATGTACTCTGCAGCACAAATAGGAATTTTGAATATAAATAAAAGTATATGTTCTCATGTGATTTAGTTTCTTTAAAAATATTGGGCAAAAATAATACTGACCTTACATTTTTAAAGATTTACCCTCAATACAGTCACTATCCGAGTTATAACCACCCATATTTACAACCATGTCTATCAGATGCCTATTATGAGTTTACTGTATATGTCTGGCAGCACAGCATGTAAGATAGTTGTGGCAGCCCGGCATCACATCCGACAGTTATGGCAGAGATGGAAAATTTGCTATACATGTGGTTGGAAGATAATAGGCAAAGAAATGTGAAAGTAATGTTGTAAGCAGTGCAAAGTAAGGCTACAAGTTAATTTAGCATGTTGAAAGAACATGCAGGTGAAGAATACGCTTCACGTGAATTCATAGCGAGTGCTGGGTGGTTTCGTTGCTTTCAAGAGCATTACCAGGTTCACCACGTGTTGTTGATAGGTGAGGCTGCTAGCAGTAATGCATCTGCAGCTAAGGCATTTGTGGAAGAGTTTGATAAATTAAGGATGAAGGATATTTACGTACTTACAACCATGTCTAGCAGATACCTATTATGAGTTTACTAATAAGAATACTCTATAAGTATTTTCTTTCTTTAACCTACCATATCATATTAACAACTAAGCAACTGAAAACAATGCTGTATACAAATGTAGGAGAGAAGCCAAACACAGAGTATGGGATCCAATGTATTACGTTTTGCCCAGCAGGGCTTCTTCAGAAATAACATAATGGACAAACATACGACTCCTTATATAACCCAAACTTGCGGGGAGAAACGAACATGAAACTGGTGTAAACTCAATTTGCCTAAATTGCTTGTTACTTTATTGAAATTGTAAAAGATTTATTTAAAAAAATCCATTGTTTTGATTTATATTATCAATCAGAGATATAAAAGCAGATACAAAACATCTACTTTTCATAGTATGATTTTCATATTTAATATTCTTAGAATTATTCCAGTCAGCATTGTGGCCTGTATCATATCTATGTCTAACAATGCCATTATTCATATTGAGAGGGGGAGAGGGGGGGTCGCCGATTAAATGAAGCGGCCTCGCTGTGGATGTACTGTGTCTTGCGACACTGCTTCTGACCCAGGGCGGTGGGCAGGGTGCAGGGATGACCCGTCATCCAGGAGGTGCTCAGATGAGAGGAAGGGTGGGAGGGGTGTGGAGTGTATTTAGGGATGAAATGGGTGGGAGTGTTTTTATGCCTTTCCCTTTTTGGCTACCTCCCTTGGAAGGGGGAAAAAGCCTTGGTATATATATGTAAGTTTTCATATCATATTTATGTTCCGATATTCTTTTATCAACACCATGGAAACTTTCACCAATGTAGACCTTTTTACAACCTAAACATGGCACACAGTGAACACCTGCTTGATGAACATTTTCCCTACTTTTATTTCGGCTTTTTACAACACTGTCAACTGTTACTGAGCTGGTTTTCACAGCATTAACACACACACACACACACACTTCAGCGAATGGACGGCTTGGATGACGTTCTGAAGAAAACTGAAGTCTGTGGATCCCAACGCAAAGAGAAGTGCCTAGTGTTTTTGCAGGGTGGGGGGGAAATTGCTCGTGGAGTAGTGGGAAAGTAGGGAAAGAGGAAAAGGGGAGGGATTACTGAGGGAAATGGAAGGAAATGAGGAGGGAGTAGACTTGGCCCAGCCAGACAAGCGGAAGGTAAACAAAAGACTGAGTGAGGATGAAATGTCTAATAAAAATGTAAAGATTAGAAGTATAGAGAGAAGCAATACAGAAGAAAGTGACGAGAATATGTTCCAGGGATTTAAAGAGGGTGGGGGGGACACAACCCCCCCCCCCGACTGATAAGACTAGAGGAGAGAGTTGATAAGGTGATCGAGGACTTGGAGCGTAAGTTAGGTAATGTAGACTCCATTTTCCAGAAAATTGAAAGGTTGGAACAACTAGAGAAGGCTAACAGAAACTTAACTGAAGAAATAGAGGACCTAAAAAGACAGTTAGGAAATGTAAAGGAGGAGAATGAGAAATTGAAGAAGAATAGTAATGAAAACAGAGAGAAAATAGCTACAGAAGCTAAAAATTGGAGAATAACTCAAGAAGGGAATAAGGTTTCATTCACTGACATAGTCAAACAGCAATTGAAAGAACATAATGAAGACTCAGTTATTAAAGTGATGAGACAGAAGGAGAATATAGTAAGAGAATTAGCTGACAAAAAGAAATGTATAATTATATTAGGAATGGAAGAGAAACATAACCCAGATAGAACCGCAAGAATCAAGGAGGAAAATGAAAGAGTAAGCAGTTTATTAAAATTAGTCCAGGAAGATGAACCAGAAATTATAAAGGAAATTGAGGAAAAATTCAGACTCGGAAAATATAGTACAGATAAGACCAGACCAATTAAGATTAAATTCAGGTCACAAACAACGGCAGAGAAAATTCTATCCAAGACAGGGAAACTAGCAACAAATAATCAATATAAAAAGGTATGGATAAAAAGAGAAATGAATAAGGAGGAAAGAGAGGCAGAAAAGCAGAAAAGAATTGAAGCTAAGGCAAAAAACGAGGAAAGAACGGAGTCAGAGAAAGAGAGATTCTATTGGAGAGTAGTGAACATGAAAATAAAGCAGTTCGACATACTAAAGAAAAACATAAGGGAAACAGAACACAATGGAAGTGGCAGAAAACTAAGAGTGTCTTACACAAATATAGATGGATTGATAACAGGATTGAATGAAATGAATGATTATTTGAAAGAAAAAGAAC
Source organism: Oratosquilla oratoria (assembly GCF_046742065.1). NCBI lineage: Eukaryota > Metazoa > Arthropoda > Malacostraca > Stomatopoda > Squillidae > Oratosquilla > Oratosquilla oratoria. The sequence goes on from NC_134796.1 coordinate 25,674,060, forward strand.
CGGACATAATGGGAATTGTAGAAACAAAATTAAAAGGCCCACTACCACCCAACAGTGTAGGACATGATACATACAATTATTGGATTAGAAACAGAGAGAAAAAACAAGGGGGTGGAGTTATGTTCCTGACTAAGAAGGATATAAACGTGAAAGGTGTCGTATATGGAAAGAATACAGTAGAGATGATTATGATAGAAGTGGAAGACCGAGATAAGAAGAGCAGAAAATTTGTGATCAATTATGTGCCTCCGAAAACAGCCTCATGGGAGGAGAGTGAACATAAAAGTATGTTAGAGGACACAAAGATAGCATTAACTAAAATAATGGAAGACGGAGGAAGAATAGTTATGATGGGCGACTTTAATTGCAAAGAAATCTGCTGGGAAGAAATGACAGTAAAGAGTGGTGATGACTCATGGGGAAATGCTCTACTTGAGATGATTACTGACCATTCAATGACACAATGGATACAAGAGAACACTAGGTATAGAAATGAAGAAGAACCATCGAGGCTAGACTTAATAATTACATCTGAACCTAGAATAGTGGACAAGATTGAATATAAAACACCAATAGGTAAAAGTGACCACATATTGATTGAACTGGAACTTAATGAAGAAAAATATATGAAAAGAAATGAACAATATAGAAAAGGAAGAATGATGTATGAAAAAACAAACTTTGATAAAATAAGAGAATTCTTCCAACAAGAAAACTGGGAAGAAATATACAAAGAAGAAACATCAGTGGAAGAGAAATGGAATATTTTGACAAAAATTTACAAAAAAGGAGTGGAAAAGTATGTCCCAAGACAAAAACAAGAAAAAGAATATGTAAAATGCTGGTACAACAAAAGTTGTAGGGAGTTAAAAGACAAAAGAGACAAAGCCTGGACCAGATGGAAAAAAGACAGAAGACCTGAAAAATGGAAAATATATACTGGTTATAGAAATGAATATGTACAAAAGTGCAGAGAGGAAAAAAGAAAATATGAAAAAGATGTTATAGAAAAGTGTAAAGATCAACCAAAACTATTCTACAGATTTGTAAACAATAAACTGAAAAACAAACAAGACTTGGAGAAATTAAGACAAGGAGGAGTTGAATACACTGAGGAAATGGAAATGGCAGAAATTATGAACAAACATTTTAAATCAGTGTTTACAAGGGAAAATATACAACCTGAAGAGATTGAGTGGAAGGAAAAAGTCCCCCCTATGGAAGAAATAGAAGTAACAAAGAATGAAATATTGACACACTTGGGTAATTTTGATGTCAGAAAATCGCATGGGCCAGATGAAATAGCAAACTGGATTCTGAAAGAATGCAGGAATGAACTGGCAGACAAAATACATAGCATAATAAGCAGTTCCTTAAAAGAAGGAAAAGTTCCAGAAGATTGGAAAAAAGCAAATATAGTACCTATATATAAAGGAGGAAATAAAGAAGAACCTACCAACTATAGACCAGTCTCTCTAACAAGTACAATAGCAAAAATATGTGAAAGAATTATCAAAAGTAGATGGGTAAAATACTTGGAAAAAAACAACGTACTAAATCCAAGGCAATTTGGATTCAGACAAGGACGATCATGCGTCACCAATTTAATATGTTTCTATTCAAGGCTAATAGATATAATACAAGAAAGAGATGGATGGGCTGATTGTGCATTTCTAGACCTAAAAAAAGCTTTTGACAAAGTACCACATAAGAAGCTGCTTAAGAAATTAGAATATGAAGGAGGAATACAAGGTAAATTGCTAAATTGGATGGAAGACTTTTTGCAAGAAAGAAAAATGAGGGTAGTGATAAGAGATCAGCACTCAAAATGGAATGAAGTAATAAGCGGTGTCCCGCAGGGAACAGTTCTGGCCCCAATAATGTTTGCTATATATATTAATGATATGGATGAAGGAATTGAAAGCTATATGAGCTTCTTTGCAGATGATGCAAAATTACTGAAAAGAGTGAAAACTGAAGAAGATTGTGAATCACTACAGAGAGATCTAAATAAAGTACAAGAATGGAGTAGGAAGTGGGAGATGGAGTTCAATACAAAAAAGTGTAGTATAATGGAATTTGGAAAAAGCAAAAACAGAATAACAGGATCATATAATTTGGGAGAAGAAGGAATAAAAAAAAGTAGAAAATGAGAAGGACCTGGGAGTCATTGTTATGAATAATATGTCACCTGAGAAACATATAAATAAGATTTTTGGAGAAACTTATAATTTAATAAGAACAATCAAAGTGGCATTTACATACCTGGATGAAGAAATGGTGAGGAAAATCCTAATCACCCTGATAAGACCAAGATTGGAATATGCAGCAACGATATGGTCACCAAGTACAAAAAAATGTATAAAAAAACTTGAAAGAATACAAAGAGCAATTACAAAACTGGCACCAACACTCTCAAAACTATCATATGAAGAGACTACAAAAACTTAAACTACAGACACTAGAGCAAAGAAGAGAGAGAGGAGATTTGATAGCTATTTACAGAATCATGAAAGGCATAGAAATTACTGATAGAGAGAATCTGATAAAATGGGATGACAGAAATACAAGAGGACACGGAAAGAAGATAAAAAAAGACAGCTATAGAAGAGATTTGAAAAAGAACAGCTTTCCTCACAGAGCAATAGACAGTTGGAACAAGTTAGATGAGAAAGTGGTGTGTGCAAAAACAATACATGAATTTAAAAATAGTTTTGATAAAATGAGATATGAAGACGGGACCCCACGAGCATAGCTCTCCTTCCCGTAAAATACAACTAGGTAAATACACAAGACGGTATTTCTGGACTAAACAAATTAAACGACTAACTGTTAATAGAGAAACCAGACATAATGGGAATTGTGAAGACAAAATTAAAAGGGCCATTACCATCAAATACTGAGGGACAAGGTCTATACAACCAATGGGTAAAAAATAGAATGGAAAAACAGGGTGGAGAACTCACGTTTTTGACTAAGAAAGGTTTAAATGTGACAAAGATAATGGAAAAAATAATGTAGAATTGATTATGATTAAAGTTGAAAACAGAAATATGAAAAGTAGAAATATAGTAGTATATGTGCCTCAAAAAGCACAGGCTTTGACTGATAGTGATCATTTCAAAATGCTGGAAGACACAAAGAATGCAATTATTTATTGAAAGGAGGAAACATAGTAATTATGGGTGACTTTTAACTCAAAGGAAACAAGATGGTAAGAAAAATTATGGTAAAAGGTGGAGAGGGCCTTCGGGGAAACATTCTACTGGATATGGCCATTGAATACACATTGACTCAATACATACATAAATACATATAACCAAGGCTTTTTCCCCCTTACAAGGGAGGTAGCCAAAAAGAAATAGGCATAAAAACCATTTCCACCCATTCCATCCCTGAATACACTCCACTCCTTTCCATCCTCAAAACTCACTCCTATCTTGGCACCTCCTGGATGATGGGTCATCCCTGCATCTTGTCCACTGCCCTGGGTCAGAGGCAGTGTCGCAAGATTTAGCACATCCACAGCAAGGCCACATCATTAAATTGGCGACCCCTCCTCTCCGTCCCCTCATACAGAAAAGGAGAAGATGGGGAGAAATCCCTTCGAGCTGCATCAAAATTTTCTCACACATACTACCTAACCCCCCTCCATTCCACCTCATGCATCACATCATCATCCATACACAACCACTCTGCATTCACCCCTGTCTTCTGTCCTCTCCTCAACAGACATTCCCCTCTTCCCCAAAGCCCCCTTCACCCCATCCATCTCATCCTAGGTCGCTCCCTCATGTTCACTCCTCCACATCTGCCTTCCCTACTTCTTTTACTAGTCTTTACTCATTCTTTCCATGTGTTCAAACCATCCCAATAGTCTCTCATCCACCCTATCTCCCAACTCCCTTTCCACCCCTATTCTCCTCCTCACCTCCTCATTTCTCACTCTATCCAGCCTAGTAACCCCCATCATACTTCTCAGACACCTCATCTCAAACACATTCAAACTCCTCTCTTCCTCTCTATGTTCCATGTTTCTACCCCGTACAGTGCAGTTGGCACAATCACTCCTTCATACAGTCTCCTCTTAGCATCCATTCCCAAATGTCTATTTCAAATTACACTTTTTAATCCAACAAGGCATTTACTCACTTCTCTCCATCTACATTCTACCTCCACCCCCACTCCTCCCTTTCCTGCCACATACGCACTTAAGTATCAAAAACTATCCACTTCCTCCAGTCACTCTCCCTTAATGCTCACTTCCAGTCTGCTGCCACTTTCACCCCTTGTACATCTCCTTACTTTTATCCACATTTATCTTCAACTTTCTTCTTTCACACACTCTCCCAAACTCTGTCACCAACTTCCTCAATCCCTCTGATCCTGCTACAAGCGCAGTGTCATCCGCAAAACAACAGCTGGCTCACCTCCCACTTTTCTCCATTTTCTTTAACCATCTCCAATCCCTGACCCACCACCCTTGCATTTACCTCTCGCACCACCCCATCCATGTACAAGTTGACTCAATGGGTCAAGGAAAATACCAGATATAGAAACAATGAAGAACCTTCGAGACTAGACTTAATATTCATTTCAGAGCCTGAAATCATGGACAAAATGGAATACAAGACACCATTTGGGATGAGTGACCACATACTTATAGAGTTTGTAATAAGATAATGTGAGAAGAAATGAGAAACATAGAAAAGGAAGACTATACAACAATATTGACTTTGAAAAACTTAGAAAAATCTTTCAAAATGCAAACTGGTACAAATTTTTACATGAAGAAACAAAGATGGAAGAGAAGTGGAACATATTAAAAGAAAAATACAAGGAGGGAACACAAATACATAACCAAGAAGAAACAAAAAAGGGTAAACATAAGTGTTGGTACAACAAAAAGTGTAATAAAGCTAAATATAGAAGACACAAAGCCTGGAAAATATCGAGAGGGAGAGAGAGGGAGAGAGAGGGAGAGAGGGAGAGAGGGAGGGAGAGAGAGAGAGAGAGAGAGAGAGAGAGAGAGAGAGAGAGAGAGAGAGAGAGGGAGAGAGAGAGAGAGAATGATTGATTTATGGAATTTTTGGCTCGAAGGCCAAGCGCCGGAGCCGGTACGCCATTAAGCACATATTTATCTTTTAGATTGAAATATATATATATATATAATAATAAATAAATAAAATAAAAATAAAATTCAAGTAAAACAGTTAAAACATTAAACATTTACGAACAAACATCAACAACATACACTCACAAGCATTCATATACACAATTTTAAATTTCATAAAATAAATTTGTCTTTTAAAAACTTTAAAAAAAACTCACACGAGCTTCCTCCCCTAAAATTTCTTTATAAGATAAATCTGTTAAAAAATTTGCCCTACGCTTATCAGAGAATGCAGGGCACTGAGCTAAAATGTATTTAATTGTTAAAACTACTTGGCAAGTGGGACATTGGGGGGCCAGCCTCTGCTCCACTTGCCATAAAAAATCTATGAGTGATGTAGGAATGCCCCATTCTCAATCTTGTCAAGACAATGCTTGATCTTCTGTCCAAAGGAGGACACTTACAAGGGTTCACTAAGGGGTTCTCTTTTAGTTTAGAACTGCCGTCCAGCAGTGTCCATTCTTCCTGCCACTTCCCTATTGTGTAACAATGAATTACTCCTTTGAAGTCCATATGTGGGACTTTTCGGTCTGTTATTTGGTTGAGCCTAGTGGCGGCATTGGCTGCAGCATCGGCCTGCTCATTTCCAGAGACACCCACATGGGACGGTACCCAGCAAAAGTTTACTTTAATCTTCTTTCTGTTGTTTATGAGAATCAGCCATACCTGCATTTCTTGGACTAAAACATGAGGCAACAAATTATTTACAGAGGATAGAACGCTCATGGAATCCGTAAAAATAACAACGTTCCTACCACACGGAACAGAATTAAAAACAATCTTCAGGGCGTTGCTGACTGCCTGCAGTTCAGCAGTAAAAACAGAGCTAAAATCAGGCAACTTTCTCTTTAAAACTGTGCTATCAGATACAACAGCACAACCAACACCATCTTGGGATTTTGATCCATCTATATAAATAAAAATTGAATCAGCATGTACTGATTAATGTTCTAAAAATTCACTTTTTAGCTCTACAGCAGTTCTATTTTTCTTCTTTTTAAGAGGACATATTTCAGTGGGGCATCAGTTCCAAGGAGGGAATCTGGGAGGCGTGATCTCAGCAATTCTGTTAGAAGCAAGTCCTACCTTCTCTGTCCCAACTTCACATCTCACTTCTAAAGGTTTTGGCAGAGTACTTTTCCTTGGAGCTCTGTCTACCGGCTGCTTTACAAATTTGAAGTTTGGATTCTGTTTGGGTGTCAAGACACAAGATATATATCTAAGGCTTAATTCCTCCCTGCGAATATACAGGGGAGGAATTCCTGCGTCCACATACAAGCTATCCACTGGAGATGTTCTATAGGCTCCAGAACAGATCCGTAAAGCCATATTGTGGACTATATCAAGCTTCTTCAGTGAACTTTTACATGCCGATCCATAAATTTGACATCCGTAATCCATTTTGCTAAGGCACAATGTTTGGTAAAGCCTTATTAAAGTTACACGATCTGCTCCCCAGTTGAAACGAGACACTACCTTTAGTACATTAAGTCGCTGTTTAACAGTGTATACAACCTCGTTTATGTGATATGTGAATGTCAACCTTTTATCCAATACCAGACCCAAGTATTTTACTTCATCTTCATACGGTAATATGACACCCTCTAAGAATAGTGTTGGTATTTCTTCCTTGCGTCTTAGTCTGGAAAACCTTATGGCTTTGGTTTTTTCAGCAGAGAATCTAAAGCCCTTGCAATTAGCCCATGCTGTTGCTAAGTTAATAACCTCTTGAATCTTTTGGCCCGTTTCTAATGTTGTCGATTTGCTGCACACAATAGCGAAGTCATCAGCATAAGCCAATCCATGAACTCCTGTTGGAACTTGTTCTAATAAACTATTAATGGCTATGCTGAAGAGTGTAGGACTCAGAACACTTCCTTGGGGAATCCCTTCCTCTTGAAGATATGGACAAGAGAAAGAAGAGCCCACTCAGACTTTTAGATAATGGTCAGATAAGAATTCCTTTAAACAATTGAACATATTACCTCCGATACCCCACTCTGCAACTTGCTTCAGAAAGCCTCCCCACCAGGTAGTATCGTAGGCATTTTTCAAGTCAAAAAACACACCAATGCTAGTTCTCAATTGTGAAAGCATTCTCAATCTCACAAGTGATAAAAAGTAAGGGGTCCAGAGTGCACTTATTTCTTCTAAATCCTGTGTTAGATAGCAGATTTTTAGATTCCAAAAACCAAACTAAACGCGTATTAACCATTCTTTCATATATCTTACAAATGCAGCTTGTGAGAGCAATAGGTCTGTAGCTTTGTGGGTCATAAGAGTCTTTTCCTGCCTTTAAGATTCCTATGATGATTGAAGTCTTCCAAGATTTAGGAAAAGATCCACAAGACCAAAAACCGTTCAGCACATTTAAAAGGAATTTCTTCGACGATATGGATAAGTGACCAACCATGGAATAAAGAATGTCATCCTCTCCAGGAGAGGTTGGGGAGGATAGAGATAAAGCATGATCCATTTCATCCAAGGTGAAGAGAAGATTATATGCCTCCGAGTTCGTATTGGTAGGAGGAATAATCATGGCCTTGGCTCTAATTCTTCTGAAATTATCTGAATAATGTAGTGGGCTTCAAATATCAGCATAATGTCTTCCAAAAGCCTCTGCTACTTCTCTTGTATCTGGTATAAAACAGTCATTTATCTTCAGAATGGGTAAAGGAGATGGAGTAAACTTTCCTTGTAGTTCTCGAATCCTATTCCATACTAAGGTAGGGGAAGAGTCATATTTCAATTCGCTAATATATTTAATGAAGGATTCCCTCCTTGCTTTCTTGAAGATTTTCTTCTGCTTTGCTCGAGCTCTTCTGTACGTTATCTTATTGACTAAACAAGGATATCTCTGATATCTCTTACAGCAAGTTCTTGTAATCTTTCTGCTTAAAGCACATTCATCGCTCCACCAGTGGACTACTGGGCAAAGAGGTTTACCACCTGTCCTAGGAATGGAAGAGAAAGCACCAGAGAGTATCATGTCTACCAGGTAGTCATATGCATCACAGTTACTACCAAAATCACTAGTCTTATAATTAATCTCTGTGGATCTCCTAAATAATTCCCAATTAGCCTCTCCTGTCTTCCATTTAGGTAAGCAACAGGAGGGAGTGTTCTTTAAATATTTCATATGGATAGGCCAGTGGTCGCTACCATGTAATTCTTCATCTATTGACCAACTGTAGTCTAATCTTAAGGATGATGAACAAATAGTTAGGTCTATAGCAGAACTTGAGTTGTGAAAGACATCAAACCTAGTTTTGGAACAGTCATTCATCAAAATGACATCGTTACTATCAATAAATTCTTCAATTATATTGCCCCAGGAGTCACACCTTGATTCACCCCATAGAAGATGCTTGGCGTTAAAGTCACCCATTAGAATAAAAGGCTCAGGGAGCTGGTCAACCAAAGATTGTAGGTCATTTAACTCAAACTGACGGGGGTGCTTATATATGTCTACGAGTCGATCTTCCAGTTCAGGTTCCAAATATAAAGAACATAAAGTGATCCATTTAGTGGTAAAGATTTGTACTGCACAAGCCTGCAACACCGAATGTAGGTGGACACTTCTGTGGTTTACACATTTCTTAACAATGATACCAGTACCTCCATGGGCATGGCCCCCAATCATAGGAGGAGATCTGTAAAATTTATAATTAAGTCCAACATTAGGGGATAAATTGCCAAGCATAGTTTCTTGCAGACAAAAAATGGACACATCATGTTCTCTAAAGAGAATCCCAACCTGCTCTCGATGAGAATTAAAACCTTGAATTTGAATAATGGACATTATACTGTTTTCTTTTTTTTGGGGGGGTCTACCGGTCTGGTAAGAGAAGTCTGGGAGAGAGAGGGTTTACAAGGTGGGTTCTTTTCTAATTTCTTTGCTTTCGCGGGTGGCATCCTCCTCTCTGACAATGGTCCGACCGTCGATGTAGAGTCCGGGTTATTAGTTTCTTTCTTAGATTGTTTATCACGATTTGGGGAAGAAAATGGAGATGAGGGTGGACTGTGGAGTCTTTTATTGCGCACAGCTTCAGACTCCATAGCTTCGCTTCTGTGTGCCTCGACTGAGTGAGGCACAGCAGTACATGATCCCTTTATTGGGGAGCCCCCTGAGTTTTGAAGTTTGATTGATTGAGAGGAGGCTTTATTAGAGGAACCCTGTGGGGTCTCAGCAATGAGAACTTTAGGTGCCCCTCTAGATGGGGCAGGAGGCATTCCCTCAACTGGGGATGGGAGAACCTCCGCAGAGGAGGGTTGACGAGTACTACAATTTCCAACTTGTGGAGAAGAACGATTAGGTCTAGTAGTGACTCTCTCACACTGAGGCTTGGGTTCAGCATTTCTTTGGTCCTCATTGCTTCTGTGTACCTCTACTGAGTGAGGCACACTAGTCAGCAATCCCTCTACTGGGGAGTCCCCCAAGTCTGGAAGAGAGATTGCCTGAGAGGAGGCTTCATTACAAGAAGCCTGTGAGGTTTCTACAATAGAAACCTTAGGTGCCCCTCCAGATGGGGCAGGGGACACCCCTTCAACAAGGGGTGAGGAAACCTCCCCACAGGAGGCTTCAGGAGTACTAGAAATTTCTACTTGAGAAGAAGAAAGACCATTAGGTTTCATAGTAACACTTTTACACTGAGGCTTGGGTTCAGTGTTAACAGAAGAATTCATATTGGCATTTTTATTTCTATTGGCTTCTACTGTTGGCTGATCCACTTTACTATTTGTTTTAACAACATCACTATCTTTTGGAATTACTTAATAGTCTTTCAGCATGTCCTACACTTATATGTTCTGCATGAGCTTTTAGTAGTATTTCCTGTTCCTTCTTATAAATTACACAGTTCTTATTTCTGGCATCATGCTCTTCTTTACAATTTATACATAATGAGGTAGATCTTCACCACAAAAACTTAGGATAATCATAGAAGAACGAGGGATTTTACCAACCTTCCAAACATTAGTTGGGCACATTTCTAAAATCTCTTCTTCATCAAAGTCATACAGATCTCTATTAAAAATTACCCCTTTGGCATAACTAAAGGTGTAGTGGGGTTTAACTTCCTTAATGTCCGATTTCTGTTTCAAGTTAAGCACCATGGCAGCTTGTTCATAAGATTTTACATGAATTAAGAAGGAATTTCTTCCAAATCGTGATACCTGCGAGTTATTCAAATTACCACAGCCAAGGTGACTCTTCAAGAATCTTCTAAACTCGAACAAGTTAGCACGTTCTTTTGCAAGAGTGATAATGAGCCACTTAGCTGGGTTGGGAGGTCTCTGCACACTTTCCTTCCTTTCCTCTACCGGCTTTTCTGGATAAAAGATATCCAAGTTAGGTGGCACTCTACCAACAAGTTGGGCTGAAGATTCATTCTCATTACAATTATTATAATCCAAGCAGGCAGCAGCTGCATCCTGATTAGAAAGAAATGAGATCCACACTAGCCAAGCTTTAAAGTTGTCAGTTAGTTTAACTCTGATCTCGTTAATTTGTCCAAATTTACGGAACTTTTCATATGTCTGTATAACTCTTATCAAGAGAGACGTCTTGTAAATGTAAGATTCTATGACTATTACGGGCAGTATTTGATTGATTGATTTTACCGAAGTCCTTTTTCAAGCCGGAGTCGTCAACTGGGGGTTTTATTTTTGTTGAGTCAATATTGTCAACATTAGGATTGGCAATATTAGGAGAGGGATCAGGGGGTTTAGGAGGAGGATCAGGTAGTATTGGAGGTTTAGAACATTCCGTTTCAACAGCCGCCATCATCATGTATATTTGTAAGGCCACACCATATATTAAGAAAGAAAAAAAACATTGCATAGAAGTTGTTGTTGTTGTCGTTCCCTAGACTGTCTGTCCGAGCAGTCCCGTCTCCCCAAGGAAGGCCACAGCCGAGACTGGGTTTTCCCACAAATCCTTTATAGAATGTATGTTGTGTTGTTTGCGTGCATGATTGTGTATAATGCAGTCTTCCATTATGTGTTGTATGGTATGGGGTGAAGTGTTACATCCTGGGCAGCTGTTCACAACACGGTCGTCCAGCCTCCTCTGGTAGCTTAGAAGTGCTGGGTGGTGACCGCATCGCAGTCTGGCCAAGTGGACTCTGTCCTTACGTGGGAGAGAGGATTCAGAAGGGTGGATATCAGGGGGTCTGGCATGCAGCAGTGTGTTGTCTTTCAGTGTGTTAATGGAGCGGTGAGTGATATGATTATGAATATGTTTCCGGAGGCTGGTATTTGGTGGTTGTGGAGGAAGAGAAGAGAGTATCTTTGTGTAATAAAGGTCTTTGGGTGTAGTTTTAATGTTTCTTGGTGTGTGTGGGTGTTCTGCTATGTAGTGTAACGGGTGTGATGTGTTTTTGGTGGCTGCAGCAAGTGTTTGTGTGCCTCTCATGTCGAGGTGTTCCTTGACTTTGAGGACTTTTGTTTCATGGTGTAAATGGTCTGTAGGTGATGTATTTGTGCAGCCTGTAATTGTTTTTAGGGCTTTGTTTTGTATGATTTGAAGGGTGTTGTGGTGTGTCTCACTGAGATTAGGAGCCCATGCAGGACTCGCATAATTCATCACTGAGCGTATACATTGTTTGTATATTGTTATATTAGTTTCTTTGTTTTGTCCAAATGTTGTTCCAGTGATTGACTTAAGTGCGTTAAGTCTAGGTGTGCATTTGTTTTTTATGTTTGTGAGGTGTTGTTTGAAAGACATGGATGTATCGTATGTTACACCAAGAATTTTCGGTGTGTTTGTGTGTGGTATTAGAGTGTTGTTGATGTAGAGCTGAGGTATGTATTTGTGTTCTTTTGTCCAGTTGGTGAGAAGTGTTGCTGTAGATTTGGTTGGAGCTATTTTGAGTCTGTTTGTGATGAACCATGTGTTGAGTGTGTCAAGGTAAGGCTGGATTATTTCTGCAGCTTTGTCTGTGTTACGATGTGTGCATGTGATTGTTATGTCGTCTGCGTAAGAAGAGATTTGTATTTCTGAGGTGTCTGGCATGGGTAAGTCATGCATGTATAGATTAAATAATGTGGGGGATAGAACTGAGCCCTGCGGTACTCCGTTCTTAATGTTTCTGATGTGCGATGATTGGCCATTATATGACACATGAGCATTCCTGCCTGCCAGATAATTGGCCAGCCATCTTTTGGTGTTATTGTGCATGTCTGTGTTATATATTTTATTTGTTAGGTTGTGGCGGGGGATAGCATCAAAAGCTTTACTAATGTCCAATGTTATAAGAAGTGTTCTGTGGTGGGGCCTATCTGAATTGATGCCATCAAAAATTCTTTGTGTGAGGTTTGTCAGAAGAGTGTTTGTGGAGTGTAGTGGCCTAAAACCGTGTTGTGAGTCAGCAAGGGGAATATATGGTGTGACAAGTTTAAGTATTAGGCGTTCAATGACTTTAGAGGGGGTGCAGAGAAGTGTGATTGGGCGGTGCGATGATGGGATTGTTGGGTCTTTGTTCGGTTTTGGGATGGTGATTATTTTACCATGCTTCCAGATGTCGGGTATAGTGTTGTGTGAATAGCTGTAGTTTGCAATGTTTGTGAGTGCGTGTATACCTTGTGGTCCAATGTGTTTTAGGTGGATGTTGCTTATGTTATCAGGGCCACAGGCAGATGAGTGCTTGAGACTATGCATTATGAGTTTTGTCTGACTGTCTATGAAGGGTGTATAGTCTGAGTCTGTGGGAAAGTCTTTCTTACGTCGAATGGTGCGTCGGTCGTCAGGGTGAGATGTAAGATGGCTCGCCTGTGCAAAATGACGTATGAGTGCGTAGAAGTAAGATACTGCAGTTGCCCGTTGCCACGCGCAATAAAAGAAAAGTCTCTGCAGAGTCGGGAAGTTCCAGAAACGACTATTTACACATGCAGGGCCTCGGAGGCGAGTTAGAGACTTTGTCAACCCGGGGTTTGTCCTCTTTTGTTTTGTCCCATTTAGGATGGGTCCAGCGTAGTCACTCTGCATGTGTACTGGATAGAGAGAAAGGAAGTCAGCAGCCTAGTACCTACCTCACAAACATGCATTCCCCAGTCGGTGGGCTTTCGGCCCTCGCAGGGAGTAGTGACCTCGCGGTATACATCCCCACTTGACTGGGTTCAGACATGTAGCTTGGAAGGCACCAAGATTCCAGAACCTTCCTTAACAAGTATTAGAGAAAGATGGTGAAAAAGGAGAGTAGGGTAGCAAATATCAAGGATAGGGATAGGGGAATTCACAAAGGAAAAGGGTGAGGGGACCCCCTATCTATTCACTACCCCAAAAACCTCATCCTAAAACAACTGTCATAGGATGAGGGCGACAAATCCTACGAGTATTCCAGTCCATAATTAATGCCAAGCTAGGGTCGTCAACAAAAAGACTTTTGGCTCAGTTTTCATCTGGTAGCTCGGGGCTGACCTCTCCAGTATGATTGCACCTGGCTGGCACAGCTCAGCCCATCCTTACTACATGGAAGCCCCCCCCCCCACTACATCAAAGTGCTGGGCCTCGGGGGGGGGGGGGGAGAGAGAGAGAAAAAAATGTCAAACATATGAGGCTCATTCCAAAAGTAATACCTCTTTTTTTTAATCAGCCTGAAGGGATCCAAGGGGATTGCAAATTGCATTGTTATAATGACTGACCTTATGCACTCATGACCTGAAAGTTTCATCTCTCTGTTGCAGATATTGACAGTGTGACACTCTAAGAAAGCAATCCCTGTCATGGACGTGCATCAGAAGCAGAGATGCGTCATTGAATTCCTCCATGCAGAAAAAATTGAACCAATCAACATTCACTGGTGCCTGGTGAATGTTTATGAAACTGATGCAGTTAATGTCACCACAGTTAGGAGATGGGTTTGTCAATTTCAGAGTGGCGACACAGATGTGAGTGACAAAGTGCTCTCCGGACACCCATGCACAGCCACCACCCTGGAAAACAAAGTGCGCCTCAATCAACTCATCTGCGCTGATCGGCGGATAACAGTGAATGAAATGTGTGTAGAGCTGGATGTGGGTGTCAGTACACTGGAAACGATATTGTCATCCCTAGGATACAGGAAAGTTTGTGCTAGGTGGGTTCCACGAATGCTCATGCAGGACCAAAAAGGACCACTGACGGGATGTCTGTCAGGACTTGTTGGATCAGTATGAAGCCAAAGGTGACAGATTCTTGGACCACATCATCACTGGTGATGAGACATGGTGTCACCATGAGCCGGAGTCCAAACGGCAGTCAATGGAATGGCACCACTCACACTCCCCAGCAAAGAAGTTCAAGATGCAGACATCTGTAGGCAAAGTGATGTGCACTGTCTTCTGGGACAGGAAGGGCATCATCCTTCTGGGTTTTTTGGAACCGGGGGCGACTGTCAACTCTGACCATTACATTGAAACGTTGACCAAGCTGAAGGCCCGGATTGCCCGTGTAAAGCCAGAGAAAAGGGAACATTCCGTTTGCAACAGGATAATGCCAGACCACACACAAGTTTGAAGACCACGGAATGTGTGACAGGTTTGGCTGGACAGTGTTGTCTCACCCACTGTATAGTCCCGACCTAGCACCGTCAGACTTCCACTTGTTTGGACCTCTGAAGGATGCATTACATGGGCAGCATTTCCCCGATGCCACCACCATAATCGCAGCCGTGAAAAAATGGACAGCCTCAGCAGGAGCGGACTTTTACGACTAAGGCATCAAGGCTCTCGTTCATCGCTGGCAAAAGTGCATTGATAATGGTGGTGACTACTTAGAAAAATACATTCTGGAGCACAAAAGGTCGCTCGTTTTGATGGTGCCACTCCTGTCTTCATAGCTCTTCAACTTTTTGAGTTAAAAAATAGGAGGCATTACTTTTGGAACAACCCAGATACATCAAACTGAGAAATGAATATGTAAAAATACATAGGGGAGAAAAAAGAAACCATGAAAAAGACATAATAGAAAAATGCAAGGACCAACCTAAACTATTTTACAGATATGTAAATGACAAACTAAAAGACAAACACGAAACAGTGCAAAGGAAATAAGGAATATATGATGTAGAAATGGCTGAAATTATGATCAAACATTTTAAATCTGTATTCACAATTGAAAGCTCACAAAATTTGGAAGGACAGAAAAATATCCCCCCCCAAGACACAGAAAGAAATAAGGGACCAAATAATAAACCTTGATGTCAGAAAGTCACACAGGCCAGATGGAATTACAAATTGGATATTGAAAGAATGTATAGATGAACTAACGGAAAAAATACACAAGACAATTGATTTTTCACTCAAAGAAGGAAAAATACCACAAGATTGGAAAAATGCAAATATTGTACCAATATATAAAGGAGGGGGGGACAAAGACCGGTCTCCTTTACAAGTACAATAGCAAAAATATGCAAAATAAGTTATCAAAACTAAATGGATTAAACATTTGGAGAACACAACACTAAATCCACAACAATTGGGATTTAGGCGTGGAAGATCATGTGCCACAAATTTAATGTGCTTTTACTTGAGGCTAATTACAAGGGAAGGATAGGCAGATTGTTCCTTCTTTGACTTACAAAAGGCATTTGACCAAGTACCACACAAAAAGCTAAGAAAAATTGAAACAATAGGTGGAATACAAGGAATGTTATTGGAATGGATGAAAGATTTTTGAATGGGAGAAAAATGAGGGTGGTACTTAGAGACAAGAACTCAAATTGGAAGGATATGATAAGCAGGTCCCCCAAGGCTCTGATAATGTTTGCCATATATATAAATGACATGGATGGTGTGGAATGCTATATGAACTTCTTTGCAGATTACATGAAACTACAAAAGAGAGTAAGCACAGAGGAAGATTACAAATCACAAGAAGACCTGGACAAAATCTGGAAATAGAGTCAGAAGTGCAAAGTGAATTTCAACATCAAGAAATGTAGTATAATGGAATTTGGAAAAAGCAATAACATAATATCAGGACAATACAAAATTAGTACAAAGGAAATTAAAAAAGTCAACTTGAAAAAAGACCTAGGAGTAACTATCACCAATGACATGACACCAATCATATTAACAAATTATTCTGAGAAATTTTCAATTTATTAAGATCAATGAAAAAGGCCTTTGATTATATGGAAGAAGAAATGGTAGAGAAAATATTAGTTACAGTGATAAGACCAAAATAGGAGTACACTGCAACACTATGGATACCTAGTACTATAAAGAACAAAGAAATTAGAAAATCTCAAAGAGCAACAACAAAGATGGCACCAACATTCTCGAACCACCAACCCAGGAACAAAGAAGAGAAAGAGACCAGCTAACCATCTACAGAATTATGAAAGAAATGGAGGTCCTTGATGGAGGTGACTTACTAAAACGAGATAGAAGAAAAACAAGAGCATGAAAAGAAACTTAAAAAGAATAGTCACAGAAGAGATCTGAAAAAGAATTGATTCCCACACAGAGTGGTAGATATCTGGAACATACCAAACGTGGAAACTGCGAGTGCAAAAACTATTTAAGAATCTAAGATCAAACTGGATGCTGAAAGAAAGAAGAGCACTATATGCATAGCTCTCTTCCCGTATAATACAACTAGGTAAATACTTATAGATGGACTTGTAAATATCATTTTAAAAAATCAAGAGCTGTCTGCTCACAGGAAGCTTTTTACTTTCCATGAATGTCTTGGTAACATGCAGAAGCATTTGTTATTGTAATTGGAACTTTTCCACTTCATTCAAAATGAAGACTTTGTGCTTGAAAAATATCTAAGGCTTTGTCCAAATGTATACATTAACAAATGTACTATACTGGAATTTGTAAAAATAAAAGATATCATACATACATACATATACAAAAGCTTTTTTCCCCTTACAAGGGGGGTAGCCAAAAAGGAAAAGGCATAAATTCATTCCCACCCATTCCATCCCTGAATACACTCCACACCCCTCCACCCTCCCTCTCATCTTAGTACCTCCTGGATGACGGGTCATCCCTGCACCTTGTCCACTGCCCAGGGTCAGAAGCAGTGTCGCAAGACACAGCACATCCACAGCAAGATCACTTCATTAAATCGGCGACGCCCCCTCTCCATCCCCCCATGCATAAAAGAAGAAGACGGGGAGAAATAACTTCGGGCTGCGTCAAAATTTGCTCACACATACAACCTCACTACTCATGCATCACAACATCATCCATATACAACCATTCTCCATTCACCACTGTCTTCTGTCCTCTCCCGTCCTTCCTCAACAGACATTCCCCTCTTCCCCAAAGCCTCCTTCACCCCATCCATCCACCTCATCCTAGGACATCCCCTCATGTTCACTCCCCCCACATCTGCCTTCCATACCTCTTTTACTAGTCTTTCTTCACTCATTCTTTCCATGTGTCCAAACCATCCTAATACTCTTTCATCAACCCTATCTCCCAACCCCCTTTCCACCCCTGTTCTCCTCCTCACCTCCTCATTTCGCACTCTATCTAGCCTAGTAACCCCCATCATACTTCTCAGGCACTTCATCTCAAACACATTCAAACTCCTTCTCTCTTCCTCTCTTACGTTCCATGTTTCTGCCCCATACAGTGCTGTTGGCACAATCACTCCTTCATACAGTCTCCTCTTCGCATCCATTCCCAAATGTCTATTCCTCATTACACTTTTTAATCCACCAAGGCATTTACTCACTTCTCTCAATCTACATTCTACCTCCACCTTCACTCCACCTTTTCCTGCCACATTTGCATCCAAGTATCTAAAACTATCCACTTCCTCCAGTCGCTCTCCCTTAATGCTCACTTCCAGTCTGCTGCCACTTCCACCCCTTGTACATCTCATCAACTTACTTTTACCCACATTTATCTTCACCTTTCTTCTTTCACACACTCTCCCAAACTCTGTCACCAACTTCCTCAATCCCTCCTCCGATCCTGCTACAAGCGCAGTGTTATCTGCAAACAACAGCTGGCTCACCTCCCACTTTTCTCCATTTTCTTTAACCATCTCCAATCCCTAACCCACCACCCTTGCATTTACCTCTCGCACTACCCCATCCATGTACAAGTTGAACAGCCAGGGTGACATAACACATCCTTAACGAAGTCCCACCCCTACTTCGAACCACTCACTCTCTCCATTTCTAATCCCTACACATGCTCTACTACTCTCATAAAAACTCTTTACAGTTCCTAGAAGCAACCTTCCTATTCCGTATATCCGCAAAACCTCCCATAGTGCCCTCCCGTCCACCCCGTCGCAGGCCTTTTCCAGATCCATAAAAGCCCAAAAAACATCCTTCCCCTTTCCAACAACCCTCTCACATATCTGTTTCACCACAAAAATCTGATCTACACAACCTCTACCCATCCTTAATCCACACTGTTCCTCACCAATCACTCACTCAATTTTTAAAAGATAACATGTAATAAAAAACATGGATGAAGGTGTGGAATGTTATATGAACTTCTTTGCAGATGATGCAAAACTACTAAAGTACAAAGGGAGACTGTGAATCACTACAGTAAGACCTTGATATCAGCCTGGGAATGGAGTCAAAAGTGGGAAGTGAACTTCAACGTCAAGAAATGTAGTATACTGGAGTTTGGAAAAAGTATAACTGAATATCAGGGCAATATAAAACTGGTACAAAGGATGTAAACAAAAGTTAGCTCGGAAAGGGACCTAGGAGTAATTATCATCAAAGACACATCACCAGTCAAGCATATCAACAAAATAGTTGGAGAAACCTTCAATTTACTAAGATCAATGAAAATGGCCTTTGACTACTTGGATGAGGAAATGGTAAAGAAAATATTAGTTACACTGATGTGACCAAGACTGATGTATGCTGCAACACTATGGACACCCAGAAAAAAAAAAAATAAATAAATAAATAAATAAAATAAATAAATAATAAATAAATAATAAATAAATAGAAAAAAATTATATATATATATATATATATATATATATATATAAAATAAATAAAAAGAAACTAGAAAGAATCCAAAGAGCAATGACAAAGATGGCACCAACACTCTCTAAATTGACATATAAACAAAGATAGTCCAAACAGGAACAACCAACCCTGTAACAAAGAAGAGAAAGAGATCTACTGGCCATTCACATGATTATGAAAGGGATGGAAGTCCTTGACAGGGAAGATTTATTGAAGTGGGATAAGAGAAAAACAAGACATGAATAGAAACTCAAAATGGATAGTTATAGAAGAGATCTGAAAAAGAAGAGTTTCCCACACAAAGTGGTAGATACCTGGAACAAACTGTATGCTGCAACTGTGTGCAAAAAATATACAAGAATTTAAGAACAAAACAGATGCTGAAAAATACAAAGACAGGTCACTAAGAGCATAGCTCTCTTGCCATATAATACAACTATGTAAATAAAAAGCCAACCAATATCCTTACCAAACTACCACCTCTCTGGAAACTTTTAAATCCACCAGATCTGTTTCCTGAAAAGAAAACAATATGATTGATTGATTTATGAAATTTTTGGCTTGAAGGCCAAGTGCCGGAGCCGGTAGGCCATTCAGCGCATATTCATCTTATTTAAATAGATAAAAATTTGATTAAAACAGTAAAAACAATAAGCACTCACAAAAACACATCAGAACAAGGTACACTCACAAGCATTCATATACACAATTTTGAATTTCATAAAATAAATTGTAAATTTCATAAAATAAATTGATGTCTTATAAACTTTATAACATTCTTCACATGAGCTTCCTCCCCTAAAATTTCTTTAAAAGATAAATTTGTTAAAAAGTTTCCCTTGCACTTATTAGATTGATTGATTGATTTATGAAATTTTTGGCTCGAAGGCCAAGCGCCGGAACCGGTAGGCCATTCAGCGCATATTTATCTTATAGATAAAAATTAAAGTAAAACAGTAAAAACAGTAAACATTCACAAAAACACATCACAATAACACACACTCATAAGCATTCACATACACAATCTTAAATTTCATAAAATAAACCGATGTCTTTCAAAAACATTCTTCACTTGACTGATTGATTTATGATTGATTTATTGATTGATTTATGGAGTTTTTGGCTCGAAGGCCAAGCGCCGGAGCCGGTAGGCCATTCAGCGCATATTTATCTTTTAGTTTAAAAAATAAAATAAATAAAATTCAAGTAAAACAATTAAAACAATAGACATTCACGAACACACTTCAACAACACACACTCACAAGCATTCACACACACAATTTTAAATTTCATAAAATAAATTTGTCTTTTAAAAACTTTAAAACGTTCTTCACACAACCTTCCTCCCCTAAAATTTCTTTAAAAGATAAATCTGTTAAAAAATTTGCCCTGCGCTTATTAGAGAATGCAGGGCACTGAACTAAAATGTGTCTTATTGTCAAAACTACTTGGCAAGTGGGACATTGGGGGGGCCAGCCTTTCTGCCCCACTTGCCATTAAAAATTTATGTGTAATGTAGGAATGGCCAATTCTCAGTCTTGTCAAGACAATGCTTGACCTTCTGTCCAAAGGAGGACACTTCCAAGGGTTCACTAAGGGATGAATTTCTTTTAATTTATAACTGCCGTCCAGCCTTGTCCATTGCTCTTGCCACTTCTTCATTATATAACAATAGATCACTTGTTTCAAGTCCGTATGTGGGACTTTTCGGTCTGCTATATGGGTGAGCCTAGTGGCGGCTTTGGCTGCAGCATTGGCCTTTTCATTTCCAGTGACACCCACATGGGATGGCACCCCGCAAAAGTGATTGATTGATTTATGGAGTTTTGGCTCGAAGGCCAAGCGCCGGAGCCGGTAGGCCATTCAGCGCATATTTATCTTTTAGTTTAAAAGATAAAATAAAAATAAAATTCAAGTAAAACAATTAAAACAATAGACATTCACGAACACACTTCAACAACACACACAATTTTAAATTTCATAAAATAAATTTGTCTTTTAAAAACTTTAAAACGTTCTTCACACAAGCTTCCTCCTCTAAAATTTCTTTAAAAGGTAAATCTGTTAAGAAATTTGCCCTGCGCTTATTAGAGAATGCAGGGCACTGAACTAAAATGTGTCTTATTGTCAAAACTACTTGGCAAGTGGGACATTGGGGGGCCAGCCTTTCTGCCCCACTTGCCATTAAAAATTTATGTGTAATGTAGGAATGGCCAATTCTCAGTCTTGTCAAGACAATACTTGACCTTCTGTCCAAAGGAGGACACATTCAAGGGTTCACTAAGGGATGAATTTCTTTTAATTTAGAACTGCCGTCCAGCCTTGTCCATTGCTCTTGCCACTTCTTTATTGTATAACAATGGATCACTTGTTTCAAGTCCGTATGTGGGACTTTTCGGCCTGCTATATGGGTGAGCCTAGTGGCGGCTTTGGCTGCAGCATTGGCCTGTTCATTTCCAGTGACACCCACATGGGACGGCACCCAGCAAGAGTTTACTTTTATCTTCTTTCTGTTGTTTATGAGAATCAGCCATTCCTGTATTTCTTGCACTTAAAAATGATGAGGCAACAAATTATTTACAGAGGATAGAACGCTCATGGAATCCGTAAAAATAACAACGTTCCTACCACACGGAACAGAATTAAAAATAAACTTCAGGGCATTGCTGACTGCCAGCAGTTCAGCAGTAAAAACAGAGATAAAATCAGGCAACTTTCTCTTTAAAACTGTGCTATCAGTTACAACAGCACAACCAACACCGTCTTGGGATTTTGATCCATCTGTATAAATTAAAATTGCATCAGCATGTACTGATAAATGTTCTAAAAATTCATTTTTTAGCACTACAGCAGTTCTGTTTTTCTTCTTTAGAGGACATATTTCAGTGGGGCATTGGTTCCAAGGAGGGAATCTGGGAGGCGTGATCTCAGCAATTGTGTTAGGAACAAGTCCTACCTTCTCTGTCCCAACTTCACATCTCACTTCTAAAGGTTTCGGCAGAGTACTTTTCCTTGGAGCTCTGTCTACCGGCTGCTTTACAAATTTGAAGTTTGGATTCTGTTTGGATGTCAAGACACAAGATATATATCTAAGGCTTAATTCCTCCCTGCGAATATACAGGGGAGGAATTCCTGCGTCCACATACAAGCTATCCACTGGAGATGTTCTATAGGCTCCAGAACAGATCCGTAAAGCCATATTGTGGACTATATCAAGCTTCTTTTGTGAACTTTTACATGCCGATCCATAAATTTGACATCCGTAATCTATTTTGCTAAGGCACAATGTTTGGTAAAGCCTTATTAAAGTTACACGATCTGCTCCCCAGTTGAAACGAGACACTACTTTTAGTATATTAAGTCGCTGTTTGACAGTGTATACAACCTCGTTTATGTGATTTGTGAATGTCAACCTTTTATCCAATACCAGACCCAAGTATTTTACTTCATCTTCATACGGTAATATGACACCCTCTAAGAATAGTGTTGGTATTTCTTCCTTGCGTCTTAGTCTGGAAAACCTTATGGCTTTGGTTTTTTCAGCAGAGAATCTGAAGCCCCTGCAGTTAGCCCATGTTGTTGCCAAGTTAATAACCTCTTGAATCTTTTGGCCCGTTTCTAATGTTGTCGATTTGCTGCACACAATAGCGAAGTCATCAGCATAAGCCAATCCATGAACTCCTGTGGGAACTTGTTCTAATAAACTATTAATGGCTATGCTGAAGAGTGTAGGACTCAGAACACTTCCTTGGGGAATCCCTTCCTCTTGAAGATATGCACAAGAGAAAGAAGAGCCCACTCGGACTTTTAGATAATGGTCAGATAAGAAGTCCTTTAAACAATTTAACATATTACCTCCGATACCCCACTCTGCAACTTGCTTCAGAATGCCTCCCCACCAGGCAGTATCGTAGGCATTTTTCAAGTAAAAAAACACACCAATGCTAGAGTTCTCAATTGCGAAGGCATTCTCAATCTCACGAGTGATAAAAAGTAAGGGGTCCAGAGTTCACTTATTTCTTCTAAATCCAAACTGTCTGTTAGATAGCAGATTTTTAGATTCCAAAAACCAAACTAAACGCGTATTAACCATTCTTTCATAGATCTTACAAATGCAGCTTGTGAGAGCAATAGGTCTGTAACTTTGTGGGTCATGAGGGTCTTTTCTTGCCTTTAAGATTCCTATGATGATTGAAGTCTTCCAAGATTTAGGAGAAGATCCACAAGACCAAAATTTGTTCAGCACATTTAAAAGGAATTTCTTCGACGATATGGATAAGTGACCAACCATGGAATAAAGAATGTCATCCTCTCCAGGAGAGGTTGGAGAGGATAGAGATAAAGCATGATCCATTTCATCCAAGGTGAAGAGAAGATTATATGCCTCCGAGTTCGTATTGGTAGGAGGAATAATCGTGGTCTTGGCTCTAATTCTTCTGAAATCATCTGAATAATGTAGTGGGCTTCAAATATCAGCATAATGTCTTCCAAAAGCCTCTGCTACTTCTCTTGTATCTGATATAAAACAGTCATTTATCTTCAGAATGGGTAAGGGAGATGGAGTAAACTTTCCTTGTAATTTTCGAATCCTATTCCATACTAAGGTAGGGGAAGAGTCACATTTCAATTCGCTAATATATTTAATGAAGGATTCCCTCCTTGCTTTCTTGAAGATTTTCTTCTGCTTTGCTCGAGCTCTTCTGTACGTTATCTTATTGACTAAACAAGGGTATCTCCGATATCTCTTATAGCAAGTTCTTGTCATCTTTCTGCTTATAGCACATTCATCACTCCACCAGGGGACTACTGGGCAAAGAGGTTTACCACCTGTCCTAGGAATGGAAAAGAAAGCACCAGAAAGTATCATGTCTACCAGGTAGTCATATGCATCACAGTTACTACCAAAATCACTAGTCTTATAATTAATCTCTGTGGATCTCCTAAATAATTCCCAATTAGCCTCTCCTGTCTTCCATTTAGGTAAGCAACAGGAGGGAGTGTTCTTTAAATATTTCATATGGATAGGCCAGTGGTCGCTACCATGTAATTCTTCATCTATTGACCAACTGCAGTCTAATCTTAAGGATGATGAACAAATAGTTAGGTCTATAGCAGAACTTGAGTTGTGAAAGACATCAAACCTAGTTTTGGAACTCATTCATCAAAATGACATCGTTACTATCAATAAATTCTTCAATTATATTGCCCCAGGAGTCACACCTTGATTCACCCCATAGAGGATGCTTGGCGTTAAAGTCACCCATTAGAATAAAAGGCTCAGGGAGCTGGTCAACCAAAGATTGTAGGTCATTTAACTCAAACTGACGGGGGTGCTTATATATGTCTATGAGTCGATCTTCCAGTTCAGGTTCCAAATATAAAGAACATAAAGTGATCCATTTAGTGGTAAAGATTTGTACTGCACAAGCCTGCAACACCGAATGTAGGTGGACACTTCTGTGGTTTACACATTTCTTAACAATGATACCAGTACCTCCATGGGCACGGCCCCCAATCATAGGAGATCTGTAAAATTTATAATTAAGTCCAACATTAGGGGATATATTGCCAAGCATAGTTTCTTGCAGACAAAAAACAGACATATCATGTTCTTTAAAGAGAATCCCAACCTGCTCTCGATGAGAATTAAAATCTTGCATATTCCATTGAATTATGGACATTATACTGTTTTCTTTTTCTTTTTGGGGTCTACTGGTCTGGTAAGAGAAGTCTGGGAGAAAGAGGGTTTACAAGGTGGGTTCTTTTCTAATTTCTTTGTTTTCGCGGGCGGCATCCTCCTCTCTGACGATGGTCCAACAGACGATGTAGAGTCCGGGTTATTAGTTTCTTTCTTAGATTGCTTATCACGATTTGGGGAAAAAGATGGAGATGAGGGTGGACTGTGGAGTCTTTTACTGCACACAGCTTCAGACTCCATAGCTTTGATTCTGTGTGCCTCAACTGAGTGAGGCACAACAGTCTGTGATCCCTTTATTGCCCCCCCCCCCCCCCGAGTTTGGAAGTTTGACTGATTGAGAGGAGGCTTTATTAGAGGAACCCTGTGGGGTTTCAGCAATGAGAACTTTAGGTGCCCCTCTAGATGGGGCAGGAGACATTCCCTTAACTGGGGATGAGAGAACCTCCGCAGAGGAGGGTTGAGGAGTACTACAATTTCCAACTTGTGGAGAAGAAGGATTTGGTTTAGTAGTGACTCTTTCACGCTGAGGCTTGGGTTCAGCATTTGCTTGATCCTCATTGCTTCTGTGCACCTCTACTGAGTGAGGCACACTAGTCAGCAATCCCTCTACTGGGGAGTCCCCCAAGTCTGGAAGAGAGATTGCCTGAGAGGAGGCTTCATTACAAGAAGCCTGTGAGGTTTCTACAATAGAAACCTTAGGTGCCCCTCCAGATGGGGCAGGGGACACCCCTTCAACAAGGGGTGGGGAAACCTCCGCACAGGAGATTTAGAAGTATTACAGATTCCTAGTTGAGAAGAAAGACCATTAGGTTTCATAGTAACACTTTTACACTGAGGCTTGGGTTCAGTGTTAACAGAAGAATTCATATTGGCATTTCTATTTCTATTGCCTTCTACAGTTGGCTGATCCACTTTACTATTTGTTTTAACAACATCACTGTATCTTTTGGAATTACTTAATAGTCTTTTAGCATGTCCTACACTTATATGTTCTGCATGAGCTTTTAGTAGTATTTCCTGTTCCTTCTTATAAATTACACAGTTCTTATCTCTGGCATAATGCTCTTCTTTACAATTTATACAAACTGCTGGGCGGGAACAATCCCCATGCTCAGGCTGAGCACATATCAAACATACTTTGTCTCTTGCACATCTGTGGGAAGGATGGCCAAAACTATAGCAGTTAAAGCACTGAAGGGGACGGGGCTTAAACTGCTTCACATAAACAATCTCTTTTTCTGTCTCTACATAATGAGGTAGATCTTCACCACAAAAACTTAGGATAATCATAGAAGAACGAGGGATTTTACCAACCTTCCAAACATTAGTTGGGCACATTTCTAAAATCTCTTCTTCATCAATGTCATACAGATCTCTATTAAAAATTACCCCTTTGGCATAACTAAAGGTATAGTGGGGTTTGACTTCCTTAATGTCGGATTTCTGTTTCAAGTTAAGCACCATGGCAGCTTGTTCATAAGATTTTACATGAATTAGGAAGGAATTTCTTCCAAATCGTGATACCTGGGAGTTATTCAAATTACCACAGCCAAGGTGACTCTTCAAGAATCTTCTAAACTCGAACAAGTTAGCATGTTCTTTTGCAAGAGTGACAATAAGTCACTTAGATTGGGAGGCCTCTGCACACTTTCCTTCCTTTCCTCTACTGGGATTTCTGGATAAAAGATATCCATGTTAGGTGGCGCTCTAGCAACAAGTTGGGCCGAAGATTAATTCTCATTGCAATTATTATAATCCAAGCAGGCAGCAGCTGCATCCTGATTAGAAAGAAATGAGATCCAGACTAGCCAAGCTATAAAGTTGTCAGTTAGTTCAACTCTGATCTCTTTAATTTGTCCATATTTTAAATGTAATATTCTATGACTATTAGGGGCAGTATTTGATTGATTGATTTTATCGAAGTCCTTTTTCAAGCCGGAGTCATCAACTGGGGGTTTTATTTTTGCTGAGTCAATAGCATCAACATAAGGATTGGCAATATTAGAAGAGGAATCAGGGGGTTTAGGAGGATCAGGTGGTGGGGGTTTAGAATAGTTTGAACAGATGCCATGATCGTGTATATTTATGAGGCCACACCATATATTAAGAAAGAATGGGAAATGCATAGGAGATACTGCATTTGCCTGATGCTGCAAGCAATAAAAGAAAAGTCTCTGCAGAGTCGGGAGGTTCCAGAAACGACTATTTACATGTGCAGGGCCTCGGAGGTGAGTTGGAGACTTTGTCAACCCGGGGTTTGTCCTCTTTTGTTTTGTCCCATTTGGGATGGGTCCGGCATAGTCACTCTGCCTGTGTACTGGATAGGGAGAAAGGAAGTCGTTAGCCTAGTACCTGCCCTGCAAACATGCATTCCCCAGTCGGTGAGCTTTCGGCCCTCGCAGGGAGTAGTGACCTCATGGTATACATCCCCACTTGACTAGGTTCAGACATGTAGCTTGGGAGTCACCAAGATACCAGAACCTTCCTTAACAAGTATTAGAGAAAGATGGTGAAAAAGGAGAGTTGGGTAGCAAATATGAAGAATAGGGATAGGGGAGTTCACTAAGCAAAAGGGTGAGGGACCCCCTATCTATTCACAGAAAAAAGTGGTCACAGTTTTCGTCTGGTAGCTTAGGGCTGACCTCTCCAGTATGGTTGCACCTGGCTGGCACAGCTCAGCCCATCCTTGCTACACCACGGAAGCCCCCCATCCTTGCTACACGGAAGCCCCCCATCCTTGCTACACGGAAGCCCCCCCCCATCCTTGCTACACGGAAGCCCCCCCCCCCACTACATCAAAGTACTGGGCCTCGGGGGGGGGGAGTGCTCTCAGAGCAGCATTGTGGCTAGTATATGACAGCCAGGCTTCCCAAGAATTTCCAGGTTCAGCATAACACATACGGATTTCTGTAATTTTACCATAGCGACCAAAGCACTTCGTAAGAGTCTCATAGTTACAGGACTTAGGAAGCTGGAGGATATGGACCACAGACAAGTTTTTCACATTCTTGATTTCCAAAGCTCTGGAGGAGGGAGAACCCAACCCAGTAGTAAGTTTTACCACATTATCTTTACTAGTGGAATCTTAATGCTGTCCTTCATTAGGTTGGTTAGTTGGTTTATGAGTTATAGGCTCAAAAGCCAAGCACTGGAGCATCAAAGGCTATTCAGCGCTATGAAAGCTAAAAGGCGGATGAGAGCTAAAAGTTCAGTGATTTCATTAAAAAGATAATAAAATTGAAAATTACAGTGCGTTTTAATAGGTGATAAAACTTGATAAGCTTTAAAAATCTGACCACATGGGCTACTTCACAGTTATCATCAAGCAAGTCCGTCATGGACTTGCCTGTGATTGAACATGCTCATCGTTCACGTTGAAAACATATGCACTCCGTTAAAAAGTGCTGTACAGTAGAAGCCCGATTTAACAAACTAATTCAGCCAAGGTCCAGTCCGCTAAATTGAATTTTCCGTTAAATTGAGCGAGTGAGCGTTGGTGTAACAGTGTTGCCAGAGCGGATTATAAAAATGATACATACCTAAAAATTCCCTAGTGTACACACACACACATACAGTATATATATTATTGTAAGTGAATTATAGGCAGCACAATCGTGAATTGCAAACAAACAGCAATGTGCAGTAATTTGTTGCAACATGTGTGTGTATTTACCTAGTTGTATTTTACGGGAAGGGGAGCTATGCTCGTGGTGTCCCGTCTTCATATCTCATTTTATCTAAACTATTTTTAAATTCATGTATTGTTTTTACACACACCACTTTCTCATCTAACTTGTTCCAACTGTCTATTACTCTGTGAGGAAAGCTGTTCTTTTTCACATCTCTTCTATAGCTGTCTTTCTTGATTTTCTTTCCGTGTCCTCTTGTATTTCTATCATCCCATTTTATCAGATTCTATCAATAACTTCTATGCCTTTCATGATTCTGTAAATAGCTATCAAATCTCCTCTCTCTCTTCTTTGCTCTAGTGTCTGCAGTTCAAGTTTTGCTAGTCTCTCTTCATATGATAGTTTTGAGAGTGTTGGTGCCAATTTTGTAATTGCTCTTTGTATTCTTTCAAGTTTTTTTTTATTTATTTTTTTGTACTTGGTGACCACATCATTGCAGCATATTCCAATCTTGGTCTTATCAGAGTGATTAGAATTTTCTTCACCATTTCTTCATCAAGGTATGTAAATGCCACTTTAATTGTTCTTATTAAATTACAAGTTTCTCCAAAAATCTTATTTATGTTTCTCAGGTGACATATTATTCATAACAAAGACTCCCAGGTCCTTCTCATTTTCTACTTTTTATATCCTTCTTCTCCCAATTTATATGATCCTGTTATTCTGTTTTTGCTTTTTCCAAATTCCATTATACTACACTTTTTAGTGTTGAACTCCATCTCCCACTTCCTACTCCATTCCCATACTTTATTTAGATCACTCTGTAGTGACTCACAATCTTCTTCCGTGTTCACTTTTTTTAATAGTTTTGCATCATCTGCAAAGAAGCTCATATAACTTTCAATTTCTTCATCCATATCATTAATATATATAGCAAACATTATTGGGGCCAGAACTGTTCCTTGTGGAACACCGCTTATTACGTCATCCCATCTTGAGTGTTTGTCTCTTATCACTACTCTCATTTTTCTTTCTTGCAAAAAGTCTTCCATCCATTTAAGCAGTTTGCCCTGTATTCCTCCTTCAGTTTCTAATTTCTTAAGCAACTTCTTATCTGGTACTTTGTCAAAGGCTTTTTTTAGGTCTAGAAATGCACAATCAGCCATCTCTTTCTTGTATTATATCTATGTGTGCGTGTGTGTGTGTGTATTTACCTAGTTGTATTTTGCGGGAGGGGAAGCTATGCTTGTGATGTCCCGCCATTGTATCTCGCAGTGTCTAGTTTGTTTTTAAACTCATGAATGGTTTTTGCGCATACTATTTCATTATCCAGTTTGTTCCAAGTGTCCAAAACTCTGTGGAAAACTGATTTTCTTCAGTTCTCTTCTATAGCTGTTTTTTTCTTTTCTTTCCATGTCCTCTTGTGGTTTTTTTTGTCCCAGTTAAGTAAGTTCTCTCTATCAAGTATCTCTGTGCCTTTCATGAATCTGTAGATGGTCAATAGGTCACCTCTCTCTCTTCTTTGCTCCAGTGTCGGTAACTCCAGTTTAGCCAATCTCTCCTCGTATGATAGGTTTGCAAGTGCAGGTGCCATTTTTGTAGCTGCTCTTTGGATTCTTTCTATTTTCTTTATATTCTTTTTGGTACTGGGGGACCACAATGTCGCCGCATACTCTAATCTAGGCCTTATCAATGTAACCAATATTTTTTTTATCATGTCTTCGTCCAAGTATGTAAATGCCACTTTTATTAATCTTAGCAAGTTGTAAGTCTCCCCGACAATTTTGTTAATCTGTATATCATAGGACAAGTCGTTCATGATAATTACACCCAAATCTTTTTCGGATCCTACTTTCTTTACTTCCTTGGTTCCAATTGTATATTTTCCTGATATTCTGTTTTCGCTTTTTCCAAACTCCATTATGCTACACTTCTTAGTATTAAAGTCCACTTCCCATTTCTGACTCCAGTTCCATACCCTATTTAGGTCTTCTTGCAGTGCTTCACAGTCCTCATCAGTTTCTACTTTCCTTAACAGTTTGGCGTCAACAGCAAAGAAGCTCATGTAGCAGTTCACGTCCTCGTCCATGTCATTCATATAGATAGCAAACATTATTGGTGCCAGTACAGATCCTTGCGGTACTCCACTGATCACCTCTTTCCAATCTGAATATTTTTCTCTGAGCACTACTCTCATCTTTCTACCAGTCAGAAAGTCCTCCATCCATTTTAGTAGGTTTCCTTGTATTCCTCCTATGTGTTCCAGTTTTTTTTTTTAGTAATTTTCTGTGTGGTACTTTGTCAAAGGCTTTTTGCAAGTCTAGGAATGCACAATCAACCCATCCATTTCTTTCTTGCACTATGTCTATTAGTCTTGAGTAAAAGCATATTAAGTTTGTGGTGTATGATCTTCCTTATCTGAACCCGAATTGTCTTGGGTTTAATATGTTGTTGTCTTCCAGATGTTTTACCCATCTATTCTTGATTATTTTCTCACAAATTTTGGCTATAGTGCTTGTTAGTGATACTGGCCTATAGTTGG
Source organism: Oratosquilla oratoria (assembly GCF_046742065.1). NCBI lineage: Eukaryota > Metazoa > Arthropoda > Malacostraca > Stomatopoda > Squillidae > Oratosquilla > Oratosquilla oratoria. The sequence goes on from NC_134796.1 coordinate 25,705,048, forward strand.
TGGGTTCTTCCTTGTTTCCTCCTTTATATATTGGTACAATGTTAGCATTTTTCCAGTCCTTGGGTATCTTTCCTTCTTTGAGTGAGCTGTTTATTAAGATGTGTATTTTGTCTGTTAGTTCTTCTTTGCACTCCTTTAGAATCCAATTTGCAATACCATCCGGGCCATGTGATTTTCTGACGTCCAGTCTTGATAGATGTTCTGATATTTCTTTTAGTGATGTTGTAAACTCACTCATGTGGGGAGATTGCTTGTTATTATCTATGTCCCAATTTTGTATTTTCTCTCTGGTGATTGTTCATGACTTCGGCTATCTCTAAATCTTCTGTGTATTCTCTATTTCCTTGGCATAGTTTCACCATTTCCTGTTTGGTTTTAAGTTTACCATTCACATACCGATAGAATAGCTTGGGTTGATCTTTGCATTTGTCTATAATGTCCTTCTCATGGTTCCTTTTTTCCTCTCTTCTCACATTAACATACTCATTTCTACAGTTTATATAAATTTGTCATTTGCTTTGTTTTTTGTCTTCTCTCCACTTTTTCCAAGCTTTGTCCCTTGGTACATGCCTGTTTACCCCTTCATTGTAATTATCCATCAATATATTCCATTTCTCTTCCACTGTTGTCTCTTCCCTATAAATTTTTTCCCAGTTTGCATTCCGGAAGAATGTCTTTAGTTTTGCAAAGTCTGTTTTGTTATACATCAATCTTCCTTTCCTATGCTTTTCGTTCCTCTCCATGTCTATTTCTTCCTTTAGTACAGTTTCGATGAGTACATGGTCACTCTTTCCAATTGGTGTCTCGTACTGGACTTTATCCACCATTTCAGGTTCTGTTGTAAATATTAGATCTAGTTTCGATGGCTCTTCATTGTTTCTGTACCTTGTGTTTTCACGGACCCATTGGGTCATTGTGTACTCCATGGTCATGTCTAGCAGTACATTGCCCCACGAGTCATCTCCTCCTTGCACTGTCATGCTGTCCCAACAAATTTCTTTGCAATTGAAGTCCCCCATAATTACCAAATTACCCTTACCCATTAGTATCTCATTTAGTGATTTTCTTGTATCTTCTAGCATTTTTGTATGTTATTTTTCTTTCCAAGCATTCGTTTTTGGAGGCAGATAGGTCACCACAAACTTTCTGCTTTTCATATTCTTGCCTTCGACTTTTATCATGATCAGTTCAACATTACCTTTGCCCTCTGCAATTTTTGTCACCTTTAGGTCTTTCTTGGCCAAGAACATGATTCCCCCTCGCTGTTTCTTGTCCCTGTTTTATATCCAGTAATTGTATAGACCTTGTCCAATAACGATGGATGGTATTTCACCTCTTAGTTTAGTCTCTACAATTCCCATTATGTCTGGTTTTGCTTCTAACAGATAATCATTGAGTTCATTCAGTCCTGAAATTAGTCCGTCAATGTTGGTATAGGCCACTTTTAATTTTCTTCCTTCTCCCTGGTTTCTTCTGTCCTTGGTTTTTTCATTTTGATGCGCCATTGTCTTAATCTCAAGTCTATTACTCTCCACTGGAATTCTTTGCATTCTGTCTCCGTTCTCATCAAGTTTTTTTCCTTTGCTTCTTCTCTTAGTGCCCTTTCTTTTTCTAATTCCTCAGTACTCATTTCTCTTTTTATCCATATCTTATTGTACTTTTCACTCTTTGCCAACTTGCCTACTTTTTCAAATATGTCTTCTACTACCATTTGTGACCTTAGTTTTATCTTTAGAGGTCGATTCCTATCCTTAGTATAGCGACCGATTCTTTAAGTCTCTTCCAGGTCTATGCCTGAATCTCTGTCTCCCCCCTGAATTTCATTTAGGATTTCTACTGCTGTCTCTTTTTCTTCTTTTTCCCTCATGTACCTCGCCAATCCTTGTTTTTCCTTTAGTCCATATACCACAATACATTTTTTCCTATCTACTGTATCCCTGACCCAATTTGCTTTTTCGTTAATCATTTGTATGATTGTGTCTTTTGCATTATCCTGCATTTGCTGCTTGACTTTCTTTGAAAGCAATTTCCTTATTTTCAATGTTTTCCTTCCACTTCTTAATTTCCTAGATACTATCCCCACCTAGGTTCTCTTCGATCTTTTGTGTCAATTCTTGTAGTTTATTGTTCACCTGTGTGTGTCGTGTAACAATATGAGCTGTCTGTGAATTTCGCGGAATATTAGTCATAGCTTCGTGTTTGGTTCGATGTACATAATTCTAGCGATTAATAGGACTGGGCAGTTGGTTTTTGGATAGTGAGCATTATTGTTGTGTTGTTGCAGAAAACGTAGTTCGTTGTTATAGAAGTGTTTTTCGTGGTGATTACTCTCGTGTACTGATTTTGAATTTTCCCATCAACTTTCTGTTTCATTACTTTGTTTCCCTATTATACCGTCTATTTCTACTTGAATATATTTCTGCTACAATTATACTTTTTACATATACTGAATTATATATTATTGTATATATATTATAGTATGTATATATATATATATATATATATATATATATATATATATGTATTTATATACCTCCAAAGTACTAAATTATAAAATTTTCCTTGACTCCACCACCACAATCTGGAAACATCTGGTAACATTGGACTCTGAGACACGCATGTGGCCAGTTGACAGAAAATGCTCGACTTAGCTTACCGTTCCCACTGAATTGAACTATTTCCGTAGACGTGCGTCTGGCCAGCTAGCGGAAAATGGTCAACTTAGCGGACCATTTCCTCTTAGTTGAGCATTTTCGTTATAGCTATTTGCAGTTCGCTAATTTGAGCTTCCGCTAAATTGAGATTCGTTAAATCAGGCTTCTACTGTACAGTAATGTGAGCCTGACATATGCGGCAGAATGGTACCTGCCGCTCGTCGCCATCTGTCATTAAAAAACTGTGTGTCAGATGTGTATGTCCAATTCGCAATCTGGTCAAGATGATGCTGTTCCTTCTATTTGGGCAATTGGATGATTCCCATTTCTTTATGAAGGGACGGATCTTTTTTAGCTTCAAGTTATCAGTTAAGGTCATCTATGCTGCCACTTATTTTGTATACGAGTGTGTATAATCTCCTTAAGGTCGCCATGGGGTATATGGACGGCAGTAGTCGGCTGTAGATCAGCTACTGCCAACTTTGAAGCTTTATCTGCCGTTTCATTCCCCATGACACCAGTGTGACCAGGTACCCAACAAAAGTTCACCTTGGTACGTTTTCGTGAGTGCAGGAGGACCAGCCAATCTTGCACTTCTTGCACCAGTGGGAGTGGGCAAAAGTTGCCGAAGAGAAGCTAAAACACTGTTGGAATCTGTATAAATGATAAAACTTTGCTCGTTTGAGCAACTGTTGTAGATCTCTTTCACTGCCAGGAGTATTGCATAAGCTTCTGCAGTAAAATTTGAGCAAAGAGAGGGTAATTTACGTTTAATAATTTCTCCGTTAAAAACTGCAGCAGAGCCTACACCTTGCTTAGACTTAGAGCCATCAGAGACAAAGGTGTTGTGTTTAGAGGAGTTCTAAGAATTGCGCCTTGACAGCCTGAGGGTCATGGTGTTGTTTACCACCGGTACAAATGCAAATCTCCAAAGGGGGTTTACACCAAGGAGGATACTTTGTTGGGCCTAATTTGGCTATAGTACAGTCATAGAGACCGATCTCTCTTGATTCCTTCTCCAATCGAACCTCCAGTGGCTTAGGGATACGGGGCCTATTTGGAGAGCCGTCGTAAGGGTTCATAACAAATTTAAAGCTGAAGTTATCCTTTGATGTCAAACATTTGGCCAAATATCGTAGTCCCAGCTCCTCTCTGCGTAAGGAAAGAGGTGGTACACTTGAGTCCACATATAGGCTATCAACAGGGGAGGTACGATAGGCACCCGTGCAGATTCTCAAACCCAGATTGTGCACATCTAATTTTTCAAGGGTGGTTCTAGTAGCAGAGCCATATATCTGGCAAGCATAATCAATTCTGCTGAGGCAGAGAGTTTTATAGAGCCTTAATAAAATAGTACAATCAGCTCCCCAATCATAATGTGAGACAACTTTCAGAATGTTGGTGGACTGTCATACTCTAACACAAGTCGTTAACATGGGAAACGAATGTGAGGCCCTTGTCAAAAATCACACCAAGGAACTTCACCTCACTCTCATATGGGAGGATAACTCCCTTCAAAAACAGAGTTGGTATCTCTTCTCACTTCCTACACCTTATAAATCTGATGGCCTTAGTTTTTTGAGGTGAGAACTTGAAACCTCTCCTGTCAGCCCATTTAGCGACTGCATTTATCGTAGCTTGTATTTTTCTACCAGCTTCAAGGGCTGTTGGGGCACTACAGTAAATAGCATGGTCATCAACAAATAGGGTACCCTGAACTGTCGGTGGTATTTGGTCCAGGAGGCTATTAATGGCCACTGCAAATAGCATAACACTTAACATGCTACCCTGGGGGACCCCCTCTTCCTGCAGATAAGATTATGAAAATACAGATCCAACTCGGACTTTTAGTCGTCGGTTCGATAAGAAGTTCTGTACAAATGCAAACATGTGGCCTCCAATGCCCCATGATGCTAGCTGTTTCAAGATGCCACCCCACCAGGTTGTGTCATAGGCCTTCTCTAAGTCAAAGAACACACCAATGGTTTGATGTCTTCTGGCTAAGGCATTTTGGATTTCTCTTGAGAGTATTAGCAAAGGGTCAAGTGTGCTGAGATTCTTCCGGAATCCAAACTGCCTGTTTGACAGTAACTCTCTGGATTCTAGATACCAGACAAGTCTGTTATTAATCATTCTCTCAAAGAGTTTACAAAGACAGCTAGTGAGGGCAATAGGTCTATAGCTTCCTGGAAGTTCTGGGTTTTTCCCTGGCTTATGACAGGGGATTAGTATAGACAGATCCCAGGTATCAGGTGAAGTGTGTGTGGTCCATAGACCGTTATATACCATAAGCAGGAACAGCTGTGAACACTGGGGAAGGTTGGCAATCATCTCATATCTAATGTCATCATCACCAGGGGAAGTGAGGGCTGAGCTTGATAAAGCATGTTTCATTTCATCAAAGGTGAAAGGTAGATTAAAGGACTCTGTATTGTTTGAAGGCGGAGGGAAAACTGTTGCCGAGTCACGATGTATTTGAAATTCAGGAGCATAATTAGCTGCACTTGAAAAACTAATGAAGTGGGCACCCAAGATGTCGGCAACCCTCTTAGTGTTACAAACTTGAGTACCGTTAGATTCTAAAACAGGCAAGGCAGTCGGTACAAATTTACCTTGTAATTTACGGATTTTATTCCAAATCCGACTCGTAGGGGTAGCAATGGTTAATTCCGAAACATACTTCTTCCAGGATTCATGCTTGACTTCTTTAAATATTTTCTTCTGTCTCGCACGGGCTCTAGAATAAGCAAGTCGGTTTGCCTCATACGGTGACCTGAGCAATCTACAAAGGCATGTCCTGGTTATTTTCCTGGCAACCTCACACTGTTTATTCTACCAAGGGATTACAGGGCGCCTGGGTAGGCTAGCAGTTTTGGGGATGGTTTGTTGCGCAGAATCTATGATGGTCTGTGAAAGGTGGGCATAAGCAGCAACAGGGGATAGAAAATTGGTGTGTGATTCATTGATAGGTGATGATTTAGTGAACTCTTTCCAATCAGCCTCCTTGATCTTCCATTTTGGCAGGCAGGGTGATGGGATACTTTTAACATATTGAAGTAGTATTGGCCAGTGGTCACTGCCATGCAGATCTCTATCAACAGCCCAATTGTACTCCAACCGGAGGGATGCTGTGCTTATAGTTAAGTCGATGGCTGAGGTGGTGTTATGAAAAATATCATATCGAGTGGGAGAGCCATCGTTCAGCAGCACTAAATCATTATTGGCATCAAGTAGCTGCTCAATGATGTAACCCCATCTATCACAGTGTACGTCACCCCATAAGGTGTACTTGGCATTTAAGTCACCCATTAAAATAAATGGTGGAGGGAGGTTCACTAAGTCTTGGATATCTGAGACATCCAGCTGTCTATTTCGCCTAAGGCCGTCGAAAAGGTGGTCTTCAAGTTTAGGGTCTAAATAAAGGGAGCACAAAGTGATCTTTCTCTCAAGCTGAACCTGTACAGCACAGACTTGAAGGTCTGTATTGAGCTGGATTGTAGAAAATCTAATAGACTTGTGAATTATGAAAGCAGTGCCACCCTGTGCCCTCTCCTCAATAATTGGGGGGTGATCTATGAAAATTATAATTGAGTCCAGGATTATAACTTGTATCTCCTAGTTTTGTTTCTTGAAGGCACAAAATCATGGTGTTGTAGTCTCTAAACAGTGTTCGGATGTGTTCAGAGCTACTGTCGAGACCTCGGCAGTTCCATTGTATGATGGATATTTTTATTTAGGGAGCTTTCCACTTCCGACTTTTAGAGACTTTTTCTTTTCTGCCTGATCAGTGTTTTGTCTAGAGATAGTAGGCCTGCCAGCAATTCCGGCTGGAGGCTTTCCACCTCTATGTCTCTCATCCTTTGAGTTGCCCTGAGAGGAGTTAATATGGCCAAGATTGTGGCTCTCAATCTTGATCTTCTTTGATGCGTTTGGTGTTGATGTATTAGTTTTTGGAGGACCAGTAGCATCCGATGAAAGCACCTTATATTTGTTTGAGGTAGGGATGCTCAGGGTAGGAGATGTTCCTCCCCTTTTCTTACCACGTGTTGGGGATCTCTCCGCCGTAACACCCTTTGCTGGCCGCGCATCATCTTGCAAATGCACATTCGCTAGAGAGGGAGTGTCCTCTGAGCCCTCAATAACGGGCACAGATGATGCCCGAGTTAACTCCTGAGAAGGAGGGGTGGGGGAGCTGGGAGGTGCTACCTCAGCAATGGTCGAAGTCTGTTTAAGGTGGGTATCTGTTACCTCAGGGGTTCTACTGTGTGAAGCGGTAGGCTGAGGCGCCTTAAGAGACAGTAGCTCATTTCTTTGTGACCTGGGCATATGTTCTAGTTTGGCCTAGAAGCTTCTTTGCACATCAGATACCGATATGCTCTGCTTTGGATTTTTGAAGTGCTGCTTCTTCATCCTTATAGGACTGACAAGTCCTGTCACGGGCCTGGTGATCCTGGCCACAGTTCACACACTTGGGCGGTGTTGTGCATTCACCATGAATGGGGTAGGAGCATATAGCACACAGTTGCTCTCCACTGCAAGCAGTCGACGTATGGCCAAATTTAAAACATTTGAAACATTGTAATGGCTTTCACTTAAAAGGGCGCACAGCAATCCTTTCATTTTCAATTATGATATGCATAGGCAGGTCAGGGCTAGTAAAGATTAGTACAATCATTTTGGTGCCCCGTAGTTTCCGGATATGGAAGATGTCATCAGGGCATATGTCCAGAATCTCTTCCTCTTCAAAATCATATAGGTCTTTGTCATATATGACACCTCTACCGTAGCTGAAGTCTATGTGTGGCTTAATTTCCTTCAGCATCTCACCACTTTCAGCTTAAGTGACTCGGCATATAAAATTAGAACTTTGTTCTTGCCAAATCTGGTGATATCACCACTACAAATTCCACCAACTTTCCTCTGCAGATATTTACAGAACTTATAGTAATTATAGTTTTCTTCCTGGGCAGTGGCCACCAACCACATTGGAGGACTCGGTAGTCTCTCCTTGTGGGGAGTATTTAAGCCGTTTTCCTTCTCAGAAGGAGCATACAAAGAAGGTACATAAACATCTAGGGCATTAGGGGTACTGGCACATAAAGCCCCAGTGACGCCTGCTCCACAAACCTTCAAATTTGGAATATTGCTACTAGCTTTCAGAGCAGCATTGTGGCTAGTATATGACAGCCAGACTTCCCAAGAATTTCCAGGTTCAGCATAACACATACAGATTTATGTAATTTTACCATAGCAACCAAAGTACTTCGTAAGAGTCTCATAGTTACAGGACTTAGGAAGCTGGAGGATATGGATCACAGACAAGTTTTTCACATTCTTGATTTCCAAAGCTCTGGAGGAGGGAGAACCCAACTCAGGAGTAACTTTTACCACATTATCTTTACTAGTTGAATCATAATGCTGTCCTTCATTAGGAGTTATAGTCTCCTTTGAAGGACACAAAGAGTGAGAATTATCCAAATCGGGATTTGATATGGCGGAAGGGTCAGCATCGGTTCCCTCCTGGTCAATGGGTTTTGGAGGAGGGGACTCCAAAACCTGGGAGGATGATTCATCCATAATTGGATAGAATCAAAGTTTTATGGTATAACCTACTACTTAAAGAGCGCTTTCGGTAAGTTGTAGGGCCACACCATAAGCAACATGAGGTTTGAAGTGCATGGAAAGAGATACTGCAGGTGCCTGGCGCCCCAGTCACTTAAGGAAAGTCCCTGCAGAGCCAGAAAAGGGTCCAGAAATGGCTATTTACAGGCAAAGGGCCTCGGCGTCGAGTTTTTTGGCTTTGACAACCCATTTGTCCTCTGTAGTTTTGTCTCATATAGTATGAGGCCGGCGTAGCCACCCTTTTACCTGTACTGGAAGGGAGAACAGTATCAAGCTCAGGAGTCTTCCTTCCCATGCGCATCCACTGACCACCGAACCTTGCGGGCCCTCGCCGGTGGCACGTGTCGCCAGGTGAGCCCCCACCAACTCGGTCAGCTACCAGCACACAGGTCAGAGAGAAACCGGGAACTTAGAACTACCTTAAGTAGGTGCAAGAGAAAGTCGAGGGTGCTTCTTAGGGAAGGCAATCTGGAGTTTTTCAGAGAGCCTACCCAGAGATAATAGCCTGTTCAGAAAGAGAAGAAAGAGTGCAACTAAGAAGGGTAGGGATAAACGAGCCATCAAATGAAAGAGGGGTGGGAGTCGTTTACCAGTTACTTACACTCCAGTCTGTGAGTCTTGGTCTGACAGCTACAGTATAGTCTGTGCAGCATGATTGAATCTGCCAGGGAGGAAAACTCTCCCCGCTGCCATAGCCCATATCTTCATCACTATGCACAAGCCCCTCCAGGACAGCAACCTGCTCACAGGGCGGAGGGGTGGTAGCTTAGGGTTAACCTCTCCAGTATGGTTGCACCTGGCTGGCACAGCTCAGCCCGTCCTTGCTACACACAAGCCCCCCCCCACTACATCAAAGTACTGGATTCAGTATATTATTTTTTTTCCAGATGTTTAATCCATCTACTTTTGATAACTTTCACATTTTTGCTATTGAGCTTGTTAGGGAGACCAGTCTATAGTTAGTTGGATTTTCCTTGTCCCCTCATTGATATATTAGTACAATATTTGCATTTTCCAATCCTGTGGTACCTTTCCTTTTTTGAGTAATCAATTATCTTGTATATTTTGTCCATTAGTTCATCTATACATTCTTTTAATATAAAATTTGAAATTTCATCTGGACCATGTGAGTTTCTGATATCAAGGTTTTTTTTTATTTGGTCCCTTATATCCTTCTGTGTCAACAGTTATTTCATTGGGGGGGGGGGGTTATTTCTGTCCTTCCTACCAATTTTGTGTACTTTCAATTGTGAACACAAATTTAAAATGTTTGTTCATAATTTCTGCCATTTCTACATCTATATATTCATTATTCCCTTGATGCAGTTTTACTATTTCTTGTTTATCTTTTAATTTATCATTCACATATCTGTAGAAAAGTTTAGGTTGGTCCTTGCATTTTTCTATTGTCTTTATCACAGTTTCTATTTTCTTCACTGTGTATTTTTACACATTCATTTCTTAGTTTGATATATATTTGCCACTAATTTTTCCATCTTTTCCCAGGTTTGTCTCCTCTATCTTTAGCCTCGCTACATTTTTTTGTTATACCAGCACTTAGGCAGACTACACACGGAGCGTCTTTGTGACGTGCGTCATTTATGACGACCGTCGAAAAAGACGCTCGTTTTTAGATAACTCTACTCGCAAACGTTGTCCTACACACGCAGCTTTAAAATGACGGTCATTATGGCGCCTGAGCGTTGCGCGTCATATTAGCAGGATGACGCGCAATGCTAGGCGCCATAATGACGACCGTCATTTTAACGCTGCGTGTATTTACCTAGTTGTATTTTACGGGAAGGGGAGCTATGCTCGTGGGGTCCCGTCTTCATATCTCATTTTATCTAAACTATTTTTAAATTCATGTATTGTTTTTGCACACACCACTTTCTCATCTAACTTGTTCCAACTGTCTATTACTCTGTGAGGAAAGCTGTTCTTTTTTCAAATCTCTTCTATAGCTGTCTTTTTTTATTTTCTTTCCGTGTCCTCTTGTATTTCTGTCATCCCATTTTATCAGATTCTCTCTATCAGTAATTTCTATGCCTTTCATGATTCTGTAAATAGCTATCAAATCTCCTCTCTCTTCTTTGCTCTAGTGTCTGTAGTTCAAGTTTTGCTAGTCTCTCTTCATATGATAGTTTTGAGAGTGTTGGTGCCAGTTTTGTAATTGCTCTTTGTATTCTTTCAAGTTTTTTTTATACATTTTTTTGTACTTGGTGACCATATCGTTGCTGCATATTCCAATCTTGGTCTTATCAGGGTGATTAGGATTTTCTTCACCATTTCTTCATCCAGGTATGTAAATGCAACTTTGATTGTTCTTATTAAATTATAAGTTTCTCCAAAAATCTTATTTATATGTTTCTCAGGTGACATATTATTCATAACAATGACTCCCAGGTCCTTCTCATTTTCTACTTTTTTTATTCCTTCTTCCAATTTATATGCTCCTGTTATTCTGTTTTTGCTTTTTCCAAATTCCATTATACTACACTTTTTTGTATTGAACTCCATCTCCCACTTCCTACTCCATTCTTGTACTTTATTTAGATCTCTCTGTAGTGATTCACAATCTTCTTCAGTTTTCACTCTTTTCAGTAGTTTTGCATCATCTGCAAAGAAGCTCATATAGCTTTCAATTCCTTCATCCATATCATTAATATATATAGCAAACATTATTGGGGCCAGAACTGTTCCCTGCGGAACACCGCTTATTACTTCATCCCATTTTGAGTGCTGGTTTCTTATCACTACTCTCATTTTTCTTTCTTGCAAAAAGTCCTCCATCCAATTTAGTAGTTTGCCCTGTATTCCTCCTTCAGTTTCTAATTTCTTAAGCAACTTCTTATGTGGTACTTTGTCAAAAGCTTTCTTTAGATCTAAAAATGCACAGTCCGCCCATCCATCTTTCTTGTATTATATCTATTAGCCTTGAATAGAAACATATTAAATTGGTGACGCATGATCGTCCTTGTCTGAATCCAAATTGCCTTGGATTTAACACTGTTTTTTTCTAAATATTTTACCCATCTACTTTTGATAATTCTTTCACAAATTTTTGCTATTGTACTTGTTAGAGAGACTGGTCTATAGTTGGTAGGTTCTTCTTTATTTCCTCCTTTATATATAGGTACTATATTTGCTTTTTTCCAATCTTCTGGAACTTTTCCTTCTTTCAAGGAACTATTTAGTATGCTATGTATTTTGTCTGCCAGTTCATTCCTGCATTCTTTCAGTATCCAGTTTGCTATTTCATCTGGTCCATGCAATTTTCTGACATCAAGATTACTCAAGTGTGTTAATATTTCATTCTTTGTTACTTCTATTTCTTCCATAGGGGGGACTTTCTCTTTCCATTCGTTCTCTTCAGGTTGTATGTTCTCCCTTGTAAACACCGATTTAAAATGTTTGTTCATAATTTCCGCCATTTCCATTTCCTCAGTGTATTCAACTCCCTCCTGTCTTAATTTCTCCAAGTATTGTTTGTTTTTCAGTTTATTGTTTACAAATCTGTAGAATAGTTTTGGTTGATCTTTACACTTTTCTATGATATCTTTTTCATATTTTCTCTTTTCCTCTCTGCACATTTGTACATATTCATTTCTATAACAGGTATATATTTTCCATTTTTCAGGTCTGTCTTTTTTCCATCTGGTCCAGGCTTTGTCTCTTTTGTCTTTTAACTCCCTACAGCTTTTGTTGTACCAGCATTTTACATATTCTTTTTCTTGTTTTTGTCTTGGGACATACTTTTCCACTACTTTTTTGTAAATATTTGTCAAAATATTCCATTTCTCTTCTACTGTTGTTTCTTCTTTGTATATTTCTTCCCAGTTTTCCTTTTGAAAGAATTCTCTTATTTTATCAAAGTTTGTTTTTTCATACATCATTCTTCCTTTTCTATATTGTTCATTTCTTTTCATATATTTTTCTTCATTAAGTTTCAGTTCAATCAATATGTGGTCACTTTTACCTATTGGTGTTTTATATTCAATTTTGTCCACTATTCTAGGTTCGGATGTAATTACTAGGTCTAGTCTCGATGGCTCTTCTTCATTTCTATACCTAGTGTTCTCTTGTATCCATTGTGTCATTGTATGGTCAGTAACCATCTCAAGTAGAGCGTTTCCCCACGAGCCGTCTCCACCCTTTACTGTCATTTCTTCCCAGCAGATTTCTTTGCAATTAAAGTCGCCCATCATAACTATTTTTCCTCCCTCTTCCATTATCTTATTTAATGTTATCTTTGTGTCCTCTAACATACTTTTATGTTCACTCTCTTCCCACGAAGCTGTTTTCGGGGGCACATAATTTATCACAAACTTTCTGCTCTTCTTATCTCTGTCTTCTACTTCCATCATTATCATCTCTACTGTAGTCTTTCCATATGTGACACATTTCACATTTATATCCTTCTTAGTCAGGAACATAACTCCACCCCCTTCCTTTTTCACTCTAGTTTCTAATCCAATAATTATATGCATCATGTCCTACACTGTTGGGTGGTAGTGGACCTTTTAATTTTGTTTCTACAATTCCCATTATGTCTGGTTCTTTTTCAAATAATCATTCAGCTCATTCAATCCTGTTATTAATCCATCTATATTTGTGTAAGACACTCTTAGTTTTCTGCCACTTCCATTGTGTTCTCCGTTTCCCTTTTGTTTTTCTCTTGTATGTCGACTTTCTTTAGTTTCATATTCACTACTCTCCAATAGAATCTCTCTTTTTCTGACTCCGTTCTTATCTCGTTTTTTTCCTTTGCTTCAAGTCTTTTCTGTTTTTCTTCCTGTCTTTCCTCTTTATTCATTTCCCTTTTTATCCATACCTTTTTATATTGTTCACTTGTTGCTAGTTTCCCTGTTTTGGATAAGATATTCTCAGCCGTAGTTTGTGACCTGAATTTAATCTTAATTGGTCTGGTCTTGTCTGTACTGTATTTCCCGAGCCTGAATTTCTCTTCGATTTGTTTCATTATTTCTGGTTCATCTTCCTGAACTAATTCTAGTAAATTACTTACTTTTTCATTTTCCTCTTTGATTCTTGTGGTTCTGTGATTCGTTCATCTTCCTGAACTAATTCTAGTAAATTTCTTACTTTTTCATTTTCCTCTTTGATTCTTGTGGTTCTGTGATTCGTGTGTAGGACAACGTTTGCGAGTATAGTTATCTAAAAACGAGCGTCTTTTTCGACGGTCGTCATAAATGAAAAACGAGCGTCTTTTTCGACGGTCGTCATAAATGACGCACGTCACAAGGCGCGTGTGTAGGCTCTCAGAAATTAGCAGGATGACGCGCAACGCTCAGGCGCCATAATGACGACCGTCATTTTAACGCTGCGTGTATTTACCTAGTTGTATTTTACGGTAAGGGGTGCTATGCTCGTGGTGTCCCGTCTTCATATCTCATTTTATCTAAATTATTTTTTAATTCATTGTAGGACGTTTGCGAGTATAGTTATCTAAAAACGAGCGTCTTTTTCGACGGTCGTCAGAAATGACGCACGTCACAAAGACGTGTGTAGGCTGCCTTAATGTACACCCTTTCTTGCTTCTGCTTAGTATATATTTGTCTATTCCCTCATTATAAGTTTCTTTTAATATGTTCCATTTCTCTTCCATCTTTGTTTCTTCATTTAAGTTTCCCCAATTTACATCTTGAATGAATTTTCAAGTTTCTCAAAATCCATTTTGTTGTACATTAGTCTTCCTTTTCTATGTTTCTCATTACTTCTTAAATCAATTTGTTCTTTTAGTTCAAACTCTATTAGTATGTGGTCACTTCCCAATTGGTGTCTTGTATTCTATTTTATCCAATTTCAGGTTCTGACAAATATTAAATCTAGTCTCGACAGTTTTTCATTATTTCTTTATCTGGTATTTTCCTTTACCCATTGAGTCATTGTATTCAATGGTCATATCCAGTAGTATATTTGCCCAAAGGTCTTCTCCACCTTTCAGTCATTTCTTCCCAACATATTTCTTATGAGTTAAAGTCACCCATAACTTCTATGTTTCCTCCTTTCAGGAAATCAATGCATTCTTTGTGTCTTCCAACATTTTAGAATGATTACTCTTTGTCCAAGACTGTTTTTTTGGAGGGCACATATATTACTACAACTTTTCTACTTTTCATATCACTATTTTCAACTTTTATCATAATTTCCACATTATTTTTTCCTTCTGTTATCTTTGTCACACATTTAGGCCATTCTTAGTCTAAAACATGACTCCACCTTCTTTCTCCTTTCTATTTTTCATCCAATGGTTGTATAGACCTTGTCCCACAGTATTTGATGGTAGTGGAGCTTTTAATTTTGTCTCCACAATTCCCATTATGTCTGATTTCTCTACTGCCAGATAGTCATTTAATCTGTTTAGTCCAGAAATCATGCCGTGGTCTATTTTTAATCTTTTCCCTTCTCTTATTACATTTCCTTTTATATGTATATATATGCATAAGTAACCACTAGGAAAAGTAAATTAGCGAAGCAGAGCGCTTGCATATAATTACATCTTCAGTGCAGATACAAAGAAGGAATTATAAAATGAAGAAACAAGGTACAGAATATATGACCGAGTGAGACATAGTGAAGAGGGCACTCGGAGAGGTAGTGGAAGAAGTACACGTGACAGACGTTTGAACCGTGGTTACTTACACATTTCTGAACACACACTCCTAGTGTTTTTATTGCATATATATATATATATATATATATATACATATATATACCATTTTCTCAGCTTCAGGTCTACTCTCCAAAAACACATTCTTTTCAGTCTCTGTTCTTCTCTTGTTTGTTTCATTTGCTTCAATTCCAAGTGTCTTCTCTTTTTCCTCACCACTTATTTATTTTTTTATCCATACATTTTTGTAATTCTCATTACTTGCCAGCTTTGCTATTTTTTATAGTACTTCTGCTATCATTTGAGACCTTAGGTTGATTTTTAGTGCCCTATATTGTTTTTCTTTTGAGTACTGCCCCATCTGATGTACCTCTTCTATCTTCTCTTTGTCCATTACCTGTCCCTCCTCTTGTATCTCTTTGGTATCTAGGTACACTACATTTTTCTTTAATACCATAAACTACAATGCACTATTTTTATCCACTGTGTCTCTGACCCATTCTCCACTCACCCCTACCCCTTGCTCAAAGTCCCTTTCTCCCCATCCAGCCATCTCGTCCTCAGTCGTTCCCTTAGTTCAACCCATCCACCTCTGCTTTTCCTATAATAACAGCCCCCCCTGGAGCCGCTCTATTCTGCGGGGGAGCGACCCCAGGCTCTTGCCTCCACGTGGTGGGGGTGGGAACGGCCGATGGCAGTAGCCTAATGGAGGCCAACTACCCATGACCCTCAGTACGACATAGCCTCAACCGTTGCTGAATAGACTTTTATACCTGCATTTCTTACCCACCCATTACCTTCTCTCCCCCTCACCCAACTTTCTACCCCTTTATTCTTTCATGATTTACCCTCCTGATGACATGGCCAAATTTTGAAACCTCTCAGTAACAAATTTTCATATACAATCATTATAAGTCAAACTTTTCATTCATTATCACTATATTAAAAAAAAAAAAAAAAAAAAATCCTATGGCGATGGCTAGTGATGACAGGGGCAGGAGGTGGTGATCTCTGGGAGCCTCTAGTCACAAACTGCACATAGGCGATGTGGGCAAGATAGTCGTTCTGTGATGGGATGGAGGCAACATCACAGCTCAGCAGCTACCCACATGACTGAGCAGCCCTGTTCAGGATCCACTCTGCTCACCCCACATGGGGAGGGGGCTAGAAAAGGTGCCCTAAAAATAGTTTGCCTCACATCCACCTGATTGGGGAACCACCCCCAGTAAGGTCACCCTCATTGCAGTCAAGATGCAGAAAAATGTCAAGCACAGATGACGACCTCAGACTCGAAAAAAGACTCTTCTTTGACACCACCAAATACTGATAGTAATATAAAACAATTGAAAATTGTGCACATAGAAGATATTCCAATACAGTGTAACTATGATGATATATCTACTCCACTGAGCAAATTTGGAATTATAGTAGAAATTCGCATGAAATTTCTTGACATTGAGAAAAAATGGGAAGCTTGGGTAACATTTGATAAGCATGAAGATGCCTTTAACCTGAGCAGAAACTTCAATACCCTGAAAATTTACAATTCCTTAGTCAAAGGAGCCTTAACAGATAAGGTTCCTAAAAATCTAGATGTATATAAACCTGCAGAATGGAATTCAGATAACCATCAAGATAATACTATAAAAGAAAGAATCCCCCAACCTCCTATGTGGATAGTAATTAAGGCTAAGGAAGAACATTTTAATTACTATAAATCAAATAGATACCTACAACAGAGGGTAGGTGGCATTAAGAATGTAGATATAACAAGATTTGGTAAGAATTCAATACTTGTTCATGCCAAATCAAAGACACAATCCAAGATGCTCTGTATGATGAATGTTGAAAATAGTGATATAATAGAAAAAATTGGTCCTCACCCAAATTTTTGTTATGGAAGAGGAGTTATCATGATAAAGACTTGTATGAATTGACTGAATTAGAAATATTAGAAATGTGCCCCACATTTATTTAGAAAGTGAAAAATATCCCAAACAGTAATGTGATTATAATTACTTTTGAGGATAACAATATACCAACTCGTATAGCAATTGAAAATGAAAGAGCGAGAATTAGACCTTTCTATCCCAAAGCTCTACAGTGCTATAATTGTTTTAAATTTGGCCATCCATCAAAGATATGTAAGAATAATGAGGTATGTGGTAATTGCTCTGGCCCAACACACGGCCAATGCTTAGATACTCCCAAATGTATCAACTGTCAATTGGATCACAAACCAGTTATTCGAGTATGTGAAGAATACAAATTTGAAGCAGCAGCTATAAATAAAGCTTATACTGAACATATCACAATAGGACATGCTAAGCGACTCTTAGGAAGAAAAAAGAGCTATGCAAACACTCTTACTACCCCAAGAAATCTACCTCATTCTACAAATCTCCCCACTACAAATGAAACTTCCACCTCAGTTGTAGCAACCCAACATTCAAGGCCAAATAATCAACATACTATGGTGAGAACTCCAAACACAAATACAGATAATCTACTTCCAGATTACCAAAACACCTCACATAGTAAAGAGGTGCAACCCTCAAATACCCCTCCACATTCCAGAAGTCCACCTTGTTCTACAGAAAATGCAACCCTCATGACCAGATAATCAACATATTTCAATGAAAACAATAAGCACTAAGACAGATATACTACCCCCTGATCATAAACCACCTTCTAGCGAAATACCTCAAGCAGAATCCGCAAATACTGATACTACTCCAAGAAATCCACCCCATACAACAAATCCCTTCTCTGCAAATGAAACCTCAACCTCTGGGATAGCAGCCCAACATCCAGGGCCAGATGATCAACATACCTCGGCAAGAACACAAAACACTAAGGCAGATAACTTACCCCCTGATCATAAAAACATTCCATATAAAAAAGAGGGGCAACCCCCCAACCCTCCTCCATCTTCCAGCGTAGTGTCTCGGGCAGAATCACTACCGGACTCAATGGAGATTGAAACAAAAAAACAAAACAAAAGAACAAGAACACCCTCACCCTCTCCATCAATTCCAAAGAAATGTAACCCTAGCAGATATATATTACAAGAAAAAGATAAAGGAGCAAAAGCCAAAACTACCAAAATAGCTACTGAAGAAAAACCACCATCTTCACAAAAAGCTCATAAAGACAAAAAACACTCAAAAACAACCTTGAATAAAGGACCTCCCCCCAGAAAATAGATACATTCACATCACTAATACAGTGGAACTGTCAGGGACTTCGAGCAAAGTATGAAGAGCTTAAAATCTTAATTTACGAATATTCTCCAGTAGGTGTATGCTTACAAGAAACAATGTTGGATGAACATACACCCTGTCCAAGAGAATATATATCCTTCAGAACTCCATATAATATAGAAATGGGAAGTCATGGAGGATGCCTTGTTTATGTACGAAGAGATATTCCCCTTTTTCCAATTAGTATAAATACAACATTACAAGCAGTAGCAGTTCAAATACAATTAAAAAGAAAATACACCTTATGCTCTCTTTACCTGCCCCCAAACACCATGGTTACCCGGGAAGAAATAATAACTTTGATTAATCAACTCCCGCGACCGTTTCTCATCATGGGTGACCTAAATGGCAGACACCTACTATGGGGAGATGTTACTACAAACCAAAAAGGGAATATTATAGCTTCAATTATAGAATATGAAGATCAAGGACTTTTGAATACTGGGGAGCCCACCCATTACCATATTCAAACAGGTACTGTCTCTTGTCTAAATCTTACAATTTCTAGTCCCAACTGCACAATTGATTTCAGATGGAGACCAAATGATGACTGGCATAGCAGTGACCACGCCCCGATAATAACTGAAACAAATGATGACCCACCAACTCAAAGATCACCAAAGTGGAGTACCGACAAAGCTGATTGGTTTAAGTTTAAAGAACTAAGTGAAATCGAAGGCAATGCAAATGACTTTCCAACTCCAGAAGATGCTATTGACTTATTAAATGGAACTTTTCATATATACATATACCAAGGCTTTCTCCCCCTTACAAGGGAGGTAGCCAAAAAGGAAAAGGCATAAAATAATTTCCACCCATTCCATCCCTGAATACACTCCACACCCCTCCACCCTCCCTCTTACCTGAGCACCTCCTGGATGACGGGTCATCCATGCACCTTGTCCACTGCCCTGGGTCAGAAGCAGTGTCGCAAGACACAGCACATCCACAGCAAGGCTGCTTCATTAAATCGGCGAACCCCCCCCCCTCTCCGTCCCCCCATTGCATAAAAGGAGAAGACGGGGAGAAATCCCTTCGGGCCGCGTCAAATTTTCCTCACACCTACTACCTCACCCGCCCATTCCACCTCATGCATCACATCATCATCCATATACAACCATTTTCCATTCACCCCCGTCTTCTGTCCTCTCCCGTCCTTCCTCAACAGACATTCCCCTCTTCCCCAAAGCCCCCTTCACCCAATCCATCCATCTCATCCTAGGACGTCCCCTCATGTTCACTCCCTCCACATCTGCCTTCCATACCTCTTTTACTAGTCTTTCTTCACTCATTCTTTCCATGTGTCCAAACCATCCTAATACTCTTTCATCAACCCTATCTCCCAACTCCCTTTCCACCCCTGTTCTCCTCCTCACCTCCTCATTTCTCACTCTATCTAGCCTAGTAACCCCCATCATACTTCTCAGACACTTCATCTCAAACACATTCAAACTCCTTCTCTCTTATGTTCCATGTTTCTGCTCCATACAGTGCTGTTGGCACAATCACTCCTTCATACAGTCTCCTCTTCGCATCCATTCCCAAATGTCTATTCCTCATTACACTCTTTAATCCACCAAGGCATTTACTCGCTTCTCTCAATCTACATTCTACCTCCACCTTCACTCCACCTTTTCCAGCCACATTTGCACCCAAGTATCTAAAACTATCCACTTCCTCCAGTCGCTCTCCCTTAATGTTCACTTCCAGTCTACTGCCACTTTCACCCCTTGTAAATCTCATCACCTTACTTTTTCCCACATTTATCTTTAGCTTTCTTCTATCACATACTCTCCCAAACTCTGTCACCAACTTTCTCAATCCCTCCTCCGATCCTGCCACAAGCGAGTGTCGTCCGCAAACAACAGCTGGCTCACCTCCCACTTTTCTCCATTTTCTTTAACCATCTCCAATCCCTGACCCACTACCCTTGCATTCACCTCTCGCACTACCCCATCCATGTATAAGTTGAACCAGGGCAACATAACGCATCCTTGGCGAAGTCCCACCTTTACCTCAAACCACTCACTCTCTCCATTTCTAATCCTGATACAAGATCTACTACTCTCATAAAAACTCTTGACAGCTTCCAGTAGCTTTCCTCCTATCCCGTATATCTGCATAACCTCCCACCGTGCCTTTCTGTCTACCCTATCGTAAGCCTTTTCCAGATCCATAAAGCCCAAAAAACATCCTTCCCCTTTCCTAAAGCTTTCTCACATATCTGTCTTACCACAAAGATCTGATCTACATAACCTCTACCCATCCTAAATCCACACTGTTCCTCACCAATTACTCCCTCTGTTACTCTCCTAATCCTCTCAATCAAGATCCTCCCATAAGCCTTCCCAACTACACTTAAGGGGGGTACACGACACCTGAGGGAGGTGAATTTGTTCAAGATATAGCATTTTTCAAAACTGTGTTCAAAATGTTCGTATACCATTTAGAAATAAATCCCGACAAATAATTTCCAGCCGCGCGCAATTTAAAAGTCTTGGGTGAGGTTTAAAGGGACCGAGTTAAAGGCGCAACCCACACTTGAGGGAGGCGTGCCACTTAGGACCTTCAGGTGCATCGAATAACGTTGAAATTTGATTGAGTTTACGCTCGCCAAATGCTTCAACGGCCAGTACGAGGGTGGAGGGGAAGGGAGGAAGGTGGAGGGATAGCTCTTGCCAACTTTGAGCACAGCTAGGCATCAGTTACCTGCTAGCTCTGAAAGGGAAAGTGCGCACGTCTCATAAGCTCTCCTTGCAATCTATTACCTTAGCTAGTACATATTACTCTATTGTACAGTCACCATGGGTAGAAGAAAAACAGCCGTTAAAGATGGCAAGCAGTCAAAGACGACTAGCCGAGACCTCACCATCTCTCACTCCACCACTGCCCTCACCTTCACCTCTCTCGACACCTGTGGCCAGGTCTACACCATCAAGCACTTCATTCATCACTAATACAGCAAGAAAATTAGATATCAGTTCTGAAATTGTACAGAGGGGAGACGAGAATGAACATGAATTCATGATTGTGGAGAAGAGCAGTTTTTTGCAGTGGATAAATTTGCTTGTTAGATGCCAGTGTGGTGAGAAGATGTATGTTGAAGTGATAGGAGAATGTGGAATGGTGAAGACATTTCAGGCAGAATGAAAGTTGTGCTCTGATAAGAGCAAATGGTGTACTTCACCAGGCGGTGGAAATGAAAGCTATGAAGTAAATTACATAACAGGGCTGTGGAGGCCAGCTTACACTGTGGGGATGGTTATGTTGCAGTACAGAAAATGTGCATGGAAATGAACATGAAAATGATACATCACAAGACGTTTAGTAAACTTAGCCATCCTATTATAGAGACCAGCATAAAGAAATAGGAGGAACTCTTGGAAAAAACAAAGAGAACATGTACATACTGCATTAGAAAAGAAAGACCCAACTTTACCAGAAGTAAAAGAAGTAAAAGTTACTATCGATAGTTCGTGGAGTAAGAGAGGATTCACTTCCAAATATGGCTTTGTAAGTGCAATAGAATTCCAGACAGGAATGGTAGTGGACCATGTAACACTAAGCAAGATCCCAAGGAGTGGTGGCCTGAACATGAATGTATGTGTGAGAAGAATTTTGATGGAAGCAGTCCCGCTATGGAAGTGGAAGGGTGGAAGATATTGTTTGGCAGGTCAATTGAAAAATGCAAGATGAAATATACACGTGTGGTGTCTGATGGTGATGGGAATGGCTTTAATGCAGTGCAAGGCATATATGGAGATACAAAGATAGAGAAGGAGTGTACGAATCATGTCTCAAAAAGAATTGGAAAAGGATTGCTCCAATTAAAACTAGGGGGAAGAAAGAAAGGTTCACTTACTACTACAACTGTGAAGAAATTGCAAAACTACTTCACCAAAGCCATCAAGGATAATGGTGGCAACAAAGAGGAGATGAAGATGGCTATATATGCCACACTACGGCACTGCTTAGGCACGGATGAGAATCCTCAGCACAGCTGTTGTCCACCAGGGAAAGACTCTTTTTGTTTTGTGCAAAGGGCTATAGCTAATGACATGCCCATACCTTCACACAAAGATAACATCCACACACCACCACGTCCTGATGTTGTGAGACAGATGATACCCATTTACCAGCGTATCGTTACCCCAAAGCTACTAGAAAGTTGTGGAGGAGACACTCAAAATCAAAACGAAAGCTTGCATAGTGTCATCTGGAGTGAACTGCCCATGGTTAAATTCTATGGTCTACAACGAATGCTGTACGGTGTGCATCGCGGTGTGACAAAGTTCAACCCTGGCCATACAGCAGCTGAGGTGGAGAACCTTGGTGAAATTGCAGCAAAAGTGACAGAGGTAAAGGACAACATTAGACTAAACAATTCAAAGAGGAAGATTGAACCCAAAGAAGAAAGCAAGAGGAAAAAGATCAAGGCTATACAGGAAGAAGATAGAAAGAAGGTGGTGCCCTACCAACATAGATTGGTGAGGGGAATGTGATGAGGAAAGAGAAGGCACCCACTGCTGGTTAAAATAAACCTCTTTCCAATTATTTAGATACCCTGAAGACCCCCAGCAGTGAGGTTTCATATGAAGAAACTGCCAAAGGTGCAAAAAAGCAAATTATATGATGGTGTCGTCTGTGAGTAGTCACTACTGTGATATACTTAAACTTTAGTTTTTCAGTATTTAAAGTACTTATAATTAAAATATGTTGATGATTTTTACTGTACTTACCCATTATATAATAGGAATTAAGCCATGAAAAAATCAGTCACATTGGTGAAACTATAAGCAAGTTACAGATATATTTATATTTCAAGCTGCCATATCTCCGTTCAATATTTTTTTACTATTTTTTTTTAATCATAAAAAATCTAAAATACATCAGATTTAGATGAAACTTACAGGGAATATTACTTTTAGTAACTGCTAGGGCCGGTCGTTCGAATATTTTGAATTCGGAGTAATAATGGAAACGATAATTTTTATTTTTTATTTTTCACGATTTTTGCCAGACATTAAAATTGAAATGCCTGTATGCAAAAGTATAAAGGAAATTGTTCAATTACTCAATGACCGGCCCTAGATGTGCCTACTGACTAATCATAGCCAAAATATAAAACAAATTGGTCAACATATTATGGTGCTGTGCACTTTTAATGTCGCTACTGGTATACGTACATGTGTACATACATCAATTCTATTTCACCTAAAATGTAGGCAACATAGATACCTATTTACCTGAGAAGTTTCGGCTCTTTACTCAAAATAGTTTAGAAAATTACCCCCAGGTGTCGCGTACCCCCTTAACAAGCTAATCCCTCTGAAACTACTATTCACACTTGTCCCCTTTTCCCTTGTAAAGAGGAACTATACAGGCACTCCTCCAGCACTCTACCCTCTCTCTAGCAAACATTAAATAACCTCACCAACCAGTCCACCATCACTGTACCTCCTTTTTTTTTTTAGACATTCCGCATGGCATCCATCCAGACCAGGTGCCTTACCTGCTTTCATCATCTTAACTGCTGCCTTCACTTCATCCTTCTTTATTTCTCCTCCATTTTCCTCACTCATCACTCTCATTTTCTTAGCATTTCCCACTGCAACTATCTTTCCCTCCCTATCCTCCTTCACATTAAGCAACTCCCTAAAATATTCTGCCCATCTTTCCCTTACTGCCTTCTCTTCCATTATCATCTCTCCATCTGCACCTTTTACCTTTTCTACTCTACTTGATTTGCCTCCTCTTCCTCTCTTAATTTCTTTCTAAAACTTCTTTTTATTACTTTCAAAATTTTCTGTCATACTCTTACCCCATTTCACATCTGCTCTCCTCTTTGCCTCCTTTACTTTGCTTTTCTTCTCTTTTCTTTTCTTTGTACCTCTCATATGACTCCCTCGTCCTATTTTGTAACCAAAGTGTGAAAGCTCGCTTCTTCTCTTCTACAACCTTCTTTGTTTCCTTATCCCACCATTCACTAGATAGAAGCAAAAATACAGCCCCTGGTCCAGATATGATCCCCTATGAAATGTTTAAACATACTACAAGGAATACAAAATTTTATGTGATAAGTATTATAAATAGATTGTGGCGGGAGCACAAATACCCAACCATATGGGAAACGGCTTTTGTATTATCTTTTCCAAAGCCAGGAAAAGACCCATATTCAGCTTCCAGTTACCGTCCTATTGCTTTAACCTGCTGTCTTGGCAAAATAATGGAGAAAATGGTAAATACAAGACTTGTCTGGTATCTCGAGCGTAATAATATTATATCACCATCACAATGTGGATTAGAAAATGCATTCTATAATAGACGTTCTAATGCAGATGGAGACCTCCATATGTGAAGCATACGCCTCAAAGTAACATCATATAACTGTATTCTTTGATATAGAAAAGGCATATAACACTGCATGGAGACATGGAATTCTTAAGACCATTCATGATTGTGGTCTATGAGGAGAATTACCCCTATATATTAAAGCATTTTTATCCCATAGATATTTTACCCATAGATATTTTAAAGTTAAAATTGGTAATACTCTATCAGATAAGAGATGCCAGGAAGGCATAACCTCCCACAGTCCCATTATCTTTAGCTTTCTTCTATCACATACTCTCCCAAACTCTGTCACCAACTTTCTCAATCCCTCCTCCGATCCTGCCACAAGCATAGTGTCATCTGCAAACAACAGCTGGCTCACCTCCCACTTTTCTCCATTTTCCTTAACCATCTCCAATCCCTGACCCACTACCCTTGCATTTACCTCTCGCACCACCCCATCCATGTATAAGTTGAACAGCCAGGGTGACATTACGCATTCTTGGCGAAGTCCCACCTTTACCTCAAACCACTCACTCTCTCCATTTCTAATCCTGACACAAGCTCTACTACTATCATAAAAACTCTTGACAGCTACCAGTAGCTTTCCTCCTATCCCATATATCTGCATAACCTCCCGCAGTGCCTTTCTGTCTACCCTATCGTAAGCCTTTTCCAGATCCATAAAAGCCCAGAAAACATCCTTCCCCTTTCCTATAGCTTTCTCACATATCTGTCTTACCACAAAGATCTGATCTACACAACCTCCCGCCTTCCCAACTACACTTAACAAGCTAATCCCTCTGAAAATACTACATTCACACTTATCCCCTTTTTCCTTATAAAGAGGAACTATACAGACACCCCTCCAGTCCTCCGGCACTCTACCCTCTCTCCAGCAAACATTAAATAACCTCACCAGCCAGTCCACCATCACTGTACCTTCTTTCTTTAGACATTCTGCATGGCATCCATCCAGACCAGGTGCCTTACCTGCTTTCATCATCTTAACAATTGCCTTCACTTCATCCTTCTTTATTTCTCCTCCATTTTCCTCACTCATCACAGTCATTTTCTTAGCATTTCCCACTGCAGCTATCTTTCCCTCCCTATCCTCCTTCACATTTAGCAACTCCCTAAGATATTCTGCCCATCTTCCCCTTACTGCCTTCTCTTCCATTATCATCTCTCCATCTGCACCTTTTACCTTTCCTTCTCTACTTGATTCGCCTCCTCTTCCTCTCTTAATTTCTTTCCAAAACATCTTTTTACTACTTTCAAAATTCTGTCATACTCTTACCCCATTTCACATCTGCTCTCCTCTTTGCCTCCTTTACCTTTTGTTTTACTTCTCTTTTCTTTTCTTTGCACCTCTCATACGACTCCCCCATCCTATTTTGTAACCAAAGTGTGAAAGCTCGCTTCTTCTCTTCTACCTTGTTTCCTCATCCCACCATTCACTACCCTTCCTTCTATTTCCTCCTGTCCTTCTTGTTCCACACACCATCCTTGAACACTTTGTGACTCCCTCCTTGAACCATCCCCATTCCTCCTCCACACCTAGCTCTACTCTATCCTTCACTCCCTCCCACTCCTCCTTCAGCTTCTTCTTGTACTCCTTTCCTTTTCCTTTAAATAGTTCACTCTAAGTACCTCCCTACCTTTTGTCCCTTTCCTCTTTCTCCATCTGTCCTCCACTCTCAACTTATCTTCCACCAAAAAATGATCTGATATTCCCCCACCCTCTCCCCTTAGCACATGTACATCCTTAACTCTTCCTATCATAATCCTATTCACCACTACATAATCCATTAATGCTCTACCTACCACCCTTCCATCCACCACTCTCTCCCATGTCTTTCTTCCGAAACATTGTATTCGCTATCATCAACTCTCTAGACACATTTCCACCATCAACTCTCCACTACGATTCTTTCGTGGAACTCCACATTTCCCAACCACTCCATCAATTGGACCATTACCTACCCTAGCATTCAGGTCTCCCAGTACTATTACATTGACATTTCTCCCTAAATCCTCTATGCACTCATTTAAATCTATCCAAAAGGCCTCCCTTTCTTCTACATTCTTCTCACTCCCAGGCCCATATGCACTTACAAAAACCCACATCTCCTTTGCCAGTTTCACCTTCATCCACATTATCCTTGAGGAAACCTCCTTCCACTCCACTACATGTTTACCTATCTCTTCACTTACTAGAATAGCCACCCCTTCCTCCCTCGCCCTCTCTTCACTCCTGATAACCTCCCATTTACATTCCCAAACTTACACTCACCCTTCCCTTTCAACTTAGTTTCACTCAAAGCCAACACATCCATCTTTCTTCTCACATACTACCTATCTCCTCCCTTTTACTCTCATCTGTACCACATCCACGCACATTAAAAGACCCAAACCTTAGGGTGCTGGTCGGAAAACTCCCAGACCCTCTTATACCTTTGCCTTTTCTTTTAGGAATGTCCCCTGTGGGGCTACAAGGAGAAGGATGCCTAGTCCCAATCCCCGTCCTTTTCTTCTCGCCTCTTATGATCCAAATGGGAATACTTGGTGGCAGTATTCTTTTCCCCCACCACAGAAAAAGAATACTCAGAGAAATGGTACAGGACAGCAACAAGGGGTTGGGGGACAGCATAACGGAGGGACAGTCGTAGTATAAAAGTGTCATCATTTCTCTATGAACAGAGTTTTCCTCTATCATAGACAAAATTATGTGTGGCTCTGGTCCATACGGGTGCCTCATATAGACCCTAAAGTATCGACTGCTTGCTACTTTGCCACAATTACAAGCAGCCAATACCCCAGATGGATAACTTTTCATACAGCAGGTATACACTCTATACCAAAAACTACAGGACTCTTTGAGCGACGCCCAGTTCCATGGTGGTCTGAAGAGCTCAGAATTTTACATCGAACTACAAGAACATCACTTACCCGTTACCGCAGACATCGAACAATTGAGAATATGATCTATAAACAATGCAGAGCTAGATTCCATAAAGCAATGAAAGCTGCCAGAAGACAATCATGGGCATCCTTTGTATTTACCATCAATAGTCGAACACCCATCCCCAGTATTTGGAAAAAAAATTAATAAGATAGCAGGGAAATTTACACCCAACCCTCCACCGGTGCTTAAAGTTAACAATACCCTTGTCACCGATTCAAAAAAGTTAGTAATATTTTGGCTAACCATTTTGCTCAAGTCTCACAAAAGACTGACAGTAGCCCAAGACACCAATACAGAATAAAAGAAGAACAACAACATTTAGATTTCTCATCAGACAAGACAGAATCATACAACATACCCTTTACAGACAGAGAATTTGATGCTGCCCTAGATAGAAGCAAAAATACGGCCCCTGGTCCAGATAAGATCCCCTATGAAATGTTTAAACATACTACAAGGAATACAAAACTTTAAGTATTATAAATAGATTGTGGCGGGAGCACAAATACCCAACCATATGGGAAACGGCTTTTGTATTATCTTTTCTAAAGCCAGGAAAAGACCCATATTCAGCTTCCAGTTACTGTTCTATTGCTTTAACCTGCTGTCTTGGCAAAATAATGGAAAAATGGTAAATACAAGACTTGTCTGGTATCTCGAGCGTAATATTATATTACTATCACAATGTGGATTAGAAAATGCATTCTACAATAGACGTTCTAATGCAGATGGAGACCTCCATATGTGAAGCATATGCCTCAAAGCAACATCATATAACTGTATTCTTTTATATAGAAAAGGCATATGACACTGCATGGAGACATGGAATTCTTAAGACCATTCATGATTGTGGTCTATGAGGAGAATTACCCCTATACATTAAAGCACTTTTATCCCATAGATATTTTAAAGTTAAAATTGGTAATACTTTATCAGATAAGAGATGCCAGGAAGAGGGTGTTCTACAAGGGAGTATACTTAGTGTAACACTTTTTGCTTTGGCAATAAATGGGGTAGCAAATATCATACCAGATAAAATATTAAGCACATTATATGTAGATGACCTCTCAATATCCTTCACTGCTACCTATATGCCTGTAGCAGAAAGGAAGCTACAACTCGTTATCAACAAGATCGTCAACTGGGCTGAAAAACAAGGATTTAAAATATCTACCAGCAAAACAATAATCATGCACTTTTGTCGCATTAGGGGGATACACCTAGACCCAGACCTTTATCTATATGGCAATAGAATACCCTGTGTTGAAGAGACTAGATTCCTAGGTCTCATATTTGATAAAAAGCTTACTTGGATCCCCCATCTGAAACATATTAAAACCAAATGTCAAGAGGCTTTAAACATTTTTAAAGTTTTATCAAATACAAACTGGGGATCAGATATACAGACAGAATACATAAATCTCTGATAATTACCAAACTACAATATGGATGTGAAATTTATTCTTCTGCATCAAGCAAACATCTAAAGATCCTAGATTCAGTACACCACAATGGCATACGTTTGGCAACAGGAGCTTTCAAATCTTCCCCCATCCCCAGTTTACTAATTGATGCTGGAGAGATTCCACTAGAACTATACCGACAGTCATCTATCATCCGGTACTGGTTTAGGACACAGAGACTCCCTGAATCAAGAGCATTTACTACAGCCAACAGAAATTATTTTAATAACTTTTATGAAAATCATCCAAGATATCCTAGACCGTTTAGTTTTAGAATAAGAAAAATACTGGAGACTATAAATATCACAAATCAGATCTGCCCAGTTAAATTACCAGTTACCCCAACATGGAAGTTTCCCATAATTAAATTTTGTAGATATTTTAAAGGTTTTAAGAGAGATAAATCAGAAGCAGAAATTAAAGGACAGTTTTTAGAACATATTACTGAACATTTGGATTCCACATTCGTTTTCACGGATGGCTCAAAAACAGATGCTGGCGTTGGATATGGAGTTTTTAGCGATAATTTTAGCTGTAGAGGAGCACTACCAATTGCAGCATCAAATTTTACAGCAGAGCTATATGGAATTTTAACCCCTTTCATACGGTGCCGCACACGTAGGCGTCATGGGGAGCGAGTGTATTCGCGAGGCTGCCATATCGGCGTCTTGATTATATTTATTGTAGTCGCCCCTCCATAATGACATTCTTTCTAATTCTTTTGTAATCGCATTTTCTATGGTTATCAAAATTCACGGGTGAAGAGAGAACGATCGATATAAGCGGTGACTATATTTTATGATGCGAGTATTATTACGACACGTCGTACGGCTGGCATTGGCTGCTGCCACCGAGATCTAAGTCCATGACGCCTACGTGTGCGGCACCGTATGGAAGGGGTTAACCACTTTAGAACACATTATAACTCTTCAGACACCCAACTTCACAATCTATTGTGATTCAAAATGTGCATTACAAGCAATAGAAATCTCCAATGGCAATAATCCTCTAACAATGAAAATCTCACAGTGGGTGTTTCTACTACAATGTAGAGGGATCACTATATCATTTTGCTGGGTTCCAGCACATGTACCGGTACATATATATGGAAATGAAAAAGCTGACCAACTAGCAAAGTCAGCAGCAACCAGTCTGATCCCTAAACGGTGCACAATATCATATAGAGATATCCTTCCTAGCATCACGAATATCATCCACAAGTCATGGAAACAACAGTGGAATGAAGTGGGACATAACAAAATGAAAGAGATCACCACAAATATACACCATTGGAAATATGAAATTATGCCAAGGAAATGGGAAGTAATTATATGCCGTCTCCGCACAGGACATTCAAGGCTGACCCATGGATATCTCACGAGTGGTGAAAATCAACCATACTGTGAAGATTGCTTAATCCCCATGACTATTAAACATTTGCTGGTTGAATGCCCTAATCACAGAGAACTGAGAGTGCATCACTTCCCAAATAAGAAAGAGAGAGATGGTAACTATAATTTGGCCAAGATATTGGGAAAAGAACTGCAGAATGATTATGAGGGAATCATTAAATTCTTAAAAGAAGTTAACCTACTTGATCAAATTTAGTAACAAATACAAATTAATATTGAAATATAATCCTACCACTCTCATTTCATTTGATATACTCCTACATATATTTACTCAATCTTCTCAATTCTGTCCTGACCAACACTAAGGGCCTAGTTAGACTCTTTGGACTGGTTAGTCATAAATTGTGTAATAACAATAATAATTAAAACCAAATAGCTTTTAACTCTATTCAGATCTTAACATAATTTAACCCCTACCATATGGTGCCGCACACGTAGGCGTCATGAAGAGCAAGTGGATTCACGACGCTGCCATATCGGCGTCTTGATTATATTTATTGTAGTCACCCCTGCATTTTTACATTCTCCCTAATATGCACTGAATCCCATTCTCTATGGTTTTCAAAATCCACGGGTGAAAGAGAGAACGATCGATATAAGCGGTGACTATATTTTATGATGCGAGTATTATTACGACACGTCGTACGGCTGGCATTGGCTGCTGCCCGCGAGATTTAAGTCCCGGAGTGAAGTGGTTAACACCATATATATAGCTTTAAACAGAATAAGTGGTAGCCTATTAGGTTAGACTAGTAATTGGTTGAATGGTCGAAAACAGAGTTGTTTTAAATGGAAAAACTTCTAGATAGAAAAATGTTACAAGTGGAGTTCCTCAGGGTTCCATTCTTGGGCCACTTCTATTCATAGTATATATAAATGATATAGACCATGGACTAAAATCTACCGTTTCCAAATTTGCTGATGATACAAAACTGTGCGGAGTGGTAAATGATCACTCAAACCCATTAGATATTCAAGAAGATTTAGATAAATTACAGCAATGGTCTGAAAAGTGGCTAATGAAATTTAACACAAGTAAATGCAAGGTAATGCACATAGGTTAAAAATAAGAGTAAGTACGATTACAAGTTATTTGGAAATTCGTTAACGAAAGTGGATAGTGAAAAAGATCTCTGCGTAATTATCAGTAACGACCTCAAATCATCTAAGCAGTGTATTTCAGCCTCTGAGAAAGCAATTAAGATTCCAGGACTGATTGCGTGATCTTTTTATTTCAAAAGCCCATCACTCATTAACAAGCTATATAAATCGTTAGTTCATCCATATTTGGAATATGCTGTTTCCGTATAGTCACTGAATCTCATTAAAGACATTGACAGACTGGAAAAAGTACAAAGGCGAGCCACAAAACTGATTCCAAATATAAAAAAAAAATCATACAAAAATCGACTAAAACATATGAATCTGTTTTCCCTAAAAAAGCGTAGACTCAGAGGTGACTTGATACAGGTCTTTAAAATTCTAAAGGGAATTGACAACATCAAGTGACAAAATTTTCACATTGAATGAGAATCTGACAAGGAACAATGGTCTCAAACTGTCCGGAAATAGATTCAATTTGGAAGTAGGTAGAAACAACTTTGCCAACTGTGTAGTTAATGAATGGAATAAACTTCCTGCACAAGTAGTGCAATGTAGTTTAGTTCAAAGCTTTAAGAATCATTTAGATAAACACCTAAGCAAGATGTTGTAATGATTATAATTTATTTTATATTATTTGTTTTTGTTTTGTTATCATTTGTCCGTCTGATTTTCATTTATTATGGATGCCATGAAGAATGTCTTAAAAAAGGAGGTATAGTGATGGTGGACTGGTTGGTGAGGTTATTCAATGTTTGCTGGAGAGAAGGTAGAGTGCCAGAGGACTGGAGGAGTGCTTGTATAGTTCCACTTTACAAGGGAAAAGTGGACAAGTGTGAATGTAGTAGTTTCAGAGGGATTAGCTTGTTAAGTGTAGTTGGGAAGGCTTATGGGAGGATCTTGATTGAGAGGATTAGGAGAGGAACAGAGGGTGTAATTGGTGAGGAGCAGTGTGGGTTTAGGACAGGTAGAGGTTGTGTAGATCAGATTTTTGTGGTATGACATATGTGAGAAAGCTATAGGAAAGGGGAAGGATGTTTTCTGGGCCTTTATGGATCTGGAAAAGGCTTATGATAGGGTAGACAGAAAGGCACTGTGGGAGGTTATGCAGATATACGGGATAGGAGGAAAGCTTCTCGAAGCTGTCAAGAGTTTTTATGAGAGTAGTAGATCTTGTGTCACGATTAGAAATTGAGAGAGTGAGTGGTTTGAGGTAAAGGTGGGACTTCGTCAGGGATGCGTTATGTCACCCTGGCTGTTCAACTTATACATGGATGGGGTGGTGCGAGAGGTGAATGCAAGGGTAGTGGGTCAGGGATTGGAGATGGTTAAGGAGAATGGAGAAAAGTGGGAGGGATTGAGGAAGTTGGTGACAGTTTGGGAAAGTGTGTGATAGAAGAAAGCTAAAGATAAATGTGGGTAAAAGTAAGGTGATGAGATGTACAAGGGGTGACAGTGGCAGTAATCTGGAAGTGAGCATTAAGGGAGAGCAACTGGAGGAAGTTGATAGTTTTAGATATTTGGGTGCAAATGTGGCAGGAAAAGGTGGAGTGAAGGTGGAGGTAGAATGTAGATTGAGAGAAGCGAGTAAATGCCTTGGTGGTTTAAAAAGTGTAATGAGGAATAGAAATTTGGGAATGGATGCTAAGAGGAGACTGTATGAAGGAGTGATTGTGCCAACAGCACTGTATGGAGCAGAAACATGGAACATAAGAGAGGAAGAGAGAAGGAACTTGAATGTGTTTGAGATGAAGTGTCTGAGAAGTATGATGGGGGTTACTAGGCTTGATTGAGTGAGAAATGAGGAGGTGAGGAGAACAGGGGTGGAAAGGGAGTTGGGAGATAGGGTTGATGAAAGAGTATTAGGATGGTTTGGACACATGGAAAGATTGAGTGAAGAAAGACTAGTAAAGGAGGTATGGAAGGTAGATGTGGAGGGAGTGAACATGAGGGGACGTCCTAGGATGAGATGGATGGATGGGGTGAAGGGGGCTTTGGGGAAGAGGGGAATGTCTGTTGAGGAAGGACGGGAGAGGACAGAAGACGGGTGAATGGAGAATGGTTGTATATGGAAAATGTTGTGATGCATGAGGTGGAATGGACGGGGGAATGGGGGGTGAGGTAGTTTGTGTGAGCAAAAATTTTGACGCAGCCCGAAGGTATTTCTCCTCGTCCTCTCCTTTATATGGGGGGACGGAGAGGGGGGGTCGTCGATTTAATGAAGCGGCCTTGCTGTGGATGTGCTGTGTCCTGCGACACTGCTTCTGACCCAGGGCAGTGGACAGGGTGCGGGGATGGCCCGTCATCTAGGAGGTGCTAAGATGGGAGGGAGGGTGGAGTGTTTTCGGGGATGGAATGGGTGGGAATGATTTTATGCCTTGTCCTTTTTGGCTACCTTCCTGGCAAGGGGGAGAAAGCCTTGGTATATGTATGTATATGTTAATATATTATTATTTACTATTTACCTGTTTGTTTATTATTTAACTATACCTATGCATTTATGTATTTTATTTGTTATTTACATTATCAGAGTTTTTATTCATCATTTTATTATTATGATTTTTTTTGCATCTGACCTAGATATGGACCAAAAGGTCTCCTGTCGGCATGCTCCGCCTTTGTAATCCTTTGTTATAACCATTACACTATTTGATAACTAATACCTGATACTGAATTTAGATTTATTAATATTTACCTTCATCTATACATAGTAAATCACTATTATTATCTATACCCAAAATTGAATCTTAGAATTTAACAATTTGACGTCTATGACCTCTGCAGTTACGACGCCAGATAACCTTTAATCAATCAATCCCATAACAACAACACCACTGATCAAAATTAAGATACCTACCTCCACTATCATCATCATTAAATGACTTAAAACTCCTTCCTTTGTAACCATCAGAATTTAAACTTCTTCCAATATCACCATCAGATGAGTTGAAAGTGTTTGCACTGCTGCCAAAAGATGACTTGAAACTCTTTCTTCCATCCTCACCATCAAATGGCTTGAAACCCCTTCCACGTGTCTGGTTCTCCTAAAAGAGGTGAAGAGAAAAAGGGAAACAACAATTAAATAAATACATGAAATATAAGTAAAAATCTGTCAATTAAGCATCCAGTTAGTTAAATTTGAGGCAAAGTTTATGATACTCTGCAAGTTACCCACCACCCTATGTATTCTGCTCTTCACTCTTTGGTGCCATAATTACCTTACTCTTACGATATCTTAATGACCAGGTGCTACTTCAATAAATTTTACCAAATTTTCTCACCAACTTCTGTAAGCCATGCTCAGTCTCTGTTAGAACATCATCTCAATGAATTAAACGTACATGCCAAAATCATCCCATCTTCATGAGCCAATCAAAATTGCTGGGAACATATTAATCATCATCTTTAAGTTTTAGGGGAACCTTTTCTATATAGAAAATGTTTTTTACCCTTATAAGGGAGGTAGCCAAGTTGCATGTACTCGCTCCCATCCACCACCCTCTCATTTTCGCTACATGTGGGTGACAGGTCATTGCTGTATCCTGTCCACTGCCCTGGGTCAGAAGCATGCAGAAAGATTGATCGATTGATTTATGAAATTTTCGCCTTGAAGGCCAAGCGCCGGAGCCAGTAGGCCATTCAGCGCATATCTATCATGTACAAATAAAAAATTCAAGTAAAACGGTAAAAACAATAAGCACTCGCAAAAACACATCAAAACAAGATACACTCACAAGCAATCTTATACACAATTTTAAATTTCATAAAATATATTGACGTCTTTTAAAAACTTTAAAATATTCTTTACATGAGCATCCTCCCCTAAAATTTCTTCGAGATAAATTTGTTAAAAGGCTTGCCCTGCGCTTATTAGAGTATGCAGGGCACTGAATTAAAATGTGTTTAATTGTAAAAACAACTTGGCAAGTGGGGCATTGGGGGGGGGGGGGGCAGCCTTTCTGCTCCACTTGCCATAAAAAAATTATGGGTAATGTAGGAATGGCCAATTCTTGACCTTGTTAAAACAATACTTGATCTCCTGTCCAAAGAATGATACTTCCAAGGGCTGTGGGGTGAACCTCTTTTAACTTGTAACTACCATCCAGCCTTGTTCATTGTTCCTGCCACTTCACTGCATAAAAATGAATTACTTGTTTGAAGTCTGTATGTGGGATTTTTGTCTGTTATGTGGCTGACCCTAGTAGCGGCTTTGGCTGCAACATTGTCCTGCTCATTTCCAGTGATACCCACACGGGACGGCACCCAGCAAAAGTGTACTTTTATCTTCTTTCAGTTGTTAAGATTCAACCAGTCATGTATTTCTTGGACTAAATAGTGAAGAGGCAATAATTTACTTAGAAAGGATAGAATGCTCATAGAGTCTGTAAAAATGACAATGTTCTTATTAGATGAAAAAGAATTAAAAACCAATTTCAAGGCGTTGTTGACTGCCAGCATTTCAGCAGTAAAAACAGAGATGACAGAGCTAAAATAAGGCAACTTCCTCTTTAACCCTGGAAACGTAGCGTTGTGTCAGATCCGCACCAAGGCGCTGCGCAAAATGCGTTTTTTTGTCTCTGCGCATAGACATCTTGCATGATCTCGCTTGTATTTCAGGGACTGTTAGTCATTCACCGGCCTCAGAGGAAGCAACATGTGTGTCACCTCTGCTCCGCCACCTTCACCCGCTATCGCCCTCCAATGTTGTAAATGGTGCATATCTAACACCACGCTAGTGTCACTCAGGTAAGTCACACAATTGCAAAAGTTTTGCATTTTACATTACTGCACTATTACTTAGTGAAATAATTTTATTGTGTTTATCAGAAAATATCAGTGAATGGTGTAGCTACCCGTATCAATCGCCATATTGGATCAGAGGGCAGCGAAAATGTGATTTTCAGGCTAATTTCTAATTTTTATTATCTATTATCAGATTTCAGCATGGTAAAGAGAAGCCTGACAGAGGAGAAGTATTTACAGGCCCTTTTCGTGAGTAGCGATGAAGAACATTCTACAGTGACTTTTGAGGCAGATGCCCTCTCTGCCCTTCCTCTTCTAATGCCAGGACCAAGCTTCTATGTGCAAAGTGCCATAAACCTGCATGTAACTCGCAGGTCAACTACATCTGTGACCAGTGCCATCGCGCGTGGTAAGTTTCACGAATTATTTTTTTTTTACCAGCTTATCATACATACATACATATACCAAGGCTTTTTCCCCCCTTACCAGGGGGGTAGCCAAAAAGGACAAGGCACAAAAACATTCCCACCCATTTCATCCCCGAAAACACTCCACACTCCCTCCCATCTTAGCACCTCCTAGATGACGGGTCATCCCTGCACCCTGTCCATTGCCCTGTGTCAGAAGCAGTGTCGCAGGACACAGCACATCCACAGCAAGGCCGCTTCATTAAATCGGCGACCCCACCTCTCCGTACCCCCATATAAAGGAGAGGACGGGGAGAAATCCCTTCGGGCTGCGTCAAAAATTTTTGCTCACACACACTACCTCACCCCCATTCCACCGTCCAATCCACCTCATGCATCACAACGTTTTCCATATACAACCATTCTCCATTCACCCGTCTTCTGTCCTCTCCCGTCCCTCCTCAACCGACATTCCCCTCTTCCCCAAAGCCCCCTTCACCCCATCCATCCATCTCATCCTAGGACGTCCCATCATGTTCACTCCCTCCACATCTGCCTTCCATACCTCCTTTACTAGTCTTTCTTCACTCATTCTTTCCATGTGTCCAAACCACCCTAATACTCTTTCATCAACCCTATCTCCCAGCTCCCTTTCCACCCCTGTTCTCCTCCTCACTTCCTCATTTCTCACTCTATCTAGCCTAGTAACCCCCATCATACTTCTCAGACACTTCATCTCAAACACATTCAAGTTCCTTCTCTCTTCCTCTCTCATGTTCCATGTTTCTGCTCCATACAGTGCTGTTGGCACAATCACTCCTTCATACAGTCTCCTCTTAGCATTCATTCCCAGATTCCTATTCCTCACTACACTTTTTAAACCACCAAGGCATTTACTCGCTTCTCTCAATCTACATTCTACCTCCACCTTCACTCCACCCCTTCCTGCCACATTTGCACCCAAATATCTAAAACTATCCACTTTCTCCAGTTGCTCTCCCTTGATGCTCACTTCCAGATTACTGCCACTGTCACACCTTGTACATCTCATCACCTCACTTTTTCCCACATTTATCTTCAGCTTTCTTCTATCACACACTCTCCCAAACTCTGTCACCAGCTTCCTCAATCCCTCCTCCGATCCTGCCACAAGCGCAGTGTCGTCCGCAAACAACAGCTGGCTCACCTCCCACTTTTCTCCATTTTCCTTAACCATCTCCAATCCCTGACCCACTACCCTTGCATTCACCTCTCGCACCACCCCATCCATGTATAAGTTGAACAGCCAGGGTGACATAACGCATCCCTGACGAAGTCCCACCTTTACCTCAAACCACTCACTCTCTCCAGTTCTAATCCTGGTGCAAGCTCCTCTACTATCATAAAAACTCTTGACAGCTCCCAGAAGCTTTCCTCCTATCCCGTATATCCGCATAACCTCCCACAGTGCCTTTCTGTCTACCCTGTCGTAAGCCTTTTCCAGATCCATAAAGGCCCAGAAAACATCCTTCCCCTTACCTATAGCTTTCTCACATATCTGTATTACCACAAAAATCTGATCTACACAACCTCTACCTGTCCTAAACCCACACTGTTCCTCACCAATTACTCCCTCTCTTCCTCTCCTAATCCTCTCAATCAAGATCCTCCCATAAGCCTTCCCAACTACACTAACAAGCTAATCCCTCTGAAACTACTACATTCACACTTGTCCCCCTTTCCCTTGTAAAGTGGAACTATACACGCACTCCTCCAGTCCTCTGGCACTCTACCTTCTCTCCAGCAAACATTAAATAACCTCACCAACCAGTCCACCATCATTATACCTCCTTTTTTAAGACATTCTGCATGGCATCCATCCAGACCAGGTGCCTTACCTGCTTTCATCTTCTTAACTGCTGCCTTCACTTCATCCTTCCCTATTTCTCCTCCATTTTCCTCACTCATCACTCATTTTCTTAGCATTTCCCACTGCAGCTATCTTTCCCTCCCTATCCTCCTTCACATTAAGCAACTCCCTAAAATATTCTGCCCATCTTCCCCTTACTGCCTTCTCCTCCATTATCATCTCTCCATCTGCACCTTTTACCTTTTCTTCTCTATTTGATTCGCCTCCTCTTCCTCTCTTAATTTCTTTCCAAAACATCTTTTTATTATTTTCAAAATTTTCTGTCATACTCTTACCCCATTTTACATCTGCTCTCCTCTTTGCCTCCTTTACCTTTTTCTTTGCTTCTCTTTTCTTTTCCCTGTACGTCTCATATGACTCCCTCGTCCTACTTTGTAACCAATCTGTGAAAGCTAGCTTCTTCTCTTCTACAACCTTCTTCATTTCCTCATCCCACCATTCACTACCCTTCCTTCTATTTCCTCCTGACCTTCTTGTTCTACACACCATCCTTGCACACTTTGTGACTCCCTCCTTGAACCATCCCCATTCCTCCTCCACACCTACCTCCACTCTATCCTTCACTCCCTCCCACTCCTTCAGCTTCCTCTTGTACTCCTTCTCCTTTTCCTCTTCGTTTAGAGAGTTCACTCTAAGCACCTCCCTACCTTTTGTCCCTTTCCTCTTCCTCCATCTGTCCTCCACTCTCAACTTACCTTCCACCAGAAAATGATCTGATATTCCCCCACCCTCTCCCCTTAGCACATGTACATCCCTAACTCTTCCTATCATAATCCTATTTACCACTACATAGTCCATTAAAGCTCTATCTACCACCTTTCCCTCCACCACCCTCTCCCATGTGTACTTATGCTTGACTTTCTTCCGAAACACTGTATTTGCTATCATCAACTCTCTAGACACATTTCCACCATCAACTCTCCACTACGATTCTTTCCTGGAACTCCACATTTCCCAACCACTCCATCAATTGGCTTCTTTCCTACCCTAGCATTCAGGTCTCCCAGTACTATTACATTTACACTTCTCCCTAAACCCTCTATGCACTCTTTAAATCTATCCAAAAGGCCTCCCTTCTACATTCTTCTCACTGCCAGGCCCATATGCACTTACAAAAACCCACATCTCCTTTCCCAGTTTCACCTTCATCCACATTATCCTTGAGGAAACCTCCTTCCACTCCACTACATGTTTACCTATCTCTTCACTTACTAGTATAGCACCCCTTCCCTCCCTCGCCCTCTCTTCACTCCTGATAACCTCCCACTTACACTCCCAAACTTACAATCGCCCTTCCCTTTCAGCTTAGTTTCACTCAAAGCCAACACATCCATCTTTCTTCTCACAAACATACTACCTATCTCTTCCCTTTTACTCTCATCTGTACCACATCCACGTACATTAAAAGACCCAAACCTTAGGGTGCTGGACCGAGGCCCTCCAGCCCCTCTTATGCCTCTGCCTTTTTTTCTAGGAATGTGCCCTGTAGGGCTACAAGGAGAGGGATGCCTAGTCCTAATCCCCGTCCCTTTTTTTCTCGCCTCTTATGATCCAAGTGGGAATACTTGGTGACAGTATTCTTTTCCCCCACCATAGAAAAAGAAAACACTCAGAGAAATGGTACAGTATAGCAACAAGGGTTGGGGGGCAGCATAACGGAGGGACAGTCGTAGTATAAAAGTGTCATCATTTTTCTATGAACAGTTTTCCTCTATCATAGACAAAATGATGTGTGGCTCTGGTCCGTAGGAGCCCCCCATATAGACCCTAAAGTATCGACTGCATGCTACTTTGCCACAGTAACAAGCAGCCAATACCCCAGATGGGGTATACTTATTCTTCCTGAATATAATTTTTAACATTTTTATTCTCATCTAGGGCCATTATTGATTACTTTTGCAAAATTTCATGCATATCCATCAATTATTAACACTCTAAATATGCCTTTCTTTTACGTAAATTGCGCACAGTAAGGGTTACATTGAAACCAAGCCTTTTTTTTTTTTTAGTTTATAGTCACTAAATATCATTTTCTAGGGTTTTGTCATCTAGAATAATTGTAGATGACTTCTGGAATTTTTTTTTTCCAGATCTAACAAGTATTACTACTATAGATACAGCCTTCCTTTCACAATTTTTTTTGTGATTTTGTACATAAAAAAAATAACCACTTTTTCTCTTCTTTACAGATTCTGCAGTTTTGCTCCAATCAACAATGTTTTTACATCAATCAACTCAGGAACTCTTCTACTTAAAAAAGAAAAGAACACTCATTAGTGGTGGAATTTGGTATTCTAAAGTGTACAGTGTCTGTTATTTGACCAAATGTCTATTTTTACCAAAATTTTCGTAATCATGTGTTATTTTTATATTCAGCATTTTTTTCTCCTCCTTCACCAGTAGAAAATGAGTCTTTATATTAGTAAACTATAAAAAAATAAGGGCATAATGGTAACTGGGTATAAGCACCCAAAGTGAAAGTAACAGATAT
This sequence comes from Oratosquilla oratoria, assembly GCF_046742065.1. NCBI lineage: Eukaryota > Metazoa > Arthropoda > Malacostraca > Stomatopoda > Squillidae > Oratosquilla > Oratosquilla oratoria. The sequence continues at coordinate 25,746,045 of NC_134796.1, forward strand.
GACACCACGCTACCTGTACCGGGAGAGTTTGTCCACGCTACCTGTCTGGGGTTAAAACTGTGTTATCAGACACAAGAGCACAACCAACACCATATTGGAATTTTCATCCATCAGTATAAAAAAACTGAATCGCATGTACTGATAAAAATTCACTCCTTAGCTCTACAGCAGTTCTATTTTTCTTGTTTTTAAAAGGACAAATTACTTAGGGACATCAGTTCAAGGAGGGAATTTGGGAGGCGCAACCTCAGCAATTGAAACATGAACAAGTCCTACCTCCTCTGCCCCAATTTCACATCTTACTTCTATAGGTTTAGGCAGAGTACCTTTTCTTGGAGCTCTGTCTACCGGTTGCTTTACATAATTGAAGTTTGGATTCTGTTTTGATGTTAACACACGAGATATATATCTAAGGCATTCCTCCCTGCAAATATAAAGGGGAGGAATTCCTCTGTCCACTTACAAGCTATCCACTGGAGATGTTCAATAAGCTCCTGAACAAATCTGCAAAGCTATATTGTGGACTACATCAAGCTTCTTTAATGAGGTTTTACATGCCGATCCATAAATTTGACATCCATAATCCATTTTGCTAAGGCACAGTGTTTGGTAAAACCTTGTTAGAGTTATACGATCTGCTCCCCAGTTGAAGCGAGACACTACCTTTAGTATATTAAGTCGCTGTTTAACAGTGCATATGACCTCATTTATGTGATGAGTGAATGTCAAACTTTTGTCCGAAAACAGACCCAAATATTTAACCTGATCTTCATTTGGTAATATAACACCCTCTAAGACTAACGTTGGTATCTTCCTTGTATCTTAGTCTAGAGAACCTGGCTTTTGTTTTTTCAGCAGAGAATCTGAAGCCCCTGCAATTAACCATGCTGTTGAGCTCCTGGAGCTGCAGCGTCTACGTCGTGGGACCACCCCCAACCCCAAGAGTTGGGGGCCAAACAGCAGCAACCACCCCTGGCCATCAGCTCTACGCAGGTGGCACCGATCCCCAAGAGGAGCTACACCTGCCTTGGGGAGTACCACAATCCTTTTTCCCAACATGCAATGTTACGTTTTTTCTGCACCGAGGGGTGATTTTCCGGCGATCACCCCTCTTCTTCTACTTTTAGCCGGAGATGTAGAGAGCAATCCTGGGCCCACCACAATATACACATGCCCAACATGCTCTAAACCCATTACTACGAGCAGACAGACAAAGGGCTCAGTTCAGTGCAATATGTGCAAAAACTGGGCCCACCTCACTTGTACAACACTTGCTGACACAAACCAATATACAAACACTTGGACATGTTCTACCTGCCCTCTTGTAACCCCACTCCCACCTCCCCAACCACAGCCAGCATCCTTACCCACTCCCAATTTCCCTTTGCCCTTACCCCCAATCAGTACTCCCCTATCTCTCCTTTCCCCCCCTCTGACCCAGATCCTACACCTTCCCCATTACCACCCCAACCTCAACCCCAAACGGCAACATACAACACATACAGAACACACAACATCAACATATTACAACACAACATTGACGGTATTAACACGAAAAAACATGAACTTGAACACTTAAACAACACAACATACACATTGCAATTATACAAGAAACAAAACTAAGACACTCACACAAAACACCATTTCATAATTACACCACCATCAGACAAGACCGGACTGACGGCAATGGCGGTGGACTCATCACCCTGATCCATCACTCCATCTGTTTTGTGCACACAAGTGCCACAACCAAAATTCTCCTCCCTACCACAGATAACACTACAGAAATCCAATCCATTAGAATCCACACAGGCAACAAATCAACACTGACAATGGTTAACATGTACATTCCCCCCCCCCACAGTTCCAAACACCTTCAGGCCTCAATTTAGCCAACTAGCCTCAATCCCCAACCTGATCATGGGTGGTGACTTCAACGCCAAGTCGTCTGCCTGGTATGTCGACAACCCTGACACAGACAGAGGGCTTGATATACAGACTCAGTTTGACTCATTGACTCACGAACAACACACAATCATACACATATCCCACACCAAGCCCTCGACACTCCCTCCTCTCCTGATATCACCTTCTGCTCCCCCTGCCTAACCCCAACAACATCATGGAGAGTTGTCGGAACCCTTGGTTCTGACCACCTTCCAATCATCATCACCACCAAAACAAGATGCACCCCAGTTGGCCACAGACACACATACACCAATTACAAGAGAGCTATCTGGGAAGCTTTTACTGAAGAGACAGAACAACATTTTGAAACACTTAACAGTACACCAATCAAACATAAACAATGCTGTGCACACTTTTAATACAATCATACAAAATGCAGACAAGAGATATATCCCTAGAGGCAACAGAAAATCACACAACCCCTACTTCACACCAAAAATCCAAGACCTCATCAGACAACGTGACACACTTTAACATGATACCCCCACACCTATCCCTCAAAACATAGCAGACCAAATACAAACACTAAACACTGTGATTGCTAATAAAAATACACGAACAAAAAACACAAAATTGGCAAAACTTTATCAGTACTCTTGATCACAAAACAAACACCAGCAAATTGTACAAAACACTCAACAGCATTACACTATCCAACAGTAACACTACACGCTCTCACGCAGCAATAATCACGACAGATAATCTACCCTCAAACAGACAACAAGCAAACTCACTCATATGTCATTTTGCACAGACAAGCCATCTCACTTCTCACCCTGACAACCGACGCACCATTCGACGTAAGAAAGACTTCCCCACAGACTCAGACTATACACCCTTCATAGACAGTCAGACAAAACTCATAATACATAATCTCAAGCACTCATCTGCCTGTGGCCCTGATAACATAAGCAACATCCACCTAAATCACATTGGACCACAAGGTATACACACACTCACAAACATTGCAAACTACAGCTATTCACACAACACTATACCCGACATCTGGAAGCATGGTAAAATAATCACCATTCCAAAACCGAACAAAGACCCAACAATCCCAACATCGCACCACCCAATCACACTTCTCTGCACCCCCTCTAAAATCATTGAACGCCTAATACTTAAACTTGTCACACCACATATTCCTCTTGCTGACTCACAACACGGTTTTAGGCCACTACACTCCACAAACACTCTTCTGATAAACCTCACACAAAGAATTTTAGATGGCATCAATTCAGATAGGCCCCACCACAGAACACTTCTCATAACATTAGACATTAGTCAAGCTTTTGATGCTATCCCCCGCCACAACCTAACAAATAAAATATATAACACAGACATGCACAATAACACCAAAAGATGGCTGACCAATTATCTAGCAGGTAGGAATGCTTACGTGTCATATAATGGCCAATCATCGCACATCAGAAACATTAAGAATGGAGTACCACAGGGCTCAGTTCTATCCCCCACACTATTTAATCTATACATGCATGACTTACCACACCAGACACCTCAGAAATACAAATCTCTTCCTACGCAGATGACATAATCACATGCACACATTGTAACACAAAGCTGCAGAAATAATCCAGCCATACCTTGATACACTCAACACATGGTTCATCACAAACAGACTCAAAATAGCTCCAACCAAATCTACAGCAACACTTCTCACCAACTGGACAATAGAACACAAATACATACCTCATCTCTACATCAACAACACTCTAATACCACACACAAGCACACCGAAAATTCTTAGTGTAACATACAATACATCCATGTCTTTCAAACAACACATCATAAACATAAAACCAAACGCACACCTAGACTTGACGCACTTAAGTCAATCACTGGAACGACATTTAGACAAAACAAAGAAACTAATATAACAATATACAAACAATGCATACGCTCAGTGATGAATTATGCGAGTCCTGCATGGGCTCCTAATCTCAGTGAGACACACCACAACACCTTCAAATCATACAAAACAAAGCCCTAAAAACAAATACAACACCTACAGACCATTTACACCATGAAACAAAAGTCCTCAAAGTCAAGGACCACCTCGACATGAGAGGCACACAAACACTTGCCACAGCCACCACAAACACATCACACCCGCTACACTACATAGCAGAACACCCTCGCACACCAAGAAACATTAAAACAACACCCAAAGACCTTTATTATGCACAAATACTCTCTTCCTCCACAACCACCAAATACCAGCCTCCGGAAACATATTCATAATCATATCACTCACCGCTCCATTAACACACTGAAAGACAACACACTGCTGTATGCCAGACCCCCTGATATCCACCCTTCTGAATCCTCTCTCCCACAAAAGGAAAGAGTCCACTTGGCCAGACTGCGGTGTGGCCACCACCCAGCACTTCTAAGCTACCAGAAGAGGCTGGATGACCGCATTGTGAACAGCTGCCCAGGATGTAACACTTCACCCCATACCATACAACACATATTGGAAGACTGCATTATACACAATCATGCACGCAAACACAACATACACTCTATAAAGGATTTGTGGGAAAACCCAGTTTCGGCTGTGGCATTCCTTGGGGAGACGGGACTGCTCGGACAGACAGTCTAGGGAACAACAACAACAACAACCATGCTGTTGCTAAGTTAATAACCTCTTGAGTCTTTTGGCCTGTTTCTAATGTTGTTGATTTGTGTGGTTTCTAATGTTGTTGATCTGCACACAATAGCAAAGTCATCAGCATAAGCCAACCCATGAACTTCAGCAGGAACTTGTTCTAACAAACTATTAATGGCTATGCTGAAGAGTGTAGGACTCGGAACACTTCCTTGGGGAATCCCTTCCTCTTGAAGATATGCAGAAAAAGAAGAAGAGCCCACTCTGACTTTTAGATAACAGTAAGACAAGAAATCCTTCAAACAATTGAACATATTACCCACAATACCCCACTCTGCAAGTTCCTTCAGAATGCCTCCCTGCCAGGTAGTATCGTAGGCATTTTTTAAGTAAAAAAAAACACAGCAATGCTTGGATTCTGAATTACAAAGGCATTCTGAATCTCACAAGTGATAAAAATTAAGGGATCCGGAGTGCACTTATTTCTTATAAATCCAAACTGTTGGTTAGATAGGAGATTTTTAGATTCCAGAAACCAAACTAAATGGATATTAACCATTCTTTCATAGATCTTACAAATGCAGCTAGTGAGAGAAATAGGTCTGTAGCTTTGTGGGAGATTAGAATCTTTTCCTGCCTTTAAAATTGTTACAATAATTGAAGTCTTCCAAGATTTAGGAGAAGACCCAGGACCAAAATTTGCTCTGCACATTAAAAAGGAATTTCTTCGAGGATATGTATAACTGAACAACCATGGAATAAAGAATGCCATCCTCTTCAGGAGAGGTTGGGGAGGATAAAGATTAAAGCATGATCCAATTCATCCAAGGTGAAAAGAAGATTATATGCCTCGGAGTTCGTATTGGTAGGAGGAACAATCGTGGTGTTGTCTAATTCTTCTGAAGTCATGTGAATAATGAAGTGGACTTGAAATATCAGCAGTGTCTTCCAAAAGCCTCTGCTACCTCTCTTGTATCTGATATAAAAGAGTCATTAATCTTGAGAATGGGCAAGGAGATGGAGTAAAATTTCCTTGTAATTTTCAAATCCTATTCCATACTAAGATAGGGGGAGAGTCATATTTCAATTTGCTAATAAATTTAATGAAGGATTCCCTCCTTGCTTTCTTAAAGATTTTCTTCTGCTTTGCTTGTGCTCTTCTGTGTTATCCTATTGACTAAACAATGATACCTCTGATATCTCTTATAGCATGTTCTTGTAATCTTTCTGCTTAAAGCACATTCATCATTCCACCAGGGGACTACAGACGCTCCTCAACTTACGTTTTAGTTACGTTCCGAACGGCCGAACGTAAGTTGAAAATGAACGTAAGTCGTTACTGTACCATACATTCGTAAATTCTATTACCGTATCTTATAAAATACCCCTAAATCATTAATTACACACATAACATTGTAAAATGATAACATTAATTTCAAATAAATTAAATTCAAGCAACATAAATTGAGATGGTGGAGGAGGAGGGGGAGGAGGATGAGGAGGATGAGGCAAGGCACGTTCAGTCTGTCGTTTGTGCCATGTAAACAATAGACGCAGCATCATGCGTAAGTATCGTTTGAACTACGGAGAGCGTGCTAAACTAAAAAATTCACTCGAAAATATTTTTTTTACAGTCAGTTCAAACGTAAAATAGAAAAAACGTAAAATAGAAAAAACGTAAAACGAATGAACGTAAGTAGAGGAGCATCTGTACTGGCAAAGAGGTTTACCAGTTGTCCTAGGAATGGATGAAAAAGCATCAGTAAGTATGATGCCTACCAGATAATCATATGCATCAGAGTTACTACAAAAATCACTAGTCTTATAATCAATCTCTGTGGATCTCGAAAATAATTCCCAATTAGCCTCTCCTGTCTTCCATTTAGGTAAGCAAGAGGAGGGAATGTTCTTTAAATATATGATATGGATAGGCCAGTGGTCGCTACCATGTAGATCTTCATCTATTGACCAACTGTAGTCTAATCTTAAGGATGATGAACAAATAGTTAGGTCTATAGCAGAACTTGAGTTGTGAAAGACATCAAACCTAGTTTTGGAACTGTCATTCATCAAAATGACATCGTTATTATCAATAAATTCTTCAATTATATTACCCCAGGGGTCACACCTTGATTCACCCAATAGAGCAGTGGTTCTCAAACTTTACCATGCCAAGGACCCCCCCAGATATTTAAGTCCCATCCGAGGACCCCCAGTCAAAAGTTATTACCATACCAAGATACCCATTACATGATTATAATGCAGTAAATTTACTATTTGCATATTCCTACACAAAGAAAGTATAAAAATAAGCATTTAAAATATTTTCAAAATTTTGTCGAGTTTCGGTTTAAAAACATTTCCATCTTCAGTTCACACTTTCTGTAAGCATAGAATAAAGCTTGAATGAATATAAATATTAATTAGAAAGAAACAAATGAAATATTATGACATATAAAAATGTAATAGAGAAGTGCTGGCTGATTGCACAACAAAATATCGATATCACCGACACTATAATGACAGAATCAGTTTTGTATATTTTTTATAATTATATAGTTTTTTCTGGATTTTTTTTTTTTTCATTGTCATGGACCCCCTAGGACCTTCTCAGGGACCCCAGTTTGAGAACCACTGCTATAGAGGATGCTTAGCATTAAAGTCACCCATTAAAATAAAAGACTGAGGAAGCTGGTTGATCAAAGATTGTAGGTCATTTAACTCAAACTGACGGGAGTGGTTAAATACATCTAGCAGTCGATCTTACAGTTCAAGCTCCAAATACAAAGAACATATAGTGATCCATTTAGTGGTAAAAATTTGTACTGCACAAGCCTGCAGCACTGAATGTAGGTGGACACTTCTGTGGTTTACAGATTTGTTGACAATGATACCAGTACCTCTATGAGCATGAACCCCAATCATAGGAGATCTGTAAGATTTATAATTAAGTCCAACATTAGGGGATATATCGACAAGCATCTCTTGGAGAAAAATGGCAGACACATCATGTTCTTTAAAGAGAATCCGAACCTGCTCTCCATGAAAATTAAAACTTTGAATATTCCATTGAATTATAGACATTATACAGTTTTACAAGATGGGGTTTTTTCTAATTGCTTTCGCAGGTTCCTCCTCTCTGTTAATGGTCTGAATTACTATTTCCTTTCTTACACTGTATATCACAATATGGGGAAGAAGTTGGAGATGAGGGTGGACTGTGGAGTCTTTTACTGTGCACAGCTTCTGACTCCATAGCTTTGCTTCTGTGCACCTCAACCGAGTGAGACACACCAGTCCGTGATCGCTCTACTGGGGAGCCCCCCAAGTTTGGGAGAGAGACTGAGAGGAGGCTTTATTGAAGGAACCCTGTGAGGTTTCAGCAATGGGGACTTTAGGTGCCCCTCCAGATGGGGCAGGAGACATTCCCTCAATAGGGGATGAGAGAGCCTCCACAGAGGAGGATTGAGGAGTACTAGAATTTCCAAGTTGTGGAGAAGAATGATTAGGTCTAATACTGACTCTTTCATGCTGAGGCTTGGGTTCAGCATTAACAGAAGAATTCGTATTAGCATTTGTTGGTTGATCCTCATTGCTTCTGTGCACCTCAACCGAGTGAAGCACACCAGTCAGTAATCCCTCTACTGGGGAGTCCCAACGTCTGGAAGAGAGATTGCCCGAGAGGAGGCTTCATTGGAAGAAGCCTGTGAGGTTTCAACAATAGAAACCTTAGATGCCCCTTCAGATGGGGCAGGAGACACCCCTTCAACAGGGGGTGAGGAAACCTCTGCAGAGGAGGATTGAGAAGTACTAGAAATTCCAAGTTGAGAAGAAGAGACACAATTAGATTTGATAGTAAGACTTTTACAATGGATTCAGTGTTAACAGAAGAATTGATATTGGCATCTTTATTTCTATTGGGTTCTATAGTTGGCTGATCCACTCTACTATTTGTTTTAACATCACCATCTTTTGGAATTAGTACTCTTTTGGCATGACCAACACTACTATGTTCTGCATGGGATTTTAGTAGTGCATCCTGTTCCTTTTTATAAATTATCAGTTCTTATCCCTGACATTGTGCTCTCCTTTATAATTTATACAAACATTTGGGCAGGAACAATCCCCATGCTCAGGCTGAACACATATCAAACACAGTTCGTCTCTTGCACATCAGCCAGAAGGATGGCCAAAACCATTCAGTTAAAGCACTGAAGGGGACGTGGCTTCAACTGCTTCACATGAACAATCTTTTTCTATCTCTACATAATGAGGCAGATCTTCACCACAAAAAGTTAGGATAATCATAAAAGAATGAAGGATTTTAAAAACCTTCCAAACATTAGTTGGGCACATTTCTAATATTTCATCATTTTCAAAGTCGGAGATCTCTATTATAAATTACCCCTTTGGCATAACTAAAGGTATAGTGGGGTTTAACTTCCTTAATGTCTGATTTCTGACTCAAGTTAAGCACCATGGCAGCTTGCTTATAAGACTTTACATGAATTAAGAGGAATTTCTTCCAAATCGTGATACCTGTGAGTTAGTCAAATTACCAGAGCCAAGGTGACTCTTCAAGAATCTTCTAAACTTGAACAAGTTAGCACGTTCCTTTGCATAAGTGATAATAAACCACTTAGCTGGATTGGGAGGCCTCTGCACACTTTCCTTCCTTTCATCTACCTGGTTTTCTGGGTAAAAGATATCCAGGTTAGGTGGTGCTCTAGCAACAAGTTGGGCCAAGGATTCATTTCCTTTGGAATTGATAATAGTCCAAGCAGGCAGCAGCTGCATCCTGATTAGAAAGAAATAAGATCCAGACTAGCCAACAGGGCTGTGGAGTCGGAACACAAAACCTCTGACTCCGACTCCTCTTCATGTAATTAACTGATTATGGCCTACATATTTTATAAAGCCTATACAAAAATACTGTACTTTATAACAAAGGTTGAAATATAACCTTTGCAAAGGATATACAAACCTAATAATAAAGAAAATATGATGGATGATTTTATTTTACATATATAGTTTTGCAAAAAAAAAAAATATATATATATATATATATATATATATATATATAAAAAGTTTAAGCAAATTTCTTGAAAGAAAACAGTAAATACACTCATGCCTTGATTTAACGGACTAAAAGGGGGGAACACCAGTCTGATATACCCGATTATCCGAAGTTTCCGATACTACTGTATATCAACGATTACGTTACGAAAAAATGAGGAATGAATACAGTACAGTACTTTTACTTAAGCACACTATCCAATCTGTTAGTGTAAATACCTGAGATCTGGCCCAAAATTTTCACCCCAAGAGTACAAAGTCCAAAAATTTCATCAACCGAATATTGGGTAAGTTGTTCCTTTTGTTTACGAATATCAGACACAGTTTGTTTCTTTACTCCATATCCTCTTCCATACGGTGCCGCCTACGTAGGCGGCATGAGGAGCAAGTGGATACGCGAGGCTGCCTTATCGGCGTCTTGATTATATTTATTGTAGTTGCCCCTGCGTAATGACATACTCTCTAAACTGTCTTCATCACATTTTCTATGGTTATCAAAATTCATGGGTGAAAGAGAGAACGATCGATATAAGCGGTAACTATTTTTTATAATGTGAGTTATGACGCAACATCGTACGTCTGGCAGCTAATGCTGCCCGCGAGATTTTCGCCCGGAGTGAAGTGGATATTCATCACACACCTGCTTCACCGACACTCCACTTTCCAACTTTTTAATCAACTCAAGCTTCTGTGATACTGTTAAATAGACTCTTTTCCTCTTTTCTACAGGATGTACAGGTGCCATGGTTAAAAAAACTGTTGAATTATTTCACAAACAACACACAAAACAGGGCCAAAAAGGTCGAAAAACACGGACCAAACAGCTCCACGTGTTCCGGCACAGTTGTAAACAAAGCGACCATAGGTCATCTGGCGGTCAACTGCGTAAAACATCGGACCGCGTCCGGTCGCTCTGGACAATCCGGAAGCTACAGATTTTGTCCGTTGCATCCAAAATCCGTTAAAGTGAGGTCCGTTAAATCGAGGTATGAGTGTATAGAGAAAATAAAATTTATTGATACGAGTATGGTACAAGGTCGAGTGTTACAGCTGAACATGTATGATACTGAAAGGTATATGTATCATACATACTTTTTGGGTATCATTATACTTCATATGTTTTCATACCTTCTTTTGTATTAATGTACTGAAATTACTGATACAAGTACCTCTTGGTTTAACTACATACTGGTACTACTATGCGATTATTGTGATGGACATTAATCTGGTTCTGGAACCGATCTTATCGATATGAGTATAAAAAGATACAGCCGAACATGTTTGAAATGTGAATTTTTTTTTTTCAACTTTAAATATCCTTATTTCAATAATTCATTGTTAAAAAGTATAGAGGGGAAAAAGAAGAAGGGGAAAGGAGAGAAGATAGCATTATTGCTTTAGTCTACAGTTGAAATCATAATTATCCTACTGTTTGGCAACACAGCAGTGGGAGAAACCACCAAACTGATGGAGTGATGGAAACGATGCATATGGAACTCGACAGGAATATTACAGCTCCCGTGACTGTGTGTCAACAGAAGGTGCAAAATTGAGGTGTTTGATTTATTCAAGTAATACTTAGAATGTTTATCAGTCTATGTATAAATTTGAAAGCCAGTGTTGCACAAGGACGTTTTGGGGGTTTAGTGGAATGACCATGAAGATATGACGATGAGGTATATTACATTTTATAAAAAAAAAAAAAAAAATGTATACATATTATATAATCTACTTCCAAGGAGTGTGCACTGCATAACTCTACAGACTAAACGAAGGTCATATAATGTGTAAATTTAACTGGAGTTGGAGTCTGTAAAAATATAACAACCGACTCCAGTGACACCATAATTGCTTCCGACTCCGACTCTACGACTCCACAGCCCTGCTAGCCAAGCCTTAAAATTCTCAGTCAGTTTAACCCTGATCTCTTTAATTGGTCCAAATTTACAGAACTCTTCATGTAAGTCAACATAACTCTTATCAAGAAAGACATTTTAAATGTAAGACTATGACAATTAGGAGCAATACTTGAGTTATTTATAGGCTTCTGAGTATCTAAGGATGATTTTGTCACTCCAGAATCCATTCCAATTGTAAGTTTCTGGACAACAGAATTATCTGTCAATGAAGTCTCAGCATCATCACCAAAATCCTTTTTCAAGCCAGAATCAAGAACTGGGAGTTTTACTTTTGCCGAGCCAACATCGTCAAAATTGGAATCAGCAATATTAGGAGGGGGATCAGGAGGTTTAGGAGGAGGATCAGGTTGTGGTGGAGGTTCAGAATATACAGTTTGAACAGCTGCCATGATCGTGTATATTTATAGAGCCACACCATATATCAAGAAACAGAGATCAATACACAGAAGATACTGCAGTTGCCTGATGCCTCAAGCAATAAAAGAAAAGTCTGTGCTGAGTTGGGAAGTTCCAGAAACGACTATTTGCACGTGCAGGGCCTCGAAGGTGAGTTAGAGACTGTCAACCTGGAGATTTATCCTCTTTAGTTTTGTCCCATTTAGGATGGGGCCAGTGTAGTCACTCTGCATGTGCACTGGATAGAGAGAAAGGAAGTCGGTAGCCTAGTACCTACCTTGCAAACATGCATTCCCTAGTCGGTGAGCTTTCGGCCCTCGCAGGGAGTAGTGACCTCGTGGTATACATCCCCACTTGACTGGGTTCAGACATGTAGCTTGGGAGGCACTAAGATACCAGAACCTTCCTTAATAAGTATTAGAGAAAGATGGTGAAAAAAGGAGAGCAGGGTAGCAAATATGAAGGATAGGGATAGGGGAATTCACAAAGGAAAAGGGTGGGGGACCCCCTATCTATTCACTACCCCAAGAACCTCATCCTAAAACAACTGTCATAGGGTGAGGGCGGCAAATCCTAAGAGTATTCCAGTCCATGGTCAAAGACAAGCTAGGGTCATCAACAGAAGTCCATTGGCTCAGATTTTGTCTGGTAGCTTAGGTCTGACCTCTCCAGTATGGTTGCACCTGGCTGGCACCGCTCAGCCCATCTTTGCTACACGCAAGCCCCCCCCCCCCCACTACATCAAAGTACTGGGCCCCAGGGGGGCAATGCAGAAAGACAGATCATCCACAGCAAGGCAGCTTGACTTAATTGGTGACCACAACTCTCCATCCCCTCATGCAGAAAAAGAGAGGGTGGGGAGAAATCCCTTCGGGCTGCATGACTGCATCACAATATCATTCACATATAACCACTTCCTACTCCCCCCCCACCATCCCATCCTTGCATCCAAATATCAATACACAGCCATCCTCTACTCACCCCCCATTCTCCTCCTAACCTTGTTTTTCACTCTTATCCAACTTTGTCACCCCTATCATACAACTTTCACCCTGTATGTTTATAACCACATAAAACACAATCAAGCCTGTTCACAGAATATGGAGGTCACTCAGCTACAACTACAAAGTAAATATATTTAATCAGGATGCCAACGCCGGCATCCTTGAATACCCACTTGCACCTCATGACGCCTATTTAGGCATCGTCATAATCTAGGGGGTAAACTTTTCCTACCTCTCTTAAATTCCAAGTTTCTGCTCCATACAGTGCCATCAGCATAATTACCACTTTATATAATCTCCTTTTTGCATCCATTCTCAGCTGCTTATTTCTCATGACACTTCTTAATCCCCCAGGGCATTTACTTGCTTTTCTCAATCTACAATTCACCTCCATCTCCAATCTCTTTCCTACAACATACAACCCCAAACACCTAAAACTATCCTCTTCCTCCAGCTTCTTTAATACTTACTTCAAACTCACTGCCATCCTCTCCCCTTGAACATCTTATTTTTACCCACATTTACCTTCAACTTTCTCTTTCACATACCTTCCTGACCCTGCCACAAGTACAGTGTCATCAGCAAACTGGCTCACCTTCCACTTTTTTTTTTTTTCCTAACCCTTTCCATAGGATGATGCCTATGTAGGCGTCATGAGGATGTCGGCGTCAGCATCTTGATTATATTTTGTAGTTGTAACTGAGTGAACCCCATATTCTGTGAACTGCCTTTCTCATGACAGTTCCTAAACTCACTGCCTTAATCCATCCTCTGACCCTGCCACAAGTACAGTGTCATCAAACAACAACTGGCTCACCTTCCTATTTCCCCCCCCCTAATCCTTTCCATAGGAAGACGTCTATGTAGGTGTCATGAGGTGAGTGGGTATATGAGGATGTTGGTATAGGTGTCTTGCTTATATTTTGTAGTTGTAGCCGAGTGACCCCCATATTCTGTGAACTAGCCTGATTATATTTTCTGTGGTTATTAATATTCAAGAGTGAAAGAACAAGTAATACAACTGTAACTTTATATTTTATAAAGCGAGTATTGTGATGTGCCATTGTACATCAGGCAGCTGACATTGCTTGTGAAAATTCAACTCATATTGCAGAGGTTAACCATCTCCAGTCCCCTGCCCATTACCCTCTCATTTACCTTCCACAGCACCCCATCCATGTATACATTGAATAGCCATGGCAACATAATACATCCCTGTTGCAGTCCTGCCTTTACCTCAAACCACTCACTCTCTCAATTTCCAATGCAGGCACTACTCTCGAAAAAACTGACTGCCCAGCTTTCCCCCAATCCCAAATACAGGGGGTCACCACAATTCGACAGGGATGGGGTGGTCTATCATCGGTCGAACCTGGGTTCTGTCGAATCATGATGCAGTTTTTCCCATAGGAATACATTGTAATTAGGGGGGATAGGGACCGACCTCCATCCCAGACCCCCCAAAATATCACTATGACCTCTAAAAAACACTAACTTAGACTAAATCAGTAATATTAAAGGCTTAATTTTTATCTAGTTTTGTTTATCAAACACATTAAGCTGCTGTACAGTACATTTTAGGTGGTGGATGTTGTGGCCTGCAAGTCCTCCCACAGTGACAAGGCATGCTCCTGCACGAGCCCCATGCTGATCGGCATCTTGCATTGTGTCCTGTCCTCTATCCACTTGATCAACATGTCCTCCATCATGTTGAGACGGGAGTCCCTTGAGCCATGGAGAACAAGGGAAGTCATGGAAGATGCTAATGCAGCGGCCTGGTGGTACTTGTCCCTGTTCTTCCAAATCGTTGATACTGTTGATCTCGGGACACCCATTTCCACTGCAACGGCAGAATGAGCCATACCTGCCTCACACTTTTTTATAAGCTCAAGCTTATCTTTGAAAGGCAGGAAAGTGCGTTTCTTAGGGGTGGGGCCGGAGGTGGATTTCCGCAGCATGGTGGTGGAACAGCGGAGCATGGCTTGCCTCGACGATGGCTGGGGCGAGAGTGAGACAGAATGGCGCATCGGGAGTGGCGGCAAATTTGACCGGGTGCGTGGGGTAGGAGTATGACAGAAAATGTTTAAAGCAATAAAAAGATGTTTTGGAAGGAAATTAAAAGCAAAAGGAGGCGAATCAAGTAGAGAAGAAAAGGTAAAAGGTGCAGATGGAGAGATGCAGATGGAGAGATGATAATGGAAGAGAAGGCAGTGAGAGGAAGGTGGGCAGAGTATTTTAGGGAGTTGCTAAATGTGAAAGAGGATAGGGAGGGAAAGGTAGTTGCAGTGGGAAGCTCTTAGAAAATGACCGTGATGAGTGAGGAAAATGGAGGAGATATAGGGAAGGATGAAGTGAAAGCAGCTGTTAAGATGATGAGAGCAGGTAAGGCACCTGGTCTGGATGGATGCCATGCAGAATATCTGAAGAAAGGAGGTACAGTTATGGTAGACTGGCTGGTGAGGTTATTTAATGTTTGTTTAAGAGAGGGTAGAGTGCCAGAGGAGTGCCTCTATAGTTCAGTTTTACAAGGGAAAGGGGGACAAGTGTGAGTGTAGTGGTTTCAGAGGGCTCAGCTTGTTGAGTGTAGTTGGGAAGGCTTAGGAGTCTTGATTGAGAGGATTAGGAGGAACAGAGGGAGTAATTGGTGAGGAACAGTGTGGGTTTAGGATAGGTAGGGGTTGTGTAGATCAGATTTTTGTGGTAAGACATATGCAAGAAAGCTATAGGAAAAGGTAAGGATGTTTTTTGGGCTTTTATGGATCTGGAAAAGGCTTATGACACGGTAGACAGGAGGGCACTGTGGGAGGTTTTGCAGATATATGGGATAGGAGGAAAGCTGTTATGAGCAGTCAAGAGTTTTTACGAGAGTAGTAGAGCTTGTGTTAGGATTAGAAATGGAGAGAGTAAATGGTTTGAGGTAAAGGTGGGACTTCGTCAAGGATGTGCTATATCGCCCTGGTTGTTCAATCTTTACATGGATGGGGTGGTGTGAGGTGAATGCAAGGGTAGTGGGTCAGGGGTTGGAGATGATTAAAGAAAATGGAGAAAAGTGGGAGGTAAGCCAGTTGTTGTTTGCTGACAACATTGCACTTGTGGCAGGATCAGAGGAGGGATTGAGGAAGTTAGTGACAGAGTTTGAGAAGGTGTGAGAGAGAAGGAAGCTGAAGATAGATGTGGGTAAATGTAAGGTGACGAGATGTACAAGGGGAGAGAGTGACAGCAGGCTGGAAGTGAGCATTAACCTCTTCAGTACGGGCCAAAATCTCGCGGGCAGCATTAGCTGTCAGACGTACGATGTGTTGTAATAATACTCGCATCATAAAATATAGTCACCGCTTATATCGATCGTTCTCTCTTTCACCTGTGAATTTTGATAACCATAGAAAATGTGAAGACAGTTTAGAGAGTATGTCTTTACGCAGGGGCAACTACAATATATATAATCAAGACGCCGATATGGCAGCCTCGTGTATCCACTTGCTCCTCATGCCGCCTATGTATGCGGCACTGTATGGAAGGGGTTAAGGGTGAAAGACTGGAGGAAGTGGATAGTTTTAGATACTTGGGTGCAAATGTGGCAGGAAAGGGAGGAGTGGGGGTGGAGGTAGAATGTAGATTGAGAGAAGCAAGTAATGCCTTGGTTGATTAAAAAGTGTAATGAGAAATAGACATCTGGGAATGGATGCTAAGAGGAGGTTATATGAGAGAGTGATTGTGCCAACAGCATTGTATGAGGCAGAAACATGGAACATGAGAGAGGAAGAGAGGAGTTTGAATGTGTTTGAGATGAAATGTATGAGAAGTATGATTGGGGTTACTAGGCTGGATAGAGCGAGAAATGTGGAGGTGAGGAGAACAGGGGTGGAAAGGGAACTGGGAGATAGGGTTGATGAAAGAGTATTATGATGGTTTGGACACGTGGAAAGAATGAGTGAAGAAAGATTAGTAAAAGAAGTGTGGAAGGCAGAGGTGGAAGGAGTGAATATGAGGTGGTGTCCTAGGATGAGATGGATGGATGGAGTGAAAGGGGCATTACAAAAGAGAGGAATGTCTGTGGAGGAAGGACGGGAGAGGACAGAAGATAGGGGTGAATGGAGAGGGATTGTGTATAGATGATGCTGTGATGTATGAGGGGGAGTGGGTGGGGGATGGGAGTGAGGCTAAGTATGAGAAAAAAAATTGACGCAGTCCTAAGGGATTTTCCCCCCATCTTCTCCTTTTCCGCATGAGGGGACGGAGGGGGGGGGGGGTTGCCGAATTTATGAAGCGGCCTTGCTGTGGATGTGCTGCATCTTGCTACACTCCCACACTCACACTTGCCCTTCCCTTTCATTTTAGTTTCATTCAAAGCCAGCACATTTTTATTCTCACAAACATACTGCCTATCTCTTCCATTTTGCTCTCATCTGTACCACATACATGCACATTAAAAGACCTAAGCCTTAGGGTACTGGTTGGAAAACTCCCAGACCCTCTTATGCCTTTACTTTGTTTTTTAGAAATGTTCCCTTTTGGGGCTACAGGTTGCAGGCCTCCTAATCCCATCTCCCGTCCCATTTTTCATCACCTTTTATGACTGAAGTGGAAAGACTTGGTGGTAGCATTCTCTTTCCCCCACCACGGTAGGCAAAAAAAAAAAAAAAAAAAAAAAAAAAAAAAAAAAATGAATATTCAGACAAAAGGTACAGGACAGTAACAAAGGGTTGGGGGACAGCATAACGGAGGGACAGTCGTTGTATAAAAGTGAGGAAAATGGAGGAGAAATAAGAAGAGGTGAAGGCAATTAAGATGATGAGAGGAGGTAAGGCACCTTGGCTGGACGAATGATGGTGGACTGGCTGGTGAGGTTAATGTTTAGGAGGGTAGAGTAGAGAAGTGCCAGTATAGTTCCACTTCACAAGAAAAAAGTGGAAGTGTGTAGCAGTTTCAGAAGGACCAGTTTGTTAAGTGTAGTTGGGAGGGCTTATGGGGGGGGGGGAGTTGATTGAATGGATTAGGAGAGGAATAGAGGGAGTAATTGGTGAGGAACAGTGGGGGTTTAGGACAGGTAGGGGTTGCATGAATCAGATTTTTGTGGGAAGACACATGTGAGAATGCTTTAGGAAAAGGTAAGGATGTTTTTTGAGCCTTTATGAATTTGGAAAAGGCATATGATAGGGTCGACAGGAAGGCACTATGGGAGGTACTGCAGATATATGGGATAGGAGGAAAGCTTTTAAGAGCAATCAAAAGTTTTTACAATAGTAGAACTTGTGTTAGAATCAGAAATGAATAGAATGAGTGGTTCAAGGTAAAGGTGGGACTTTGTCAGGGGTGAGTTATGTTGTCCTGGCTGTTTAATTTGGGGTGGTGTGTGAAAGAAGAAAGTTGAAGATAAATGTGGGTTGAAGTATGGTGATGAGATGTACAAGGGGAGAAAGTGGCAGCAGACTAGAGGAAATGGGTAGTTTTAGATACTTGGGTGCCAATGTGGCAGGAAAGGGAGAGTGGAGGTAGAATGTAGATTGAGAGATTAAAAAGTGTAATGAGATATAGACATTGGGAATGGATGCTAAGTGGTGGTTGTATAAACAAGAGATTCTGCAGATAGCACTGTATTCGCCACTGCTCCAATCATATACCTTCTCCAGGTCCACAATACACAGGTACAAACAGATTTATTTTTCCTACATGCTTTCCCAGCAAGATGTTGGGTGAATACCTGACGAATGGTTGGTAAGTACTTATCCTATAGTGCCCACCTACCTTAGAGAAGCTATTACAACCACTAGGTTGTGGATAAGGTGTCACCTCTACAAAATCATCATCTTCCCAGTCTGACATGGTTTCAAATTATCTGAAATTAGAAATATATGTCAAAATACATGGCTGAGGAAATGACATGGCTCAACGGGAGTCTTTCTTGTTTGCTTTGTAAATATCTTGCATGGATTCAGGTGTGTGTTTACGAGTCAGTTTCCACATGTAATAAAGCTGTAGGGGTTAAACTAGGTAAATTTTTGGGCCCTGCTATATAAGTGCCATGCCTTGCTGCATTGCCTCTAACCCAAGTAATGTGGCTGGGGACAGGGAGAACCATTTATAAATGAGGACTGAAGATGGAAGTGTCCCCCCCATTTAAGGAAGGTGTTCTGGCGCTTATGGACCTCAACCTTGAGGCAGTTCAAAACAATTTACATATAAACTCTAGAGAAAATGTCCACCTTATACCACTCTGTTGGGAGTGGCAGTACCTAAAGTATAACAAATTCATAAGAATCACATTAGAAAAATCTCCACAGCATGGTTCCTAACAATCTGCAAATCAAACACAAACAACTTATAACTACTACAGAATG
The DNA here is from genome assembly GCF_046742065.1 of Oratosquilla oratoria. Lineage (NCBI taxonomy): Eukaryota > Metazoa > Arthropoda > Malacostraca > Stomatopoda > Squillidae > Oratosquilla > Oratosquilla oratoria. The sequence goes on from NC_134796.1 coordinate 25,765,378, forward strand.
GACTACTAAAAGTAATGACAGCATGCACCTAACAGATAAATTCTTGGAAGATCCCCTAGGGTGCCAGTGGCTCCAGCATGACAGGCAGCCTGAGCACTGACAATTTGTTGGCTGTGTGATGTACCTCTTCCATAAGATGACACCTACGCGAGTGTCATGAGGTGTGAGTATACAAGGATGCTGGCGTTGGCGTCCTGATTATATTTTCTAAAAATCGTGGCATTACCTGCATAGAGAACCTCGTTACCATGTCTTATTGCTTCAAGGTCATTGATGAACATTACAAAAAACAGTGGTCCTAATACAACACTGTGGGACACCATACGAAAATTTCCCATCTGATGTTTCAACAATTACCTCCTCTGTTTACATCCTGTCAAGTTCCAAATCCATTTTAATACTCTAGCTCCAATGTTGTAATTTGGCATTTTTTTCAAGGAAATAATTTGTAAGGTATGCTATTGAAGGCCTTCATGAAATCTGGGTAAATCATGTTTACTAGTGGGGCTGCACAGCTCAAATATTCAGAAGAATTGTGCAGTTCGTGATAAAAGCACCAAATTGGGCACCCTTGTAGAATGACATATTATGAAGCGATTTGGATATTTGGCCACCACAGATTTAGCCTCTGAGGGCTGTGGCAGCCATTTTACAAAATGGCGGCCAGGTGACATTAAAATAGCTACCAGAGGAATTAAAATGGCTATGGCTTCTACATTTGTGGAACGATTTCATCGTTTATGGTGTCTATGGATGCGCCTCACTGCGTACTACAAACGTATGGGACTAAATTTCCGAAACTACATTTTTAGGGGGGGGGGTCAAACCATCCATAGACCCCATAAACGATGAAATTGTTCCACAAATATAGACGCCATAGCCATTTTAATTCCTTTGGTAGCCATTTTAATGTCACCTGGCCGCCATTTTGTAAAATGGCTGCCATAGGCCTAAGGGGGGGGGGAAGGGACTCTAATGTATTTATTTTTCATTGCAGATTGTTGATGGTGGTCGTCACTTAACAGCAGCCATGTCCAAGAGCTTCAAGTTGGTCGACCAAGAGCGACCTGTCTCAACATCGTCACATCCACCAACAACGAACTGGAACCTGTGTATCATCTGTCAAGACGACACAAAAGAGACACTGACTCGTCCCTCACAGTCCAAGCGAAAAGATGTCGGGAGCGGCTACAGTTCCCTTGCCGAAAATCTGATCAGATTCAATGAACTAAATGAGCTTCCATGTACACTTCAGTTACACTGGCTTGACGAAGGTCATGGAATTGAAGCAGCTATGGTTGCAAACAGTGCTGGTTATCACGAAACCTGTCAACTAAAATATAACAGGACAAAACTACAGAGCCGAAAAGCGAAAGCGTGTAACTGTTAATGACAGCCATAATACTGGTGCATGCAAGCGCACCAGGTCCCTCTCAGCGAGCACAGGTAATTCAGGGCCCCCCTCCTGTTTCTTCTGTGAACAACCTGCAGGCTCGGAACGGCTTCATGAGGCAGCGACCTTCACAATTGACAGGCACGTGAGGGACTGTGCAACCCTCCTTGAAGACAGTACCCTACTTCGCAAACTCAGTGCTGGGGATATGGTGGTCCTGGAATGTAAATACCATGCCAAATGTTTGTCACAGCTGTATAATCGTGCCAGAGCGGCCCGATGTTCTGAAGCGACAGAAGAAACTGAACAAGAGAAACAGCTGTCAAGAGTAGCTTTTGCTCAACTTGTGCTCTTTATTGAAGAGACCAGGCAGCATGAGGAGACGGCGCCAGTGTTCAAGTTAGCAGAACTGGCTGAACTATACCAGTTAAGAATTGAACAGCTAGGCGTCAGGTGCAACAGTACATCCACACGTCTCAAGCAGAGACTCCTTGCCCACTTCCCTGACATGCAATCACACAGCAAGGGAAGAGACATCCTGTTGGCATTCCGAAAAGATGTTGGCGATGCTATTGCTAAAGCTTGTGAAATGGACAGCGACAATGATGCTATCCATCTTGCACGTGCTGCAGAAATCGTGCGCTGCCAGATGTTTGGTGAATCCAAGCCTTTCACTGGGTTCCCTGAAGGATGCCAAAAAGAGTCTGTGCCCCAAATGCTGATTTGCCTGGTCAACATGATTTTAGAGGGACCCAACATCAAGGACCAGATGACAGACACAGGCACTGCAGCGGTTGCCATTGCTCAAATTTTGAAGTTCAACAGCGTAAAACACAAACGTATGCAAAGCACCTCACCATCATCCACTGTACGGCACAGCCATGCGCAAGAAACGCCTCTTCCAATATATGTGGGGATGATGTTAAACGCCCACACGCGCAAGAAGGAACTGGTGGATAGGCTGGCACACGTTGGCCTGAGCATCTCGTATGATCGTGTCCTCCGCCTCACAGTGCAGATGGCGAACAATGTCTGCGAGCAGTTTCACTTGGAGCAAGTTGTCTGCCCGCCCTCGATGCGTGGAAAAGTTTTTACTACTGCTGCAGTAGATAATATAGATCACAATCCGAGTTCAACAACAGTGAAGTCCTCATTCCATGGCACAGCTATCTCATTGATCCAACATACCAGTTTCATGGGAGAAGGTGTGGATTGAACCATAGTCGTAACTGGAGGATCTGGGAACGCAAGCACGTTCATCCACCAGCTGCCACAGTGCTACACTGACGTCCCTCCTGTAACAAGCAGTGTCAAGAATGTGCCTGTTCCTGCTGTTAGGGTGACGTCACTTGACAGAGAGGCTAAAAAGCACTGAGGAAGAATATCTCTGGCTACACAATGCAAGGCAGGTCATAGATGGAAATGATCAGGGAGGCGAGAACATATCTTGGGCCGCTTTCCATGCCAGCCGTCAGCCACCAGAAGTTAGACCAATCAGCCCCACTGCCCTGCTTCCCATGTTCCAGGACAGTGCCCACACAGTGGCCATGATCCGCCACTCCATAGATGTCGTGAAGACTGCTGTTGAACATCTGAATCCAGGACAGGCACCAGTGGTCACATTCAATCAGCCACTATTTGCCTTGGCAAAGCAAATTCAGTGGAAGTGGCCACAGAAATATGGTGAAGATAAGGTTGTCGTGCTGTTTGGTGGTCTCCATATCGAGATGGCTGCCCTGAAAACACTGGGAGACTGGCTGGATGGTAGTGGGTGGGCGACAGAACAAGTCCATGCACAGACATTGACAAGGCACGCAAGAACAATGTTGAGTTGATTCCTCCAACCAAGGCAGCTCTGGAAGAGCACGTTAAGAGGGCAGCCTACCAGGGAGGTCATGTATGGGGCCAGGTGTTGCTCCCTGCACCAGAGCTGCCGGCGGCAACCAGCTGGGGGTGGATCAAAAGTGAGGACGGGCTGCATGATCCCCACTGGACAAGATTATAACAAGCAGCCCAAATGTGCCGTGAACTGCTGTCATGTAAATGTAAGATGGGTTGTGTGAATCGTTGCAAACGCAAAAAGGCTGCACTTGAATGTACTGCTATGTGCCTGTGTGAGGGGGAGTGCACCCAGAACTAGACATTTCTACATTTAATTTTGAGTGTTTCATCATAGCACTGTAACATCATGTTTCATTGAAACGTATTATGCTGAATTTTGTATTTCTTGAGTAAATTCTTTTGTATTTCTTTTGTCTTTCTTTTACACGCCATTCCATTGTCATTTCTTTTACGCTTGCTAGGTAATTATGTCACCCGCAGAGCTATAGGTTGGACTATAGTTTAGGGTTAGGTTAGGTTAGCTAGTTTAGTCCAACCGATAGTTGGGGGAGTAGCGCTCCCCCGGGCAGCTTAGCTATAGTTAGGCCTTCCTGCTGCCATGTTGGGGGCCAACCAGTTGCGTGACCCTTTACGTAGTCGCGCGGACAGTCTAAAAAAAAAAAAAAAAAATCCTAAATGTAGTGGGATACAGTGATTATTGTATTTTTCTCCCACCCCCCTTGTGTAGAGCCTCATAGTTGTCACCAAAGTATAAACGTAGAAGCCACAGTGATTTGAAAAATACCCCCTTTTCCCCCCCCCAACCCCCCCCTAAAAATTCCGAATTTCGGAAATTTAGTCCCATACGTTTGTAGTACGCAGTGAGGTGCATCCATAGACCCCATAAACGATGAAATCGTTCCACAAATGTAGAAGCCATAGCCATTTTAATTCCTCTGGTAGCTATTTTAATGTCACCTGGCCGCCATTTTGTAAAATGGCTGCCACAGCCCTCAGAGGCTAAATCTGTGGTGGCCAAATATCCAAATCGCTTCATAATATGTCGTTCTACAAGTGTGCCCAATTTGGTGCTTTTATCACTAAATACACATTAGGTTAGCTATGCTGTCCCACTATACAGCCAGCTTGTCATCAAGACCTCATTCACTGGTAACCTTGACAAGTTGGAGTACAGTTGATCTGTCAGAAATAAACCTTTTGGTGGGTGAAATTAATGCTGCCACCAAGTATTCCCACTTGGATTGTAAGAGGCAAAAAAACGGGACAGGGATTGGAACTAGGCATCCTTCTCCCTGTAGCCCCAAAGGGGACATTAAAAAAAAAAAAATCATAAGAGGGTCTAGGAGTCTTCCAACCAGTACCCTAAGGTTTGGGTCTTTTAATGTGTGTGGATATGGTACAGATGAGAGTAAAAGGGAAGAGATAGGTAGTATGTTTGTGAGAAGAAAGATGGATGTGTTGGCTTTGAGTGAAACTAAGTTGAGAGGGAAGGAGGTGTGTGAGTTTGGGAGTGTAGCCGAGAGGTTCTCAGTTGTGAAGAGAGGGAGAGGGAGAGAATGGGTGGCTATACTAGTAAGTGAAGAGATAGGTAAACATGTACTGGAGTGGAATGAGGTTTCTTCAAAATTTAAGTTGATGAAGATGAAACTGGGAAAGGAGATATGGGTTTTTGTAAGTGCAAATGGGCCTGGTAGTGAGAAGAGTGTAGAAGAAAGGGAGGCTTTTTGGATAGATTTAAGTAAGTGCATAGAGGGATTAGGGAGGAATGTCAATGTAGTTGTATTGGGAGACTTTAATGCTAGGGTAAGGAAATGAACTAATAGACGAATTGGTTGGGAAGTGTGGAGTTCCAGGAAAGAATCGCAGTGGAGAGTGGATGGTGATGTGTCTAGAGGTGATGATAGCACATACAGTGTTTAGGAAGAAAGTCAACCCTAAGTACACATGGGAGAGGGTGGTAGAGCATTAATGGACTATGTAGTGGTAGATAGGAGTATAATAGGAAGAGTTAAGGATTGTGGCAACACGCCACAATTGCTGCAGTGTCCCCTAAGTGTACATAGCTTCAAATGTACATAAAATTGTTAATCTTTATCAAATCATTATATGTCTATTATAAATAATACAGTATGTTCCAAATATTGTATCTCATATGAGGATGACTTTTGTATTAAATTTATATATATATATATAGTTTTATTTGCATTCTCTGTTCAAAGCTTGTATCTATTCTCTATGTACATGTATTATGTATGTCATGACAGACGGGCAAATCGAATACAAGTCCCAAACAGTATCGAAGTTTGAGTAACTCCTTCCAACAACTGGGACGATAACCATCTTCTACCATGATGAGCAGCAGCGTCTACGTTGTGGGACCACCCCCAACCCCAAGAGTTGGGGGCCAAACGGCGGCAACCAGCCCTGGCCACCAGCTCTACACAGGTGGCACCGATCCCCAAGAGGAGCTACGCCTACCTTGGGGAGTACCACAATCCTTTTTCCCAACATGCAATGTTACGTTTTTTCTGCACCGAGGGGTGATTTTCCGGCGATCACCCCTCTTCTTCTACTTTTAGCCGGAGATGTAGAGAGCAATCCTGGGCCCACCACAAAATACACATGCCCAACATGCTCTAAAACTGTGAGAATAAACACCTTGTGAGATCGAAACCTTTATTAGTACAGTACTACGTTTCGCTTGTTACAGCTTTTTCAAGTACAGACATGACACACACTCTGAGCACATATAAGCCAACAGGGAAGGAACTGGGAGAGGTTATCAGGGAGGGGTGGGTGGTAGGTGGAGGGGGAGGAGGGGGACGGGTGGGACTTGGTGGAGACAAAGGAGGACATTTCGGACAGTTTGTTGAAGTGGACTAAGGGGGACATTTCATACATTTATTTAATGCGGGTAACAGATGGATTATAGGAGGGGCGATGTTAAACATGCCTCTGTTCTGCTCAATGGTTTTGAAGCTTTGAATGGCGGCCGCTTCGAGGCATTTTCTCCTCATCCTGTCTGGTTCACTAAACAGAAGTTCTGCGTTATCCCAATCCATCAGGTGGTCGTTGGTGTTCCGGTGGATAACACAGGCGTTGGTGGTGATGTTGTTCCGGGAATCGTAGCGATGCTCCCGGATCCGGGTCTTCAGGTCACGGGAAGTCTCGCCGATGTATACTTTATCACATCCAGCACAGGGTATGCGGTAGACACCAGCGTTTTTTCCCCACATCTCGTCCTTGCTGTCACTCCTTCTTGAAAGCTCGTTGATAGTTCTACTGGACTGGCCCACTACCTGAATGTTACAACGCCCAAGTGTCCGGGTGAGGGTGGCGGTGACGCTGCTGGCTGGAAGGATAAGCCTCCTAGCTGGATCTTTTGTTGGTTCCCGCCCTTCCATTATTTTGAGTGCCTTTTTCTTACACTGGTGGATGATGCACTCTGGATATTTTAATTTATGAAAAACCTCCTTTATGTGCCTAAACTCGTCCTCTAAGAATTCAGGGCTACATATTCTGAGAGCTCTGAGGTAGAAACCTATCACTACACCTTTTTTAATACTGAGGTCATGGTGGGATAGGAAGTGAGTCAAATCGTCCTTATTGGTTGGTTTCCTGTCTGTACTTGAAAAAGCTGTAACAAGCGAAACGTAGTACTAATAAAGGTTTCGATCTCACAAGGTGTTTATTCTCACAGTCTTGTCGGCTTTTGCCATTGTGATTCATGCTCTAAAACCATTACTTCGAGCAGACAAAGGGCTCAGTTCAGTGCAATATGTGCAAAAACTGGGCCCACCTCACTTGCACAACACGTGCTAACACAAACCAATATACAAACACTTGGACATGTTCTACCTGCCCTCCAGTAACCCCACTCCCACCTCCCCAAACACAGCCAGCACCCTTACCCACTCCCAATTTCCCTTTGCCCTTATCCCCAATCAGTACTCCCCTTCCTTTGTCCCCAATCTCTCCTTTCCCCCCCTCTAACCCAGATCCTACACCTTCCCCATTACCACCCCAACCTCAACCCCAAACAGCAACATACAACACATACAGAACACACAACATCAACATATTACAACACAACATTGATGGTATTAACACGAAAAAACATGAACTCGAACACTTTCTTAAACACAACATACACATTGCAATTATACAAGAAACAAAACTAAGACACTCACACAAAACACCATTTCATAATTACACCACCATCAGACAAGACCAGACTGACGGCAATGGCGGTGGACTCATCACCCTGATCCATCACTCCATCTGTTTTGTGCACACAACCAAAATTCTCCTCCCTACCACAGATAACACTACAGAAATCCAATCCATTCGAATCTGCACAGGCAACAAATCAACACTGACAATAGTTAACATGTACATTCCCCCCCAATCATCCCCCACAGTTCCAAACACCTTCAGGCCTCAATTTAGCCAACTAGCCTCAATCCCCAACCTGATCATGGGTGGTGACTTCAACGCCAAGTCGTCTGCCTGGTATGTCGACAACCCTGACACAGACAGAGGGCTTGATATACAGACTCAGTTTGACTCATTGACTATCATGAACAGCACACATAATCATACACATATCCCACACCAAGCCCTCTACACTCCCTCCTCTCCTGATATCACCTTCTGCTCCCCCTGCCTAACCCCAACAACATCATGGAGAGTTGTCGGGACCCTTGGTTCTGACCACCTTCCAATCATCATCACCTCCAAAACAAGATGCACCCCAGTTGGCCACAGACACACATACACCAATTACAAGAGAGCTATCTGGGAAGTTTTTACTGAAGAGACAGAACAACATTTTGAAACACTTAACAGTACACCAATCAAACATATACAATGCTGTGCACACTTTTAATACAATCATACAAAATGCAGACAAGAGATACATCCCTAGAGGCAACAGAAAATCACACAACCCCAACTTCACACCAGAAATCCAAGGCCTCATCAGACAATGAGACTCGCTTAAACACAATACCCCCACACCTATCCCTCAAAACATAGCAGACCAAATACAAACACTAAACACTGTGATTGCTAATAAAATACATGAACAAAAAACAAAATTGGCAAAACTTTATCAATACACTTGATCACAAAACAAACACCAGCAAATTGTACAAAACACTCAACAGCATTACACTATCCAACAGTAACACTACACGCTCTCACACAGCAATAATCACAACAACAGATAATCTACCCTCAAACAGACAACAAGCAAACACACTCATAAATCATTTTGCAGACAAGCCAACTCACTTCTCACCCTGACGACCAACACACTATTCGACATAAGAAAGACTTTCCCACAGACTCAGACTATACACCCTTCATAAGACAGTCAGACAAAATACATAATCTCAAGCACTCATCTTCCTGTGGCCATGATAACATAACTAACATCCACCTTAAACACATTGGACCACAAGGTATACACGCACTCACAAACATTGCAAACTACAGCTATTCACACAACACTATACCCGACATCTGGAAGCATGGTAAAATAATCACCATTCCAAAACCGAACAAAGACCCAACAATCCCAACATCGCACTGCCCAATCACACTTCTCTGCACCCCCTCTAAAGTCATTGAACACCTAATACTTAAACTTGTCACACCACATATTCCTCTTGCTGACTCACAACATGGTTTTAGGCCACTACACTCCACAAACACTCTTCTGATAAACCTCACACAAAGAATTTTAGATGGCATCAATTCAGATAGGCCCCACCACAGAACACTTCTCATAACATTAGACATTAGTCAAGCTTTTGATGTTATCCCCCGCCACAACCTAACAAATAAAATATATAACAGACATGCACAATAACACCAAAAGATGGCTGGCCAATTATCTGGCAGGTAGGAATGCTTACGTGTCATATAATGGCCAATCATCGCACATCAGAAACATTAAGAATGGAGTACCACAGGGCTCAGTTCTATCCCCCACGCTCTTTAATCTATACATGCATGACTTACCCACACCAGACACCTCAGAAATACAAATCTCTTCCTACGCAGATGACATAACAATCACATGCACACATCGTAAAACAGACAAAGCTGCAGAAATAATCCAGCCATACCTTGATACACTCAACACATGGTTCATCACAAACAGACTCAAAATAGCTCCAACCAAATCTACAGCAACACTTCTCACCAACTGGACAAAAGAACACAAATACATACCTCATCTCTACATCAACAACACTCTAATACCACACACAAACACACCGAAAATTCTTGGTGTAACATACGATACATCCATGTCTTTCATACAACACATCACAAACACAAAAAAACAAATGCACACCTTGACTTAACGCACATTAGTCAATCACTGGTACAACATTTGGACAAAACAAAGAAACTAAAACAACAATATACAAACAATGCATACGCTCAGTGATGAATTATGCGAGTCCTGCATGGGCTCCTAATCTCAGTGACACACACCACAACACCCTTCAAATCATACAAAACAAAGCCCTAAAAACAATTACAGGCTGCACAAATACAACACCTACAGACCATTTACACCATGAAACAAAAGTCCTCAGTCAAGGACCACCTCGACATGAGAGGCACACAAACACTTGCCGCAGCCACCACAAACACATCACACCCGCTACACTACATAGCAGAACACCCACACACACCAAGAAACATTAACCTCTTCACTCCGGGCCAAAATCTCGCGGGCAGCATTAGCTGCCAGACGTACAATGTGTCATAATAATATTCGCATCATAAAATATAGTCACTGTTTATATCGATCATTCTCTCTTTCACCCGTGAATTTTGATAACCATAGAAAATGTGATGAAGACAGTTTAGAGAGTATACTCTAGGAGCCAGGGGTCATTTGCATGCACAAGAGTGCCATTCAGTTTCTCCCTTGATCTGGTTAGAGGGTCACATCAGACATCTGAAAAATCAAGGTGAACGCTCAGCTGACTGGCAGCAGGGTCGATATTTGAGGATTTATGATGGGCATCGGCTTTCGGAATAATGACCAAAATCTGGGGTAGGGGAAAGTCAATTTGACCTGGAACAGTCAGTTTTCAATGAAATTTAATGAATGACCATTCATTTGAATTTACTAAGTATCAGCTATATAATGATGGGTAGACCATTGGAATTGGTCAAGACCAGAGGTCAAACTATGATGTAAAATGTCACCTGCTTAAAATCTGGGCCTCCAAACAAAATAATACCATGGTATAGGAAAAAATTATAGTCTATTCTTCAATTTTCTCTTATTTCTACCTCAGATCATGGGTAAGTTTTTAAATCAACAGTGGAGAAAATATGGTAATAATTAACCCTTTGTTGGCCAACTCATAATTGACCAAAATTTGGAAAAATCAATCATTTGGCCAGAAAATGCCGCAAATGACAGATCAATTACAAACTTGCTTTATTCAACTTCTTTTTCCAGATCATTAATCAAATAAACACAAATACAAATCAAATCTCTTGTTACATCATTTGACCTAGATTGAGTGAATCTCACCTAGATTGAGTGAATCTCTCGATAGTACATGCCTATGCTGGGGGAGTGGTTTCCCGTTTTTTTCACTTTTTTGGTGAATATCACCAGTTCGCTTTCTGAAATGTGAAGACTGCATACAGTGCATTTTAATGATTTAAAGGCCTGTATTAGCTAGGAGACCATGCCTATACTCTTATTTTAGATTGATCCCCATGGTAAGGGAGGGTCAGCAGAGCTAGATGCACAGTAAGGCCTAGGTAGTAATGTACACTATTCTAGATAGATACAAACTGTGCTTTCTGCAACATCCTAGTGGAGGTTACATTAACCGCAGCATGTGTGGAAGTCTGGATTGAGTTTCAAATCAAATGGTTTTTTTTCAGATTATCAATGGCATCTTCACAGAGAGAACAATCAACAGTTGTGAGGCCAGGTCCACAATCTATAATCTCCTCCAATCCTGAACTTCGCATCATATGCCAAGAGAATGATCCTGAACGGGAGCCAACTTCGTCAGAGAAAGGAAGGCAGAAGGTCGTTGATGCAGCATCACTACGAAAGGACTAGTGTTTGAAAGGTTGAGACAAGTTGAGAACTGCAACTTCGTGTATCATGTAACTGACAATTTCAAGTATTATAAACAGTACTCATAAAATGACAATAGATGGCCTGAAAAGACAATCAGAGGAACATGAAACTGGTCAAAAAGACCAAGTAAGCCCAAATGAACCTAAAAAAAAAAAAGCGTAGATCTATGTCCCTCTCTCGTGACCAACCTTGCAAACCAGACAACGTTGATAAGTATTCTAAAAAGTGTGTGATATGTTCTCCAGCAAAACACAATGGAGAATACAATAAATTCAGAATATCAGAGGTGGCCAGAGCTGAATCATTCCTGAGGGCTACTTCGGTACTCCTGGACGACGTTCTCACTCGGACATGTGACCTGAACAATGCTGCTGATGTTTTTGCCGCAGATCTGTACTGCCATAATCAGTGTCTACGTAATTATTTGCGAAAGGCTGAAAGACAGGCCAGTAACATGGTCTCAGTGCCTAGCTCAGAGAAGTGGAATGTCTTTCAATGTGTCCTTCAACATATTCTACCAGAGTTGAAACAGGGTAGATGCTTTAGCCTGTCTTACATGACTGAGTGTTGCAACAAAGCTTCTGCTGAGCAACAGATCAACTGTGGTTCATTTACGAATTGAGATGTGAAGGCATATCTGGTCCCAACCGATGTTGGTAGTGATGGTGAAAAGCTCCACAATATCATCACCCAGGAAATTGTCTCTGATGATGTAAGCAAAAGTTTGCTTAATTTCACATCTAAGTCCACTGAGCTCTATGAAACATATCGGACAAAGACATTTGTAACGAAAAAGAGATCTGTCTTTGACACAATTCATAAGAACAATCTGAAAACATTCAAGGGTCCTGAACCTGGGAAGTCAGCTGTAGCAAGTGAACAAAAGGATAAAGGTCTAAAGCAGTTGGGTGAAGAACAGAAGCTATTTGACATAGCACGCATGCGAGGATATGACATAGAACAGTGGTTCTTAACCTGTGGGGAATTCCCCACTGGTGGGGAATGGCGGAGTTGCCAAGTGGGGAATGACTGGTCGGACAGAAGAACCACCGGTTTTTTTTTTTTTTTTTTTTTTTTAATCAGTGTGTTTTTGTTTCTTTTTGTTTGTTTCTGGTGTCTTCTTCTTGTCACATTTCGTGAATTTGTAAATATACAACTTCAATTTTAACCCATGCAGTGTTTAGTAACTAAACACTGCATGGGTTAAAATCAAATTTGTCAAAGACCGATGCTGTGGTGGGGAATGGAGAGTTGGCTCACTAAAAAGTGGGGAATTGGAGAAAAAATGTTAAGAACCCCTGACATAGAAGATTTGTTGAAGTATGACCTGTTTGATGCCTGCTATCTTTTTGATGGCAAAGGGCTTATGATCAAGTCACAAAAGAGTGACCTTTGTGCTGAACTGGAAAAAGTGGTCCTGGAGCTGCAGCGTCTACGTCGTGGGACCACCCCCCAACCCCAAGAGTTGGGGGCCAATCAGCAGCAACCACCCCTGGCCATCAGCTCTACGCAGGTGGCACCGATCCCCAAGAGGAGCTACGCCTACCTTGGGGAGTACCACAATCCTTTTTCCCAACATGCAATGTTACGTTTTTTCTGCACCGAGGGGTGATTTTCCAGCGATCACCCGTCTTCTTCTACTTTTAGCCGGAGATGTAGAGAGCAATCCTGGGCCCACCACAAAATACACATGCCTAACATGCTCTAAACCCATTACCTCGAGCAGACAGACAAAGGGCTCAGTTCAGTGCAATATTTGCAAAAACTGGGCCCACCTCACTTGTACAACACTTGCTGACACAAACCAATACACAAACACTTGGACATGTTCTACCTGCCCTCCAGTAACCCCACTCCCACCTCCCCAAACACAGCCAGCACCCTTACCCACTCCCAATTTCCCTTTGCCCTTACCCCCGATCAGTACTCCCCTTCCTTTGTCCCCGATCTCTTCTTTCCCCCCCTCTAACCCAGATCCTACACCTTCCCCATTACCACCCCAACCTCAACCCGAAACGGCAACATACAAAACACACATCATCAACATATTACAACACAACATTGATGGTATTAACACAAAAAAACATGAACTTAAACACTTTCTTAAACAACACAACATACACATTGCAATTATACAAGAAAAACACTTTCTTAAACAACACAATATACACATTGCAATTATACAAGAAACAAAACTAAGACACTCACACAAAACACCATCATTTCATAATTACACCACCATCAGACAAGACCGGTCCGACAGCAATGGCAGTGGACTCATCACACTGATCCATCACTCCATCTGTTTTGTGCACACAAGTGCCACAACCAAAATTCTCCTCCCTACCACAGATAACACTACAGAAACCCAATCCATTCGAATCCGCACAGGCAACAAATCAACACTGACAATAGTTAACATGTACATTCCCCCCAATCATCCCCCACAGTTCCAAACACCTTCAGGCCTCAATTTAGCCAACTAGCCTCAATCCCCAACCTGATCATGGGTGGTGACTTCAATGCCAAGTCGTCTGCCTGGTATGTCGACAACCCTGACACAGACAGAGGGCTTGATATACAGACTCAGTTTGACTCATTGACTATCATGAACAACACACAATCATACACATATCCCACACCAAGCCCTCTACACTCCCTCCTCTCCTGATATCACCTTTTGCTCCCCCTGCCTAACCCCAACAACATCATGGAGAGTTGTCGGAACCCTTGGTTCTGACCACCTTCCAATCATCATCACCACCAAAACAAGATGCACCCCAGTTGGCCACAGACACACATACACCAATTACAAGAGAGCTATCTGGGAAGTTTTTACTGAAGAGACAGAACAACATTTTGAAACACTTAACAGTACACCAATCACAAACATAAACAATGCTGTGCACACTTTTAATACAATCATACAAAATGCAGACAAGAGATACATCCCTAGAGGCAACAGAAAATCACACAACCCCAACTTCACACCAGAAATCCAAGACCTCATCAGACAACGTGACAGACTTAAACACGATACCCCCACACCTATCCCTCAAAACATAGCAGACCAAATACAAACACTAAACACTGTGATTGCTAATAAAATACATGAACAAAAAACAAAATTGGCAAAACTTTATCAGTACACTTGATCACAAAACAAACACCAGCAAATTGTACAAAACACTCAACAGCATTACACTATCCAACAGTAACACTACACGCTCTCACGCAGCAATAATCACAACAACAGATAATCTACCCTCAAACAGACAACAAGCAAACTCACTCATACGTCATTTTGCACTGACAAGCCATCTCACTTCTCAACCTGATGACCGACGCACCATTCGACGTAAGAAAGACTTCCCCACAGACTCAGACTATACACCCTTCATAGACAGTCGGACAAAACTCATAATACATAATCTCAAGCACTCATCTGCCTGTGGCCATGATAACATAAGCAACATCCACCTAAAACACATTGGACCACAAGGTTTACACGCACTCACAAACATTGCAAACTACAGCTATTCACACAACACTATACCCGACATCTGGAAGCATGGTAAAATAATCACCATTCCAAAACCGAACAAAGACCCAACAATCCCAACATCGCACCGCCCAATCACACTTCTCTGCACCCCCTCTAAAGTCATTGAACGCCTAATACTTAAACTTGTCACACCACATATTCCTCTTGCTGACTCACAACACGGTTTTAGGCCGCTACACTCCACAAACACTCTTCTGATAAACCTCACACAAAGAATTTTAGATGGCATCAATTCAGATAGGCCCCACCACAGAACACTTCTCATAACATTAGACATTAGTCAAGCTTTTGATGTTATCCCCCGCCACAACCTAACAAATAAAATATATAACAGACATGCACAATAACACCAAAAGATGGCTGGCCAATTATCTGGCAGGTAGGAATGCTTACATGTCATATAATGGCCAATCATCGCACATCAGAAACATTAAGAATGGAGTACCACAGG
This sequence comes from Oratosquilla oratoria, assembly GCF_046742065.1. Classification (NCBI taxonomy): domain Eukaryota; kingdom Metazoa; phylum Arthropoda; class Malacostraca; order Stomatopoda; family Squillidae; genus Oratosquilla; species Oratosquilla oratoria. Next base: position 25,780,763 of record NC_134796.1, read on the forward strand.
GCTCTGTTCTATCCCCCACGCTCTTTAATCTATACATGCATGACTTACCCACACCAGACACCTCAGAAATACAAATCTCTTCCTACGCAGATGACATAACAATCACATGCACACATCATAAAACAGACAAAGCTGCAGAAATAATCCAGCCATACCTTGACACACTCAACACATGGTTCATCACAAACAGACTCAAAATAGCTCCAACCAAATCTACAGCAACACTTCTCACCAACTGGACAATAGAACACAAATACATACCTCATCTCTACATCAACAACACTCTAATACCACACACAAACACACCGAAAATTCTTGGTGTAACATACGATACATCCATGTCTTTCAAACAACACATCACAAACACAAAAAACAAATGCACACCTAGACTTAACGCACTTAAGTCGATCACTGGAACGACATTTGGACAAAAAGAAACTAATATAACAATATACAAACAATGCATACGCTCAGTCAGTATTGAATTATGCGAGTCCTGCATGGGCTCCTAATCTCAGTGAGACACACCACAACACCCTTCAAATCATACAAAACAAAGCCCTAAAAACAATTACAGGCTGCACAAATACAACACCTACAGACCATTTACACCTTGAAACAAAAGTCCTCAAAGTCAAGGACCACCTCGACATGAGAGGCACACAAACACTTGCCGCAGCCACCACAAACACATCACACCCGCTACACTACATAGCAGAACACCCACACACACACCAAGGAACATTAAAACTACACCCAAAGACCTTTATTACGCACAAATACTCTCTTCTCTTCCTCCACAACCACCAAATACCAGCCTCCGGAAACATATTCATAATCATATCACTCACCGCTCCATTAACACACTGCTGTATGCCAGACCCCCTGATATCCACCCTTCTGAATCCTCTCTCCCACGAAAGGAAAGAGTCCACTTGGCCAGACTGCGGTGTGGCCACCACCCAGCACTTCTAAGCTACCAGAAGAGGCTGGATGACCGCATTGTGAACAGCTGCCAGGATGCAACACTTCACCCCATACCATACAACACATATTGGAAGACTGCATTATACACAATCATGCACACAAACAACACAACATACACTCTATAAAGGATTTGTGGGAAAACCCAGTTTTGGCTGTGGCATTCCTTGGGGAGACGGGACTGCTCGGACAGACAGTCTAGGGAACGACAACAACAACTGGAAAAATTTCTCTCAGATGATGACTATGGTTCACCAAAAACATGGTCACCAGAACAGACTGCCACCATTTTAGATGTGATGGGTTGGGTGCGCCGAATGCAGCTTGGGTCTATCAAGATGTGCAGTGATCTCTACCAACTTTTTGAAAATGATCTACAGCATGAGTATCAATTCAAAGCGAATTGACTTTGTATTTGACACATACATTGACGGGTCAGTTAAAGACAGTGAACGTATCAGACGGTGCACCACAAACCCAATTGACATAAATGAACTTGGTAAAGAAACAAGGTTGCCGGTGTCAAAAGATGCATTTAGGGCATCATCGTCAATTGAAACCAAGTTGCAGAAGGCGCTTAGGTGTCACATCTTAGAGGAACATTATGAAAATACTGAACTAGTTGTTAGTGCAATGGGTGGAGAGAATATGGAACCTTGCAAACCTGTATTGAATGGTAGTTTCCACGTTTTGCCAAATCTTGGTGTCTATATTGAAGAAGCTGATGTTTGTTTGATTCCGCACACGCTTGATGCTGTCAAATCTGGATCAAAGAGGATTGTGCTCCTCTCGAATGAGAGTAATGTTGTAATTCTGGGGCTGTATTACTGGAAATTGTTCAAAGAACATGGGCTGATTGAGTTCTGGATACGCGTTGGTGAAGGGAATACAACAAGGTATCTTCCTCTCCACACAATGGCGGAGAGGTTGGGAGAGAATTTCTGTGAGGTTATCATAGCCATGTACTTTTTAACTGGGTGTGATTCAACCAGTAAATTCGGCACAAAAGTTGCTGTGTTGAAGGCAAATTCTGTGCAATACTTGAGTGATTTTGGCAAGGATTTGGAAGTAGATCTGACGCTCACTGAATAGTATCTTGTGAAGGTATACATGAAGTCAGAGACTTATAAGTCAATGGATGAACTCCGATATCACTTGTACCATCACAGTAAGACAACCATTTTGGACCTTCCTCCTACCAGCCGAGCATTGCATGGTCATATCATGAGGGCATTGTATGGTTCTTATCTTCAAATGCATTGTCTTGACCATTCCCAGGTGTCTATAGACCCAACCAAATTTGGTTACCTCAGAGAAGGTAACATGTTGGTGCCAGACAAGATGGTGGTTCTTCTGCAAGAGGATTTTCCGCACCCATGTAAATGCCAACCATGCGCCATGAGGAGATGCCCCTTTAAATTGGGGTTGCAATGTTGTAAATAATACTGAGTCATAAACAATGGCTGTAAGAACCCATTGTAGATATGTTAGAGGATTTGTATCTAGGTATTTGGACAAGACCTGTGGATGAAACGAAACAGTAAAAAAAAAAAAAAAAAACATACATATATTTGTGTTTAAGTCAAAATTGGCATTTCAAATTTCTCTAAAATAGGATACAAAGCATGGAAAATATGAAAGTTCATTTTAACACTTTAATTATTGTTTGATTTGTCAATTTTGTCACTTATTTGTTTCACTAGACCGACTTTATAATTTTCAGCGTTTTTGGCCAAAATATTTATTTTCCTAATTTTGGTCAATTTTGAGTTAGCCACCAAGCGTTTAATTATTACGATATTTTCTCCACTGTTGATTTAAAAACTTGCCCATGACCTGAGGTGGAAATAAGAGAAAACTGAAGAATAAGCTATCATTTTTTCCTATACCATGGTATTATTTTGTTTGGAGGCCCAGATTTTGAGCAGGTGACGTTTTATGTCATAGTTTGACCTCTGGTGACCTCTGGTCTTGACCAATTGCAATGATCTACCCATTATTATAAAACTGATACTTAGTGAATTCAAATGAGTGGTCATTCATTAAATTTTGTTGAAAACTGACCGTTCCAGGTCAAATTGACTTTCCCCTACCCAAGATTTTGGTCATTATTCCGAAAGCCGATGCCCATCATAAATCCTCAAATATCGACCCTGCTGCCGGTCAGCTGAGCGTCCACCTTGATTTTTCAGATGTCTGATGTGACCCTCTAACCAGATCAAGGGAGAAACTGAATGGCACTCTTATGCATGCAAATGACCCCTGGCTCCAGGAGTAGTATGTCATTACGCAGGGGCAACTACAATAAATATAATCAAGACGCTGATATGGCAGCCTCGCATATCCACTTGCTCCTCATGCCACCTACATATGCGGCACCATATGGAAGGGGTTAAAACAACACCCAAAGACTTGTATTACACACAGATACTCTCTTCTCTTCCTCCACAACCACCAAATACCAGCCTCCGGAAACATATTCATAATCATATCACTCACCGCTCCATTAACACACTGAAAGACAACACACTGCTGCATGCCAGACCCCTTGATATCCACCCTTCTGAATCCTCTCTCTCCCACGAAAGGACAGAGTCCACTTGGCCAGACTGCGGTGCGGCCACCACCCAGCACTTCTAAGCTACCAGAAGAGGCTGGATGACCGCATTGTGAACAGCTGCCCAGGATGTAACACTTCACCCCATACCATACAACACATATTGGAAGACTGCATTATACACAATCATGCATGCAAACAACACAACATACACTCTATAAAGGATTTGTGGAAAAACCCAGTTTCAGCTGTGGCATTCCTTGGGGAGACAGGACTGCTCGGACAGTCTAGGGAACGACGACAACAACAACAACAACAACAACCACCATGATGAGGTAACCAACCTCATCAGGATATACATGTTCTAAGGGGAGAGATTTGATTTATGAAATTTTTGGCTCGAAGGCCAAGCGCCGGAGGTGGTAGGCCATTCAGCGCATATTTATCTTATAGATAAAAGTTCAAGCAAAACAGTAAAAACAATAAACATTCACAAAAACACATCACAACAACATACACTCATATACACAATCTTTAAAACATTCTTCACTTGAGCTTCCTCCCCTAAAATTTCTTTAAAAGATAAATTTGTTAAAAAATTTGCCCTGCGCTTATTAGAGAATGCAGGGCACTGAATCAAAATGTGTTTTATTGTAAAAACTACTTGGCAAGTGGGACATTGGGGGGCCAGCCCCTCTGCTCCACTTGCCATCAAAAATTTGTGAGTAATGTAGGAATGGCCAATTCTCAATCTTGTCAAGACAATACTTGACCTTCTGTCCAAAGGAGGACACTTCCAAGGATTCACCAAGGGGTGAATCTCTTTTAGCTTATAACTACCGTCCAGCCTTGTCCATTGCTCTTGCCACTTTTCCATTGTATAACAATGAATCACTTGTTTGAAGTCCGTATGTGGGACTTTTCGGTCTGTTACATGGCTGAGCCTAGTGGCGGCTTTGGCTGCAGCATCGGCCTGTTCATTTCCAGAGATACCCACATGGGACGGCACCCAGCAAAAGTTTACTTTTATTCTCTTTCGGTTGTTGATGAGAACCAACCAGTCCTGTATTTCTTGAATTAAAAAGTGAAGAGGCGAAAATGTATTTACAGAGGATAGAATGCTCTTGGAGTCTGTAAAAATAACCTTGTTGCATGGAACAGAATTAAAAACAAATTTGAGGGCGTTGCTGACTGCCTGCAGTTCAGCAGTAAAAACAGAGCTTAAATGAGGCATTTTTCTCTTTAAAATTGTGCTATCAGATACAACAGCACAACCAACACCATCTTGGGATTTTGATCCATCTGTATAAATTAAAATCGAATCGGCTTGTACTGATAAATGTTCTAAAAATTCACTTTTTAGCTCTACAGCAGTTCTATTTTTCTTCTTTTTAAGAGGACATATTACAGTGGTTCATCGGTTCCAAGGAGGGAATTTGGGAGGCGTGATCTCAGCAATTGTATCAGGAACAAGTCCTACCTTCTCTGTCCCAACTTCACATCTCACTTCTAAAGGTTTCGGCAGAGTAATTTTCCTTGGAGCTCTGTCTACCGGCTGCTTTACACATTTGAAGTTTGGATTCTGTTTGGATGTCAAGACACAAGATATATATCTAAGGCTTAATTCCTCCCTGCGAATATACAGGGGAGGAATTCCTGCGTCCACATACAAACTATCCACTGGAGATGTTCTATAGGCTCCCGAACAGATCCGCAAAGCCATATTGTGGACTATATCAAGCTTCTTTAATGAAGTTTTACATGCCGATCCATAAATTTGACATCCATAATCCATTTTGCTAAGGCACAATGTTTGGTAAAGCCTTATTAAAGTTATACGATCTGCTCCCCAGTTGAAACGAGACACTACCTTTAGTACATTAAGTCGCTGTTTAACAGTGTATACAACCTTGTTTATGTGATGAGTGAATGTCAACCTTTTGTCCAAAACCAGACCAAAGTATTTTACTTCATCTTCATATGGTAATATGACACCCTCTAAGAATAGTGTTGGTATCTCTTCCTTGCGTCTTAGTCTGGAAAACCTTATGGTTTTTGTTTTTTCAGCAGAGAATCTGAAGGCCCTGCAATTAGCCCATGCTGTTGCTAGGTTAATAGCCTCTTAAATCTTTTGACCTGTTTCTAGTGTTGTCGATTTGCTGCACACAATGGCGAAGTCATCAGCATAAGCCAATCCATGAACTCCTGCGGGAGGTCCTGGAGCTGCAACGTCTACGTCGTGGGACCACCCCCCAACCCCAAGAGTTGGGGGCCAATCAGCAGCAACCACCCCTGGCCATCAGCTCTACGCAGATGGCACCGATCCCCAAGGAGGAGCTACGCCTACCTGGGGGAGTACCACAATCCTTTTATTCCAACACACAATGTTACGTTTTTTCTGCACTGAGGGGTCATTTTCCGGCGATCACCCCTCTTCTTCTACTTTTAGCCGGAGATGTAGAGAGCAATCCTGGGCCCACCACAAAATACACATGCCCAACATGCTCTAAACCCATTACTTCGAGCAGACAGACAAAGGGCTCAGTTCAGTGCAATATGTGCAAAAACTGGGCCCACCTCACTTGTACAACACTTGCTGACACAAACCAATACACAAACACTTGGACATGTTCTACCTGCCCTCCAGTAACCCCAATCCCACCTCCCCAACCACAGCCAACACCCTTACCCACTCCCAATTTCCCTTTGCCCTTACCCCCGATTAGTACTCCCCTTCCTTTGTCCCCGATCTCTCCTTTCCCCCCCTCTGACCCAGATCCTACACCTTCCCCACTACCACCCCAACCTCAACCCCAAACGGCAACATACAACACATACAAAACACACAACATCAACATATTACAACACAACATTGACGGTATTAACACTAAAAAACATGAACTTGAACACTTTCTTAAACAACACAACATACACATTGCAATTTTACAAGAAACAAAATTAAGACACTCACACAAAACACCATCATTTCATAATTACACCACCATCAGACAAGACCGGACTGACGGCAATGGCGGTGGACTCATCACCCTGATCCATCACTCCATCTGTTTTGTGCACACAAGTGCCACAACCAAAATTCTCCTCCCTACCACAGATAACACAACAGAAACCCAATCCATTCGTATCCGCACAGGCAACAATTCAACACTAACAATAGTTAACATGTACATTCCCCCCCAATCATCCCCCACAGTTCCAAACACCTTCAGACCTCAACTCAGCCAACTAACCTCAATCCCCAACCTGATCATGGGTGGTGACTTCAACGCCAAGTCGTCTGCCTGGTTTGTCGACAACCCTGACACAGACAGAGGGCTTGATATACAGACTCAATTCGACTCATTGACTATCATGAACAACACGCATAATCATACACATATCCCATACCAAGCCCTCTACACTCCCTCCTCTCCTGATATCACCTTTTGCTCCCCCTGCCTAACCCCAACAACATCATGGAGAGTGGTCGGAGCCCTTGGCTCTGACCACCTTCCAATCATCATCTCCACCAAAACAAGATGCACCCCAGCTGGCCACAGACACACTTACACCAATTACAAGAGAGCTAACTGGGAAGCCTTTACTGAAGAGACAGAACAACATTTTGAAACACTTAACAGTACACCAATCACAAACATAAACAATGCTGTGCACGCTTTTAATACAATCATACAAAACGCAGACAAGAGACACATCCCTAGAGGCAACAGAAAATCACACAACCCCAACTTCACACCAGAAATCCAAGGCCTCATCAGACAACGTGACACACTTAAACACGATACCCCCACACCTATCCCTCAAAACATAGCAGACCAAATACAAACACTAAACACTGTGATTGCCAATAAAATACATGAACAAAAAACACAAAATTGGCAAAACTTTATCAATACACTTGATCACAAAACAAACACCAGCAAATTGTACAAAACACTCAACAGCATCACACTATCCAACACTAACACTACACGCTCTCACGCAGCAATAATCACAACAACAGATAATCTACCCTCAAACAGACAACAAGCAAACGCACTCATACGTCATTTTGCACAGACGAGCCATCTTACATCTCACCCTGACGACCGACGCACCATTCGACGTAAGAAAGACTTCCCCACAGACTCAGACTATACACCCTTCATAGACAGTCAGACAAAACTCATAATGCATAATCTCAAGCACTCATCTGCCTATGGCCCTGATAACATAAGCAACATCCACCTAAAACACATTGGACCACAAGGTATACACGCACTCACAAACATTGCAAACTACAGCTATTCACACAACACTATACCCGACATCTGGAAGCATGGTAAAATAATCACCATTCCAAAACCGAACAAAGACCCAACAATCCCAACATCGCACCGCCCAATCACACTTCTCTGCACCCCCTCTAAAGTCATTGAACGCCTAATACTTAAACTTGTCACACCATATATTCCCCTTGCTGACTCACAACACGGTTTTAGGCCACTACACTCCACAAACACTCTTCTGACAAACCTCACACAAAGAATTTTAGATGGCATCAATTCAGATAGGCCCCACCACAGAACACTTCTTGTAACATTGGACATTAGTAAAGCTTTTGATGCTATCCCCCGCCACAACCTAACAAATAAAATATATAACACAGACATGCACAATAACACCAAAAGATGGCTGGCCAATTATCTGGCAGGCAGGAATGCTCATGTGTCATATAATGGCCAATCATCGCACATCAGAAACATTAAGAACGGAGTACCACAGGGCTCAGTTCTATCCCCCACATTATTTAATCTATACATGCATGACTTACCCACGCCAAACACCTCAGAAATACAAATCTCTTCCTACGCAGACGACATAACAATCACATGCACACATCGTAACACAGAAAGCTGCAGAAATAATCCAGCCTTACCTTGACACACTCAACACATGGTTCATCACAAACAGACTCAAAATAGCTCCAACCAAATCTACAGCAACACTTCTCACCAACTGGACAAAAGAACACAAATACATACCTCATCTCTACATCAACAACACTCTAATACCACACACAAACACACCGAAAATTCTTGGTGTAACATACGATACATCCATGTCTTTCAAACAACACCTCACAAACATAAAAAACAAATGCACACCTAGACTTAACGCACTTAAGTCAATCACTGGAACAACATTTGGACAAAACAAAGAAACTAAAACAACAATATACAAACAATGCATACGCTCAGTGATGAATTATGCGAGTCCTGCATGGGCTCCTAATCTCAGTGAGACACACCACAACACCCTTCAAATCATACAAAACAAAGCCCTAAAAACAATTACAGGCTGCACAAATACATCACCTACAGACCATTTACACCATGAAACAAAAGTCCTCAAAGTCAAGGACCACCTCGACATGAGAGGCACACAAACACTTGCCACAGCCACCACAAACACATCACACCCGCTACACTACATAGCAGAACACCCACACACACCAAGAAACATTAAAACTACACCCAAAGACCTTTATTACGCACAGATACTCTCTTCTCTTCCTCCACAACCACCAAATACCAGCCTCCGGAAACATATTCATAATCATATCACTCACCGCTCCATTAACACACTGAAAGACAACACACTGCTGCATGCCAGACCCCCTGATATCCACCCTTCTGAATCCTCTCTCCCACGAAAGGACAGAGTCCACTTGGCCAGACTGCGATGCGGTCACCACCCAGCACTTCTAAGCAACCAGAAGAGGCTGGACGACCGTGTTGTGAACAGCTGCCCAGGATGTAACACTTCACCCCATACCATACAACACATAATGGAAGACTGCATTATACACAATCATGAACGCAAACAACACAACATACACTCTATAAAGGATTTGTGGGAAAACCCAGTTTCGGCTGTGGCCTTCCTTGGGGAGACGGGACTGCTCGGACAGACAGTCTAGGGAACGACAACAACAACAACTCCTGCGGGAACTTCTTCTAACAAACTATTAATGGCTATGCTGAACAGTGTAGGACTCGTAACACTTCCTTGGGGAATCCCTTCCTCTTGAAGATATGCACAAGAGAAAGAAGAGCCCACTCGGACTTTTAGATAACGGTCAGACAAGAAATCCTTTAAACAATTGAACATATTACCTCCGATACCCCACTCAGCAACTTGCTTCAGAATGCCTCCCCGCCAGGTAGTATTGTAGGCATTTTTCAAGTCAAAAAAACACACCGATGCTCGAGTTCTGAATTGCAAAGGCATTCTCAATCTCACGAGTGAAAAAGTAAGGGGTCCAGGGTGCACTTATTTCTTCTAAATCCAAACTTTCTGTTAGATAGATTTTTAGATTCCAAAAACCAAACTAAACGCATATTAACCATTCTTTCATAGATCTTACAAATGCAGCTAGTGAGAGCAATAGGTCTATAACTTTGTGGGTCATGAGAGTCTTTTCCTGCCTTTAAGATTCCTATGATAATTGAAGTCTTCCAAGATTTAGGAGAAGATCCTGAAGACCAAAATTTGTTCAGCACATTTAAAAGGAATTTCTTTGACAATATGGATAAGTGAGCAATCATGGAGTAAAGAATGTCATCCTCTCCAGGAGAGGTTGGGGAGGATAAAGATAAAGCATGATCCATTTCATCCAAGGTGAAAAGAAGATTATATGCCTCCGAGTTCGTATTGGTAGGATTTGATTGATTGATTATAAGCATTCAGTCTGGTGTCGTAACTACTGGGTTATTGACACCGAAAGTAAACTCAATATGTATATACTACTAGATAAAATAAAACATGTCCTGTATATTAAAATCAGATCAAGTTAGAGAAACCAACATCTTCAATGAAATTGAAAAGAGAGTCTTAGTCCAAATCTTTTCCCAAAATAAAACTCAAATTAAAACTCCCAGCCCTGTCCCTGTTAAAATGTCTCTCTCTCTGTTCCACCAAGCTAGGACATTCGACCAGTAAATGTTTAACCGTTAGTGGCACCAAACAATCGCTGCAAAAAGGCTGGTAGTTACCACTCATTAAAAAGCCGTGAGAGAAGTTTGTGTGTCCAATTCGGAGGCGACACTGACACTTCTCTTCTACGACAGCTGGATAAATATATCCATGGATTAACTGAGTCTGTGATTTCTCTCATCTTATTAGATTCGATCAAAGACCATGAGAATTGCCAGGAAGATTTTATTGCATTCTTAATTTCAGGCTGATAGTCGGTATCTGGAAGGGCCTTGTTAATAGGATGTTTTAATGATCCTTCTTTGGCTAACCTGTCAGCCTCCTCGTTGCCTATTATACCGACATGGGACGGAACCCAACAAAATCTAATTAATTTTCTTTTACGACTTAATAAAAACATCCATTCTAAAATTTCTGAAACTAATGGATGGGTAGGATTATAAGAACTTAAGGCTTCCAACACACTCTTAGAATCGCTAAAAATTGTGAAACTAAAACCAGCATGGTTTACTATTCTTTTTAAAGCCATTAGAATTCCATGCAGCTCAGCTGTAAAAATTGAAGCAGAGCTAGGCAATGCTCCACTGCAATTAAAACTGGGAAAAACGACTCCAAATCCAACGCCAGCATTGGATTTGGAGCCATCTGTATATATACAAACTGAATTTCTGTGATCTTCAAAGTGGGCGAGAAATATTTGTTTGATCATAGGCTCCGGTATTCCAGTCTTAGATACTTCTAAGCAGCTGCAGTGATCTACATATGGTAGCCTCCAAGGGGGAAATGCTGAATGCTTAACTGGAAGAACTTGAAATTGGGGCAAACCTAATTCTTCTAAAACATGTCTTACTCTAAGTCCAAAGGGAAGTGGACATGAAGATTTATTATTAAAATGATTAAAATTGCCATTAAAAATAATTATAAAACTTAAGGAGTTAGGAAGTCTTTGAACTCTAGTCCAGTACTTTATCATCTGGGACTGCCTCATTAAGACTAGGGGTAATTCCCCAGCATCAACAAGGAGACTTGGAATTGGTGAGGACTTGAATGCTCCTGTAGCAATCCTCACCCCAGTGTGATGAACAGCATTCAGTCTCTCTAGCTTTGTGCTTCTTGCTGATGAATATATTTCAGATCCATATAAAAGTTTGGGTATAACCAGTGCCTTATGCAACTGGAGTAGGTGTTTACGATCAGCCCCCCATTTGGTACAGGAAATAACTTTGAGAACATCTAAAACTTTCATGCATTTTATCTTAAGGTTTTTAATATGAGGCTCCCAAGATAGTTTTGGATCAAATAGCAGACCCAAAAATTTTTCCTCCTCCACGCATGAAATTCTCTGACCATATAGGTATAAATCTGGGTCAGGATGGTGACCTCTAATGCAGCAGAAATGCATCACTACTGTTTTTGATGGTGAAAAACGAAATCCATGCTCAGAGGCCCATCTAGCTACTTTATCGATTGTCAACTGTAGTTTTCGCTCTGCTACAGACATTCTAGATGCCGCAAATGAGTCAAATCGTCAACAAAAAGCGTAAACATTACTTCAGGCAGAATAACGGAGGTAATACCATTGATACTAAGGGCAAACAGGGTTACGCTTAGTACACTGCCCTGAGGAACTCCTTCTTGTACCGTTAATTTGGATAGAGTATTGCCTACTCTAACTTTAAAAAGACCATTTTTTAAAAAAGCTTTGATAAAAAGTGGCAATTCACCTCTCAACCCGATGTTATGAAGAACTTTCAAAATGCCATACCTCCAGGCAATATCATATGCCTTTTCAAGATCAAAAAAGACAGTGATATGATGCTGCTTGGTTAATAAAGCATTGCAGATCGAATCAGTACATCAGTACAAGAGTGCATTCTACGGAATCCACATTGAGCAGAAGAGATCACCCCTCTCCGTTCTAGAAACCAAACCAACCTGGCATTGACCATCTTTTCCATTAATTTACAGAGACAAGATGTCAATGCAATCGGTCGATAACTCGAAGGGATGGAGGAATCTTTACCAGGCTTGAGGAAGGGTAAAATTAAAGCTATTTCCCAAACATCAGGAAAATCGCTATCCTTAAAAATTCTATTTAAAACATCCAAGATAAAAACTTTAGTATTATATGACGAGTTCTTTATCATGTCATATATAATTTCGTCAAGTCCAGGAGAAGATTTTTACTTTTAGATAAGGCTGATAAGAATTCTTTCATGGAAAAGGGTATATTGTATGATTCACTTACATTAGCAGTGAAATCAAGATAACGAGCTTCCTCATGAGCGTAATTGATAATACGGTGAGTCAAGATTTTTGCTAGATACTTTGGCAAAATGCCTTGCAAAAGCTTCACTTACAGTTTTTGGATCTGAAGCAAATAATCCGTTAATTTTCAAAACAGGAGGATGGGAAGGTTTAAATTTCCCAGCTATCTTCTTGATCTTGGCCCAAACCAACGTCATTGGAGTTTTCCATGTGATACTAGAGAGAAACTGTATCCAACATTCTCTGCGAGCTTTCTTTATATGCCATCTAAATTGGGCTCGGGCTTTCTTGAAGCAAAGGTAAACGGTGCACCTATGCCTACGATATCTGGTGAAAGCAGCCCTCATTGCTTTATGTCTTATACTACACTGTAAATTCCACCAGGGAACAGGCTTCCGACGAAATTTTCCACTGGTCTTGGGAATTGAATGATTTGCTGCATTTATTAAAATACTATTCAAATAAAAAATAGCTTCACTTACTGCTGGCAAGTCATTTACATCTGCCTCTATATTGCTTAGTTCTTGGAAAAGAGGCCAATCTGCCCTATCAGTACACCAACGGGGAGCTCTAGCAACAGGTACTGAATTCCCATTTGAAATGATGATTGGGAAATGATCACTTCCAAAGAGATCATCAAGTACATCCCACTCAAAATCCATGAAAGCATTAGGACTCGCAAGGGATAGGTCAATGCAAGAAAAGGTCCCTGTTTGGATATGAAAATGAGTAGGTTTATTAGTATTAAGAACAGTAAGATCTGTGTTCTCAATGATTTGCTGAAGCTGTTCCCCTTTTGCATTTGATGTCACATCACCCCAAGACTGGTGCCTACTATTCATATCTCCCAAAATTAAAAACGGTTGGGGGAGCTGATTGCATAAACTAGTAAAGTCACTACTAGAAAATTCTCTATTAGGCGAGAGACAGAGAGAGCAAATGTTATATACTCTAGTTATATTAATCTGAATTGCTACTGCTTCCAAAGGAGTATTCAAGGGTAAACTTTTATGAGGAATATCATTTCTGACTAGAAGAGCACTTCCACCATGGCTTCCTTGTAAAGGGTTGATAGGAATGATGCATAATGTACTCTCTAGGACTAAATATTTGGTTTTCTCCAAACATGGTCTCTTGTAAGGCTATGCATATTGGTGAATGAGAATATATTAGATGTTTAAGCTCTTCATATTTAGCTCTATACCCTTGACAATTCCACTGCAAAATAGCAGAGAATTTATCTTATTTTATTTGGAAGACTCTTTAGTCTTCCTTGGATCAGGATTTTTTACATTTAATCTTTTTCTGATGCCTTCTTGTTCTTAATTGGCACCTCTATGTTTCGCCTTGAATTACTTAATGTTCTTTGTTCTTTAGGAACTTTTACCACAGATTTTGGTATGACTTCAGTATTCCCAGCTGAGACAGATGACTTCTTCCCCTGGACCACTGTGCCATCCAAGGTAGGTTTGTTAGATAAAACTGAAGTCTTAGGCTGAGCTAGAGCACAACCTAGGGCAGAATTATTGGCCTGCACTGGAGCGCAAGCCATTATAGAAGTCTCAGCTTGCTCCGGAGGGCAAACCGAGACAGAAGCTCCTGACCGCACGGGAACGGTAGCCGGAGCTGAGGTCCCAGCCTGCTCCAGATCACATGCCGGGACAGAAGTCCCAGCCCGGACCGGAGATGGGGACGGGACAGGGGTCCCAGTAGGAGGAATAATCGTGGTCTTGGCTCTAATTCTTCTGAAATTGTGTGAATAATGTTGTGGACTTGAAATATCAGCATAATGTTTTCCATAAGCCTCTGCTACTTCTCTTGTATCTGATATAAAGGAGTCATTTATCTTCAGAATGGGTAAAGGAGATGGAGTAAACTTTCCTTGTAATTTTCGAATCCTATTCCATAATAAGGTAGGGGAAGAGTCGCATTTTAATTCGCTAATACATTTAATGAAGGATTCCCTCCTTGCTTTCTTGAAGATTTTCTTCTGCTTTGCTCGAGCTCTTCTGTACGTTATCTTATTGACTAAACAAGGGTATCTCCGATATCTCTTATAGCAAGTTCTTGTAATCTTTCTGCTTAAAGTACATTCATCGTTCCACCAGAGGACTACTGGGCAAAGAGGTTTACCAGCTGTCCTAGGAATGGAAGAGAGAGCACCAGAAAGTATGATGTCTACCAGATAATTATATGCATCAGAGTTACTACCAAAATCACTAGTCTTATAATCAATCTCTGTGGATCTCCTAAATAATTCCCAATTAGCCTCTCCTGTCTTCCATCTAGGTAAGTAAGAGGAGGGAGTGTTCTTTAAATATTTGATATGGATAGGCCAGTGGTCGCTACCATGTAGATCTTCATCTACTGACCAACTGTAGTCTAATCTTAAGGATGATGAACAAATAGTTAGGTCTATAGCAGAACTTGAGTTGTGAAAGACATCAAACCTAGTTTTGGAACAGTCATTCATCAAAATGACATCGTTATTATCAATAAATTCTTCAATTATATTGCCCCAGGGGTCACACCTTGATTCACCCCATAGAGGATGCTTGGCATTAAAGTCACCCATAATAAGACTCAGAGAGCTGGTCGACCAAAGATTTCAAGTCATTTGACTCAAACTGACGGGGGATAGTTATATATGTCTACGAGTCGATCTTCCAGTTCAGGTTCCAAATACAAAGAACATAAAGTGATCCATTTAGTGGTAAAGATTTGTACTGCACAAGCCTGCAACACCAAATATAGGTGGACACTTCTGTGGTTTACACATTTCTTAACAATGATACCAGTACCTTCATGGGCACGGCCCCCAATCATAGATCTGTAAAATTTATAATTAAGTCCAACATTAGGGGATAAATTGCCAAGCATAGTTTCTTGGAGACAAATAGCAGACACATCATGTTCTTTAAAGAGAATCCCAACCTGCTCTCGATGAGAATTAAAACCTTGAATATTCCATTGTATTATGGACATTATACTGTTTTCTTTTTCTTTTTTGGGTCTACTGGTCTGGAAAGACAAGTCTGGGAGAGAGAGGGTCTACAAGATGGGTTCTTTTCTAATTTCTTTGCTTTCGCGGGTGGCATTCTCCTCTCCGACAATGGCCCGACAGACGATGTAGAGTCTGGGTTATTACTTCCTTTCTTAGATTGCACATCACGATTTGGGGAAGAAAATGGAGATGAGGGTGGACTGTGGAGTCTTTTACTGCACACAGCTTCAGACTCCATAGCTTTGCTTCTGTGCGCCTCAACTGAGTGAGGCACATCAGTCCGTGATACCTTTATTGGGGAGCCCCCCAAGTTTGGAACGTTGACTGATTGAGAGGAGGCTTTCTTAAAGGAACCCTGTGGGGTTTCAGCAATGGGAACTTTAGGTGCCCCTCTAGGTGGGGCAGGAGACATTCCCTCAACTGGGGATGGGAGAACCTCCGCAGAGGAGGGTTGACGAGTACTACAATTTCCAACTTGTGGAGAAGAACGATTAGGTCTAGTAGTGACTCATTCTCGCTGAGGCTTGGGTTCAGCATTTGCTTGATCCTCATTGCTTCTGTGCACCTCTACTGAGTGAGGCACACTAGTCAGCAATCCCTCTACTGGGGAGTCTCCCAAGTCTGGAAGAGAGATTGCCTGAGAGGAGGCTTCATTACAAGAAGCCTGTGAGGTTTCTACAAAAGAAACCTTAGGTGCCCCTCCAGACGAGGCAGGGGACACCCCTTCAACAAGGGGTGAGGAAACCTCCGCAAAGGAGGCTTCAGAAGTATTATAAATTCCTATTTGAGAAGAGGAAAAACCATTAGGTTTCATAGCAACACTTTTACACTGAGGTTTGGGTTCAGAGTTAACAGAAGAATTCATATTGGCATTTTTATTTCTATTGCCTTCTACATTTGGCTGATCCACTTTATTATTTGTTTTAACAACATCACTCTTTTGGAATTACTTAATAGTCTTTTAGCATGTCCTACGCTTATATGTTCTGCACGAGCTTTTAGTAGTATTTCCTGTTCCTTCTTATAAATTACACAGTTCTTATCTCTGGCATAATGCTCTTCTTTACAATTTATACAAACTGTTGGGCGGGAACAATCCCCATGTTCAGGCTGAGCACATATCAAACACGCTTTGTCCCTTGCACATCTGCAGGAAAGATGGCCAAAACCATAGCAGTTAAAGCACTGAAGGGGACGGGGCTTAAACTGCTTCACATAAACAATCTCTTTTTCTATCTCTACATAATGAGGTAGATCTTCACCACAAAAACTTAGGA
Organism: Oratosquilla oratoria; assembly: GCF_046742065.1. Lineage (NCBI taxonomy): Eukaryota > Metazoa > Arthropoda > Malacostraca > Stomatopoda > Squillidae > Oratosquilla > Oratosquilla oratoria. The sequence continues at coordinate 25,797,852 of NC_134796.1, forward strand.
TAATCATAGAAGAACGAGGGATTTTAACAACCTTCCAAACATTAGTTGGGCACATTTCTAAAATTTCTTCTTTATCAAAGTCATACAGATCTCTTAAAAATTACCCCTTTGGCATGACTAGAGGTATAGTGGGGTTTAACTTCCTTAATGTCCGATTTCTGTTTCAAGTTAAGCACCATGGCAGCTTGTTCATAGGATTTTACATGAATTAAGAAGGAATTTCTTCCAAATAGTGATACCTGTGAGTTATTCAATTACCAGAGCCAAGGTGACTCTTCAAGATTCTTCTGAACTCGAACAAGTTAGCACGTTCTTTTGCAAGAGTGATAATAAGCCACTTAGCTGGATTGGGAGGCCTCTGCACACTTTCCTTCCTTTCCTCTACTGGGATTTCTGGATAAAAGATATCCAAATTAGGTGGCACTCTACCAACAAGTTGGGCTGAAGATTCATTCTCATTACAATTATTATAATCCAAGCAGTCAGCAGCTCCATCCTGATTAGAAAGAAATGAGATCCACACTAGCCAAGCTTTAAAGTTGTCAGTTAGTTTAACTCTGCTCTCTTTAATTTGTCCAAATTTACGGAACTTTTCATACAAGTCTGTATAACTCTTATCAAGAGACGTATTCTAAATGTAAGATTCTATGACTATTCGGGGCAGTATTTGATTGATTTTACCGAGTTCCTTTTTCAAGCCGGAGTCATCAACTGGGGTTTTTATTTTTGTTGAGTCAATATTGTCAACATTAGGATTGGCAATATTAGGAGGGATTGGGGGGTTTAGGAGGAGGATCAGGTAGTGGTGGAGGTTTAGAATATTCAGTTTGAGCAGCCGCCATGATCGTGTATGTCTATGAGGCCACACCATATATTAAGAAAGAAAGATTAATGCATAGAAGATACTGCAGTTGCTTGATGCCACAAGCAATAAAAGAAAAGTCTCTGCAGAGTCGGGATGTTCCAGAAACGACTATTTAGACATGCAGGGCCTCGGAGGTGAGTTAGAGACTTTGTCAACCCAGGGTTTGTCCTCTTTGTTTTGTCCCATTTAGGATGGGTCCGGTGTAGTCACTCTGCATGTGTACTGGATAGGGAGAAAGGAAGTCGGCAGCCTAGTACCTACCTCACAAACATGCATTCCCTAGTCGGTGGGCTTTCAACCCTCGCAGGGAGTAGTGACCTCGCAGTATACATCCCCACTTGACTGGGTTCAGACATGTAGCTTGGAAGGCACCAAGATACCAGAACCTTCCTTAACAAGTATTAGAAAAAGATGGGGAAAAAGGAGAGTAGGGTAGCAAATATGAAGGATAGGGATAGGGGAATTCACAAAGGAAAAGGGTGAGGGACCCCCTATCTATTCACTACCCCCAAAAACCTCATCCTAAAACAACTGTCATAGGATGAGGGTGACAAATCCTAGGAGTATTCCATTCCATAATCAAAGACAAGCTAGGGTGGTCAACAAAAAGACTTTTGGCTCAGTTTTCATCTGGTAGCTTAGGGCTGACCTCTCCAGTATGGTTGCACCTGGCTGGCACAGCTCAGCCTGTCCTTACTACATGGAAGCCCCCCCCCCCCACTACATCAAAGTACTGGGCCTCAGGGGAGCTAAGGGGAGAGAGTGGGGGAATATCAGATCATTTTTAGGTGGAAGGTAAGTTGAGAGTGGAGGATAGATGGAGAAAGAGGAAAAGGACAAAAGGTTGGGAAGTGCTTAGTGAACTGCTTAAATGAGAAGGAAAAGGAGTGCAAGAAGCTGAGAGAGGAGTGGGAGGGAGTGAAGGATAGAGTAGAACTAGGAGTGGAGGAGGGAATGGGATAGTTCAAGGAGGGAGTCACAAGGTGTGCAAATATAGTGTGTGGAACAAAGAGGATGGGAGGAAATAGAAGGAAAGGTAGTGAGTGGTGGGATGAGGAAACAAAGAAGGTTGTAGATGAGAAGAAAACAAGCTTTCACGGATTGGCTACAAATTAGGATGAGGGAGTCATATCAGAGGTAAAAACAAAAGAGAAGTAAAGCATAAGATAAAGGAGGCAAAGAAGAGAGCAGATGTGAAATAGGGTAAGAGTATGACAGAACATTTTGAAAGGAATTAAAAGATGTTTTGGAAAGAAATTAAGAGAGGAAGAGGAGGCGAATGAAGTAGAGAAGAAAAGGTTAAAGCTGCAGATGGAGAGATGATAATGGAGGAGAAGGCAGTAAGAGGAAGATGGGCAGAGTATTTTTGGGAGTTCCTAAATGTAAAAGAGGATAGGGAGGGAAAGGTAGTTGCAGTGGGAAGTGCTAAGAAAATGACTGATGAGTGAGGAAAATGGAGGAGAAATAAGGAAGAAGTGAAGGCTGTTGTTAAGATGATGAGAGCAGGTAAGGCACCTGGTCGGGATAGATGCCATGCAGAATGTCTGAAAAAAAAAAAAGAGGTACAGTGATGGTGGACTAGCTGGTGAAGTTATTTAATGTTTGTTTAAGAGAGGGTAGAGTGCCAGAGGACTGGAGGAGTGCCTATATAGTTCCACTTTACAAGAGAAAAGGGGATAAGTGTGAGTGTAGTGGTTTCAGAGGGATTAGCTTGTTAAGTGTAGTTGGGAAGGCTTATGGGATCTTGATTGAGAGGATTAGGAGAGGAACAGAGGGCGTAATTGGTGAGGAACAGTGTGAATTTAGGACAGGTTGAGGTTGTGTAGATCAGATTTTTGTGGTAAAGATGTTTTTTTGGATTTTATGGATCTGGAAAAGGCTTACGACAGGGTAGACAGGAAGGCACTATGGAAGGTTTTGCACAGGGCTGTGGAGCTGGAGTCGGAAGCAATTACGGTCACTGGAGTCGGAAGCAATTATCGTATCACTGGAGTCTGAAGCAATTACCGTGTCACTGGAGTCGGAAGCAATTACAGTGTCACTGGAGTCGGAAGCAATTACCGTGTCACTGGAGGCGGAGTCAGTAAAAATATACCGACTGACTCCAGTTATGCAGTGCACAGTCCTTATAAGTAGATAAAAAAATATATGTATAAAATGTAATAATTCTTATCATCTTATCTTCCTGGTCATTCCACTAAACCCCCAAAACGTCCTTGTGCAATGCTGGTTTTCAAATTTATACATAGTGATAACCATCCAAAGTATTACTTGTATAAATTAGATAAACACCTCCATTTTACACCTGTTGACACACAGTCACAGGAGCTGTAATATTCCTGTCAAGTTCCATATGCGTCATTTCCATCACTCCATCAGTTTGGTGGTTTCTCCCACTGTTGTATTGCCAAACAGTAGGATAATTATGATTTCAACTGTAGACTAATGCAATAATACTATCTCTTCTCTCCTTTCCCCTTCTTTGTCCCCTGTATACTTTATAACATTGAATTATTGAAATAAGGATATTTAAAGTTGGGAAAAAAAAAAAAAAAGTTTCACATTTCAAACACGTTCAGCTGTATCTTGTACTCTTAACGATAAGATCGGTTCCAGAACCAGAGTAATGTCCATCGCAATAATTGCATAGCAGTACCAGTATGTAGTTAAATCAAGAGGTACATAATAGAATATTTTACTGAATTTTCTTCAATATCCTTTCAAAAAATCTCTACTTCAGTGATAGAGTAATAATGAAGAGGTCAAACATAGGAAAGCCACACTATAACATATATCTTTATTCTTTGATATAAACCAGTTATAATGATATAAATCTACTCATGATTGGAGCGTGTGTTGTATAGGCTTTTTAAATGTGTAGGCCATAATCAGTTTATTACATGAATAGGAGTTGGAGTCAGAGTCAGAGGTGCCAAAAATAGAGGAGTCGGAGTCAGAGGTGCCAAAAATAGAGGAGTCGAAGGTTTTGTGTTCTGACGCCACAGCACTGGTTTTGCAGATATACGGGATAGGAGGAAAGCTTCTAGGAGCTGTCAAGAGTTTTTACAAAAGTAGTAGAGCATGTGTCAGGATTAGAAATGGAGAGTGAGTGGTTCAAGGTAAAGGTGGGACTTCGTCAGGGATGTGTTATGTCGCCCTGGCTGTTCAACTTATACATAGATGATCCAAAGAATGACACTTCCAAGGGTTCACCAAGGGGTGAATCTCTTTTAACCTCTTCACTCTGGGGCACATTGCACATCTGGCAGCATTAGCTGCCCGACATGCGATGTTGCGTCATAATAATCGCATTATAAAAAATAAAGTCAGTGCTCAATCGTTCGTTCTCTTTCACCCGTGTATTTTGATAAACATAGAAAATTGAGGAAGCCAGTTTAGAGAGAATGGAAATTACGTAGGTACGACTACAATAAATATAATCAAGATGGCGACGTCGGCATCATCGAGTACCCACTTCCTCCTCATGCCACCTACGTAGGCGTCACCGTATGGAAGTGGTTAACTTGTAACTACCGTCCAGCCTTGTCCATTGTTCTTGCCACTTCTCCATTGCATAAAATGAATTACTTGTTTTAAGTCTGTATATGGGATTTTTTTTTGTCTGTTATATGGATGAGCCTAGTGGTGGCTTTGGCTGCAGCATCGGCCTGTTCATTTCCAGTGTTACACACATGGGACGGCACCCAGCAAAAGTTTACTTTTATTTTCTTTCGGTTGTTAATAAGAATCAACCAGTCCTGTATTTCTTGGACTAAAAAGTGAAGAGGCAATAATGTATTTAGAGAGGATAGAATGCTCATGTAGTCTGTAAAAATAACGTTCTTATTAGATGGAACAGAATTAAAAACAGATTTGAGGGCGTTGCTGACTGCCAGCAGTTCAGCAGTTAAAACAGAGCTAAAATGAGGTAACTTCCTCTTTAAAACTGTGCTATCAGATACAACAGCACAACCAACACCATCTTGGGATTTTGATCCATCTGTATAAAAATTGAATCAGCATGTACTGATAAATGTTCTAAAAATTCACTTTTTAGCTCTACAGCAGTTCTATTATTCTTGTTTTTACGAGGACAAATTACAGTAGGGTATCGGTTCCAAGGAGGGAATTTGGGAGGCGTGATCTCAGCAATTGTAATAGGAACAAGTCCTACCTCCTCTGCCCCAACACATCTCACTCCTAAAGGTTTCGGCAGAGTACTTTTTCTTGGAGCTCTGTCTACCGGCTGCTTTATATATTTGAAGTTTGAATTCTGTTTTGATGTCAAGACACGAGATATATATCTAATGCTTAATTCCTCCCTGCGAATATACAGGGGAGGAATTCCTGCGTCCACATGCAAGCTATCCACTGGAGATGTTCTATAAGCTCCTGAAGATCCGCAAAGCCATATTGTGGACTATATCAAGCTTCTTTAATAAAGTTTTACATGCCGATCCATAAATTTGACATCCATAATCAAATTTGCTAAGGCACAATGTTTGGTAAAGCCTTATTAGAGTTATTCGATCTGCTCCCCAGTTGAAGTGAGACACTACCTTTAGTATATTAAGTCGCTGTTTAACAGTGTATATAACCTCGTTTATGTGATGAGTGAATGTCAACCTTTTGTCCAATACCAGACCAAAGTATTTTACTTGATAGTCATATGGTAATATGACACCCTCTAAGAATAATGTTGGTATCTCTTCCTTGTGTCTTAGTCTGGAGAACCTTATGGCTTTTGTTTTTTCAGCAGAGAATCTGAAGCCCCTGCAATTAGCCCATGCTGTTGCTATGTTAATAACCTCTTGAATCTTTTGACCTGTTTCTAATGTTGTCGATTTGCTGCACACAATAGCGAAGTCATAAGCATAAGCCAATCCATAAACTCCTGCAGGAACTTCTTCTAACAAACTATTAATGGCTATGCTGAAGAGTGTGGAACTCAGAACACTTCCTTGGGGAATCCCTTCCTCTTGAAGATATGCACAAGAGAAAGAAGAGCCCACTCGGACTTTTAGATAACGGTCAGACAAGAAATCCTTTAAACAATTGAACATATTACCCCCAATACCCCACTCTGCAAGTTCCTTCAGAATGCCTCCCTGCCAGGTAGTATTGTAGGCAGTTTTTAAGTAAAAAAAAAACACAGTAATGCTCGAGTTCTGAATTGCAAAGGCATTCTCAATCTCACGAGTGATAAAAAGTAAGGGGTCCAGCGTGCACTTATTTCTTTATAAATCCAAACTGTCGGTTAGATAGGAGATTTTTAGATTCCAAAAACCAAACTAAACGCATATTAACCATTCTTTCATAGATCTTACAAATGCAGCTAGTGAGAGCAATAGGTCTGTTACTGTATAGGTGATAAGAGTCTTTTTCTGCCTTTAAGATTGCTATGATAATTTAAGTCTTCCAAGATTTAGGAGATCCAGAAAACCAAAATTTGTTCAGCACATTTCAAAGGAATTTCTTCGAGGATACGGATAAATGAGCAACCATGGAATAAAGAATGTTATCCTCTCCAGGAGAGGTTGGGGAGGATAAAGATAAAGCATGATCCTTTCATCCAAGGAGAAAAGAAGATTATATGCCTCAGAGTTCATATTGGTAGGAGGAATAATCGTGGTCTTGGCTCTAATTCTTCTGAAATCATGTGAATAATGTAGTGGACTTGAAATATCAGCATAATGTCTTCCAAAAGCCTCTGCTACTTCTCTTGTATCTGATATAAAAGTCATTTATCTTGAGAATGGGTAAAGGAGATGGAGTAAACTTTCCTTGTAATTTTCGAATCCTATTCCATAATAAGGTAGGGGAAGAGTCATATTTCAATTCTCTAATATATTTAATGAAGGATTCCCTCCTTGCTTTCTTGAAGATATTCTTCTGCTTTGCTTGAGCTCTTCTGTACATTATCTTATTGACTAAACAAGGATATCTTCGATATCTCTTATAGCAAGTTCTTGTAATCTTTCTGCTTAAAGCATATTCATCATTCCACCAGGGGACTACTGGGCAAAGAGGTTTACCAGCTGTCCTAGGAATGGATGAGAATGCACCAGAAAGTAGGAAAATCACTAGTCTTATAATTAATCTCTGTGGATCTCCTAAAATTCCCATTTAGCCTCTCCTGTTATTTAGGCAAGCAAAAGGAGGGAGTGTTCTTTAAATATTTGATATGGATAGGCCAGTGGTCACTACCATGTAGATCTTCATCTATTGACCAACTGTAGTCTTATCTTAAGGATGATGAACAAATATTTAGGTCTATAGCAGAACTTGAGTTGTGAAAGACATCAAACCTAGTTTTGGAACAGTCATTCATCAAAATGACATCGTTATTATCAATAAATTCTTCAATTATATTGCCCCAGGGGTCACACCTTGATTCACCCCATAGAGGATGCTTGGCGTTAAAGTCACCCATTAAAATAAAAGGCTGAGGGAGCCGGTCGACCAAAGATTGTAGGCCTTTTAACTCAAACTGACAGGGGTAGTTATATATGTCTATGAGTTGATCTTCCAGTTCAGGTTCCAAATACAAAGAACATAATATGATCCATTTAGTGGTAAAGATTTGTACTGCACAAGCCTGCAACACCGAATGTAGGTGGACACTTCTGTGGTTTACAGATTTGTTAACAATATTACCAGTACCTCCATGGGCATGGCCCCCAATCATAGCAGGAGATCTGTTTAACCCCTTCCATACGGTGCCGCACACGTAGGCGTCATGGACTTAGATCTCGGTGGCAGCAGCCAATGCCAGCCGTACGACGTGTCGTAATAATAATCGCATCATAAAATATAGTCACCGCTTATATCTACGTGTGCGGCCCCGTATGGAAGGGGTTAATTTATAATTAAGTCCAACATTAGGGGATACATCGCCAAACATAGTTTCTTGGAGACAAATAGCAGACACATCATGTTAAGGAGAATCCGAACCTGCTCTCGATGAGAATTAAAACCTTGAATATTCCATTGAATTATGGACATTATACTGTTTTCTTTTTCTTTTTTGGGTCTACTGGTCTGGGAAGAGAAGTCTGGGAGAGAGAGGGTCTACAAGATGGGTTCTTTTCTAATTTCTTTGCTTTCGCAGGTGGCATCCTCCTCTCTGGCAATGGTCCGACAGACTATGTAGAGTCTGGGTTATTAGTTCCTTTCTTAGTTTGCATATCACGATTTGGGGAAGAAGATGGAGATGAGGGTGGACTGTGGAGTCTTTTACTGTGCAGCTTCAGACTCCATAGCTTTGCTTCTGTGGACCTCAACCGAGTGAGGCACACCAGTCCGTGATCCCTTTATTGGGGAGCCCCCCCATGTTTGGAAGGCTGATTGATTGAGAGGAGGCTTTATTGAAGGAACCCTGTGAGGTTTCAGCAATGGGGACTTTAGGTGCCCCTCCAGATGGGTCAGGAGACATTCCCTCAATTGGGGATGAGAGAACCTCCGCAGAGGAGGGTTGAGGAGTACTACAATTTCCAACTTGTGGAGAAGAACGATTAGGTCTAATAGTGATTCTTTCACACTGAGGCTTGGGTTCAGCATTAACTGAAGAATTCGTATTAGTATTTGTTTTTCTATTAGATTCTAGAGTTGGTTGATCCTCATTGCTTCTGTGCACCTCTACTGAGTGAGGCACACTAGTCAGTAATCCCTCTACTGGGGAGTCCCCCAAGTCTGGAAGAGAGATTGCCTGAGAGGAGGCTTCAATGGAAGAAGCCTGTGAGGTTTCAACAATAAAAACCTTACGTGCCCCTCCAGATGGGGCAGGGGACACCCCTTCAACAAGGGGTGAGGAAACCTCCGCAGAGGAGAGTTGAGAAGTATTAGAAATTCCAAGTTGAGAAGAAGTAAGATGATTAGATTTGATAGTAACACTTTTACACCGAGGTTTGGGTTCAGAGTTAACAGAAGAATTCTTATTGGCATTTTTATTTCTATTGGGTTCTATAGTTGGCTGATCCACTTTACTATTTGTTTTAACAACATCACTGTATCTTTTGGAATTACTTAATAGTCTTTTAGCATGTCCAACACTTACATGTTCTGCATGAGCTTTTAGTAGTGTTTCCTGTTCAGTCTTATAAATTACACAGTTCTTATCTCTGGCATAATGCTCTTCTTTACAATTTATACAAACTGTTGGGTGGGAACAATCCCCATATTCAGGCTGAGCACATATCAAACACACTTTGTCCCTTGCACATCTGCAGGAAGGATGGCCAAAACCATAGCAGTTAAAGCACTGAAGGGGACGGGCCATAAACTGCTTCACATAAACAATCTCTTTTTTTATCTCTACATAATGAGGTAGATCTTCACCACAAAAACTTAGGATAATCATAGAAGAACAAGGGATTTTAACAACCTTCCAAACATTAGTTGGGCACATTTCTAATATTTCTTCTTCCTCAAAGTCATAGATCTCTATTAAAAATTACCCCTTTGGCATAACTAAAGGTATAGTGGGGTTTAACCCCTTCCATACGGTGCCGCACACGTAGGCGTCATGAGGAGCAAGTGGATTCGCGATGCTGCCATATCGGCGTCTTGATTATATTTATTTTAGTCACCCCTGTGTTTTTACATTCTCCCTAATCTGCTCTTAATCCAATTCTCTGTGGTTTTCAAAATTCACGGGTGAAAGAGAGAACGATCAATATAAGCGGTGACCATATTTTATGATGCGAGTATTATTACGACACGTACGGCTGGCATTGGCTGCTGCCCACGAGATTTAAGTCCCGTAGTGAAGTGGTTAACTTCCTTAATGTTTGGTTTCTGTCTCAAGTTAAGCACCATGGCAGTTTGTTAATAAGATTTTACATGAATCAAGAAGGAATTTCTTCCAAATAGTGATACCTGCGAGTTAGTCAAATTACCAGAGCAAAGGTGATTCTTCAAGAATCTTCTGAACTCGAACAAGTTAGCATGTTCCTTTGCAAGAGTGATAATAAGCCACTTAGTGGGAGGCCTCTACATACTTTCCTTCCTTTCCTCTACCGGCTTTTCTGGATAAAAGATATCCACATTAGGTGGCACTCTAGCAACGAGTTGGGCCGAAGATTCATTTTCTTTGGAATTATTATAATCCAAGCAGGCAGCTGCTGCATCCTGATTAGAAAGAAATGAGATCCAGACTAGCCAAGTTGTCAGTTAGTTTAACCCTGATCTCTTTAATTGGTCCAAATTTACAAAACTTTTCATTTAAGTCAATATAACTCTTATCAAGAGAGACATATTTTAAATGTCTATGACTATTAGGGGCAATATTTGAGCTGTTTATTGGTTTCCGAGTATCTAAAGATGTTTTCGTCACTTCAGAATCCATTCCAATTGTAAGTTTTTGGGCTACAGAATTATCTGTCAATGAAGTCTTAGTACTGTTACCGAAGTCCTTTTTCAAGCCATCAACTGGGGGTTTTACTTCTACATATACCATACATATACCAAGGCTTTTTCCCCCTTCCAAGGGAGGTAGCCAAAAAGGGAAAGGCATAAAAACACTCCCACCCATTTCATCCCCAAATACACTCCACACCCCTCCCACCCTCCCTCTCATCTGAGCACCTCCTGGATGACGGGTCATCCCTGCACCCTGCCCACCGCCCTGGGTCAGAAGCAGTGTCGCAAGACACAGCACATCCACAGCAAGGCCGCTTCATTTAATCGGCGACCCCCCCTTGCATATAAGGAGAGGACGGGGAGAAATCCCTTCGGGCTGTGTCAAAATTTACTCACACATACTACCCCACCCCCACCCCCCCGCCCATTCCTCCTCATGCAATCACATCATCATCCATATACAACCATTCTCCACTCACCTCTGTCTTCCGTCCTCTCCCTTCCTTCCTCAACAGACATTCCCCTCTTCCCCAAAGCCCCCTTCACCCCATCCATCCATCTCATCCTAGGACGTCCCCTCATGTTCACTCCTTCCACATCTGCCTTCCATACCTCTTTTACTAGTCTTTCTTCACTCATTCTTTTCATGTGTCCAAACCATCCTAATATTCTTTCATCAACCCTATCTCCCAACTCCTTTTTCACCCCTGTTCTCCTCCTCACCTCCTCATTTCTCACTCTATCCAGCCTAGTAACCCCCACCATACTTCTCAGACACCTCATCTCAAACACATTCAAACTCCTTCTCTCTTCTTCTCTTATGTTCCACATTTCTGCCCCATACAGTGCTGTTGGCACAATCACTCCTTCATACAGTCTCCTCTTCGCATCCATTCCCAAATGTCTATTCCTCATTACACTCTTTAATCCACCAAGGCATTTACTCGCTTCTCTCAATCTACATTCTACCTCCACCTTTTCCTGCTACACTTGCACCCAAGTATCTAAAACTATCCACTTCCTCCAGTCGCTCTCCCTTAATGTTCACTTCCAGTCTACTGCCACTTTCACCCCTTGTACATCTCATCACCTTACTTTTACCCACATTTATCTTTAGCTTTCTTCTATCACATACTCTCTGCAGAGTCAATATTGTCAACATTAGGATAGGGATCAGGGGGTTTAGGAGGATTAGGTAGTGGTGGTTTAGAATGTACAGTTTGAACAGACGCCATGATCGTGTATATTTATGAGGCCACATCATATATTAAGAAAGAAAGATCAATACATAGAAGATACTGCAGTTGCCTGATGCCTCAAGCAATAGAAGAAAAGTCTCTGCAGAGTCGGGAAGTTCCAGAAATGACTATTTACACATGCAGGGCCTCGGAGGTGAGTTAGAGATTTTGTCAACCCAGGGTTTGTCCTCTTTTGTTTTGTCCCATTTAGGATAGGTCCGGCATAGTCACTCTGCATGTGTACTGGATAGGGAGAAAGTCGGTAGCCTAGTACCTACCACGCAAACATGTGTTCCCCAGTCAGTGAGCTTTCAGCCCTCGCAGGGAGTAGTGACCTCGCGGTATACATCCCCACTTGACTGGGTTCAGACATGTAGCTTGGGAGGCACCAAGATACCAGAACCTTCCTTAACAAGTATTAGAGAAAGATGGTGAAAAAGGGGAGTAGGGTAGCAAATATGAAGGATAGGGATAGGGGAATTCACAAAGGAAAAGGGTGAGGGACCCCCTATCTATTCACTACCCCAAAAACCTCATCCTAAAACAACTGTCATAGGGTGAGGGCAGCAAATCCTATGAGCATTCCAGTCCATGGTCAAAGACAAGCTAGGGTCGTCAACAAAAATCTTTTGGCTCAGTTTTCATATGGTAGCTTAGGGCTGACTTCTCCAGTATGGTTGCACCTGGCTGGCACAGCTCAGCCCGTCCTTGCCACACGCAAGCCCCCCCCACTACATCAAAGTACTGGGCCTCAGGGGGTGCTGCTTTGCTTGAGCTCTTCTGTACATTATCCTATTGTCTAAACAAGGATATCTCAAATATCTCTTATAGCAAGTTCTTTCTGCTTAAAGCACATTCATCATTCCACCAGGGGACTACTGGGCATAGAGGTTTACCAGCTGTCCTAGGAATGGATGAAAAAGCACCAGAAAGTATGATGCCTACCAGATAATCATATGCATCAGTTACTAGAAAAATCACTATTCTTATAATTAATCTCTATGGATCTCCTAAAGAATTCCCAATCCTCTCCTGTCTTCCATTTTGGTAAGCAAGGAGGGAATGTTCCTTAAATATTTAATATGGATGGGCCAGTGGTGTTTCTTATTAGCAAAAGCCTTGCAAATTGATGTCTTCAATCTTATCAATGCATCTGTGCACGATTGCATCTTACGAAATCCACTCTGTGTGGGGTTAAAAAGTCAATTTTTCTCCAAATACCAGACTAGGCGTACATTTACCATTTTCTCCATTAATTTACATATACAAGATGTGAGTGCTATATGACGATAGTGGGTCATGATTTTATTATCTTTTCCTGGTTTTAAGATAACCAATATTATTGCTATGTTCCAGATATTAGGGAATGACTTCTTTCCATATTCTATTTATTATACCTAGTAAAAATCTTTTAGTCTCCACAGTGAAGTGCTTGATCAGAGTAAGTTATTTCATCATTGCCTGGAGAGGAGTCATTACATGAAGATAAAGGAGTTCTTTCATGCTGAATGGCAGGTTATAAGATTCATTTTTCGTTGTTCTAAATTTTAATTCTTATGCCTTTACTTTTTTTTTTTAGGAATGTCCCCTGTGCGGCTACAGGGAGAAGGATGCCTAGTCCCAATCCCCATCCCTTTTTTCTCGCCTCTTACAATTCAAGTGGAAATACTTGGTGGCAGTATTCTTTTGCCCCCACCACAGGGTAGGTAGGTGAAAAAGGAAATAAATATTCAGAGAAATTGTACAGGACAGTAACAAGGGGTTGGGGGACAGCATAACGGAGGGACAGTCGTAGTATAAAAGTGTCATCATTTCTCTATCACAGACAAAATTATGTGTGGCTCTGGTCCGTAGGGGTGCCCCATGTAGACCCTAAAGTATCAACTGCATGCTTCTTTGCCACAATAACATACAGCCAATACCCCAGACGGAGGTTATTTAATATTTGCTGGAGAGAGGGTAGAGTGCCGGAGGACTGGAGGAGTGCCTGTATAGTTCCACTTTACAAGGGAAAAGGACAAGTGTGAGTGTAGTAGTTTCAGAGGGATAGCTTGTTAAGTGTAGTTGTGAAGGCTCATGGGAGGATCTTGATTGAGAGGATTTGGAGAGGAACAGAGGGAGTAATTGGTGAGGAACAGTGTGGATTTAGTCCTCCATCTGTTTCATGTTCATTACAATAAAATAGATCTTTTTTGGGGGCATATTCTATTTTGTCCAAGCATTATTTCTTGTCACGAGATGCAGATGGGAAATTTTTTCCTTTATTAGTATTTTTAAAGATTCGTATTTAGCTCTCAAGCCTTGACAACACCATTGTAGTAGGGTGAGTTTGTTATTCACGGTGGCCGTTTATGTTTTATCTTGGTTATACTATTTGTAGTTAAAGTGTTTTTGTTAGCTACATTATTGGATTTTTTAGGAATTCTTTCATTAGAATTTTGTTCTGGAGTTCTCTCTTTCTTTTTAGTTTTAATTTCATTATTTATTTCAGATCTTGTTTTCTCTTTTTGGTGGGTGGATTCCTTGGTGATCTGTTTCAAGTTTTCCATTCCATTTCTTGAATGATGGGCAGTGACTTTATTTTCTTTGCTCTCTTGCTTTTCTGGTACTTTTACATCTGAAGAAACGAGGTGAGGATGAGGAGGCAAGTAGTGGTGGAAAGGGAGTTGGGAGATAGGGTTGATGAAAGAGTATTGGGATGGTTTGGATACATGGAAAGAACGAGTTAAGAAAGATTAGTAAAAGAGGTGTGGAAGGCAGAGGTGGAAGGACTGAACATAAGGGGGCATCCAAGGATAAGATGGATGAATGGGGTAAAAGGGGCATTGAGAAAAGGGGAATGTCTGTTGAGGAAGGAAGGGAGAAGACAGAAGATAGGGGCAAGTGGGGAATGGGTGTATATAGATGATGCTGCAATGCATGGGAGTGGGTGGGCGATAGGCTGACAGAGTATGTGTGAATGTCATTCTGATGCAACCCAAAGGGATTTATACAAGTTTTCTCTTTTTCTGCATGAGGGGATGATGATTGGGGGGGGGGGAGGTCGCTGATTATATACAAAGCAGCCTTGCTGTGGATGTACTGTGTCTTGCTACATTGCTTCTGACCCAGGGCAGTTGGCAAGATGTAGGGATGACCAGTCATCCCAGAGGAGCCAAGAAAACAGGGAGGTGGGGGTGGTGAATGGGAGTGGAGTATGTAGGAATGAAATGGGTGGGAGTGGATTTATGCCTGACCTTTGGCTACCTCCCTTGTAAGGGGGGGAAAAAGCCATTGGTACACGTAACATTCTGCTGAACTACTAGCCTATACAGGAAATATAATGCAAATACTATCAATTCTGTAATATAAAGAAGACAAACAAGGACAAGGTTGTTGTTGTCGTTCCCTAGACAGCCTGTCCGAGCATTATGTGTTGTATGGTATGGGGTGAAGTGTTACATCCCGGGCAGCTGTTCACAATGCTGTCATCCAGCCTCTTCTGGTAGCTTAGAAGTGCTGGGTGGTGACCGCACTGCAGTCTAGCCAGGTGGACTCTGTCCTTTCGTGGAAAAGAGGATTCAGAAGGGTGGATATCAGGGGGTCTGGCATGCAGCAGTGTGTTGTCTTTCAGTGTGTTAATGGAGCGCTGAGTGATATGATTATTATATGTTTCCGGAGGCTGGTATTTGGTGGTTGTGGAGGAAGAGAAGAGAGTATCTGTGTGTGATACAGGTCTTTGGGTGTTGTTTTAATGTTTCTTGGTGTGTGAGGGTGTTCTGCTATGTAGTGTAGCGGGTGTGATGTGTTTGTGGTGGCTGAGGCCAGTGTTTGTGTGCCTCTCATGTTGAGGTGGTCCTTGACTTTGAGGACTTTTGTTTCATGGTGTAAATGGTCTGTAGGTGTTGTATTTGTGCAGCCTGTAATTGTTTTTAGGGCTTTGTTTTGTATGATTTGAAGGGTGTTGTGGTGTGTCTCACTGAGATTAGGAGCCCATGCAGGACTCCATAATTCATCACTGAGCGATGCAGTGATGAATTATACAAGGGCAAGGTAGATGTCTGGGTTGGATGTTGTTCTGAATGTCATCCTATCATTTGTTAAATTTTTTCAGAATTAGAGGAATTTTTGGTTAAATTTTAGAAGTCTACATCTACATGATATACCAATAGAAAATTAGATATTTTGTAAATTACAATACAGCAATGTAATATACATTTTCCTTGGCAGTAATAACAGAAAAAGTTGCTAAAAGTGATACTCATAGTTGCAGTAACTGCTTGTGACATCATCTTTGTTTTGGTAGATGCAGAGGTCAAGGAAATTAAATTATGATAAAGTCTATTCTAACTTAACTTACCTACCTAACCTGCATTTAGTAATGCGGTATCTGTAATTCTTGAGGTCATCAGGGTCGTCATCATCTTCAAATCTATCAAAAGATTGTGTCTCAAGGAGTCACCACAATTCCATTTGTTTGTGTATTGCTTTTAGTAATGTTTTTAGTTATTGATTTCTGCTGAGAAACACATATGTTAATGTATTATAATTTACATAATATTCAATTTTCTATTGCTATATCATGTAGGTGTGCACTTCCAAAAGAATACAGAATTTTTCAGTGCAAATGTAGTTTGCTGAAAATGCCTTATTTGGGTGGTTAGATTTAATCTTACAGTAAAACAAAACCACGTGCAGAAAGCCAATGAATACCCAAGAACAAGTTACAAAGTTCCTTTTTCATTGTGTATTTGAAATATCAACTTTTAATATCAGTATAGTGTGACACACTCAATATCCCCTGATCTTGTCACACACTTGATCAAAATTACTCAAAAGGAGTCATGCCAAAATGTGTAACACTGTTACTTGATCTGCATATCAAGAGGGTGGGAGGTTATGAGTGCCACAGCAGATGTGTGCACAACAAAGTGATCTGGTGTGGCATTTGTGACCAATTGGAAGACATGGAACACACTATAAGATGTGACTAGAGACTGGGTACCCTATAATAGTAGCAAACTCACAGTTTACCATCTAATGTGCTTTGTCAGAACTAGTAGGTTGTACATGTGCAAAAAGTGTTGCACAAAGAAATACAACATGGACAAAGAGGAGGCCATGAGATCACAAGTGCCAGCCAGGAGTGTGAACTTTTCTGAGCAGTGTGTGCCTGACATACAACTACTTTTAACCAGCCTAGCAAACCATCTATTGAAACGAGCAACAAAGTTATGGCCACTTAGCACCAGGTCAGTAATACTGACTCAGGAAGGACATCAGCCACACCATGTAACAGAAATGGAGTTGAATGGGATAGGCAAACAGAGGAAGTTGCTAGGACCAAGGGACAAACCATGCTGATTAGGGGTAACTGGTTTGCAAATAAAATGTGTCTAATTTTACTAGAATTAGTTTTTAATAAAGGGTGATGGATGGGAGTGAA
Source organism: Oratosquilla oratoria (assembly GCF_046742065.1). Taxonomy (NCBI): domain Eukaryota; kingdom Metazoa; phylum Arthropoda; class Malacostraca; order Stomatopoda; family Squillidae; genus Oratosquilla; species Oratosquilla oratoria. The sequence goes on from NC_134796.1 coordinate 25,814,740, forward strand.
AGAGGTGGGAGTGGATACATGCCTTTTGATTTGGCTATCTCCCTTGTAAGGGGAAAAAAGTTCAAGGTATATCTGTCTATATACCACAAGCTTTTTCCCCCTTACAAGGGAGATAGCCAAGTCAAAAGGCATGTATCCACTCTACTACTCTCATAAAAACTTTTGACTGCTTTTTACAGCTTTCCCCCAATCCCATATATCAACAAAATCTCCCACAGTGTCTTCCTGTCTACCCTGTTATAAGCTTTTTTCAAGCCCATAAAGGCCCAAAATACATCCTTTTGTTAAAGCTTTCGCACATCTTACCACAAAAATCTGATCCATGCAACCCCTACCTTTCCTAAACCCATTGTTCCTCACCAATTACCCCGTTCCTCTTCTAATCCTCTCAATTAAAACCTTCCCATAAGCCTTTCCAACTACTCAACAACTGATCCCTCTGAAACTACTACACTACTACCAGCACTCTAACCTCCCTTACACACATTAAACCTTTTTTTTTTTTTTTTAGACACACTGCACGGCACCTATTTAAACCAAGTGCCTTACCTGCTCTCATCATTATTAGGTGGCGCTGCTCAGCTGGCTGCCACGGATCCAGAGATCCGTGATTTTTTTTTTTTTAGTTTTTTACTCTTTTTATTACTTTTAGACTCTTGTATTTTGCTGTGAAGTATGTGTGAAGTGACAGAATAGTTCGAGATTCGATATCACAATGTTTTGGATGAAACTGTTGCTGTGGTAGCTTGGTATAGCCATAACACTTGCTATGACCTTGGCTAGTGCTACTGTAAACATCCGATATGGCCGTCAGGCTCTACTGGCGTTAAGGTCTACGGCTGCCCAACCCAGTGAACTCTTATTAAATAGGCTGGGATGGCTAAATACCAAGATAGCATAAGATAAAGATCGACTTGGTGGACGTAGATGTGGTAGATGAGGGGGTGCCCGGGTACGACATTGTAGACGTGCAGCCAGACCCCACCTTCCCCCTATGGTGTTTGGTAATGTGGTGGTCGTTTCATAGAAAAATGGTTGAACTGGCTGCCTGCTGTCGATTCCAACATGAGTATAGTGAAAGTGCCGTGATAGCCCTGACAGACCTGGCCCAAGGAAAAAGACTCCGACGGTACTATGAGTATTGATGGTTTTCACCTGGTCAGATCGGATAGGAAGTACACCAACAAACAACGTGGAGGTGGTGTAGCAGTATATGTATTTACCTAGTTGTATTTTACGGGAAGGGGAGCTATGCTCGTGGTGTCCCGTCTTCATATCTCATTTTATCTAAACTATTTTTAAATTCATGTATTGTTTTTGCACACACCACTCTCTCATCTAACTTGTTCCAACTGTCTATTACTCTGTTAGGAAAGCTGTTCTTTTTCACATCTCTTCTATAGCCGTCTTTCTTGATTTTCTTTCCGTGTCCTCTTGTATTTCTATCATCCCATTTTATCAGATTCTCTCTATCAATAACTTCTATGCCTTTCATGATTCTGTAAATAGCTATCAAATCTCCTCTCTCTCTTCTTTGTTCTAGTGTCTGTAGTTCAAGTTTTGCTAGTCTCTCTTCATATGATAGTTTTGAAAGTGTTGGTGCCAATTTTGTAATTGCTCTTTGTATTCTTTCAATTTTTTTTTACACTTTTTTTGTACTTGGTGACCACATCGTTGCTGCATATTCCAATCTTGGTCTTATCAGAGTGATTAGAATTTTCTTCACCATTTCTTCATCAAGGTATGTAAATGCCACTTTGATTGTTCTTATTAAATTATAAGTTTCTCCAAAAATCTTATTTATATGTTTCTCAGGTGACATATTATTCATAACAATGACTCCCAGGTCCTTCTCATTTTCTACTTTTTATATCCTTCTTCTCCCAATTTATATGATCCTGTTATTCTGTTTTTGCTTTTTCCAAATTCCATTATACTACACTTTTTAGTGTTGAACTCCATCTCCCACTTCCTACTCCATTCCCATACTTTATTTAGATCACTCTGTAGTGACTCACAATCTTCTTCCGTGTTCACTTTTTTTAATAGTTTTGCATCATCTGCAAAGAAGCTCATATAACTTTCAATTTCTTCATCCATATCATTAATATATATAGCAAACATTATTGGGGCCAGAACTGTTCCTTGTGGAACACCGCTTATTACGTCATCCCATCTTGAGTGTTTGTCTCTTATCACTACTCTCATTTTTCTTTCTTGCAAAAAGTCTTCCATCCATTTAAGCAGTTTGCCCTGTATTCCTCCTTCAGTTTCTAATTTCTTAAGCAACTTCTTATGTGGTACTTTGTCAAAGGCTTTTTTTAGGTCTAGAAATGCACAATCAGCCCATCCATCTCTTTCTTGTATTATATCTTGAATAGAAACATATTAAATTAGTGATGCATAATCGTCCTTGTCTGAATCCAAATTGCCTTGGATTTAGCATGCTGTTTTTTTCTAAATATTTTACCCATTTACTTTTGATAATTCTTTCACAAATTTTTGCTATTGTACTTGTTAGAGAGGGTCTATAGTTGGTAGGGTCTTCTTTATTTCCTCCTTTATATATAAGTAATATATTTGCTTTTTTCCAATCTTCTGGAACTTTTCCTTCTTTCAAGGAACTGTTTATTATGCTATGTATTTTGTCTGCCAGTTCATTTCTGATTTCTTTCAAAATCCAGTTTGCTATTTCATCTGGTCAATGCGATTTTCTAACATCAAGATTACTCAAGTGTTTCATTATTTCATTCTTTGTTACTTCTATTTCTTTCATAGGGGGGACTTTCTCTTTCCATTCGATCTCTTCCGGTTGTATATTCTCCCTTGTAAACACTGATTTAAAATGCTTGTTCATAATTTCCGCCATTTCTATTTCTTCTGTGTATTCAACTCCTCCTTGTCTTAATTTCTTCAAGTCTTGTTTGTTTTTCAGTTTGTTTTGTGAATGAAAAGTGGTGCGAGCAGAGTACTGTTAAAGAGAAGTTTTGCAATGATTATATTGAATATTTAGTGATATCTCGTAGACCTTTTTACTTGCCACATGAGTTTAATAATGTTTATTTTACGATTGTTTATATTCCACCATCAAATGATTATTCGGAGGCAACAGAAAAGTTATCGAACTGTATTAACAAAATTGATAACGAATGTCCTGAGGGTATAGATTGTGCTCGGTGGTTTTTATGGTTGTGTTTTCCACTATACAATACCTAATTACACACAGTTTGTTAAATGTTCCACTAGAGAAAATAGTACTCTTGACTTGATGTTTTGTAATGTGAAAAATGGTTATAGGGTTATCAAAAAGCCAGCATTAGGAAACTGATCATAATATGCTGTATTGTTTGCCTATATACAGACAAAAAATGAAAATTGATGAATGTAAGAAACTATGTCTATGTAAATGGTCCAACGATTGTTCTCTTACTTTACAGGAAGGCTTCGGTTGTACAGATTTTTCAGTGATGCATGATGAAAATTGTGGAATTGATTTTAATGTCGAAGTGTTTACAAGCTACATAGATTTCTGTGTTAGTATGGTGGTACCCATCAAGGAAGTTAAAATATATCCGAATAACAAACCTTGGGTTACTAAAGATCTAAAAGTTTGGTTAATCGAAAAGAAAATAGCTTTGTCATCTGGTAATAGGAATGTAATTAAGAATGTACAGAAGGAGTTAAATATTAAAATCAAGCATGCTAAATTGATGTATAAAAATACAGTTGAACATTTATTTCGTACAAATAAGACTAAAAATGCATGGACTGGGCTTCTAAAAACTCTATGCCTGACCCAGATAACATAGTTGAGTACGTAAATTAACTATATCGTTTTTATGCTAGGTTTGACGAAAATTTTTTCAAATGAATGTTTTGATGTGTAAAGAAATATAAATAGTGTAAATGATCCATCTATCATGATCTCTCAAGAAGGTGGGGGAAAAGAATACTGCCAAGTATTCCCACTTGGATCGTAAGAGGCGAGAAAAAAAGGGACGGGGATTGGGACTATGCATCCCTCTCCTTGTAGCCCTACAGGGCACATTCCTAGAAAAAAAGGCAGAGGCATAAGAGGGGCTGGAGGGCCTCGGTCCAGCACCCTAAGGTTTGGGTCTTTTAATGTGCGTGGATGTGGTACAGATGAGAGTAAAAGGGAAGAGATAGGTAGTATGTTTGTGAGAAGAAAGATGGATGTGTTGGCTTTGAGTGAAACTAAGCTGAAAGGGAAGGGCGATTGTAAGTTTGGGAGTGTAAGTGGGAGGTTATCAGGAGTGAAGAGAGGGCGAGGGAGGGAAGGGGTGGCTATACTAGTAAGTGAAGAGATAGGTAAACGTGTAGTGGAGTGGAAGGAGGTTTCCTCAAGGATAATGTGGATGAAGGTGAAACTGGCAAAGGAGATGTGGGTTTTTGTAAGTGTATATGGGCCTGGCAGTGAGAAGAATGTAGAAGAAAGGGAGGCCTTTTGGATAGATTTAAACGAGTGCATAGAGGGTTTAGGGAGAAGTGTAAATGTAATAGTACTGGGAGACCTTAATGCTAGGGTAGGAAAGAAGCCAATTGATGGAGTGGTTGGGAAATGTGGTGTTCCAGGAAAGAATCGTAGTGGAGAGTTGATGGTGGATATGTGTCTAGAGAGTTGATGATAGCAAATACAGTGTTTCGGAAGAAAGTCAAGCATAAGTACACATGGGAGAGGGTGGTAGAGGGAAAGGTGGTAGATAGAGCTTTAATGGACTATGTAGTGGTAAATAGGATTATGATAGGAAGAGTTAGGGATGTACATGTGGGAGAGGGTGGGGGAATATCAAATCATTTTCTAGAAGGTAAGTTGAGAGTGGAGGACAGATGGAGGAAGAGGAAAGGGACAAAAGGTAGGGAGGTGTTTGGAGTGAACTCTCTAAACGAAGAGGAAAAGGAGAAGGAGTACAAGAGGAAGCTGAAGGAGGAGTGGGAGGGAGTGAAGGATAGAGTGGAGGTAGGTGTGGAGGAGGAATGGGGATGGTTCAAGGAGGGAGTCACAAAGTGTGCAAGGATGGTGTGTGGAACAAGAAGGTCAGGAGGAAATAAAAGGAAGGGTAGTGAATGGTGGGATGAGGAAATGAAGAAGGTTGTAGAAGAGAAAAAGCAAGCTTTCACAGATTGGTTACAAAGTAGGACGAGGGAGTCATATGAGACGTACAGGGAAAAGAAAAGAGAAGTAAAGAAAAAGGTAAAGGAGGCAAAGAGGAGAGCAGATGTAAAATGGGGCAAGAGTATGACAGAAAATTTTGAAAGTAATAAAAAGATGTTTTGGAAAGAAATTAAGGGAGGAAGAGGAGGCGAATCAAGTAGAGAAGAAAAGGTAAAAGGTGCAGATGGAGAGATGATAATGGAGAAGGCAGTAAGGGGAAGATGGTCAGAATATTTTAGGGAGTTGCTTAATGTGAAGGAGGATAGGGAGGGAAAGATAGCTGCAGTGGGAAATGCTAAGAAAATGAGAGTGATGAGTGAGGAAAATGGAGGAGAAATAAGAAAGGATGAAGTGAAGGCAGCAGTTAAGATGATGAAAGCAGGTAAGGCACCTGGTCTGGATGGATGCCATGCAGAATGTCTTAAAAAAGGAGGTATAGTGATGGTGGACTGGTTGGTGAGGTTATTTAATGTTTGCTGGAGAGAAGGTAGAGTGCCAGAGGACTGGAGGAGTGCGTGTATAGTTCCACTTTACAAGGGAAAGGGGGACAAGTGTGAATGTAGTAGTTTCAGAGGGATTAGCTTGTTAGTGTAGTTGGGAAGGCTTATGGGAGGATCTTGATTGAGAGGATTAGGAGAGGAACAGAGGGAGTAATTGGCAAGGAACAGTGTGGGTTTAGGACAGGTAGAGGTTGTGTAGATCAGATCTTTGTGGTAAGACAGATATGTGAGAAAGCTATAGGTAAGGGGAAGGATGTTCTGGGCCTTTATGGATCTGGAAAAGGCTTACGACAGGGTAGACAGAAAGGCACTGTGGGAGGTTATGCGGATATACGGGATAGGAGGAAAGCTTCTGGGAGCTGTCAAGAGTTTTTATGAGAGTAGTAGAGCTTGTGTCAGGATTAGAAATGGAGAGAGCGAGTAGTTTGAGGTAAAGGTGGGACTTCGTCAGGGATGCGTTATGTCACCCTGGCTGTTCAACTTATACATGGATGGGGTGGTGCGAGAGGTGAATGCAAGGGTAGTGGGTCAGGGATTGGAGATGGTTAAGGAAAATGGAGAAAAGTGGGAGGTGAGCCAGCTGTTGTTTGCGGACGACACTGCGCTTGTGGCAGGATCGGAGGAGGGATTGAGGAAGCTGGTGACAGAGTTTGGGAGAGTGTGTGATAGAAGAAAGCTGAAGATAAATGTGGGTAAAAGTAAGGTGATGAGATGTACAAGGGGTGAAAGTGGCAGTAATCTGGAAGTGAGCATTAAGGGAGAGCAACTGGAGGAAGTGGATAGTTTTAGATATTTGAGTGCAAATGTGGCAGGAAAGGGAGGAGTGGGGGTGGAGGTAGAATGTAGATTGAGAGAAGCGAGTAAATGCCTTGGTGGTTTGAAAATTGTAATGAGGAATAGGAATCTGGGAATGGATGCTAAGAGACTGCATGAAGGAGCGATTGTGCCAACAGCACTGTATGGAGCAGAAACATGGAACATGAGAGAGGAAGAGAGAAGGAACTTGAATGTGTTTGAGATGAAGTGTCTGAGAAGTATGATGGGGGTTACTAGGCTAGAGTGAGAAATGAGGAAGTGAGGAGGAGAACAGGGGTGGAAAGGGAGCTGGGAGATAGGGTTGATGAACGAGTATTAGGGTGGTTTGGACACATGGAAAGAATGAGTGAAGAAAGACTAGTAAAGGAGGTATGGAAGGCAGATGTGGAGGGAGTGAACATGAGGGGACGTCCTAGGATGAGATGGATGGATGGGGTGAAGGGGGCTTTGGGGAAGAGGGGAATGTCGGTTGAGGAAGAACGGGAGAGGACAGAAGACAGGGGTGAATGAAGAATGGTTGTATATGGAAAATGTTGTGATGCATGTGGTGGATTGGACGGGGGAATGGGGGTGAGGTAGTGTGTGAGAGCAAAAATTTTGACGCAGCCCAAAGGGATTTCTCCCCGTCCTCTCCTTTATATGGGGGGACGGAGAGGGGGGGGTCCCCGATTTAATGAAGCGGCCTTGCTGTGGATGTGCTGTGTCCTGCGACACTGCTTCTGACCCAGGGCAATGGACAGGGTGCAGGGATGGCCTGTCATCTAGGAGGTGCTAAGATGGGAGGGAGGGTGGAGGGGTGTGGAGTGTTTTCGGGGATGAAATGGGTGGGAATGTTTTTGTGCCTTGTCCTTTTTGGCTACCCCCCTGGTAAGGGGGGAAAAAGCCTTGGTATATTTACCTAGTTGTATTTACCTAGTTGTATTTTGCGGGAAGGGGAGCTATGCTCGTGTTGTCCCGCCTTTGTATCTTGCAGTGTCTAGTTTGTTTTTAAACTCATGAATGGTTTTTGCGCATACTATTTCATTGTCCAGTTTGTTCCAAGTGTCCAAAACTCTATGAGGAATATATGTATGAATGTATGTAAGACTGGTAAATCTGGTGGTCCGGATAACATTGGTGCAAATGTGTTGAACTTGTGTTGTCAACAATTGCTTAAGCCCTTACATGTTCTATTTCAAGCCTCACTCAATCAGTGTAAAGTTCCATCATTGTGGAAAACCTCAGAAATAATACCAGTCCCTAAGATAAAGCAACCTGTTGTAATAAATGACCTAAGACCTGTTGCTCTCAAATCATTAGTGATGAAATGTTTTGAAGATAGTTAAAAAATGTCTATGTAAATATGTTGATCCACTCAGGGATAGTATGTAATTTGCCTATTGTAAGGGAAGATGTGTAGAGGATGCCACTACATTTTTGTTACACCAAGTGACACAACACCTTGACACAAGATCAAATACCTATGCAAGAATCTTATTTATTGATTTTAGTAGTGTTTAATACCATACAACCACACATCTTGTTGAATAAACTCCTCTCTATGAATGTTAACAGTAGACTAATCTACTGGATTTATAGCTACCTAACAGAAAGACCTCAATTTGTTAAACTAAAAAATGTTAGATCAGATATTATTGTCACAAACACTGGTGCCCCACAGGGCTGTGTTCTTTCGCCCCTTTTTCTCTTTATACCAATGATGCACTGGTAAATATGAAAGCTGTTCAGTAATTAAATATGCTGACGACACTGTGATCATTGGGAAAATAACAGATGATAATGAAAGTGAATACCGTTCTCAAGTAAATAATTTTGTTAAATGGCGTGATGATAATTATTTGAATTTAAATGTAAAAAAGACAAAGGAAATGTAAATAGATTTTCGTAAGAGGGAGAGGTGTACTCAAAATCTTGTAATTTAAGAGGAACAGGTAGAAATTGTACATGATTATAAATATTTAGGGGTGCAAATTGATGATCAAATAACTGGCGATGTAAACACAAAAAAGGTGCATGGCAAATGTATGCAGAGAATTAATTTTCTGAGAATTTTAAGAAATCATAAAGTTGAAAATACTGTTCTTACTATGTTCTATAAGTCTGTTATTGAGTCAACTCTATGTCTTGGTTTAACAACACTGTATGGGTGCTTAACTATAAAAAACAAGAAATTCAAAAAGGTTGTGAGAATTGCTAGTAAATTGGGTGTAAAGGTAACATCACTAGATGACCTATATTCTAGAAACGTATTGTGTACAACTAGGAAAATAATGAACAATACCCATCCTCTCAATGATAACTATGTGTTCTTAAGATCTGGAAAAAGATTGGGTTTGCCTTCACAGAAAACATCTAGATATAAAAATTAATTTGTACCAGTTAGCATTAAATTGTATAATTCTGTCTATGCAAAAAGGTAAAGTTATTGCTTCCATTGCATTTTCGATTCTGATGAATGATAAATCTACAGCATGGTGTTTTTAAAATAGTGTATTGTGTGTAGTTTTAATCTTGGACCTTACCCTGTCACAGATACTTTTATTGTGGGTTGTACTGTATGTGTTGTAACTGTAACTTTGAATGATCTGGATCCACAACGAGTTTCAATTTGTATGTATCATTACAAATTGACTAAATAAAGTATTTATTATTATAATTATTAAGATGACGCCTACATAGGCATCATGAGGCGCGAAAGGAAACATGAATATGCTGGTGTCAGCATCTTGACTACATATTTTTTTGTAGTTGTGCATGAGTTACCCCAGGACTCTGTGAACTGGTTTGAAGTTTTCAGAGTTTATACTTACTCAGAGTTAAAGAAAATGAATAATACATCACTGACTTATAATGCAAGTGGTGTGATGCATTGTACAATGCAAAGATTAACCCAAACTATTCTATCGATATGTGAATGGTAAACTTAAAAACAAACAGGAAATGGTGAAACTACGCCAAGGAAATATAGAATACACAGAAGAATTAGAAATGGCGTAAGTCATGAAAAATCACTTTATCTGTCTTCACCAGAGAGAATATACAAAATTGGGATGAAGATAATAACAAGCAATCTCCCCACATGAGTGAGTTTACAACAACACAAAAAGAAATATCAGAACACCTATCAAAACTTGACATTAGAAAATCACATGGCCTGGATGGTATGGCAAATTGGATTCTAAAGGAATGCAAAGAAGAACTAACGGACAAAATACACAACATAATAAATAGCTCACTCAAAGAAGGAAAGATACCTAGAGACTGGAAAAATGCCAACATTGTACCAATATATAAAGGAAACAAGGAAGAACCCACCAACTATAGGCCAGTATCAATAACAAGCACTAAAGCCAAAATTTGTGAGAAAATCATCAAGAATAGATGGATAAAACATCTGGAAGACAAACATGATAAACCCAAGACAATTTGGGTTCAGACAAGTAACATGATGTACCACAAATTTAATATGCTTCTACTCAAGATTAACCCCTTCCATACGGTGCCGCACACGTAAGCGTCATGGGGAGCGAGTGTATTCGCGAGGCTGCCATATCGGCGTCTTGATTATATTTATTGTAGTCGCCCCTCTATAATGACATTCTTTCTAATTCTTTTGTAATCGCATTTTCTATGGTTATCAAAATTCACGGGTGAAGAGAGAACGATCGATATAAGCGGTGACTATATTTTATGATGCGAGTATTATTACGACACGTCGTACGGCTGGCATTGGCTGCTGCCACCGAGATCTAAGTCCATGACGCCTACGTGTGCGGCACCGTATGGAAGGGGTTAATAAACATAGTGCAAGAAAGAAACGGATGAGGTGATTGTACCTTCCTAGACTTGCAAAAAGCCTTTGACAAAGTACCACACAGAAAATTACAAAAAGGAACACATAGGAGGAATACAAGGGAAACTACTAAAATGGATGGAGGACTTCCTGACTGGTAGAAAGATGAGAGTAGTGCTCAGAGAAAAATATTCAGATTGGAAAGAGGTGATCAGTGGAGTACTGCAAGGATCTGTATTGGCACCAATAATGTTTGCTATTTATGTGAATGACATGGATGAGGATGTGAAATGTTACATGAACTTCTTTGCAGACGATGCCAAACTGTTAACCACTTCCATACGATGATGCCTACGTAGGCGTCATGAGGAGCAAGTGGGTATGCGATGATGCCGACGTCGGCGTCTTGATTATATTTATTGTAGTCGTACCTATGTAACCTCCATTCTCTCTAAACTGGCTTCATCATATTTTCTATGGTTATCAAAATTCACGGGTGAAAGAACGAACGATTGAGCACTGACTTTATTTTTTATAATGCGATTATTATGACGCAACATTGCACGTCGGGCAGCTAATGCTGCCAGACGTGCAATGTGCCCCGGAGTGAAGAGGTTAAGGAAAGTAGAAACTGATAAGGAGTGTGAAGCACTGCAGGAAGACCTGAATAAGGTATGGAACTGGAGTCAGAAATGGGAAGTGGACTTTAATACTAAGAAGTGTAGCATAATGGAGTTTGGAAAAAGCGAAAACAGAATATCAGGAAAATATACAATTGGAACCAAGGAGGTAAAGAAGGCAGGATCCGAAAAAGATTTGGGGGTAATTACCGTATTTTCCGGCGTATAGTGCGCGACTTTTTTCCGTTGGAAGGGCCTAAACATGGGGGGTGCGCGTTATCCGGTGGTGCGCATTATCTACGGCCTACGATAAAAATCTGCGGCTGTGTGTCATTTTTTGTCACAACAACGTGACGATGTTGGCCGTCACAAATCGGGACGGACACTTCTCTGTGACGTTCCGTGAGAACAAGAAGAACAGCCATGGTGATATGAAAGAATACGCCAGCATGGGCCATGTAAATATTTGGTATAGGTAGGTATCTATCGAATCTTATTTTTCATGTTTAAATAGGCCTAAACACCGTGAAATATGATCAATATTCATAACATTTGCCCATGTTCACAGCATCCTAGTTTGAATTTTTATGTTGGCTTTGTTGCTTCACTTTAGGTATGGTACAAATTCCGTTGCGGCCGTTCATAAACTCGTGACTACAACACCCTCTTTCGGGAGTTATATTAACTAAACGTCACCTCGATGAGAGACTGTCCTATTTCACCACTGTTATTGCAGGTTCAAAGCTAAAACGAAGCAGTCTGTAGTTTGTTTCAGTATTAGAAATAAATGGTAAAGACGAATTATTTTCTTAAGATATAAAATGAACATTCTGTAAAAATCCCGAAATTTTTCTGTATATTTTACTTTCAATAAACTTTTTTTAGATCATATTTCCTACAAACTATTTAAGCTACAAAGTAATAAGGGACCAACGCACAACATGAGTCATATACCGGTACATGTAGTTCCGACTTTTTCTTAGTCGTGTCCTGATTGATGCCTAAACTTACACTTTAGTGACAAATCAACAGATTTCCCAGCGGTGGCTCTAGCCAATGAAAAATACTTCTCCATGTAACCTCGTTCACATGATACTAAGTAATTAATCGCCGTTATTTCATTGGTTTATTTTTACTAACATTAATTATCGTAGTCTATGCAAATATTTGGGATCCGTAAAACAGCACTGGTACCAACATCATGAACGTTGGCCGTTTTAGCTCACCCGGAATATGCAGATCAGGGCCGAGATTGACAGTTCCATTGCCAATCTAGCCTACACTAAACACCCTCTTGCGAGAGTTTGTTAAACTAAACGTCACTTCAGTAAAGACACTTATGAACCGAAACATAGTTACTGCATGGCGATAAAAACTTGTAAGATGAATTATTCCCTCAGGATAGTAAATTACAATTTTTTCTGTAAAAATCCGAAATTTTTCATGTACATTTTGTATTCAATAAACTTTTCATGGCTCAAATTTCCCACAAAACAATGGACCAACGCAAGCAGGAGTCGCATACATGCAGTTCACGAGCTTTAGCCACCAGTGACTTTTCCTGGCATGCGCGTTATACGCCGGTGTGCACTATCTGTGTACTGAGATAACGTAGTGCATGGGAGCGCATTATAACCCGATGAGCATTTTAAGCCGGAAAATACGGTATCACAAACGACTTGTCCTATGATAAACAGTATAACAAAATTGTCGGGGAGGCTTACAGCTTGCTAAGATCAATAAAAGTGGCATTTGCATACTTGGACGAAGACATGATAAAAAAAATATTGGTTACATTGATAAGGCCTAGACTAGAGTATGCAGCGACATTGTGGTCACCCAGTACCAAAAAGAATATAAAGAAAGAATCCAGATCGATTGATTTATGGAGTTTTTGGCTTGAAGGCCAAGCGCCAGAGCCGGTAGGCCATTCAGCACATATTTATCTTTTAGTTTAAAAATAGAATTCAAGTAAAACAATTAAAACAATAGACATTCACGAACACACTTCAGCAACACACTCGCAAGCATTCACACACACAATTTTAAATTTCATAAAACAAATTTATGTCTTTTAAAAACTTTAAAACGTTCTTCACACAAGCTTCCTCCTCTAAAATTTGTTTAAAAGATAAATCTGTTAAAAAATTTGCCCTGCGCTTATTAGAGAATGCAGGGCACTGAACTAAAATGTGTCTTAATGTCAAAACTACTTGGCAAGTGGGACATTGGGGGGCCAGCCTTTCTGCCCCCACTTGCCATGAAAAATTAATGTGTAATGTAGGAATGGCCAATTCTCAGTCTTGTCAAGACAATGCTTGACCTTCTGTCCCCAGGAGGACACTTCCAAGGGTTCACTAAGGGGTGAATTTCTTTTAATTTATAACTGCCGTCCAGCCTTGTCCATTGCTCTTGCCACTTCTTCATTGTATAACAATGGATCACTTGTTTCAAGTCCGTATGTGGGACTTTTCGGTGGGAATTTGGGAGGTGTGATCTCGGCAATTCTGTCCCAACTTACATCTCACTTCTAAAGGTTTTGGCAGAGTACTTTTCCTTGGAGCTCTGTCTACCGGCTGCTTTACAAATTTGAAGTTTGGATTCTGTTTGGATGTCAAGACACAAGATATATATCTAAGGCTTAATTCCTCCCTGCGAATATACAGGGGAGGAATTCCTGCGTCCACATGCAAGCTATCCATTGGAGATGTTCTATAGGCTCCCGAACAGATTTGTAAAGCCATATTGTGGACTATATCAAGCTTCTTCAGTGAACTTTTGCATGCCGATCCATAAATTTGACATCCGTAATCCATTTTGCTAAGGCATAATGTTTGGTAAAGCCTAATTAAAGTTACACGATCTGCTCCCCCAGTTGAAACGAGACACTACTTTTAGTATATTAAGTCACTGTTTGACAGTGTATACAACCTCGTTTATGTGATTTGTGAATGTCAACCTTTTATCCAATACCAGACCAAAGTATTTTAATTGATCTTCATATGGTAATATGACACCCTCTAAGAATAGTGTTGGTATTTCTTCCTTGCGTCTTAGTCTGGAAAACCTTATGGCTTTGGTTTTTTCCAGCAGAGAACCTGAAGCCCCTGCAATTAGCCCATGCTGTTGCTAAGTTAATAACCTCTTGAGTCTTTTGGCCCGTTTCTAATGTTGTCGATTTGCTGCACACAATAGCGAAGTCATCAGCATAAGCCAATCCATGAACTCCTGTGGGAACTTGTTCTAATAAACTATTAATGGCTATGCTGAAGAGTGTAGGACTCAGAACACTTCCTTGGGGAATCCCTTCCTCTTGGAGATATGCACAAGAGAAAGAAGAGCCCACTCGGACTTTTAGATAACGGTCAGATAAGAAGTCCTTTAAACAATTGAAAATATTACCCCCGATACCCCACTCTGCAACTTGCTTCAGAATGCCTCCCCACCAGGTAGTATCGTAGGCATTTTTCAAGTCAAAAAACACACCAATGCTAGAGTTCTCAATTGCGAAAGCATTCCGAATCTCACGAGTGATAAAAAGTAAGGGTCCAGAGTGCATTTATTTCTTCTAAATCCAAACTGTCTGTTAGATAGCAGATTTTTAGATTCCAAAAACCAAACTAAACGCGTATTAACCATTCTTTCGTATATCTTACAAATGCAGCTAGTGAGAGCAATAGGTCTGTAACTTTGTGGGTCATGAGAGTCTTTTCTTGCCTTTAAGATTCCTATGATGATACAAGTCTTCCAAGATTTAGGAGAAGATCCAGAAGACCAAAATTTGTTCAGCACATTTAAAAGGAATTTTTTCGACGATATGGATAAGTGACCAACCATGGAATAAAGAATGTCATCCTCTCCAGGAGAGGTTGGGGAGGATAGAGATAAGGCATGATCCATTTCATCCAAGGTGAAGAGAAGATTATATGCCTCCGAGTTCGTATTGGTAGGAGGAATAATCATGGTCTTGGCTCTAATTCTTCTGAAATTATCTGAATAATGTAGTGGGCTTGAAATATCAGCATAATGTCTTCCAAAAGCCTCTACTTGTATCTGATATAAAACAGTCCTTTATCTTCAGAATGGGTAAAGGAGATGGAGTAAACTTTCCTTGTAATTTTCGAATCCTATTCCATACTAAGGTAGGGGAAGAGTCATATTTCAATTCGCTAATATATTTAATGAAGGATTCCCTCCTTGCTTTCTTGAAGATTTTCTTCTGCTTTGCTCGAGCTCTTCTGTACGTTATCTTATTGACTAAACAAGGGTATCTCCGATATCTCTAATAGCAAGTTCTTGTAATCTTTCTGCTTAAAGTACATTCATCGTTCCACCAGAGGACTACTGGGCGTTGAGGTTTACCAGTTGTCCTAGGAATGGAAGAGAAAGCACCAGAGAGTATCATGTCTACCAGGTAGTCATATGCATCATTGTTACTACCAAAATCACTAGTCTTATAATCAATCTCTGTGGATCTCCTAAATAATTCCCAATTAGCCTCTCCTGTCTTCCATTTAGGTAAGCAACAGGAGGGAGTGTTCTTTAAATATTTCATATGGATAGGCCAGTGGTCGCTACCATGTAATTCTTCATCTATTGACCAACTGTAGTCTAATCTTAAGGATGATGAACAAATAGTTAGGTCTATAGCAGAACTTGAGTTGTGAAAGACATCAAACCTAGTTTTGGAACTGTCATTCATCAAAATGACATCGTTACTATCAATAAATTCTTCAATTATATTGCCCCAAGGGTCACACCTTGATTCACCCCATAGAGGATGCTTGGCGTTAAAGTCACCCATTAGAATAAAAGGCTCAGGGAGCTGGTCAACCAAAGATTGTAGGTCATTTAACTCAAACTGACGGGGGTGCTTATATATGTCTATGAGTCGATCTTCCAGTTCAGGTTCCAAATATAAAGAACAAAGTGATCCATTTAGTGGTAAAGATTTGTACTGCACAAGCCTGCAACATCGAATGTAGGTGGACACTTCTGTGGTTTACACATTTCTTAACAATGATACCAGTACCTCAATGGGCACGGCCCCCAATCATAGGAAATCTGTAAAATTTATAATTAAGTCCAACATTAGGGGATAAATTGCCAAGCATATTTTCTTGCAGACAAAAAACAGACACATCATGTTCTTTAAAGAGAATCCCAACCTGCTCTCGATGAGAATTAAAACCTTGAATATTCCATTGAATTATGGACATTATACTGTTTTCTTTTTCTTTTTGGGGTCTACTGGTCTGGTAAGAGAAGTCTGTGGGAGAGAGGGTTTACACGGTGGGTTCTTTCTAATGTCTTTGCTTT
Organism: Oratosquilla oratoria; assembly: GCF_046742065.1. Lineage (NCBI taxonomy): Eukaryota > Metazoa > Arthropoda > Malacostraca > Stomatopoda > Squillidae > Oratosquilla > Oratosquilla oratoria. The sequence continues at coordinate 25,830,961 of NC_134796.1, forward strand.
CGCGGGTGGCATCCTCCTCTCTGACAATGGTCCAACCGACGATGTAGAGTCCGGGTTATTAGTTTCTTTCTTAGATTGTTTATCACGATTTGGGGAAGAGGATGGAGATGAGGGTGGACTGTGGAGTCTTTTACTGCACACAGCTTCAGACTCCATAGCTTCACTTCTGTGTGCCTCGACTGAGTGAGGCACAGCAGTCCGTGATCCCTTTACTGGGGAGCCCCCTGAGTTTGGAAGTTTGATTGATTGAGAGGAGGCTTTATTAGAGGAACCCTGTGGGGTCCCAGCAATGAGAACTTTAGGTGCCCCTCTAGATGGGTTAGGGGGCATTCCCTCAACTGGGGATGGGAGAACCTCTGCAGAGGAGGGTTGACGAGTACTACAATTTCCAACTTGTGGAGAGGAACGATTTGGTTTAGTAGTGACTCTTTCACGCTGAGGCTTGGGTTCAGCATTTCTTTGATCCTCATTGCTCTTGTGCACCTCTACCGAGTGAGGCACACTAGTCAGCAATCCCTCTACTGGGGAGTCTCCCAAGTCTGGAAGAGAGATTGCCTGAGAGGAGGCTTCATTACAAGAAGCCTGTGAGGTTTCTACAATAGAAACCTTAGGTGACCCTCCAGATGGGGCAGGGGACACCCCTTCAACAAGGGGTGAGGAAACCTTCGCAAAGGAGGCTTTAGAAATAATAGAAATTCCTACTTGAGAAGAAGAAAGACCATTAGGTTTCATAGTAACACTTTTACACTGAGGTTTGGGTTCAGTGTTAACAGAATTTATATTGGCATTTTTATTTCTATTGCCTTCTACTGTTGGCTGATCCACTTTATTATTTGTTTTAACAACATCACTGTATCTTTAGGAATTACTTAATAGTCTTTTAGCATGTCCTACGCTTATATGTTCAGCATGAGCTTTTAGTAGTATTTCCTGTTCCTTCTTATAAATTACACAGTTCTTATCTCTGGCATCATGCTCTTCTTTACAATTTATACAGACTGTTGGGCGGGAACAATCCCCATGTTCAGGCTGAGCACATATTAAACACATTTTGTCCCTTGCACATCTGCGGGAAGGCTGGCCAAAACCATAGCAGTTAAAGCACTGAAGGGGACGGGGCTTAAACTGCTTCACATAAACAATTTCTTTTTCTATCTCTACATAATGAGGTAGATCTTCACCACAAAAACTTAGGATAACCATAGAAGAACGAGGGATTTTTACCAACCTTCCAAACATTAGTTGGGCACATTTCTAAAATCTCTTCATCAAAGTCATACAGACCTCTATCAAAAATTACCCCTTTGGCATAACTAAAGGTGTAGTGGGGTTTAACTTCCTTAATGTCCGATTTCTGTTTCAAGTTAAGCACCATGGCAGCTTGTTCATAGGATTTTACATGAATTAAGAAGGAATTTCTTCCAAATAGTGATACCTGTGAGTTATTCAATTACCAGAGCCAAGGTGACTCTTCAAGAATCTTCTGAACTCGAACAAGTTAGCACGTTCTTTTGCAAGAGTGATAATGAGCCACTTAGCTGGGTTGGGAGGTCTCTGCACATTTTCTTTCCTTTCCTCTACCGGCTTTTCTGGATAAAAGATATCCAAATTAGGTGGCACTCTACCAACAAGTTGGGCTGAAGATTCATTCCCATTACAATTATTATAATCCAAGCAGGCAGCAGCTGCATCCTGATTAGAAAGAAATGAGATCCACACTAGCCAAGCTTTAAAGTTGTCAGTTAGTTTAACTCTGATCTCTTTAATTTGTCCAAATTTACGGAACTTTTCATACAAGTCTGTATAACTCTTATCAAGAGAGACATATTGTAAATGTAAGATTCTATGATTATTAGGGACAGTTTTTGATTGATTGGTTTTACCGAGTTCCTTTTTCAAGCCGGAGTCGTCAACTGGGGGTTTTATTTTTGTCGAGTCAATATTGTCAACATTAGGATTGGCAATATTAGGAGAGGGATCGGGGTTTTTAGGAGGAGGATCAGGTAGTGGTGGAGGTTTAGAACATTGTTTCATCAGCCGCCATCATCGTGTATATCTATGAGGCCGCACCATGTATTAAGAAAGAAAAATCAGTGCATAGAAGGAAGATACTGCAGTTGCCCGTTGCCACGCGCAATAAAAGAAAAGTCTCTGCAGAGTCGGGATGTTCCAGAAACGACTATTTACACATGCAGGGCCTCGGAGGTGAGTTAGAGACTTTGACAACCCGGGGTTTGTCCTCTTTTGTTTTGTCCCATTTAGGATGGGTCCGGCGTAGTCACTCTGCATGTGTGAGAAAGGAAGTCAGCAGCCTAGTACCTACCTCACAAACATGCATTCGTCGGTGGGCTTTCGGCCCTCGCAGGGAGTAGTGACCTCGCGGTATACATCCCCACTTGACTGGGTTCAGACATGTAGCTTGGAAGGCACCAAGATACCAGAACCTTCCTTAACAAGTATTAGAGAAAGATGGTGATAAAGGAGAGTAGGGTAGCAAATATGAAGGATAGGGATAGGGGAATTCACAAAGGAAAAGGGTGAGGGACCCCTTATCTATTCACTACCCCAAAAACCTCATCCTAAAACAACTGTCATAGGATGAGGGCGACAAATCCTACGAATATTCCAGTCCATAATCAGTGCCAAGCTAGGGTCGTCAACAAAAAGAGTTTTGGCTCAGTTTTCGTCTGGTAGCTCGGGGCTGACCTCTCCAGTATGGTTGCACCTGGCTGGCACAGCTCAGCCCGTCCTTACTACATGGAAGCCCCCCCACTACATCAAAGTACTGGGCCTCGAGGGGGGGGGGGAAGAATCCAGAGAGCAGCAACAAAAATGGCACCTGCACTTGCAAACCTATCATATGAGGAGAGATCAGCTAAATTGGAGTTACCGATGCTGGAGCAAAGAAGAGAGAGAGGTGACCTACTGACCATCTACAGAATCATGAAAGGCATAGAGATACTCAATAGAGTGGACTTACTAAACTGGGACAAGAGAAACACAAGAGGACATGGAAAGAAAATAAAAAACGTAGCTACAGATGAGAACTGAAGAAAAACAGTTTTCCACGTAGAGTAGTGGACACATGGAACAAACTGGATAATGAAATAGTATGTGCAAAAACCATTCATGAGTTTAAAAGCAAACTAGACACTGCGAGATACAAAGGCAGGACACCACGAGCATAACTCCACTTCCCGCAAAATACAACTAGGTAAATACAAGAATTTGACTCTTACTGAAGTGGTTCATAACTGCTTTCACCTCATCTCTTCTTATATCTCCCCCGTTTTCCTCATCCATTCATGGGCATTTTCTTAGTGCCTCCCACTGCAACTACCCTTCCCTCCCTATCCTTCTCCACATTTAGCAACTTCCTAAAATACTTTGCCCACTTTCCTCTTACTGCTACCTCTTTCATTATCATCTATCCATCTGCACCTTTTACTTTTTCTTCTCTATTTGACTTGCCTCCCCCTCCTTTTGTATTTTCCTTCCAAACTTTTTATTACTTTCAAAAGTTTCCATCATACTCTTCCTCCATTTTACACCTGCTCTCCTTTTGCCTACTTTATCCTGTTTTACTTCTTTCTTTGTACTTCTTGTATGTTTCATCTTATTTTGCAACCAGTCTGTGAATGAGTTTTAATTTTTTTATAATCTTCTTTGCTTCATCATCCCACCCTTCCTTCTATTTCCTCCCATCCTCCTTGTTCCACACACTATCTTTATGCATATCCCCATTCCTCCTCAACTACCTCTATGCTATCCTTCACTCCCCCCACTCCTCTCTCAGCTTCTTGTGCTCCTTTTCTTTCTCTTTTAAGCAGTTAACTCTAAGCACCTCCCTACCTTCTGTCCTTTTCTTTTCTCCACCTATCCTCCACTCTCACCTTACCTTCCACCAAAAAATTATCTGATATTCCCACATTCCCCCCTAAGAACTTGTACATCTAAAACTCGTGTACCACTATACAGTCCATGAACTACGTCAGTAACTCAAATTCTCAAGCATAACATCAGTTGCCATGTGTAATTTGCACCACACTACTCACCTTATAAAATATAATCACTACTGTATTACTTGTTCTCTTTTACTTCGAGTAGTAATAAACACTGAAAATATGATCAAACCAGTTCACAGAATCCAGGGATAACTCATGGAAGAAAGAAGGAAAGAAAGAAAAGGAAAAAAATTATATATATATATATATGTATATATATAATCACGATGCAGACATCTTGTGTACCTACTCATGCCTCATAACACCTACGTAGGCGGCATGAGGAGCAAGTGGGTACTTTATGTCCACGTCAGCATCTTGATTATATTTAATGTAGTCGTACCTACGTAATCTCCATTCTCTCTAAACTGGCTTCATCAATTTTCTATGGTTATCAAAATACACGGGTGAAAGAGAATGAACGATTGAGTACCAACTTTATTTTTTATAATGCGATTATTATGACGCAACATCGCACGTCAGGCAGTTAATGCTGCCAGACGTGCTATGTGCCCCGGAGTGAAGAGGTTAAATCTATCCAAAAAGCCTCCCTTCCCTCTACACTATTATTTCCAGGCCCATTGCACATACAGACTCACATTGATAGAAGAGATTTCCTGGGCAAAGATGGGAGGGCTTTAAGAGGTCATGGAAGTAAATTAAGACCATGTCAAAAGGATATGAAGGAATACAATTTTCCATATAGATGTATAAATGTGGAATAGCTTTGGTAGCCCAAGCTCAAACAAGTTCAAATCTAACTATAATTGGAAATCAAAGATGTGAATCAAGTTGGAACCTTATATGAATTCAAGTCTAGGTAAGAAAATTAGAGAATATATGACGGGACCCAATAAGCGTTGCTCCTTTCCTGATTACAACTAGGTAAATAATCTCCCTTCCCAGTTTCACCTTCATCCACATTAACCTACAAGAAACCTCCTTCCACTCCACCAGTTGCTTACCCTCTTCACTTACTAGTGTAGCCACCCCTTCTCTTCCTTGTCCTCTCTTCACTCCTGAGACCCTCCCAACTGGAGTGATACACTGATACATTCCAGAAAGCAGTATTACAGTGGCAGTATATTCAACACAACTTTGAGATTAAGTCTTTAAAATGTATGATTAGTATTAACCTTTGCCCTATATTCTTAAAAGTGAGAACATACAAACTTATATTCAAAATCATCATATTCATGCTAGAGTACATCTCTTTAAACACTTCAGTACGACTCAAATTCTTATGTGCAGCATCAGCTGCCATATGTTATTTACATCACACTACTTGCATTATAAAATATACTCAGTGCTGTATTACTCATTCTCTTTTACTCTGAGTAATAATAAACACTGAAAATATGATTAAACCAGTTCACAAAATCTGGGGGTCACTCATGTACAATTACAAAAAATATACATAATCAAGACGCTGATGCTGGCATCCTCACATACCCACTCGCCTCTCATGACTCCTACATAGGCATCATCTTACCAAAATGGTTAAAAGTGTCATCCATATTTACAAAATTCAGGTCCAGACATCATCTACATTTACAAAATTCAGGTTAGCCCATCCCAAATTTTGATCCTGTATCTGCCACTGCCTAGAGGGTGTTACAAAGGATTACAAAGGTGGAGCATGCCGACAGGAGACCTTTTGGTCCATATCTAGGTCGGATGAGAGAGAGAGAGAGAGAGAGAGAGAGAGAGAGAGAGAGAGAGAGAGAATCATAATAATAGATAGATAAAAACTATAGTAATGTAAACAAATATAATAAATGCATAAGTATGGTTAAATATAAACAAATTAATAGTAAATGAGAATCACAGACAAATGATAACAAAACAAAAACAAATAATATAAAATAAATGATAATCATTACAGCATCTTGCTTAGGTGTTTATCTAAATGATTCTTAAAGCTTCGAACTGAACTACATTGCACTGCCTCTGCAGGAAGTGTATTCCAGTCATTAATTACACGGTTGGCCAAGTTGTTTCTACCTACTTCCAAATTAAATCTATTTCTGGACAGTTTGAGACCATTGTTTCTTGTCCAATTCTCATTCAGTGTGAAAATTTTGTCACTTTTGATGTTGTCAATTCCCTTTAGAATTTTAAAGATTTGTATCAAGTCACCTGAGTCTACGCTTTTCTAGGGAAAACAGATTCATATGTTTTAGTCGAATTTTGTATGATTTATTTTTGATATTTGGAATCAGTTTTGTGGCTCGCCGTTGTACTTTTTCCAGTCTGTCAATGTTTTTAATGAGATTTGGTGACCATATGGAAACAGCATATTCCAAATGTGGATGAACTAACAAATTATATAGTTTGTTAATGAGTGATGGATTTTTTAAGTCAAAAGATCACACAATCAGTCCTAGAATCTTATTTGCTTTCTCAGAGGCTGAAATACACTGCTTGGAGGATTGAGATTGTTACTGATAATTACGCCAAGATCTTTTTCACTATTCATTTTTGTTATCGAATTTCGAAACAACTTATAATTGTACTTACTGTTACTTCTACCTATGTGGATTACCATGCATTTACTTGTGTTAAATTTCATTAGCCACTTTTCAGACCATTGCTGTAATTTATCTAAATCTTCTTGAATATCTAATAGGTTTAAGTGATCATTTGCCATTCCACACAGTTTTGTATCATCAGCAAATTTGGAAACAGTAGATTTTAGTCAATGGTCTATATCATTTATATATACTATGAATAGAAGTGGCCCAAGAATGGAACCCTGAGGAACTTCACTTGTAACATTTTTCCATCTAGAAGTTTTTCCATTTAAAACAACTCACTGTTTTCGATCATTCAACCAATTACTAGTCCAACTTAATAGGCTACCACTTTTTCCGTGTGAAGCTAATTTAGTAAGTAGTCTTTCGTGGGGGACGGTATCAAAAGCTTATGCAAAGTCTAGATATATTAAATCTATGTTGTTTCTTTTGTCATAATTTGAGATAACTGTGTTGTAGAATTCGAGTAAGCTAGTCACGCAAGAATGTTTCCGTCTGAAACCATGCTGGCTATCATTTATCAAACAGTTACTTTCTAAATTATGTTCGGTAGCATCTCTGACGATAGTTTCCATTATTTTTCCTATGATTGAAGTCAAACTTATAGGCCTACAGTTATTTGGTTTCTTTTTGTGACCTTTTTTTTTAATATGGAGTAACGTTAGCAAGCTTCCATTCTCTTGGGACATCTCCAGATATAATGGATTTCTTGAAAATAATTTCTAATGGAACAACAATCTTATTTTTCGTTTCCTTAAGATTCTTGGATGCCAACCGTCAGGCCCTGGTGTTTTACTAACTTTGAGTTTCTCTATATACACCTTTTAATTTTTTCATTTGTTATATTTACATCACACCCCAAAATCACCCTAGGATTCGGAGGGCAGCAAGATAGGAAAACATCAAGAGGAAACTTCCATGGCACAAAAACAATCCAGGCATAAAGTAGGTACGGGCACAATTTGGTTTTTTTTTCTAATCCTTAAATTATTGTTGCATATGGAAGGCAATTTTATTAGAAACGAAATGTTTTTTTAATTTTTTAAATAGCTTGAAAAATAAGGGAGATACGATTTTTTGAATTATTTTTTTAGCCCACATTTTTGGCTAGACTTTACCATAACAAAATGTTAGAATTAAGGATGGTAATTTGTAAAGATTTCGGTAAAGAAATATGTATTAACTCTAAACCACTGGTCCAGCTTTATTAAAATTCGGAATACTAGAGTTTCATGGATCAACAAATCACGTGAGCATGTCAAAAACAATGTGAGACATCTCCATCATACCATATTTGCCTTTTCAGGGCAACCATGAAGTTGTCAATTTTCAGATTATCATCAATAAAATCCAAACCACTGGCCCAATTGACATGCAACTTGGCATATCAAGGTTTTATGGGTAATAAATCACCTGAGCATGTCAATAACATTGCAGGACCTTCTTCTTATACCATTCTTATTAACACCTATCATGTTGCCATGGCAACTGTTGTCAATTTAGAAATAATAAAACCCAAACCGCTGGCCCAATTGAGATACAATTTTTTTGGAGAGAGAGAGAGAGAGAGAGAGAGAGAGAGAGCGAAAATTAGCCCACATTTTTTGCTAGACTTTACCATAAAATGTTAGAATTAAGGGTGGTAATTTGTGAAGATTTCGGTGAAGAAATACACATTAACTCTAAACCACTGGTCGAATTTTATTAAAATTCGGAATACTTGGGTTTTATGGATCAACAAATCACATGAGCATGTCAAAACCAATGTGAAACATCTCCATCATACCATATTTGCCTTTTCATGGCAACCATGAAGTTGTCAATTTTCAGATTATCATCAATAAAATCCCACTGGCCCAATTGACATGCAACTTGGCATGTGAAGGTTTTATGGGTCAATAAATCACCTGAGCATGTCAATAGCATTGCAGGACCTTCTTATACCATTCTTATTAACACCTATCATGTTGCCATGGCAACTGTTGTCAATTTAGAAATAATCAATAAAATCCAAACAGCAGGCCCAATTGACAACTTGGCATGTGAAGGTTTTATGGGTCAACAAACAACCTGAGCATCTCATTAACACTGCAGGACCTTCTCTTCTTCTTATACCTTTCTTACTAACACCAATCATGTTGCCATGGCAACTGTTGTCAATTTAGAAATAATAAATAAAATCCAAACCACTGGCCCAATTGACATACAACTTGGCATGTGAAGGTTTTATGGGTCAACAAATCACCTGAGCATCTCATTAACATTGCAGAAACTTTTTTTTATACCATTCTTATTAAGACCTATCAATAGGTATGGGAAGGGGAAAAAAAAAAAAAAAAAAAAAAAAAAAAAAATCAGTTGCATATGAAAGAATTTTATTAGCAACAAAATGCTTTTTAAATTTTTGAAATAGCTTGAAAAACAAGAGATACGATTTTTTTTTAATTATTTTTGGCTAGACTTTACCATAACAAAATGTTAGAATTAAGGGTAGTAATTTGTACAGATTTCGGTAAATACACATTAAACCACTGGTCCAATTTTATTAAAATTTGGAATACTTGGGTTTTATGGATCAACAACTCACATGAGCATGTCAAAAACAATGTGAGACATCATCATACCATATTTGCCTTTTCATGGCAACCATGAACTTGTCAATTTTCAGATTATCACCAATGAAATCCAAACCACTGGCTCAATTGAGATGCAACTTGGCATGTTAAGGTTTTATGGGTTAACAAATCACCTGAGCATCTCATTAACATTGCAGGACCTTCTTCTTATACCATTCTCACTAACACCTATCATGTTGCCATGGCAACTGTTGTCAATTTAGAAATAATCTATAAAATCCAAACCGCTGGCCCAATTGACATGCAACTTGTCATGTGAAGGTTTTATGGGTTAACAAATCACCTGAGCATGTTATTAACATTGCAGGACCTTTTTCTTTTACCATTCTTAATAACACCTATCATGTTGTCATGGCAACTGTTGTCAATATGGAAACAATCAATAACATCCAAACCGCTGGCCCAATTGACATGCAGCTTGACATGTGAGGGTTTTATGGGTCAACAAATCACCTGAGCATGTCATTAACATTGCAGGACCTTCTTTTTATACCATTCTTACTAACACCTATCATGTTGCCATGGCAAATGTTGTCAAATTAGAAATAATCTATAAAATCCAAACCGCTGGCCCAATCGACATGCAACTTGGTATGTGAAGGTTTTATGGGTTAACAAATCACATGAGCATGTCAATAACATTGCAGGACCTTCTTATACCATTCTTACTAACACCTATCATGTTGCCATGGCAACTGCTGTCAATTTAGAAATTATAAAATCCAAACCTCTGGCCCAATTGACATGCAACTTTGCATGTGAAGGTTTTATGGGTCAACAAATCACCTGAGCATGTCATTAACATTGCAGGACCTTCTTCTTATACCATTTTTACTAACACCTATCATGTTGTCATGGCAACTGTTGTCAATTTAGAAATAATCAATAAAATCCAAACCACTGGCACAACTGACATGCAACTTGACATGTGAAGGTTTTATGGGTCAACAAATCTCCTGAGCATGTCAAAAACAATGCAGGACCTTCCTTTTATACTGCTCTTACTAACACCTATCATGTTGCCATGGCAATTGTTGTCAATTTAGAAATAATAAAATCCAAACCACTGGCACAACTGACATGCAACTTGGCATGTGAAGGTTTTATGGGTCAACAAATCACTTGAGCATATAAAAAACAATGCAGGACCTTCCTTTTATACTGTTCTTACTAACATCTATCATGTTGCCATGGCAACTGATGTCAAATTAGAAATCAATAAAATCCAAACTGCTGGCCCAACTGACATGCAACTTGGCATGTAATGGTTTTATGGGTCAAAAAATATCCTGAGCATGTCTAAAACAATGCAGGACTTTCCCCTTACACCATTCTTACTGGCACCTATCACATTGCCATGGCAACAATATGTCAAATAGGCATCTAAGCTTCAAGAAACTTAGATTGCACAACTGCGCTATTACCAATGATTTCAAAGTTGCTCATATCCGGTAGACTAGAGGCTAATAAACAACATTTTTACATTAAATATTATATGATTTAGTTTCTTGCCTTTACACTTTTACTCGGAAAACTAATTTGCCAAGGCTAATATCAAAAATTAAATTGAAATCGGTAAGAATTAGTAAAGTTTTGAAGAACTGGGCATAAACTTGTTTAACAAGATAATTTTAATACCCTGCGAATGTGCTGAACGCTCCAAGCATTCAAACTAAGCCAAACAAAAATAAAAATCCAAGGGGGCGCAAAAGATGGCGATAGCGGCGCCGCGCATGGTTTCGTGCGTGACTATATGCCTACATGTATTGCCATTAAGCTCAAATATCAATTAATCAGCGATCTTAAGCTTCTCGTTTCCGGGAGAAATTAAGTTGAAAAATATGTTTATTTAGGTTAAAATATTGGTTATTGATGTCTTACCTTAATATTTTTACTCGGAAAACTATTTTACCGAGGTTGATAACCAAACTTCCGTTTAAATCAGTGAAAATTTGTATTTCAAGAATTGGGCATACACTTGCACAACAATATAATTTGAATACTCTGTGCATGCGCTGAACGATGCAAGCATTCAAACTGAGGCATGGGCCGCAAAAGATTGCATTGTAAACAGTACACGTGCGATCATGACACCACGAGCGGATGCGCCAGTATCTACATCATGTTACTATGGCAACTGTTGTCAATTTAGAAATAATAAAAATCCAAACCGCTGGCCCAATTGACATGCAACTTGGCATGTTAAGGTTTTATGGGTCAACAAATCACCTGAGCATCTCATTAACATTGCAGGACCTTCTTCTTATACCATTCTTACTAACACCTATCGTGTTACCATGGAAACAATTTTCAATTTAGAAATAATCAATAAAATCCAAACTGCAGGCCCAATTGACATGCAACTTGGCATGTTAAGGTTTTACCATAAAGCCTGATTCTTCACAAGCAAACAAATATTCACCGATTCAAAAGCAAATTTGGTTATCAACCTCAGCAAATTAGTTTTCTGAGTAAAAATATTACGGTAAGGCACCAAGAAACCAATATTTTAAGATTTTTTTTTTTTTTTTTTAATATATTTTTTCCCAGATATGAGCTGAGCAAGATCGTTGGGTATTATATACTGGGTGATTTGTTGACACACAAACCTTCGCATGCCAAGTTGCATGTCAATTGGGCCAGTGGTTTGGATTTTATCAATTATTTCTAAATTGACAACAGTTGCCATGGCAACATGATAGGTGTTAGTAAGAATGGTACAAGAAGAAGGTCCTGTAATGTTAATGACATGCTCAGGTGATTTATTGACCCATAAAATTTATGGGTCAATGTTGTCAATTTATGTCGACAATTTAGAAATAATCAACAAAATCCAAACCACTGACCCAATTGACATGCAACTTGGCTGATTGACTGATTTATGAAAATTTTGGCTTGAAGGCCATTCAGTGCACATGCAACTTGGCATGTGAAAGATTTTAGGTCAAATCACCGGGTGTATAATACCCAACAATCTTGAGCTGCTCATATATGGGAGAAATTAGGTTAAAAAAGTTTTTTTACATTAAAGTATTTTATTGATGTCTTACCTTTATATTTTTAATTGGAAAACTAATTTGCCAAGGTTGATAACCAAATTTGCATTGGAATCGGTGAATATTTGTTTCCTGTGGAAGAATCGGGCACACACTTGTACAAGATAATATGAATATCCTGCACATGTGCTGAATGCACAAAGCATTCAAACTAATCCCAATAAAATCCAATGGGTCGAAAAAGATGACGCCGCACTTGTTTTTGGGCCTATCTACATAAAATTTCCACTGTGCAGGTCTATGGCTATTTCACAGCCTGCCCTGAGAGATCAGAGGCACAACTAGATTCAGCACATGTGATCAAAAGGTGACTGGATATTCTTTGAAAAAATACCAATGATCCTCCAGTCCCATTCAGTCCTACTTCAAGAGCTGCATAAAACTATCATCAACATACTCCAAAACACAAAGACAGAAAAATAGGTGTGGAAGTGGTGGATCCCCATACTGGCCATATGGATGACACCTAATTCTACGAAAAATACGATGGCCCTTTCATTGAATAAACCTCTTCTCAATTATTACTTATTGTTCTTTTTGTCCTATTATGCCAGACCACTCTCTAGGACTGACAATTTTTCTTTTAATCTGATACATAATATATACATGTTACAAAGTTTATTTACACTAGAAATACACACAGCCAGAATTGAAATAAAAAAAATCATACAAATAGACCCCCCCATTAAAAAAGTTACATAGTGCATATTCAATAAGTAACATTATTTATATCATAGCACTTGGAGAATAAAAAAAATAACTTTAACATTCAGTCAGTGCAATAGTTTCAGCTAGATATCTCACAAAATATATTAAAACTACCAATTTTCTCAATGAAATCTGTAAACATCCACGTTTCACCCGAACGAACGGTAATACATATGTTACATTAAATATTTACTAATTTACGATTCAACATTTCTTATTGTAAAGTAAAGTAATTTGATGATGTACTCAGCCACTTTACAATGCCAGATTACCATGAAAATGCAAAATTTCTCTGAATTTCAAGAGCTTTCCTAAAACATTGTCTTGTCTACTAACCGGTTCACTAATTTACATAATCAATGTGTTAATATTTAGTAATTTGATGAAATATAAGAAACTGTATTGTACTAACCGATTACCACGATATATACTGATATGTTTCTCCTTTGCCACTAAAACATTCTGATCCTTCCCGGACAGATTGATAACCGATCTCAATTCTTTTGAATTTCAAAACCAAGCTCCAATGGTACGAACATTTTTAAAACAACCCATTTTCTACATAAATACCAATGTACATATCAACGTTTCTGACCTGTGTGGACGGTAATACAATTCAGTTATATCCAATTTTTGGCTTACTAATTTACATAATACAAATGTTTTTATAAAGTAATTTGATGAAATATATGAACCTACAATATACTTACCTATAAACACTGAATTCTTCCGATCGTCCGGGTACAGATAGGTAACTGTTTTTCGCTTCAGTGTTTCGATCCGTTTGTTTAGTTCACATCAAATTATGTTTGATAATTACAAATAATACAAATAAAAGTCAATACAAATACAAATTAACAAAAGTATATTTAATCACAAATGAAAACAAATAATATTGTTCATATTGGTTTCGCAAAGAGATTTGTGCTTAGATTTGTGCGAAGTCAAAATTTGAATGAATTGGGACAAATATTTATGCACGCATTCAATACAAAATTTAATACAATTCCGCAAAAGAATAAAACGTTATCGAAAGAAAATTATAACCACTTGGTATCTATATATGACAGGATATATATCAATGTCTTTTTATGTAAATAGATGATGATAAATACTTAAACATGTATTTTAATGTATTCGGATAAGTTTCCTTAGATAGATCTCGATTCAGTTCGTGGTTCCATTTTTCCTTTACTTCTGACTGCCCCAGGATAGTCACCCCATTTCCTTGGTACCACCTCGATAGTAAAATAATTATATTACGAATATAACCCAATTAACCCCTTTCTTGCCAGATGGCATTTTCTACTTCCTTGTCCTTGTCATCTCCATCAGGCGCGGATCCACGGGGGGGGGGGGCGCTGAGGAGGCTGAAGCCCCCCCCCAAATTTGTTCTTCCATGAATCATTGTATGAATCATGTATTTGCCCCCCAAAAAAACAGGAGGTTGATGTTCGTGTGAGATCCCATGAACAATGCTGTGTGTTATTAATGTACTTTAGATACTTTTATTAACAGGTTCAGAAGTTCATACACGTTTTTGTTTGTATTTCTGTTTTTAAAGCTACTTTTATTTTCTATTACTTCCATGAGTCCATGTGCACTAACACTACACACGGATCCTGCAATAATTTCTCTCTATGCGAGAGTATACGCGTGCCAGTGCCTTATCACTGACTAGCACAAGCGTGTAACAATATAAAACGAATATACATTCTATTATATATGTCTAAAATACAGAAAAATCTGAAAAAACATTAAGTGAAGTATACCTCAGACTTCTGATACATCAGACTACTCAGAGGAAGGAATTCAGGTCAGCCCCCCCCAAATTTTTATCCTGGATCTGCCACTGATCTCCATCAATAGCTAATGGCTAGACTCGGAGCATTGAGGTCAGGGCCGTATTCCGGGGGGTCAGGTTTGGGGGGGGGGGAGGTCGGAGTCGACTGCCCTTCCTGGAATATTTCAAAAATTTAACTTCAAATTTTCTGGTAACCACCCCACTATAACACCTCCCACAAACTACAGGTGCCTTTACTGGGTACTGATAGATCAGTGTTTTTAGAGGACCCCTCTCTAGCACTCTTCTCCTGTTTCACATTTATGTATGCACAATGCATAACAGCTAACTTTGCTATATGTTAGCCTACGTTCTAACATGTTACATCTTGACTGGAATACAGGTTTGGATATCTGTCGAATTTTGGGAGTGATACCGCATCCTCTAGACCAGCGTTTCTCAACCATGGTGCCCCGGAACCCTAAGGTTCCGCAAAAGGTCCCTAAGGGTTAGGGGGGGGGGGGCAGGATAGATAAAATGGGGGAGAGGGAGGGAGGGGGGATTTGGGGGTTTAGTGGAAGGAAAGCATGAAATGGAAGGAATTTAGAGTTTTAATAGATGTGGGGCAGACCCACTGCTCGGTTATTTTTATGGTCTCGTGGACTTGCTTTTTCCCTAAGGGTTCCGCGAGAACAAGTGAGATAAGCTAATGCACTTTTAATTTTTTATTTAATTTCATATACATAATATAATTAAACACGCACGAGATATTCTTGGTTATTGTAATAATAGTCCAGGCAAATTAGCATTTTTAGGGGAAAAATAATAAGGTTTTCATATTTGGCAGAAAGACTCCTCAAGAGTCACAATTCAAAGATCCAAAGAGTTTCCCTCCGTCAGATGGGTGCAACCCCCCTTTTTGGGGGGAACGCCTCTCTTAGTAGGGTACCTTTTCCCATATTTACCGTTTCCAAAACAGTGCATCATACGTTTCCAAAACAGTGCATCATACGGATAAAAGGTATAGGTGCAAAAATATATAGAAATAAATTTTGCATAAATACATTTCTATGCCTTTTTGCTCTAAATATTATATTTTTTGCGCAAATGAGCCTGAAAGTAGAAGATGCATTTTCGCCAAAATCTAAAAAAGATGCATTTCACGCTTACTCTTAAACTACTAATTTCTCGTCAAAATGCAATATAGATGACATTGTAGAGTGAAGATTCTTCTTTCATTTGGTATCCTAGTTTTGCTCTAAATATTAAAAGAATGGCGCAAAAGAAACTGTAAATCCACAGAAATCCATTAACGCGTCCCAAACAAAGGCAGACTATGTTCTCGAGGCAATCCCCGAGGATGTTTCCACTTATCTCCCAATGGCTCGATCAACATGACGGCGCTATCCAGTATGACGCTCTGAAACAGTACCTGCTTCAGGAATTCACGCCGTCAGCGGCCTTCAGAGCCGCAAACACCCTCCAACTCTCCCAAAAGCCACTGAGGTACATTAAACCAAGTACAGCATACCTCAAGATGATGTCTATCGCCCGCCTCCCACCCACAGCCAACGGAACCAGCAGAACCATCGATATGCTCCGTCAAATGCGGCTCCTACTCCTCCCAGCGCCTGTCCGATCCGCTCTTGGCAACGCCGAGGACATGACCATTGACGAAGTTTCACGGAAGGCGGACCATTTCGCCGAAGCCCACGCCGCCGCAGCAAGGAGCCAGGACGTCTGTACTGCTGATGACGTCACGTAAGAAATCACCACCGCAGCAGCATCGCCAACCAACAGGCACCAACACAAGCAAAAATAACGACGCCGGACCACCGCTTCTCTCCACCTGTGCTACTACCACACAAGATTCGGCACCTTCGCCAAGAATTGCCAACCAGGATGTACCTGGACAAAAAACTCCTACAAAGGCCACCGTCCATCACGGTGACCTCTACAGACGCAACCGTCCTCTACATCAACGACAAGGCCTCTAAACGTCGTTTCCTTGTCGACACTGGCGCTTGCAGGTCCATATTTCCTGCATCCACTGCGGAACCCCAGTAGAGACTACCGGCGGTTGAACATGATGACGGAACTTGACCACTACCTACTCCCAAACATCGTCGATGTCACCATATACCTCAACGGCGCCAAGATCTTTTCGACACTGGACCTAGTTCCGGTACATACAGATGACATCCCGAAGACCGCCATCACTACCCCCTTCGGGACGTACACCTTTAATTACTCCTGCTTCGGCTTGCGAAACTCAGGTGCGACCTTCCAGCACCAAATGGACGGTATCCTCGGCGACCTCGACTTCTGCGTCTGCTGCGTCGACGATATTCTGGTATTCTCTAACTCGCCTGACCAGCATCTTCAACATCTGCGGACCATCCTCGGGCGTCTCCAGGACAACGGCCTCGTCGTCCGTTTTGACAAATGCAGTTTCTGGGAAAAGTCCGTTCCATTTTTGGGACACCTCATCTCTCCTGACGGAGTTCTTCCCCCCCCCCCCTTGCAGGATGAAGTCGCCGCAGTCCACAAATTTCCCAAACCGACTACCATCAAAGCCCTGCAGGAATTTATTGGATGGTCAACTTCTACCACCGTTTCCTCCCTAACATCGCGCAAACGCTGCACCCACTCTATAACGCCCTTCATGGAAAACCGAAGGACCTCCTGTGGAACCCCGCTATGCAAGCTGCCTTCGTCAACGCCAAAAAAAACCTTTGCCCGTACCACCACTCTCTCCCCTGCACCAGGGGCCCAGCTACAACTGTCAACGGACGTCAGCAATGTCGCCATATTGGGTGCGATCGAACAAATCTTCCGTGGCACACCTACACCCCTCGGTTTCTTCAGCAGGAAACTCTCCAAGGCCGAGCTCAACTACAGCACCTTCGACAAAGAGCTCCTCGCCATCCACCACGCCGTCAGCCACTTTCGCAATTTCCTCGAAGGCTCTTCATTTATCATCAACACCGACCATCAACTTCTGGTGCACGCCTGCACGAAACAACAGGACGCTTGGTCTGCCAGACAGCGCCGCCACCTCTCCACCATCGCCGGGTTCAATTGCACCATCAGGCACGTACCCGGTACAAAGAACATTGTCGTAGACGCCCTCTCCCGAATAGCCACCGACGCAGTTTAACTCGGCCTCGACTACGAAGCCATCGCCATAGAGCAACGGGAGAATCGTGAAACTTTTGCCTACAGGACATCCATCACATCCCTTCAGTGGCAGGACGTTCCTTTCCGCGACATCAGTACCGGCCGCCCACGAACCCTCATCCCAGCCGCCTTCCGACGTCAAGTGTTCAATTTAATACACGGCCTGCCTCACCCTTCAGGGCGCGTCACTGCGAAGCTCCTGAAGCATAAATACATCTGGCACAGCATCTCCAAGGACGTAAAAGAGTGGGCCAGATCCTGCATCGCCTGCCAGCAAAGTAAGATTCATCGTCACACTTAATCAGACATAGGATCATTCCATCAGTCCCGACGACGCTTCGCATATATTCATGTCGACGTTGACGGCCCACTCCCCCTGTCGGAAGGCCATCGCTTCCTCTTCACCACCACTGACAGATCGACCCGCTGGTTGGAGGCTATCCCCGTGAAGGACAGTACCGCCTCGTCCTGCACTACAGCCTTCCTCAGTGGATGGATCACCAAATTTGGCCTCCCGGAGCACGTCACCTCTGACCGAGGAACTTGCTTCACGTCGCGGCTGTTGCACTCCCTCGCTGAACTCCTGAGTACTACAGCCCACCACACTACCATCCCTCAATCCTGCAGCCAACGGCATGGTCGAACGAACCCACTGTTCACTCAAAGCATATCTTATGGCACGTTACAACAACGGCTCCTGGCTACCCCAACTACCATGGATACTCCTTGGCCTCAGGACAGCTATCAAGGGCGACTTCAACGTGTCTCCAGCAGAGATGGTCCTCGTCGTGCCCGTCGAATTCTTCCCTCCACAGGATTCTCCCGAGAGCCTGCAGCAGCTGCGACGCACTGTCGGCAAATTCGCCCCATGCGTGCCGACACATCACCGGGAGGTCAAGGAATACCTTCCAAAACACCTCCACACCTCGACGCACGTCTTCCTGAGGACGGACGCTCACACACCATCACTAACCTGTCCCTACACTGGCCCCCATCTTGTCCTTATATGTAAGGACAAGACCTTCCACATCTCTATCTTCGTCAGGCCAGAATGGGTCTTCATCGATCGCCTAAAACAGGCACACGTCGACATTCTGCCCACCAAATTCTCACATGCAGGACGCCTTCTGAAGCCAAGGCAATTTTGAGAGGGGAATATTGTGCAAACCACGATAACCACGTGTCAGAGAATGCGCGTTATGTCGACCACAAGGGTAGACCTGACGTGACTTTGTGAGTGCGACCCTACTTGACCCGACCTAACCTAATCAAGTGCAATTATGTAATTACGCACCACGTGTGACTACCCACGCGATATGTATATATCGGATCCTGCCGCATGTAAAATCAGTTCACCCTTACATTACAATAAAGGAGACGAACTCACCAAAACCTCTTTCTCTTCTCACAGTAACATCGCTACAATACCAAGGGCTTTCCCCCCTTATTAGGAAGGTAGCCAAAGTCAAAAAGCATATATCCACTCCCACCCACCACCCATTTCTCCCTCTCGTCTCAGCTCATGGAAAGCGGGTCATCTCTGTATCTCGCCCATTGCCCTGTGTCAGAAGGAATGCAACAAGATACAACACATCCACAGTAAGGCTACTTCACTCGATCGGTGACCTCCCTCCTCTCCGTCCCATCATACAGAAAAAGAAAAGACGGGGAGAAATCTCTTCGGGCTGCGTCAAAATATCATTCACAAATAACCACTCTCTAACCACCCCCACCCCCAACCCCTGGCATCAATTCAGATAGGCCCCACCACAGAACACTTCTTATAACATTGGACATTAGTAAAGCTTTTGATGCTATCCCCCGCCACAACCTAACAAATAAAATATATAACACAGACATGCACAATAACACCAAAAGATGGCTGGCCAATTATCTGGCAGGCAGGAATGCTCATGTGTCATATAATGGCCAATCATCGCACATCAGAAACATTAAGAACGGAGTACCACAGGGCTCAGTTCTATCCCCCACATTATTTAATCTATACATGCATGACTTACCCACACCAGACACCTCAGAAATACAAATCTCTTCCTACGCAGATGACATAACAATCACATGCACACATCGTAACACAGACAAAGCTGCAGAAATAATCCAGCCTTACCTTGACACACTCAACACATGGTTCATCACAAACAGACTCAAAATAGCTCCAACCAAATCTACAGTAACACTTCTCACCAACTGGACAAAAGAACACAAATACATACCTCATCTCTACATCAACAACACTCTAATACCACACACAAACACACCGAAAATTCTTGGTGTAACATACGATACATCCATGTCTTTCAAACAACACCTCACAAACATAAAAAACAAATGCACACCTAGACTTAACGCACTTAAGTCAATCACTGGAACAACATTTGGACAAAACAAAGAAACTAATATAACAATATACAAACAATGCATACGCTCAGTGATGAATTATGCGAGTCCTGCATGGGCTCCTAATCTCAGTGAGACACACCACAACACCCTTCAAATCATACAAAACAAAGCCCTAAAAACAATTACAGGCTGCACAAATACAACACCTACAGACCATTTACACCATGAAACAAAAGTCCTCAAAGTCAAGGAACACCTCGACATGAGAGGCACACAAACACTTGCTGCAGCCACCACAAACACATCACACCCGCTACACTACATAGCAGAACACCCACACACACCAAGAAACATTAAAACTACACCCAAAGACCTTTATTACTGTATTCCCTGCCCCAACCCATAGCTTATATATATATCCTTGTCAGTCATCACTCGTGCGTGTCTGATAAGTGTATTTGTGAACTTGTTTGTGATTAACTCCAATACAAGTACAGTACAAATAGATTGTAACATGCAGATGGTGTCTTTCATGAGCAACTGCGTACATTTATGTAAATATGCATATATTAATAAACATTAAATATAAAGTTAAATATGAAGATCTGATAAGTGTGGAAACAGTGTCTCTCCAATCTCCCCGTTCTGTGAGCTTTCATGTCCGTTCTACAAACTTTACAACGTGCCTTATTTCCATCCTCTTTCACTTCCGCTAACCATTTTTTAAACAGGGGATCCTTTAACCAGGCAGACTGAAAAGTTTTCGAGTAGTTTGACCACCTCTTCATTTCTAGATCACATAGGCAGACTAATCGAATACTGTACGTACATTTTGCACTGAACCTCTGCGGGCCGAGATGCGAACAAAACGATCTAGCACGTCTGTTAATTTTCATATTCGAATACGTACATTTCGTACTGTGCATCTGTGGGCCGAGAAGGGAGCAGGACGATCTAGCACGTTGAATACGTTCCTGTTAATTTTCATCCTACGTAGGGCCGTCAGTACTGTCACTCAGTACCACCAAGCCGAAACGTGCTTACCGCTCTCTGAGTATTATGGGATAGCTTATCGGTTAACGGAGCCTAAACGGTAGCAGATTTTTTGCTGGTAAGCTACCGTCAAGGTTGTTACCGATAAAACCCGTAACTACCGGTAGCTGCCCACCACTACCGTCACTCAGTACCACCAAGCCGAGACGTGCTTACCGCTCCACGAGTGTTTGGTATAGCTTATCGGTTAACGGAACCTTAACGGTAGCAGAATTATTGCCGGTAAGCTACCGTCAAGGCTGTTACCGATAAAACCGGTAACTTTACCGGTAGCTGCCCACCACTAGCTGTCAGTTGAAGTTGGTCCGTCGTTCGAAAATGACGTCGCCTTCGCTCGCACCGCTCCACTCAATTAGTTATATTCTGACAAATATTATATAAAATATATATATAAATATATATAAAATATTATAGTTCCTGTCTATATATATGAATATATAATATATATGATATATAATATTATAGTTCCTGTCTACCTTGGCGTTTCACAGTTTTCTTCAGTGTATCACAAAGAGAAAATGGACGCATCCAATTGACGTCAGAAGCTGCGCAGAACTGCTCCAGCGGTTAGACCTGTTTACTTAGACCTTGGTTTTACCGAGCTTGGCTTCATGACAACGTAATGAAGCGCGCCACAACACAAATTTTGACATGCAATTATAATATATATTAATGATAATACACATCATATTTATGCAAGGCGTGCCTTAAAATTACAAATAGGATACTTTATTTCATACAAGGGCGTAACACAGCACAATCACAGGATTCAATTCACGCTAAGGACGTGGCACCCTCACCCTTTTAAGTCGATTCTCGATAGGAAATCTGCAAGGACTTTATCTGATCCTTTTACATGATGTATGGCCATACCATGCCCAAACGAGACCTTGCCCCCAGGAGCAAACCTAACCTGAAAGGACTGGGTTACCATAAACAGAGGAAGAGCCAAGGTGAGCAAAACGAGAGAAAATCAACACAAGTGGGGATACACCAATAGCCCCCAATGTCCCTGTGGCGAAGTACAGACTGGTCCACGTCCTCCGGGAATGTCCATTGAGTCCCCATTGCTCCGACCAAGACCTTAGGGAAGCAAATGAAACTGCCCGTATATGGACACGGTTCTGGTACGACAAGATATGATGATGGCATGCATGATGTATGTGGAAAAAGTAGGATTGTAGAAGGAGACTCCATCTGGTGAGTCTTTGGTTAGATTTAGTAACGGAAATCTTGTTTAAGAAGACTAAAGGGTTGTGGTCAGTATGTAAATGAATGGCTAAAGATGGATGTAAATACTAAATAGGGTTCAAAATTCTGCAAAACTGTCACAACTGCCATTCTTTTTTCGATTGTGGCATAGTTACGTTGGCTGGGGTTCAATTTCTTACTGAAATAAGCTGTAGCATGCAATACTCCATTTGTTTCTTGCATTAGTGTTGCTCCTAAAGCAGCATCACTTGCGTCTGTGAACAAGTGGAAGGCTTTTGATGGATCTGGGCTTTTCAGGACAGGGTCATTCATAATAATTACTTTTAATTTTTTTAAAGTTTGCTGGCATTGTTCTATCCAAACAAACTTCCGCTCTTTTCTCAACAAATATGTCATTGGTTCTGCAATATCAGAGAAATTTGGACAGAATTTTCTATAGTAATCTACCATTCCTAGGGATCGCCTTAGCTCTCTTCTATTCGTGGATGTAGGGAGGTCTCTGATGGCTTGAACTTTAGCTGATAAGGGGGATATTTTAGAATGACCTACTTTGAAATTTAAGTAGGATACTTGGGCATGTCCAAAATGACTTTTTTTTCTAAATTAATGGTTAGGTTAGCTTTGTCGGCTCTCTCAAAGAACTCATGCAACATATTTAGATGTTGTTCCCATGTGTCCCTAAATATCACCATGTCATCTGGATACAATTTAATTCCTCTCATGCCTCAAATAATATTATTAACCATTCTTTGGAAGGTAGCAGGAGCATTCCTTAATCCAAAGGGAAGAACCTTAAACTGAAATAATCCATCTGGTGTTACAAAGGCTGTTTTGTCTTGAGCATCGAGTGCATTGATATTTGGTAATAACCTTTTAGTAATCTATGGTATTGACACATTTAGAAGAGCCAATATCATCTATTAGATCATCAATCCTAGGAAGTGGATAAGCGTTTGCTCTCGTCATTTCATTCAACTTCCTATAATCTATTACTAATCTATGTTTCCCTCCTAGTTTTGGTACTAGTAAACAGAGAGCAGCTCAAGGACTGGAGAATGGTTCTATTAGTCATTGTAGTAGTTTTAAGGATACTCTTTTTCTCTGGATTTAACCTGTAAAGGGCTTTCTTCATGAGTCTAGTAGAAGTTAGTTCGATGTCATGAATAAATCTGTGTTTTGCCTCAGAACATCGTAAAATAACTGTGGGTAATCCCGAACTAATCTTACAACATTTTACTGTTTATCGTAGCCAAGTTCATCAACGCTACGGAGTTCTGCAATGGGAGATCAGGATGTGGTGAGTAGTATTCGCTTGTGTCTTCCTTTATTATATTAGCCAAGACAGCTTTGTTAGAATGAAATAATTTCACTGAGTTTATATGGCACTTCCTAAATTTCTTTCGTATCTCTGGAGTTTCTATAATATCATTTAAAGGGCTTACTTTCTCTTTGGTGGTATATGACCCTTGAATTGGTGAACCTACTCTGAAGAGAATCTCTTGGTATAGGTAGATATGGGAGGACTTCATCACCTGGATGAAACTCTTTATATTTTGTCATACTTTCTCTTCATCTTCTCTTGAGCCCGAGTCAGATTTTTCTTGGCTAGGTTCCAAGCTGTCTTTAATCTTTCTAATATTCTCTCTACATGTACAGTGGTTAAGACCTTGGAATCAAGAGTAAGGCAACTATCTTTCAATAGTTTAAGGGGTCCTCTGACTTCATGACCAAAAATGAGTTTGACTACACTATAGCCTGTAAAGTCTTGTTTGGTGGATCTTGCTGCAAATATTAATAAAGGTAATCTTTCCTCCTAGTCAGGGCCGTTTTCTAAAACATACTTTCTCAGCATAGACTTTAGTGTGACATGGAATCGTTCTAATGCACCTTGAGATTGAGGGGGTTAAGGGGTAGAGATAGTATGATGCACTCCTAATCCTTTCAAGTTTTGTTCAAACTGGTTTGACATCAAGTTTGTGCCTTGGTCACTTTGTATCTCCATGGGGAAACCTACCAAAGAAAAATACTTAATGAATTCCTTCACAATCGTTTGAGACCTAATGTTTCTCAGTGGAATTGCTTCGTGGAATCTGGTATTGAGACACATGATTGTCAACAAGAACTTGTGTCCTTTCTCTGAAGGAGGTAACGGTCCTACGCAAACTATGATAATTTTGGAGAAAAGTTCTTCCAAAGCAAGAATGGGTGGTAAGGGGGGTTTAGGAACGGGCTGATTTGGTTTGCCTACCATCTGACACGTTTTTTTTTTTTTTTTTTTTTTTTTTTTTTTTTTTTTTTTTTTTTTTTTTTTTTTTTTTTTTTTTTAGTAACGTGATACATCTTTTCTGATAGGAGACCAATGAAAATGTCTCGTGATGTGTGTTTTTTCAGACTCCTTGATGGCTTGCCAAAGGAATGTCATGGGCCAACTGCAGGAGTTGTGACCTCATGCATATGGGGATAACAATTTGATGTCTGGCTTATAACTGGTCCAGAGGGACATTAGGCGCTAACCATTTGTGCATTAGTCCCTCTGGACCAGTTATAAGCCAGACACCAAATTGTAAGTCTGAGGAAGCCCCAGAGGGGTGGCACGTCTTACGTCTAATTAGATTTATTATGTGTTCCTAACCCTATAAACATACACATGCAATTAATATAATCCGGAATCACGGCATTACACTGCCCCGATGGTGTTCCTACCTTGCCTGCTCATCACATGTGTTTTCGTCAGGAGTCTGGATGGAGGTAGTTATGAAAGACAACCGTTGCCAACGTGGTTTTAAATAACATTTTGGGGAGAAGTTAGGATATATAGCTTGTCGGAAAATTCTAAACTTTACAAACAATATACCGAACGCCTTTTCAGAGGTGCGCCTTGCACGTGATAGCCGATATTTGTAGTTCAACCTTTCAGGGGTCAAGTCCTTACCAGGGTATGGTTCTTTCGTAAGGGGAAGGCGTCATCACCAGCTACAACACTTGAACAGATAAGATTTAAATATAGAAGTGAAGTAGGTATTGGGATTCTGATAATGTTTTCCTGTAAAGCTCTTTTCAGTGAGCATTTGTCCCAGATGCCTCCATTATTTGCACGCCCAACTCCACCAACATCACCATATAAAAACTTGTACTCTATCTGGCATCAATAAGAGCCAGCATAATTACACTAATGTGTTGCTTTTGTAGTTATAGTATGTTGCCCCAGATTTCACAGGTTTGCCAGAGGTCCAATACAAGTGGGAAATTGTCATTCGTTATTGTAATCTGCCTACATTTTACGTCTCTCGTCTTCTGTCTGAAGAAGCATCTGGTACCATACTTGTCAAGTCTTACGTAATTTCTATGATTTTCAAGTCTTACGGCGTAAGTTATCTTAGGCTTTTTCTCCGCATGCGATGTGTTTTTAATGTGTTTGTTTTAAACAATTTGAAATAAATTCCCCTCTTCAAGTGTTATACCTCTCCCAACACATTGAGGTATGCTTCCTTCAGTTCCTTGGCGGTGATGAAAGGGTCTTTCCCCCCTCACGCTCCAGCAGCTTGTCTGTCCTTGGGTCTGTCTTGCTCTTGCTCCCTGTCCCTTTCTTCCTCTCCGGTGCGGTGCCTGTCCCCAGCACGGTGGCAGCTTTCTTGATGCGACGGCAAACAGCCTCTGATCTTATTTTTCTTCCAATTTCTCGGTTGCTTAATCCTTCACCAACCAAAGCCGTAATTATGCTCTTTTCTTGTCATGTCCACCTTGGTAGGTCCCATTTTGAGCGTATTGGAAAATGCCAGCGGTGAAATGATGAGCAAGTTGTATCACGAGCGTAGAAGCTGAGGTGACGTTACTAGTCACTCACAGTTTAAATAAGACACTGGCAAGGAAGCAGAGAGTTGCTAGGAGGATATTATATGCCAAATAAATTTCCAATAGAACTGACATGCCGAAATAAAACCGTGGCGTGCGTCGATTTCTTCTGCGTTAACGAGGGCAAATTCCAGAGAGAGAAAAAGGAGTGGGTGGAGCCTACTAGGGGTCGGCGTGGGTTTCGGGGACATGTAAGCATGACCCGCGGGTATTGCTGGGCAGGATCCGACATTTTAGGATTCGTGGATCCGAGTACTTGAGCTTACTGGATCCGTGGGATTCGAATCTGGATCTGAGTACCTACAGCGCACGGGGAGAGAGAGTGATCCGCGCGGTACTCGGGTCCCGGCTGTACTCGGATCCGGGCTGGTAATCGAATTCCAGCCCGCTCGAGGATCCCTGCTGGTACTCGGGCTGGGGTGTGGGGTGGACAATTCGGTCGTCGGCGCGCCCGGGACACCCAGATTTCGTTTAAGGGTAACCATGAGTTGCTCCAAAGGATCCCACTGGGCAACTACTGACATCTGTTCTTGATGGCTTACATCGGGAGTACAGTCCAAAATAATTGAATAATATTTGGACTGTTTAACTTCAGTCACCATTGTGTCCATTATTTTAGTACTGATTGAAGCAATAAGTTCATTTTGGATGATATTTCCAAGGTAGCTGGAATGACTGAACTGGCCACTCTCAACACGCTCAATGTGCTGCTTCATGACAGGATCAAATTTAGCAAGCAGCTCCACCTCTTTTAGAAAATTCCCATTATTCTGCTGGTGTAACGTGTTTGATGAACCTCTAAATGCAAGATTTCTCTCGGCTAAGGATTGGATAATGGCGATTAAGCGAGTCAGGACATCTCTCCAGCGCCTCTTTTCAGCCTCCAATAGTGTTCTTTCAGCTTGGTCTATTGTCTTTCCAGTTTGCAAACGGAGTTGTAAATCTTTCCAGGTTGCCATGTGCGCTATGTGTGCTGGACTGCTTTCATGACTTTTCAAAAGTGTGCCTATGTTTTTCCAGTCTGTCAGTCCTTCTGTCACTAACTTTTGTTCTTTGGTTGAAAATAGTTTACAACAAAAGCAATAGAGAGCATTTTTTGTTTTTGAGTAGATAAGCCAAGTCCGCGTCATCTTTTCTCCATTAACCAATGTTCTACAAAAATAATGATAATGAAAACTTCTTCCGTCTTCATTTTGGGGAAATGTGAAATCAGAACTAATCTGAAATGGCCCTCTACCTACTGCATCCGTTCTGAATGCATCAGACAGAATGATTGGCCAGTTAGCAGGATCTAGTGGTTTATAATAAATGGGAGGCTGCTCAGAAGTAGATGATGCCTTCTGTGGTTCTGGGGAATGTGGTGGTCTTGGTGGCAGTACAGCTTCCTGGACAGATTCTGATGAATGTGATGGCACTGGAGCATCCTGTTCAGGAAGTTCAGAATATTCCTCTGGCTTGCTGTCTGGAGTTCAAATATATTTTAGAATTGATCCTGCAAAATTACAAATTTCCTTAGATGATTAGGCGTTAGTCTAAAATAATACTCACCATTCAGAAAACATAATAAAACCAAACTTTAATATGTTTCTTAAAATTATTAAATAAACGATAATGAATTACCTTTTTCTTTTGACCATTTTTCTTCGTCAAATTTCTTTTTCTTTCGTTTCTCTGCTCCGCTGAGATAAATTCGTTTTGATGCCATTACGGGAATGATGATTGGCGAGTCTTAGAGTCTAATGTAGGCCTAGCACAGAAATCTGTTAATTAAGTGAAAACCTTATAAATACATGGAATCAATTTTACATACACGATATTCGAGTAGAATAAATATGATTATTTTTATCAGTGTAGGCCTAACACAGATATCTGTAAAGTGTAAACCTTTTAAATACCCCTTATTAATAAAAATAACACAATGTAACATTTTTTTTCAAAAGTTTTGTTTATTGTATTTTTTTTAGAGTTTATTAATCCATTTTTCCTGCTGATTTCAAATATGCAATTATTTTTTCTGTATCATCGACCGTTATAGAAATACATATAATTTCAATGTTACTATGTATATTTTGGAATTGTTGTGTGGTCTGCTACTAAATGTTTATCTAATTTTCTCCTTCAGATCAATGACTGAACTATTTACCTGTTAAGATGGCTACTAGAGGATGTGAAAATTCTCCTGATACATTTTGCTATGTGTGTGGTTATTATATTGGGAAAAAACAAGTACTACATAAGATCGTGAGAGGTGCTAAAGTGTGGATAGCGTACAGACTCTATTTCGGAATGCCCATGGGTGACCAGGACAAGCCATGGGCACCTCATGTGATATGTGGAAGCTGCCGATCTACTCTAGAAGGATGGCTGAGAGGTACAGGAAGGGCAATGCCTTTTGCCATTCCTAGAATATGGAGAGAGCCGAAGAACCATCACGACGACTGCTACTTTTGTATGATTGATGTGACGAAGTACAGGAAAGTGAAAGGAAGACAAGCTCTGCAGTATCCAGACATACCATCATCTAGAGCACCTGTCCCACATGATGATAGCTTACCAGTACCACAACCACCAGAAAATGCAAGTTTATTTTTATCATACTCTCTTTACTTTTAATTAACTTCAATATTAAGTACTTAATATACATTCACTTTCCTAAAGATATATGGAATACTAATGCTATTCGTCTTTGTTGAAGTTGCTATATTTAGTTATTTCTTTCTTTCCAGATGGAAGATGCAATGGAAATTTCATCTGAAGGGTCAGTAGGTAGCAGCAGCCATAAAATGGGAGACGAAGATTTCGCACCAAGAACGACTTCGGAGCCTCACTTTCCAAGTCAGAGTGAGCTAGATGACTTAATCAGAGACTTAGTTCTTACTAAGTCAGGAGCTGAGCTTCTTACATCAAGGATGAAAGAATGGAATCTACTAGGAAAAGACTGCAGGACTCGAACATGATCCTGCAGAATGGCGACTGTTCATAGATAGCTCAACACGAAGTCTCAAAGCAGTATTTCTCCACAATGGAAATAAAAACCCATCTTTGCCTCTTGCACACTCAGTACAGAAGAAAGAAAACTATCATAATGTCAAACAGCTTCCTGAAAAAATCAATTTGCTGAATTCAAATGGGATGTTTGTGGTGATTTCAAGATGCTAGCCTTTTTGCTTGGCTTACAAGGGGGATACACAAATTATTCCTGTTTTCTTTGTTTATGGGACAGCAGGGCTGATGATGATCATTATAATAAAGTTCATTGGCCCCCAAGAGTTGAACTGCAGCCAGGAATGTTAAATGTTCTCAGACAGCCTCTAGTAGATTCGAAAAAAGTTTTATTACCCCCACTTCATATCAAGCTAGGGTTAATTAAACAGTTTGTGAAGTCTTTGGATTTTGGAGGCGAAACTTTCCAAGAAATTTGTCTCATGTTTCCCAAGCTATCTGAGGCTAAGCTCAAGGGTGGTATATTTGTTGGACCCCAGGTAAACAAAATGTTGAAGTCGGAGAAACTGGAAAGAGCGATGACGAAAGTTGAAAGAGAAGCTTGATGTTCATTTCGTGATGTAGTTCGTGAATTCCTAGGAAATCACAAGGACCCTAATTATAAACAAATAGTGGCAAAGCTTATTGAGAACTTCAGGAAACTTGGTTGTCGTATGTCCTTGAAGATACATTTCTTGCATTCTCACCTAGATTTCTTCCCCGAAAACTTGGGGGCTGTCAGTGAGGAGCATGGCGAGAGATTTCATCAGGATATCGCAACTATGGAAAGAAGATATCAAGGACGATGGAATACTGCTATGATGGGAGATTACATATGGTCACTAGTCAGAAAAGACGAAAGCATGCATTCTAGAAAATCTCGATCGTCAAAGCACTTCTAATCATCAGAAGAGTCATCAAAACACTTGCAGTGCAAAGTTGTGTTGTTTATTTTGTTCTTACTAATATTGTAGCTCTTAAATACACTTCATATTATGAAAAAAATACTAGATGTTGTATAATTATCCTTAGAATGCTAAAGTAGATTGAATCAATTAACTACTGTAGAGAAAGGTTGCGTATATAACAATAAAATATAAAATCAAGAATAAATAAAGAAATATCGATGTTACGTCAAAACTAATGTGATATTTGGATTCAGTGACACGAAATACCTATATAAACATGAAAAAATACAAATAAACAAAACATGTGTTACATGGTGTAATTCTACATACACGAAATTCGGGTAGACCTGAAAGGTGAACAGATGGGTGCTTGTTGAGCCTGTGGTTATCTTAATATTATATACGAACTAGAGAAACGGACCACACGACAAACGGAATAGAATTCATGTATTTCTGTCACTTCCTTTTGAGCTAACCTCGGTCCAGCCATCTAATGTTTTTTCATTAGGTAGGTGAAGTGAGAAAATAAATAATCATAATTTTGATAATAAAGAAATAAGCGAATAAATGAATAAGGGATTGGATAAAATATCGATACAAAATAAACAAAATTGAACATATGAACATATATGAACATTGAATATTGAAAAGGGTGGAAAAGGTAAACATTCCATAGAATACAACCATTTCCTATTGTGCATACAAATATAATAAAAGTAATTCCAACTTACAGTCACAGAACACATAAACTTACAAATTTACACTATTAGAAGCTAAGCATGAAGCGACCAAAGAGTAAACAAGAACGCTAGTGATGCCAATTCCAGTGACAAATAAAGCCAAACAATTGGACAAAGAATAGTAAGCTAATGGCCAAAAAGAGTTTGTAATCAACAATTAATAACATCTGTAGCCATAAGCCCTAGCTTAGTGAACACATAAATGAATGCATAAAGCCAATTAATGCTTACCATATTATATCTTTAGATTAGATAAGATGTAGGTGATTTTTAACAAGATAGTATTTTTAGCAGACGATCAAAACATTTCAAACAATAACAAACACTGCAAGAGGTGTGTTGTTTATTTGCGTCGGCGGGCGGGAGAGGCACAGGCTCATATTTGACCTTCGGTAGCGTTACCTAGCCATTGGGCCGGCCGGGGGCCCCCTGGTAGGTTGGGGGCCCTAGGCAATCGCCTATACCGCCTATAGCTAGAAACGGCCCTGGGTGGACGACATTAAAAAAGGTTGAAGACCACTGGTTTAGAGTATGCAATGCACATTATTCATATTACTGTGAGATGATATATATATATATATATATATATATATATATATATATATATATATATATATATATATATATATATATATATATATATCGTTACGACTATAGACCCGTCGTAGTCAAGAACTAAAATATTTACGTATATACGTAAGTATAGGTTATGTGCACGTAAGGTGCGAGATATGCCGGCTTTCCCACGGTATTGTCATGTAGCTCGCCTCTCCGAGCAACTGTCAGCGCGACATACGAAGACTGTCAAATTAGTCATTGCTACCTTTATATACGTATTATTTTCTTCTTTTGCTTTGTCAACGTGTTTCATTCATTGCATAAGAATTTATGTATGTGTATTATCTTATGGACCTATCTTGTCAATCTTAGGAACTGATTTACGTAATATTTGGGAAATTGCATTTTTTTTCTTGGTTTTGGATATCGCATGCATTAGTGTGAGAAAAAAGTTGCACCTGTCCGTGCGCGCTTTAGCTAAAAATTGCGAGGGAGCGTAGTTTTTGGCAACAACGTTCCAGGTTCCATTTACGTATGTATTAATGTATAGACGTTCATATAAAAACTATTAAGTTTTTTCTTGTATCTAAGATTGACAAGGTAACATTATTATATATTATTCGTATGCCCATTTTTGTAAAGAATATGTCCATGGATATATTCTAAACCCTTGTTGTTCATTGCCTCTGGCGACATTTGGCAGCCCTTCATTATCTAGCCGGGAAGTGTATATATATATATTGGTGATTGCAACGGACAAATTGTCTCTGTTCTTCCTAGGAATTCAGAATTCAGAATTATCTGTTCATACAGAGTCCCCGCTAACCCCTCACTTTCTTTGTCTGGCCTTATACTTAAATTTTCCACTTTGCTGGACTTAGATTTTTTGTGTCTAAAGTCGTTGAATTTCTCGACTTTGATTATTTACGTATGTCCTGGCGACTTTAGCCGTTTATGTTCTAAAGGACTCATTGTCTGGTTCTTATATATTTTGTTTTGGCAATTTTTTAGGATTTTGTGAACATTACTTTGTATCGGAACTTGTAACTTATGCTCGCTTGGCGACCTCTATCTTTCGATCTTGTTCTTTTTTCTGTTTGAAAGAAATAATTAATCTTTTATTAGAACTCAGTTTTTTTAACCTGGCTCTTCCCCCTAGTCGTCACAGGGAGAAGGGAAAAGCCTGACGACTTTGCCAAGGATCGAAGGATAGAAGATAGCCAACGGATTTAACTCTCAATTCCGGTCAGATGGAGTTTAATTTCCGAGATTTCTTTGAGTCCCGAGACCTTAGGGTTTTGCTAAGTGCAGACGTTTCACAGTTGCTTGAGATAGGAGATAGCCTAGAGTTAGATTTGAGCGGATACACTGATAAGGCAGATATACTTAGAGTAGTGGTATCCCAGTTAATTGAGAGGGATTTGTTACCCCCAGAGGCTATTCTATATACCCGTCCCCCTAGATCAGAGGATTCAGAACTGAGGTTAAGGCTTAGAGAAATGGAATTGCAAAGTGAAGAGCGTAGGCTCAGAATGGAGTTAGAGTTGAAAGCTAAGGAGGAAGAGACGAAAATTAGGTTGGCTGAAATTGAATTAAGTAGAGCAGGATTGAGTTCTGGAGTTAGTTCTTTCTCGCCTAGAGATTTTGATGTCACTAGATACATTAAATTAGTTCCCCATTTTTCGGAGAAAGAGCCGGAGACTTTCTTCGTGCAATTTGAAAAAATTGCAACTCAACTCAAAATCCCCCGAGAATACTGGACTATGTTAATGCAGTCTCGGTTCATAGGAAAGGCCCAACAGATATATTCTTCTCTTCCCCTGAGTGAAAACTCGTACGAAAGTGTTAAAATTCGGGTCCTAAAAGCGTATGAGTTAGTCCCAGAGGCATATAGGCTAAAATACCGAAACTTTAAGAAATTGCCTCAAGTAACTTTTGTAGAGTTTGCGGCGATGCAAGAACGCCTCCTAGATAAATGGTGTGCGGCTAGTGAAGTCGATTCTCTAGAGAAATTTCGAGAATTAATTTTAGTGGAACAGTTTAAATCCCAACTAGACTCAGATCTTAGGGTTTATCTAGAAGTACAGAAACCGAATTGTTTGTCTAAAGCTGCTATATTAGCAGAAGAGTATGCCCTGACTCACTCCAAGAAATACAAAACAGCAGATACGGATAACCTTAAGAGGACTACTTATAACACAAATACTAAGCGTACACCCACTCAGAGTTCAAAACCCGAAATTCCTCACACTAACCCTTTCAAGTCCTACCCAAACTCCCGAGACTTACATTGCACTTGGTGTAACAGACACGGGCATACAGTCTCTACCTGTTTCCAGAAACAAGGTAAATCCATGCAGACTAACCAAAGAACAACATTGACTCACAACACTGTGTTTCTGATAGTCTGTCTCAAGAAAAAACCCGTTAGTCCTCCCAAAGCTACGCCATTAGAACTAACTTCCAAACCTCCAGTTTTGTCTAGTAATGCTAGCCCCACATGTGATTATAAGAATGTCGTAGATCCATGTTTCCTCCCATTTATTTCTACAGGAACAATATCCACGACAGAACATGATACTCCTATACAAGTGTCCATTCTTAGAGATACAGCAGCTAAACAGAGTCTCATACTGGCTCAGGCTCTTACTAATCCTCAATTTACTTACATTCTGATGTACTCCTAGATGGAATCGGTGGAACCCGTAAATGTCCTTTGCTTACGATATATCTAACATCCGATTTGGTCACAGGTCCTGTTGAAGTAGCGGTAATAGACTCGTTGCCAGTTCCAGTGATCCAGCTACTTTTAGCTAACGACTTTGCAGGTAGTAAAGTAACCTTGCCTATTGTTACAGAAACCCCTAACCTTGTTCTAGATCCCCCTCTTGATGACCCTGATCTTTA
This sequence comes from Oratosquilla oratoria, assembly GCF_046742065.1. Classification (NCBI taxonomy): domain Eukaryota; kingdom Metazoa; phylum Arthropoda; class Malacostraca; order Stomatopoda; family Squillidae; genus Oratosquilla; species Oratosquilla oratoria. Next base: position 25,865,435 of record NC_134796.1, read on the forward strand.
TCCTGCCTGTGCCCACTAGTGGCTGAGCAGTAGGTTTAAGTCCTGCATGCAACTGTCATAAAAATTATCTGATATATATATATATATATATATATATATATATATATATATATATATATATATATATATTGTTATAGCCAACCGTGAATCAAACCACTTTCAAATCGCCCGCCTACTACTTGTGGTTTCGAACATGACTCGTGGCCAGCATACGACGTGACAACGTATGAGTTCGAACCTTGCCATGAAACAATTGGCCCCGCCTTCCTCGGGTATAAAAAGAGCCACCCCGGCTGTCCACCCCCACTCTCACACAACCCCAGGTCTCACCTCTTCAACGTTGTATATTGGTGCATTGCTGTTTTGTTCGCAAGTATTTTAGTAGGCCAAATTCAAAGGATTACAAAGGATTACAAAGGCGGAGCATGCCGACAGGAGACCTTTTGATCCATATCTAGGTCGGATGAAAAAAAAAAAAAAAAAAAAAAAAAACCATACACATATAAATATATATATATATATATATATATATATATATACATATATATATATCATATTAATAATAAATTAAAACTATAATAATGTAAAAATAACAAATAAAATACATAAATAAATGCATAGGTATAGTTGAATAACAAACAAACAGGTAAATAGTAAATGATTATAAATTGACATATAACTAATAATAAATGAAAATCAGACAGACAAATTATAACAAAACAAAAACAAATAATATAACATAAATTATAATCATTACAGCATCTTACTTAGGTATTTATCTTAAAGCTTTGAACTGAACTACATTGCACTACCTGTGCAGGAAGTTTATTCCATTCATTAACTACACGGTTGGCAAAGTTGTTTCTACCTACTTCCAAATTGAATCTATTTCCGGACAGTTTGAGACCATTGATTCTTGTCTGATTCTCATTCAATGTGAAAATTTGGTCACTTTTGATGTTGTCAATTCCCTTTAAAATCTTAAAGACCTGTATCAAGTCACCTCTGAGTCTACGCTTTTTTAGGGAAAACAGATCCATGTGCTTAAGTCGATTTTCGTATGATTTATTTTTGATATTTGGAATCAGTTTTGTGGCTCGCCGTTGTACTTTTTCCAGTCTGTCAATGTCTTTAATGAGATTCGGTGACCATACGGAAACAGCATATTCCAAATGTGGACGAACTAACGATTTATATAGCTTGTTAATGAGTGATGGACTTTTGAAATCAAAAGATCGCGCAATCAATCCCAGAATCTTATTTGCTTTCTCAGAGGCTGAAATACACTGCTTGGATGATTTGAGGTCGTTACTGATAATTACGCCGAGATCTTTTTCACTATCCACTTTTGTTAACGAATTTCCAAATAACTTGTAATCGTACTTACTGTTATTTTTACCTATGTGCATTACCTTGCATTTACTTGTGTTAAATTTCATCAGCCACTTTTCAGACCATTGCTGTAATTGATCTAAATCTTCTTGAATATCTAATTGGTTTGAGTGATCATTTGCCACTCCGCACAGTTTTGTATCATCAGCAAATTTGGAAACAGTAGATTTTAGTCCATGGTCTATATCATTTATATATACTATGAATAGAAGTGGCCCAAGAACGGAACCCTGAGGAACTCCACTTGCAACACTTTTCCATCCAGAAGTTTTTCCATTTAAAACAACTCTCTGTTTTCGACCTTTCAACCAATTACTAGTCCAACCTAATAGGCTACCACTTATTCCATGCAAAGCTAATTTAGTAAGTAGTCTTTCGTGTGGGACGGTATCAAAAGCTTTTGCAAAGTCTAGATATATTAAATCTATATTGTTTCTTTTGTCATAATTCGAGATAACTGTGTTGTAGAATTCGAGTAAGTTAGTCACGCAAGAACGTTTCCGTCTGAAACCATGCTGGCTATCATTTATCAAACGGTTACTTTCTAAATGATATTCGATGGCATCTCTGATGATAGTTTCCATTATTTTTCCTACGATCGAAGTCAAACTTATAGGCCTATAGTTATTTGGTTTCTTTTTGTCACCTTTTTTGAATATGGGAGTAACGTTAGCTAGCTTCCATTCTCTTGGGACATCTCCGGATATGATGGATTTCTTGAAAATAATTTCTAATGGAACAACAATCTCATTTTTCATTTCCTTTAAGATTCTTGGATGCCAACCGTCAGGCCCTGGTGTTTTATTAACTTTGAGTTTGTCTATACACCTTTTAATTTATCTTTTGTTATATTTACCGTAGTGAGTAAGTTTACCCCAGACTTTTCACAGGTTTCAGTTTGGAATTCACTTTGAGGTGTTTCGTTTACGAATACCGAGCTAAAATAATTGTTTAAGATATTACACATTCCTTCATTTGAATATTCAAGTTGACCGTCAGCAGATAATAGTGGACCAATGTGATTCCTAACAACCTTTATATCTCTAATGTAACTATAGAATTCTTTGGGATTCTCTTTGGATTTCTCAGCGATGTTCATTTCGTATTGTCGTTTTCTTTTTCTTATTGTCTTTTTTTAAATCTCTCTGTATTGATACATAACTTTCATAGTCATTAGATGCACTTATATTTCTTATAAGCCTGTCTCTTTTTAGCAATACTTTTTTCAGTTTCTTTGTCGAGCCACTTTGGGCGAGCCTGATTTGGTGGACGTCTGTCCTTAAGGAATGTAAGTTTGAATCATCTTAGTGAGCGTATTTTGAAATATTTCCCACATCTGATCTACAGGCCTCTCGTTTAATTTTGCCTCCCAATCTGTAAGCTGAAGCTCCTGACGTAGTTCTATGAACTGAGCTTTACTGAAATCGGGTATTTTAGAAGCACAAGTATCTATTCTAAAATTGTTTAGGAGTTTGAATCTGACTAAGTTGTGATCGCTATTTGCAACAGATTCACCGACTTCTACATCAGTTACCATGCTTTCGCGGCTAGTGATCAATAAATCGAGTAAGTTTCCATATCTTGTGGGCTCTTTTACATGCTGAATTAAGTAATTGTCACCAAGAAAATCAATCAAGCGACTACCTATATGGCCATGTTCAAGGGTCATCCAATCAATGTCAGTAAAATTGAAATCACCCATTATCAATAAATCCCGGTTGCAGAAACTAGACAGTTCTTGAAATAACAGTTTGTCGTCTGCTAATGATAATGTCTTTGGCCTATATATTACACCTATATTCATTTTTTGTCCATTGTTTTTAACGTACAGTAGAACACCCCCACCTTTCTTGTGGTTTCTATCCTGATGAAAGTGTTTAAATCCCGCAATATTAAATTCAGCTTCGAACTCTGTACCATTTAACCATGTCTCAGTTATTCCTATCATATCGAGATTTTCGCTTTTGACATACGCCTGTATTTCTTGAAATTTGTTCCTAATACTACGAGCATTAAAGCACATAGTTTTAAGGAACTCGTGATTATTTCTTTTTGACACATTTTGAGTTTCAATATCATGTCTTATATTATCATTTTGTTTTTTATTTATGCCTTGCTCTATATTATTATTATTTGGTCCTTCATTGACATTCAATGCCTCATTAACATTTCTCCTATCAAAATTAACATTTCCCCCATCACGGACATCTGGTGGATTACGGTCATCCGATCTATTTTGTACATTTTGTCCCCCTACGTCACCGTGATTCACGCCGGCCTCCCGTCGTTCAGTGACATTATGTCCGGCATCCCTTTCTAAAATTATATTTTGTCCTCCAGTGACATTATATCCTACCATGATATTTTTTCCTCCACTATAATTACATCCCATCGTGATCTTTTGTCTTCCACTGTCATTACATCCTATCTTGATATTTTGGCCTTCATTGACATTCTGTCCGGTATCTCTTCCTAAAATTATATATTGTCCTTCACTGACATTATATCCTACCGTGATATTTTCTCCTCCATTATCATTACATCCTATCGTGATATTTTGTTCTCCACTATCATTATTTCCCATCGTGATCTTTTGTCCTCCACTGTCATTACATCCCATTGTGACATTTTGTCCTATGACATTACATCCTAATGTGTCATATCGTCCTCTAGCGACATTACATCCTATCATGATATTTTGGCCTTCATTGACATTCTGTCCGGTATCCCTTCCTAAAATTACATTTTGGCCTTCAATGACATTATATCCTACCGTGATATTTTCTCCTCCATTATCATTACATCCTATCGTGATATTTTGTTCTCCACTATCATTACTTCCCATCGTGATCTTTTGTCCTCCACTGTCATTACATCCCATTGCGACATTTTGTCCTATGACATTATATCCTAATGTGACATTTCGTCCTCTAGCGACATTAAATCCTAAAATTATATTTTGTCCTATACTGGTACATTGTTCTACATTAATGCTATACTCTACACTGTTTTCCCAAGTACATTCTATTTCCCCTTCCCTTTGGCCTTCTACCCTAAAAAAAGGAGCTAGTTCATTACAAACTCCCACAATGAGGTTTGTATATCTTTATGTTATGTGTTTTCCATGTATTGAACTTTTATTTGTCTTGTATGTATTTGTCTATGTTAAATGTCCCAGTGTACGTTGAGTGTATGTTTGTAAATGATCAGTAAAACTTTATTTTTTTCTTTATGTGTAAATATAGTTAATTAAGTTTCGTGCAGACGTCCATCTTACCTCAACCATAATCCTTATAATTCTTACTTACATTCAGTCTCAAATAGAGCTTTTCCTCGGAACGTATTTTACCTATACGTTCCACGTTATTGTTGTGGGTTTGCTTCTCAACTGGAACTCGACTTAGCCCTAGATTCGACTGAAGTTCCACTCATTACGTTAACTCAGGCCAAACCAAGCAAGCAACCCATGACAATATATATATATATATATATATATATTGACGAGTTAAACACCATATGAGGACGGAGCCTTTATTTGTACGACGTTTCGCTTATTACAGCTTTTTCAAGTACTTGAAAAAGCTGTAATAAGGCTCCGTCCTCATATGGTGTTTAACTCGTCAGTCTTGTCGGCAACTGCCACTTTCATGAATATATATATACATACATATATATATATATATATGCAGAGTCCACTAGGAAGAGGAAAAACACACGGAGTCCAAGCGCTTTCGTGATATGTTCACATTATCAAGGAGTACAGAAAAGTGAGTACAAAAAGTGGAGATACAGAGTATAAATAGGACAAGTGAGACATTTGCCCTCCTCTCCGAAGTCTGAAAGCTCAGGCTGGGTCCCTCGGCGAGGTCGTGAAAACAGATCATTATTATCACATTAACTTTTAAAATATGTACTATTTATATTATTGACAATATATGGATCTAATTTATATAACCATAAACTATTATTAATAAGTTGGTCATAATTGTATTTAATAATTCCCGATTCTATGATATTTCTTTCTGTTGTATTCTTACACTATAATTTTTGAAGCATTTTTCCAGTCATTGGGATAGTCAAATTCACGAACATGTTTAAAAAGGGCACTAGATTCATGGCCCTTTTTAATACTGTTTTTATGCTGTTTAATTCTTACCTCTAATTCTTTTCCTGTTTGACCTACATAACATTTGTCACATTTACTACAGCCTGTAGATTTATTAGGGGAATTTTTTTATTTGAAGATTTTTTAGGGTTGCATAATTCTTGAAAGCTACATTTACATTGAAATTTTTAAGTATATTGGGGATCACTATAAGATTTTCATTAAAAGAAAGTACAAGTAAATTTTTTTTTTCAAACTTTTGTTTTGGTTCACCTTTATAGAATTTTCTTTTTGCTTTTTTTTTTTTTAAACATTTGTTCAAAAAAGAATTTGGGATATCTCAACTGTGTTCTGATGTCATAAATTTTGCTCATTTCGTCATCCATAAATTCTGGACTGTGGAGGAACTAGCCCGCTGGTACCAGTCCTATGTCCTCCCATAGCCGCTGATGAACGAGCTGTTCCCAGGGCGAAGCTAGGATTCAATAGGCACGCTGACCGATGGTATTGCAACGGTATTGTATGGGAGCAGAATCACTGATTCAACGTGTTCCGTAGATTTCTGTGGCGCCATCCATCTCTTGAAGTACGGGCTTTCCTGCGCTCTGCCATCAGGTTGAGGCACGCGCGGGCTGCCATGCGTAGGGCCTGGGAAGAAAAGTGGCTGGAATGGTTTGCCATTTTCTCTGCCAAAACCACCGCTAGCGCTCTCTGGAGGAAACTACGGCTGGCAACAGGTGCAGTCTCCCCCCCCCCTCCCCCGCTTCCCCACAGCTCAAACAACAGTCGGAGCTGTTGACGCAGCAATCTGCGGACCGCTTTTCCACTGCCCATCTCCCTCTTCCTGTCCGGCAGGGGCTGCATCTCCGACGGGGTAGAAAGGATGTGGTCCACACTGCCATGGCAAAAGCTGTCCCGACGGACTGTCCCTTTACACTTGGAGTTACGATGAGCTCGCAAAACGAGTTATGATGCTGCCCCACGTAGTGACTGTTTTTCTTACTCATTTCCCGAGGCAACAGGTGCAGTCTGCAACTGGGAAGCTGCCAGGCAACACTGGCATTCATCAATACTTCTTGGGAGGCTGGGCGATTCCCTGCGGAATGGAAAAAGGCGGATGTGGTGCCGACTCACAAGCCCAGGGATTCACACAGCTACAGGCACATTTCCACCACGGCCTGCATTGGCACAACCACTGAACGGATTGTCTTCAATCGCCTCCAATGGTAGATGGGACCCTTCCATCACAATATGTATGTGAATGTGTGGCAAAACTTCTTGGCCTGGTCGGCAGTCAGCCTGCTATTGTGGTGTTTCTGGATTTAGATAAAGCATTCAAGTTAGCGAGTTCTTCTGCCATTCTTGCATCTTTGACTACCAAGTGGGTCCAAGGCAGACTCCTGTCCTAAGTTGCAGACTACATCACGGACAAGGTGGCGAGAGTACGCTTCCAGGGACACCTATCCTCATACCACAGGAAGGAAAATGGGATTACACAAAGGGGTGTTCTTAGTCCTACTCTCTTCAACGCGCTCATGGAGAACCTGGTTCTCCTCGATCTAGGGGAAGATGCTCGCCTTTGCTATGCGGTCGATCTCAAGCTGGTGGTCACTTGGAGCGGTTGCCTCCTTTGTAGGGCTCAGCGGATACTCATTTGCTTCTCCCAGGACGGCTTGGACTGAAGATTTCAACGGCCAAAATCAGAGCAATGAGTCTGATGACGTGGAAGCAACGCCACCATCTTACTCAAGGCGATATCTTCCCCTGGATGTCTATCAGTACTTGGGCGTCTGGATCTATTCCAGACTCTCCTTCGCTCCGGAGGCCGGGTATCTCTGTGAAGTACGAAGACGAGATTAAATCTTCCCCAGAGCCATGACGAGATTACGGCTGGGTGCCGGGCGCAAGGTCCTCTAGGCATACCATATTCAAGCGGTACGTTTGTTGGTGAACTATTCCGTCTCAACTCGAGGGACAAGCTTGAGGTCCTCCAAAATCAGGCTTTCCGCACAATCACTACACCCCCGAGACAGACAGACAGACAGACAGACAGACAGACAGACAGACAGACACACACACACACACACACACACACACACACACACACACACACACACACACACACACACACACACACACACACACGGACCAGTGTGGTGAATCTTAGGAGGCGGGAGTTACCTCTCTTCGCCTACTGGAGAAACTTTCTTCCTGTCTTCTCGTCCGATTTTTGACCTGCCCAAGGGAGAATGAAGTCAAGGCCTCCCTCCCGAGTGCCCTGGACGTCGAGGAAGACCCCACCGGTCACTCCTGGAGTGCCCATGCAGTGAGTGCGATCCGTGCCTTCGAACTCCAGGAACTGGCTCGGTGACGTGCTCAGGACAAAGCTAATCCAGACTATGACCCTTCTCCCCCGTGGCAATCTCCCTGCGCCAGCCACCTTCCAATTCTTCCACCTCAACAGGAGGAAGGCTGACTGCAACCCGGGACAATTGCGACCCATGGTCCTTGTGGCAATAAGGTCCATCACCCCCCACCCCCAGCGAGCTCGTCGCACTGCACGAATGACTCTGTGGACTCCCTCATAGGAAGATTTGGCGCAGCTTTTGTAACCGCCGATGGGGATGGGGTGACCACGCAAAGGAGAGTGAGTGACGGAAGCTCCACTCCTCAGATGGAGCTTGCTGCCATCTCCAAGGCCATCTCTGCTGGGCAGGGGGGCAGTCATGATCTACACAGGAAACCACACAGGATCCACATAGGAAACAGTGCATTAGCGCCAGGAATAAAGCTAACAGAGCATTATGTTTCATTACTAGGACGGTAACGAATAGAAGTGCAGAGGTAATTATCAAGCTCTATCTAGCAATAGTTAGACCCATCCTTGACTATGCTGTACAGTTTTGGTCTCCGTCCTACAGATTGGACATCAATTCACTAGAATCAGTACAGAGAAGAATGACCAAAATGATACATGGATTCAGAAATTTGCCTTACGAAGAGAGGCTTAGGCACCTTAACTTACACTCTCTGGAAAGACGCGGAGTGCGGGGTGATCTAATAGAGGTGTTCAAGTGGATCAAAGGCTTTAACAAGGGTGATGCAAACAAGGTCATCATATTAAAACAACAGGGCAGGACTCACAGTAATGGTTATAAACTGGACAAATTTAGATTTAAAAAGGAAATAGGCAAGAATTGGTTTACTAATAGGGTGGTCAACGAATGGAATAGACTTAGTAACATGTAGTGAGCGCTGAAACTATCAGTTGTTTTAAGAAACGATTAGACAACTTTATTGATGGGGATGACAGGTGGTGATGGGTATGGAACTGCCTAGTGTATGCCTTATGGTCTCTTGCAGTTTCCTTAATTCTTATTTTCTTATGTTCTTATGTTAAGGAGTGCTACTGACGTCATCCGGTCGGGGAAGACAATCAATCCAGCACTCACTGAATCTCTTGCACCAGCATGAGAGGTCTACAACATTTCACTGGATCCCCAGTCATATTGGGGTTCCAGGGAACACTATTGCAGATGCTGGTGGCAAGGCAGGGACAAGGTTCAGCAGGATCGCACTGCTCCTGGCACCCACGATTACACAGATCAAGGGCCGACAGCAGCAACATTCGTACTTCGGAATCCGCGTTGTGGTACTACCTCGTCACTAGGTATGAGGCAGTCCACCTGCTTCCTGGTAGAAGGGCGGATCTATCGTTCACAGGATCCGCCTAGAATATCGCTGTAGGTGGCAAGTGTTAAGTGTAGGGAGGCAATCACGAGTGCTGCAAACTTTGTGGGACTGTTGTGCAAGTCCCTCCACCCCTGCCTGCTAGAGTGCAGAGTTTCTACCATTCTTCACATAGGTCTCAGCTTACCACTCACCGCAGGAGGGATGGCGTGGCACCTCACCGTCTTCTCTTCCGAGGCAATTCTCAGCTTCTTCGAGGCACACCCTCCTCCTGGCACTGCCTGATGTTGAGGGGTTGCCTTTCTCCCTGATCTCCTCTGGGCAACGTCGCTACTAACAGAGCCATCATGTGTACACCAACACCTGTTTCATGTGTGAGCTGTTCTGGACTGCTACAAGGTTGAGGTCCAGGCGGGTGATAGGCCTGAAAAAAAAAACACACATATATATATATATATATATATATATATATATATATATATGTGTGTGTATGTTTCTTATGACAGATTGAACATTTTTAGAAGCTCCGCCGTGGGATACGAACCATGTAGCATAGTTGCTAACGTCTTGACCTCGTGATATTCGACGCACGGGTCAGGGTTCGTATCCCACGGCGGAGCTTCTAAAAATGGTCATATATATATATATATATATATATATATATATATATATATATATATATATATATATATATATATATATATGTTGGGTATGTTTAAGACAGATTGAACATTTTTAGAAGCTCCGCCATGGGATACGAACCCTGACCCGTGCGTCGATAATCACGAGGCCAAGACGCTAGCAACCATGCTACATGGTGATGGTTCAAAAGGACTGGACTAGTCCCCGACCACGCTTCACGTAACATTGGAAGATCTAGTCTCAATTTCATCTAATCCCGTATTAGGTGAGCCCTCCGACAAGTTGGGTATGTTTAAGACAGATTGAACATTTTTAGAAGCTCCGCCATGGGATACGAACCCTGACCCGTGCGTCGATAATCACGAGGCCAAGACGCTAGCAACCATGCTACATGGTGATGGTTCAAAAGGACTGTACTAGTCCCCGACCACGCTTCACGTAACATTGGAAGATCTAGTCTCAATTTCATCTAATCCCGTATTAGGCGAGCCCTCCGACAAGTTGTGTATGTTTTAAGACAGATTGAACATTTTTAGAAGCTCTGCCATGGGATACGAACCCTGACCCGTGCGTCGATAATCACGAGGCCAAGACGCTAGCGACCATGCTACATGGTGATGGTTCAAAAGGACTGTACTAGTCCCCGACCACGCTTCACGTAACATTGGAAGATCTATTCTCATTTTCATCTAATCCCGTATTAGGCGAGCCCTCCGACAAGTTGTGTATGTTTTAAGACAGATTGAACATTTTTAGAAGCTCCGCCATGGGATACGAACCCTGACCCGTGCGTCGATAATCACGAGACTAGATCTTCCAATGTTACGTGAAGCGTGGTCGGGGACTAGTACAGTCCTTTTGAACCATCACCATGTAGCATGGTTGCTAGCGTCTTGGCCTCGTGATTATCGACGCACGGGTCAGGGTTCGTATCCCATGGTGGAGCTTCTAAAAATGTTCAATCTGTCTTAAAACATACACAACTTGTCGGAGGGCTCGCCTAATACGGGATTAGATGAAAATGAGACTAGATCTTCCAATGTTACGTGAACACCATGTAGCATGGTCGCTAGCGTCTTGGCCTCGTGATTATCGACGCACGGGTCAGGGTTCGTATCCCATGGCAGAGCTTCTAAAAATGTTCAATCTGTCTTAAAACATACACAACTTGTCGGAGGGCTCGCCTAATACGGGATTAGATGAAAATGAGACTAGATCTTCCAATGTTACGTGAACACCATGTAGCATGGTCGCTAGCGTCTTGGCCTCGTGATTATCGACGCACGGGTCAGGGTTCGTATCCCATGGTGGAGCTTCTAAAAATGTTCAATCTGTCTTAAAACATACACAACTTGTCGGAGGGCTCGCCTAATACGGGATTAGATGAAAATGAGACTAGATCTTCCAATGTTACGTGAACACCATATAGCATGGTCGCTAGCGTCTTGGCCTCGTGATTATCGACGCACGGGTCAGGGTTCGTATCCCATGGTGGAGCTTCTAAAAATGTTCAATCTGTCTTAAAACATACACAACTTGTCGGAGGGCTCGCCTAATACGGGATTAGATGAAAATGAGACTAGATCTTCCAATGTTACGTGAACACCATATAGCATGGTCGCTAGCGTCTTGGCCTCGTGATTAACGACGCACGGGTCAGGGTTCGTATCCCATGGCGGAGCTACTAAAAATGTTCAATATATATATATATATATATATATATATATATATATATATATATTATATATATATGGGTCTTTTCCGCTTGGCGACGCGGAATTCTTCGATGAAACTTTCACATTTAATATAGTTTCGTATGCTGATCACAGATTTTTTTTTTTTTTTTTTTTTTTTTTTTTTTTTTAAATTAAAGAAAGTGCCGAAAAACTGTTTTAATGGTTAAAAATTACCGAGAACTTAGCGGTACATACTCGCTTATTGGTAAAAGTTTACCGGTAACGTTAACGGGACCTTAGCGGTACTCGCTTAACGGTACAAGATTACCGGTAACGTTATCGGGACACTGGGCCCGTCAGTACCACCAAACCGAGACGGGCTTACCGAGACTTTAGCGGTACACTCGCTTAACGGTAGAAGTTTACCGGTAACGTTAGCGGTCGCCATCACCTCTATGATGGTGGTAACACTTCGACCAAATATTACAGCTCAATTCAGTTTCTTTTTTATACAGACTAAAATAGATAAATTATTGGCAACCTCTGGCAACCCCATTGCATATTTTGTATATTGAAATAAAGTCAAAATTTCGATAGCCAGTTCTATTTTGTTTACGATATTGTGTTTATAGAGATATCTGGCAACTCTTCCCACCAATCGGAAGCAAGCTATGATTCTAAACAGTAAACATATGATATTGAATTTTATTTATATCAGTGCGTTATCAAAGAGGTAGAAGCACGCCGCCTATCCAGCCTCCCAGTTTAAATGTCTCTCCTGAAAAATCAATGTTTTTGTCCTTTAATAAGCTATATCTCTGGTTCTATTTTACATATTATTTTGATTTTTATGTCATTGTAAAGGGGAAAAGTCATACTTTAATTGGTGCTATAGTCAGTGGCGGATCCAGGATAAAAATTTGGGGGGGCTAACCTGAATTCCTTCCTCTGAGTAGTCTGATGTATAAGAAGTCTGAGGTATACTTAATTTAATAATGTTTTTCAGATTTTTCTGTATTTTAGACATACTGTATATAATAGAATGTATATTCGTTTTATATTGTTACACGCTTGTGCTAGTCAGTGATAAGGCACTGGCACGCGTATACTCTCGCATAGAGAGAAATTATTGCAGGATCCGTGTGTAGTGTTAGTGCACATGGACTCATGGAAGTAATAAAAAATAAAAGTAGCTTTAGAAAACAAATACAAACAAAAACGTGTATGAACTTCTGAACCTGTTAATAAAAGTATCTAAATTACATTAATAACACACAGCATTGTTCATGGGATCTCACACAAACATCAACCTCCTGTTTTTTTTGGGCAAATACATTGATTACACTATTGCAATATTTATTTCATTGTGAACGAGTAGCGCCAGGCCGTTGAGGCGATCTTGACCCATAGTATTCCTTAGGTAGGTCTTCAGTCGCTTCAGGGTTGAAAATGAACGCTCGGCCTCTGCGTTCGTGACTGGGAGCGTGATCAAAACTCGGAGGAGCTTGGCCAGGTTCGGATACATTCGGGTCTGGGCGTGGGCAAGGGCATCTCCAATGGATTCGAACTTCATTGTTGTTGAATACCAGCGCTCTGCTTCCGCCTTCACGAGGCTCAAGGTCTCGATGTCAGCCTCACAAACCTTTGCCGCTTCCAGTACAGCAGCAGCATCTCCGTCAGCGCTGCTGAGCAGATTCTTGATCTTGAAGCCAACAGGAATAGTATCATTCCCGAACCGGTTCTGCAGCTCAGTCAATACATGGTTGATGAATGGGACATTTACAGATCTTCGGTAATACTCCTCAGCTGTCTGGAAGGGTAAATTCGCTCGCTGCGTTTGGTGCTTGCAAACTCGAGGTACAGGAATGGTGTCGTGTGATGAACCGATCTCCTGGAGGAGCCCCTCTGCCTTCTTGAAGATGTCCTGGAAGCTGGTGAGTGCACCTTCCCGGGTCTTGTTTAGATGCGTCACCACATCAATCGTAGCGTACGCTGAGACTAGATCGACCATAGGGGACTGCAGGGCTCGGCTCGGCTCCACAGTGTGAGCTAGCACAGACTCAGTGATGGCGAGACCAATCAGAAAGCGCGGCTTCCGGATTGCTATTAGTAGTAGTCCCGCCGTCGCGTCCAAGTTGCTCTCGTTCTCCAGAAAGATGGCAATAACTGGCAGGAATTCCATAAACACAATGACTGAGTCGTGTTTCTCAACCCATCTAGTAGCGCAGAGGCTGACCAGCTTCTTCCGCTTCGTGGACGTGTGGTCTTTTACGAGCTCAGTAAACCTCATCGAGCGCATGTTTGAGGAATAGATATAGTTATACACCTCGCTAAGAGTCTGGAGAGCGAGCTTTACCTCCTTGGTGTCACAGGCCTTGGTCGAGACGAGGTTGAGACGATGACTGAAACAATGAATCGTCTTTGCGAGCGGGTATTCTCGCACTACCACAGCTGCACACCCGCTATGATTGCCTTAATACAAAGATCCTTAAACTTGCTGCTCCCAAAATTATTCATTTACTCATGCATTTAATCACTTTGTGCTTTCAACAGAGTTGCTTTCCTAATGTCCTAGAAATTGCTGTAGTACACCTGATCCATAAAGATGGGCCTACATCAAACGTATCAAATTTTCGTCTGATTTCGATCCTTCCGGTATTGTCTAAAGTACTTGAAACCGTTATTCTTGAGCAATTGGTGGATTACCTTGAGTACCATGGGATAATTTTCAATAATCGATTTGGATTCCGTGAAATAAGTACGGAATAAGAGACTTTGAACTTCAAATGTTTCAGTCATATTTTTCTCATCGTAATCAAGTTGTCTTATTTAACGGTGTTAAATCGAGATTAATGGGTGTAAGTATAGGGGTACCTCAAGGTAATATTCTAGGTCCTATTTTGTTTTTGATTTACATTAACGATATCTATAAAGCCTGTGGTATTCCTGAATACTTACTGTTTGCAGATGATACTTCTTGATTGATTGCTTCAACTTGATTGCTTCAACAACACAAAACAATCATATAGGTGACAAAACAGGTATGTTAAACGGCCAAAGAACGTGGTATATCTCCTTTCTATCCCTTTTCGGCGCAACTGAGACACAACCCTGGCAGCGGCGGCGCCAGGAATCTTTAGTTGGGGAGGCTAAGGGGGGCATAGCAAATTTTTTGGGGGGCTAATAGAATATGATAATACACATATATTATCCTCATTTCAGAAGGGGAGGGGGTTAATGGTTGGGCTAGCACTGATGGCTGACAAATCTTTAGCCCTGGCAATTAAAAATTCCACTTAATAAAATTATTTCAATGAGTGTTTTAAATTTTCAGTTTGCCACTGAACCCTGGCAACCCTACAACACGCGCATCACAAAACAGATAAATGGAATTAAACAAATGCCAAACACAGCACAATTCCGCCCAAATACCACACACATGCTGTCAATTTATTTGACCCCCGGACCTGGCAAAACATCAGAAAGTACTAAAATCGATTAAATGACATCCTTACAATGATTCATGGAAGAACAAATTTGGGGGAGGCTTCAGCCCCCCCCCCCCCCCCCCTGGATCCGCGTCTGGCTATAGTATGCTATCTACCGCGCGAGTGAGTGAGTAGAGGGTGGGTGTGGTGTATACACTTTCGTCCACGTCTGTCTGCATGCCATGCAGACAGACGCAGACGAAAGTTTATACACCACACCCACCCTCAGACACCCTCCATTCACTCACTCGCGCGGTAGATAGCATACTATAGCACCACTTTAATTTGTTTACGAAAAAAAAAAAAAGGAATCGAACTTTTTTTCATTCAAACAGATTTTCTGTAAATTTTTACCATTAAAACCGTTTCTTCGGCACTTTCTTCAATTTCTCAAAAAAATTAGTTATTTCTGTAATCAGCATTCAAAACTATACACGACACATACACACAGCTCTCTTCCGAGAGGGAAATGGCTGTCGATCACGAGTCCAACACGTGATCCAAAGACCAAGGTGACCAAGGTGAATCACACACACACACACACATCTGTCCAGGGTTGAAATAATTTCAGTATCGCTGCGCTCCGAGTCGTTACTCCAACTCTCGTGGGCGGGGAGTTGGGAGGGGGTGCGTGTAAGGTCACAGCATTACCCCTAGATCGGTCATACGAGCTCTGAGCTCTTTACCGAGAGGGAAATAGCTGTCGATCACGAGCCCAGCACGTGATCCAAAGACCAAGGTGAATACCCAAGGATATATTAGATTTCATTGTCAGCATTTTTTTTTCCTCAGTTATTTTTTCATACAAATTAGTTCATATTCTTATTTAGAAACAGAAACATATTGGCATTTTCATCACTTAAGCAACACACACACACACACACACACACACACACACACACACACACACACACACACACACACACACACACACACACACACACATATATATATATATATATATATATATATATGTATATATATATATATATATATATACATACATATATGGGTCTTCGTTTGGCGACACGCGGAATTCTTCGATGAAACTTTCACAATTGATATAGTTTCGTATGCTGATCACAGAAATAACATTTATTCTATTGAGAAATTAAAAAAGTGCCGAAAAAACGGTTTTAATGGTAAATTACCGAGACCTTAGCTGTACATACTTGCTTAATGGTAAAAGTTTAACGGGTAAAATTAGCGGGACACTAGGCCCGTCAGTACCGTCAAGCCGATACGCGTTTACCGAGACCTTAGCGGTACACCCCTTAACGGTATTTTACCGGTAAAGTTAGCGGCACACTAGCCCCGTCAGGCCGCCAATACCGCCAAGCCGAGACGCGCTTACCGTTACACCCCTTAACGGTATTTTACCGGTAAAGTTAGCGGCACACTGGGCCCGTCATGCCGCCAGTACCGCCAAGCCGAGACGCGCTTACCGAGACCTTAGCGGTTCACCCCTTAACGGCATTTTACAGGTAAAGTTAGCGGCACACTGGGCCCGTGCCGTCAGTCCGTCACTCAGTACCACCAAGGCGAGACGTGCTTACCGCTCTCTGAGTGTTATGGTATAGCTTATCGAGTTATCGGTTAACGGAACCTTAACGGTACCAGAATTTTTACCGGTAAAGTACCGTTAAGGTTGTTACCGGTAAAACCGATAACTTTACCGGTATCTGCCCACTAGTGCTGGGCAAATACAGCTAATTTCAATACCGGAATTACCGGTAAACAACAATGCCGTTACCGGAATTACCGGTAATTTACCGGTAAAAGACTCGTGAGGTAGTAGTGACGTCCCAAGTTCGAGTCGCCTTTATGACTTAAATCTAAACAAATTTCATCCTACTATGGTGTGTAGTCACAAGTTTTGTAACGTCGTCACTATAAAAATCCTGCGCTCCGAGTGTAAGGTCACAGCATTACCTCCTCTCCCTCAGTGCATAGGCCTACGCACCAATCCCCCCTCCCCCTCTCACACCCCACTTCCGTCTCTATGTAAGTGCAATTTCATACAAAGAATATATTTTTCACATAGAAACACAATTTCATAAAAGAAAAATAATTACATGCATCATTTTTACACATTACACATAAACATTCATTTCCAAAATCACCCATTTTTCATTTAGTCAGGACAAAGTTTTTTTTGTACAATTGAGGTTTTAAAGGTTTTGTGCGAGATGAATTGACATACGTAGGTCATTTTCATAATGTTTTTTTTTTACCAAGTTCCTCTTATATTAGGCTCAGGAACACAATCTCAACCCTTTGAATTTCTGTCAAAGTTTTTTTCAATTGTTCATAGTTGCCATTTTTTATATTGGAATTACGTTAATTTTGTATTAGCAGGACTCTACGATCCCTATATTTATATTATAGTACCTTTAAATGGACAAAAAACACACGCATATGTTTTATTTTAATTTTTTATTCTGTGCATCCATTTGGATACATGCCCACCGGAACATAGGCTGACTAATCGAATACGTACATTTTGCACTGAACCTCTGCGGGCCGAGATGCGAACAAAACGATCTAGCACGACTGTTAATTTTCATATTCGAATACGTACATTTCGTACTGTGCATCTGTGGGCCGAGAAGGGAGCAGGACGATCTAGCACGTTGAATACGTTCCTGTTAATTTTCATCCTACGTAGGGCCGTCAGTACTGTCTCTCAGTACCACCAAGCCGAAACGTGCTTACCGCTCTCTGAGTATTATGGGATAGCTTATCGGAGCCTAAACGGTAGCAGATTTTTTGCTGGTAAGCTACCGTCAAGGTTGTTACCGATAAAACCCGTAACTACCGGTAGCTGCCCACCACTACCGTCACTCAGTACCACCAAGCCGAGACGTGCTTACCGCTCCACGAGTGTTTGGTATAGCTTATCGGTTAACGGAACCTTAACGGTAGCAGAATTATTGCCGGTAAGCTACCGTCAAGGCTGTTACCGATAAAACCGGTAACTTTACCGGTAGCTGCCCACCACTACTGCCCACCACTAGAAAGCACTTCGCACTCGAATACGTCAGAAACGTAAGTAAACTGAGAGAATTATTGTGAGTAGGCGGAGAAAGCGAATTGTCGCTCCCTGGAGAACTTTTATTTACTTTTATTTGAAGCTATAATCATTTCAAGAATGCCTAAACATTTAAAGAAGAAACGCGCGTTTCATGAAAGAGCTTAGAAACTGAAGCAAATTATTGAGAAAGAGTGTACTTCTGCCTCGGTTATTACTGGAGATGATCATAGCAGTGCTGCGGTGCAGCCGGGCTCGCCTAGGCTGACCGCGTTGTCACCCTCCTCTGTCCCTCCACATCCTGTTTGTCAAATGACGTCACCGCAACCATCAACATCAAGCATGCGTAACGTACCATCACGTGCCTCTTCAACTGAAACGCTCCGAGTGCTTTTCGTCACAAGAGCGACTGTCATTGATCATAACTTTGGAAGGACACATAATCTTCTTTCTCACTTGGAGTCAATCCCATCATTACAAAAGCATTTGAGGAACAAGACAAAGACACAGAACGGAAAGGGACACCAAAGACCAGAAAGAGGAAGAGAAAACTATCCTTCAGCTCCGATTACCAGCCGGGAGCTATCTAGTAAGCGAACCTGGCGACAATGAGGGAGGTGGTGCCTCCTGTAACCCTCGCCTTCTGAGCTGCTAATACCTCGTAAAAGGGGGGACCAGGTACCAGCTACACTTTATAACATGTGAATGACATAGAATGCATGAAGATTGGTGCAAAAAAAAAAAAAAAAAAAAAAAAAATCTAAATGAAAAATATAAAATAAAATGCAGGGAAATGTATTTTGAACTTTAAAGCTCAATATCTCAAAACTACAATTTTCTCTACATTTTTTCTATCTCCTCCATGACTACTTGGCCAATTTTAATGGGGTTTAGATAATTTGAAAGCTGAATAAATTTGCATTTTTTTTTTTTGCGTTTTTCATTTTTTGTGATAGAAGTCCATATATTGTATTTTATGTAAAAAGAAAAAAATGGACATTAATTTTTTTTCTCCTAAACCATAGGAAATTCCAAAAACTGTACAATAATTATTTAGGTATTGCTATAGAGCATTTGTGGTATTTTTTCAGTATGTTCAGTCAATGGATGAGGAGATAGAACGTTTGTGATTGTTCAAAAAATATATTTTTTGTAATTACTTCATTGTTTTTCAACCAAATGATATGAAAATTGGTGGTGAACATCTCAGTTTATGTATATATAACACATTAAAAATTCGCGAAATTCCGAACGTAATTGGCGAAGTTCGTTCTCGAGCGCGACGGCTCCCTTAAACCTGCAGCAGAGGCATCATCTGGGCTTGCGCTTTGGATTTTGCATTTACTAACAGTGAATTTTCCAAAGCGGGAAATATCTCCACTTTTAATGCCACCTACTTTCTATTGGAGGTACCTGCTAAATTTGTGATAATTATAATTTTCTTCCTTTGCTGTAGCAATCAACCACATAGGAGGATTGTGAGTCCTTGAGTAATCATCATCTAGTTGCTGATCAACAGAGGTGGGCGTTCCGAACAAATGTTCGCGAACATTTATCCGCGGATTTGTTCGGACCGGCAAAATCCCGGATTTGGGTTCGGAGGTTCGGATTCGGACCGACGTCAAAAAAGATTCGGACTTCCGGGTTCGGAACGTCTTTTTTCGCGAATCCGAACCTCCGTATCCCGGGAAAAATTCGAAAAAACGAAGACGACCAAACATTGGTTTTCAACTTTTCCGCGGCATACAGATGTGGTGACGCCTATGTTTCTGTAACAACTAGAGACGCCTTTGACCATTAGCATTGTGTTTTACTTTATCGCTTCTCTCTACTTCTATTTCAGTATGGGCGTGTAAGTGTGTGTGTGTGTCTCAAATAACCACTGCTCGAAATGTGCTCGATATGCAAGCCTGTGTGACTGTGTGTAGTAATGCGAAACAAAGACTAGTAGTACTGCCTGGACTGCCCTTCTTTGAACTTGGAAATATACTCGTGGTGTTTAACTCGTTGTTTTATCTGTACCACACAGACTCGTCATTTTGTGACCGCAGCTGGCTGCCAGCCAATCAGAACGCTTGTTAGTGACGCGCAGCCACCGCGCATGCGCCGGTGACTGCAGCAGCCAATCAGAGCGCTTGTTTAATGTTTACAAATCTGCACAGTCTGCAGACCTTCTTGTCACCACGTCCCGTAAGTTACGATTTAGTTAAACAGTGCTACAATAGTCAGACATTCTTCAACCGTTGCACTGACAACACTCTGGAGAGAACACCCAAGGAGGCTAGACTACTCTACTCACATCACACTCACCGCTGACAATGGATAAGTACGTGACATCCACACCGAGGTCGAGAAACCCAAGTGCTCAGTCTGACACACCAAAGTCCACGAACCCAAGCGGCCTCGCTGAGAGTGAATCTGACGCCAGCGATATCCAATTGCCAGAGTTTTCGAGTCCGGAGCTGATGCCTGGCACAAGTCGAGCCGAGGACATGGACATTGCCGACACCGAGGCCGAGCAAGCCGAGGGAGGTCACGGTTCCAGGAGGGAAAGGGACCTCTACAGAGATTGGGACATTCTTAAGCCCTTCTTCAAGTGTGGTGTCGGCAGGGACGCCGGGTTTGCCCTCTGTGCCAATAAAAATTGCACTGCGAGGCTGAAGCTTCACAATGACACCAACAGCAACTTAAAGAAGCATTATGCACCAAGCACCCTTTAGATAGTCCTGCCTTAAAAGCAGCCTTAGATGGCAGCAGTAAACGTGGCCGCTCTGCTTCTGGCGGTGGTCGGGATGCCAAAAGCCTCAGGCAGGGCTGTATTGAGGAAGCTATGGCTGAGAGGTTTGACCAGCAGAAGGCCCTTGACCTGAGGTAAGTTTTACTTTTAAAAGTTCCAATGGTTTAGTATGAAAATAATTTAATAAATTAATTAGAGTGAATCTGTGAAGAGTGAAGAGTGAAGACTGAAGTGTTGTGAATTTTTGTTTTAAATGTTTTTACTGTTTGTTTTGTGAACTTTTGTTTTTACTTTTTACTGTCTTGTATTAATAAAAAAAAATTCTAGTAATAATTTGTTTAATAAATAATGTAGATATCTTAAAAAAAAAATTAATCGGAAAGCTTTAAATTTAGATTCGGAGATTCGGAATGAGTAAAATTTAGGTTTGGAAATGTTCGGAAGGTATGGGAATTAAGGTTCGCTTTGCTATTTTTTAAAGATTCGGAGGTTCGCGGACAAATGTTCGGAATAAATGTTCGCACCGAAATTTTGAAAATCGGGTTCGCTATTCGGAGGTTCGGAACCCAAAACCGGCGAAGATTCGGGTTCGGATTCGGAACACAAAAAAAGGTTCGCGCGCCCACCTCTGCTGATCAATAGCTGGAGCCCATTCAGATAGTAAATATGTCTAGATTAGTTGGAACTCCGTCTGTTAAAGCTCCTCGTAAATCATATTCATATATTTTTTTAGGCTGCCTATGTAACAGCTGGCTTTGAGTGCATCTTCATATTTACTTAAATTAACCCAAGCTTCCCACTTTTGTTTATTTTAAGGAAGTTCATTCGAATTTCAGAGATATTACCAAAATCACCTAGGGTATTTGAGATAATCTCATAATTACATTGGAGAGGAATATCTTCAATGTGAAAAACCCTTAAGATTTTTAATGTTTGTTGACTTTCCCGTCTGGGGCTTGATAAATTTATTCTGAGATTTGCCTTTTTCCTTATCCTTGGTTGTGTCGAGAGAGGGGTCCAAGTTAGGTCCAGGTTTGTCAGGAGGATCTGGGGGGTCTGGAGGTGGAGGTATAGGTGCCAGTTTGTTACTTGCTGCAGATTTTTCGTTTTCTGCATTGGTTGTGGTCATATTTGAAAGTTAGTTAAGAGAAATGCATGAAAGAAAGATACCATGGCCTCCCAATGCCTTGGGAGGTGAAGGAAAGTTCCCCATAGGACCAGAAAGTTCCAGAATATGGTGATTTACACATGCAGGACCTCGGAATTGAGCTGTAGACTTTGAAAACCCGATTTGTCCTCTGGAGTTTTGTCCCATAAAGAATGGGGCCGGCGTAGTCATCCTGCATGTGTACAGGAAAGGGGGGAAAGGAAGTCAGCAGCCAGGTACCTTCATCACAAACATGTATTCCCCAGTCGGCGGGCTTTCGGCCCTCGCAGGGAGTAGGGACCTCACGGTATACATCCCCAATTGACTGGGTTTAAGCATGCAGCTTGGAAGGCACCACGTTACCAGAACCTTCCCAGTAAGTACAAGAGAAAGACTGGAGTGCAGAGTTGGGTAGGCAATATGAAGAAAAGGGATAGGCGAGTTCACCAAGGGGAAGAGTGAGGGGTCGCCCATTTTTACCTATCCAGTTAGTGCCAGCACAAACTGGAAGTGGATGGAGGGAAAAATGGAATATTAGGCTGAGGGTGAAAAGGAGGCCAACATATTTCGTCTGGAAGCTCTGGGTCAATAGCAGCATGGTCAAACCTACCAGGGTGAAAGACTACCCCGTTGCCACTGCTTTACCCTTCATTGCTTCACGCAAGCCCCCGAACTACATCAAAGTACTGGGCCCCTGGGTGGGCGGGGGGGGGGGGGAGGAAATGAGGAAGGGGACGAACGGGCCCCGGAAATCAAAAGGAATGTCAACAAAAGGTGCACAGACGATAGAGGTGAAATCGAAGAGGTTAGTAAAAATGTAAAAATTAGAAATATAGATAAGAGCATGGCAATGGAAGATGAAGATAATTATTTCCATGGATTTAATGGGGGGGGAGATGACAACCTCCCCGATTGGCAAGTCTAGAGGAAAAACTAGAGAAAATGAACGAACAGTGGGAGGTTAGGTTCAATGGAAGGGTGGTGAGGTAAACAGGAACCGTTTGAGTTTTATTGCTAACGTTTCGTCCTGAAAGGACTCCCTCAGAGTGTACACAAACAAATCATTGACAGCTTATATATTCACAGCTTACCCCGTTCCTCTTCGCTCCTCATGCACCTCCGTTCGGCATCACGAAGAACCAAGCTGGCCGTTCGTCAACTTACACGGATTACACAAAGAGTTGATAAATTGGAAGAAATAAAGGAGAACCAAAACCTAAATAAAGAAATAGAAGAATTAAAAAGACAGTTAAAAGTAAAGGATGAGAATGAGGAATTAAATAATAATACAGAGAATAACGAGTCCATAGCAAAAAGAGGTACAGGGTTGGATAAAATTCCAAGAGAACAACAAAATTTAATTTAGATATAGTAAACCAACAGATGAAAGAATAAACTAAGGACAGTTATTAAAGTGATGATGGAGAAGGAGGGTATAGTAAGAGACTTAGTGGATAAAAATAAATGTATAATTTATATTAGGGATGGTAGAGAAGCATAGTCCAAATAGGACTACAAGAGTAATGGAGAAGGAAAAAGTAAACAAGATATTAGTAGTTCAAGATGAACAAAAAACAAGGAAAGAAATTGAAGAAATATATAGAATAGGGAAATACAATACAAATAAGACCAGACCAATTAAGGTTATATTCAGGTCACAAACGACAGCAGAGAATATCTTAGCAAAAAACAGGGAAACTAGCAAAAAGTGATCTATATAAACAGGTATGGATAAAAAGAGAGATGAATAAAGAGGAGAGGATGAGAAAGCAAAAAGAATGGAAGCTAAGGAAAAAAACGAGAACAGAACAGTCAGAGAGAAATTCTATAGGAGAGGAGTGGATATGAAAGTGAGGAAATGGTTCAGTGGAGAAGAACGGAAGGGAAACAAAACAGGATGTAGGTAGCAGAAAATTAAAAGTGTTTTACACAAATATAGATGGCTTAATAACAGGCTTGAATGAACTGAATGATTACCTGAAGGAAAAAGATCCGGACATAATGGGAATTGTAGAGACAAAATTGAAAGGTCCACTACCACCCAACAGTGTAGGACATGGTGCATATAATTATTGGATTAGAAACTGAGAGGTAAAACAAGGTGGTGGAGTTATGTTCCTAACTAAGAAGGATATAAATGTGAGGAATATCACATATGGAAAGAATAGAGTAGAGCTGATTATGATGGAAGTGGAGGACGGGGATGGGAAGAGCAGGAAGTTTGTGGTAAATTATTTGCCTCCTAAAATGGCTTCGTTGGAAGAGAGAGAACACAAAAATATGTTAGAAGACACAAGGATAACACTAAATAAGACAATGGAGGAAGAATAGTTATAATGGGTGACTTTAATTGTAAAGAAATCTGCTGGGAAGAGATGACAGTGAAGGGTGGAGATGACCTATGGGAAAATTTACTACTTGATATGATTATAGAGCATACAATGACACAATGGATACAAGGGAAAACTAGGTATAGAAATGAGGAAGAACCATCGAGACTGGAACTATTAATCACCTCAAAACCTGAAATAGTGGACAAGATTGAATATAAGACACCAATAAGTAAAAGTGACCACATATTGGTTGAACTGGAACTAAATGAAGAAAAATAAATGGAAAAAACGAACAATATAAAAAGAGATGATTAATGTATGGAAAGACAAATTTTGATAAAATAAGAGAATTCTTAAAAAAAAAAAAAAAAAAAAAACAGACTGGGAAAGGATACTCAAGGAGGAAACAACAGTAGAAGAGAATTGGAGTATTTTGAAAAAAAATTATAGAGTGGAAAAGTATGTTCCAAGACAAAAACGAGAAAAACTATATGTACTACAAAAGATGTAGGGATTTAAAAGACAAAAAGGATAAAGCTTGGATAAAATGGGAAAAAAAGACAAAAGACCTGAAAAATGGAAAACATACAGTATAGTTATAGAAATCAATATGCACAAGTGTGCAGAGAAGAAAAGAGAAAATACGAAAAAGATGTCATAGAAAAATGTAGAGATAAACCGAAACTATTTTATAGATTTATAAACAACAAACTGAAAAACAAACAAGAATTAGAGAAACTACGACAAGGAGTTGAATACACAGAGGAACTAGATATGGCAGAAATTATGAACAAGCATTTTAAATCTGTGTTCACGAGGGAGAACATACAACTTAGAGATGTCAAGTGTGAGCAGAAAGTCCCCCCTATGAAAAACATAGAAGTAACAGGAAAAGATATAATGAATCACTTGAGCAATCTCGATGTCAGAAAATCGCATGGACCAGATGAAATGGCAAACTGGATTTTGTAAGAAAGCAAGAAGGAATTATCAGACAAAATACATAGTCTAATAAGCAGTTCATTGTAAGAAGGAAAAGTTCCAGAAGATTGGAAAATAGCCAATATAGTACCAATATATAAAAGGGGAGACAAGGAAGACCCTACTAATTATAGACTGGTCTCTCTTACAAGTATGATAGCTAAAATCTGTTATCAAAATTAGATGGGTAAGGCATTTGGGAAAAAAACAAAGTACTAAATCCAAGGCAATTTGGATTTAGACGAGGACGATCATGTGTTACAAACTTAATGTGTTTCTATTCAAGGCTAATAGATGTAATACAAGAAAGAGATGGATGGGCTGATTGTGCATTTCTAGACCTGAAAAAAACTTTTGATAAGGTGCCACATAAGAAATTGCTAAAGAAATTAGAAACTGCAGGAGGAATACAGGGCAAACTGCTGAAGTGGATGGAAGACTTCTTGCATGGAAGAAAAATGAGAATGGTGATAAGAGACAAACATTCTAATTGGGATGAAGTGATTAGTGGAGTTCCACAAGGAACAGTTCTGGCCCCAATAATGTTTGCTACATATATTAATGATATGGCTAAAGGAATTGAAAGTTATATGAGCTTCTTTGCAGATGATGCAAAATTGTTGAAAAAAGTGAACACTGTAGAAGATTGTGAGTAGCTGCAGAGTAATCTCAAAGTATGGGAATGGAGTAGGAAGTGGGGGATGGAATTCAATATTAAGAAGTATAGTACAGATTGACCTCTCATTAACGGACTAAAAGGGGGGTAATGGTGCCCGTTGATGTGAATAATCTGT
The DNA here is from genome assembly GCF_046742065.1 of Oratosquilla oratoria. NCBI lineage: Eukaryota > Metazoa > Arthropoda > Malacostraca > Stomatopoda > Squillidae > Oratosquilla > Oratosquilla oratoria. The sequence goes on from NC_134796.1 coordinate 25,891,451, forward strand.
TGATTTACCTAGTTGTATTTACCTAGTTGTATTTTGCGGGAAGGGGAGCTATGCTCGTGATGTCCCGCCTTTGTATCTTGCAGTGTCTAGTTTGTTTTTAAACTCATGAATGGTTTTTGCGCATACTATTCCATTGTCCAGTTTGTTCCAAGTGTCCAAAACTCTATGAGGAAAACTGTTTTTCTTCAGTTCTCTTCTATAGCTATGTTTTTTTATTTTCTTTCCATGTCCTCTTGTGTTTCTTTTGTCCCAGTTAAGTAAGTTCTCACTATCGAGTACCTCTGTGCCTTTCATGATTCTGTAGATGGTCAATAGGTCACCTCTCTCTCTTCTTTGCTCCAGTGTCGGTAACTCCAGTTTAGCCAATCTCTCTTCGTATGATAGGTTTGCAAGTGCAGGTGCCATTTTTGTAGCTGCTCTTTGGATTCTTTCTATTTTCTTTATATGGAGTGGTTTGTGTGTGTGTGTATTGGGGGGAGATCACCAAAAACAGAAGACACTGCGAAAACACCGCAAACACAGCTAATAAACGTCCAAATTTCCACACCGATCACAATCTTGTTAACTACTAACAAAACAAAGTGTAGACCATCACGCCATCAGCCACTCAGCGGACGAACGCCGAACTGACGGACGCATTCACCCTACCCGCGAAATTTAGACTGTCAAACCGGACCAGCGGATTTTGTCCATTGTATCCGATACCCGGTAATGCGGTGTCCATTAATGAGAGGTCAATCTGTATAATGGAATTTGGAAGAAAAAAAAATGAGAAGGACCTGGGAGTCACATATAAACACAATTTTTGGAGAAACTTATAATTCAATAAGAACAATCAAAGTGGCATTTACATACCTGGACGAAGAAATGGTGAAGAAAATACTAGTCACTTTGATAAGACCAAGATTGGATTATGCAGCGACGACGTGGTCACCAAGTACAAAAAAATGTATAACAAAACTTGAAAGAATACAAAGAGCAATTACAAAGGTGGCACCAACACTCTCAGAACTATCATATGAGGAAAGACTAGCAAAACTTGAGCTACATACATTAGAGCAAAGAAGAGAGAGAGGGGACTTGATAAATATGTATAGAATCATGAAAGGCATAGAAACTATTGATAGGATCTAATAAAATTGGATAGTAGAGATACAAGAGGACACGGAAAGAAAACCAAGAAAGAGTTATAAAAGAGACCTGAAAAAGAACAGCTTTCCCTACGAGGTAATAGACATTTGGAACAAGTTAGATGAAAATATGGTGCGTGCAAAAATGCTACACGAATCTAAAAACAGTCTAGATAAAACGAGATTTGAAGACGGGACACTATGAGCATAGCTCCCCTTCCCATGAAATACAACTAGGTATAGACGTGTATATATATATATATATATTATATATATATATATATACATATACAGTCGAACCTCGAAAGCCCGGGCCCCGAATGCCCGGACCCTCGTATGACCGGTCGAAATGAACAAAGTGCAGACTTTTCTAGCAAAGTTCCCTATTTGTCTGGTAGGTGGCAGCGACGGCCGTACACGTGTACTCAAACCCGGCCCAGTCAAGCCGCCACTAGGGCTGCCGTTTCGTAGATTTTGTACCAAAACGTAGTAAAATAGCGGCATGTGGCAACTGCACAAGGACACGAGTCATTTTTTTCTACATATCAGCGGGCTGTTAAAAACATTCAAAAACTCAAACTTTTGTTTAAAAATCATAGAACTAGTTATCAAATAATAAATGGTACATCAAAATCTGACTTTTAATGGTAATTGTGTTACTTATAAAATATCATACCCCAAAAGATACGTTTTTACCGTGTAGAAAAAAAAAATCTACGCTAAAGTTTCAGCTTTCTTTTAGCGATAATAATATTAAAAAACTATTTTTTATATCTTACTGAATATGTTAGGGCATGAGGGACTTATATACATTCAAGAATAAAAAAAAATAGAACCAACATTTTGTCAAAGTTTGACAAGTATATCTTGCTATGAAAGTCTGCACACTCCCGAGAAAAATGTATGCCCCGGTATGGCAACACTCCCATTCTACACGGCAGTGTAGAAAACGCGGCAACCCTGCCCGCCACCACTGTCCCGCGTGCATACCTTCCGATATTTACAGTGTACGTAATAAAAAGTTCAGTACAGTACACTGTATATACAGTACATTTACATGCCCGTATTACAATTATTACAGACTTATTAGTATTATAGTATTATTATTACAGTATTGTTATTATTACAGTGTTAGAGTATTATTCTTGTGTTTCTATGCCATATCATACATACATACATATACCAAGGCTTTTCCCCCCTTCCATGGGAGGTAGCCAAAAAGGGAAAGGCATAAAAACACTCCCACCCATTTCATCCCTAAATACCCTCCACACCCCTCCCACCCTTCCTCTCATCTGAGCACCTCCTGGATGACGGGTCATCCCTGCACCCTGCCCACCGCCCTGGGTCAGAAGCAGTATCGCAAGACACAGTACATCCACAGCAAGGCCGCTTCATTTAATCGGCGACCCCCCCTCTCCGTCCCCCTTTGCATATAAGGCGAGGACGGGGAGAAATCCCTTCGGGCTGCGTCAAAATTTACTCACACATACTACCCCACCCCCCACCCCCCCGCCCATTCCTCCTCATACAGTCACAACATCATCCATATACAACCATTCTCCACTCACCTCTGTCTTCCGTCCTCTCCCTTCCTTCCTCAACAGACATTCCCCTCTTCCCCAAAGCCTCCTTCACCCCATCCATCCACCTCATCCTAGGACGTCCCCTCATGTTCACTCCCTCCACATCTGCCTTCCATACCTCTTTTACTAGTCTTTCTTCACTCATTCTTTCCATGTGTCCAAACCATCCTAATATTCTTTCATCAACCCTATCTCCCAAATCCTTTTTCACCCGTTCTCCTCCTCACCTCCTCATTTCTCACTCTATCCAGCCTAGTAACCCCCACCATACTTCTCAGACACCTCATCTCAAACACATTCAAACTCCTTCTCTCTTCTTCTCTTATGTTCCACGTTTCTGCCCCATACAGTGCTGTTGGCACAATCACTCCTTCATACAGTCTCCTCTTCGCATCCATTCCCAAATGTCTATTCCTCATTACACTCTTTAACCCACCAAGGCATTTACTCGCTTCTCTCAATCTACATTCTACCTCCACCTTCACTCCACCTTTTCCTGCTACACTTGCACCCAAGTATCTAAAACTATCCACTTCCTCCAGTCGCTCTCCCTTAATGTTCACTTCCAGTCTACTGCCACTTTCACCCCTTGTACATCTCATCACCTTACTTTTACCCACATTTATCTTTAGCTTTCTTCTATCACATACTCTCCCAAACTCTATCACCAGCTTCCTCAATCCCTCCTCTGACCCTGCCACAAGCGCAGTGTTGTCCGCAAACAGCAGCTGGCTCACCTCCCACTTTTCTCCATTTTCTTTAACCATCTACAATCCCTGACTCACTACCCTAGCATTCACCTCTCGCACCACTCCATCCATGTATAAGTTGAACAGCCAGGGCGACATAACGCATCCTTGACGAAGTCCCACCTTTACTTCAAACCACTCACTCTCTCCATTTCTAATCCTAACACATGCTCTACTACTCTCATAAAAACTCTTGACAGCTCCCAAAAGCTTTCCTCCTATCCCATAAATCTGCATAACCTCCCACAGTGCCTTTCTGTCTACCCTATCATAAGCTTTTTCCAGATCCATAAAAGCCCAAAAAACATCCTTCCCCTTTCCTATAGCTTTCTCACATATCTGTCTTACCACAAAGATCTGATCTACACAACCTCTACCCGTCCTAAATCCACACTGTTCCTCACCAATTACTCCTGTTCCTCTCCTAATCCTCTCAATTAAGATCCTCCCATAAGCCTTCCCTACTACACTCAACAGGCTAATCCCTCTGAAATTACTACATTCACACTTGTCCCCTTTTCCCTTGTAAAGAGGAACTATACAGGCACTACTCCAGTCCTCCGGTACTCTACCCTCTCTCCAGCAAACATTAAATAACCTCACCAACCAGTCCATCATCACTGTACCTCCCTTTTTCAGACATTCTGCATGACATCCATCCAGACCAGGTGCCTTACCTGCTTTCATCATCTTTACAACTGCCTTCACCTCATCCTTCCTTATTTCTCCTCCATTCTCCTCACTCATCACTCTCATTTTCTTCGCATTTCCCACTGCAGCTATCTTTCCTTCCCTATCCTCCTTCACATTCAGCAACTCCCTAAAATATTCTGCCCATCTTCCCCTCACTGCCATCTCTTCCATTATCATCTCTCCATCTGTACCTTTTACCTTTTCTTCCCTACTTGATTCGCCTCCTCTTCCTCTCTTAATTTCTTTCCAAAACATCTTTTTATTACTTTCAAAATTTTCTGTCATACTCCTACCCCATTTCACATCTGCTCTCCTCTTTGCCTCCTTTACCTTTTGCTTTACTTCTCTTTTCTTTTCTTTGTACGTCTCATATGACTCCCCTGTCCTCTTTTGTAACCAATCTGTGAAAGCTCGCTTCTTCTCTTCTACAACCTTCTTTGTTTCCTCATCCCACCATTCACTACCCACCATATCATACATTACCTATACGAAAATCTACGGGTGTTAGGGCGATATTTTCGATTACCGGACTTTTGGCATGAACGGACCACCCTTCCCCCCAATTAGTCCGGGCTTTTGAGGTTCGACTGTATATATATATATATATATATATATATATATATATATATATATATATATGCACAAAAACTATTGTTCTATTTGTTTTCTCTACACTCCTCTTATTTGTCAATGTCTTCATTTATAATATATGTATGTATATATATATATATATATATATATATATATATATATATATATATATATATATATATATATATATACTCAGAAGTGTGATCACAATTCAAATATTTTGATCCATGAAGAAATAAAATAATTGCAATAAAAAAAGATTAATTGGGGGATTAAAAGTAAAACAAAGACCATTTGTGACATTTAATGCCCATTCAATGTAACATGAACCCAAATACTACATGCTATAAAGTAATTCACAAAAAAAAAAAAATAATAACTATTATAATCATAATAATCATAATAATATTATGCCTTTTTGCATGGCAGCACACACACAAATAGTTTGAGCTCCATGTTAATCAATTTCAATTTACTTGTACTTTCTTTTCCTAAACTTTACTTATCCTTCATAATAATTTTGAAAATTGACCATCCTTTTTAAACTTCACTTTTTTTTTCTCTCTTTCTTAACTCTGGGAGCCAAAGATATTTGAAAAAAGAAGGAAGAGGAAGCATTACAGTACACTGTAAATATTGTATATGGTTTTAAAAAAAGACTACTTTTTATGTAGACAGAATGCTTGTTTTCAGCTATATAAACAGGCAGAGCATACAAATCAACCTAATAGTTAAATGAGGTTGGAAGGTACACACTGACCAATAACTGGCAACACTGAGTATAAACATTATTCTTAGGTAGACATCTGTGTACAATACATTACTCATACATCAGGAGATTAGTTAGTACAACTGCTCAGTACAAGATAGTAAATATCCTATGAACACTATAATTTTCATATAGAAACCACTCAAGTACACCTAAACACCTTGCAGAGTAACCTGTGTTACAGGTCTTCTTGCTAGTATGCCAGCTGACATAAGCTGTACAAAGGTATTAAGAATGTTAGCAAAAACTTGTAATGCAATCATAAGCATTGGGATTCTTGACATCAAACTGTAGGATTGCATTCAACAATGTCAAAAGTTTATTTTTATCAATTTTTTTATTTTTCATTTAAACAACTTACAAATAGCAGATGAGCACTTGCACAGATGACAAGTGAAGCACAAGAAAAACAAGGATCTCAACATGAAAATAAATACAACAATGTGACCACTGCTGAAAATCTTTAGCAGATGTATGAAGAATAAAAATATTTAAACTCTGTTATGTTGACACAATACATGACTTGATGAAACTTATGAGGATGAAAAATACTATGTTGTACAGTTATGTTTGGCATGATTTATATGATAAAATGCATGTGTAACTAAATAAACCTCAAAACCTTTATGCTGTTTTAAAATCATATGGATGACCATTTGAATATTGTACTACTAAGACTTGTGTAGTCTATAAATGAGAACCAGCCATGCAAAAGAAAGGCAGCAAGTGCACCAGAGATGTACTGCACTTTCTTGGTGGCAATACATACATACACACACTACTGTATAACACAAGGCTGCAGAGCACACCATGCCTGACATCATGTATGTACATACACACACACTACAACATACCATGAGGCAAATTGGAGAACTGCACACACATGCTGACCATACTTTCTACAAAGTACTAAGAGAATGATTATTTTTGTGCTATATACACGTAATAAGAGCATCACATGATTTTGATACAGTTAGAATTATGATCACTTTACACTTGAAATTATTTTCTTTTACTTTCCACAAATAAACATCTTGGCACAATAGAGGGAAATTAAGAATCAGTACAACCAAAAGTATGCCCTTCAATATATATATATATATATATACATATACTAAGCTTTGCAATATATTAGTGACATTACCCAACTTGAACAAAATGCAACAAAATCAGATTCATAAAATATGACATACTACTAAATAAGCTTAAGCTGTAGTAAACTTGCTAAGTTTACTATCAACAGTCAGAAAACAAGATGGCTGTATCAGGTACTGTTGAAACTTGCCATTACCAGTTTAACATCTGACAGGAGTGCTGATGACTTAAAAAAGTAAAATAAAATTAAATAAATTAATAGATAATAATAATAATAATAATAATAATAATAATAAATATTTTTAATACAAAATCAACTTTCCTGGTTTAGTGTTAATACATGTCTATTTCTTTAAGCATCCTCAACACCATAAGCTTCTTGCCATGTGATTTTTTTTTTCATCTAAGGAAAGCAACTGGTAGTCTATTTGTGATCAGGATCCTCACATGGGGTGGCACATTTAGGGGGGCGCCAATTCTAGTCTGGACATGCCGCCCACAAGGCTAACAAAGTAATCATAATAAAAAAAAAAGTCAAAGGAGCCCTGAATATTTTACCATAATACATGAATTTTGTATTAGAATCAATGGAATATGAAATATTTTTCCATTATCCTTTCTGCAGTAGGGGCATTAAATAAGATTTTTAAAATCTGTTTAATTATTTTGCAAGCCAATAGCTAAAACAGGCTGTAAGTGATGGTGGAAATTGGAAGTGGTGATGGGGGAGAGGGTGTGTGTCACTGAGAGCTTTGCCCCGGGGTAGCACTTAGGCATGTAAGAGCTCTGCTTGTGATTCAATAGTAATGGACACTATATATTTCTTATTATCCTTACATGTGTACTTTGTTACTGGAGAAAAAAAAAAAAAAAAAAAAAAAAAAAAAAAATACTATTTCAGTTAAAAAAAATTCACTTAGAAATTTCTACCAGGTACTGGCTAGAATATCCTTTTTTATCCCCTTGAAAAACTTCAAAGAAATTAATGTTTTTTCACATTTAGAAATTATACTTTCCAAGCCAGAGCTCATTTTAAAGCATTGCGTTGATACAACCCAGGAACACTGCTTTGGAAATGTTAAAATATGAGATATGTTGCTGATAATAAGAAGATATGGCATCACAACCATGTACTTTTTTGTAAATAAAAAAATATGTAATTTTTAATAAAAAATGTTGCCTCAAATGTTACAAAGTGGAAGATGTGCAGCTCCATAATGGCTGGCAATGGTAATTGGGCTCTCCCACAGACCTCTCTGGAAAGCAAGTTTGGACTCTTGTCTGTGTTTAGTGTGGAACTGTTTCTGTGTCACCAACTGAAAGTAGTAGGAGGGAAGCAGCTGTCAGTTATCAGGTCCCCATGTGTAAATAGGTGTAAGAAATACAGTTGAAGTTTATAGGAAGAGATCTTCAGCCCAGTCTGACCAAGTGTCTGCCCTTCAGGGCTGCACCTCTTTTTGGAAGTTAGGGGTTGATGGGTTCTGAAAATGAGGTCTGCTGTCCATTTTGCAGGACCATAAGCAGGTACCTATTGTTGGTCCCTTGTGTCAAATATGCATACATACATGACATACATGATATATACACATGAAGATACTAGAAAACCAAAACCTTCATCAAGTTCCTACCTCTCACTGGTGATTCAGACTAATTCCCATCAGGCTTCCAATAACATCACACTTGAGTTACATGTAATACCAATGAAATCACAATTGGGTCTTACAAAATGTCCATGACAACACTTCTAGGTAATGTGATGCCATGATGTCACATGGTTGTGTGAGACCTCAATTAATACCTGTAATGTTAAATTATTATTATTATTATTTTTTTTTTGCACAACTATTAAGCAAATCAGCAAAATCTTTTCTGGATGCACAGGAACCCACATATTGAATTTCTAGAGACTGTATTGCCAAAACTCTGGTGGTAGGAGGGCTATATACATACATATATATATATATATTTACCTAGTTGTATTTTATGGGAAGGGGAGCTATGCTCATAGTGTCCCATCTCCATATCTCATTTTATCTAGACTGTTTTTAAATTCGTGTATCGTTTTTGCACACACCACATTCTCATCTAACCTGTTCCAAACATCAATTATCCTGTGGGGAAAGCTGTTCTTTTTCAGGTCTCTTATAACCGTCATTTATGAGATTCCTTCCATGACCCCTTGTATTTCTATCTCAATTTAGTAAGTTTTCTCATGATTCTATAGATGGTCACCAGATCTCCTTTCCATTCTTTGTTCCAGGGTCTGTAACTCTAGTTTTGATAATATCTCTTTCAGTTCTGAAAGTGTGGGGGCCATCTACATAGTTGCTATTTGGATTCTTGAAATTTTCCTTATATATTTTTTTGGTACTGGGTAACCATAGTGTCACTGCATACTCCAGTCTTGGCCTTATCAGTGTGACTAGTATTTTCTTTACCATTTCTTTGTCCAATTAAGTAAATGCCACCTTTATTGATCTCAGCAAATTGTAGGTTTCTCCAACAATTTTGTTTAGCTGTTTATCAGAGGACATGTCCTTTGTGATGATTATTCCCAGGTCTTTTTCAGATTCCACTTTCGTTACTTCATTTTCACTGATTTAATATTGTCCAAATATCCTGATTTTACTTCCAAATCCCACTATACATTTCTTAATGTTGAAGTCCACTTCCCATTTCTGCCTCCATTCCCAAACCCTGTTCAGATCTCTCTGCAGTGACTCACAGTCTATTTCAATACTCACTTTTCTTAACAACTTTGTGTCATCAGGAAAGAAGCTCATGTAACTGTCCACACCCTCATCCATGTCATTCACATAAATAGCAAACATTATTGGAGCCAATACTGGTCCCAGTGGAACTCCACTTATCACCTCCTCCCACTTTTCTCTGAGCACTACCCTCATTTTCCTTCCATGCAAGAAATCCTCCATCCAGTATAGAAGTTTAACTTGTATCCCTACGTTTTCCATTTTTTGAAATAATTTTCTATGTGGTACTTTGTCGAAGGCTTTTTGTAAATCTAGGAAAGCACAATCAGCCCATCCCTCCCTTTTTTGTATTATGTCTATTAATCTTGAGTAGAAACAGATCAAATTTGTGACACATGATCTTCCCCGTCTAAATCCTAATTGTCTTGGTTTTATTATATTGTTTTCTTCTCTTTGAGATGTTTTATCCATCTATTCTTAATAACCTTTTCACAAATTTTGGCTACAGTGCTTGTAAGGGAAACTAGTCTGTAATTTGTTCGATCTGCTTTGTTTCCTTCTTTATATATTGGTACAATATTGGCATTTTCCATTCCTTTGGTATTTTTCCTTTTTTGAGTGAGCAAGTTATTATATATTTTGTCAATTAATTCTTCTTTACATTCTTTTAGTATCCAATTTGCAATTCCATCTCTGCTGTGTGATTTACAGACATGGAGGTTCATTAATTGTTCCATTATTTCATTTTATATTATCATTTCCCTCAGGGGGGTGGGATCGCATTTCTCTCCCTTCATCATGATGCTGTACTTTTTCTCTAGTGAAAACTGAGCTAAAGTGATTGTTCATGATTTCAGCCATTTCTAAATCTTCTATGTACAGTACTCTATATTTCCATGACAGTTTCACCATTTCCTGCTTATTCTTAAGTTTCCATTCACAAATCTATAGAATAGCTTAGGTTGGTCTTTATATTTTTCTACTATATCTTTCTCATGGTTTCTTTTTTCCTCTCTGCATACTTTTAAATGTTAATTCCTTTGGTTGATATATATTTGCCACTTTTAATTTTTTTTTTCTTCTTTTGTAAGCTTTGTCTTTTCTTTTACCTCTCTGCACCTTCTGTTAAACCAGCACTTTATATACACCTTTTCCCATTTCTGTCTTGGTACGCATTTATCCACTCCTTCATTATAAATTTCCATCAAAATCATCCATTTCCCTTCTACTTGTGTCTCTTCATTGTAGAATCTTTCCCAACTTGCATTGTGAAAAAAAATTCTTGAGTTTTTCAGAAGTCCATTTTTGTTATACATCAGTCTTCCTTTTTCTATATTTCTCATTTCTCTCTATATATATTTCCTCCTTTAGTTCAAACTCTATTGATATGTGATCACTCTTTCCAAATGGTGAATTGTATTCAATTTTATCCACAATTTCAGGTTCTGTTGTAAATATTAAATCTAGTCTCGACGGTTCTTCATTACTTCTAAATCTGGTATTTTCTTTTACCAAGTGTGTGTTCTATAGTCATGTCAAGTTACATTTCCCCATAGATCCTCTCCACCTTTCACTGTCATCTCTTCCCAACAAATTTCTTTGCAATCAAAGGCTCCCATAAGTACCAGATTAACCCCATCTTTCAGCATCTCAGTTAATGAATGCCTAATATCTTCTAAAAATTTTGAATGGTCACTTCCTTTCCAAGAGCCTGTTTTTGTGGGCACACAAATCACCACAAACTTTCTACTTTTTATGTCGCTATCTTCAACTTTTATCATGATAATTCTCACACTGTTTTTACCATCTGTAACCTTCATTACTTTTAAGTTTTTCTTGGCCAAAAACATGACTCCTCCACCCTGTTTCTCACCTCTATTTTTATTCCAATGATTAGATAATCCATATCCAACACTACTTGGTGGTAGTGGACCCCTTAATTTTATCTCTACATTTCCCTTTTTTTTCAAATTAATCATTTAGTTCACTTGATCCTGAGATTAATCTATGTTAGTATAAGCCATTTTAATTCTTTTTCCTTCTGCATCTCATTTTCTGTTCCTTTCATTTCCCTTACCTCAGTATACCATTTTCTCAGCCTCATGTCTAAGACTCTCCAATAGAACTTTCTTTCGGTCTCCATTGTTTTTGCATTTTTTTTTTTCTTTAAGCTTCATCGCTTAGTGTCTTTTCTTTCTCTTTCTTCAACATTCATTTCTCTTTTTATCCATATATTGTTGTAGTTCACTCTTTGCTAACTTTCCTGATTTTGCGAATATGTCTTCTGCTATCATTTGTGACTTTAATTTTATCTTTAGAGGTCAATTTCTTTTTTTTGAATATTGTTCCATTCTTGATCTCCACCTTGTACTTTTTAGAATTGTATTTGCTATTTCTTTTTCTGCTTTTTCTCTCAAGTACCTAACCAGGCCATGTTTTTCCTTTAGTCCATATACTACAATAAAAAAAAAATTATCCACTGTATCTCTAACCCATTTTGCTTTTTCTTTGATTACTTGTATAAGTGTGTCCTTTACATTCTCCTGTATTTTTTGTACTATTTCTTAAAATCTATCTCTTTGCTTTCCTTGTTTTCTTGCCATTTCTTGATCCGCAAATTGTCCACTTCTAAATTTTCTTAAATTCTTTCAGACATTGCCTGTATTTGATAATTTACCTTTTTTTTTTTTTAATTCTCACTATTGGTGTCTGTTTTTCATCTTTTCATTTTACCTTTATTAGTTCTTTTTTCTTAATTCACTCAGTTCATTATTTCAACATTCTTTTTCTTTAGATCACAAACCTCTTTGTTTACTTTGAGGTAGTTCTTTCTTAAATTCATAATCTCTTTAGTTCCATGAATTCTTTATCCCATAAACTTTTAATAAAATTCATTTCCCTTTACATGTCTACAATTCAACTCAAATTTCTTCCCTCATACTTACCAAATCAAGAAAAAGGGTCATCATCACCTAGCTTAAGAAGATGTCTTGGCATTTCTAGGCCTCTGTTTACATTAAATTTCTGTTTGGCTCCTCTAGAGGGCTCTGCATTTGTGTCATCTTTCAGCTCAAACTCGTTACCATTTTTCCTTGTTCTGCCTTGTTTCCTTTCCATTTTCTCTCAATAGACACTATTAGCACTGCACTAGACCCTTTTGTATTTACCTAGTTGTAATATACAGGAGGGGAGCTATGCTTGTGGTGACCAGTCTTTGTATCTCTCCGCATCAAGTTTTATCTTAAAATCTTGTATAGTGTTTGCACATACTGTTTTGTTGTCTAATTTGTTCCATGTATTAATCACTCTGTGTGGGAAACTGTTCCTTTTCAAGTTTTTTCTATAACTATCTTTTTTCAGTTTTTTTCCTTGTCCTCTCGTTTTACCGTTGTCCCACACTAACAGGTCGTTCCTGTCTAAAACTTCCATTCCTTTCATTATTCTGTAGATAGTTAGCAAATCTCCTCTTTCTCTTTTTGGACAACCACAAGTGCTCCCCTTCTCAGTCAATACAACCCAGGCCTCCTGCTCTCCTTGCACTATTGAATTTTTTTTGTCTTATTCAATGTTTGTTACTGTGTGTATTTACCTAGTTGTATTTTACGGGAAGGGGAGCTATGCTCGTGGTGTCCCATCTTCATATCTCATTTTATCTAAACTATTTTTAAATTCATGTATTGTTTTTGCACACACCACTTTCTCATCTAACTTGTTCCAACTCTCTATTACTCTGTGAGAAAAGCTGTTCTTTTTCACATCTCTTCTATAGCTGTCTTTCTTGATTTTCTTTCCATGTCCTCTTGTATTTCTATCATCCCATTTTATCAGATTCTCTCTATCAATAATTTCTATGCCTTTCATGATTCTGTAAATAGCTATCAAATCTCCTCTCTCTCTTCTTTGCTCTAGTGTCTGTAGTTCAAGTTTTGCTAGTCTCTCTTCATATGATAGTTTTGAGAGTGTTGGTGCCAATTTTGTAATTGCTCTTTGTATTCTTTCAAGTTTTGTTATACATTTTTTTGTACTTGGTGACCACATCGTTGCTGCATATTCCAATCTTGGTCTTATCAGTGATTAGTATTTTCTTCACCATTTCTTCATCCAGGTATGTAAATGCCACTTTGATTGTTCTTATTAAATTATAAGTTTCACCAAAAATCTTATTTATATGTTTCTCAGGTGACATATTATTCATAACAATGACTCCCAAGTCCTTCTCATTTTCAACTTTTTTATACTTTCTTCTCCCAATTTATATGATCCTGTTATTCTGTTTTTGCTTTTTTCCAAATTCCATTATACTACACTTTTTAGTATTGAACTCCATCTCCCACTTCTTACTCCATTCCCAGACTTTATTTAGATCACTCTGTAGTGATTCACAATCTTCTTCCGTGTTTACTTTTTTTAATAGTTTTGCATTATCTGCAAAGCTCATATAACTTTAAATTTCTTCATCCATATCATTAATATCTATAGCAAACATTATTGGGGACAAAACTGTTCCTTGTGGAACACCACTTATGACTTCATCCCATTTTGAGTGTGTCTTATCACTACTCTCATTTTTCTTTCTTCCATCCATTTAAGCAGTTTGCCCTGTATTCCTCCTTCAGTTTCTATTTTCTTAAGCAACTTCTTATGTGGTACTTTGTCAAAAGCTTTTTTTAGGTCTAGAAATGCACAATCAGCCCATCTCTTTCTTGTATTATATCTATTAGCCTTGAATAGAAACATATTAAATTGGTGACGCATGATTGTCCTCGTCTGAATCCAAATTGCCTTGGATTTAGCACATTGTTTTTTTCTAAATATTTTACCCATCTACTTTTGATAATTCTTTCACAAATTTTTGCTATTGTACTTGTTAGAGAGACTGGTCTGTAGTTGGTAGGGTCTTCTTTATTTCCCCCTTTATATATAGGTACTATATTTGCTTTTTTCCAATCTTTTGGAACTTTTCCTTCTTTCAAGGAACTGTTTATTATGTTATGTATTTTGTCAGCCAGTTCATTCCTGCATTCTTTCAAAATACAGTTTGCTATTTCATCTGGTCCATGCGATTTTCTGACATCAAGATTACTCAAGTGTTTCATTATTTCATTCTTTGTTACCTCTATTTCTTTCATAGGGGGGACTCTCTCTTTCCATTCGATCTCCTCCAGTTGTTGTTGTCGTTCCCTAGACTGTCTGTCCGAGCAGTCCCGTCTCCCCAAGGAAGGCCACAGCCGAAACTGGGTTTTCCCACAAATCCTTTATAGAGTGTATGTTGTGTTGTTTGCGTGCATGATTGTGTATAATGCAGTCTTCCATTATGTGTTGTATGGTATGGGGTGAAGTGTTACAACCTGGGCAGCTGTTCACAACACGGTCGTCCAGCCTCTTCTGGTAGCTTAGAAGTGCTGGGTGGTGACCGCATCGCAGTCTGGCCAAGTGGACTCTGTCCTTACGTGGGAGAGAGGATTCAGAAGGGTGGATATCAGGGGGTCTGGCATGCAGCAGTGTGTTGTCTTTCAGTGTGTTAATGGAGCGGTGAGTGATATGATTATTAATATGTTTCCGGAGGCTGGTATTTGGTGGTTGTGGAGGAAGAGAAGAGAGTATCTGTGTGTAATAAAGGTCTTTGGGTGTAGTTTTAATGTTTCTTGGTGTGTGTGGGTGTTCTGCTATGTAGTGTAGCGGGTGTGATGTGTTTGTGGTGGCTGCAGCAAGTGTTTGTGTGCCTCTCATGTCGAGGTGGTCCCTGACTTTGAGGACTTTTGTTTCATGGTGTAAATGGTCTGTAGGTGATGTATTTGTGCAGCCTGTAATTGTTTTTAGGGCTTTGTTTTGTATGATTTGAAGGGTGTTGTGGTGTGTCTCACTGAGATTAGGAGCCCACGCAGGACTCGCATAATTCATCACTGAGCGTATGCATTGTTTGTATATTGTTATATTAGTTTCTTTGTTTTGTCCAAATGTTGTTCCAGTGATTGACTTAAGTGCGTTAAGTCTAGGTGTGCATTTGTTTTTTATGTTTGTGAGGTGTTGTTTGAAAGACATGGATGTATCGTATGTTACACCAAGAATTTTCGGTGTGTTTGTGTGTGGTATTAGAGTGTTGTTGATGTAGAGATGAGGTATGTATTTGTGTTCTTTTGTCCAGTTGGTGAGAAGTGTTGCTGTAGATTTGGTTGGAGCTATTTTGAGTCTGTTTGTGATGAACCATGTGTTGAGTGTGTCAAGGTAAGGCTGGATTATTTCTGCAGCTTTGTCTGTGTTACGATGTGTGCATGTGATTGTTATGTCGTCTGCGTAGGAAGAGATTTGTATTTCTGAGGTGTCTGGCGTGGGTAAGTCATGCATGTATAGATTAAATAATGAGGGGGATAGAACTGAGCCCTGTGGTACTCCGTTCTTAATGTTTCTGATGTGCGATGATTGGCCATTATATGACACATGAGCATTCCTGCCTGCCAGATAATTGGCCAGCCATCTTTTGGTGTTATTGTGCATGTCTGTGTTATATATTTTATTTGTTAGGTTGTGGCGGGGGATAGCATCAAAAGCTTTACTAATGTCCAATGTTACAAGAAGTGTTCTGTGGTGGGGCCTATCTGAATTGATGCCATCTAAAATTCTTTGTGTGAGGTTTGTCAGAAGAGTGTTTGTGGAGTGTAGTGGCCTAAAACCGTGTTGTGAGTCAGCAAGGGGAATATATGGTGTGACAAGTTTAAGTATTAGGCGTTCAATGACTTTAGAGGGGGTGCAGAGAAGTGTGATTGGGCGGTGTGATGTTGGGATTGTTGGGTCTTTGTTCGGTTTTGGAATGGTGATTATTTTACCATGCTTCCAGATGTCGGGTATAGTGTTGTGTGAATAGCTGTAGTTTGCAATGTTTGTGAGTGCGTGTATACCTTGTGGTCCAATGTGTTTTAGGTGGATGTTGCTTATGTTATCAGGGCCATAGGCAGATGAGTGCTTGAGACTATGCATTATGAGTTTTGTCTGACTGTCTATGAAGGGTGTATAGTCTGAGTCTGTGGGAAAGTCTTTCTTACGTCGAATGGTGCGTCGGTCGTCAGGGTGAGATGTAAGATGGCTCGTCTGTGCAAAATGACGTATGAGTGCGTTTGCTTGTTGTCTGTTTGAGGGTAGATTATCTGTTGTTGTGATTATTGCTGCGTGAGAGCGTGTAGTGTTAGTGTTGGATAGTGTGATGCTGTTGAGTGTTTTGTACAATTTGCTGGTGTTTGTTTTGTGATCAAGTGTATTGATAAAGTTTTGCCAATTTTGTGTTTTTTGTTCATGTATTTTATTGGCAATCACAGTGTTTAGTGTTTGTATTTGGTCTGCTATGTTTTGAGGGATAGGTGTGGGGGTATCGTGTTTAAGTGTGTCACGTTGTCTGATGAGGCCTTGGATTTCTGGTGTGAAGTTGGGGTTGTGTGATTTTCTGTTGCCTCTAGGGATGTATCTCTTGTCTGCGTTTTGTATGATTGTATTAAAAGCGTGCACAGCATTGTTTATGTTTGTGATTGGTGTACTGTTAAGTGTTTCAAAATGTTGTTCTGTCTCTTCATTAAAGGCCTCCCAGTTAGCTCTCTTGTAATTGGTGTAAGTGTGTCTGTGGCCAGCTGGGGTGCATCTTGTTTTGGTGGTGATGATGATTGGAAGGTGGTCAGAACCAAGGGCTCCGACCACTCTCCATGATGTTGTTGGGGTTAGGGAGGGGGAGCAAAAGGTGATATCAGGAGAGGAGGGAGTGTAGAGGGCTTGGTATGGGATATGTGTATGATTATGCGTGTTGTTCATGATAGTCAATGAGTCGAATTGAGTCTGTATATCAAGCCCTCTGTCTGTGTCAGGGTTGTCGACAAACCAGGCAGACGACTTGGCGTTGAAGTCACCACCCATGATCAGGTTGGGGATTGAGGTTAGTTGGCTGAGTTGAGGTCTGAAGGTGTTTGGAACTGTGGGGGATGATTGGGGGGGAATGTACATGTTAACTATTGTTAGTGTTGAATTGTTGCCTGTGCGGATACGAATGGATTGGGTTTCTGTTGTGTTATCTGTGGTAGGGAGGAGAATTTTGGTTGTGGCACTTGTGTCCACAAAACAGATGGAATGGTGGATCAGGGTGATGAGTCCACCGCCATTGCCGTCAGTCCGGTCTTGTCTGATGGTGGTGTAATTATGAAATGATGGTGTTTTGTGTGAGTGTCTTAATTTTGTTTCTTGTAGAATTGCAATGTGTATGTTGTGTTGTTTAAGAAAGTGTTCAAGTTCATATTTTTTAGTGTTAATGCCGTCAATGTTGTGTTGTAATATGTTGATGTTGTGTGTTTTGTATGTGTTGTATGTTGCCGTTTGGGGTTGAGGTTGGGGTGGTAGTGGGGAAGGTGTAGGATCTGGGTCAGAGGGGGGGAAAGGAGAGATCGGGGACAAAGGAAGGGGAGTACTAATCGGGGGTAAGGGCAAAGGGAAATTGGGAGTGGGTAAGGGTGTTGGCTGTGGTTGGGGAGGTGGGATTGGGGTTACTGGAGGGCAGGTAGAACATGTCCAAGTGTTTGTGTATTGGTTTGTGTCAGCAAGTGTTGTACAAGTGAGGTGGGCCCAGTTTTTGCACATATTGCACTGAACTGAGCCCTTTGTCTGTCTGCTCGAAGTAATGGGTTTAGAGCATGTTGGGCATGTGTATTTTGTGGTGGGCCCAGGATTGCTCTCTACATCTCCGGCTAAAAGTAGAAGAAGAGGGGTGATCGCCGGAAAATGACCCCTCAGTGCAGAAAAAACGTAACATTGTGTGTTGGAGAAAAAAGGATTGTGGTACTCCCCCATGTAGGCGTAGCTCCTCCTTGGGGATCGGTGCCATCTGCGTATAGCTGATGGCCAGGGGTAGTTGCTGCTGATTGGCCCCCAACTCTTGGGGTTGGGGGGTGGTCCCACGACGTAGACGTTGCAGCTCCAGTTGTATGTTCTCCCTAGTAAACACTGATTTAAAATGCTTGTTCATAATTTCTGCCATTTCTATTTCCTCTGTATATTCAACTCCTTCTTGTCTTAATTTCTCCAAATCTTGTTTGTTTTACAGTTGTTTACAAATCTGTAAAATAATTTTGGTTGATCTTTACATTTTTCTATGACATCTTTTTCATATTTTCTCTTTTCCTCTCTGCACACTTGTACATATTCATTTCTATAACAAGTATATATTTTCCAATTTTCTGGCCTTTTGAATTTCTTCAATTTGGTCCAAGCTTGATCTCTTTTGTCTTTTAACTCTACAACTTTTGCTCTACCAGCACTTTTTATATTCTTTTTCTTGTTTTAAAAAGTCTTGGGACATACTTTTCCACTCCTTTTTAAATAAATTTTTCTCAAAATATTCCATTTCTCTATCACTGTTGTTTCTTCTTTGTATATTTCTTCCCAGTTTTCTTTTTTAAAGAACTCTCTTATTTTATCAAAGTTTGTTTTTTCATACATCATTCTTCCTTTTCTATATTGTTAATTTCTTTTCATGTATTTTTCCTCATTTAGTTCCAGTTCAATCAATATGTGGTCACTTTTACTTATTGGTGTTTTATATTCAATCTTTTCCATATTCTAGGTTCAGATGTGATTATTAGGTCTAGTCTCGATGGTTCTTCTTCATTTCTATACCTAGTGTTCTCCTGTATCCACTGTGTCATTGTATGGTCAATAATCATCTCGAGTAGAACATTTCCCCATGAACCGTCTCCACCCTTTACTGTCATCTATTCCCAGCAGACTTCTTTGCAATTAAAGTCGCCCATCATAACTATTTTTCCTCCATCTTCCATTATCTTATTTAATGTTATCTTTGTGTCTTCTAACATACTTTTATGTTCACTCTCTTCCCACAAGGCTGTTTTTGGAGGCACATAATTTATCACAAACTTTCTGCTCTTCTTATCTCTGTCTTCCACTTCGATCATAATCATCTCTACTGTATTCTTTCCATATGTGACACACCTCACGTTTATATCCTTCTTAGTCAGGAACATAACTCCACCCCCTTGTTTTGTCTCTCTGTTTCTAATCCAATAATTATATGCATCATTGCCTACACTGTTGGGTGGTAGTGGACCTTTTAATTAAGTTTCTACAATTCCCATTATGTCCGGTTCTTTTTCCTTCAGATAATCATTCAGCTCATTCAGTCCTGTTATTAATCCATCTATATTTGTGTAAGACACTTTTAGTTTTCTGCCACTTCCATTGTATTCTCTGTTTTCCTTTTGTTTTTCTCTAGTATGTCGTATTTCCTTATTTTCATATTCACTACTCTCCAATAGAATTTCTCTTTTTCCGACTCTGTTCTGTTCTCGTTTTTTTCCTTAGCTTCATGTCTTTTCTTTTTTCCTCTTTATTCATTTCTCTTTTTATTCATACCTTTTTATATTCTCTGCCGTCGTTTGTGACCTGAATTTAATCTCAATTGGTCTGGACTTATCTGTACTATACTTCTCAAGTCTATACATCTCTTCAATTTGTTTCGTGATTTCAGGTTCATTTTCCTGAACTAATTCTAGTAAACTGCTTACTTTTTCTTTTTCCTCATTCATTTTTGCGGTTCCACTTAGGTTATATTTCTCTTCCATTCCTAATATAATTATACATTTCTTTTTATCTGCTAAGTCCCTTACTATATTCTCCTTCTGTCTCATCACTTTAATAACTGAGTCTTCAGTTTGTTCTTTCATTTGCTGTTTAATTATGTCAGTACTGTAAATGCAACTCTACTATTTTCTTGGATCTTTTTCCAACCCTATGCTTCCTTTGCTATGGCCTCTTTATTGTCTTTATTATTCCTCTTTAATTCCTCATTCTCCTCTTTTACTTCTTTTAACTGCCTTTTTAAATCTTCTATTTCTTTAGTTAAGTTTTTGTTCACCTTCTCAAGTTCTTCCAGTTTTTCAACTCTTTGCGCAATCTTTGCTATGTTACTGAACGTCTTCTCCCAATGTTCGGTCATTTGTTAAAGTTTTTCTTCTAGTCTTGCCAATCGGGGGAGGTTGGTATCCTCCCCCCCCCTCATTAAATCCCTGGAAATTATTTTCTTCACCTTCCATTGTGCTGCTCTTATCTATATTTCTAATCTTAATGCTTTTACTGATATTTTCCATTTCCCCAGTGTCGTCAGCTGCTCTTTTGTTTACATTTTTTCTGCTGTCAGGGGGAGCCCGTTCATCTCCCTCATTTTCTTCCATTTCCCTCAGTAATCCCTCCCCTTCTCCCCTTTCATTACCTTTTTACTACACCACGAGATTTCCCCTTCCCTACAAATACAATAAGGTACTTCCTCGTAGTTGAGATCCACGAAAAATGCGTTTTTTTCCGGAGTTCCAATCCATGCCGTGAATCCGACGAAAGTGTGTGTGTGTGTATTTACCTAGTTGTATTATATGGGAAGGGAGCTATGGTCGTGGTGACCCGTCTTTGTATCTCTCAGCATCAAGTTTTTCTTGAAATCTTGAATAGTGTGTGTGTATATATATATATTTATATATTTATTGATTGATTTGGTTTAACATAGTGAACTCCTCCTATCAGGGGGCTAGGACGATGCCTCTCACAGAGGACTTTGTAGCATATATATATATATATATATATATATATATATATATATATATATATATATATATATAGATATATATATATATATATATATGTAAACTTACCAAAGGAGAAACTTAAAGACAACAGTACTTTCATGTATTACTTCCTCAGAGTAATAAAGACATAAATGTTGTGGTAATATATATATATATATACACAGGAAAGGTACATGGACAATAGGGAGATATGCCAACTGTACAGGGATGTGGGCAGTTGGACTCACTTTAACTGCCTTTCAGTTAGGTTAATCCTGTGTGAATTTCTTGATAATTAAGTCAGTCAACATTTTATCACATTTGAAATATACACGTCATATTTACATTATATTAATCAAGAAGTTTAAGAAATATCTTTTTCATTAAAATTTTGGTTTCTTGCAAAGAACTAAAGTAACAAGCACTGGCTAATAATTCACTTGATGTGTGCAACAGAAAAACATCAAGATCTTGTTTACAAACTAGCTGTAGCACATGGCAGTGTATTATTTTAGCTTAATATCAATTCACATTTCCAAATGGACTACTAAGGTGATTCCTGACAATTTTTTTTTTTTTTTTTCACATTTTAGCATTATTCTAGAGCAAGGAAAAAGTCATTGGGACATGGGAGTTAAGATTGGAGGTATTCAAAGCATATATTTGTTTATGAGTGGCCAATCACATACTTCCACTTTCGCCCATTTACTAGTTATGCAGTTCTAAGCAAATTCTTCCGCTGGCTACTATTTCTTGACGTGTAAAAATATTTCAATGTTTTGTGGCAAAATTTCATGTGACTGCATAATACTTTACGCAAGGTCCACAGCAGAAAACTACTGAGATATGAATATTGCAACTGCATTTACAATCAATCAGTTGTGGCAAATTGTGGTGTTATTTCAGTTTATAGTTACTTCATATGTCCAAATGGAATACTGACTTTTATTCTACAAATTTTATCATTATTGTAGAGGAAATGAGACACATGGACATGTGATAGAAATATTACAGGTATTCAAAACATATATACTGTATTTACAAACACCTAATCATATACTTCCACTGTTGTCTAGTTTCCAGCTGTCCATTAATGTGCCAATTAAGGATTAATTCACCATTATTTTTTAGGTAAAACCTTGCTACTGATTTACACTTCTAAATGGAAGGTTGAGTGTTTACCTGTGTTACCTATTACATCTAGGGCTTCCATAAAGTTTGAAATTTGACACCTGGTGTATTGGACAACAGCTCTTTTTTTTCTTTTCTTTTTTTATGAGTGTGATTCAAGCTCATATACATAACATGTGGTACTACAAGGAAGCATCTTACAAAAATTATTTTTCATATCCATTTATGAGGCAAATAGACTCAACATCCTTACAGTGACATCATAATGATGGTTGCAGATGTAAAAAATGTGTGGCAAGTCTATGGACATTGTGAGCATCAAGTGTAAATGTTGAAAATTGGGGAGTTTAGGGTATCATGCAGTCCTTGTGAATCACCACAGTCAACTTACACAGAAGTTTCAAGCCCACTTTATGTACATGTGTGTAAGTTTGAATATCATTATTATTATAATTATGATTATTGTTATTTCATATTATATATATATATACACACCCACACACACATATATTTACATATACACACGAGGCCTGTCTGGAAAGTATTCAGCCATTATGAATATTTGCAGAACTGGTCATGCGATCCTAACAGAACTTGGTGGACACTGATAGAGGACCATACAATCCATGTGTGGGCAGCCTTACTACCATGACACCTCAGCTACCTGCCAGACATTGCTGAGTAAAGGTTTGTACTGTTTGACTGTCACATTGACAATGACTGAGTGAGTAAATGAGCAAATCTGTATCAAGTTTTGTTGCAAATTTGAACCTTCATCAGCAGAAACTATTTGAATGATTAAGAAAGAATTCCAGGATGATTCAATAAGTGAAGCACTGATAAAAATGTGTTACAAATGGTTCAAAGAACACCCAAAAATGTTTCAGAGATTTTGATTAAGATATTGGCATGACATGTGTGGCAGCAAAACTTGTCCTGTGTGTCTCCTGACCCATGAGCAGCAGGAATTTTGTGCTGAAAATTCACAGAACTTGCTTTAAGTTTCTACAAATGACCCTAATTTCCTGAAACAAGTAATAACCAAAGGTGAGTTCTAGGTCTATGTCTATGACCCAGAAACAAAAGCCCAGTCTAGCCAATGGAAGTCACCTATGTCTCCACATCCAAAGAAGGCACGGCAAAGTCGAAGCAATGTCAAGGTCATGTTGACAGTGTTTTTTGATTATCAGGGTGTTGTCCACCACGAGTAAGCTCCTCAAGGCCAAACAATAATGAAGGAGTATTATATGAAAGTTTTTTGCTGTCTGAAGGATGCAGTGTGAAGAAAATAGCCACAGTTGTGGGCTAGTGGAGACTGGATCTTTCATCATGATAATGTACCTGTCCATTCTTCACATGTCTTGCAGGGATTTTGGCAAAACATTCCATCGCCCAGCTCACTCAGCCCTGCTAAAGCCTGTGATTTCTGGATTTTCCCAAAGCTGAAGTTGCCATTAAATGGGAAATTTCAGTCTATAAACAAGATTAAGAATAATGTGATGAGCCAGCTGATGAAGATCACGAACGAGGACTTTGCGAAATGTTTTGAAACATGAAAGGGATGCTGGGAGAAGTGTGAGAGATCCAATGGAGACTACTTTGAAGGAGAGTAGGTTAGTAGCATTTTTGAAATTGTAAATGGCTGGATACTTTCCAGACAACCATCATGTATATACATATTCATTTTCATCTCTATGCAGGGTAGGCACCATTCACTATTTGTCACTTTTTTTTTCTCTATAAAATAAATATTACTCAAATTAATCTGAAGAGTAAGAAAAGAGGGTAATTGATGATGGGATGAAATGGCTCTAAAGACTGTTCCCCTACTTTATTCCATACATGTATGGATAAACGAATATGAGGAAATCACTACTGTACAGTATATGGTGAAGTAAACCAGCTTCAGCTGTTGGGCCTTACAGTACTCTGCTGCACTGCTTTTGAGGCAAGCAGTGTGTTGAGGGACACAGGAACCTTTCATCCCAAGATGTTGAGATAAATGAGGTGATTTATTACAATATATGTTTTTATTTATATGAGTAGGTGTTTTGACTCAGCCATCCCCCTAAAATGGGAAGGCCTTATGTATGCATAAAATTGTTGTTGAACCTGAATCACAGTTTCTGGGCTCAGAGTTATGGTATGAAGACTTTCTGATTGATATTAGAATCTTGAGGTACATGATGTGAACATGTGCACTATAGTGTACTGGGATGTTTTACATTGTGGTTAGAGAGAATATTTTGTTTGCTGGAGTCTGCTATTCTGTGTTATCAAGCACATTAGATTATGGACTCACTGAAATTTCTTCAGATGGATATGGTGCAATAGGCAATTCAGGAACCAAACTGCTTTGTGCTGTGTTTAGTATATGTGAATATAGCTGTATACTCGTATCTTTTACCATACTATGAGTAGGAATGGAGTTTTGTATATCTATGCTGTCCTGTAAGGATGTTATAATTTTCTGTCTGTGGGGGTAAAGGGTGCATAAACAAGTCATTGTACATACTGGGTGAATTTTGTGCTATGATTCTAGTACCTCTTTCAGTTGTTCTGCAATTGAAAGAATTGTGGTCTTATGGTGCAAATGATGATTAATACCCGTACTTGTCTTTGTGCATTCTGTTGTTACTCTTAATATTTTGTTCCGAGTTTTAGTATTTGAGATTAGCTCTGCAGAGCCTCAGTAAGGGCTAGCATTGCTCTTATTACTGTCTATAGACTGAGCAAGTTAATGTGTGCTGCCCAGAGGCATTCCCTGAGAGGGGTTTGACCGAGTTTGGTTTAGGAGTGAGTTTGGTTTGCAAGAGAGACAAGTGGCAACAGATTGGTTTCAGGGAGTTTTGTGTGTTATAAGTGCTTAACTAATGTCATGTGTGGATTAAGGACTATGCCAAATATAGCAGGCTGCCTCTCTTGTGGAAATTAACTTGGTAGCTGTATAGTTCATGTAAATTTGGGTTTATAAATATCACAATAGATTTGGATAGTGTTGAGATCTATTCTTTTACAGAGCAAGTACTATTGTAGAATGTAGCTGCTTAATGGAAGTACCGTATTTTTCAGATCATAAGATGCGGGCAAAATCCTTAAAATCGGCCAAAAATAGGTGGTGCGCCTTATCGTGAGGTGCGCCATATGTGTGGCTTCAGTGCAAAGAAATGCCTCGGACAGTGACATACTATTTTGACATGTTTCGTAGCTAGCCTGCTGACGGCGACAGTGCATAGGCCTAGCAAAAGTTACAACCAAGTTATAACCAAGATGCATGTATCTTGACAAGAAAATTGCGAAAACTTCGACAGTTTTTGAGTCCATGCCACCGCATTCATTCATACTATCATGGCTATGACATGATAGCGTCCACAACACAGACAGCCATTTTGCATTGGTCTAGTCTCGCTCCACTCCGACTGTAGTCATTTGGGTATTTTTTAGTTTCGACCATGGGCGCAATATAGCAATAGAAAATTGATTATTGATTTTTTAAATTAAAATGTATCAACGTAATATGCAATTTTGTGGGCGGAAATGAAAATAAAAAATGCCTTGCTACAAGCAAATATACTTATGAACGAAGTCAGTAGCGTAGAATCGGGATGCCATCTTGTTGTCTGTCAATTGACGGCCTCGGTACTTCCAACAGTACCTCGCCAGGTACATTTTCTTGAAGGAATGTTATGGAGCGGAGATACATGCATGCCTTCAAGCTGCAAGAACTTTGTATACCCCGCAAGCTGAGAGAGTGGTTGAAAAGCCCGCCAACGTCTCTCACGACGACGACAACGAGAACGAGCCGGATGACATTTAATTTGCAGGTTAGGTTAGGTTAGACAAATTTATCCTTTCATTTCTTCGACGTCGGCATCTATCATAACAAACATGGCGTACCATTCGTCCGACAAGACTTCGATACTTATGAAATCTGTTTAGCACCTTTTTTGTATTTTATTTCCGCTCACAAAATTGCATATTACGTTGATACATTATAATTTACAAAATTAATAATTAATTTTCTATTGCTATATTGCGCCCATGGTCGAAACTAAAAATTTACCACCATTTGTAATAAATCTTGTGTTTTGTGAATAGAGAATTCCGGGAATAAAATTGCTAATTTTGGTTTTATTCCCCACAATTCCCGTAACATGTTTATGTTGTTTTTTAGTATTGGCAGGGCAGACTGTCCATGGAGGTGGTCTGATTTCACTGACCAAAATAAAGAAATATATTTATTTTTGTAATTTTGCTAAATCCCAACCGATTTTTCTCATTCAACAACGAAAATGTTCAGTTCTGAATGCACTCACATATACATGATTATCCGATGATGAGACCAGGTGCACCTTATGTAAGGATGGGGAATAGCAAATTACGGGTGCGCCTTATGGTACGAAGCACCTTATGGTCCGAAAAATACGGTACTTATGCTGAGAGGTTGCTTTAAAAATGTCTGCAAAGGACAGAGTTATCTCTGGTATGAGCAAAGTAGGTTATGCAATAATAAGTTTAAAAGAAATGGTTAAATAATAAAGAATGGAACCTTGTGGGTCTTCATGACAAGGTGTTTATGACAGTTTTTGTCATTTCAGAAAAGCTAAGTGACAAAATATGCATGTTTTATTTTCCATTTGTATTCATTTAAATATATATCTTGAGAACCGTTAAAAGTTTTACTAGTGTGTACTGCTGCCAATAATCTTCTTTTATATTTTTTCTGGTTGAACCAACTGATTATGAATTATATGAAGATTACAGAGTACTGTGGTAAAGATATGGTCACAATGGAATATGTAATTTATTTTGTGCCTCTCAAAAATCCTTGTAATGTTACACAAGAATACTTTTCAAGACAGGAGAATCTGATGATGCATGATAATGATCTTTCCTATAATGTAAGAATTAGGATAAATGTGAAGAAAGCTAGTTCTTATACATGCCACTGTGACACTCTTGGCATTAATCCTACCTTGTGAGACGTAAAGGTCTGGTTTGAGTCTCAAAAGTTACAAGTGATTTCCACTTTCCCAAGACATTTAAGTAAAATGTACAAAGGGCAAAGGTACATAGCTTTGGTCATATCTGAATGTCCTCTGGCATATGTTCACCACCCAAATTATTTTGAAATTATGAATAAACACGAGTTTTTTCTATTTACCTTCTATTCATAAATATGGACTCATGAGAAAAAGAGACTACAACCACATACTGGCTTGAAAAACTTCATGAAAAATTCCTCATACATTTCATATGTGAAAAAAAAATTCTTGTATACACTTTCAATGCTTTACCATTTTCTAAAATTTACATGTTTGCATTCCTGTCAAGTCTTAAATTTTTTGTGCAAGTCTTATGTTATTTCTCTGATTTTCAAGTTTTACGGCATAAACTGAAAATCTTGTGTTTTTTCTCTGTATGCAATGTGTTTTTTAATGTCTTTGTTTTAAACAATTTGAAATGAATTTCATTTTCCAAGTGTTATATACACACATCGGGGTATGCTTCCTTCAGTTCTTTGGCAGTTATGAAAAGGTCTTTTTCTCTTCATGCTCCAGCAGCTTGTCAGTCCTTGGGTGTGTCTTTCTCTTCCTCCTTGTCCCTTTCTTTCTCTCCAGTGCAGTGCCTGTCCTGAGCACGGTGGCGGCTTTCTTGATATGACGGACAGCTGCCCCTGATCTTAATTTTCTTCCAATTTCTTGATTGCTTAATCCACCAAAGCCATCATTATACTCTTTTCTTGTCATGTCCAGCTTGGTAGGTCCCATTTTGAGCGTTCTGGAAGATGCCAATGTTGAAATGATGAGCAAGTTGTATCATGAGTGTAGGAGGGGAGCGCAGACATCATCTCACACCATCCCACTAAGCTGAGGTGATGGTTACTAGTCACAGTTTAAATATGATACTTGCAAGGAACCGGAGACTTGCCAGGTGGGTATTATTTAACACATAAATTTCCAACAGGACTGACATTCTGAAATAAAACAGTGGCATCATCGATCATCAGAATTCGTTGGGTGCATCAATTTCTTCTGTGTTAGCAATGGCAAGTTCCAGAGCGAGAAAGAGTAGGTGGAGCCTACTAGGAATTGGTGTGGGTTTTGGGGGCATATAAGTGTGACCTGCGGGTCATCTAGCTCTCTCAATTCCTGGACCTGGTATTTACCTAGTTGTAATATACGGGAGGGGAGCTATGCTCGTGGTGACCCGTCTTTGTATCTCTCCACATCAAGTTTTATTTTAAAATCTTGTATAGTGTTTGCACATACTGTTTTGTTGTCTAATTTGTTCCATGTATTAATCGCTCTGTGTGGGAAACTGTTCCTTTTCAAGTTTTTTCTATAGCTATCTTTTTTCAGTTTTTTTCCATGTCCTCTCGTTTTACCGTTGTCCCACACGGTGGTGGTAAGTTGGTGGTGGCATAGCAGGAAGCCATGATGCAATGTTTATATCACCTGCAATAATTATGTTATGGTCATGTGGTTTTATTCTAATCATGTGCTCAATTTATTTTTTAAGATTTAATATGTCATCATGGTCAGCATGGCATCGAAATCTACTGTGATTTGACTTGTGGCACATGGAATCCAAAAAGCACAAGCTTACATTCAAAATGGCCAAACAGTATGTACTATTTGATCAGCAATTTCGTCAGCAAGTCAACAAGATTGACAATGAAAAGAACATAGCTGAATCAGAAATCCTATTTTGCCAGTTTTTGGCAAAACATAATTTGCCATTGACAACAGCTGACCACTTCACTGATTTGATATGTAAAATGTTTCCTGAATCGAAAGCCGCTCAAGCCTTTGCCTGCAAACGAACCAAGGCCACATAGGTCATCAAAATGTGCCTCGCCACGGAGCTAACAGCTTCTGTGCTCAACAGGTTGGTGGTTGTGGATTTTAATTTTTATAATGTGAAATTGAATATATTGACTTTTTGCAGTATAACTCGAATAGAACATTGTTGAGGTGAGTGTTTATTTGCTGTTTATATCAGTTGCAGAAATGGACCATTTTCATTACTGATTGATGAGAGTAATGACAAGAACTATGAGAAATGCCTTGTTGTGCTGGTGCAGTTCTACAATCTGGAGTCTGGGATGAACAATTGGATTCTTGACCTTCCACTGCTGTCTGGAGGAACAGCAGAGAAAGGGTTTACTGCAATCGCTGCAATGAATGAGTAATTTTTTTCCTGATCATTTAGCCCAAAGGAACATCATATTCTCAGATGAACATCATATTCATCAATGAAGCTTTCATGAATTATAAAAAAATTGGTAATTTTTTTTAGCTTTCTTAATTAATTTATTTCCTCTTTCTACAGAAGCACAAAATTCCCTGATATAACATGGTGTGTTTCACCAGTGACAATTGCAGTGATATGATGGGTTGGAACAACTCCGTCCTAACCCATTTGCAGGAGAACCTGGGCATCTTCACATTGAGCTCCATCTGCCATCTGGCCAACCTCTGCAGTCAAAGTGATATGTGTTCCAGTAGATCAGATTTTGATTGACATTTACTATTACTTTCAACACAGGTATGTTGTTTTCTTATTTCTTGTTTATTTTCAGTATTGCAGAGGTCGTGCCAACCAGTCTAATTTAGTATTAGCCTGTTTTTTCTCTCTCTCTCTTTTGGGTACATAATTATATTTTTCTTTAGTGTCTTTACAATTCCAAGCGGAGAATTGAGTTCAAGGATTTCAGCTGTTCACCAAAGTGGAAGACAAAGTTATTCTCAAGCACTGCCCTTCCTGATGGCTGAGCTTGGAAAGGGTGGTCAACAATGCTGCAGCAGTATTCAACTCTCTTCAGCTACTTCAGAAGTCACCCTGAATATGACAAGTGAGGCAAGGTGAAGAGGATCTTACTCATAGAGCACCTGGAAGATCCCATGACAAGGCTCACTTTCACTTTCCTCACATTTGCACTGCCACTTCTCAATGACTTCAACAAAGTCTTCCGGGCTGACATGTCAAAGGTTGGCATACTAATTCCAGATGGCAAAACTACTCAGGAAGTTCATGTGCAAGTTTGTCATGACACAATTGATCAAGAGCACTGACCGGAGTGAAATTGACTTTTCAGACAGGCTGAACCAACTGGATGATGATGAGCTGGCCATCGGTATGCAGTGCCGTATACTTTTTGCTGACTGCGAGGAAATTGCACCAGCCACTCAACGAAAGTTCATGTTCGATGTCTGTCAGTTCTACATGGCATGTGTGAAGATGCTGGACAAGTTCCCATTTGACAATGAGATCCTACCTGACCTCCAGCAAAAGGGTGGAGCTGCTGTACACTCATGTTGTGAGCCTTGCAACAAAGTTCGCCCCTGCTATTGACCAAGAATATCTGAAAGATGAGTGGAAAGACTTCCAGCTCATGAACGATCAGGAGGTGGTCTCTGTGGACCAAGAAAGGCAACCCAAGAAGCTTGATGCTGCCTGGAAGGACATACTTAAGAAGAAAACTCCTTTTGGAGCACCAAGCTTCCCTTTGATGGGCAAAGTGTTGCCTGCCCTTCTCTGCCTCACTCACAGTAACAATAACAGTGAGAGGATCTCAATGGTCAGGAAGATCTACACTGAAGCCAGGAGCAGCTTGGGGGCAGCCACACTGACTGCTTTCTTGTGGATCAAACTGAACTCAGATGAGTATTGTATTGACTTCCATGTGATTGCCAGCATGCTAGAGGAAGCTAGGTCTTGTACTGCCGAGTACAACAAAGAGCATCAGTGAGTTGCAGTAGGTTCACTGCAGCTCTGCCTCACTGATGGTCTTTGTTGTAATGTTGTTGTACACAGTGTAAACACATGACACAGTATGAGCATCACACAATGAAAAACAGTACTGTTTACAAGAACCTTTATAAACAGTACTGTTTTTCATTATGTGATGTTCATACTGTCATGTGTTTTCAATATGCATTTGTTTTGAAACAAATAAATATTGAATGACAAAAAAATATGGTTTTCTTATAGTTTATTTGCCATTTTATACACAAAATTATGGTCTCTAACTCAAAATTTCATGGCAAAACACCACTGTAGCTTGACAGGTATGTGTTTGTTATGAATAAAACTTTAAAAATATGTACCAGAAATATTGTCTGCCTAAAATGTGTCATGTATTAAAGTGTGCTGCATCACATTGTCAGAGATAACTTACATAATTACCTATAATCATCATGCCTTTCTATATACACTCTTTTCCATATCAACTTTTAAAATTTTGAAAAAAAAAGGGGACTACATTTGGATGTGACTGAAAGTATGTAGTGTTATACAAACAAATCAGCAACTGGTTATTACCAATTAAACAGCTGTTGCTCTAAGTCTCTCTCACAGGAAACCTGCAGCCCAACAATAGTTGGTATGTATTTTGAACAACTCTACACCAGAGGTTCTTAAAGTGGAGGTCCTAACCCCCTGAGGGGTCACAAGGTCCTGCAACCCCTCTTCCTTCCTCCTCCTCCCCTTCTTCCTCCCACTACCCATCCTAATGCATCTAGTAATTGTTGGGGGTAATTGACCTGCCTGATGATCAATAATGCATCACAAAGCCATGCTTGTTAGGATTGACTTAAATTATTCTAGATATGTAAATGGTAAATTAAAAATAAACAGGAAATAGTAAAACTACATCAAGGGAATACAGAATATATAGAAATGACTGATATTATGATCAAACATTTCAAATCGGTATTCACTAATGAAACTACACAAAATTGGGATGAAGGAAAGGGAGAAAGATCCCTCCAATGAAAAATGAGAGATATAATTGTGACACAGGAAAATATTGGACCAAATAATAAACCTTAATGTCAGAAAATCACATGGACCAGACAGAATTGCAAACTGGATACTAAAAGACTGTATAGATGAACTAATGAACAAAACATATAATAGATTGCTCACTCAAAGCAAGGTACTGCAAGACTGGAAAAATGCCAATATTGTGCCAATATATAAAGGGGGACATAAGGAAGATTCAACAGTGTCCCTTACAAGCACAATTGCTAAAATATATGAAAAAGTTATAAAAAACTGATGGACTAAACATCTGGAAGAAAACAATATACCGAATCCAAAACAATTTGATAAATACCACACAAAAAGCTATTAAGAAAACTTGAAATAACAGGTGTACAAGGGAAATTATTGAAATGGATGGAAGCTTTTTTGAATGGGAGAAAAATGAGGGTGGTACTTAAGAGATAAGAACTTGACCTGGGAAAAAAATAATAAGCGGAGTCCCACAAGGTTCAGTATTAGCTCTGATGTTTGCTAAATATATAAATGGCATGGATGAAAATGTAGAATGTTATATGAACTTCTTTGCAGATGACACAAAACTACTAAAGAAATTAAGTACAGAGAAAGACTGTGAATCACTACAGAGAGATCTAGACAACGTCTGGGAATGGAGTCAAATGTGGGAAGTGAACTTCAACATCAAGAAATGTAGTATAATAGAGTTTGGAAAAAGTAAAAAAAGAATATCAGGACAATATAAAATTGGTATAAAGGAAGTAAAGAAAGTTAGCTCTGAAAAGGACCTAGGACATCACCAGATGAGCATATAAACAAAATAGTCGGAAAACCCTACAATTTACAAAGATCAATGAAGGTGGCTTTTAAATACTTGGATGAAGTAATGGTAAAAAAATATTAGTCACACTGATAAGACCAACATTGAAGTATGCTGCAACACTATGGACACCCAGCACAAAAAAAGAATATAAAGAAATTACAAAGAATCCAAAGAGCAACGACAAAGATGGCAACAACACTTTCAAAATTTACATACAAAGATTGTCTAAACTGGAATTAACAACCCTGGAACAAAGAAGAGAAAGAGGAGATCTATTGGCCATTTAAAGAATCATGAAAGGCATGGAAGTCCTTGACAGAGAAGATTTATTAAAGTGGGATAAAAGAAAAACAAGATGACATGAAAAGAAACTCAAAAAGGATAGTTATAGAAGAGATCTGAAAAAAAAAAAAAAATATATATATATATATATATATATATATATATATAAAATATATATAGTTTTCCACACAGAATGGTAGATGTCTGGAACAAATTAGATGAAACAATAGTATGAGCAAACACCATACAAGAATTTAAGAACAAACTAGATGCTGAGAGAGATAAAGATGGGTCACTAGGAGCATAGCTCCCCTTCCCGTATAATACAACTAGGTAAAAACTAGGTAAATAAGGAAATGGTGAAACTATGCTATGGAAATACAGAATACACAGAAGATCTAGAAATGGCTGAAGTCATGAACAATCACTTTAAGTCTGTTTTCACTAGAGAAAAAGTACTACACTGGGACAAAGGAAGTGATGTGTGATCTCCCCACCACGAGGGAAATAACAACAACACAAAAAGAAATACTGGATTAATTAATGAACCATGACATTAGGGAATTGCACAGACTGGACAAAATTGCAAATTGGATACTAAAAGAGTGCAAAGAGGAACTAACGGACAAAATATACAACATAATAAGTTGCTCACTCAAGAAGGAAAAATACCAAAGGACTGGAAAAATGCCAACCTTCTACCAATATATAAAAGAGGAAACAAAGAAGAACCAACTAATTACAAACTGGTCTCCCTTACAAACACTGTATCCAAAAGTTGTAAGAAAATGATCAAGAATAGATGGGTAAAACACCTGGAAGAAAGCAATATAATAACCTCAAGACAATTTGGATTCAAACAGGGAAGATCATGTGCTACAAATTTAATCTGTTTCTACTCAAGACTAATAGATATAATACAAAAAATGGATGGATTGTGCTTTCCTAGACTTACAAAAGGCCTTAGACAAAATACCACACAAAAAATGATTAAAAACAAATTGGTACATATAGGTGGGATACAAGGTAACCTAATAAACTGGATGGAGGATTTCCTGCGTGGTAGAAAAATGAGAGTAGTGCTCAGAGAAAAGTGTTCAGGTTGGGAGGAGGTGATTAGTGGAGTTCCGCAGGGATCAGCACTGTCTCCAATAATACTCGCTATTTATGTGAATGACATGTATGAAGATGTGAAATGTTATATGAGGTTCTTTGCAGACAATGCTACATTGTTGAGGAAAGTGAAAACTGAAACAGATTGTGAATCACTACAGAGAGACCTAAACAATGTTTGGAAATGGAGTTAGAAGTAGGAAGTAAATTTCAACATTAAGAAATATAACATAATGGAGTTAAAAAGAGAATATCAGGACAATATACAATTACATAGGAAGTAATGAAAGTGGGATCTGAAAAAGATCTGGGAGTAATTATCTCAAACAACTTGTCCCCTGACTGATAAATAAACAAAACTGTTGGAGAATTTTATAACTTGCTACGAAAAATAAAAGTGGCATTTACCTAGTTAGATGAAGAAATGGTTAAAAAAATATTAGTTACACTAATAAGGCCTAGACTAGAGTATGCTGCAACACTATGGTCGTCCAGTACCAAAAAGAATATAAAAAAAATTGAAAGAATTCAGAGAGCAGCCACGAAAATGGCCCCAGCACTTTCAAATCTGTCACATACAGAGAGACTGGCTAAATTGAAGTTACTGCCCTTGGAGCAAAGAGAGGCAACCTACTGTCCATCTACAGAATCATGAAAGGCACAGAAATACTTCATAGAGAGGACTTACTAAATTGGGATAAGAGAAACACAAGAGGGCATAAAAAAAAAAAAAAACTATAGAAGAGATCTGGAGGAAAAAAAAAAAAAAAAAGTTTTCCTATACAGAGTGGACACTTGGAACAAACTGGACAAAATAATAGTGTGTGCAAAAACCATACAATAATTTAAGAGCAAACTAGACACTGCAAGATACAAAAGCAGGACACCACAAGCATAGCTCCCCTTCCCATGAGATACAACTAGGTAAATACAGAGTGAATGATATAAGCCCAGTCAGGCAAATAAGCCATATGAGGAGATTAGAAACATAAGACCTGTTATCACTGAAAGAATGAGTCAAAGAGAGGTCTGTATAAGCATTGCTCATTTTCTGTATACAATTTGATAAATACACATACACACATATTTACCTAATTGTACATACACATGTGAAAAAGTTATTAAAAGTAGATGGATTAAACATCTGAAATATAATATACCGAATCTAAAACAACTTGGCTTTAGACACTGAAGATCATGTGCCACTAACTTGATTTGCTCTTACTTGAGGCTAATAGAAATAATGCAAGAAAGGGATGGATAGGCTGATTATGCTACACAAAAAGCTACAAAGAAAAATCAAAATAATAGGTGGTGTACAAGGAAAGTTATTGAAATGGATGGAAAATTTCTTGAATGGGAGAAAAATGAGGGTGGTACTTAGAGACAAAAACTCGACCTGGGAAGAAATGATAAGTGGAGTCCCACAAGGTTCTGTATTGGCTCCAATAATGTTTGCCATATATATGACATGGATGGTGTGGAATGTTATATAAACTTCTTTGCAGATGATGCAAAACTACTAAAAGAAAGTAAATACAGAGGAAGACTGAATCACTACAGAAAGACCTAGATAAAGTCTGGGAATGGAATCAAAGGTGGGAAGTGAACTTCAACATAAAAAAATGTAGTATAATGGAATTTAGAAAAAGTAAAAATAGAATATCAGGGCAATATAAAATTGGTACAAAGTAAAAAAAAAAAAAGTTAGCTTGGAAAGGGACCTAGGAGTAATTATCAGCAAAGACATGTCACCAGACAAGCATATCAACAAAATAGTCGGAGAAACCTTCAATTTACTAAGGTCAATGAAAGTGGCCTTTGACTACTTGGATGAGGAAATGGTAAAGAAAATATTAGTCACACTGATAAGACCACAATTGGAGTATGCTGCAGCACTATGGACTCCCTGTACAAAAAAGAATATAAAGAAATTAGAAAAAATCCAAAGAGCAATAATAAAAATGGCACCAACAATTTTCAATATTGACATATGAACAAAGACTGTCCAAACTGGAACTACCAACCCTGGAGCAAAGAAGAGAAAGAGTAGATCTACTGGCCATTTAAAGAATTATGAAAGGGATGGAAGTCCTCGACAGAGAAGATTTATTAATGTGGGATAAGAGAAAAACAACAGGACATGAAAAGACACTCAAAAAGGATAGTTATAAAAGAATACTTTCCCACACAGAGTGGTAGATATCTGGAACAAATTGGATGAGGCAACAGTGTGTTCAAAAACAATACAAGAATTTAAGTACAAACTAGATACTGAAAGATACAGAGACGCGTCACCATGAGAATAGCTTCCTTCCCGTATAATACAACTAGGTAAATACATGCAATTTGTAGCCAAGTAATTGGAGAGTAAGAGACAGGACCCTATGGGCACTGCTCCTTTCCTGTGTAGTACAGTTACATAAATACATGTACACATATACATGTATGTACATTTCTAAATATATATATACACACACATACATACATACATGGAGTTCTCGAGTTACTTTGGAGATCCATTCCTACAGACTTGTATAAGGCAATTTTCAATGCAAGTCAGAATTACCATAGCCTGAGTCACTTACCTAACCTAAAATGCCCTAACTTCATACATCAAAAAATAGAAGTGGGCCATAAGAACATAATGGAGACTACAAGAGAACACAGGGCCTACACTAGGTAGTTCCATGTCCATTATCACCTGTCATCCCTATACATAAAGTTGTCTAACAGTTTCTTAAGACAAATGATAGTTTCAGTGTTCACTACATGGTTACTAAGACTATTCCATTTGTTGACCATCCTATTAGTAAACCAGTTCTTGCCTATTTCCTTCTTAAATCTTAATTTGTCCAATTTAAATCCATTACTGTGAGTCCTGCCCTGTTGTCTTAATATGACTGTGTTTGCTTCACCCTTGTAACAGCCTTTGACCCACTTGAACATCTCTATTAGATCACTCCACACTCTCTTTCCAGAAAATGTAAGTTAAGGTGCCTAAGCCTCTCCTTGTAAGGTAAATTTCTGAGCCCATGTATCATTTTGATCCTTCTCCTCTGTAATGATTTTAGTGGATTGATATCCATTCTATGGGACAGAGACCAAAACTGTACTGCATAGTCAAGGAAGGGTCTAATGCCAGATAGTTTGATAATTACCTCTGCACTTCTACTCATAAACATCCTAGCAATGAAATGCTCTGTTAGCTCTATTCCTGGCACTAATACACTGTTTCTTGGATTTAAGGTCAGGATCCAATAGAACTCCCAAGTCTCTCTCACACTCAGTTTTCTCTAAAAATATGTTATCTAAGCTACGAGGTCTGTTAGAAGTATCCGATTTTATTATCATTATTTTTTTGTGTGAAAACCTGATGGATTTTAATCAAGTGCGCTTGCATGAGCTGACCTTGAACCTTTGTGTGCATGCATGAATTTTTTCTTGCCTGTCGATAGCATCAGTTCCTGGCAAGCAGTATTTGCACTATGACGACTGGGATTTGGTTTCTGGGTCATACCTGTACACCCAGGACTCATCACCAGTGATTTTGGTATTCATGAAGTCGGGGTCACTGTGAAGTCCAGCATGTCCTTTGAAAATTCAACATGAAGATGATTTTGCTCCACCGTCAGCAGCTTCGACACGAATTTCGCTGCCACTCTCTTCATGGCCAATTTTTGGTCACAATGGAATGTGCCAAAAAAAAGCTGATGTCCACCTCTTCCACAATTTCTCAGATAGTCACACGACGGTCCGACATCACCACAGTGTTCACTTTGGCAATGACCTGGTCATTTCGGCACATTGATGGCCGACTGGAGTGTGGCTTGCTCTCCACTGTTGTGCGGTCGTCTTTAAACTGGTTGGATCACTCCTTAATCTGTGTGATGCCCATAGCATCGTCACTGAAAGCTGTCTGAATCTTCCGAATGGTTTCCACCTGGCTGTCGCCCAGTTTCTGGCAAAATTTGATGCAGTAGTGCTGCTCCAGTCGTTCTGTCATTTTCCTTGCAATGAAAAACCACTGAGAGCACTACACACTACCTCACCCAAATGCTGCTTGCCAACAACTGATGCTATTGACAGGCAGGAAAAAATTCATGCATGCACATGAAGGTTCAAGATTGGCTCATGAAAGCGTGCTTGATTCAAATCCATGAGGGTTTTTTTTTTGAAAAAAAAAGAAAGAAAAAAAAAAGGATACTTTTCTAACAGACCTTGTATATCTGCTTTTGGGGTCGTGTAACCGTACATTTAACATGCTGCACTTTGAGATATTGAAGTCCATTTGTCCTTTCACCCACCATGTGAATGTATGATCTTCCTGCAGAACCTCAGTGTCCAATTTTCAGAGGGATGAAGAAAGTAGACTAATATCAGCATTAGTAAGGTACAAGTAGTCAAGCAGATTGAAAGACTTAAAGCTCCAAAATCCCTGTGTCCAGATGAAAATTTTCTGAGCGCTTAAAGAGTGTAAAATTGAAATCTGCAATCAGTTAAAAGAAATATTTAACAAGCCTTTAGACACTGGTTTTGTGCCTATTGCTTGGGGGGTAGGCAAACATTGTTCCTGTTTTCAAAAAGGGAGATAAATTGTCTATATGCAACTACAGGCCAATCAGTTTGACATCAGTTATAGGTAAAATGCTTGAATCAATAACAGTTAATAGACTCCGAGAACATAATGAGAGACATAATTTAATTCTTGACACACAGCATGGTTTCTCCAAGGGTAAGTCATGTGTGACTAATCTTCTATCCTTTTACACTGAAGTATATAAGGTGTCGGATAACAATTGACAGTTACGATGTTATTTACCTTGACTTTAGCAAAGCATCCGACAAGGTGCCCCACCAGAGACTACTAAATATAAAGCCCATGGCATAGGAGGAAAAGTGTTAGAATGGATTAGAAATTGGATCAGTGACCGAAAACAGTGGGTCACCATAAATGGTGTAAAATCCAGGTGGGGGACTGTTTCTAGTGGGGTCCCCCAGGGCTCAGTTTTGAGTCCCTTATTGTTCATTATGTACATAAATGACGTGGACAATAGGACTAATGTTGATGTTAGTTTGTGGACAACACTAAAATAGGATGCCTAATAAAGTCAGGAGATGATGCTGAGATTCTGCAGGATGATCTTAAATTGTTCACATGGTCGGTGAAATGGCAAATGAACTTCAATATTTCAAAGTGCAGCATGTTAAACATGACATCCATTCACTATAGTCAGTACAGAGGAGAAGGACCAAAGTGATACATGGGGTCAGAAATTTACCTTATGAAAGAGAGGCTTGGGCACCTTAACTTACACTCTCTGGAAAGATGCAGAGTGTGGGGTGATCTAATAGAGGTGTTCAAGTGATCAAAGGCTTTAACAAGGGTGACAACAACAGGGCAGGATTTGCAGTAATGGATTTAAATTAGACAAATTTATATTTAAGAAGGAAATAGGCAAGAATTGGTTTATTAATAGGGTGGTCAATGAATGGAATATAGTTAACCATGTAGAGAGTGCTGAAACTATCAGCTGTTTTAAGAAACTGTTAGACAACTTTATGGAAGGGGATGACAGGTGATAATGGACATGGAACTCCTAGTGTAGGCCTTATGTGTCTCTTACAGTCTCCTTCATTCTTATGTTCTTGTGTCTTCTCCTGACCTAATTAGGCTTCCTATTTTAGTGCAAGGGTGGTGGGTCAGGGATGGTTAAAGAAAATGGAGAAAAGTGGGAGGTGAGCCAGCTGTTGTTTGTGGATGACACTGCACTTGTGGCAGGATCGGAGGAGGGATTGAGGAAGTTGGTGACAGAGTTTCGGAGAGTGTGTGAAAGAAGAAAGCTGAAGATAAATGTGGGTAAAAGTAAGGTGATGAGATGTACAAGGGGTGAAAGTGGCAGCAGACTGGAAGTGAGCATTAAGGGAGAGCAACTGGAGGAAGTGGATAGTTTTAGATACTTGGGTGCAAATGTGGCAGGAAAAGGTGGAGTGAAGGTGGAGGTAGAATGTAGATTGAGAGAAGCAAGTAAATGCCTTGGTGGATTAAAAAGTGTAATGAGGAACACACATTTGGGAATGGATGCCAAGAGGAGACTGTATGAAGGAGTGATTGTGCCAACAGCATTGTATGGAGCAGAAACATGGAACATAAGAGAGGAAGAGAGAAGGAGTTTGAATGTGTTTGAGATGAGGTGTCTGAGAAGTATGATGGGGGTTACTAGGCTAGATAGAGTGAGAAATGAGGAAGTGAGGAGGAGAACAGGGGTGGAAAGGGAGTTGGGAGATAGGGTTGATGAAAGAGTATTAGGATGGTTTGGACACATGGAAAGGATGAGTGAAGAAAGACTAGTAAAAGAGGTATGGAAGGCAGATGTGGAGGGAGTGAACATGAGGGGATGTCCTAGGAAGAGATGGATGGATGGGGTGAAGGGGGCTTTGGGGAAGAGGGGAATGTCAGTTGAGGAAGGACGGGAGAGGACAGAAGACAGGGGTGAATGGAGAATGGTTGTATATGGATGATGTTGTGATGCATGAGGTGGAATGGGTGGGGGATGGGGGGGTGAGGTAGTATGTGTGAGCAAAATTTGACGCAGCCCTAAAGGATTTCTCCCCGTCTTCTCCTTCTATACATGGGGGGATGGAGAGGGGGTGTTGCCTATTTAATGAAGTGGCCTTGCTGTGGATGTGCTGTGACTTGCGACACTGCCTCTGACCCAGGGCAGTGGACAAGGTGCTGGGATGACCCGTCATCCAGGAAGTGCTTAGATAAGAGGGAGGGTGGGGGGAGTGGAGTGTATTTGGGGATGGAATGGGTGGGAATGATTTAATGCCTTTTTCTTTCCCTTGGTATATGTATATATGTATTTTAATGTTGTCACCAAACTTACTAACATCACTGTTAATCTCATTGTCCAAGTCATTTATATACATACATACATACATATACAAAGGCTTTTTCTCCCTTACAAGGGAGGTAGCCATAAAACAAAGGCATAAAAACCATTCCCATCCATTCCATTCCCAAGACACTCCACTCCCCTCCACCCTCTACTATCCCTGCATCTTGTCCACTGCCCTGGGTCAGAAGCGGTATACATAATGAACAATAAGGGACCCAAAACCAAGCCCTGGGGAACTCCACTAGTAACACTCCCCCCATTTGGATTTTACGCCATTTAGGTGACCCACTGTTTTCATAGGAAAATAAATGGGAGAACATGATTATAGTACAGAAAAATGACAAAAATGAAACTGCAATTAAGGGACTGTGGGAAGTGCTTATAGGTGAATGTGTCATAAAAGTTGTTCAGTTTCTTTGGTGAACTTATGTATACTTACTCTATCGGAAAGAGTATTATTGCATACTAAATTGTTTTAGTAACATGTATATATTACGTGTAGTTAATTTTTTTTTTTTTTTTTATGATAGTATCTGTAATCATTGAAGTATCTATAGGCATAGGAAATCAGCCTACTATATAGGAAATGAAAGATTAGAGTCTTAGGAACAGCTTCATTAAGTTAGATTTTTTCCTACTCTCTTTTATATTTTTTTTATTATTTTTTTATTTTGAATAGTAGAAACTTCAGTGAAAATCTGCTATGATAAATTAAACAAAAAAATTAAGTTACAGTTTCCTTTGTTTTTTCTGATCAAATTAAAGAATTACTCTTTCTCTTTACAAATTCGAAAGAATGAATGAAATCGGACAAAAAGAAACAGAGATATGGTTATTTAAATATAAAAAACAAACTTTTCAGGAGAGGCATTTAAAGTTTAAAGGAGCGCACCAGCATTTAAAATCCTCCGGCCGTGTACTCACTCGTGACATTGTCTATTTTTTTTACGTTTCCGTTTAAAACTTTAAACAAAACTGAACTGGCTATCGAAAATTTGACTTTATTTCAATATACAGAATGTTTTTTCATGCAATGGGGTTGCCAGATGTCGCCAATAATTTATCTATTTCATTTTATATATAAGAACAGAAACGGAATTGAGCTATAATATTTGGTCGAAGTGTTACAGCCATCATAGAGAATATTTTGAATACCTGTTGGTAGAAAAAAAGATAATACGATCGCATGCATGACTGGTAGGCTAACAGATACGCGACAGGGCGACATCCTTTCTCCTTTAGCTTTGAAGAGATACTGATACTTGTGGTGATTGACGATTAGTGTTGGGCAAGTTGCCAGATATCTCCATATATATTAATTATAGTAAACAAAACAGAACTGGGTATCAAAATTTTGACTTTATTTCAATATACAGAATGTTTTTTCATGCAATGGGGTTGCCAGAGGTTGCCAAAAATTTATCTATTTTATTTTATATATAAGAAAAGAAATGGAATTGAGCTGTAATATTTGGCCAAAGTGTTACCACCATCATAGAGAATCTTTTGAAATGTTTACCTAAAATTCGTTAATTTTCCAGAATTTTTTGTGTTTTCGCGCCCTACAGTCCCTTAAAAGAATATAAAAATAAGAGCAATCCCTAAAATGAAAAATGAAATTGTACATTCTATAGAGCCAAAATGATGCACATCAAGGGTGACATAGGTCGAGGACCCCCTGTATACATATACAGAAGAACCCTGAAACTTCAGACTACATGGGGTGATGAGTGGTCCATTAAAGCCATTTGTCCATAGGTTCTGTGTGTTGAACATGACATAGATGAACTAATTACCAATAACTACTGTGAACTCCGATATTCATTGTTTTTAGTTAATATTAACATAATTTCTGCTATATTTCATTATATCTGTAAGTTTTAAGGCATTTGGTTAAATCAATAGAGATAATCAAGATGTTATACACTACTGACAACTCACAGCTAAATGCAAGCTTTGAGCCATCATGTTTGTTGTGGAAGATGAACTTTGGAAGTCTGAGGATGGACCTATCTTGAATATTGAGTAGTTGGAGTAGGACTAGGACTGAATACATCAAACTCAGATTTGTTATTAGTGTATCACATCTTGATTATCTTGATATGGATGTGGCCAAATGCTTTAAAAATTACAGAAACAATAAGCTATGGCACATATAATTTATTTATACCAATACTAATTAAAAACAACTAATATAATTGGAGTTGTCGGTAATTGTCAGTAAATAAATGCATTATCATACAATCATACCTTAATTTTAGTACAGTATTAACATAATATTGATATTATTCAAAAGAATGTTCAGTAATGTAGCCTTAAGTGCATATACAAGAGAACAGTCCTGTATACTAATACAATTATTACTGATCTTGGTCCAGTGTTGCCACATGTGTTAATTTTCATATTTTGGCCAAAATCATTATTCTCCAGAATTTACTTCAGTGTTTGTAGTTTTGGGGTTGTTCTGAATGTAAATATATGTATATGTATGATCAGTAAATCTTTACTATGATAAACAAATTGGGCAAGAAATTTGCTATTCAGAAGAGGAAAAAGAAGAAAAAATTAAACAGGAAGTCACTGTACACAGTGCTTGGTACAAACTGATCTTTACTTTGCCACCCATGTGTATGACCTGCCATTTGCCTTATATGACTGCACGAGTCACAAATACATGCAGGCATTCAGTACGTCCATTTTCAATGAATATCATTCCATAAATATGGGGTGTCATTTGATAGGCTTACAGAGTTTCTTTAAAGCCAAAATATATTATGCTGAGGTTTGTTATGGCAAAGGTTTACTGTATATGAGGGCTACAGGACTCCTGTAAGAAAACCAAGGCAATTTATTTATTATATAAGGACCTAAGATAGGTATCTCCAAGCAGTGGTCCTGCAAGATGGACTTTAGAATCATCTCTGGCTACCAACATTCAAAACCTAACATCCTCACTTCTATCAGGAGGTACTGACACTTGGTCTCTGAACCTGACACTTTTCTCTATCAACTTCAACTGTATTCATTCAGTAAAGGAGAACCAACAATTGGTGACTGCTTCGTATCATTTCAAATGTTTGACTTTCTATATATCTACCACACACTGACAAACCGTTTTTTAATTTTATTTTTAGTATAAATATGGTAGATGGATGTAGTAAATGGAATATTGGATTCAAGAGGAATGTCTGTTGAGCAAGAAAGAGTGCATGTAAAATGTTGAGTGAAG
Source organism: Oratosquilla oratoria (assembly GCF_046742065.1). Taxonomy (NCBI): domain Eukaryota; kingdom Metazoa; phylum Arthropoda; class Malacostraca; order Stomatopoda; family Squillidae; genus Oratosquilla; species Oratosquilla oratoria. Next base: position 25,935,641 of record NC_134796.1, read on the forward strand.
TGATGAAGTAGAGACTTGGTCTGTCAACACAGTCCTGAACTAATACAACAAAGAAAATAGTCCAATGTTTCTAGTTAGATTTATGGGAGGGTTCAGAGTGGCCAGCTACTGGCTGTGGTGTTCTGGAGTGGAGGTGGATTAAGTATGCCTGACAAAAAGCAAGTTCATCGTAAGGGCATACAACATTAATTTCCCTTCTCCAAAAAGCCCTCCTTAAAGTGTGACAGTCCTAGCCCTCTCTGAAAGGAGGAGTTCATGATGTTAAATATACAAATACAGGCAAGAATGTAGCTTTTGTCGACAACATGCAGTAATAATTAATCTATATAATTTTTTCAGTTTAAATGAATGGAAACCTACAGCACTGCAGAAACAAGCAATAGTCCTATGTACTCCCATTGATCTACTAAGACATGTTGGAGCTGTCTGTGTCATATTAATGTTGACTTGTTTCTGTCACTGGCTGATAAGAGGAGAATAGTTAACACAAGAACATGAGAATGAAGGAGATTGCAAGAGACCATAAGGCCTACACTAGGCAGTTCCATATCCATCACCACCTGTCATTCCCATCCATAAAGTTGTCTAATCATTTCTTAAAACAACTGATAGTTTCAGTGCTTACTACATTGTTACTAAGTTTATTACATTCGTCGACCACCCTATTAGCAAACCAATTCTTGCCTATTTCCTTTTTAAATCTAAATCTGTCCAGTTTAAATCCATTACTGTGAGTCATGTCCTGTTCTTTTAATATGATGACCTTGTTTGCATCACCCTTGTTAAAGCCTTTGATCCATTTGAACACCTATATTTGATCACCCTGCACTCTGCATCTTTCCAGAGAGTGTAAGTTAAGGTGCCTAGCCTCTCTTCGTAAAGCAAATTTCTGAGTCCATGTATCATTTTGGTCATTCTTCTCTGTACTGATTCTAGTAAATTGATGTCCATTCTGTAGGACAGAGACCAAAACTGTACCGCATAGTCAAGGATGGGTCTAGCAATCACTAGAGTTTGATAATTACCTCTGCACTTCTATTCGTTACTGTCACAAGTGTCAAGTCTCTTTTATGTGAATGATAATGATAATAATAATTGTTCCCTCAAATTTTAAAGAGTGGAAAACCTGCAACTCCACAATGGCTAGCAACAGTCCTTGAGCCCTTCCTCTGATCTCTCTGGGAAGAAACTTTGGCCTGTTGTCTGTGTTGTATTGGTGTGGGATTGATTCTATGTCACTAGTTGAAATCATTAATAGGAGGGAGCAGTTATCAGGTATCAGCTCTCCAATGAAAAGGTGTAAATACAAATGAAGTTGATGGAGTGAGATCCTGGGCCCAATCTGGAGACTGATTGATTATCAACCCGAGGGGTGCACTGGGTACCCAGTAAAGGTGAGGGTTGACAGGTTTTGAAAATGGACAGCTCTAATATCCATCTTGTAGGACCACCACAACCAGGTATCCATCATGGGTCCCTCTCTCTGGGAATAAATTTAACACTGATGTATGTGTTGTACTATTGTGGAGGTTTCTTTGTTACTGGTTTATAGTAGTAAAAGGGGAGCAGTTGCTGGTTGTTGGCTCACCTTATGTGAAATGCTGGAGGAAATACAGCTGAAACTGAAAAATAGATCTTGGTCCAAGTCTACACACCAAGTGTCAGCCCCCAGATGGAGGTCAGGGTATTCATAGGTTTTGAAGATGGATGGAAAATAATTCACTTGGACTGATGTCCATCCTGCAGGACCACCACTTGCAGGCAACTATCACTGCTCCCTCTTGAAAACAAAGGGCCTGGGAAAGGATATGACTTTTTTTTTTTTTCTCCATATATGTATATACAGTACACATTTCATCTACATCTGATTTCCCATTCACAAAGGACAGGTTTCCTAACCTAGAAGGATGTAGGAGGAACACCTGAGAGAAGAAGCTTTACTGTTTTTTTTCTATTCTATATACATGGAAGGAAAAAGTAGAACTCATTATTGGTTTTTGGGGTTTGATGACCTACCAGTAATAGGTGGGTTGATAACCCCAATTTATGAGGGAAGAACTGTAGAGCATACAAAATATATACAAACATATATATAAACAAGAACATGCATTTTTCATGCACATCTATATCCATTTAACACAAATAATTTTGATGAAATCTGCAGACAACTTATAGATAAGATGTATTTTTCATGCACATCTATATCCATTTAACACAAATAATTTTGATGAGATCTGCAGGCAATAAGCAAAACAACTGTTCAAAACTTGTATTATGGCACAAGAAAGTATCAATACAGTAAGGCCTTCATAATTAATAGACATATATCACTAGTAACAATACAGCTGTAAATAAACCATTGGAAGCTAATAAGCAGTGAAAAAGGACAACAAGTACTGGGAAAGGATAACTTTATGTACATCTATTTTGCAAGCTAACAGAGGAAATGCTTCAGATATGAATAAAATTTCATGAAAAAAGTAAATGTTTGACTTTGTAACTTCATATAAAGAGGCCTATCTACACATCTACCACACACTGACAAACTGTTTTTTCAATTTTATTTTTAATATAAATGTGGTGGATGGATGTAATGGGGTATTGGATGCATGAGGAATGTCTGCTGAGCAAGGAAGTGTGTGTATAAAATGTTGGAGTGAATTGGAGTGACTTGGCTGGAAGGGATGTGCTTGTTTGCTTCATATTTTTTGAGCAGATGAGGAGGGTTGGTGGTCCACCATATAATGAAGCAGTGGGGGTTAATCAGCTCTAACTGTTGGGTTTTGCTATGGAGGTGCTGTGTTTCACTACACTGCCTTTGATCTGAGTATGGTGGTGGAACTTGAATGACCATTCATCCAAAAGGTGCTAAGGTGGGCAGGGCAATGAATGGATTTGGGTGGGTGTGGAGTGAATGTGGGGCATGTGTGTGCTTTGAACCAGTCACTCCCCACACATGGGTGAAAAGGCATTTCTGATGTGTACTGGTATACATGTATGAAGGTAAACAGTGGAGGTACAAGCAGAGTGAAAGGCATGACAATGACCTTTGATATACAAATATAAGGAAACTATAACCAGAGGAAAATGAACAACATGTGAGTTTCCTTAACTGGCTTGGTGATCCATCTCTTCTGGCTATCTAATATATAATTATTGTCAGACATTACTTAACTATACTTCAAATTCTCACACAAGTAACATGAGATGTAGAATGGAGCAGATTATAAATTTTCTCAGCATTTTTAAAGCATATGCTGATCAATGGGTAAACTATCACAACAAGAATATACAAGGAAGAATGTTGTGCAATTCAGCATATAACACGTTAATTTTACCTGACCAGTTAAACACATAGATGAAGGAAAATACAAATGTAATCCATTCTGCCTTTCTCCATCAACACAAAAATTTTTGCATGGCAGGAGCAAAGCAAATACTTGAAATTCAATTTAAACCATTTCTCTCTTGAAGCTTTTTCATTCTTTTTACCCAGGCTGAAAATTCCATTTGGCAAGGTTAGCAAAAGCTAAGGACACTAAAAGTCTGCCCCACCCCCCGTTTACCCTGAACACATATGATTGTATCATGTACAAACAGTATGATAAAAAAAACACCACATAATTTAATGATTTTGACAAATTCAATTTTTTTTTTACTGAAAATTCTGAGCCTTGTATCATTTTAAAAAATAGTCATCAAGTCACCATCCACTCTGCAAATAGTAAAAAACAACCACTTTCAATCATGAGCAGTTATCGATGTATGCCCAGTCCTACTGAGAACATCACAAGCAAGGTCTTCGTTGGTGAAGTGATTCTCAAATGACCTGTTTCTATGTAATTTGTACACTGGTTGAAAATTAAAAGTTACAAGTAGTTACTGTTAGAATATCATGACAGCAATAGCTATCTGATGTTTAGGAAAGGAAAAGAAGAAATAAGGAAGAAAAGAGGTAAGAGAAGAATAAAGGTATGCTCATCTTATTCATCATTATCCAACAAAACAACCAATTATTGTTTAACTACAAAGGTAGTTTGATTTTGAGTGTTTGTTAGTTACTTTTCATGTCATTACTTTAAGTTGCTGAGCTTTTCGTTTTTCTTTCGATATTTCACAGAAGGAAAGGGAAAGGGTGGTGGATAGGAGTGGAATGGATGGGAGTAGGTACATGCCTGTGACTTGGTTACCTCCCTTATAAGGGGGAAAAAGCTCTAGGTATATATAGATAGATTTCACAATTTAAACAGATTTGTTAATTAGTGGTAACCAAGAGTATAGTAGGAAGAGTTAGGGATGTACGTGTTCTAAGGGGAGAGAGTGGGGAAATATCAAACCATTTTTTGGTGGAAGGTAAGTTGAGAGTGGAGGATAGGTGGAGAAAGAGGAAAAGGGCAGAAGGTAGGGAGGTACTTAGAGTGAACTGCTTAAATGAGAAAGAAAAGGAGGAGTATAAGAAGCTGAGAGAGGAGTGGGAGGGAGTGAAGGATAGAGTAGAACTAGGAGTGGAGGAGGAATGGGGATGGTTCAAGAAGGGAGTTATATTGTGTGCAAAGATAGTGTGTGGAACAAGGAGGATGGGAGGAAATAGAAGGAAGAGTAGTGAGTGGTGGGATGAGGAAGCAAAGAAGGGTGTAGAAGAGAAGAAGCAGGCTTTCATAGATTGGTTACAAATTAGGACGAGGGAATCATATGAGAGGTACAAAGTAAAGAAGAGAAGTAAAGGAGGATAAGGAGGGAAAGGTAGTTGTAGTGGGAAGCACTAAGAAAATGACCATGATGAGCGAGGAAAATGGAGGAGAAATAAGGAAAGATGAAGTGAAGGCAGCTGTTAAGATGATGAGAGCAGGTAAGGCACCTGGGTTGGATGGATGCCATGCAGAATGTCTGAAAAAAGTGATGGTGGACTGGCTGGTGAGGTTGTTTAATGTTTGTTTAAGAGAGGGTAGAGTGCTGGAGGACTGGAGGAGTGCCTGTACAGTTCCACTTTAGAAGGGAAAACGGGACAAATGTGAGTGTTGTAGTTTCAGAGGGATCAGTTTGTTAAGTGTAGTTGGGAAGTCTTATGGGAGGGTCTTGATTGAGAGGATTAGGAGAGGAACAGAGGGAGTAATTGGTGAGGAACAGTTTGGGTTTAGGACAGGTAGGGGTTGTGTAGATCAGATTCTTGCAGTAAGACATAAGAGAAAGCTATAGGAAATGGTAAGGATGTATTTTGGGCTTTTATGGATCTGGAAAAGGCTTATGACAGGGTAGACAGGAAGGCACTATGGGAGGTATTGCAGATATATGGGATAGGAGGAAAGCTGTTAAGAGCAGTCAAGAGTTTTTACGAGAGTAGTAGAGCATGTGTTAGGATTAGAAATGGAAAGAGTGGTTTGGGTAAAGGTGGGCTTCATCAGGGATGTGTTATGTTGCACTGGCTGTTCAATTTATACATGGATGGGGTGGTGCGAGAGATAAATGCAAGGGTGGTGAGTCAGGGATTGGAGATGGTTAAAGAAAATGGAGAAAAGTGGGAGATAAGCCAGTTCTTGTTTGTTGATGACACTGTGCTTGTAGCAGGATCAGAGGAGGGACTGAGGAAGTTAGTGAGTTTGGAAAGGTGTGTGAAAGAAGTTGAAGATGTGGGAAAACGTAAGGTGATGAGAGGTACAAGGGGAGAATGTGGCAACAGACTGGAAATGAGTATTAAGGGAGAGAGACTGGAGGAAGTGGATAGTTTTAGATACTTGGGTGCAAATGTGGCAGGAGAGGGAGGAGTGTGGGTGGCGGTAGAATGTAGATTGAGAGAAGCAAGTAAATGCCTTGGGGGATTAAAAAGTGTAATGAGAAACAGACATTTGGGAATGGATGCTAACAGATTATATGAAGAAGTGATTGTGCCAACAGCACTGTACAGAGCAGAAACATGGAACATAAGAGAGGAAGAGAGGAGTTTCAATGTGTTCCAGATGAAATGCCTGAGAAGTATGTTAGGGGTTACTAGGCTAGAGTGAGGAATGAGGTGAGGAGAACAGGGGTGGAAAGGGAGTTGGGAGATACGGTTGATGACAGAGTATTGGGATGGTTTGGACACACAGAAAGAATGAGTGAAGATTAGTAAAAGAGGTGTGGAAGGCAGAGGTGGAAAGAGTAAACATGAGGGGGCAACCTAGGATGAGATGAATGGTGTAAAAGGCGCATTGGGAAAGAGGGGAATGTCTGTTGAGGAAGGATGGGAGAGGACAGAAGATAGGGGTGAATGGAGAATGGTCATGTATGGATGATGCTATGATGCATGAGGGGGAGTGGGTGGGGGATGGGGGTGAGAGAGTATGTATGAGAAATAAATTGACGCAGCCCAAAAACTTTTCTCCCCATCTTCTTTTCTGCGTGAGGGGATGGAGAGGGGGGTCACCGATTTAATGAAGCGGCCTTGCTGTGGATGTGCTGTGTCTTGTGACACTGCTTCTGACCCAGGTCAATGGAAAAGATGCAGGAATGACCCTTCATCCAGGAGGTACCAAGATAAAAGGAAGGGAAGAGGGTAGATGGGAGTGGAGTATGTAGGGGATGGAATGGGTGGGAGTGGTTTCTATGCCTTTCTATTTTTGGCTATCTCCAGTGTAAGGGGGAAAACGCCTTTAGTATATGTATGACATACATTCATTAGCAAATAAAAAATCAATTAGTGTAAGGTTAACAATTTCTTCAAAAGGGTATCTGGATAACTTTGTATATAAATCTAGTTGTGAAGTGAGAGGTAGGTGGGGACACCAGCTGCAGTCCTTCTATGGGCCCCAATTAAACTTGTGCTAGCCCTGCTTTTATAAAACTTATTTTGATTTCTTTTTGATGGGCAGAATAATTTACTCATTTTTCAACATAAATGCTCTTTGTCAGATCAAACTCTAAATCTGGGTCTTATCAAGTGACAATGCAAACAACTTAGACTATCACTTGACAGTCTCAAGAACTGCAAATATTAATGTCGTTACAAAATATATCCATGACTAGAACCCATCCATAACCACAAGCTACATTGCAACTTTTCAGAAATACATCTTGGCTTCATGAGATGCATTTTATGAGGTATATATGACTATTTACAATTCATCCAAACTGTTAACCATTGTACAACCTCTAAAATATATAGACAAAATCGTTTGAATGATACCTGTTTCCATGATAAATTACCTATATCTCATATGAACCTCTGAGTCTGAGATGTCAGAGAATTTTCTATGCAATGCTTCCTAAAACAAGAAATATCATGAGTAGTTGCATCAAGTTTTTGATGCAAAATTATACTAAACCAAAAAAGAATCCTATTATTTCAACAGTATCACCTCAATTTTGAAAACACAAAATATAAGATTGGTGAAAAAAAAAAAAAAAAAAAAAGTGGAATCTGAAAAAAACAAACTGGGAGTAAACATTACAAAGGATATGTCCCTTGACAAACAGATAAATAAAATTGTTGGCGAAACCTATAACTTTCTAAGATCAATGAAAGTGGATTTTACTTATTTGGATGAAGAAGTGGTAAAGAAAATACTAGTCACACTGATAAGGCCAAAATTGGAGTATGCAGCGACATTATGGTCATCCAGTACTAAAAGGAATGTAAGGAAAATTGAGAGAATCCAGAGAGCAACTACAAAGATGGCCCCAACACTATCAAAACTGTCATATGAAGACAGATTGTCAAAATTAGAATTACTAACTATTGAACAAAGAAGAGAAAGAGGTGACTTGTTGACCAGCTACAGAATTATGAAATGTATAGAAGTCCTTGATAGAGAAGACTTACTTTACAAACTTGTATAAGAGAAACACAAGAGGACAAGGAAGGAACCTCAAAAAGGACAGTTATAGAAGAGATCTGAAAAAGAACAGCTTTCCCCACAGAGTGGTGGATGAATGGAACACACTTGATGAAACAATAGTGTGTGCAAAAACAATACACCATGAGCATAGCTCTCCTTCCCATAAGATACAACTAGGTAAATAAATACATAGAGAAAGTGTGTGTATTTACCTAGTTGTATCTTACGGGAAGAGGAGCTATGCTCATGGTGTCTCATCTCTGTATCTAGCAGTGTCTAAATTGCTCTTAAATTCATGTATAGTTCTTGCACACACTATTGTTTGGTCTAGTTTGTTCCATACATCCACCACTCTGTGGGGTAAGCTGTTGTTTTTCAGGTCTCTGTAACTTTTTTTTTTTTTTTTTTCTTCCATCCCCTTCTATTTTTCTTATCCCAATTTAGTAAGTCTTCTCTATCAAGGATTTCCATACCTCTCATGATTCTTTAGATAGTAAACAAGTTACCTCTTTCTCTTCTCTGTTCCAGAGCTGGTAATTTTAGTTATTTGACAATCTTCATATGACAGTTTTATAAGTGTTGGGGTCATCTTCGTAGTTGCACTCTGGATTCTCTCAATTTTCCTTATATTCTTTTTGGTACTGGGTGACCAAAGTGTCGCTGTGTACTCCAATTTAGGCCTTATCAGTGTGACTAGTATTTTCTTTACCATTTCTTCATCCAAGTAAGTAAAAGCCACTTTTATATATCTTAGAAAGTTGTAGGTTTCTCTGACAATTTTGTTTATCTGTTTATCAGGGGACATCCTTTGTGATGATTACTCTCAGGTCTTTTTCAGATTCCACTTTCTTTACTTCCTTTATACCAATTTTATATTGTCCTGATATCCTTTTTCTTCTTTTTTTTTTTTTTACTTTTTTTTTCTCCAAATTCCAGGATGCTACATTTCTTAATGCTGTAGTCCACTTCCCACTACCGACTCCATTCCCAAACCTTGTTCAGATCTCTGCAGCAACTCACAATTTGTTTCAGTACTCACTTCAACAGTTTTGCATCATCTGCAAAGAAGCTCATGTAACATTTCACACCCTCATCCATGTCATATACATAAATAGCAAACATCAAACATTATTGGAGCCAATACTGATCCTTGTGAAACCCCACTAATCAGCTCTTCCCAAGTGGAACCATTATCTCTGAGTGTGTGTTCACCTAATTGTAGTAAACTGGAAATTAGCAACATTTGTTGGGTCCTGTCTCCTACTCTCCAATTTCATCATACATAATCATAAAGGTCAAGTCAGAAGGTTTTGGATTTCATTATTATTTCATGTATGAAAATATAACTTAGATGTTAGAACACTAAAATGCACATTTCTAGCATTTTATAGTCTTGATTTTATCCAAAGAACATGATCTTAAAAGTGCCTGATAGTAGATGAACTTTCCAATGTCACAGTTACATTTTCCATCGCTAGGACACTGATGATGTACAGCTGTTGTTTACATTCTTCAACATGGCCACCATGCAATACTCATATGAAAGTGACTTTACATCGAGTGAAGAAGATTTATTTTTATGAATTTACAGCAAAATTAATAATCATAAATTGGTACTTTTATTTCTTTCAGGCTGTACAGGTATCTTGCCTATCATAATTTAGTGGTGTTGGCAACAACTGGGCAAAAGAAATCACCTGGCCCTTCTAGTTTGTGCCAGAGACAAAAAAAAAAAAAGGCCTGCGCCAGATGGACATTACACAGGATTTGAATACCCTTCAGCAATGACTTTAGTTCAGGTTCTTGGAATTATATTCGGAGTACTATCTGTCCTTCGCATATGAAAAGAGTTCACTGGGTTGGACAATTAAACCTGGACCTTTGTTTCTGGATGATATCAAACTTCTCTTGTTTTTCATACTTAAAACAGACTGGTTCAGGATGTTTGTTGACAAGGTGAGAGCTGACTGATATCCCTGAGAAGAGCTTTCTGCATTATTATGAGCTCAAGCTCTCTGTGTGATTTTGAACATGAAAGCAAGATGATATGCAGGCTATTGTGTGTTGCACCATTGCTAAGCAGATGTACATCTATGAAGCAAGTACAAAGTTAAAAACATGGTGCTGTGTTGGTAGTAGCTACTATTCCCCATCAACCAGTTCAACATGTCAATTCCTTGTCAAAACACTTTACTACACTTTGTATTATAATTTACAAGAAATTCCAGGTTCACGCTGTCAAAGACTGTGAAATTTTATTACATTGTACTGGAGAGAGGATGAAAATTTTATAAAATTTTTGACAGTGTGAACTGGGCTTATTACCTTCTTTCAGCCATTCCCTATCATCAATAGGCTTATGCAGATATGTTGAATATATTTCACCAAGGTCTTCATGTTTGTTGACAAGGCCAGGGTCCCGAGTGTACTGTTTTTCTTATATGTTTTGAACAAAGTTTCACTTTCAACCCAGGCTTCTATGACTCATGCCGTCTGCACCGAATGATCCAGTCCTTTTTGCGAACAGGATCTTTCTAAAAAGATTGAAAATTAAGTCCATCTGCAGCAGAGTTTTGTTGAATCACTGTTGCAATTTACAGTGACACAATAATCTATTTTTCAACTAAATACTTGATAAAACCTTACTAACACACGGAATATGACAGATCACTGATCAAGCTGACAGCACAGCATGGCATTTTATAGTGCACACATATGGCATGCATCAGAATGTAAACAGCACGAGTGATGTCACAGCCTATAGAGCCTTAAAAGAACAGTGAAGGAAAAGTTTGTCTGGTACCATTATTTTGATAGGCCTTTTTATCACACTGCATAATAATTAGGATATATTCTTGCATTATTTTATCAAAAAACACTAAGCCATACATCTAGCAAATATTCACCACCTCTTTGAAAACCTCAGTTGACCTTTAAATTCATGTACAGTTCCAATGTAATCTACATTATTGGTTTCCAATTAACATATTCAAATTTGAAAATCTATGATATATAATTGGTGGATGGGAGTGGAATGGGTGGGATGGGTATGTGCCTTCTGACTTGGCTACCTCCCTTTTAAGGGGGAAAAAGCTCTTGTCATATTGATATTTAGATTTGAATTCATGATTTGTGCTCTGGCTATATCACCTAAGCTATTACAAGTATTTATGCATCTATATGGAAAGCTGTATTTTTTCACATCCTTTATAGACATATGTTCTTAATTTGTTCCCATGACCTCCTGCACATATGTGTATTTTTACCTAGATGTATCTTACAGGAAGGGGAGCTATGCTCGTGGTGTCCCGTCTTTGTATCTCAGTGTCTACTTTGCTTTTAAATTCATGTATAATTCTTGTACACACTATTGTTTCATCCAGTTTGTTCCAGACATCCACTGCTCTGTGTGGATTTTTTTTTTTTTTTCAGGTCTCTTCTATAGCTATCCTTTTTGAGTTTCTTTTCATGTCCTCTTGTATTTTTCTTATCCCAATTTAATAAGTCCTCTCTATCAAGGACTTTCATGCCTTTCATAATTCTGTAGGTGGTCAGCTGGTCACCTCTTTCTCTTCTTTGTTCCAGTCGGTAATTTCAGTTTTGACAATCTCTCCTCATATAACAGGTTTGAAAGTGTTGGGACCATCTATGTGTGTATGTGTATTTACCTAGTTGTATCTTACGGGAAGGGGAGCTATGCTTGTGGTGTTCTGTCTCTGTATCTTGCCATATCTAATTTGCTCTTAAATTAGTGTTTTGTTTTTGCACACACTATTGTTTCATCTAGTATGTTCCATACATCCACCACTGTAGGGAGAGCTATTCTTTTTCAGGTCTCTTCTATAACTGTCCTTTTTGAGCTTCCATGTCCTCCTGTATTTCTCTTATCCCAATTTAGTAGGTCCTTTCTATCAAGGACTTTTATATCTCTCATAATTCTGTAGATGGTCAACAAGTCACCTATTTCTCTCCTTTGTTCAACAGTCAGTAATTCTAGTTTTGACAACCTGTCTTCAATTGACAGTTCTGATAGTGTTGGGGCCATCTTTGTAGTTGCTCTCTGGATTCTCTCAATTTTCCTTATATTCTTTTTAGTACTGGGTGACCATAGTGTCACTGTGTACAGGAGTCCCTCAAATAACGCGGATTCAATCATACGCGGATTTTATTTCAAAACCATCTCAAATGTAGAGAACCGTTTTAAAATTCACGCCGAGTCGGGCACGCATACACACACACGCGGCAACATCGCAAACATTTGTGGTGACTGCTTTCTATTTTACCATATACAGTCGATCCTCATATAATGCGGTCATTATGTACACTGGGAACTACTCAAACAAGGGTGTGGGGGCGAGGGGATAGCCGTGGGTGGCTGCCTATGGTTACGTGTCAACCTCCGGGTACTGATGCAGGAGGGAGGGAGGGGAGGAGAGGGGGAGTAGGGGGTGGTAGGGGGGTAGCCAACAAGCTTTAGCTTGTCGCTTCCACCACCTGCGCCGTGCTGTCGTGAAATTTTACCACCCTAACCTGTTGAAGTGTAATGTTTCTTTCGTTTGGAACACAACTAATAAGTGTGATAATGACTGCGCTTGTCGTGTCTTAATTTCTCTTATGAGGTTCTTGTTGTTACTTGCGGTGGTGATTTGGGAGATCAAAAACAGACATATACATGCTTACACACGTGTAGACACGCACACGTGTAGACACGCACACGTGTAGACACGCACACGTAGACACGTAATAGACAACCAGTGTATGTTGTGAATGCGCGTGCGTGTACACACAAATACGAACACAGACACACGCACGTACATATGAACAGACACATACACGCACGCACGCACACACACACATATACATACGCCACATACACACACACGTGTATACGCCACATACACACACACACACGTGTATACGCCACATACACACACATATGTATATACGCCACATACTCATATGCATATACGCCACATACACAATGTATATACGCACAAACACATACATACGCCACAAACGCCACATACATACACCACATACACGCGCACACACACACACGTACACATACATACGGTTCTCGGTATTTAATATGGAAAGTCAGCATACGTGGATTTGGTCATACGCGGTAATTTCAGGAACCTAACCCCTGCGTTATTTGAGGGACTCCTGTACTCCAATTTTGGCCTTATCAGTGTGACTAATATTTTCTTTTCCATTTCTTCATCCAAGTAAGTAAAAGCCACTTTTATTGATCTTGGCAAGTTATAGGTTTCACCAACAATTTCTTTTCTGTTTGTCAGGGGACATATCCTTTATGATGATAATTCCAAGGTCTTTTTCAGTTCCCATTTTCTTTACTTCCTTTGCACCAATTTTATATTGTCCTGTTATCCTTCTTTTACTTTTTCCAAATTACATTATGTCACATTTCTTAATATTGAATTCCACTTCCCACTTCTGATTCCATTCCCAAACCATGTTCAGATCTCTCTGCAGTGAGTCATGGTCCGTTTCATTACTTGCGTCATCTGCAAAGAAGCTCATATAACATTCCACTCCCTCATCCATGTCATTCACATAAATAGCAATTATTGATGCTAATACTGATCCTTGTGGAACTCCACTAATCACTTCTTCCCTAGCAGAACTCTTATCTCTGATCACTACCCTCATTTTTCTTCCATGCAAAAAGTCCTCCATCCATTTCAGAAGTTTACCTTGTGGGATATCCCTCCTATGGTTTCCATTTTTCTTAATAGTTTTTTGTGTGTATTATATCTAGTAGTCTTGAGTAAAAACAGATCAAATTTGTGGCACGTGATCTTCCGTCTAAATCCGAATTGTCTTGGATTTAGTATATTCTCCAGATGTTTTATCCATCTACTCTTTATAGCTTTTTCACAAATTATGGCTATTGTGCTTGTAAGGGAAACTAGTCTAATTTGTTGGGTCTTCCTTATTTCCTCTTTTATAAATTGGTACGATATCAGCATTTTTCCAGTCTTCTGGTATTTTTCCTTATTTGAGTGAACAAATTTATGTTATATATTTTGTCTATTAGTTCTTTACATTCTTTTAATATCCAGTTTGTGATTCCATCCGGGCTGTGCGATTTCCTGACATCAAGGTTCATTATTTAGTCCATTATTTCTTTCCATGTTACTATTATTTCCCTCATTTGGAGAGATGTTCACTTTCTCCCTTCACCCCAATTTTGTACATTTTCTCTAGTGAAAACCGACTTGAAGTGTTTGCTCATGACTTTAGCCATATCTGTATCTTCTATGTATTCCACATTCCCTTGGCATAGTTTTAATATTTCCTGTTTTATTTTTTAGTTTACTGTTCACATATCTATAGAATAGATTTGGTTGATCCTTATGTTTTTCTATTGTGTCTTTTTCATAGTTTCTTTTTTCTTCCATGTGTATTTTTACATATTCATTCCTTTGATTAATATATATTTGCAACTTACTAGGTTTGTTGTCTTTTCTCCATCTTTTCCAAGCTTTCTCTTCAATCACTTTGCTGTATCTTCTGTTGAACCAGCACTTAATATCCCCTTCGATATGATGACGCCTACGTAGGCGTCATGAGGAGCAAGTGGGTTCGCGAGGATGCCGATGTCGGCATCTTGATTATATATATTGTAGTTGTACCTGCATGACCCCCATACTCTGTAAACTGGCTTCATCATATTTTCTATGGTTATCAAAATTCACGCGTGAAAGAGAAGGAGCAATACAGCGGTAACTTTATTTTTTATAATGCGAGTATTATGACGCAACATTGCACGTCTGGCAGCTAATGCTGCCTGTGAGATTTTGGCCCATGTTAAAGGGGATATACACCTTTTCCTGTTCTTGCTTTGTGACATATTTATCCACTCCTTTATAGATTTTCATCAGAATCATCCATTTTTCTTCCACTTGTGTTTCTTCTTTGTAGAACTTTTTCCAGCTTGCTTTAAGAAAAAATTTCCTAAGTTTCTCAAAGTCCATTTTACTTTACATCAGTCTTCCTTTTCTGTATTTCTCAATTCTATATATATTTCCTCCTTTATTTCTAACTCACGTAGTATGTGGTCACTCTTTGCAATTGGTGTCTTGTATTCAATTTTGTCCACAATTTTAGATTCTGACATAAATAATAAATCTAGTCTTGACAGTTCTTCATTAATTCTAAATCTGGTGTTTTCTTCTATCCATTGTGTCATTGTATGTTCTATAGTCATGTTGAGTAACACATTCCCCATTGATCCTCTCCACCTTTCTGTCATCTCTTCCCAACAGATTTCTTTGCAGTTAAAATCTCCCATAAGTACTGCGTTACCTCCAACCTTCAGTCTTTCATTTAATGAAAGTCTTGTATCACCTAACATTTTAGAATCTCTCTTTCTCCAACTCTTATTGTGATCATCTCCACCCTGTTCTCTCCATGTGTAACTTTTGTCACATTTAAATTTTCTTAACATGATTCCTCCACCCTGTTTCCCCTCTCTATTTCTAAGCCAGTGATTATATAATCCATGTACAACACTGGTAATAGTGACTTTAAGTTTGTCTCCACAATTCCCATTATGTGTTTTTTCTTCTGACAGGTAATCATTTAGTCTGTTTAATCAGTATATATTGGTATAAGCTAGTTTTGATTTTTTACTCTCTCCATCTCGTTCTCTGAACCTTTAATTTCTTTTTCTTGAATATAATTTTTTTTCAGTTTCATGTCTAACACACTCCAATAGAACTGCATTTTCTTAGTCTCTGTTCTTTTCTTGTTTTTTTTTTGTC
Organism: Oratosquilla oratoria; assembly: GCF_046742065.1. NCBI lineage: Eukaryota > Metazoa > Arthropoda > Malacostraca > Stomatopoda > Squillidae > Oratosquilla > Oratosquilla oratoria. The sequence continues at coordinate 25,951,242 of NC_134796.1, forward strand.
AGCTTCATTTTTTAATGTCTCATCTCTTTCTCTTTCCTCATCATTCATGTCTCTTTTTATCCATATGCTATTGTAGTGTTTGTTTCTTGCTAATTTTCCTGTTTTTGCTCAAATTTCTTCCACTGCCATTTGTGACCTTTTCTGATCTTTAGGGGTCGACTTTTTCCTTCTGCATATTTACGCATTTTGTGCACTTCCTATATTTACTTTCCTATTTCTTGCTCTTCTTCTTGTACTACTTTTAGAACTTTTCTTGCCAATTCTTTCTCTTCTTTATCTCTCAGGGACCATTTAGGTGTGTGTGCATTTACCTAGTTGTATCTTACAGGAAGGGGAGCTATGCTCATGGTGTTCTGTCTCTGTATCTCCCATATCTAATTTGCTCTTAAATTCTAGTATTGTTTTTGCACACACATTGTTTCATCTAGCATGTTCCATACATCCACCACTCTGTGGGGAAAGCTTTTTATTTCTTTATATCTCTTCTATAACTGTCCTTTTTGAGTTTCTTTCTATGTCGTCTTGTGTTCCTATTATCCCAATTTATTGTGTGTATTTACCTAGTATCTTACAGGAAGGGGAGCTATACTCATGCTGTCCTGTCTTAGTATCTCACAGTGTCTAGTTTGCTCTTAAATTTGTGTATATTTTTTGCACACAGTATTGTTTCATCCAGTTTGATTCACACATCCACCGCTCTGTGAGGGAAACTTTTTTTTTTTCAGGTCTCTTCTATAGCTGTCCATTTTGAGTTTCTTTTCATGTCCTGTTGTGTTTCTCTTATCCCAATTTATTTAGTAAGTCCTCTCTATCAAGGACTTCCATGTCTTTCATGATTCTGTACATGGTCAGCAGGTCACCTCTTTCTCTTCTTTGTTCCAGAGTCGGTAATTTCAGTGTTGACAATCTCTCCTCATATGACAGGTTTGAGAGTGTTGGGGCCATCTTCATAGTTGCTCTCTGGATTCTTTAAATTTTCTTTATAGTCTTTTTGGTACTGGGTGACCATAGTGTTGCAGCATACTCCTGTGTAGGCCTTATTAGTGTGACTAGTATTTCTTTTTTTTTTTTTCTTTTTTTACTATTTCTTCATCCAAATAGGTAAAATCCACCTTTATTGTATCTTAGCAAGTTGTAGAATTCTGCAACAATTTTGTTTGTCTGTTTATCAGGGGACATGTCATTTGTGATTACTCCCAAGACTTTTTCATGTCCCACTTCTTTACTTCCTCCCTTTTTTGTTTACTTTTTCCGAATTCCATTATGCTACATTTCTTGATGTTGAAATCTACTTCCCACTTCTGACTCCATTTCCAAACCTTGTTCAAGTCTTTCTGGAGTGATTCACAATCTTTTTCAGAATTCACTTTCCCCAGCAATTTAGCATTGTCTGCAAAGGAGTTTATGTAACATTCCACATCTTCATCCATGTCATTCATATAAATAGCAAACATTATCAGAGCCAATACTGATCCCTGTGGAACTCCACTAAACTCCTCCTCCCAAGCTGAACTCTTCTCTGAGCACCACCCTGTGTGTATTTACCTAGCTGTATTATTCAGGAAGGGGAGCTACGCTTGTGGTGACCAGTCTTTATATCTTGCAACATCTAGTTTGTTCTTAAATTCTTGTATGGTCCAATTTGTTCCACACATCCACCACTCTGTGTGAAAAACATTTTTTTTTTCAGATCTTTTCTATAACTATCCTTTTTTTTGAGTTTCTTTTCATGTCCTCTTGTTTTTCTTCTAACTTTAATAAGTCTTCTCTGTCAAGTACTTCCATGCCTTTCATGATTCTGTAAATTGCCAACAGATCGCCTCTTTCTCTTCTTTGTTCCAGGGTTGGTAGTTCCAGTTTAAACAATCTTTGCTTGTAAGTCAATTTTGAAAGTGTTGGGGCCATCTTTGTCATTATGTTTTGGATTCTATTTTCCTTATATTATTTTTTGTACTGGGTGTCCAGTGTTGCAGCATACTCCAATTTTGGTCTTATCAGTGTGATTAGTATTTTCTTTACCATTACCTCATCCAAGTAATCAAAAGCCATCTTTAGTGATCTTAGCAAATTGTAGGTTTCTCCAAACTATTTTGTTTATCTGCTTGTCTGGGGACCTGTCTTTGGTGATGATTACACACATGTACATGCACACACATAAACATAAGCATAGCTCTCTCCACATGCAATAACTGTACTCAACTAAATACTGTACCACCATATACATAATTTATAGTTGCCCCCAGCTACAGATGGACAGCAATATGTTTAAATACTTAAATATATATCTGAGGATAAATTATAAAGAAATATATTATCTATAAATACATTTCTCAGCATGACTTATAAATTATATTTTGGTAAGTCATAATTAAACATAATATCATTAAATATACTTTTCAGTGTTTAAGTACTGTATAAATTATAAGTAGATATGGAAAAAGTGATATGAGAGTGAAAGGGGTGCAAATATTTCTCCCATAGGCACCTCACTCAGCAGTAAGTAGTATATATGGAAGGGGGATTTCCAATTCACTTTTTTCCCCTTAAGTATAACAACTGTTGCCACAACAGTTTCACCGAATGGAAACCAAAGCCTAACAGTAGCCAGCAACAGTCCTTAGGCCCTCCCACAGATCTCTTGATGGAATCATGTCTGTTGTACTGAAATAGGTTATGATTCAATATCTGTATTTACCTAATTGTAGTATACACAAAAGAAGCAACGCTTGTTAGATCCAGTTTCCTACTCTCCAATTTATCATACCTAGTATTGGATAATGTGGGATGGATAGGTGGGTGTATGCCTTGACTGGCCATCTCCTTTATATGGGGGAAAGGGCCTTTTGGTGTGTATTTACCTAGTTGTATCTTGCGGGAAGAGAGCTATGCTCATAGTGACCTGCTATTGTATCTTTCCACATCCATTTTTTTCTTAAAGTCATGTATAGTTTTAGCAATCACTATTTCCTCATTCAGTTTGTTCCAGATATCTATTACTCTGTGTGGGAAGCTATTCTTTTTCAAATCTCTTCTGAAACTGTCTTTCTTAAGTTTCTTCTCGTGTCCTCTTGTATTTCCTCTGTCCCATTTTAATAGGTCATCCCTATCAAGAATTTCCATCCCTTTCATAATTCTGTAAATGGTTAGCAAATCGCCTCTTTCTCTTCTTTGTTCCAGGGTTGGTAAATTTAGTTTGTCCAATCTTTGTTTGTATGTTAAATTGCAAAGTGTTGGTGCCATCTTTGTTGTTGCTCTTTGAATTCTTTCTAGTTTATGGTTTTTTTTTGTACTAGGTGTCCATAGTGACGCTGCATATTCCCATTTTGGTCTTATCAGTGTAACTAGTATTTTCTTTACCATTTCTTTATCCATGTAGTCAAAGGCCACTTTCATTGATCTTAATAAGTCAAAAGTTTCTCCAACTAATTTGTTGAAATGTTTGTCTGGTGTAATGTCATTTGAGATAGTTACTCCTAGGTCCATTTCCGAGTTTACTTTTTTAGCTTCCTTTGTACCAATTTTATATTGATCCAATATTCTATTTTTGCTTTTTCCAAATTCTATTATACTACATTTCTTAATGTTGAAGTTCACTTCACTCTTCTGACTCCATTTCCAGACTTTGTCCAGGTCTTCTTGAAAAGATTTGCAGTCTTCCTCTGTACTTACTCTAACAGTTTTGCATCATTTGCAAAGAAGTTCATATAACATTCCACACCTTCATCCATATCATTCATATAAATAGCAAATATTATTGAAGTCAATACAGAGCCTTGGGGGACTCCGCTTATCATATCTTCCCAATTTGAGTTCTTGTCTCTATGTACCACCCTCATTTTTCTTCTGTTCAAGAAATCTTTCATCCATTCCAATAATTTTCCTTGTATTCCACCTGTTGTTTAAATTTTTCTTTGTAGCTTTTTATGTGGTACTTTTTCAAAAGTATTTTGTAAGTCCAAGAAAGCACAATCTGCCCATCCGTCTCTTCCTTGTATTATTTCTATTAATCTTGAGTAAAAGTATATCAAGTTTGTAGTACATGATCTTCCACTTCTAAAACCAAACTGTTTAGGATTTAGTATTTTGTTCTCTTTCAAGTGTTTAATCCATTTATTTATAACAACTTTTTCGCATATTTTTGCTACTGTGCTTTTAAGGGATAGTGGTCTATAGATTGTTGGATTTTCTTTGTCTCCTCCTTTGTATATTGGTACAATATTTGCATTTTTCCAATCTTGTAGTACTTTTCCTTCTTTGAGTGAGAGGTCAATTATCTTGTGTATTTTGTCTGTTAGTTCGTCTATACATTCTTTCAATATCCAGTTCGCAATTCCATCTGGCCCATATGACTTTCTGATGTCAAGGTTCTTTATTTGGTCCCTTATTTCTTTCTGTGTCACCGTTATTTCTTTCATTTTAGGGGATCTTCCTCATTGTCCTTCATCCCAAATTTGTGAGCTTTCAATTGAAAATACAGACCTAAAATGCCTGGTCATTACTTCAGCCTTTCTACATCTACTATATATTCTTTATTTCCTTTGTGCAGTTTCACTATTTTGTTTTTGCCATTTAGTTTGTCATTTACATATCTGTTAAATAGTTTAGGTTGGTCTTTGCATTTGCCTATTATATCTTTTTTGTAGTTTCTTTTTTCCTCCCTACATATATCTACATATTCATTTCTCAGTTTGATGTATGTTTGCCATTTGATCATTTTTTTGTCTTTTTTTCCATCTTTTCCAAGCTCTGTCTCTTCTATCTTTAGCATCACTACACTTTTTGTTATACCAAAACTTTATGTAAACCTTTTTTGTTTCTTCTTAGGTACATATTTATCTGTTCCCTCTTTGTATTTTCCTTTAATTATGTTCCATTTCTCTTCCATCTTTGTTTCATTTGAAAAATTTTCCCAGTTAGAGTTTTGAATTTTTTTTTGTCCAAGTTTTACAGTCCGTTTTGTTGTACATTAATCTTCCTTCTCTGTTTCTCATTTCTTCTCACATCATTTTGTTTTTTAAGTTCAAACTCTATTAGTATGTGGTCACTCTTTCCAATTGGTGTCTTGTAATTCATTTTGCCCACTATGTGTGTGTGTGTGTGTGTATTTATCTAGTTGTATTTTACAGAAAGAGCTATATATTGTATTCACCTAGTTGTATTATACGGTAAGGAAGCTATGCTCATGGTGACCTGTCTTTGTATCTTTCAGCATCAAGTTTTTAATTAAAATCTTGAAAAGTGTTTGCACATACTGTTTCTTTATCTAAATTATTCCAGGTATTCAGTACTTTGTGTGGGAAGCTATTTTTTTCAGATCTTTTCTATAGTTATCCTTTTTCAGTTTCTTTTCGTATCCTCTTGTTTTTTCCATCGTCCCATTTTAGTAAACCATTCCTATCTAAGATTTCCATTCCTTTCATGATTCTATAGGTAATCTGCAGATCTCCTCTTTCTCTTCTTTGTTCCTCAGTTTTAATTCCAATTTGGACAATCTTTGTATGTTAACTTGGAAAGAGTTGGTGCCAACTTTGTTGTTGCTCTTTGAATTCTTTCTAATTTCTTTATATTCTTTTTAGTACCGGGTGTCCATACTGTTGCTGTGTACTCCAATTTTGGTCTTATTAGTGTATAACTAATATTTTTCTAATCATTTCCTCATCCAAGTAGTCAAATGCCACTTTCATTGACCTTAATAGGTTGAAGGTTTCCTGACTTTCATTGATATGTTTGTCCAGTGTCAAGTTTTTGCTGATTATTACTCCAAGGTCTCTTTCTGAGATCACTTTTTTTTACTTCTTCTTCTTCATCAATTTTATAATTTCTTGATATTCTGTTTTTACTTTTTCAGAACTCCATTATATTACATTTCTTGAGACTGAAGTTCACTTCTCACTTTTGAGTCCATTTCCAGATTTTGTCCAGGTCTAACTGTAATGATTCATAATCCTCCTCTGTTCTTACTTTCTTTAGTATTTTTGCGTTAAGACAAAGGCACACACCCACTCCCATCCCCCATCCTTGTTTCTCTCTTATCCTCACTCCTTGGGGATGAAGGGTCTTCCCGGTGTGTGTGTGTGTGTATTTACCTAGTTGTATCATATAGAAAGGGGAGCTATGCTCGCGGTGAACCCGTTTTTTATTGTTCTTAAATTCTTGTATTGTGTTTGCACACACTATTTCTTCATCCAATGTGTTCCATATATCTATCACTCTGTGTGGGAAGCTGTTCTTTTTTAGGTCTCTTCTGTAGTTATCCTTTTTGAGTTTCATTGCATGTCCTCTTGTTTTTCCTCTGTCCCGCTTTAATAAGTCCTCTCTATCAAGGGTCTTCCTTGTGTGGTGTCCTGTTTTCGTATCTCATTTTATCTAAACTATTTTTAAATTCATGTATTGTTTTTGCACACACCACTTTCTCATCTAACTTGTTCCAACTGTCAATTACTCTGTGAGGAAAGCTGTTCCTTTTCAGGTCTCTTCTATAGCTGTCTTTTTTTATTTTCTTTCCATGTCCTCTTGTATTTCTGTCATCCCATTTTATCAGATTTTCTCTATCAGTAATTTCTATGCCTTTCATGATTCTGTAAATAGCTATCAAATCTCCTCTCTCTCTTCTTTGCTCTAGTGTCTGTAGTTCAAGTTTTGCTAGTCTCTCTTCATATGATAGTTTTGAGAGTGTTGGTGCCAATTTTGTAATTGCTCTTTGTATTTTTTCAAGTTTTTTTATACATTTTTTTGCACTTGGTGACCATATCGTTGCTGCATATTCCAATCTTGGTCTTATCAGGGTGATTAGAATTTTCTTCACCATTTCTTCATCCAGGTATGTAAATGCAACTTTGATTGTGTGTGTGTATTTACCTAGTTGTATTATATGGGAAGGGGAGCTATGCTCGTGGTGAACCCTTTTTTTATCTCGCAAGATCAAGTTTGTTCTTAAATTCTTGTATTGTGTTTGCACACACTATTTCTTCATCCAATGTGTTCCATATATCTATCACTCTGTGTAGGAAGCTGTTCTTTTTTTAGGTCTCTTTTGTAGTTATCCTTTTTGAGTTTCACTGCATGTCCTCTTGTTTTTCCTCTGTCCCGCTTTAATAAGTCCTCTCTATCAAGGCATTCTTATCCTTTCATAATTCTGTAGATGGTTAGTAGGTCCCCTCGTTCTCTTTTTTGTTCTAGGATTGGCAATTCCCAGTTTGACTAGTCTTTGTTCATATGTCAGGTTTGCAAGTGTTGGGACCAACTTTGTTGTTGCTCTTTTGTATTCTTTCTGCATATACCATACATATATAAAAGGCTTTTTCCCCCTTATGAGGGAGGTAGCCAAAAAACAAAGGCATAAAAACCATTCCCACCCATTCCATCCCTAATACACTCCACTCCCCTCCCTCTTATCTTGGCACCTCCTGGATGACAGGTCATCCCTGCACCTTGTCCACTGCCTCGGTGACCATATCAGTGCTGCATATTCCAGTTTTGGCCTTATCAGTGTTTGTAATATTTTCTTGATCATTTCCTTATCCAGGTATTTGAAGGCCACTTTTATTGATCTCAACATATTGTATGTTTCTCTGACTATTTTATTTATATGTTTATCTGGCGACATGTCTTTGGTGATGATTACTCCTAGGTCCCTTTCAGAATTTGCTTCCTTTACTTCTTTTCCATCAATTTTATACTGTCCTGTTATTCTCTTCTTGCTTTTTCCAAATTCAATTATACAGCACTTTTTGATGTTGAATTCTACCTCCCATCTCTTGCTCCACTCCGAGACTTTGTTCAGATCCCTCTGCAATGAGTCATAGTTTATTCTCTTTAATAATTTTGCGTCTTCTACAAAGCACTTCATGTAACTTTCAATGCCTTCGTCCATGTCATTTACATGTACAGCAAACATTATCAGAGCTAGTACTGACCCCTGTGGGATGCCACTACTCACTTCTTTCCATTTTGAATATTTGTCTCTGAGCACCACCCTCATTTTTCTTCCATGTAGGAAGTCCTCCATCCAATTCAATAGTTTTCCATGTATGCCTCCTACTGTTTCCAATTGATATAGTAATTTTCTGTGTGGTATTTTGTGTGTGTATGTATTTACCTAGTTGTATTATACGGGAAGGGAGCTATGCTCGTGTTGACCCGTCTTTGTATCTTTCAGCATCAAGTGTTTTCTTAAAATCTTGAATAGTGTTTGCACACACTGTTTCTTTGTCTAATTTGTTCCAAGTATCTACCACTCTGTGTGGGAAGCTATTTTTTTTCAGATCTCTTCTGTAATTATCTTTGAGTTTCTTTTCGTGTCCTCTTGTTTTTCCAGTCCCATTTCAAAAAATCATTCTTATCTAAGATTTCCATTCCTTTTATAATTCTATAGATAGATAGTAGGTCTCCTCTTTCCCTTCTTTGTTCCAGAGTTGGTAATTCTAATTTGGACATTCTTTGTTCATATGTCATTTTGGAAAGAGTTGGTGCCAGTTTTGTTGTTACTCTTTGTATTCTTTCTAAAAAAAATTATATTCTTTTTGGTACTGGGTGTCCATAGTGTTGCTGTGTATTCGAGTTTTGGTCTTAATAGTGTAGTTAATTTTTTTTATCATTTCCTCTTCCAAATAGACAAATACCACTTTTATTGACCTCAATAAATTGTAGTTTTCTCTGATTATTTGATTAATATGCTTGTCCAGTGTCATGTCTTTGCTGATCATCACTCCAAGATCTTTTTCCAAGTTTACTTTTTTGACCTCTTCTTCACCAATTTTATAATCTCTCAATACATACTTATATACATACACCAAAGGCTTTCTCCCCCTTACATGGGGGGTAGCCAAAAAGAAAAAGGCATAGAAACCACTCCCACCCATTCCATTCCCTACATATTCCACTCCCCTCCACCCTCCCTCTTATCTTAGCACCTCCTGGATGATGGGTCATCCCTGCATCCTGTCCACTGCCCTGGGTCAGAGGCAGTATCGCAAGACACAGCACATCCACAGCAAGGCCACTTCATAAATTCAGTGACCCCTCATGCAGAAAAGGAGAAGACAGGGAGAAATCCCTTTGGGCTGCGTCAAATTTTTTCTCATACATACTTCCTCACACCCATCCCCCACCCACTCCCCCTCATGCATCACAGCATCATCCATACACAACCCTTCTCCATTCACCCCTATCTTCTGTCCTCTCCCATCCTTCCTCAACAGACATTTCTCTCTTTTGTAATGCCCCTTTCACCCCATCCATCCATCTCATCCTAGGACACCACCCCTCATATTTACTCCTTCCACAACTCTTTTACTAATCTTTATTCACTCATTCTTTCCATGTGTCCAAACCATCCTAATACTCTTTCATCGACGCTATCTCCCATTCCACCCCGGTTCTCCTCCTCACCTCCTCATTTCTCACTCTACCTAGCCTAGTAACCCCTATCATACTTCTCAGACATTTCATCTCAAATACATTCAAACTCCTTCTTTCTTCCTCTCTTATGTTCCAAGTTTCTGCCCTGTACAGTGATGTTGGCACAATCACTCCTTCATATGACCTCTTAGCATCCATTCCCAGATGTCTATTTCTCATTACACTTTTTAATCCACCAAGCCATTTACTCTCTTCTCTCAATCTACATTCTAATTCCACCTCCACTCCTCCCTTTCCTGCCACATTTGCATCCAAGTATCTAAAACTATCCACTTCCTCCAGTCTCTCACCCTTAATGCTCACTTCCAGCCTGCTGTCACTCTCTCCCCTTGTACATCTCATCACCTTACTTTTGCCCACATTTATCTTCAGCTTCCTTCTTTCACACACCTCAAACTCTGTCACTAACTTCCTCAATCCCTCCTCTGATCCTGCTACAAGTGCAGCGTCATCAGCAAACAACAACTGGCTTATTTCCCACTTTGCTTTAACCATCTCCAATCCCTGACCCACTACTCTAGCATTCACCTCTCGCACCACCCCATCCATGTATAGATTGAACAGCCAGGGCAACATAACACATCCCTGATGAAGTCCCACCTTTACCTCAAACCATTCATTCTCTCCATTTCTAATCCTAACACAAGCTCTACTACTCTCGTAAAAACTCTTGACTGCTCTTGACAGCTTTCCTCCTATCCCATATATCTGCAGTACCTCCCACAGTGCCTTCCTGTCTACCCTGTCATAAGCCTTTTCCAGATCCATAAAAGCCCAAAAAACATCCTTACCTTGTCCTATAGCTGTCTCACATATCTGTCTTACCACAAAAATCTGATCTACACAACCCACATTGTTCCTCACCAATTACTCCCTCTGTTCCTCTCCTAATCCTCTCAATCAAGATCCTCCCAAAAGCCTTCCCAACTACATTCAACAAGCTGATCCCTCTGAAAATACTACACTCACACTTGTTCCCATTTCCCTTGTAAAGCGGAACTATACAGGCACTCCTCCAGTCCTCCAGCACTCTACCCTCTCTTAAACATTAAATAACCTCACCAGCCAGTCCACCATAACTGTACCTCCTTTCTTCAGACATTCTGCATGGCATCCATCCAACCCAGGTGCCTTACCTGCTCTCATCATCTTAACAGCTGCTTTCACTTTATCTTTCCCTATTTCTCCTCCATTTTCCTCACTCATCACTCTCATTTTCTTAGCGCTTCACACTGCAACTACTTTTCCCTCCCTATCCTCCTTCACATTTAGCAACTCCCTAAAATACTCTGCCCACCTTCCTCTCACTGCCTTCTCTTCCATTATCATCTCTCCATCTGCACCTTTTACCATTTCTCTACTTGATTTGCCTCCTCTTCCTCTTTTCTTTCCAAAACATCTTTTTATTACTTTCAAAATTTTCTGTCATACTCTTACCCCATTTCACTCTTACTCCTGGATGTCAGAAAATCACATGGTCCAGACGGAATAGCAAACTGGATACTGAAAGAATGCATGGAAGAACTAACTGACAAAATATATGATATAATTAAATCATCAATTAAAGAAGGAAAAGTACCATTGGACTAGAAAAAAGCAAACATTGTACCAATTTATAAGGGAGGTGATAAGGAAGATCCATCTAACTACAGACCGGTCTCACTAAAAAGCACAATAGCAAAAATTTGTGAAAGAGTGATCAAAAACAGATGGGTTAAGTACCTAGAAGAAAAATCTATACTGAACCCAAATCAATTTGGATTTAGACAAGGGAGATCCTGTACAACAAATCTGATTTGCTTTTACTCAAGATTAGTAGACATAATAGAAGAAAGAGATGGATGGGCAGACTGTGCTTTTCTGGACCTGCAAAAGGCATTCGATAAGGTACCTCATAGGAAACTAATAAATAAGATTGAGTCAAAAGGTGGCATCAGAGGAAAATTATTGGAATGGATGAAAGACTTTCTGATTGGGAGGAAAATGAGAGTTGTAATTAGAGAAAAATTCTCCAACTGGGAAGAAGTAAAAAGCGGGGTCCCGCAAGGATCAGTACTGGCCCCGATCATGTTCGCTGTATAAATTAATGACATGAATGAAGGTGTGGAGTGCTATATCAATTTTTTTGCAGATGATGCAAAATTACTTAAGAAGGTAAAAACGGAAGAGGACTGCAACTCATTGCAACAAGATCTGGACACAATATGGAATTGGACTCAAAAGTGGGAAGTAAAATTCAATATTAAGAAATGCAGCATAATGGAATTTGGAAAGAGTAAAAATAGAATATCAAAAGATTACAGAATTGGGGAAGAAAAAATAAATAAAACAAACTATGAAAAAGATCTTGGAGTGATGATTGGAAAGGACATGAAACCAGATAAGCATATAAACAAGATGTTCAGAGAAACCTACAACTTATTGAGAGCAATCAAAGTGGCATTTACCTATATGGACGAAGAAATGATAAGGAAAATACTTACTACACTAATAAGACCAAAACTTGAGTACGCAGCATCACTTTGGACACCCAGTACCAAAAAGAATATTAAGAAACTAGAAAGATTACAAAGAGCGACAACAAAACTAGCACCGACACTCGCCGAACTAACATATGAGCAAAGACTATCCAAATTGAACCTACCAACTCTGGAACAAAGAAGAGAAAGAGGAGATTTGCTATCTACAGAATAATGAAAGGAATGGAAGTTTTAGACAGGAACGACCTATTAATGTGGGACAACGGTAAAACAAGACACGGAAAAAAATTGAAAAAGGATAGTTATAGAAAAAACTTGAAAAGGAACAGTTTCCCACACAGAGCGATAAATACACAGAACAAATTAGACAACAAAACAGTATGTGCAAACACTATACAAGATTTTAAGATAAAACTTGATGCGGAGAGATACAAAGACAGGTCACCACGAGCATAGCTCCCCTCCCGTATATTACAACTAGGTAAATACATCTGCTCTCCTCTTTGCCTCCTTTACCTTGTGCTTTACTTCTCTTTTCTTTGTACCTCTCATATGACTCCCTCATCCTAATTAGTAGCCAATCTATGAATGCCTGTTTCTTCTCTTCTACACCCTTCTTTGCTTTCTCATCCCACCACTCACTACCCTTCCTTCTATTTCCTCCCGCCCTCCTTGTTCCACACACCATCTTTGCACACCTTATGACTCCCTCCTTGAACCATCCCCCTTCCTCCTCCACTCCTAGTTCTACTCTATTCTTCACTCCCTCCCACTCCCCTCTCAGCTTCTTAAGCTCATTCTCCTTTTCTTTCTCATTTAAGCAGTTCACTCTAAGTAACTCCCTACCTTCTGCCCCTTTTCCTCTTTCTCCACCTATTCTCCATTCTCAATATACCTTCCACCAAAAAATGATCTGATATTCCCCCACTTTCTCCCCTTAGAACATGTACATCCTTAACTCTTCCTACCATACACTTGGTCACCACTACATAGTCCATTAACGCTCTATCTGCCACCCTTCCATTCACCACACTCTCCCATATGTAATTATGCTTGACTTTCTTCCTAAACACTGTATTTGCTACCATCAACTCTCTTTCAAGACACATCTCCACCATTGTAGACAGAATAGATTACAAAACACCATTAGGAGAGAGTGACCATGTACTAATAGAATTTGAACTAAAAGAACAAATAGACCCATGAAGAAATGAGAAACATAGAATAGGAAGACCAATGTATAACAAAACGAATTTTGAGAAACTTGAAAAATTCTTTCGTAATGCAAACTGGGAAAAATTCCTAAATGAAGAAACAAGGATGGAAGAGAAATGGAATATACTAAAAGACGGGTGTGATCAAATATGTTCCACAACAAAAGCAAGAAAAAATAAACATAAAGAACTGGTACAACAAAAAATGTTGTGAAGCCAAGGATAAAAGAGACAAAGCTTGGAAAAAATGGAAAAAAGAAAGAGAGAAAAAAAAAAAGAGCAAATGGCAAACATACATCAAACTAAGAAATGATTATGCAAAAATACACAGAGAAGAGAAATTATGAAAAGGAAGTAATAGAAAAATGCAAGGAACAACCAAAAGTATTTTATAGATATGTGAACGGTAAACTAAAAAACAAACAAGAAATAGAAAAACTGCGCCAAGGAAGTCATGAATACACAGAAGAACAAGAAATGGCAGAAGTTATGAGTAACCACTTCAAATCGGTATTCACAACTGAGAACACACCTAACTGTGAGGGAATAGAGACAGAAATCCCCCCCCAAATGAAGGAAATGATTGTAACAAAAAAGGAAATCAGTGACCAAATAAAAAACCTTGACGTTAGAAAATCGCATGGTACAGATGGAATTGCCCTGGATCAGAAGCAGTGTTGCAAGACACAGCACATCCACAGCAAGGCTGCTTCATTAAATCGGCGACCCCCCCCTCTCCGTCCCCCCATGCATAAAAGGAGAAGACGGGGAGAAATCCCTTCGGATTGCGTCAAATCCTGCTCACACACACCACCCCACCCCCCATCCCCCTGCCCATTCCACCTCATGCATCACAACATTATCCATATACAACCATTCTCCATTCACCCGTCTTCTGTCCTCTCCCATCCTTCCTCAACAGACATTCCCCTCTTCCCCAAAGCCCCCTTCACCCCATCCATCCACCTCATCCTAGGACGTCCCTTCATGTTCACTCCCTCGACATCTGCCTTCCATACTTCTTTTACTAGTCTTTCTTCACTCATTCTTTCCATGTGTCCAAACCATCCTAATACTTTTATAGATATACAAAAAGCATTTGATAAAGTACCACACAAAAAGCTATTAAGAAAAATTGAATCAATAAGTGGTATTCAAGGAAAATCACAGGAATGGATGGAAGATTTCTTGACTGGAAGAAAAATGAAGGTAGTATTTAGAGACAAATAATCAACCTGGGAAGAAATGATAAGTGGAGTCCCGCAAGGTTCTGTATTGGCTCCGATTTTGTTTACCATATATATAAATGACATGGATGAAAGTGTGGAATATTATATGAACTTCTTTGCAGATGATGCAAAAACATTAAAGAAAGTAAGTACTGAGGAAGTTTGTGAATCACTACAGAAAGACTTAGATAAAGTCTGGAAATTAATTCAAAAGTGGGAAATGAACTTTAACATCAAGAAATGTAGTATAATGGATTTTGTAAAAAGTAAAAATAGAATATTGAGGAAAAGGAAAACTGGTGCAGAGGAAGTAAAAAAAAGTGAGCTCAGAAAGGAACCTAGGAGTAATTATCAGCAAAGACATGTCACCAGACAAGCATATCAACAAAACAGTTGGAGAAACCTTCAAATTACTAAGGTCAATGAAAGTGGCTTTTGACTATTTAGATGAGGAAATGGTAAAGAAAATATTAGTTACACTGATAAGACTAAGATTGGAGTATGCTGCAACACTATGGACACCCAGTACTAAAAAGAATATAAAGAAATCAGAAAGAATACAAAGAGCAATGACAAAGATGGCACCAACACTCTCCAAATTGACATCCGAACAAAGATTGTACAAATTGGAACTGCCAACCCTGTAACAAAGAAGAGAGAGATCTTCTGACTATTTACATAATTATGAAAGGAATGGAAGTCCTTGATAGAGATGATTTATTAAAGTGGGACAAGAGGAAAACAAGAGGCCATGAAATGAAACTCAAAAAGGATAACTATAGAAGAGATCTGAAAAAGAATAGCTTCCCACACAGTGATGGATACCTGGAATAAATTGGATGAGGCAACAGTGTGTGCGAATATTATTCAAGAATTCAAGAACAAACTTGATGCTGAAAGATACAAAGATGGGTCACTATGAGCATAGCTTCCTTCCCATATAATACAACTAGGTAAATACACAGAATATCTAGAAATGGGCAAAGTCAGGAACAATCACTTCAAGTCTGTTTTCACTAGAGAAAAAAATACAGCATTGGGACAAAGGAAGCGAAGTACGATCTCCCCCCAATGAAGGAAATAATAACACAAAAAGAAATAATGGAGCAATTAACGAACCTTGACGTTAGAAAATTGCATGGTCCAGACGTAACTGCAAACTGGATACTAAAAGAATGCAAAGAAGAACTAATGGACAAAATATACAACATAATAAGTTGCTCACTCAAAGAAGGAAAAATACCAAAGGACTGGAAAAATGCCAACATTGTACCAATATATAAAGGAGGAAACAAGGAAGAACCAACTAATTACAGACTGGTCTCCCTAACAAGCACTGTAGCCAAAATTTGTGAGAAAATTATCAAGAATAGATGGGTAAAACACCTGGAAGAAAACAATATAATAAACCCGAGACAATTTGGATTCAGACAGGGAAGATCATGTACCACAAATTTAATCTGTTTTTACTCAAGACTAATAGATATAATACAAGAAAGGGATGGATGGGCTGATTGTGCTTTCCTAGACTTACAAAAAGCCTTTGACAAAGTACCACACAAAAAATTATTTAAAAAAATTGGAAAACATAGGAGGGATACAAGGCAACCTACTAAACTGGATGGAGGACTTCCTGCATGGTAGAAAAATGAGAGTAGTACTCAGAGAAAAGTATTCAGGTTGGAAGGAGGTGATTAGTGGAGTCCCGTATGGATCTGTATTGGCTCCAATAATGTTCGTTATTCATGTGGTGTTTACCTATTTAGATAAAGAAATGATTAAAAAAATATTAGTCACCCAGTACCAAAAAAGAATATAAAGAAAATTTAAATAATTCAGAGGGCAACTACAAAAATAGCCCCAGCACTTTCAAACTTGTTATATGAAGAGAGACTGGCTAAATTGAAGTTACCGACTTTGGAACAAAGAAGAGAGAGAGGCAACCTACTGCACACCTATAGAATCATGAAAGGCACAGAAATACTTGATTGAGAGGACTTACTAAATTGGGACAAGAGAAACACAAGAGGACATGGAAAGAAACTCAAAAAGGATAGTTATAGAAAAGATCTGAAGAAAAACAGTTTTCCACACAGAGTGGTGGACACTTGGAACAAGCTGGACAAAACAATAGTGTGTGCAAAATCCATACACAAATCTAAGAGCAAACTAGACACTGTGAGATACAAAGGTGGGACACCACGAGTGTAGCTCCCCTTCCCGAAGATAAAACTAGGTAAATACACATACATATACCAAGGTCTCTTTCCTCCTTACTAGGGAGGTAGTCAAAGTTAAAAGGCATAATTCCACTCCCACCCATTCCATTCTCATCCGCAACCCCTCCCTCCCCCTCATCTTGATTCCTCATGGATGACAGGTCATTCCTACATCTTGCCCATCATCCTGAGTCAGAAACAATGCACAAAGTAAGGTGAAACAAACAGCAAGAAAATGTACTAATAGCTACTGGATGAACCTCTGTGGAAAAATCCAGTTAGCAGCAGACACTGTGAATGTCAAAGGTGTTTATGATGGCATCAAACAAGCCATAGGCCCTACACAAAAGAAGATTGGCCCCCTCTAATAAAAAACTGGGGATGTCATCAGAGACAGAAACAAGCAGATGGAATACTGGGTTGAGCATTATGCAGGCCTCTATGGCAGCGAAAACCCCATAAACGATACTACCATCCAAGCCCTTGAAGAACTACCCATCATGATAGAGCTCGACAGCACACTATCAATCAAAGAACTTAGCAAAGCCATTGACAATATACCATCAGGCAAAGCACCAGGCCTAGATGGAATCCTGGCCAAAGTGATCAAACCTGCAAAAGGACCACTCCTCATACATTTATATGATCTCTGCAAATTCTGGGAAGGAGAGAGAGAGAGAGAGAGAGAAAAAAAGGGGGGGGGGAATGGAGCGACTGTAATACGAGTAACTATGGGTAAAGTGTTTGCATGAGTAACACTGAACAGACTGCTGAAGATTGCAAACAGGGTTTACCCATAATCTCAGAGAGGGTTCTGTGCAGGGCGCTCAACAACTGACATGATATTCTCTCTCAGACAGTTGCAAGAGAAGTGCAGGGAACAAAGGTAGCCATTGAACATAGCCTTCATAGACCTCACTAAGGCATTCAATCTTGTGAGCCGGGACGGTCTTTTCAAGGTTCTAGAAGAATCAGATATCCACCTCTTATCAGTGATTAAATCCTTTCACAGACATGAAAGGGGTTGTACAGTTTGACAGCTCATCTTCAACAACTTTTGAAATTAAATGTGGAGTTAAGCAAGGGTGTGTACTAGCCCCATGCCTCTTTGACATCTACTTTGCTGCCATCTAAAACATGCATTTGGTGGCTCCAGGGAAGGTATTTACCTCCACACATGATCAGATGGCAAACTGTACAACTTAGGCTCAGAGCAAAGACAAAGATTCACAAAATACTTATAAGAGACTTGTTCTTTGCTGATGACACAGCATTAGTAACTAACGCCAAACAAGACCTACAGACTCTCCTCAACAAATTCTCTAAAACATGTGGCGACTTCAAGCTCACCATCAGCCTGAAGAAGACAAACATCATGGGTATCAATACACAACACCCACCAAGCATCCACATCAACAATTGCCAGCTAGAAACAGTAAATGAATTCACTTATCTTGGTTCAGTGGTAACAAACAACCTCTCCTTGGACACCGAGATCAATAGAAGAATTGGTCATGCTTCAGCAACATTCGCAAAACTCACCAAGAGAGCATGAGAAAACACCAAACTCAATTTCAGTACCAAGATTTCAGTATACAAAGTGTGCATCCTTAGTATGCTACTTTATGGCTGTGAAACCTGGAATATAAATGCAAGACAAAAGAAGTGCCTAAACACATACCACCTGAGAAATCTAAGGAGAATCTTGAAGATTAAGTGGTACAATCATATTACCTACAATGAAGTCCTTCAGCGAACCTCTATCCCCACTATTTACACCTTGCTGTGCTAGCACTGTCTCCGTTGGCTGGGTAACGCCTGCAGAATGGAGGATGGGAGGATCGCCAAGGATCTGCTCTATGGATAACTAAAACAAGGAACCAGACCAAGAGGGCAACCTCACCTATGATTCAAAGATGCCTGCAAAACTGATATGAATGATATAGGCATCAACATCAAGTGGGAAGAACTGGCAGAAGACCGATCAAGATGGAGGCAAGAGCTAAACAACAAGCTCAAGACTGGTGAAGAAATCCTTCAGAGCAGCATTAGAGCAGTGCATTAGGAGAAAGACCACTGCCAGCACTGCCCCACCACTTGAGACCACCTACAAATGCTCTCTGTGCATTCCCAAATCGGTCTTTATAGCCACAGTAGATGCTGTTCCCCCTCCAGTTAAGACCCCTTCCAACTCATCCCCCACATGGTGCTTATCTTTGGTTAACCATGACCAAATGATGCCGACGGATGATATATATATATATATATATATATATATATATATATATATATATATATATATATATATGTATATATATACATAAAAAGGTTAAAGGAAATGGAGAAAAGTGGGAGATAAGCCAGTTGTTTACTGATGACACTGCGCTTGTGGTAGGATCAGAGGTGGGATTGAGGAAGTTAGTGACAGAGTTTGGGATGGTGTGCAAAAGAAGGAAGTTGAAGATAAATGTGGGTAAAAGTAAGGTGATGAGAAGTACAAAGGGAGAAAGTGGCAGCAGACTGGAGGTGAGTATTAAGGGAGAGAGACTGGAGGAAATGGATAGTTTTAGATACTTGGTGGCAAATGTGGCAGGAAAGGGAGTGGAGGTAGAATGTATATTGAGAGAAACAAGTAAATGCCTTGGGGGATTAAAAAGTGTAATGAGAAATAGATATTTGGGAATGGATGCTAATAGGAGATTACATGAAAGAGTGATTGTGCCAACAGCACTGTATAGGGCAGAAACATGGAACATAAGAGAGGAAAAGAGGAGTTTGAATGTGTTTGAGATGAGGTGCCTCAGAAATATAATAGGGGTTACTAGGCTGGATATAGAGAAACAAGGTGAGGAGGAGAATGGGGGTGGAAAGAGAGTTGGGAAATGGGGTTGATGAAAGAGCATTGGGATGGTGAAGAAAGATTAGTAAAAGAGGTATGGAAGGTAGAGGTGGAAGCAGTGAACATGAGGGGATGATCAAGGATGAGATGGATGGATGGGGTAAAAGGAGCATTAGGAAAGATGGGAACATCTGTTGAGAACGGACGGGAGAAGACAGAACATGGGTGAATGGAGAATGGTTGTGTATGGATGATACTATGATGCATGAAAGGGAGTAGGTGGGGGAATGTGGGGTGAAGGAGTACATGTGAAAAAATAAATTGACACAGCCCGAAGAGATTTCTCCCCATCTTCTCTTTTTCTCCAAGAGGGGATGGAGAAGGGGAGTCGCTGATTTAATGAAGTGGCTTTGCTGTGGATGTGCTGTGTCTTATGACACTACTGACCCAGGGCAGTGGGTGAGATGCAGGTATGACCAGTCATCCAAGAGGAGCCAAGATAAGAGGGCAGGAGTGGGGTGAATGGGAGTGGAGTATGTGGGGATGGAATGGGTAGGAGTGGATTTTATGCCTTTGTTTTTTGGCTAACTCCCCTGTTAGGGGGAAAGGGCCTTTTGTATATGTATGTATATATATAAACTGTTTCTTCCCCCTTATAATGGAGGCAATCACTCCCATCCATTCCACTCCTAGTAACATCCCCACTGGAGCTGCACCTGGTGGAATTGAGGGTGTTAACAGGTTTTTAGAGATGGACAACTTAGGAGAAAGGAGATGATTCTCTCTGACTTCCATCTCAAAGGACCTGAAGGCTGTTGTCAGCTACCTGGGAATCACAGGTCTACTTACTGCAAGGGAGACCTGGGACAACAGATTTATGGACTGACTGCACATACATTCTAGTTACGTTCATCAGTACCCCAACAAAGAGTACTAAAACTACAGAAACACATATATAAAGCACCTAAATAATCATAAAATTACCTGTTCATATAATGCCAAGTAGCAGATTCTTCCCTACAAATTTAATCAATTACATCATAACATTCCACATCTTAGACCTATGATGGATATTTGCAAGTGGTGGTCCGATGAGATGGATGTCAGAGGAAATTGTTTCCCTGCCATCCATCCTCAAAATCTATCAATGACATATCTAGTTACAGCCATGGGGGGCTCAAAATTAGTTTCTGGAACATCTCACATAAGGAGAGTCAACATTCAGTAACTGCTCCCCTCTTACTACTACAAACCAAACATATAAACAATCCCACAATAATACAAAACAGAGAACAGTCCAACATTTCTTCCCAGAGAGATCTATGGGAGGGGTGAGTGTGAATCTGTGAATTTCCACACTACAAACAAGTGCTGCACTGACAAAATACACTCACTGCTGTTCAGAACATATGTAGTAATAACTATAAAAACAATCACACCTTAAAAGCTCCATACAAATCATTACACCCAGAAAAACCTGGGCAAAATACCACATCTACCACTCAAAACAAAATGTATTCTTATCTCCCTAATTTAAATTAAACCACATGTAAAGCTCTACCATAAACAGAACATCAGATAAGCCCCATTTTCTGACATGGCCATTACACTGGTGCCTTCTTAACATGTTACAAACCTGCAGCTCAGTGACAAAACAATGCTGTGTTCATCTTCACAAGATGAACCTGAAACAGCCTACTTAATTTTTTTCTGATAATACAACTGAATTTGTTCAAGGAAACAATTCTCCACCAATATATCAACTGTACAAAATAACCCAAGAAACTGCCATGTATGAAATGACTAATACCTAACAAAAATGAGTATTTTAATGCAAACTTCATTTGCATTCTGATATATTGTACTTTTCTCTTTAAGTAAACATGAGTTGCACAAGTAGATAATTTTGAAATCACTCTAGAGAATGTATTACTTAAAATCAACATGCAAGGTACTTCACTGATCCTATAACAGGTTTTAAAGATTGTGTCATAGCTAATGCCATACAATTCTATTCAGTTGAGTGGTAGACTCTTGACCAAATATGGTCATCAGTTGACATTGGTTCAGCTCTAACTCTGTCCTTCAACTGAGTGAAATTGCATTGCATTAGCCAAAACAAAATAAGTCAAGTAGATCACCGGGATTGAAGGATTCATGGCTGATATAATGTGGAGGTTGAAAGAACTCCTCACTTATCAATGAGCAGGAAATATTACAGGAACTCAAATATTTGGGAAAGGGTTTAATGCAATACTAGAAAAACAACAATGTAGTCTACAAAAGTATCACCCTTCAAAAATTAGTGGAAATTTTACTCATCACCCTAATGGTCAAAATGTTGAGCAGAATAAATTAAAGATATAGAAAGTACGTAGAAATTCATGCAGGTGTTTAGAAGATTCATAAGCAACAAGCCCAATGCACTCAGTTACAATTATATCCTCTCAAGCACAAGTTAACCAAATATAGTGCAATTCATGCAACACCTCAATGAGAGCTTCACTATTGGTAGAATATACCAACCATTTGAAAATTTTGTTTAACAATCTGATTCACTGATATTTCGCCTTACCACATATATAAGATATTGATAAAGTTTTTAATAATATATGATAATCAATCAACACTTGGGTGAAGATACACAAGTGTTTGTGACTAAGACAATAATACAAGACTAGAAACCTAGACTTCCATGATAACAGGAAAATACAAAGCCATACTTCACTCTACATAGACCACACACCTGGAAGATCTTCAACTTGGAAATGAGCATTCACTGAACCTGGACATATGAGTAAAGGTATCAGCTGTTTACTTCAGTTAATGTCTGAGATTCTGGAATGTTTTTGGAAGAGATAACAGTATTTTTACTGTGCAACAGGAGGATGGAAAAATGAGGGGTATGCCAGGTTAAAATGATAATATTGACTATAATTTTTCCTAGTTTGTGTTATAATTTTCTCCTACAATATGGAAGAATGGCTGCTTATATGTGAAGGGTCTGTTTCAAGTGAGTCATCTACAGAGGACATGATAAGCCTGGCTTGTGGGTCTGTGCGTTTGATAACTGCCAAAATGGAGAAAGCTGACCGTCTTGTTTTGACCACAATCCTTCTATTCTCAGGTTCAAGTTCAACCTGATTAACTCCTCGATGCCGAAGTCGCCTCAGCAAAGCACGCATCTTGTGGCAGCCAGATGGGCCAGTGGGGAACACCATTTCAAACTGGTATTGCTGCAATTACAAATAATAAATATATAAATAAAACTGAAAAGGAGTCTGCTGGTGTGGATGAAGAACTTCCTCAAAGAAGCTTCATGAGTGCAGTTGTGAAGGACTGGGATGTCTGATTAGTGAGATGTAACAGGTGGAGTTCCACAGGGTTCAATGTTGTCACCAATCTAGAAAAGAACCTATACAATCCCCATCCTAAAACCAAACTTCCAGAAAACCCAGCATCCTACACCTTACCATATCTAAACTGAAAGAGAGACTGATCTAAGTAAGAACCTGAACACACATACCTACCTTGCTAAATCAACATGGATTCAAACGACTCCTCTGCATCACTGGCACCTCATTATGGTTTTTGCAGCAGAGTAGAGAAAAACTTATCCGATTTAAGGTTCTTATTCCCATACAAGTGTGCACAAATTGGAACAAAGAAAATATGTAATACATACGATGTTACATCCTGCATACTGATGCATCCAAAGTATCCTATGGGGTACCAAAAATGCACTTTTATGGGATGCGTAAGGAAGAGTGCCAATGTTACCAGTAAGCATCATATGACAGAATATGATGCCCTACACTTCCTTCCCTCTTTACAATCATATTTCCTAAGGTCTTCAGTAGCCTTCCTAGCCTTTATTCTTTTCAAGCTGTGAGGTAAGGGGGTGCCTGGTGACACCATCTTAGGAACTGGGGACCCATCTGTAGGTAGTAGGATGGCTGTGGGAAAGGGGGTACTAGGTCTCCTGACCTGGTAAACTTGTGAATGGCTGATACTCATGACAATGCCCACTTTGTCCCATAGGTGGGTCCTTGACTTAAAATCTGGTGCTAATTTGCAGTGGTTGGAGTGAGCATGATCATCATACTGGATCTTGGTATCTCAGGCATTGGTAGCTTAACAGTCACAATTCTCAGATCTGGCATGCCACATGACTTGAGTGGATGCCTATACAAGACCTGAACAGGGCAGTGTTTAGTAAAGGGATGTTCAAAACCTCCAGGAGGCCCTTGTTGAATGCCACAGTGTCACATGTTCCCAGACAGGGTCCCCTTTAGGATGAGGTGTTTCACTATCTTGATAGCCACTTCAGTAGGGCCATTCAACTATGGGTACTAGGGCATTAACGTATGGCACACTATAGGAATCTAGTGAATTCTGTTAGTAAACTGGAGCACACCATCCCTTTGGAGATGTGTGAACTTGCTCAAATCATGGATGAAGTACATGCATACATACATATACTAAAGGCTCTTTCCCCCTAACAAGGGAGGTCACCAAAAAACAAAGGCATAAAATGCACTTCTACCCATTCCATCCCTACTCCTATTCACCCCACTCCCTCCATCTTATCTTGGCTCCTCCTGGATGATGGGTCATCCCTGCATCTCACCCACTGCCCTGGGTCAGAAGTAGTCTTGCAAGACACAGCACATCCACAGTGAGGCCACTTTATTAAATCAGTAACCCCCCTCTCCCCGTCTGGGGTATTGGATGCATGTTATTGTGGGTCTGAAATCAGCTCAGTAGCATGCAGCTGATACTTTAGGGTCTATATGGAGCACCACTATTGACCAGAGCCACACATAATTTTGTCTGTGGTAGAGGAATTTTCCAACCAGAACCCTAAGTTTTGGGTCATGAAGTACTAAAAACAATATTGTTGTAGCAGGTGTAGTATTGGAGTTGAAGGACACCACAACAGGCCAGTGTGAAAGGCAGTCAGCAAAAATAAGGAAGGACTCCCCACAGGTGATGAGGAAGTCAGCTGACATGGACTTGAAGGGCCTAATGGGGTTGTCACACAGTAATTAATCCTGCTGCTGACTGGGTTGCAAAACCTGGCATTACTGGTGGGCATGGTCAGTGATGAAAATGTCAGTTGAAACAAGGCCAGTACACTCTTCATCTTGTGTATTACTTGGTGGCTTCCACTCTGTGCAGGCTGCCATGTCAGCAGGCCAGAACACTGTGACCAAAGGCTGCAAAGGGAACCACATAAGCATTCCACAGGGTAAGATCACCATCAGGTGTAGATTGTTGAGGAAGTTGTAGTAGATACAAGGGAACATGGCTCATGGGACTGGCTTAAATGTGGTAATTTTGCCAGGGCAAGAAGAGGTTGTTGTTGTTATTCCCTAAACTGTCAGTCTGAGCAGTCCTGTCTCCCCCAGGAATGCTATGACCAAAACTGGGTTTTCCCACAAATCCTTTATGGAGTGTATGTTGTGTTGTTTGCATGCTTGATTGTGTATAATGCAGTCTTCCATGACACGTTGAATAGTATGGGTTGAAGTATTACATCCTGGGCATTTGTCCACAATGCAGGTCATCCAGTCTCTTCTGGTAGCTTAGAAGGGCTGGGTGGTGGCCGCATCACAGTCTGGCCAGGTGGACTCTGTCCTTTTGTGGGAGAGAGGATTCAGAGGGATGGATATCAGGGGGTCTGGCATGCAGCAATGTGTTGTCTTTTAGTGTGTTAATGGAACAGTGAGTGAAGTGATTATGAATATGTTTCTGGAGGCTGGTATTTGATGGTTTTGGAGGAAGAGAGTATTTGTGTGTGATATAGATTTTTTTTTTCCCTTAGTGTGTGTCGGTGTTCTGCTATGTAGTGTAGTAGGTGTGCTGTGTTTGTGGAGGCTGCAGCAAGTGTTTGTGTGCCTCTCATGTCAAAGTGATCTTTGACTTTGAGGACTTTTGTTTCATAGTGTAGGTGGTCTGTAGGTGTTGTATATGTGCAGCCTGTAATTGTTTTTAAAGTTTTGTTTTGTATGGTCTGAAGGGTGTTGAGGTGTGTCTCACTGAGATTAGGTGCCCATGCTGGACTCGCATAATTCATCACTGAGTGTATGCATTGTTTGTATATTGTAGTATTAGTTTCTTTGTTTTGTCCAAATGTTGTTCCAGTGATTGATTTAAGTGTGTTGAGTCTAGGTGTGCATTTATTTTTAATATTTGTGATGTGTTGTTTAAATGACATGGATGTATCTTGTTACACCAAGAATTTTCTGTGTGTGTGTGTGTAGTATTAGAATGTTGTTGATATTGAGATGAGGAATGTATTTGTGTTCTTTTGTCCAGTTGGTGAGAAGTGTTGCTGTAGATTTGGCTGGGGCTATTTTGAGTCTGTTTGTAATAAACCATGTGTTGAGTGTATCAAGGTATGGCTGTATTATTTCTGTGGCTTTGTCTGTGTTACGATGTGTACATGTGATTGCTATGTTGTCTGCGTAGGAAGAGATTTGTATTTCTGAGGTGTCTGGTGTGGGTATATCATTCATGTATAGATTAAACAGTGTGGGGGATAGAACAGAGTCTTGTGGTACTCCATTCTTAATGTTTCTGATGTGCGATGATTGGCCATTATATGACACATAAGCATTTCTGCCTACCAGATAACTGGCCAGTCATCTTTTAGTGTTATTGTGCATGTCTGTGTTATATATTTTGTTAGTTTGTGGCAGGGGTTACTACCAAAATCTTGACTAATATCTAATGTTATAAGAAGTGTTCTGTGATGGGGCTTATCTGAATTGATGCCATCTAATATTCTTTGTGTGAGGTTTATTAGAAGAGTGTTTGTGGAGTGTAGTGGCCTAAAACCGAGTTGTGATTCAGCAAGGGGACTATGTGGTGTGATGAGTTGAAGTATGAGGTGTTCAATAACATTGGAGGGGGTGCAGAGAAGTGTGATTGGGCGATATGATGTTGGGATTGTTGGGTCTTTATTGGGTTTTGGAATTGTGATTATTTTCCATGCTTCCAGTTACAGGTATAGTGTTGTGTGAATAGCTGTAGTTTGCAATGTTTGTGAGTGCATGTATACCTTGTGGTCCAATGTGTTTAAGGTGGATGTTATTTATGTTGTTAGGGCCACAGGCGGATGAGTGCTTGAGGTTATGTATTTTGTGTTTTGTCTGACTCTATGAAAGGTGTATAGTCGGAGTCTGTGGGAAAGTCTTTCTTATGTCAAATGGTGCATTGGTTGTCAGGGTGAGAAGTGAAATGGCTTGTCTGTACAAAATGTTTTATGAGTGTGTTTGCTTGTTGTCTGTTTGAGGGTAAATTATCTGTTGTTGTGGTTATTGCTGCATGGGAGTGTGTTGTGTTATTGTTGGATAGTTTAATGCTGTTGAGCATTTTGTACAATTTGATGGTGTTTGTTTTGTTATCAAGTGTATTGACAAACTTTTGCTAATTTTGTGTTTTTTGTTCATGTATTTCATTGGTAATCTCTGTGTTTACTGTTTGTATTTGGTCTACTATGTTTTGTGGGATACATGTGGGGGTATTGTGTTTATTTTGTTGTCTGATGAGGCCTTGGATTTCTGGTGTGAAATTGGGGTTGTGTGATTTTCGTTTGCCTCTAGGGATATACCTCTTGTCTATGTTTTGTGTGTATAGCATTGTTTATGTTTGTGATTGGTATACTGTTAAGTGTCTCAAAGTGTTGTTCTGTCTCTTCAGTAAAAGCTTCCCAGTTTGCTCTCCTGTAATTGGTGTATGTGTGTCTGGCCAACTGGGGTGCATCTTGTTTTGGTGGTGATGATGATTGGAAGGTGGTCAGATCCAAGGGATCTGACCACTCTCCATGAAGTTGTTGGGGTTAGGCAGGGGGAGCAGAAGGTGATATCAGGAGAGGAGGGGGTGTACAGGGCTTGGTGTGGAATATGCGTATGATTATGTGTGTTGTTCATGATGGGCAGTGAGTCAAGTTGAGTCTGTATATCAAGCCCTCTGTGTCTGGGTTGTCGACACACCAGGCCGATGGCTTGGTGTTGAAGTCACCACCTGTGATAAGGTTAGGGATAGTGGCTAGTTGATTAAGTTGAGCCTTGAAGGTGTTTGGAACTGTGGGAGATGATAGGGGAGGAATGTATATATTAACTATTGTCAGTGTTGATTTGTTGCCTGTATGGATTAGAATAGATTGGATTTCTGTGGTGTTATCTGTGGTAGGGAGGAGGATTTTGGTTGTGGCACTTGTGTCCACAAAACAGATGGATTGGTGGACCAGGGTGATGAGTCCACCACTATTGCCATCGGTCTGGTCTTGTCTAATGGTGGTGAAGTTGTGAAATGATGGTGTTTTGTGTGAGTGTCTTAGTTTTGTTTCTTGTATGATGGCAACATGTATGTTGTGTTGTTTGAGAATGTTCGAGTCCTTGTTCGTTTGTGTTGATGCCATCAATGTTGTGTTGTAATATGTTGATGTTGTGTGTTCTGTATATGTTGTATGTTGCCTTCTGGGGTTGGGGGTGTT
This sequence comes from Oratosquilla oratoria, assembly GCF_046742065.1. Classification (NCBI taxonomy): domain Eukaryota; kingdom Metazoa; phylum Arthropoda; class Malacostraca; order Stomatopoda; family Squillidae; genus Oratosquilla; species Oratosquilla oratoria. Next base: position 25,979,146 of record NC_134796.1, read on the forward strand.
GATGGGGAAGGTATAGGATATGGGTCAGAGAGAGGGAAAGGTGTGATTAGGGACAAAGGAGGAGGAGGATTGATTGAGGACAAGGGCAGGGATTGACTGGGTGTGGGTAAGGGTGCAGGCTGTGGTTGGGAAGATGGGAGTGAGGTTATTGGAGGGCAGGTAGAACATGTCCAATTGTTTGTGTATTCATTTGTGTTTGCAAGTGTTGTGCAAGTGAAGTGGGCCCAGTTTTTGCATATGCTGCATTGAACTGAGCCCTTTGTCTGTCTGCTTGAAGTGATGGATTTGGAGCATGTTGGGCATGTGTATGTTATGATGGGCCCAGGACTGCTCTCTACATCTCTGGCTAATAGTACAAGAGGAGGGATGAACAATGGAAAAACACTCCACAGTGCAGAAAAAATGTAATAGTGCGTGTTGTGAAAGGAATGTGGTACTCGCCCAGGTGACTGAAGCCCCTCCTGGGGATAGGTGCCACCTGCATAGTGCTGGTGGCCAGAGATATTTGCCACTGTTTGGCTCAACTCTTGGGGTTAGGGGGTAGTCCCACGACGAAGGTTGGTCACTTTGGTAGTGGTGAAGATGCTTGGTTCACTCCACATGTCAGCAGCTGGGAAAGTGGAGAGGTTCCAGGCAATGATTCTGCTTGTCCTTTGGGGCTCTCAGGCAGTCAATTGGGGTTCCAAAGCCTTGAGTGGTGAGAGTGGGAGAGGTGTTCTCCATAGAGTCCAAAATGCTGACTGCTTCTGATGGGTTCTGCTGACCTTTATATACAAACTGGTCAGGTCATGACCTGCACACTGATTGGCTGCTGGGAGATGTGCTACTTTTTGGAACACAAGATCACTCACATTCTATACACCGACTGGCTACTGTTGATTTGCTCTGAATGATACCTCACCTCTAGCTGGGGGATTGCTACCACAAGGTACACCAGGTAGGTTGTCCCAGGGGAGCTCACATTGTGCACATCAACTAGGCTATGATGGCATTGTCAACCACCATGAACTGCCATGCATTGCCAGCAAGGACAACTGCCTATCATAATGTTTTACAATGGTGATAAGTGGGCAATGTTTTGTGATGAGGCTGAAGTGCTGCAGGTCCACCAAGCAGAATAGACACTTCACCATGGCCCATATCATGGCTAATAACTCAAGATCAATGGAGGTGTAGTAAGACCTTATCAAACACAAGCTACACTGGACAAGATGAAACTACTTCCACTACAGTTTTACAGGAGGGTAGCCAATCCTGTAAAGGCATGAGGTGCCTGTCTGTGGAATGGTGGGGAGGGCTGGGTCAAAGGTAGCATGAATTATTGGATCTAAACAGGCCTGTTTGTACTTGTTGAACATTCAATCATAATCAGTGAGCCAAGTGACATTCTTCTTGGGATCAAAAAAGGGCAGAGGGGAGAAGCAGATGAAATGCTTGGTGAAAATTCTGCCAACTGGTTTGTTAGGCCCATGAAGGACCTAAGGTCTGTGCAGCTGGTAGGCATGAACTTCCTCATGATCTGCTGCTATCTTGTCCTTAGAGAATTGGTAGCTGCAAAATGACACTGTAGGTTGGTTTGACCAGAGCAAACTTCTCAATGCTCAGGTGATGTTATGAGCTATGCATTTCAACAGTACATCATCAATGAGCTGGATGTAAAAGTCCTCATCATACAAAGAAGGATGTCCACTACCTTCATTCACTTGTACAACATCCTGGAATGCTATGCTGCTGTGGAGACATGGAATCTCCCATGGCAGTAACAGAATTCAAAGGGTGTGATGAACATGGTCAGGTGTTGCTCCTTTTCAGCTTGAGGATTTGCCAATACCTGCACAGAGTGCTGACTAGCATGTAGTACTTCAATTTGGGTCCCTATTCCAGATAGAGGTGGTACAGCAGAGATTTATGGATGGTAGCAAAATGGAGGCACTGAACTTACTTCCAGTCATGCCATTCTATGCATACTTGGCTGGGAAAAAGGGGTTAACATAACATTTAGGTAGAGGATTCTCTCTACTGTCCATCCTGCAAAACCAACACAAGCAGGTACCTGTCATTGGTCCCTACAGATGAAATCTGAAACACTTCTGGTCCCAAGGTTTTCAAATAAAGAATTCTCAACCTGTACTGCTGCAAAGAAACGGACTTTTTAAGAATTTCCCAAATCCGAAAAAATGGCAGGAAATCTTTTGTTCCATTAACATTCTCTGGAGAGAGAAAGAGAGAGAGAGACAAACAGAGATGAGAGAGAGAGGAGAGGAGAGAGGAGAGAGAGGAGAGAGAGGAGATGAGAGAGAGGAGAGGGAGACAGAGACAGAGAGGGAAGAGACAAAGAGACAAAGAGAGAGAGATAGAGAACATGGAGGGGTACTTATCTCAACTACTATGTTTTCTTACTTTGGATGGAGACCGTCTAGAAGGATCAGGCCTGCTATTAGATAAGTGCTGCTGAGAATCTGATGATAAGGTCTGCCAAGCTCCTACACCTAAGCTTTCACAGCAGTTAGACCATTCCTGGTTGCCCAAACCATTTTCTGCTAGCACCTGCAGTCACAAAGTTCTTCATGTATTAGGTCTACACAAGTAAAAGATGGGATACAAATTACAATATCATAAAAGAGGAGGATGAGAATTTGGTAACTATTATGGAAAGACATTACTGCAAAGAAACAATTTATAGATTTGATCAGGCTAAACTATACAATTCAGACAACAAACTTAGCAATTCAAACAACAAATATGGGAGTGAATTAGGTCATACATCATCAAAATTCATATAAAGAGGTAGTGGATGCAATGGTCATGCTAGGGACCAACAACAAGCTGTTGTTGTCATTCCCTACTGTCTAGCCAAGCAGTCCCACCTCCCCTGAAGAATGGCACATCTGCAACAGGATATTCCCACAATTCCTTTATAGTGTATATTGTGTTGTTGGTGAGCATGATTGTGTAAAATGCAATCTTCTATAATGTGTTATATAGTATGGGGTGAAGTGTTCCATCCTGGATAGTTATCTACAATGCAGTCATCCAGCCTCTTCTGGTAGCTTAGATAGGCTGGATGGTGGGTGCACTGCAGTCTGGCCCGGTGGACTCTGTCCTTTTTGGGGAGAGAGAATTAAGAGGAATGGATATCAGGGGGTCTGGCATGCAGCATTGTCAGAACTGGGCACATTACTGCTGGACAGGTAGTGTGTTAGTAATGCAGTAATACAAGTGCCCAGCTCTGGTTATTTTATGTTTTAGAATAGGGAATATTAATTCTGTAGTTTAGGTATTTTATTGAGAATGTTCATAAAAGTAAATACTTTCCATTTATCTTTTTTCATCAAAATGATTCTAAAGGAAATTAAAATCAGTAATGCACTGATTGTAATGGTAAAACACCCAGCTCTGAGCATTGTATTATTTTTTAGTTTGTTGATGGAGCAGTGAGCAATATGATTATAGATATGCTTCTTGAGGCTGGTGTCTGGTGGTTGTGGAGGAAGAGGAGAGTATTTGTGTGATACAGGTACTGGGTGTTGTTTTGATGTTTCCTGGTGTGTGTGGGTGTTCTGCTATGTAGTATAGTGAGTGTGCAGTGTTTGTGTGCCTCTCATGTCAAAATGATCCTTGACTTTAAGGACTTTCATTGCATGGTGTAAATGATCTGTAGCTGTTGTGTTTGTGCAGCCAGTAATTGTCTTTAGGGCTTTGTTTTGTATGGTCTGTAGGGTGCTGTGATGTTCATTAGTGAGATTTTGGGCCCATGTGGGGCTCCCATAATTCATTACTGAGTGTAGGCATTGCTTGTATACTGTAGTAATAGCTTCTTTGCTTTGTCCAAATGTTGTTCCTTCAATTGATTTAAGTGCAATACGTCTAAGTATGCATTTTGTCCTTATGTTTGTGATGTGTTGTTTGAATGGCATAGATGTACCATATGTTATGCCAAGAATCTTGGGTGTATGTGTGTGTGGTATGAGCACTTTGCTGATATAGGGGCATACTATGTATTTGTGTTCCACTGTCCAATTGGTGAGATAAGCACCTCTACGTGATGGTCATATGACAGATACCAAAGAGAATAATTTTCATGTTACTAATCATCAAATTCCATCATTACTATCACGCCCATCTGGAAGTGCTGACATCTAGTCTCTGGATTGGGTCCACAATCTTTGCCAACTTGAAGTATTTCCTTAACTTTTTCAGACAAGGAGAGCTGACAACTACTCCCTTCCTCCTACTACTACAAGCCCGTGATAAAGGAACAGTTCACTAACTCAACACAGACAGCAGTCTCATGATTCTTTCCAGATATCTATGGAGGGGCCCAAAGACTGCTGCCAGCCATTGTGGAGCTACAGGTTTCCAGTCAGTGAGGGAAGAGGGGAGGGTTGAGATAGGAAGGGTGTTAAAGTAGGTTTTAATTGTGCATGAGTTGGGTGTGTGTTTTGACTCTGCCTGCCCTCTTAAAAACAGAATTAGCCTTTGGTGTATATATACTTTAATCACATTCAATAACTATTATTGTACGTGGTACTTGCCCAAGGATTGGTGCCATCTGCATAGAGCTGGTAAGGAACCTGTACGAACCTGTAAGGACAGAGTCCAACTGGCCGACTGCAATGCAGCCACAATCCAGCCCTTCTAAGATATAAGAAGACTGGATGACCACATTGCAGATAACTATCCAGGATGCAACACTTCACCCCATATTATACAATACATTATGGAAGGCTGCACTGTATATGATCACGTATGTCAACAACGCAATATACATTCCATAAAAGGTTTGTGGGAAAACCCCATTTTAGCCAAGGGGTTCCTTAGGGAGATAGGACTGCTTGACCAAACAGTCTGGGGAACGACAACAACTATTACTGTACACCAAAACTAAGAGCACTTATGTTAAAACCTCAATTTCTTTCAATTTTTCTTAACCTCAGTGATGCAATTTGCATCACACCCTGTATAGAGTAGTGGCTGCATAAACTTTATGACTGGAGACTAATCTCCACTCAAAGTGGAATGCTGATTACTTTGATCTTCCATTATCCCTTTTTGCTACACTCCTTACACCTCTTTTATGACTCCACATCTTTATCTTTCTTTATTCTGTCTGTGATGAGGGACAAGAATACCACCCTTGTATTGCTCATTGTGCCAAAATAAGGGACTAAGGACCCTTTCCTTTTGTATTTTTCTCCTATATAGGGTCTGGGCAAAAAAGTGTATTTTGAGTCAACCACCCATCTTTGAAGAGGATTAAGGACATTTGTACACTTTGTATACCAAAATTCAATACTGTTTAAACCTATATATTTTTTTCTTCTGAAGTTTGTTAATACTGCTTGCATCATTTGTCCTGTATCCTCTACTATACAATGTAGAGTATATAAATATGTATTATTCGATCAATCCACTCCTTTGGCTCTATTGCAGGAAACCAACAGCCCTCAGTAGATTTATACTACAAAACCCTACCAAACTTATATCATGCACTAAGAGTGATAGTATGTTATCATATATATATATATATATATATATATATACATACATATACATATATATATACATATATATATACATGCACTAAAAGTTAAGCATAAAACCAAAAACTCAAAATAAATATTGTATAAGGATACTTGATAGCTTGCAAGGTAATTCTTAATTTCACAAATACAAAGTGTACAAAAACAAACTTACAACAATTTTACGCAACTGTGAAAAAAAATATACCATGACACACTGCTTGAAAATTATAAAGGTAATATAAAAAAGACATGGGAAGTAATAAACAACTTTAGGCCCAAAATTAATAACACCGATGAATTCATAGACATTATTAAAAAAGGAAAAACTAAAAAAGAAGTGGCAAACGAATTTAATGAATTTTTCTCGTGTAGGACCTAACCTCGCGAAACAAATAAAGACAACACATCAAACTTATGAGACATTTTTGAAACACTGAATAAATAACACTATGTTTTTAAAACCCGTCACGGAAAACGAACTTATGAACACAGTAAAATCAATGCAGAACAAGAAATCACTCGATTGCACAGGAATCAATATGAACCTCGTCAAACAAATTATGCCTATCATCAAAAATCATTTTCTGACAATATGCAATAAATCATTTGAACAAGGAATATTTCCAGATGCAATGAAAATAGCAAAAGTAATACCGATATTCAAATCAGCCGACAAATCTAGTTATAATAACTATAGACCAATTTCACTATTACCACAGTTTTCCAAAATTCTTGAAAAGTTATTCACAATTCGCCTTGACTCATTTCTAAAAAAAAAATGACGTCATTTACCATAGTCAATATGGATTTCAACGAAATCTTTCAACGTCAACAGCAGTAATGGAATTAATTGAAGAGATAACTAACAATATAGAACAAAAGAAAAAGACAGCCGGCATATTTATTGATCTGAAAAAGGCATTTGACACAGTAAATCATGAAATCCTAATTCGAAAAGCCGAATACTATGGGCTAAGAGGTAAAGTTAATGACTGGTTAAAAAGTTATCTAAAAACCAGGAAACAATATGTAGCCACCATTGAGGAAGAAAGATCACATATTCTTCCAGTTACATGCGGAGTACCTCAAGGTTCAGTTCTAGGACCCAAACTATTCTTACTATACATTAATGACATTACAAATGTATCCAACCTTATGAAATTTATACTGTTCGCCGACGATACCACCATTCTATGCTCCGATATAAATTCCGACAAACTAATCAAGACAATTAATGAAGGATTATGTCAGCTATCCAACTGGTTTTCAGCCAATAAACTATCCTTAAACGTATAAAAAACTAACTACCTGCTTTTCTACAAAAATAATGAAAGCACTAAGCTGATCAAAATAAACAACGTGATAAATAAGATATCCAAAACTTTAGGAATTATGCATAAAATGAGAAATATCCTCAATGAAAATACCCTACGTACCATTTACTGTAGTCTACTACTACCATACCTAAACTATTGTTCAGAAATTTGGGGTAATACTTATCAAACTAATCTTCAACGCATAATTACCTCTCAAAAAAAGGCACTGCGTAAAATCTGCAATGTAGGTCGTTTAGAACATACAAATCATTTATTTAAAAAACTAAATCTACTGAAATTCAAGGACATAATAAAGTACAAAACTGCCATTGTTATGCACCAAATCTACAATAAACAAATGAATCAAAACATATTGAAATTTTACTCAACTTACGAAACTCGCTATGCGACTAGGCATACAAATGACTTCTTTAAAACTCAATACAGAACAACCAAAAAAGGCCAATGCTTATCTATTATAGGTGTTAACACATGGAATAAACTGGAAAAGGAATTACCTAAGACAAAATGTTTATCAACATTCAAACGATACTTAAAAAAGTCTTTAATCTATAAGTATTAGTATATCGAACATTTCTAGTCCATTTCATGATTGTATTCATGGAGAAACTGTCATGTACCACCCAAGTCTGCCGCTCTTTTTTTTTTTCTTGTTCCAGCAGGTCACGGTGACCCGGACCTGCGCATTAAGTAATTATCGTCCCGTCAAGAATCGACCTGACCTCTCACCTCTCACCTGACCCCCACAAGATGACCCCGATTCCTACGTGAGGTCGGAGTTAGCGGACGTCGTGTCGCATCTCATTGTGTGTGTATTTACCTAGTTGTATTTACCTAGTTGTATTTTACGGGAAGGGGAGCTATGCTCGTGGGGTCCCGTCTTCATATCTCATTTTATCTAAACTATTTTTAAATTCATGTATTGTTTTTGCACACACCACTTTCTCATCTAACTTGTTCCAACTGTCTATTGCTCTGTGAGGAAAGCTGTTCTTTTTAAAATCTCTTCTATAGCTGTCTTTTTTTATTTTCTTTCCGTGTCCTCTTGTATTTCTGTCATCCCATTTTATCAGATTCTCTCTATCAGTAATTTCTATGCCTTTCATGATTCTGTAAATAGCTATCAAATCTCCTCTCTCTCTTCTTTGCTCTAGTGTCTGTAGTTTAAGTTTTTGTAGTCTCTCTTCATATGATAGTTTTGAGAGTGTTGGTGCCAGTTTTGTAATTGCTCTTTGTATCCTTTCAAGTTTTTTTATACATTTTTTTGTACTTGGTGACCATATCGTTGCTGCATATTCCAATCTTGGTCTTATCAGGGTGATTAGGATTTTCCTCACCATTTCTTCATCCAGGTATGTGAATGCCACTTTGATTGTTCTTATTAAATTATAAGTTTCTCCAAAAATCTTATTTATATGTTTCTCAGGTGACATATTATTCATAACAATGACTCCCAGGTCCTTCTCATTTTCTACTTTTTTTATTCCTTCTTCTCCCAAATTATATGATCCTGCTATTCTGTTTTTGCTTTTTCCAAATTCCATTATACTACACTTTTTTGTATTGAACTCCATCTCCCACTTCCTACTCCATTCTTGTACTTTATTTAGATCCCTCTGTAGTGATTCACAATCTTCTTCAGTTTTCACTCTTTTCAGTAGTTTTGCATCATCTGCAAAGAAGCTCATATAGCTTTCAATTCCTTCATCCATATCATTAATATATATAGCAAACATTATTGGGGCCAGAACTGTTCCCTGCGGGACACCGCTTATTACTTCATTCCATTTTGAGTGCTGATCTCTTATCACTACTCTCATTTTTCTTTCTTGCAAAAAGTCTTCCATCCAATTTAGCAATTTACCTTGTATTCCTCCTTCATATTCTAATTTCTTAAGCAGCTTCTTATGTGGTACTTTGTCAAAAGCTTTTTTTAGGTCTAGAAATGCACAATCAGCCCATCCATCTCTTTCTTGTATTATATCTATTAGCCTTGAATAGAAACATATTAAATTGGTGACGCATGACCGTCCTTGTCTGAATCCAAATTGCCTTGGATTTAGTACGTTGTTTTTTTCCAAGTATTTTACCCATCTACTTTTGATAATTCTTTCACAAATTTTTGCTATTGTACTTGTTAGAGAGACTGGTCTATAATTGGTAGGTTCTTCTTTATTTCCTCCTTTATATATAGGTACTATATTTGCTTTTTTCCAATCTTCTGGAACTTTTCCTTCTTTTAAGGAACTGCTTATTATGCTATGTATTTTGTCTGCCAGTTCATTCCTGCATTCTTTCAGAATCCAGTTTGCTATTTCATCTGGCCCATGCGATTTTCTGACATCAAAATTACCCAAGTGTGTCAATATTTCATTCTTTGTTACTTCTATTTCTTCCATAGGGGGGACTTTTTCTTTCCACTCAATCTCTTCAGGTTGTATATTTTCCCTTGTAAACACTGATTTAAAATGTTTGTTCATAATTTCTGCCATTTCCATTTCCTCAGTGTATTCAACTCCTCCTTGTCTCAATTTCTCCAAGTCTTGTTTGTTTTTCAGTTTATTGTTTACAAATCTGTAGAATAGTTTTGGTTGATCTTTACACTTTTCTATAACATCTTTTTCATATTTTCTTTTTTTCTCTCTGCACTTTTGTACATATTCATTTCTATAAACAGTATATATTTTCCATTTTTCAGGTCTTCTGTCTTTTTTCCATCTGGTCCAGGCTTTGTCTCTTTTGTCTTTTAACTCCCTACAACTTTTGTTGTACCAGCATTTTACATATTCTTTTTCTTGTTTTTGTCTCTTCCACTGATGTTTCTTCTTTGTATATTTCTTCCCAGTTTTCTTGTTGGAAGAATTCTCTTATTTTATCAAAGTTTGTTTTTTCATACATCATTCTTCCTTTTCTATATTGTTCATTTCTTTTCATATATTTTTCTTCATTAAGTTCCAGTTCAATCAATATGTGGTCACTTTTACCTATTGGTGTTTTATATTCAATCTTGTCCACTATTCTAGGTTCAGATGTAATTATTAAGTCTAGCCTCGATGGTTCTTCTTCATTTCTATACCTAGTGTTCTCTTGTATCCATTGTGTCATTGAATGGTCAGTAATCATCTCAAGTAGAGCATTTCCCCATGAGTCATCACCACTCTTTGCTGTCATTTCTTCCCAGCAGATTTCTTTGCAATTAAAGTCGCCCATCATAACTATTCTTCCTCCGTCTTCCATTATTTTAGTTAATGCTATCTTTGTGTCCTCTAACATACTTTTATATTCACTCTCCTCCCATGAGGCTGTTTTCGGAGGCACATAATTGATCACAAATTTTCTGCTCTTCTTATCTCTGTCTTCCACTTCTATCATAATCATCTCTACTGTATTCTTTCCATATATGACACCTTTCACGTTTATATCCTTCTTAGTCAGGAACATAACTCCACCCCCTTGCTTTTTCTCTCTGTTTCTAATCCAATAATTGTATGCATCATGTCCTACACTGTTGGGTGGTAGTGGGCCTTTTAATTTTGTTTCTACAATTCCCATTATGTCCGGTTCTTTTTCTTTCAAATAATCATTCAGCTCATTCAATCCTGTTATTAATCCATCTATATTTGTGTAAGACACTCTTAGTTTTCTGCCACTTCCATTGTGTTCTCTGTTTCCCTTATGTTTTTCTTTTGTATGTCGAACTTCCTTAGTTTCATGTTCACTACTCTCCAATAGAATCTCTCTTTCTCTGACTCCGTTCTGTTCTCGTTTTTTTGTCTTAGCTTCCAGTCTTTTCTGCTTTTCTTCCTCTCTTTCCTCTTTATTCATTTCTCTTTTTATCCATATCTTTTTGTGTTGTTCACTTGTTGCTAGTTTCCCTGTTTTGGATAAGATATTCTCTGCCGTTGTTTGTGACTTGAATTTAATCTTAATTGGTCTGGTCTTGTCTGTGCTATACTTTCCGAGTCTAAATTTCTCTTCGATTTGTTTCATAATTCCTGGTTCATCTTCCTGAACTGATTCTAGTAATTGGCTTACTTTTTCATTTTCCTCTTTGATTCTTGTGGTTCTATCTGTGTTGTGTTTCTCTTCCATTCCTAATATAATTATACATTTCTTCTTGTCTGCTAAATCCCTTACTATATTCTCCTTTTGTCTCATCACTTTAATAACTGAGTCTTCAGTATGTTCTTTCAATTGCTGTTTGACTATGTCAGTGAATGAAATCTTATTTCCTTCTTGGGTTTGCTTCCAATTTTTACTTTCTTTAGCTATTGTTTCTCTGTTTTCTTTACTATTCTTCTTCAATTCCTCATTCTCCCCCTTTACCTCTCTTAACTGTCTTTTTAGTTCTTCTATTTCATCAGTTAAGTTTTTATTCGCCTTTTCCAGTTCTTCCAATCTTTCAACCCTTTTTAAAATGGTGTTCATATGACCTAACCTACTCTCCAAGTCCTCGATCACCTTATCAACCTTCATCTCTAGTCTTGTCAGTCGGGGGGGGTTTGAGTCCCCCCCACTCTCTTTAAATCCCTTGAAAATATTCTCATCACTTTCTGCTATATTGCTCCTATCTATACCTCTAATCTTCACATTCCTATTAGACATGTTATCATCCAACTCGTCTTGGGGTCTTTTGTCTACCCGGCGGCCCGTCAGGGCCATTTCCTCCACCTCCTCATTACCTTCCATTTCCCCAGTAATCCCTCCCCCTCTCCTCTTTCCTTACTTTCCCACTACCTCACGAGCAATCCCCCCCCCCCTGCAAATACAAAAAGGCACTTCTCTTTGCGTTGGTATCCACAATCTGCACTTTTCTTCAGAGCGTTCGTCAAGCCGTCCGTTCGTTGAAAGTGTGTGTGTATATATGTGTATGTATGTATGTGTGTATATATGTATATTTGTGTGTAGATGTGTATGTATGCATCATACTAACATGTAACCCAAAAAAAAAAAAAAGTCCTTAAAGGGAGAGCAACTCCCCATAAGCTTTGCTTCTTGCTCTCCCTTTTCAACTACTAATTTTGTAAAAAAAAAAATGTATATATGTATGTCTAAATTGTATTTTATATTGTTGAATAAACCTAAACTAACTAACTAACTAACTATTGTGTAAGTGAAGAAAGGGAGGAGTAGTAGGAGGAAGATATTTTATTCTGTCACCAATGAGCACTTCTCTCCTTGGGTGCAATAATACAATAAAGAGGTAGATTCATAGAAGTGGTGAAAAAGAAATTTAAGTAGGATAAAAAATGGAGGGAATGATGTTAAAAGTGGTAGGGGGAAAGAATGCTGCCACCAAGTCTTCCCACTTGAGTTGTACAAGGTGACAAAATTGGGATGGGGATTAAAACTAGGTATCTTTCTCCCTGCAGCCCCAAAGGGGACATGCCTATATATATATACTGTATATATATATATATATATATATATATATATAATATATATACAGTATTGTGGTAATTGTTGTTACGGGAATGGCATTGTTTACATTGAGCTATGGCAATTTCCCAAAAGCTTGTTTAATTTTCGAATCGGGAGTCTTTCCTGTAACTTCATACCACACTATCGTAATTTTAATTAATACTATTAAACTCCCCTCCCTCTTTATTATTTATTTAAGCCTATGTTGTAATTTGATTAACAAATCGAGAACTTGAGAACTTACTTGAAGTATCAGTTGTCCCGTGGCTTCGAAGCCGTTTTGAAGGCTTATAAGAATTCCAGCCGAACGAGACTATGTTGAGTCAACTGAACACCAGACAAGCTTTAACCCTGGTACCAAAAGGCAATCAAACCTCAGCTAAGGATTTCTACAGACATTGAAGCCTCAAGAATACTATTCATTTCCGACGATTAGTTGGAACTCAACCAGGTAAGTTCTCTAACGTTCGCCTTTGTAATCAATTAATTACTACATATGTTTCTTCTCTAACTAATCGAGAATTCAGATCAGTCTTATAACACTATAGGTTTCCTCTAACTAATCTGAATTCTCGGATTTAGTTTTTTTTTTAACTCGGAATTTGAGAATTTACGTAAAATTTCAATTTAACTTTAGTAGTCGATTTCGACTTTAACTTATTACCCCTTTGTGTAGTAAGCCGCTATGTAAACATATTTCATTAAGGTTATGATAGTGTGTGGGTACGAAGTCCGGTTTCCTGTTCTTTATACCGAGTTTGTTCAGTTTTATTAATTTCCTCATTTGAGGACCTTGTAAACTTTCGGGAATTTTGCTGCCTTTGGTACCTTATTTGTGAACATTCGGAAATTTCCGAATAGTTCTCTATTCTTGGTGGTCTCTATTGTTATTTTGTCGTGGTTTCTTTTGATTTGTTGCCTTTATCCGATTTGAGCTAGTATCTAAATAAAAATTATCTTTACTTAATTCCTATCCTTGTTGTGCTTAGTCCATAAGACGGTTTTTTGGCACGACTATTTTGCTCGTGTATTTGTAACGAATTGTTGGGTTGGTGTCGTTATGGCTAGCCACGATAAGACATTGTCCGCTTGGGAAGTTTTGCAAAGACTCCGAAGACAGAGAGCTCATAAAAAGGGGCTTATCTCTAAGGACTTGATTGAGAATTTCCTCTCAAAGAAACAAGATTTCGATGAAGAAATTCAAGATTTGCTCCCTGAAGAAGAAAAGGACGAGGATATGGAGAAATCCAGAGCTTACCGCCTGTCCGTTCTTTTCGAATTGTCTCCGTATAAGGAACGGAGACAAGAGTTAACCCTAGATTGGTGGAGTCGTCGTGCGCTGGCGACTCCGATGAGCATGTATCCAAAAGGATACACAGAATAAAAAATTAAAATAAAATATATGCGTGTGTTTTTTGTCCATTTAAAGTTACTATAATATAAATATAGGGTTCGTAGAGTCCTGCTAATACAAAATTAACGTAATTCCAAAATAAAAAATGACAACTATGAACAATTGAAAAAAACTTTGACAGAAAATCAAAGGATTGAGATTACGTGTTCCTGAGCCTAATATAAGAGGAACTTGGTAAAAAAAACATTATAACAATGACCTACATATGTCAATTCATCTCATACAAAACCTTTAAAACCTCAATTGTACAAAAAAAACTTCGTCCTGACTAAATGAAAATGGGTGATTTTGGAAATGAATTTTTATGTGTAATGTGTAAAAATAATGCATGTACTTATTTTTCTTTTATGAAATTGTGTTTCTATGTGAAACATATATTCTTTGTATGAAATTGCACTTACATAGAGACGGAAGTGGAGTGTGAGAGGGGGAGGGGGGGGATTGGTGCGTAGGCCTATGCACTGAGGGAGAGGAGGTAACCGGATGTGGAATTTAGAGGGGGAGGGGAAGACAGGATGTAATGACAGCACTCAAATCCCTATGAGGACCTTCTAAGCATTCAATAAATGTCTCTGGCGACGCAAAAAATATAAATAGGTGATATTGCGAGCACTGTGCCACCTTGGCCCTCTGTCCTAGAACCCTCATTTACAGTCACGATGGTTATATTACTTTCATTTATTGTCACCGACGTATTATCACAACCATGTTGAAACTCATGAGAGTTTACATGCTGTGCTAACTCATCTTCAGTGTAGTATATAGTACGTTTCATTTTTGGTTTCGACAACCTAAAATGAAATTGAAAAAACTACATAATGACAATTCCTTCTCTATTATAGAGTTGTGTATACAATTATAGTATTTTTTTCTACCTATACAATACCAATTTTTTTTTTCTAAGCTACCATGTGAAGATATATAATGATTTCACTTTTCCCATCCGATGTCAACAAGCGTAACATAACCGGTAAGAACTGTGCCAATCGGATACACACTACCTTATAGGGGCTATATTATATATCCAGATGGGGTAAAAACACCCTTAAAAGAAAAAATATAATCATTACTGATAACTCAAACAATAAAAGTTACCACATAGGCATTATTGTGGACAAAAAAGCCCGCGAAAATTTAAGCGCGAAAAGTGTGTATCCAATTGGCACAACTCCACCAATCTAGGGTTCGGGGAGTTTTTGAATCTCAAATAGGTGAAAAACTAAACACGTCCACTGATAATTCTGTAAAACTTCCTCTTCCTCCTATTATTCTTCAACATTTTGAGAACAATTCTAGCAATCCTTTTGCTTATTTAAACTTTAAAAAGGGTTTTCTGAATGCCTCAGCTGGTATCCCCAATCTGACTAATAGTCAGAAGTTAATTTATTTGAAGGGATACCTCAGAGGGGAGGCTTTCCATTTAGTAGAGAACTTACCAGTGGATGATTCAAGTTTTGACTCTGCTTTCCTTCTTCTTGATGAGTTATATTTCAACAAGGAAGAAATTCTTGATAAGGTGTTGATTTCCATTATCAATGCACCAGAGGCCTCACTCTTGAGAGACCTTGAAAGTTACATTAGGTCTGTAGATTCCAAGCTACAAGACCTTAAGGGAATTGGGGTAGATTTCACTAGGCCAGGAAGCGAGGGCCTCCTCTTAATAAGTAAATTAATTTTAATTAAATTGCCTAAATTTTTTCTTATTGAATTGTCTCTGTGATTAATTCTAATTACCCCAATTTTAACCAAATCAAGGAAGTTTACCAGTCAGTTTTGGTTAGACTCAAAATGGGATCAGATGATCTTGGTGTCAAACCTAAAAGAAGCCTCACTACCAGCTCCCTTGCTTTCAAGGAAATTTCCTTGAAAAAACCAGTTGATTCCATTAAGGGAGTTGATGGCTCCTTTATGGCCAATTCTAATCCCATTAAGAAGTCTATTAGTAGATGTAAATTTTGCCCCGCTTTCGACCATGCTAGTTCGAAGTGTACTTCATATAAAACCCTTGAGCACAGGAAAGCTAGAGCATCTCAGTTAGGACTGTGCAATAGATGCCTAAATCATGGACATGGTTCTTTGGAATGCCCTGGGTTAAAGGCTGCTCTGCCTTACAAATGTTTTGTTTGCAACAAACCCGAGCACCATGGAGCCATGTGTCCTATGGCTTATAAGATACCACTTTCTGAAGGGAAAGTGTTTAATTTTCATAATTCAACAGATTCCATTGTTCCTTTGGTCTCCCTTCCTATTAGCAGAGGAAAGAGAACTGCCCAATGTCTCTTTTTGTTGGACACTGGAGCACAGTTTTCTATCATTAATAAGGAATTTGTAGAGGACAAAGTTGGACCTTGTTTAAGTCCTCTTATGGACAAGTTAGTTTCTTCCTTTGGTTTACCTCTAATGAATAAAAGAGGTTTTAACTACACTGCTAACTTAAAACTCCCTTCAGGGATGAATTTGTTTAGTTTGTTCTTTGCCACTGAAGTATTCAACTTGTCCTTACAAATTCCTTCCTTATCTTCTATACTACTTAGTATGAATAATCACCAATTTTTTTGTCTCGCCAAGTTTTCCAAAAGTTTGTTCTTTGCCATTGAAGGATTCAACTTGTCCTTACAAATTCCTTCCTTATCTTCTCTACTACTTAGTATGAATAATCACCAATTTTTTGTCTCGCCAAGTTTTCCAAAAGTGAAGGGAGACCAACTGAACGTTTTAGGGATCCTTGGCAACGATATTCTTCAAAACTTCTCTAACTTTTCAATTGAAAGTGCCCCCTTGTATGGTAGCCCGTCATGCAAGGTTATCAAACTTGCTAATGGTTACATTCCATATGGGACTGGGGCTCAATATATCCCTCCTAGTGAGAAGCCTTTCTACTTAAAGAGAATGATAAGGGGGATTCCTGAAATGCCCTCTAATGAAATCCAAGACGTTGATAGTTTCAAATGCAAGGAGAGGCCTTTGAGGATAAAACCAGACTCTGACCTTGGAGTGGATTCTTATAATTGCTGAGAGGAATATCATGGAGATTCACTTGTTTTCTATAATTCTTCCTTCAAGACCAATGGAGTTTCTCTAAAGAAAACTGAGAAAGCCTCTTCCCTTACTCAGTCTTATAAGACTGTTGAATATTTTCCTCCCAAAAGGTTAGGCAAAGAAAAGTTTCTTGTCAACTTCTGTTTAGAACCTGTAAGTTCTCAATTTGATCCTTCGCAGGAAGTCTTTATTAATTCTAATGTTGAACATGGTCTTGACAATTTCTATTCTTTAGAGTCCATTGGTATTAAAGATAGACCCCGGATATTGATAATTTACACATTGATGAATTTAAACAGTCTATTTCCTTCAAGAATGGACATTACTATGTGAAGATCCCATGGAAAAAGGATTTGGTGGAACTTGTTCCCTCTAACCTTAAGATATCTCTAGCTGTAGCTCAAAGGGTTTATGACAAACTTGAGCAAAAGGGGCTTAGAGAGGATTATGAAGCTGTGTTTGACCAGCAAAAGGCCTTGGGTATTATTGAGCCAGTAACTAAAAGAGGCCCTGGACAAATCTTTATACCCCATAGACATGTGTTGAAGGATGATGATCTTTCCACTTCTAGAAAAAGGCCAGTTTTCAATTGTTCTTTCAAAGTCGGAAAAGCTCCTTCCTTAAATGAAGCTGCATTCCCGGGAGTTGACTTGATGAACAACCTTCTCTCTTGTTGTATTTCCGGACCAATAATCATGTCATTTTGGCTGATGTTATGAAAGCCTTCTTGCAGATCCGTTTGAAGGATGAGGCTGATCGTAACAGGTTCTGTTTTTTCAGGAGGATTAACGACCAGTATATACCCTTCAGGTATAATACTATCATTTTTGGCTTCATTTGCTCTCCTTTCATTCTAAATTTCATTATCCAACACCATCTTTCTTTGCAGCCTGACTCTCTAACTGCCTCCTTAATAAAGGATAAATTTTATGTAGACAATTTGGTCTACACTACCAACGAGCTTTGTTCCCTCCCTGCAATGGTCGAGAAGATTAATGAGATCATGCTCAATGGAGGTTTACCTCTCAGGGAGTGGACATGCAATTCGACTTCTGTTCTTTCTGTTCTTGATCAAGAAGTAGTTTGCAATAAAGAGGAGGTTAAAGTCTTGGGTTATATTTATAATAAGGATCATGATACTTTGAGAATCAAGGATGTTTCCCTTGACAAGAATGCCTCGACCAAAAGACAAGTTTTGTCTTCCTTGTCTTCTGTATTTGATCCTTTAGGGTTTTTCTCTCCTGTGCTCTTGCATGGAAAAATCCTTATTAGAGAGATGTGCCAAAAGATGGTGGATTGGGATTGGAAATTGGATAGAGAGATACTTGTTAGATGGAACAAGTTATGTGAAAATTTTAGGGAGGTTAATAACCTATCCTTTAAAAGGAAAACCTTTTGTACAGAATTTCCCTTTAAATTGTTTGTATTTGCTGATGCTTCCAAGGAAGCCTATGGATGTGCCATATATGTAGGGGAAGAAGGAAGAGAATTAAAGGAGTCTAATACCTCTCTTCTATTTGCCAAGGTCAAGATGGCTCCTATTAGACACAGAACTTTACCGTCTTTGGAGCTTATGGCAACTTTTCTATCTTTGAAATGCCTCAACACTATTTTTGAGGAAAGACTGGTGGCTGCCCCACTGGTTGAATCAGTGGTTCTTTTTGTTGATAGTCAAGTTGCCCTTTCTTGGATCCTGATCAACAAGGCTCCTAAGAAAAATATATTTTTCAATAATAGATTGAAGGAAATTTCCAATCTTTTGGAAATTTTCAAGGCCAAGTTCACACCCATTTCCTTTACTTATGTTCCTTCTGAACATAATATGGCTGATTTCCTAACTAAACCTTGTAGTGCTAAGGTGTTCAAGGAAAAATGTAATTGGTGGGTTTATGGACCTGAATGGTTGCTGTGGCCTCCTCATACTTGGCCAAAGGGTCACTTGGGATGTATTCTCTCCTGTTTCAAGGGAGACATTGTCAATGCTGCTGTTGTACAAGTTGACACTCCTCCTCTAATAGATGTCTCTAAGTTTTCTTCCTATAGTAAACTTCATCACACTTCTTTGATTTTTAAGGCTGTCTTTCTGTTCAAGAAGTCTAATGCTGACCCTGTTAAGGCAGCATCTAATTATTTGATGAGTATTATGCAAAGGGATTCCTTTCCTGCTGAATTGGCTTATTTGCAGAATTCCAACACTAATGACGTACCTCCTTTGGTAAGTCAAATGAACTTGTACTTGGACAAGAATGGTTTGATTAGGTCCAAGGGCAGAATTGACAAGAACATTAACCTCAAATATGAGGTTGTCAATCCCCTTCTCTTGTCCAAATCTCATCATTTAACTAAGATCCTAATTTTCTTTGCTCATTGTCAAGTTATGCACATGGGACTACAAGCCACACTTAATTTCCTTCGTATGCACGGATTCTGGATACTTAAGGCCAGACAAGCTGTATTAAGCATTTTGAAGGATTGTATAGTTTGTAGGAAATACAATTCCCGTGCAGTTAATTATCCTTCTCCTTCCTCTTTACCTGCCTCTAGGGTGAATTTAAGTGTGCCCTTTGCCCATACTGGTGTAGACTACACAGGGCATTTATGGGTTAGAGACAGGACTGGAGAGAAGGTTAAAATATACATTCTTATCTTCACATGTTTCAATACTAGAGCAGTTCATTTAGAAGTTGTGAATACTATGTCCACTCCTGAGTTTATTTTGGGCTTTTGTTAGGTTTGCTAACAGGTATAATATTCCTTCTGCTGTTTATTCTGACAATGCTAAATCTTTTGTTCAAGCAGGAAATGTTATTGAACAACTTTTATCTTCTGAATTCGAAGAGAAATTTAAAACTTCCCCTGTTCAGCATAGAACCATTCCTGTTTATGCTGCTTGGTATGGTGCCACTTGGGAAAGGTTAATACAGATAGTGAAACAATGTTTGTATAAGGTATTGGGTAGGTCTGTTCCTTCCCTGGCAGAGATTACCACTCTTTTGTCTGATGTTCAAAAAATTTTGAACAATAGACCACTAACTTATCGTTCTTGTGAAAATGAGGTAGATGTTATTACCCCAAATAATTTTCTTATTGGAAGGACCTTTCCTTCCTTGATGTTTGGAGACTTGGAACAAGTCCCTGAATGGGAATCAGGAGAAGACTACCCTTCTCTTCTCAACTTGGTTATGGACTGTAGGGATTATTTCTATGAAGAGTTCAAGAAACGATGGTTGACAGAGTACTTGGTCAGCTTAAGGGAAAGGGATAGAGCTGCATATCACAGTTCTAGAAGCTGGGAAAAGGGAGATATTGCCTTTTTGAAACTCCCCTTCAAGACCAGACCCTTCTGGCCCTTAGTTTGTATTGTGGAAATTTTTCCTGACCAAGACAAGGTGATGCGTAGTCTCTGACGTTAAGCCTGATGGAAACTATTAAAGTGAATATGAAACTTTCAATCCCTCTAGAGCTCCATGCTGAGTTGGGTTCCAGTCTTGAGGATGAATCCCCTGGGGTTCCTAATGTTCAGGCTAGAGAGTCTGAACCCTTTGAAGAGGTCTCAGACACAGAGGAGGTTAACTCTTTACAAGACGATTGTGTCTCTCAGGAACCTACCTCTGTGAGGCTAACTCGTGGGACTGCACTGGCCTCTAGAGACCTAGTAAGGTCTCTAGCAAGCAAAAACTTGTTATAAATTTTGTTCGAAAGTGTTATATTTTTTAAACACTTTCTTTTTGTTGTTGGGGAGGCTGTGGTAATTGTTGTTATGGGAATGGCATTGTTTACCTTGAGCTATGGCAATTTCCCGAAAGCTTGTTTAATTTTCGAATCGGGAATCTTTCCTGTAACTTCGTACCACACTATCGTAATTTTAATTAATACTATTAAACTCCCCTCCCTCTTTATTATTTATTTAAGCCTATGTTGTAATTTGATTAACAAATCGGGAACTTGAGAACTTACTTGAAGTATCAATTGTCCCGTGGCTTCGAAGCCGTTTTGAAGGCTCGTAAGAATTCCAGCCATACAAGACTAAGTTGAGTCAACTGAACGCCAGACAAGCTTTAACCCTGGTACCAAAAGGCAATCAAACCTCGGCTAATGATTTCTACAGACATTGAAGCCTCAAGAATACTATTCATTTCTGACGATTAGTTAGAGAACTCAACCAGGTAAGTTCTCTAACGTTCGCCTTTGTAATAAATTAATTACTACAATATATATATATATATATATATATATATATATATATATATATATATAAAAAGGTGAAGGCATAAGAGGGTCTAGGAGTTTTCCAACCAGTACCCTAAGGTTTAGGTCTTTTAATGGATGTGGTATAGATGAGAGTAAAAGGGAAGAGATAGGCAGTATGTTTGTGAGAAGAAAGATGGATGCGTTGGCATTGAGTGAAACTAAGTTGAGAGGGAGGGGCAAGTGTGAGTTTGGAGGTTCTCAGGAGAGAAGAGAGGTTGAGGGAGAGAAGGGGTGGCTATACTAGTGACAAGATAGGTAAATGTGTAGTGGAGTGGAAGGAGGTTTCTTCAAGGTTAATGTGGATGACGGTGAAACTGGGAAGGGAGATGTGGGTTTTTGTAAGTATATATGGGCCTGGTAGTCAGCAGAGAGTAGAGGAAAGGGAGGATTTTTGGATGGATTTAAATGAGTGCATAGAGGGATTAGGGAGAGATGTCAATGTAGTGGTATTGGGAGACCTTAATGCTAGGGTAGGAAATGGACCAATAGACAGAGTGGTTGGGAAGTGTGGAGTTCCAGGAAAAATTTGTAGTGGAGAGTTGATGGTGGAGAGTTGATAATGGAGAGTTGATAATGGCAAATACAGTGTTTAGGAAGAAAGTCAAGCATAAGTACACATGGGACAGGGTGGTGGATAGAAGGGTGGTAGATAGAGCATTAATGGACTATATAGTGGTAACCAGGAGTATAGTAGAAAGAGTTAAGGATGTACACATTCTAAGGGGAGAAAGTGTGGGAATATCAGATCATTTTTTGGTGGAAGGTAAGTTGTGAGTGGAGAATACATGGAGAAAGAGGAAAAGGACAAAAGGTAGGGAGGTGCTTTGAGTGAACTGCTTAAATGAGAAAGAAAAGGAGGAGTACAAGAAGTTGAGAGAGGAGTGGGAGGGAGTGAGGGATAAAGTAGAACTAGGACTGGAGGAGGAATGGGGATGGTTCAAGGAGGGAGTCACAAGGTGTGCAAAATTGGTGTGTGGAACAAGGAGGATGGGAGGAAATAGAAGGAAGGGTAGTGAGTGGTGGGATGAGGAAGCTAAGGTTGTAGAAGAGAAGCAATCTTTCACAGATTGGTTACAAAATTGGATGAGGAAATCATATGAGAGATACAAAGAAAAGAGAAGTAAAGCATAAGATAAAGGAGGCAAAGAGGAGAGCAGATATGAAATGGGGTAAGAGTACGACAGAAAATTTTGGCAGTAATAAAAAAAATGCTTTGGAAAGAAATTAAGAGATGAAGAGACGAATCAAGTAGAGAAGAAAAGGTAAATGATGCAGATGGAGAGATGATAATGGAAGAGAAGGCAGTAAGAGGAAGATGGGCAGAGTATTTTAGGGAGTTGCTAAATGTGAGGGAGGATAGGGAGGGAAAGGTAGTTGCAGTGGGAAGCGCTAAGAAAATGACCGTGATGAGTGAGGAAAATGGAGGAGAAATAGGGAAAGATGAAGTGAAGGCAGTTGTTAAGATGATGAGAGCAGGTAAGGCACCTGGGTTGGATGGATGTCATACAGAATGTCTCAAAAAAAGGAGGTACAGTGATGGTGGACTGGCTCATGAGGTTATTTAATGTTTGTTTAAGAGAGGGTAGAGTGCCGGAGGACTGGAGGAATGCCTGTATAGTTCCACTTTACAAGGGAAAAGGGGACAGGTGTGAGTGTAGTAGTTTCAGAGGGACCAGCTTGTTAAATGTAGTTGGGAAGGCTTATAGAAGGGTCTTGATTGAAAGGATTAGGAGAGGAACAGAGGGAGTGACTGGTGAGGAACAGTATAGGTTTAGGACAGGTAGGGGTTGCGTAGATTAGATTTTTGTGGTAAGACAGATATGTGAAAAAGCTATAGGAAAAGGTAAGGATGAATTTTGGGCTTTTATGTATTTGGAAAAGACTTATGACACAGTAGAAAGGAAGGCACAGTGGGAGGTATTGCACATATATGGGATAGGAGGAAAGCTGTTATGAGCACTCAAGAGATTTTACGAGAGTAGTGGAGCGTGTGTCAGGATTAAAAATGGAGAGAATGAATGGTTTGAGGTAAAGGTGTGACTTTGTCAGGGATGTGTTATGTTGCCCTGGCTGTTCAATTCATACATGGATGGGGTGGTGCAAGGGTAGTGGTGCAAGGGTAGTGGGTCAGGGATTGGAGACGGTTAAAGAAAATGGAGAAAAGAGGGAGATAAGCCGGTTGTTGTTTGCTGACAACACTGTGCTTGTGGCAGGATGAGAGGAGGGATTGAGGAAGTTAGTGACAGAGTTTGGAAAGGTGTGTGAAAGAAGGAAGTTGAAGATAAATATGGATAAAAGTAAGGTGATGAGATGTATAAGGGGAGAGAGTGGCAGCAGACTGGAAGTGAGTATTAAGGGAGAGAGAATGGAGGATGTGGATATTTTTAGATACTTGGGTGCGAATGTGGTGGGAAAGGAGTGAGGATGGAGGTAGAATGTAGATTGAGAGCAGCAAGTAAATGCCTTGCGGGGGTTAAAAAGTGTAATGAGATATAGACATTTGGGAATGGATGCTAAGAGATTGTATGAAGGAGTGATTAAACTGACAGCACTGTACAGGGCAGAAACATGGAACATTGGAACATAAGAGAAGAAGAGAGTAGTCTGAATGTGTTTGAGATGAGGTGCCTGAGAAGTATGATAGGGGTTACTTGACTGGATAGAGAAATGAGGAAGTGAGGAGGAGAACAGGGGGTGGAAAGAGAGTTGGGAGACAGGGTTGATGAAAGAGTATTGGGATGGTTTGTACACATGGAAAGAGTGAAGAAAGACTAGGAAAAGAAGTGTGGAAGGCAGAGGTGGAAGGAATGAACATGAGGGGTTGACCTAGGATGAGATGGATGGATGGGGTAAAAGGGGCATTGGGAAAGAGGGGAATGTCTGTTGAGGAAGGATGGGAGACGACAGAAGACAGGGATAAACGGAGAATGGCTGTGTATGGATGATGCTGTGATGCATGAGGTGGAATGGGTAGGGGCTGGGGGAGGGGGGTGAGGGAGTATGTGTGAGAAATAAATTGACGCAGCACAAAGGGATTTCTCCCTGTCTTCTCCTTTTCTGCATGAGTGGAAAGAAGAGGGGGGTCGCCGATTAAATGAAGCTGCCTTGCTGTGAAGTGATGTGTTTTGTGACACTGCTTCTGACCCAGGGCAGTGGGCGAGATGCAGGGATGACCTGTCATCCAGGTGCCTAGATATGAGGGAGGGAAGAGGGTGGAGGGGAGTGGAGTATGTTAGGGATGGAATGGGTGGGAGTGGTTTTTATGCCTTTGTTTTTTGGCTACCTCCCTTATATGGGGGAAAAAAGCCTTTAGAATATGTACGAGCCCTGTTAAAAAAATATGCTGACTGTATGAATTGCATGGCTCCAGTTGGCTCCAGGGAAATCTGCTTGGTGTTGCTTGGTTCACAGATCAGCTGATTATGATGCCATTTCCCGATTGCTGATATCTTTATTTGTGTATTAGCTACGCGGTCTTTAGTGAAGTGTGATTTTTTGTTTGGCAAATTTCAGAATGAATGATGTGAAGGAGCAATGACTTTGTGAAATTTTGTGTTAAACTTGGAAAATCTGCGACTGAAACATTTGCTATGCTTATCACGGCTTACAGTGATGTTGCTATGAAGCGTACAGCATGTTTTAAGTGGCATGAGCATTTTAAGGATGGTTGACAGTCCATTGAAGATGATGAGCATCCTGGACGTCCTTCCACATCAACCGACGACCCACACGTCGACAAAATAAACACCCTGGTGTGGGCAATTTGACATCTGACTGTCAAGGAGCTTGCTGAAGATATCAGTTGGATCTTGATACAAGATTTTGACAAAAAGATTGAAGATGCACTGTGTTGCTGCAAAATTTGTGCCATGCCTGATGACGGATGAACAAAAAGCCCATCGCGTCAGGTTTGTCAGAAACTGCTTGATCGTTTAGAAGATGAAAACTTCTTGTCCTGGATCATAACAGGTGATGAATCGTGGGTTCATGGTTTTGATATTGAAATGAAGGTCCAATTGTCCCAGTGGATGAGTGAAACATCTCCCAGACCCAAAAAAGCTCACCAAGTTATATCCAAGGTCAAGGTGATGCTGACAGTTTTCTTCGATACTAAGGGTGTTGTTCACCACGAGTACCTCCCTGAAGGCTCCACAGTGAACCAGACTTACTACACTGAAGTTCTGAAATGTCTGAGGGATGCCATCTGTCGCAAAAGGCCAGAAATGTGGAGGAGTGGTGACTGGTTCTTCCATCACGACAACGCTCCAGCCCATTCAGCCCTCAGAACTCGTGAGTTTTTGGCCAAACACTCAATTGCTGTTCTTCCCCACCCCCTGACCTTGCTCCTTACAATTTTTTCTTGTTCCCCAAACTCAAAAGACCCTTAAAAGGAAGAAGATTTGAGACGATTCCAGAGATTAAGGCAAATGCGACGAAGGAACTGAAGGACATTACAAAAGAAGCATACCAGGACTGTTTCAACAAGTGGAAACACCATTGGGATAAATGCATACGTTGGGGAGGAGATTACTTTGAAGGGGACCCAGATCTGTAACTTCTAAATAAAGTACATTTTGCTTTATGATATCAGTCCGTGTACTTTTTTTAACAGACCTTGTATGTATACACGAGTGTTGTATGACAGATCCATAAGTGTCACTAAAATCCCTAAAGTGTTTCAATGTCCAACACAAAGGGACAAGGAAGAGAATTCAGTATTGTCACTAATATCACGTGCTTCTATCTTTGAACACACACTGAAGAGTGGTAAAAAGAGATTTATGGAGGGTAAGAGGATGGAGGAACAGTAGAAAATAAATGATCATTATTCTTTTCCGAGTGGAGACTAGTTTTTAATTATAGAGGAGTTGAATATTCACATGCAAGTGTTAGGCTGCCTGATGTACAATGATTTGATGATATATCACGATATGCATGTTATAAGATATAAAGTTACAACTGTAACATTTTCTTTTCTCTTGTTCTCTTTCACCCTGACTGTGGATAACCACAGAAAA
This sequence comes from Oratosquilla oratoria, assembly GCF_046742065.1. Lineage (NCBI taxonomy): Eukaryota > Metazoa > Arthropoda > Malacostraca > Stomatopoda > Squillidae > Oratosquilla > Oratosquilla oratoria. The sequence goes on from NC_134796.1 coordinate 26,005,151, forward strand.
TGCGATCAAGCCTGTCCACAGACCACTAGGGTCACTCAACCATGACTACAAAATAAATATAATGAGAACACCAATGCCAGCATCCTCATCTACCAACTTGCACCATAGGACACACATGTCAGTGTCCTCATATGCTAAGGGTTAAGATGTCACTGAAGTCCCTAAAATATTGACTGCACAGAGTGTATACAATCAATACCCCATCTGAGGAGTGAGGAATGAGAAGGAAGAGGAGGAGGGAAACAAAACAAGGGGATTCAAAGTTATTGGTAAGCCCTCAATGTGAGTCATTGAGGAAAATGACTGCCCTCTCTGGCTCTTGCCAGAGGTCCTCCACCCAAGATATATTGTGGTCCTGTGGGTGTGTTGCCAGTGCTGGACATTCTATAAATATGTGTAAGATTGTGAGGCAGCCAGGCTGAATAGGCATGTGTTACCATGTCTGCATTGGTATGTCTTAAGTGTTATATGGTGGGTGCAGCAAAGTCTGCTACGATGAAATATCCTTGTTTTATTTAACTTAAATTCAGAAAGGTGTACTGGAAAGGGGGTAATTAAAATTCCTCTTGAGCTCAATGCCAGCAAGAGCTCCCTTGTCTGAGGGAACTGTATGTAATGTCTGCTCATGTTGATATAGCTGGGTGGTATTAATGGAATGGTATTGTGTATTGTGTTGTATTAGTGTTCTGGGGTCTGTTTGAAGTCTGTGCGTGTTGGTGGGTGGTCTTTCATGTAGTGAAGGCTTTGTTTAATGAATACTATGTATTATGTCTGATTTAACAGTTCTGATGATAGTAGAATGGGTGCAAGTGGGTGCGTGCCTCAACTTGGCTACTTCCCTTATAAGGGGGAAGAAGCCCTTGGTATATAGATAAGCTGTATTGTGTGGCATGCATGTTGAGAAGTTTCCTTATGCTCTATGCTTATGCTTATTCCAGGCTCTATGTGTAGGTAGCTTATGGACACTGTGTACAGCAAGTAATTTTAGTAAGAAGTAAAAGTGAAGGAAGAAAAAACTGAAAATAATGCCAATACCCAATACAGTACCTGTTGAATATTTTGTAGGTTGTCTTCCCTGGCCTGTGAGAGCAGCTGTTCCCTTGTGGACGAAAACTCTTCTGTCTGCAAGTTTTCATCCCGTGTGGAAGTTGACAATGTCCGTTCAAAGACATGGTAGACTTTGCGTCCATCAGGCCGGGGCTTAGCATCACTAAAGAGCACAGCTTCAGCACTGAGCATGATAACACCATCATACTGAGGTTCTATGGACACAGTACCACTAGCAAAGGGCAGCATGGTGGGCAGCACAGGTTCTCCTCTGCCCTCAAACTACTTTTGTCTTCATTGCTCCATGGTGTGCCACCTATTTTGAGAAAAAAATACTATGAATCAATGTGTGACACATATACACACACATATATATAGCTGTTTCATCAAATGTGATGACAAGTTCAGCATGGTGAAATTCCTTCTAGTCATTCTTAGTCATTCTCTCCACAGGTTACTGTTGTAGCCAGACTGCAGGTCTGGGTCCCTAACCCTTCTTCTGTGGACTATAATGTTATCATCTCTTCCATGGCAGAGGCACTGATGAGTGTGGCAAGCAGCATGTGTCAAATCTAAGGTGTCCTGACTGTCCTTGCCACTGATTGGCTGGTTTTCAGTGCAGGGACTTGACATACTGACAAGAACTTGTGGGTCCAGATATTATGTACTGAGTTTTGGTTCATATTCCTTGATGGCATGTTAGTGTATGTTGTGATGATGTCTGTATTATCTTATAGGATGTTATTAGTTTAATCTTGTGGACCTGTTAAAGTGGATTGCTTGGGGAACCAAGTGCTAAGGTGTCTACTTGGTTTCATTTTCATCATTCCTTAAATTGGACATGTGCTTCTTGCCATGCTCATTCACATCTCTACCATAGAAGATGAAACACTATATGCCACTGAAAAAGGGTCAGGGATTTGAAATCACAATCTGGTTACAACAATGCCCTATGGAGAAGTCATCCACAAACTTATAGAAGAGAATAAGACTATCCTAAGACTTAAGGAGGATAACTGAAGGAAATTAACAATACTGAACTTGCCACCACACTTAACGATGACTCCTACATAGGCATCATGAGGTACATGAGGATGCCAGCGTCTGTGTCTTGATTATACATTTTTTTGTAGTTGTACATGAGTTACCCTTGGATTATGTGAACTGGTTTGATCACATTTTTTGTGTTTATTATTACATATACTTTCATCTCAAACACATTTAAACTCTCCCTCTTTTACGTCCCATGTCTCTGCCTCATACAGTGATGTCAGCACGAGCACCCTTTCATACAATCTCTTCTTTGCATCCATTCCCAAATGTCTATTTCTCATTACACTTTCTAATCTCCCAAGGCATTTACTTGCTTCTCTCAATCTACAATGTACCTCCTCCTCCACTCCTCCCTTTCCCGCCACATGCAACCTCAAGTATCTAAAGCTATCCATTTCTCTTTCATTCTAATTGATAATAAACACAAAAAAATGTGATCAAACCAGTTCACTAAATTTGGGGATCACTCAGCTACAACTACAAAATATAATCAAGACACCAACACTGGCATCTTCGCATACCCACTAGCATTTCATGATGCCTATGTAGGCATCATCGTATCAAAGAGGTTAGCCATTGCTTGCAAGATGGGATGAGGGAATCATATGAGATGTACAATGGAGAAGAGAAGTGAAACATAAAATGGAAAAGACACAAAGGGGAGCAGATATGAAATGGGGTTAGAGTGTAAATTTTTTTTAAAAGTAATAAAATGATGATTTGGAAGGAAATTGGGAGAGGAGGGGGAGGCAATTCGAGTAGAAAAAAGGTAAAAGATGTAGATGGAGAGATGATAATGGACAAGGCGGCAGTGGGAGGAGGGTGAGCGAAGTATTTTGGAGGAGTTGTTGGGTGTGAGGGAAGGTGTGAGGGAAAGGTGGTTGTGGTGGGAGGGTCTGCAAGGGTGACAGTGATGAGTGAGGACAAAGGAGAAATAAGACAAGATTAGATGAAAGCAGTTGTTGGAGTGATGAGAGTGGGTGGGGCACCTGGGTTGGATGGGTGTCATGCAAAAAATCTAGGTAAGGGAGGTGCAGTGATGGTGGACTGGCTGGTGGGGTTGTTTGGCGTTTGTTTAGGGGGGTTTAGAGTGCTGGAGGACTGGAGGGGTGCCTGTGTGGTTCCGCTTTGCAGGAGAGGGGGGGGGGTGAGTATGGTTGGGAGGGTTTTGATTGAGAGGATTGGGAGGGGAATGAAGGGAGTAATTGGTGAGGAGCAGTGTGAGTTTAGGACAGGTAGGGGTTGTGTGGAACAGATTTTTGTGGTGAGGCAGATTTGTGAGAGCTCTGGGAAAGGATAAAGATTTTTTGGGGCCTTTATAGATTTGGAAGGGGCTTATGACAGGAATGGGGGGCACTGTGGGAGGTATTGCAGATGTATGGGATGGGAGGAGGGCTGTTGGAAGTGGTATGGATTTTTTACAAGAGTGATAGAACCTGTGCTGGAATTGGAAATGGAGAGAGTGAGTGGTTTGGGGTAAAGGTGGGACTTTGCCAGGGATGTGTCATGTTGCCATGGCTGTTCAATTTATACATGGAAGGGGTGGTGCAAGAGATGAATGTGGGGTTATAGACCAGAGATTGGAGATGGTTAGAAGAAATGGAGAAAAATGAAAGATGTATTTACCTAGTTGTATTTTATGGGAAGAGAGCTAAGCTCGTAGTGACCCGCTTTTGTATCTTTCAGCATACAGCTTGATCTTCAATTCTTGTATAGTTTCTGCACTCACTGTTTCCTCATTCAATTTGTTCCAGATATCTTCCACTCTGTGTGGGAAGATATTCTTTTTCAGATCTCTTCTGTAACTATCCTTTATCATTTTTTTTCATGTCCTCTTGTTTTTCTTTTATCTCACTTTGGTAAATCATCTCTATCGAGGACTTCCATCCCTTTCATAATTATGCAGATGGTTAGTAGATCTCCTTTTTCTCTTCTTTGTTACAGGGTTGGTAGTTCAAGTTTGGCCAATCTTTGTTCGTATGTCAATTTGGAGTGTTGGTGCCATCTTTGTTGTTGTTCTTTGAATTCTTTCTAATTTCTTATGTTCTTTTTGGTACTGAGTATCCATAGTGTCGCAGCATACTCTAATTTTGGTCTTATTAATGTAACTAATATTTTCTTTATGATTTCTTCATCCATGTAGTCAAAAGCCACTTTCATTAATCTTAGTAAATTGAACGATGGGATAAATAGTGATGTAAGTTTGTGGACAACACTAAAATATAACGCCTAATTAGGTCAGGAGACGACACAGGGATTCTGCAGGATGATCTTAACAAATTGTTCACATGGTCGGTGAAATGGCAAATGAACTTCAATATCTCTAAGTGTAGTGTGTTAAACATAGGGCTACACAACCCCAAAAATAGATACAGCTTAGATAACACGCTTTTAGTGAAAACTGAGTGCAAGAGAGACTTGGGAGTTCTAGTGAGTCCGGACCTTAAACCAGGAAGCAGTGCATTAGCGCCAGGAATAAAGATAACAGAGCATTAGGTTTCATTGCTAGGACGGTAACGAATAGAAGTTCAGAGGTAATTATTAAACTCTATCTAGCAAAAGTTAGACCCATCCTTGACTATGCGGTACAGTTTTAGTCTCCATCCTACAGAATGGACATCAATTCACTAGAATCAGTACAGAGAAGAATGACCAAAATGAATGACATGGACTCAGAAATTTGCCTTACGAAGAGAGGCTTAGGCATCTTAACTTACACTCTCTGGAAAGACGCAGAGTGCGGGGTGATCTAATAGAGGTGTTCAAGTGGATCAAAGGCTTTAACAAGGGTGATGCAAACAAGGTCATCATATTAAAACAACAGGGCAGGACTCACAGTAATGGTTACAAACTGGACAAATTTAGATTTAAAAAGGAAATAGGCAAGAATTGGCTTACTAATAGGGTGGTCGACGAATGGAATAAACTTAGTAACCATGTAGTAAGTGCTGAAACTATCAGTTGTTTTAAGAAACGATTAGACAACTTTATGGATGGGGATGACAGGTGGTGATGGATATGGAGCTATCTAGTGTAGGCCTTATGGTCTCTTGCAGTCTCCTTCATTCTTATGTTCTTATGAAAGTATCTCTGACTATTCTGTTGATATGTTTGTCTGGTGCCATGTCATTGTTGATAATTACTCCTAGGTCCCTTTCAGAGTTGACTTTTTTAACTTCTTTTGTACCAATTTTATATTGTCCCGATATTCTATTCTTGCTTTTTCCAAATTCCATTATACTAGATTTCTTGATGCCAATACAGAACCTTGTGGGACTCCAGTTATCATTTCTTCCTAGATCAAGTTCTTGTCTCTAAGTACCACTTTCATTTTTCTCCTGTTCAAGAAATCTTTTATCCATTCCAATAACTTTCCTTGTACTCCACTTATTTTTTAATTTTTCTTAGTAGCTTTTTGTGTGGTACTTTGTCAACTGCTTTTTGTAAATCTAAAAAGGCACAATCTGCCCATCCATCCCTTTCTTGTATTATTTCTATTAGCCTCGAGCAAAAGAAAATCAAATTTGTGACACATGATCTTCCATGTCTAAATCCAAATTGTTTTGGATTTAGTATATTTTTGCTATTGTAGTTGTAAGGGAGACTGATCTATAGTTGGTTGGACTTTCTCTGTCCCCTCCTTTGTATATTGGTACAATATTTGCATTTTCCAATCTTGAGGTACTTTTCCTTCTTTGAGTGAGAAATCAATTATCTTATGTATTTTGTCCATTTTCATCTATACATTCATTCAATATCCAATTCATTCATTCATTCAATATCCAATTCATTCATTCATTCAATATCCAATTCATTCAATATCCATCCAACCTTTGTGACTTTCTGACATTAAGGTTTTTTTTTTTTCATTTGGTCCCTTATTTCTTTCTATGTCACCATTATTCTTTCATGGGGTGGGGGCTTACTTTTTGTTCTTCCCAATTTTGTTAACATTCAATTATGAATACAGATTTAAAATGTTTGATCATAATTCCAGCCATTTCCACATTATCTGCATATTCATTATTTCCTTCATGCAGTTTCACTATTTCGTGTTTATCTTTTAGTTTGTCATTTACATACCTGTAGAATAGTTTAGGTTGGTCCTTGCATTTTCCTATTATGTCCTTTTCATAGTTTCTTTTTTCTTCCCTGCATATTTTTACATATTCATTTCTCAGTTTGATATATATTTGCCATTTGTTTTTGTTTTTTCCATTGTTTTCTAGGCTTTATCTCTTCTATCTTTAGCCTCGCTACACTTTTTGTTATACCAGCACTTTATGTATACCCATTCTTGTTTCTTCTTTGGTACATATTTGTCTGCTCCCTCCTTGTAATTTTCTTTTAATATGTTCCATTTCTCTTCCAGCTTTGTTTCTTCATTTAAGAAGTGTTCCCATTTCACATTTTGGAGGAAAAAAAAAAAAAAAAAAAATCAGTTTTGGTGTACATTAGTCTTCCTTTTCTATGTTTCTCATTTCTTCTCAAATCAATTTGTTCTTTTAGTTTGAACTCTATTATTATGTAGTTACTCTTCCCAATTGGTGTCTTGTATTCCATTTTATGCACAATTTCAGGCTCTGATGTAAATATTAAATCTTGTCTTGACAGTTCTTCATTGTTCTTATATCTGGAAAATTTCCTTTACCCATTGAGTCAATGTGTATTCAAAGGTCATAACCAGTAGAATATTTCCCTAAAGTTCCTCTCCACCTTTCACTGTCATTTCTTCCCAACATGTTTCTTTTGAGTTAAAGTCACCCATAGTTACTATGTTTCCTCCTTTCATTAATTCAATTCTGTGTCTTCCAGTATTTTGGAATGATCACTATTTGTCCAAGCCTGTGTTTTTTGGGGCACATATATTACTATAAAATTTCTACTTTTCATGTTTCTGTTTTCAACTTTTATCATAATCAATTCCACATTATTTTTGTCACATTTAAACCTTTCTTAGTAAAAAGCACGACTCCTCCACCACCCTGTTTTTCCATTCTATTTTTCGCTCAATGGTTGTATAGACCTTGTCCCACAGTATTTACTGGTAGTGGATCTTATTTTAAATTTGTCTGGTTTCTCTACTGACAGATACCAGGTAGTCTTTTAATTCATTTAGTCCTGAAATCTAGTATATGCTATTTTCAATTTTTTCTTTCCTTCTCTTTCTTGGTTTATGTTGCCTTTTTTCTGATGTACCATTTTCTCAGCCTCAGGTCCAGTACTCTCCAAAACAACTCATCCTTTTCTGTATCAATTTTTTTTTTCACTTGCTTCATTTCTAAGTGTCTTTTATCTTTTTCCTCATTGCTCATTTCCTTTTTTATCCATACATTTTTGTAGTTTTCACCATTTGCCAGCTTTGCTGCTTTTGATAGTACTTCCTCAGCTATCATTTGAAACCTTAAGTTTGATTTTTAGTGGTCTGTAGTATTTTTCTCTGGAGTGTTGTCTCATTCTATGCACTTCTTCAATCGGTTTGTTCAATTCCTGTCCCTCCTCTTGAACTTCTTTCAGAATTGCCTTTGCAATTTCTTTCTCTTCTTTTTCTCTTTGGTAATTGTATACATTATGTTTTTCTTTAACACCATAAATTACAATGCACTTTTTTATCCACTGTTTCTCTTACCCAGCTTTCCTTTTCCTTAAGTACTGTTTCTTTAGCATTTTCCTCTACCTGCTATTGTACTATTTCTTTAAAAGTTATTTTCTGATTTTCTTGTTCTAGTTTCCATTGATTTTTTATTTCTAAGAGATCTGTCTCCTTGATTCTCCAACATTTTCAGTCACTGCTTTTATTTCTTTGACCTCATTTTTTCAACACTTCACTTTTAACTTCATTTCATTACCACTTCTGACCTTATTTAACCAATTTTTAGATCATTAAGCTCTCTGTTCATCTCTTTGTTGGCATTGCTCTATAATAATTTTTTAAATCTATTAGTTCCTCCATCAAGTCATTAATATTCCAATTTCTTAGTACATTGTTATACCTAGTTTCTCTTTCTACATCTAAACCTTTACCTAGTCCTCTTTCTCTTGGAAACCCTGAAAAAGCATTGTTGTCCCACCTTTGAGTTGACTTTGGTGTATCATTCAAACAAGTTTTTTTCGGTATCACCCCCAGTAGTTGTTTGCTGATGATGCTGCACTTGTGGCTGGATCAAAGGAGGTATTGGAGAAGTTGGTGGCAGAGTTTGGGAAGAAGTGCAAGGGGGGGGGGTTGAAGATAGATGCGAGTAAAAGTGGGGTGATGAGATGTGCAGGAGAGGATGGCAGCAAATTGGAAGCGAGTATTAAGGGAGAGAGACTGGAGGAAGTGGATAGCTTTATATACTTGGGGGCCTATGTGGCAGGAAAGAGAGGACTGGTGATGGATGTAAAATCTAGACTGAGAGAAGCAAGTAAATGCCTTGGAGGATTAGAAAGTGTAATGAAAAATAGATGTTTAGGAGTAGATGCTAAGAGGAGATTGTATGAAGGGGTAATAATGCTAACAGCGCTGTGTGGGACGGAAGCATGGAATATGGGAGAGGAAGAGTTTAAATGTGTCTGAGATGAAATGCCTGAGAAGTGCAGTGGGGGTTACTGGGCTGGATGGGGTGAAAAATGAGGTGAGGAGGAGAGTGGGGGTGGAAAGGGAGTTGGTAGATAGGGTTGATGAAAGGGTATTGGGATGGTTAGGACACATGGAAAGAACAAGTGAAGAAATATTAGTAAAAGAAATGTGGAAGGCAGAGGTGGAGTGAACATGAGGTGGCAGCCAAGGATGAGAGGAATGGGTGGGGTAAGGGGAGCATTGGAAAGGAGGGGAATGTCTGTTGAGGAAATGGTGAAGACAAGATAGGAGTGAGTGGAGAATGGTTGTATATAGAAGCTGTGATGCATGGAAGGGAGTGGGTGGTGGATGGGGGGATGAGGGAGTATGTTTGAATGATATTTTGATGCAACCATAAGGCATTTCTCCCCATCTTCTCTTTTTCTGCATGAGGGGACATAGAAGGGGAGGGGTTGTCAATAATAGGAAGCTGCCTTGCTGTGGATGTGCTGTGTCTTGCTAGATTGCTTCTGATGTAAGGCACTGGGTGAGATGTAGGGATAACTGTCATCCAGGAAGAGCCAAGAAAAGAGGGAGGTAGGGGTGGTGAATGGGTGGGAGTGGACTTATGCCTTTGACTTTGGCTATCTCCCTTGTAATGGGGAAAAAGCCATTGTTATATGTATGTATATATGTACCATATAAATTACTACACAGAGTAAAAGAGAATGAGTAATACAGCAGTGACTTTATATTTCATAATGGGAGTAGTGTGATGCAAATTACATATGGTAGCTGATGCTGTGTGTGAGAATTTCAATCATACTGATGTGGTTAATGAAACATGTATAAGAGAAAAATTTCCTACCCAAATATACCCTCAACACACACTATATACATATCACATACATATAGCAAAGGCTTTTTCCCCCTTACAAGGGGACCACAGAGAGTGGTCGAAATATATATAGAAAAAAAATCTTTCACTTGAAATTTTATTTTCCAATAAATGGGTTTTAAGTTAAATTTACCAATGCGTTATGACATTAGTTTATCCAGGTATATGTATATATATAAATATATACACATGTATAACTGATGTCTATCTTGTAGAATCACCATTAGTGGGTACCTGTCACAGGTCCATAAAGAAATAAAATTTTAATATATATATATATTTTTAATTTGTTGCTAGTTTACTTAATTGAGGTATGTTGTGGGACCAACAACGGGTACTTGCAAGTGGTGGTCTTGTGAGACAGACACTAGAGAGATTCTCTACTCCTTCTTCAAAACCTATAAAAATCCTCACCTCAATCTGGAGGTGCATGACACTTGGGCTCTAGACTGAATCTAAAATTCCTCTCTATCAAATGTGATTGTATTACCTCATTTTTCATAGAACAGAGAACTGGCAACCCTCTCCCCTCCATTTGCTTCAAGTTGGAGACATTGAAACAGTCTCATAATAATGCATCATAGACAAGTCTAATGTTTTTCCCATAGAGATTTATCATATGGCCTGAGAACAACTGCCTACTTTTGTGGGGCTGTAGGTTTCCAACCATTGAAATCTGAAGTAATAATTATTACTATATATTATAAAGTCAAAACTATTAAAGGATACCAAAAGCAGGAACCCAAAACATCTAAACCTTACTTTACCTCACTTCATACATGACTGATAAATGGGACAAGATCTCTTTGATTACAAGTTTTCAGTTATTCAAGGTACTGTACCTACGTATAGTGTCCAATAGCATAAAACTATCAGGTTTCTAGATTTATTTTTGTACTACTTGTTTTGGAAGCAAGTGAAGCATAAATACACATGAGAGAAGGTGGTGGATGGAAGGGTAGTAGATAGAGCATTAATGGACTATGTAGTGGCAGATAGGATTATAATAGGAAGAGTTAAGGATGTACATGTTCCAAGGGGAGAGAGTGGGGGAATATCAGATAAATTTTTTTGTGGAAGGTAAGTTGAGTGGAGGATAGGTGTAGAAAGTGGAAAGGGACAAAAGGTAGGGAGGTGCTTAGAGTGAACCCTTTGAATGAGAAGGAAAAGGAGGAGTACAAGAAGCTGAGTGGGAGGGAATGAAGGATAAAGTAGAACTAGTAGTGGAAAAGGAATTGGGATGGTTCAAGGAGGGAGTCACAAAGTGTGCAAAGATGGTGTGTGGAACAAGAAGGACAGGAGGAAATAGAAGGGTAGTGAGTGGTGGGATGATGAAATGAAGAAGGTTGTATAAGAGAGGAAGCGAGCTTTCACAGCTTGGTTACTAAATAGGTCGAGGGAGTCATATGAGAGGTACAAAGAAAAGAGGAGAGAAGTAAAGCACAAGGTAAAGAAGGCAAAGAGGACAGTAGATGTGAAATGGGGTAAGAGTATGACAGAAAATTTTGAAAGTAAAAAAAGATGTTTTGGAAAGAAATTAAGATAGGAAGAGGAGGCAAATGTAGTAGAGAACAAAGGTAAAAGGTGCAGATGGTGAGATGATAATGGAAGAGAAGGCAGTAAGAGGAAGACGGGCAGAGTATTTTAGGGAGTTGCTAAATGTGAAGGAGGATAGGGAGGGAAAGATAGTTGCAGTGGGAAGTGATAAGAAAATGACTATGAGGAGTGAGGAAAATGGAGGAGAAATAAGGAAAGATGAAGTGAAGGCAGTTGTTAAGATGATGAAAGCAGGTAAGGCACCTGGGCTGGATGGAAGCCATGCAGAATGTCTAAAAAAAAAAAGGAGGTACAGTGATGGTGGACTGGCTGGTGAGGTTATTTAACCCCTTCCATACGGTGCCGCACACGTAGGCGTCATGGACTTAGATCTCGGTGGCAGCAGCCAATGCCAGCCGTACGACGTGTCGTAATAATATTCGCATCATAAAATATAGTCACCGCTTATATCGATCGTTCTCTCTTCACCCGTGAATTTTGATAACCATAGAAAATGCGATTACAAAAGAATTAGAAAGAATGTCATTATGGTGGGGCGACTACAATAAATATAATCAAGACGCCGATATGGCAGCCTCGCGAATACACTCGCTCCCCATGACGCCTACGTGTGCGGCACCGTATGGAAGGGGTTAATGTTTGTTGGAGAGAGGGGAGAGTGCCAGAGGATTGGAGGAGTGCCTGTATAGGTTCACTCTACAAGGGAAAAGGGGAAGTGTGAGTGTAATAGTTTCAAAGGGATTAGCTTGTTGAGTGTAGCTGGGAAGGCTTATGGGAGGATCTTGATTGAGAGAATTAGGAGAGGAACAGAGGGAGTAATTGGTGAGGAACAGTGTGGATTTAGGAAAGGTAGAGGTTGTGTAGATCAGATTTTTTGGCAAGACAGATATGTGAGAAAGCTAGAGGAAAGGGTAAGGATGTTTTTTGGGCTTTCATGGATCTGGAAAAGGCTTATGACAGGGTAGACAGGAAGGCACTGTGGGTTTTTTTTGCAGATATACGGGATAGGAGGAAAGCTTTTAGGAGCTGTCAAAGGTTTATATGTGAGAAGTAGAACATGTGTCAGGATTAGAAATGGAGAGAGTGAGTGGTTCGAGGTTGAGGTGGGACTTCGTCAGGGATGTTTTATGTCGCCCTGGCTGTTCAACTTATATATGGATGGGGTGGTGCAAGAGGTAAATGCAAGGGTGGTGGGTCAGGGATTGGAGATGGTTAAAGAAAATGGAGAAAAGTGGGAGGTGAGCCAGCTGTTGTTTGCAGATGACAATGCACTTGTAGCAGGATCAGAGGGATTGAGGAAGTTGGCGACAGAGTTTGGGAAAGTGTGTGAAGGAAGTTGAAAATAAATGTGGGTAAAAGTAAGGTGATCAGATGTGCAAGGGGTGAGAGTGGCAGCAGACTGGAAGTGAGCATTAAGGGAGAGCAATTGGAGGAAGTGGATAGTTTTAGATATTTGGGTGCGAATGTGGCAGGAAAGGGAGGAGTGGGGGTGGAGGAAGAATGTAGATTGAGAGAAGTGAGTAAATGCCTTGGTGGATTAAAAAGTGAAATGAGAAACAGACATTTGGGAATGGATGCTAAGAGGAGATTATATGAAGGAGTGATTGTGCCAACAGCACTGTATGGGGCAGAAACATGGAACATAAGAGAGGAAGAGAGGAGTTTGAATGTGTTTGAGATGAGGTGCCTGAGAAGTATGATAGGGGTTACTAGGCTGGATAGAGTGAGAAATGAGGTGAGGAGAACATGGGTGGTAAGGGAGTTGGGAGATAGGGTGGATGAAAGAGGATTGGGATGGTTTGGACACATGGAGTGAAGAAAGACTAGTAAAAGAGGTATGGAAGGCAGATGTGGAGGGAGTGAACATGAGGGGGCGACCTAGGATGAGATGGATGGATGGGGTGAAAGGGTCTTTGGGGAAGAGGGGAATGTCTGTTGAGGATGGATGGGAGAGGACACGGGTGAATGGAGAATGATTGTATATGGATGATGTTGTGATGCATGAGGTGGAATGGGTCGGGGGATGAGGTAGTATATGTGAAAAAAAAAAAAAAAATTGACACAGCCTGAAGGTATTTCTCCCCGTCTTCTCCTTTTCTGCATGAGGGGATGGAGGGGGGGGGGTCGCTGATTTAATGAAGTGGCCTTGCTGTGGATGTACTGTGTTTTGCGACACTGCTTCTGACCCAGGGCAGCGGATAAGATACAGGGATGATCTGTCATCCATGAGGTGCCAAGATAAGAGGGAGGGTAGAAGGTGGAGGGGAGTGGAGTGTATTGGGGATGGAATGGGAGGGAATGATTTTTATGCCTTTGTTTCTTGGCTACCTCCCTTGTAAGGAGGAAAAAGCCCTTGGTATATGTATGCATGTACTACTTGAGATTTCCCATATCAAGAGTACGATATATCCATAACCTCATCTATGTCATGTGGCCATCCCCCAACCATAGCATGGTGGGTGTTGGGGGCAAAACTGCCACAAGCCCTTGCCACCCCTGTGGTTGGCATTGATCCCTGGGAGTAGCTTCAGTTACCCAGGCAAGCACCAACAATGGGTACTTATACATGGTGGTCTGTTGTCTGTTCCCAAAACTCAACATCACCCTCATCTCCACCCAGTAGAACTCATGGCACAAGCCTCTTGAGCAGGCATAAAAGTGATCAAATTCCACTATTTTTTCACTTTTTTACACACAAAGAGGGATGACAGCACAATTGCTATCTTATTCCTCCTACTAGTTGGTGACACAGAAGCAAACCCATATCACAACAGTGACATTTTTTTTTTTTTACTGATGAGGTGGTAGGGGGATTCAAAGGTTTGTTACATATCATTGTAGGGTTATGGATTATTATCAGTGGAAAAGTGTGTGCATGCATGCTTGTGTATTTATATATATATATATATATATATATATATATATATATATACATTTAAGCTGGTGAGGTTATTTAATGTGTTTAAGAGAGGGTAGAGTGCTGGAGGACTGGAGGAGCGCCTGTATAGTTCCGCTTTACAAGGGATAGGGGGACAAGTGTGAGTGTAGTAGTTTCAGAGGGATCAGCTTGTTGAGTGTAGTTGGGTAGGCTTATGGGAGGGTCTTGATTGAGAGGATTAGGAGAAGAACAGAGGGAGTAACTGGTGAGGAACAGTGTGGTTTTAGGACAGGTAGGGGTTGTGTAGATCAGATTTTTGTGGCAAGACAGATATGTGAGAAAACTATAGGAAAAGGTAAGGATGTTTTTTGGGCTTTTATGGATCTGGAAAAGGCTTATGACACGGTAGGCAGGAAGACACTGTGGGAGGTACTGCAGATATATGGGATAGGAGGAAAACTGTTAAAAGCAATCAAGAGTTTTTACGAGAGTAGTAGAGCTTGTGTTAGGATTAGAAATGGAGAGAGTGAATGGTTTGAGGTAAAGATGGGACTTCATCAGGGATGTGTTATGTCGCGCTGGCTGTTCAATCTATACATGGATGGGGTGGTGCGAGAGGTGAATGCAAGGGTAGTGGGTCAGGGGTTGGAGGCAGTTAAAGAAAATGGAGAAAATTGGGAAATAAGCCAGTTGTTGTTTGCTGATGACACAGCGCTTGTAGCAGGATCAGAGGAGGGATTGAGGAAGTTAGCGACAGAGTTTGAGAAGGTGTGTGAAAAAAAGGAAGCTGAAGATAGATGTGGGCAAAAGTAAGGTGATGAGATGTACAAGGGGAGAGAGTGACAGCAGGCTGGAAGTCAGCATAAAGGGTGAGAGACTGGAGGAAGTGAACAGTTTTAGATACTTGGGTGCGAATGTGGCAGGAAAGGGAGGAGTGGGGGTGGAGGAAGAATGTAGATTGAGAGAAGCGAGTAAATGCCTTGGTGGATTGAAAAGTGTAATGAGAAATAGACATTTGGGAATGGATACTAAGAGGCTATATGAAGGAGTGATTGTGCCAACAGCACTGTATGGGGCAGAAACATGGAACATAAGAGAGGAAGAGAGGAGTTTGAATGTGTTTGAGATGAAATGCCTGAGAAGTATGATAGGGGTTACTAGGCTAGAGTGAGAAATGAGGAGGTGAGGAGGAGAACAGGGGTGGAAAGGGAGTTGGGAGATAGGGTTGATGAAAGAGTATTAGGATGGTTTGGACACATGGAAAAAATGAGTGAAGAAAGATTAGTAAAAAAGGTGTTGAAGGCAGAGGTGGAAGGAGTGAAAATGAGGGGGCATCCTAGGATGAGATGGATGGATGGGGTGAAAGGGGCATTACAAAAGAGAGGAATGTCTTTTGAGGAAGGATGAGAGAGGACAGAAGATAGGGGTAAATGGAGAAAGGTTGTGTATGGATCATGCTGTAATGCATGAGGGGGGTGAGTGGGTGGGGGATGGGTGTGAGGAAGTATGTATGAAAAACAATTTGATGCAGCCTGAAGGGATTTCTCCCCGTCTTTATGAAGTGGCCTTGCTGTGGATGTGCTGTGTATTGCTACACTGCTTCTGACCCAGGGCAGTGGACAGTATGCAGGGATGACCCATCATCCAGGAAGTGCCAAGATAAGATCGAGGGAGAAGGGTGGAGGGGAGTGGAATATGTAGGGAATGGAATGGGTGGGAGTGGTTTCTATGCCTTTTTCTTTTTGGCTACCCCCTGTGTAAGGGGGAAAAAAGCCTTTGGTAAATGTATGTATGTATATATATATTGTATATAAATATACATGCATACATACATATTCCAACAGCTAAGTCAACTCCCACCCATTCCATCCCCACATACTCCACTCCCATTCATCCCCTTCCCTTCCTCATATCTTGGCTCCTCCATCACTACATCTTGCCCAGTGCCTCAGGTCAGAAGCAATGTAACAAGGTTGTTTCATTTATCTGCCCCCCCCCCTCCATCCCCTCATGCAGACAAAGAGAATACAGGCAGAAATCCCATCAGGCTGCATCAAAATATCATTCACATATACTCCCTCACCTCCATATTCCCTTCCATGCATCACAGCATCATCCATACAAAACCATTCTCCATTCACCCCTATCTTGTTTCTTCTCCCTTCCCCTTTTACCCTATTCATTCATTCCATCCTTGGTCACCCCATCATGTTCACTCCTTCCACCTCTGTCTTCTACACCTCTTTTACCAATCTTACTTTATTCATTCTTTCCATGTGTCCAAACCATCCCAATACTCTTTCATCAACCCTATCTCCCAACTCCCTTTCCACCCCCCCCTGTTCTCCTTCTCACCTCCTTGTTTCTTACTCTATCCAGTCTAGTAACCCTTACCACACTTCTCAGGCATTTCATCTCAGACACATTTAAACTCTTCCTCTTTTATGTTCCATGTTTCTGCCCCATACAGTACTGTCAGCAAAAATCACTCCATACAATCTCCTCTTAGTATTCATTCCCAAATGTCTATTTCTCATTACACTTTTTAATTCCCCAAGGCATTTACTTGCTTTTCTCAATCTATATTCTACCTCTACCTCCACTCCTCCCTTTCCCACCACATTCACACCTAAAGCTATCCACTTCCAGTCTCTTTCCCTTAATACTTCCAAATTACTGCCATATTCTACCCTTGTACATCTCATCACCTTACTTTTACCCACATTTATTTTTAGCTTTCTTCTATCACACACTCTCCCAAACTCTGTCACCAACTTCCTCAATCCCTCCTCCAATCCTGCCACAAGTGCAGTGTCGTCCGCAAACAACAACTGGCTCACTTCCCACTTTTCTCCATTTTCTTTAACCATCTCCAATCCCTGACCCACCACCCTTGCATTTACCTCTCACACCATCCCATCCATGTATAAGTTGAACAGCCAGGGTGACATAACACATCCCTAACTAAGTCCCACCTTTACCTTGAACTACTCCCTCTCTCCATTTCTAATCCTGACACATGCTCTACTACTCTCGTAAAAACTCTTGACAGCTCCTAGAAGCTTTCCTTCTATCCTGTATATCTGCAAAACCTCCCACAGTGCCCTCCTGTAAGCCTTTTCTAGATCCATAAAAGCCCAAAAAAATCCTTCCCCTTTCCTATAGCTTTCTCACATATCTGTCTTACCACAAAAATCTGATCTACACAACCTCTACCCATCCTAAATCCACACTGTTCCTCACCAATTACTCCCTCTGTTCCTCTCCTAATCCTCTCAATCAAGATCCTCCCATAAGCCTTCCTAACTACACTTAACAAGCTAATCCCTCTGAAACTACTACATTCACACTTGTCCCCTTTTCCCTTGTAAAGTGGAACTATACACACACTCCTCCAGTCCTCCGGCACTCTACCCTCACTCCAACAAACATTAAATAACCTCACCAGCCGGTCTACCATAACTGTACCTCCTTTTTTCAGACATTCTGCATTGCATCCATTCAGCCCAGGTGCCTTACCTGCTTTCATCATCTTAACAACTGCCTTCACTTCATCCTTCCTCATTTCTCCTCCATTTTCCTCACTCATCATGGTAATTTTCTTAGCATTTCCCACTGCAACTATCTTTCCCTCCTTATCCTCCTTCACATTTAGCAACTCCCTAAAATATTCTGCCCATCTTCCCCTTACTGCCTTCTCTTCCATTATCATCTCACCATCTGCACCTTTTACCTTTTCTTCTCTACTTGATTCGCCTCCTCTTCCTCTCTTAATTTCTTTCCAAAACATCTTTTTATTACTTTCAAAATTATCTGTCATACTCTTACCCCATTTCACATCTGCTCTCCTCTTTGCCTCCTTTACCTTATGCTTTACTTCTCTTTTCTTTTCTTTGTACCTCTCATATGACTCCCTCATCCTATTTTGTAACCAACCTGTGAAAGAAAGCTTCTCCTCTTCTACAACCTTCTTTGATTCCTCATCTCACCATTCACTACCCTTCCTTCTATTTCCTCCTATCCTTCTTGTTCCACACACCATCTTTGCACACTTTGTGACTCCCTCCTTGAACCATCCCCCATTCCTAGCTCTACTCTATCCTTCACTCCCTCCCACTCTCTCAGCTTCTTCTTGTACTCCTCCTTTTCCTTTAAAGAGTTCACTCTAAGCACCTCCCTACCTTTTGTCCTTTTCCTCTTTCTCCATCTATCCTCCACTCTAAACTTCCCTTCCACCAAAAAATGATCTGATATTCCCCCACTCTCTCCCCTTAGCACATGTACATCCTTAACTCCTTCTATTATATTCCTATCTACCACTACATAGTCCATTAACACTCTATCTACCACCCTCTCCCATGTGAACTTATGCTCGACTTTCTTCCGAAACACTGTATTTGCTATCATCAAGTCTCTAGACATATCTCCACCATCAACTCTCCACTACGATTCCTTCCTGGAACTCCACATTTTCCAACCCCTCCATCAATTGGTTCATTTCCTACCCTAGCATTAAGGTCTTCCAGTACTATTACATTGACATTTCTCCCTAAATCCTCTATGCACTCATTTAAATCTATCCAAAAAGCCTCCCTTTCTTCTACACTCTTCTCACTACCAGGCCCATATGCACTTACAAAAACCCACATCTCCTTTCCCAGTTTCACCTTCATCCACATTATCCTTGAGGAAACCTCCTTCCACTCCACTACACATTTACCTATCTCTTCACTTACTAGTATAGCCACCCCTTCCCTCCCTCGCCCTCTCTTCACTCCTGATAACCTCCCACTTACACTCGCCCTTCCCTTTCAACTTAGTTTCACTCAAAGCCAACACATCCATCTTTCTTCTCACAAACATACTACCTATCTCTTCCCTTTTACTCTCATCTGTACCACATCCACACACATTAAAAGACCCAAACCTTAGGGTACTGGTTGGAAAACTCCTAGACCCTCTTATGCCTTTACTTTTTTTATAGGAATGTCCCCTGTGGGGCTACAGGGAGAAGGATGCCTGGTCCCAATCCCCGTACCTTTCTTCTCGCCTCTTACGATCCAAGTGGAAATACTTGGTGGCAGTATTCTTTTGCCCCCACCACAGGGTAGGTAGGCAAAAAAGGAAATGAATATTCAGAGAAATTGTACAGGACAGTAACAAGGGGTTGGGGGACAGTATAACGGAGGGACAGTCATAGTATAAAAGTGTCATAATTTCTCTATGAACAGAGTTTTCCTCTATCACAGATAAAATGATGTGTGGCTCTGGTCTGTAGGGGTGCCCCATATAGTACCTAAACTATCAACTGCATGCTACTTTGCCACAATAACATGCAACCAATACCCCAGACGGGGTATCTGGGAAAAGTAAAAATAGAATATCAGGACAATATGATATTGGAACTAAGGAGATAAAGAAAGTGAGATCTGAAAAAGATTTGGGAGTAATTATCTCAAACGACCCGTCCTATGATAAACAAATAAACAAAATTGTTGGAATCCTTTAACTTGCTAAGAGCAATAAAAGTGGCATTTACATATTTGGAAGAAGAAATGATTGAAAAATATTAGTCACATTGATAAGGCCTAGAGATATCGAGTGGGAGGAGAAAGTCCCTCCTATGAAAGAGATAGAAGTAACAAGGAATGAAATAATGAATCACTTCAATAATCTCGATGTCAGAAAATCGCATGGACCAGATGAAATGGCAAACTGGATTTTGAGAGAATGCTGGAATGAACTAACAGACAAAATACATAGTCTAATAAACAGTTCACTGAAAGAAGGAAAAGTTCCAGAAGATTGGAAAAGAGCAAATATAGTAACAATATATAAAGGGGGAAACAAGGAAGACACTACTAACTATAAACCGGTCTCTCTTACAAGTATGATAGCTAAAATTTGTGAAAGAATGATCAAAATTAGATGGGTAAGGCATTTGGAAAAAAACGTACTAAATCCAAGGCAATTTGGATTTAGGCAAGGATGATCATGTGTCACAAACTTAATGTGTTTCTATTCAAGGCTAATAGATGTAATACAAGAAAGAGATGGATGGGCTGATTGTGCATTTCTAGGCCCGAAAAAAGCTTTTGATAAGGTGCCACATAAGAAGTAGCTAAAGAAATTAGAAACTGCAGGAGGAATACAGGGCAAACTGCTGAAGTGGATGGAAGACTTCTTGCATGAAAGAAAAATGAGAGTGGTGATAAGAGACAAACACCCTAATTGGGATGAAGTAATACATGGAGTTCCACAAGGAAAAGTTCTGGCCCCAATAATGTTTGCTATACCGTATATATATATATATATATATATATATATATATATATATATATATATTAATGATATGGATAAAGAAATTGAAAGTTATATGAACTTGTTTGCGGATGATGCAAAATTATTGAAAAAAGTGATCACTAAAGAAGATTGTGAGTCGCTACAGAGGGATCTCAATAAAGTATGGAAATGGAGTAAGTGGGAGATGGAATTCAATATTAAGAAGTGTAGTATAATAGAATCTGGAAGAAGAAGAAAAAAAAAAAATGGGAACATATAAATTGGGAGAAGAAATTAATAAAGTAGAAAATGGGAAGGACCTGGGAGTCATTATTATGAATAATATGTCCCCTGAGAAACATATAAAAAAAAAAATTGGAGAAACTTATAAGCTAATAAGTGGCATTTAAATACCTGGACGAAGAAATGGTGAAGAAAATACTAGTCACTTTGATAAGACCAAGATTGGAGTATGCAGTGACGACATGGTCACCAAGTATAACAAAACTTGAAAGAATACAAAGAGCAATTACAAAACTGGCACCAATACTCTCAGAACTATCATATGAGGAGAGACTAGAAAACTTTAGCTACAGACATTAGAGCAAAGAAGAGAGAGGAGGCTTGATAACTATTTATAGAATCATGAAAGGCATAGAAACTATTGATAGAGAGAATCCAATAAAATGGGATAGTAGAAATACAAAAGGACATGGAGAGAAAATCAAGAAAGACAGTTATAGAAGAGAAATGAAAAAGAATAGCTTTCCCCACAGGGTAATTGATGTTTGGAACAAGTTAGATGAGAAAGTGGTGTGCGCAAAAACAATACGCGAATTTAAAAAGTCAAGATAAAAAGAGATATGAAAACGGGACACCTCCAGAATAGCTCCCCTTCCCGTAAAATACAACTAGGTAAACACAAACACATATTTAATTGAAGTATGGAAGACAGATGAATGGCAAAACATTGATGTTTTCTGTGTTTATCATCTTGCTACTCTAGACAGTATGACAGAAAATTTTGAAAGTAAACAAAAAATGTTTTGGAAAGAAATTAAAAGAGGAAGAGGAGGCGAATCAAGTAGAGAAGAAAAGGTAAAAGGTGTAGATGGAGAGATGATAATGGAAGAGGAGGCAGTGAGAGGAAGGTGGGCAGAGTATTTCAGAGAGTTGCTAAATGTGAAGGAGGATAGGGAGGGAAAGGTAGTTGCAGCGGGAAATGCTAAGAAAATAACCATGATGAGTGAGGAAAATAGAGGAGAAATAAGGAAAGGAGGAGTGAAAGCAGCTGTTAAGATGATGAGAGCAGGTAAGGCACCTGGGTTGGATGGATGTCATGCAGAATGTCTGTAAAAAGGAGGTACAGTTATGGTGGACAGGCTGGTGAGGTTATCTAATGTTTGTTTAAGAGAGGGTAGAATGTCGGAGGACTGGAGGAATGCCTGTATAGTTCCACTTTACAAGAGGTAGTGGGACAAGTGTGAATGTAGTAGTTTCAGAGGTATCAGCTTGTTAAGTGTGGTTAGGTAGGCTTATGGGAGGGTCTTGATTGAGAGGATTTGAAGAACAGAGGGAGTAATTGGTGAGGAACAGTGTGGGTTTAGGACAAGTTGGGGTTGTGTAGATAATTTTGTGGTAAGGCATATGTGAGAAAGCTATAGGAAAAGGTAAGGATGTTTTTTGGGCTTTTATGGATCTAGAAAAGGCTTGGCAAGGTAGACAGGAAGGCACTGTGGGAGATATTGCAGATATATGGGATAGGAGGAAAGCTGTTATGAGCAGTCAAGAATTTTTACGAGAGTAGTAGAGTCTGTGTTAGGATTAGAAATGGAGAGAGTGGTTTGAGGTAAAGGTGGGACTTCATTAGGGATGTGTTATGTTGCCGTGGCTGTTCAATTTATACATGGATAGGGTGGTGCGAGAGGTGAATGCAAGGGTAGTGGGTCATGGATTGGAGATGGTTAAAGAAAATGGAGAAAAGTGGGAGATAAGCCAGTTATTGTTTGCTGATGACACAGCACTTGTAGCAGGATCAGAGGAGGGATTGAGGAAGTTAGTGACAGAGTTTGGGAAGGTGTGTGAAAGAAGGTAGTTGAAGATAAATGTGGATAAAAGTAAGGTGATGAGATGTACAAGAGGAGAGAGTGGCAGCAGACTGGAAGTGAGTATTAAGGGAGAGAGACTAGAGGAAGTGGATAGTTTTAGATACTTGGGTGCAAATGTGGTGGGAAAGGGAGGAGTGGAGGTCGAAGTAGAATGTAGATTGAGAGAAGCGGGTAAATGCCTTGGTGGATTAAAAAGTGTAATGAGATACAGACATTTGGGAATGAATGCTACGAAGGGATTGTATGAAGGAGTGATTGTGCCAACAGCACTGTACGGGGCAGAAACATGGAACATAAGAGAGGACGAGAGGAGTTTGAATGTGTTTGAAATGAAATGCCTGAGAAGTATGATATGGGTTACTAGGCTAGACAAAGTGAGAAATGAGAAGGCGAGTAGGAGAATGGGGGCGGAAAGGGAGTTGGGAGAGAGGGTTGATGGAAGAGTATTAGGATGGTTTGGACACATGGGACGAATGAGTGAAGAAAGATTAGTAAAAGAGGTGTGGAAGGTAGAGGTGGAAGGAGTGAACATGAGGGGACGTCCTAGGATGAGATGGATGGATGGGGTAAAAGGGGCATTGGGAAAGAGGGGAATGTATGTTGAGGAAGGACGGGAGAAGACAGAAGATAGGGGTAAATGGAGAATGGTTGTGTATGGATGATGCTGTGATGCATGAGGGGGTGTGGGTAGGGGATGGGGGGCAAGAGAGTATGTATGAGAAATAAACTGACACAGCCTGAAGGTATTTTTCCCCATCTTCTCCTTTTCTGCATGAGGGGACGGAGAGGGGGGGTCACTGAATTAATGAAGCAGCCTTGCTGTGTTTTGTGACACTACTTCTGACCCAGGGCAGTGGACAAGATGCAGGGATGACCCATCATCCAGGGGGTGCCAAGATAAGAGGGAGGGAAGAGGGTTGAGGGGAGTGGAGTATGTAGAGGATGGAATGGATGGGAGTGGTTTTTAGGCCTTTGTCTTATGGGTACCTCCCATGTAAGAAAAAAAAAAGAAAAAAGAAAAAAAGAAAAAAAAAAAAAAAAAAAAAAAAAAAAACCTTTGGTATATGTATATATATATATATATATATATATATACACACACACACACACACACACACTTCAGCGAATGGACGGCTTGGATGACGTTCTGAAGAAAACTGAAGTCTGTGGATCCCAACGCAAAGAGAAGTGCCTAGTGTTTTTGCAGGGTGGGGGGGAAATTGCTCGTGGAGTAGTGGGAACGTAGGGAAAGAGGAAAAGGGGAGGGATTACTGAGGGAAATGGAAGGAAATGAGGAGGGAGTAGACTTTGCCCAGACAGACAAGCGGAAGGTAAACAAAAGACTGAGTGAGGATCAAATGTCTAATAAAAATGTAAAGATTAGAAGTATAGAGAGGAGCAATACAGAAGAAAGTGACGAGAATATGTTCCAGGGATTTAAAGAGGGTGGGGGGGACACAACCCCCCCCCCCCCCGACTGATAAGACTAGAGGAGAGAGTTGATAAGGTGATCGAGGACTTGGAACGTAAGTTAGGTAATGTAGACTCCATTTTCCAGAGAATTGAAAGGTTGGAACAACTAGAGAAGGCTAACAGAAACTTAACTGAAGAAATAGAGGACCTAAAAAGACAGTTAGGAAATGTAAAGGAGGAGAATGAGAAATTGAAGAAGAATAGTAATGAAAATAGAGAGAAAATAGCTACAGAAGTTAAAAATTGGAGAATAACTCAAGAAGGGAATAAGGTTTCATTCACTGACATAGTCAAACAGCAATTGAAAGAACATAATGAAGACTCAGTTATTAAAGTGATGAGACAGAAGGAGAATATAGTAAGAGAATTAGCTGACAAAAAGAAATGTATAATTATATTAGGAATGGAAGAGAAACATAACCCAGACAGAACCGCAAGAATCAAGGAGGAAAATGAAAGAGTAAGCAGTTTATTAAAATTAGTCCAGGAAGATGAACCAGAAATTATAAAGGAAATTGAGGAAAAATTCAGACTCGGAAAATATAGTACAGATAAGACCAGACCAATTAAGATTAAATTCAGGTCACAAACAACGGCAGAGAAAATTCTATCCAAGACAGGGAAACTAGCAACAAATGATCAATATAAAAAGGTATGGATAAAAAGAGAAATGAATAAGGAGGAAAGAGAGGAAGAAAAGCAGAAAAGAATTGAAGCTAAGGCAAAAAACGAGGAAAGAACGGAGTCAGAGAAAGAGAGATTCTATTGGAGAGTAGTGAACATGAAAATAAAGCAGTTCGACATACTAAAGAAAAACATAAGGGAAACAGAGAACACAATGGAAGTGGCAGAAAACTAAGAGTGTCTTACACAAATATAGATGGATTGATAACAGGATTGAATGAACTGAATGATTATTTGAAAGAAAAAGAACCGGACATAATGGGAATTGTAGAAACAAAATTAAAAGGCCCACTACCACCCAACAGTGTAGGACATGATACATACAATTATTGGATTAGAAACAGAGAGAAAAAACAAGGGGGTGGAGTTATGTTCCTGACTAAGAAGGATATAAACGTGAAAGGTGTCATATATGGAAAGAATACAGTAGAGATGATTATGATAGAAGTGGAAGACCGAGATAAGAAGAGCAGAAAATTTGTGATCAATTATGTGCCTCCGAAAACAGCCTCATGGGAGGAGAGTGAACATAAAAGTATGTTAGAGGACACAAAGATAGCATTAACTAAAATAATGGAAGACGGAGGAAGAATAGTTATGATGGGCGACTTTAATTGCAAAGAAATCTGCTGGGAAGAAATGACAGTAAAGAGTGGTGATGACTCATGGGGAAATGCTCTACTTGAGATGATTACTGACCATTCAATGACACAATGGATACAAGAGAACACTAGGTATAGAAATGAAGAAGAACCATCGAGGCTAGACTTAATAATTACATCTGAACCTAGAATAGTGGACAAGATTGAATATAAAACACCAATAGGTAAAAGTGACCACATATTGATTGAACTGGAACTTAATGAAGAAAAATATATGAAAAGAAATGAACAATATAGAAAAGGAAGAATGATGTATGAAAAAACAAACTTTGATAAAATAAGAGAATTCTTCCAACAAGAAAACTGGGAAGAAATATACAAAGAAGAAACATCAGTGGAAGAGAAATGGAATATTTTGACAAAAATTTACAAAAAAGGAGTGGAAAAGTATGTCCCAAGACAAAAACAAGAAAAAGAATATGTAAAATGCTGGTACAACAAAAGTTGTATGGAGTTAAAAGACAAAAGAGACAAAGCCTGGACCAGATGGAAAAAAGACAGAAGACCTGAAAAATGGAAAATATATACTGGTTATAGAAATGAATATGTACAAAAGTGCAGAGAGGAAAAAAGAAAATATGAAAAAGATGTTATAGAAAAGTGTAAAGATCAACCAAAACTATTCTACAGATTTGTAAACAATAAACTGAAAAACAAACAAGACTTGGAGAAATTAAGACAAGGAGGAGTTGAATACACTGAGGAAATGGAAATGGCAGAAATTATGAACAAACATTTTAAATCAGTGTTTACAAGGGAAAATATACAACCTGAAGAGATTGAGTGGAAGGAAAAAGTCCCCCCTATGGAAGAAATAGAAGTAACAAAGAATGAAATATTGACACACTTGGGTAATTTTGATGTTAGAAAATCGCATGGGCCAGATGAAATAGCAAACTGGATTCTGAAAGAATGCAGGAATGAACTGGCAGACAAAATACATAGCATAATAAGCAGTTCCTTAAAAGAAGGAAAAGTTCCAGAAGATTGGAAAAAAGCAAATATAGTACCTATATATAAAGGAGGAAATAAAGAAGAACCTACCAACTATAGACCAGTCTCTCTAACAAGTACAATAGCAAAAATATGTGAAAGAATTATCAAAAGTAGATGGGTAAAATACTTGGAAAAAAACAACGTACTAAATCCAAGGCAATTTGGATTCAGACAAGGACGATCATGCGTCACCAATTTAATATGTTTCTATTCAAGGCTAATAGATATAATACAAGAAAGAGATGGATGGGCTGATTGTGCATTTCTAGACCTAAAAAAAGCTTTTGACAAAGTACCACATAAGAAGCTGCTTAAGAAATTAGAATATGAAGGAGGAATACAAGGTAAATTGCTAAATTGGATGGAAGACTTTTTGCAAGAAAGAAAAATGAGAGTAGTGATAAGAGATCAGCACTCAAAATGGAATGAAGTAATAAGCGGTGTCCCGCAGGGAACAGTTCTGGCCCCAATAATGTTTGCTATATATATTAATGATATGGATGAAGGAATTGAAAGCTATATGAGCTTCTTTGCAGATGATGCAAAATTACTGAAAAGAGTGAAAACTGAAGAAGATTGTGAATCACTACAGAGAGATCTAAATAAAGTACAAGAATGGAGTAGGAAGTGGGAGATGGAGTTCATTACAAAAAAGTGTAGTATAATGGAATTTGGAAAAAGCAAAAACAGAATAACAGGATCATATAATTTGGGAGAAGAAGGAATAAAGAGAGTAGAAAGTGAGAAGGACCTGGGAGTCATTGTTATGAATAATATGTCACCTGAGAAACATATAAATAAGATTTTTGGAGAAACCTATAATTTAATAAGAACAATCAAAGTGGCATTTACATACCTGGATGAAGAAATGGTGAGGAAAATCCTAATCACCCTGATAAGACCAAGATTGGAATATGCAGCAACGATATGGTCACCAAGTACAAAAAAATGTATAAAAAAACTTGAAAGAATACAAAGAGCAATTACAAAATTGGCACCAACACTCTCAAAACTATCATATGAAGAGAGACTACAAAAACTTAAACTACAGACACTAGAGCAAAGAAGAGAGAGAGGAGATTTGATAGCTATTTACAGAATCATGAAAGGCATAGAAATTACTGATAGAGAGAATCTGATAAAATGGGATGACAGAAATACAAGAGGACACGGAAAGAAAATAAAAAAAGAAAGCTATAGAAGAGATTTGAAAAAGAACAGCTTTCCTCACAGAGCAATAGACAGTTGGAACAAGTTAGATGAGAAAGTGGTGTGTGCAAAAACAATACATGAATTTAAAAATAGTTTAGATAAAATGAGATATGAAGACGGGACCCCACGAGCATAGCTCCCCTTCCCGTAAAATACAACTAGGTAAATACTAGGTAAATACACACACACACAAATAAATACAATTAAGAAGTAAGTAAATCCTTCAACAGGTAATTAAAACATCTGTAGCAAAATAACTAATCAACATACATTATATAATTTTGCTTAGGTGTTTGTCCAAATTATTTTTGAATTGTGAAAAAACTACATTTAGTCACCTTGGCCTGAAGTTTATAGCATTCATTGACTATCCAGGTGGCAAAATTGTTTTTACCTACTTTTACATTAAATCCATGTCCAAAAAATAGATCCTAATTAGTCCACAAACAGTTGATAAAAAACACAACTACACCAGCCCAATATAATTTCTTCCAATAAAGAAAACATAGACACCCTACAAACTACATAAAATAAAGCATTAATGGAATATACTAATATAATCTCAACAGAACAAAGATCCTCTCCATAGAAGTGTATGAAATTGATAAGCAAACAGTTCCATGCAAAAGAACTCAGCTATCCCCACACATCCATCCCATAATATAAATAACCACCCATATGCACAACAAATTGGAAATATATATATATATATATATATAAATAATATACTACTCACACATTTTCTAGAACCTACCATCAAATGCATATACACTCAGATCACAAAACAAGCACTCCAAGAATGACCATACTCCCTACTTCACCAAACTACTCCAAGCATCAACTTTACAGAATATTCCTTTCCCACATGACAAGCAAGGACCACATTAGCACGACTATTTCTGGTCATCATCCACCTTTAAAACAATTCTAACACATAATAGGTCTAGTCATAGGAAACTGCCTCATGTGCAATCATTACACTGAGGACACTGAACACCTCATTTTATACGCCCCCATTCTAGCCTTACCCAGGCAAGTCAATAACGTAACATCTTTTACTTGAGCGACGTTTGGATCAATCTGGTGACTGTTGCCAGTTACCTGGGATCTATGGGTCTCCTGTAAGACACTTGGGGCAACAGATTGATTGAATGATCTATAGGCCCACATTTTAATGTCATTATTTCTATCTCATTAGTATTTTGCATGAAAATATTTTCAATTTTGTTCTTATTACTTCCCTATGACATATTGCATATAGTATCTATACCAGGTCTCAAGACTTATAATTATCTGATGACAATAATTAAGGAGTATATCCAGATTACATCCTGGCAGACCTTGCATATGCTTACACTACAATGTTCTGCAACTCAATTGACCGGCTCAAACACACCAATTTATCTTAATGAGGAGTTATGGAAGTTTGATCAAAGCATTGGCATACGTCCCAATCCTCCTTTGCTTCCCCTTGATAACATTCCAGTAATGCTTGTTATCATTTTCAAGTATCTTGGACTCACAGTTTCCAAGACTGATGACCACCTGATATTTATCAGTGACAAGCACTGCATCAGCAGCTTCCCTAATGCAATTTTTGTGGCATCCCCTTTGGGCACATTACAATATCTCTAAAAGGACTAAAATCTACATATATATAATGCTTCTGTGATCTCTGTCTTCACTTGTCATTTCTCTTAAAGTGTACATGCAGAGGAAAGATTGCTGAAGCTGACAGAGAGAGGAGAGACTTTGGGTACAACTGCTGTTGGTTAGCCCAGTGCCAATGTAGGAAACCAAACACCACCTTATTCTCTAGCCAGAGGTCCTCCACCTTAATTCTACTGTGCACTGTCTGTGCACTGTTAGGGCTAAACAGTCTGTAAATATGTACTCAACTGTGTGTGATGCAGCCTGGCAGGATGGACATGTCATCTCTAGCATTTTCTAAACTGTGCTGGTATGTCAATGCATGACTACTGCAAAGGAGTCTACTTAAGTGAACTCGTTTTATTCTGTTTTGTCCGATTTCTGATGTGTAGTCGGAATGGGGGATGGTCATGAATCTCATTTGGATCTAGGCTAGCAACAGCTGTCTGTGAGAACAGTGTATAGAGGTTCAAGCAATCAATCCACTGCCTTGGATGGATCTTTCTGGCACGAGACTTGCAGCCCCCAGGAAAATGGCCACAGCCACTGATTCAGCTTCAGCCCATAAGTTACTAAATGAAAAGATTTTGAGCTGCTGTCTGGAAACATTAAGCATTTACCTAGTTTACCTTGTTATAGAGTATAGAGTTAGAGCAATGCTCACTGTCAGTGTAGTATAAAGTGCTCTGTGTTTGTGTGGTGGTTGCATCTGAAGCAATTGGTCTCTTGTCAGGCTGATTCTGTGTTGGAACAGATATAGTGTGGAGTAGTGATCTGAACACTGGTATGCCAATACAATTCTTGTTTCTTTTGGGGGGTGATTTCTCAGGTGGTTTAATTGGGGAAAGTTTGGTTAAGTATAGAATTAAGCAGTGAGTGCCTGTTTTGTGATCCCAAATTGTGTGTTTGTGTATGGATGTATTCTGAGTGTACTGGGGGCAGGTTATTGTAGATGACTGAGTAGACTATTGCTAGGAAGAAAATTTGGAATAATGTTGTATTAGTCTGGGACAATTTCTATGCTACAAGCTCCATTTTCTTTAACCATCTCCAGGGATTGGAGATGGTTAAAGAAAATGGAGAAAAAGGGGAGATAAGCCAGTTGTTGTTTTCTGATGACACTGCGCTTGTAGCAGGATCAGAGAAGGGATTGAGGAAGTTAGTAATAGAGTTTGGAAAGGTGCGAGAAAGAAGAAAGTTGAAGATAAATGTGAATAAAAGTAAGGTGATGAGGTGTACAAAGGGAGAGAGTGGCAGCAGACTGGAAGTGAGTATTAAGGGAGAGAGACTATAGGAAGTGGATAGTTTTAGATACTTGAGTGCGAATGTGGTGGGAAAGGGAAGAGTGGAGATGGAGGTAGAATGTAGATTGAGAGGAGCAAGTAAATGCCTTGGTGGATTAAAAAGTGTAATGAGATATACACACTTGGGAATGGATGCTAAGAGGAGACTGTATGAAGGAGTGATTGTGCCGACAGCACTGTATGGGGCAGAAACATGGAACATAAGAGAGGAAGAGAGGAGTTTGAATGTGTTTGAGATGAGGTGCCTCAGAAGTACGGTAGGGGTTACTAGGCTGGATAGAGTGAGAAACGAGGAGGTGAGGAGGAGAACAGAGGTGGAAAGGGTGTTGGGAGATATGGTTGATGAAAGAGTATTGGTATGGTTTGGACACATGGAAAGAATGAGTTAAGAAAGATCAGTAAAAGAGGTGTGGAAGGCAGAGGTGGAAGGAGTGAACATGAGGAGGTGACCAAGAATAAGATGAATGGATGGGGTAAAGGGGCATTGGGAAAGAGGGGAATGTATGTTGAGGAAGAATGGGAGAAGACAGAAGATAGGGGTGAATAGAGAATGGTTGTGTATGGATGATACTGTGATGCATAAGGGGGAGTGGGTGGGGGATGGGAGGTGAGGGAGCGTGTGAAAAATAAATTGACATAGCCTGAAAGGATTTCTCCCCATCTTCTCCATTTCTGCATGAGGGGACATAGGGGGGGGGGTGCCTATTTAATGATGCGGCCTTGCTGTGGATGTGTTGTGTATTGCAACACTGCTTCTGATCCAGGGCAGTGGACAAGATGCAAGGATGACCAGTCATCCAGGCGTAGCAAAGATAAAAGGGAGGGAAGGGGGTGGATGGAAGTGGAGTATGTGGGGATGGAATGGGTGGGAGTGGTTTTATGCCTTTGCTTTTTTGGCTCCCTCCCTTGTAAGGGGGAAAAAAAGTCTTTGGTATATGTATGTACTGTATGCTTCTCTGGGCAATCTCCACAAAACACAACCATATTGGGAGTTGAACACATGACTGGAGCAAGTTAACTGATCTTGCCAAGAGCCATTCAGTGGAGAAGGGTAATTCTACTGTGGCATGCTCAAAGAAACTGTGGAGAATGGTTTTAGTGTACAAGTGAGCCAACACTTCTCTGCATATACTCTCAATCGATGAATGATAATTAGGTCATGATGTATACAGAAACAAAACCAATACAAATAATACACAGATTTCCTTATACTGACTCTGCATCCTTGTTTCATTTTTTAAAGTTAAAAATGTCAGTAATACATTGCCAATAACAATGTAATTTTTCATCAGGTCTATCAATATACCAAGAACTTTATCCTCCCTAATAAGGCAGGTAGCCAAGTCAAAAGCACATACCTACTCCCACCTATTTCACTCCCATCCACCACCCTTTCTCTCCTTTCATTTTAGCTCCTCATGGATGACAGGTCACCCCTGTATCCAGCCCAGTGACCTGGGTCAGAAGCAATATAGCAAGACACAGTACATCCAGTCAGGCTGCTTCACTTAACTGGCAACCCCCCTCTCCATTCCATCAAGCAGAAAAAAGGGATGGGGAGAAATCCCTCTATGCTGTGTCAAAATATCATTCACATATTAGCACCCACTAACTCCACCCCCATCCCCTGTCCCTCCCTTCCTTGCATAACAGTATCATCTATACACAGTCACTCTCCACTTATCCCTATCTCCTGCCTTCAGGTATGAGTAAAATAGACATGGATGTGTACCACTAACAAATTACCCAGTGCAGTCCAACTTTTCTAACAAGTTTCCCCTATAAAGGAACACCTAGCTAAGTATACAGAGAATAGCACATGCTCATTCAGTATCTACCCAGATTATAGCAAGTCCATCAATATGGAACTTAAATACCTAGGCACTTAAAAAGTAACAATACAAAATAACAATGATAACAGGGTCACTCACAATCATAATATTGTTTACTAATCATGTTATTTACAAGTACAGACATCATCCCAACAGTCATATCATATGACAAGCAAAGGCTCAAGGATCTAATAAGGGGGTGGAACATCTTCTATGAATAAATTAACGATGAAAGCAATGGTACTTGATAAATTCTAAACTCAATATCCAACAACAAAAAATGTATATATTTTACAGGCCTTCATATATTTTCTAAACTAGGAGTCCTCCCGAGGCATGAATGTAATGTATCTCACTGCATTACTAGTGCCTTGCCACTCGCATTAATTGATTGATTAGTGTCTGATTACGCTGGTCGATTTGACAATTCCTATTACTGCATAAGCATCACGCCAAACATTCCACAACCATGCTACGGTACAACTTCATTCTACTACTTTTGATCGCAGTTTCACTTTTCTATTGCATTGCAACTGCTGTCTCACCACTCATAGTCATATACTTTCAGAAAAAAAGTTTGTAACAAAAATAACACGACTGACATAATCCCTTACCACAAATCTTAACCTAGAAGGCAATGACCATTGGCAGGTTAGTACGCAAGAACAGCTGAGTGCTTTAGTAAACAAAGCGACTGCGGTACAGTAGGAGTGAATCCACATAAAATTTAAGGAAATCGATATTGTCAATAATAGCGGGAAATTCGAAAAAAGAACAATCATGTCCTTATTATGATTTGTTGAAATTAGTAATATTATGGAAAACAAAAAACATAATTTTATCCAAAGGTTATCTCATTAATCCCTTTAAAAGTCCTTTATACATTTTGTTTTGGCTGGTTAAATTTACGCAGCTTAGGGCACCCTCTACATTAATACTCTCTCTCTCTCTCTCTTAAAATCAGGTAAACAATTACCGTAAGAAGCTCTGGAACAATGTAGTGTGAAGAGTGGAGATGTTATGACAACATTCATACTACATTTATCCTAAGTGCGCTATGAATAATTTTACAAAATTTTAAGACTACCTTAATCTAAAAGACATTTCATTAGACAAATATTCAAACATGTTTTTACATTTCCGGAAATGGGAGACACTTTTTTTTAGAAGCCGTATCTTATCTATGTCGTGGAGATGTTTGCCCTAACTACAGGGTACAGGGTATGTGTATGAGTACATGAGACGAGTGTGATTCTTGCTGCCACAAGAAATGGCTATTTCTTATGATAGCGAAAACAACGTTATGTAATAGAAGTCAACCCACGCACTCGTGGGAAGCGACGCAGCGTGTGACGTCACATGTAGTGAATTTATCGGAATCGTAGCATCTATATTGGATTCTGTTTTATGTAATACTTTTCATGCTGGGCGTCTTTTTTCTATCTTATCTTGGAATCACGAAAATACAGTTTGTTACGACCCAAGATCTAAGAATATAAGGTCTAACCACTTCCGACCGAATTTCGAGGGAGTTGGCGCAGCGGGCCCGTGAACGTCACCTGGCTGTTCAAAATGGGGTTAGCGGGTCCTATAGCTGTCAGTTGAAGCTGGTCCGTCGTTGGAAAATGACGTTGCCTTCGCTCGCAACGCTCCACGCAATTAGTTATATTCTGACAAATATTATATAAAACATATATATAAATATATATAAAATATTATAGTTCCTGTCTATATATATGAATATATAATATATATGATATATAATATATATATATATATATAAAATATTATAGTTCCTGTCTTCCTTGGCGTTTCACAGTTTTCTTCAGTGTATCATAAAGAGAAAATGGACTCAGCCAAATGACGTCAGAAGCTGCGCAGAAGAATTCCAACGGTCTGACCTGTATATTTAGACCTTGTTACGACCTAGACCTTCATAATTTGCCCAACCACTCCGATCCTATGACAAGTTGTAGCCCACCAACTTTCGTGAATTTCCTGTCCAACCGAACGATTGTCACCTTCGGGTTTTCATCTCTTTGTGCATACCTTCGATTCTCTGATGACATTGTTCTTACACCAGAAAGCCCTAGTGAAGTTCACGTGATAATAGAACAACAACAGCAAATAATAACGGATTTTTTAGTCATTACAGGGCTGCTTGCGATTCGAAATATTGTGTGAAGAGTGATGTTAAACCACTAAATGTATGAGCTCACGATACTGAGAAGTCAGATTGGAGTTCGACTCCATAACTTTATCTAGGCATTTTGTTAAATTGTCAATTGTATTTGAAGTCACAACATAAACAGGTAGTTTGTTCCAACCATTTCCTTTGTGGTTATAGAAAGAAAACCTTTGTGTTTGATGTCTTATAGACAATGTTGTAAGCATTATTTTTTGTGACAATACCACGGTCCACTATGAAATATTCACCCTTGTTCGTATTAACAAAGCCATGGAACATTAGACTTAAATTAAATTAGAAGCACTTCACAGGGTTTGTTGTGTAAACGAGGGGCCATTTTATTGATTCAACGTTGTATCCAGTAACGTGCACAGACATTGCAAGGGGCAGGTGCTTTGGGCTGGAAATTGGGCACTTCACTCTTTTGTATTATTCGTATTTGGCAACTATCCGGTAGG
The DNA here is from genome assembly GCF_046742065.1 of Oratosquilla oratoria. NCBI lineage: Eukaryota > Metazoa > Arthropoda > Malacostraca > Stomatopoda > Squillidae > Oratosquilla > Oratosquilla oratoria. The sequence continues at coordinate 26,039,971 of NC_134796.1, forward strand.
GTACAACACCATTTTCCACATTATAATTTCTGAATGGTAAGAAAATGGAATAAGCATGTGAGAAATTATTTTTCATTCACTTTTATATATTTTTGTGAAGGGCACTTTTGGGGCACAGGGCAAAGGGGCAGGTGCTCGGACACCCCCAGCGGATCCATTACATAATACCTCCGCCCAAAATACCTCCAGCCAAAATCCCACAACCAAAATACCTCCACCCAAAATACCTCCGAAACTACCCATAATACCTCCATGCAAATGATAAGGACATTTGGGAATGATATTGTAAACAATACGTAGAGTATAGAATCCTATAGAAAGTATCATTAGAGGACCTTTTCATTCAGGATTATGGTAGTATGGTAGATCAAAGGAATAATCAATTCTATATAGAAATTGTTAATCAAAAGAATCAGACAAAGCAATAGATCAAAGGAATAAGTAATTCTATATAGAAAATTTTAATCAAAGGAATCAGACAAAACAATAAAACGATATTCAGTTCACATGTTCAAATAAAATAATGTATTTTACCCTATATAATGTATTTTACCCTATATCAGTACCTGGTCGCCATCTATAATGGCATATAGTAATTAAGCCGATTTTCAAAAATAAAATAGAATAAATAAATAAATAAATAAAATAAAATAAGATACCTCCGACTCCAATTACTATTTGCCAATTACTATATGCCATTACAGATGGCGACCAGGTACTGATATAGGGTAAAATACATTATTTGATTTAACTTCTGATTTTAAGGACCATTGTATCCAATTTATTAAACAATTACCTATGGGTGAACATGTGAACTGAAGTCGTTGTATTGTTTTGTCTGATTCCTTTGATTAAAATTTTCTATAGAGAATTAATAGTTCCTTTGATCAATTGTTTTGTCTGATTCCTTTGATTAACAATTTCTATATAGAATTGATTATTTCTTTGATCTACCATACTACCATAATCCTGAATGAAAAAGTCCTCTAATGATACTTTCTATAGGATTCTATTCTCTACATATTGTTTACAATATCATTCCCAAATGTCCTCATCATAACAATTATCATTTGCATGGATGATTTGAGATCGTTACTGATAATTACGCAGAGATCTTTTCCACTAACTTTTGTTAACGAATTTCCAAATATCTTGTAATCGTACTTACTGTTATTGTTACCTATGTGCATTACCTTGCATTTACTTGTGTTAAATTTCATTGGCCAATTTCAGACTATTGCTATAATTTATCTAAATCTTCATTCCGCAAATTATAATTATTCCCATAAACTTGATAATTTAAGATTATAACCTTCTAAGCAGTACAAACAGCACAATATGCATGGAGGTATTTTGGTCATTTTTGGAGGTATTCTGGGTGAAGGATTTTGGGTGTGGGATTTTGGCCGGAGGTATTTTGGGTGGAGGTGTTTTGGGTGCCTTCCACCCCCAGCACCCCCCTTCTGCACGGGCCTGGTTGTACCCTTTCTAATTTCATATCTGTTAAGCTACTGTGGTTTCTTGCTGTAAGCTTTTGCGTTAGAGACCTTAAGTTTGTGTATAAAACGGTAATTAAACCATATGAAAACCATATTTTTGTAATTCAATATTCATCTGTTTAAAAAATGCAGAATGAAAATACAATGTAAAGACAAGACATAGTATGAACACCACATAATGAAAAACAGTACTTTTTACAAAGGTTCTTGTAAACAGTACTGTTTTTCATTATGTGGTGCTCATACTGTGGCATGTGCTTACACTGTGTAGAACAACAATACGGCAAAGACCATCAGTGAGGCGGAGCTGCAGTGAACTTACTGCAGCTCACTGATGCTCTTTGTTGTACTCGGCAGTACAAGACCTAACTTTCTCTGGCATGTTGGCAGTCACGCGGAAGTCATTACAACACTCATCTGAGTTCAATTTGATCCGCAAGAAAGCAGTCAGTGTGTCTGCCCCCAAGCTGCTCCTGGCCTCAGTGTGGATCTTCCTGACCATTGAGAAGATCATCTCACTGTCAGCGTTGCTGTGAGGGAGGCAGAGAAGGGCAGGCAACACTTTGTCCATCAAAGGGAACCTTGGTGCTTCAAAAAGGGTTTTCTTCTTAAGTATGTCCTTCCAGGCAGCATCAAGCTTCTTGGGTTGCCTTTCTTGGCCCACAGAGATCACCTCCTGATCGTTCATGAACTGGAAGTCTTCCCACTCATCTTTCAGATGTTCTTGGTCGATAGCAGGGGCGAACTTTGTTGCAAGGCTCACAGTGTAAGTGTATGGCAGCTTCACCCTTTTGCTGGGGTTCAGGACCTGGAGGTCAGATAGGGTCTCGTTGTCAAATATGAACTTGCCCAGCAACCTCACACATGCCATGTAGAACTGACGGACATCGAACATGAACTTTCGTTGAGTGGCTGACGCAGTTTCCTCGCAGTCGGCAAAAGGTGTATGCCAATGCATGCCGATGGCCAGCTCATCATCATCCAGTTGGTTCAGCCTGTCTGAAAAGTCAATTTCAGATGTGGGGAAGACCCAGTTGTCTTGTTATTTTTCTTACTGAGGTGTTGATTTCTTAACCTTGTCGTGGAGCTTGAGGTTTTCGTAATTTTGGTTTCGGTCCTTCTTTATTCTTTCTTGATTTTTTATTGGTCAATTAATTCTAGTAGGTTATTGTTAATATTTTTTAATGTATACGAAATTTTCTGTTCCTTATGTTAGGTTTGACGTCTATAGGGGCAGGTTATTGTGGTTCATCGGTGAGGGGGGAGGGGTGTCTTGATCTCTATACGTTGTATCCATTTTTCCCAACGTGTACGACTTTTTGTTGTTCATTCTAGTTTTTGACGTCTAGTGGTAAGTTGTTGCGGTTCATTGTTAGGGGAGGGTGGTGATATCTATTTTTGTCGTACTCATTGTTGTTTTCTTATATCACGTGCGATTTTTTTTCGCACGTGTTACCCCATCTGGGGTACTGGCTTCATCCTATTGCGGAGTTAAAAGCTGCTGAATAGCATGTAGCTGATGCTTTAGGGACTATATTGGGTGCCCCTACGGACCAGAGCCACACATAATTTTGTCTGTGGTAGAGGAAATCTCTATTCATAGAGAAATGATGCTAATTTATTATACTGTGACTGTCCCTCCGTTATGCTGTGCCCCCACTCTTGTTATGGTCCTGTACCATTTCTCTGAATATTAATTTTTTCATTTCACCGAACCCTGTGGTGTGAGGAAAAAAAAAAAAGGCATAAAAGAGTCTGGAGTTTTCAAACCAGTACCCTAAGGTTTGGGTATTTTAATGTGCGTAGATGTGGTATAGATGTGAGTAAAAGGGAAGAACTAGACAGTGTGTTTGTGCGAAGAAAGATGGATGTGTTGGCATTGAGTGAAACTAAGTTGAAAGAGAGGGGCGAGTTTGAGCTTGGGAGTGTAGTTGGGAGGATCTCAGGAGTGAAGAGAGGACGAGGGAGAAGGGGTGGCTATACAAGTAAGTTACGAGATAGGTAAGCGTGTAGTGAAGTGGAAAGAGGTTTCTTCAAGGTTAATGTGGATGAAGGTGAAACTGGGAAAGGATATGTGGGTTTTTGTAAGTGGATATGGCCCTGGTAGTGAGAAGACTGTAGATGAAAGGTAGGCTTTTTGGATGGATTTAAATGATTGCATAGAGGGATTAGGGAGAAATGTCAATGTAATAGTACTGGAAGACCTTAATGCTAGGGTAGGAAATGAACCAATAGACGGAGTGATTGGGAAGTGTAGAGTTCCAGGAAAAAGTTGTATTGGAGAGTTGATGGTGATGTGTGTAGAGAGTTGATGATAGCAAATACATTGCTTAAGAAGAAAGTCAAGCATAAGTACCCATTGGAGAAGGTGGTAACGAGGAGTATAGTAAGAAGAGTTAAGGATGTACATGTTCTAAGGGGAGAGCGTGGGGAATATAGATAATTTTTTGGTGGAGGGTAAGTTGAGAGTGGAGAATAGATGGAGAAAGAGGAAAAGGGCAGAAGGTAGGGAGATACTTAAAGTGAACTGCTTAAATGAGAAGGAAAAGGAGAAGTACAAGAAGTTGAGAGAGGAGAATGAGGATGGAAAGGGAGCTGGGAGATAGGGTTGATGGAGTATTGGGATGGTTTGGACACATGTAATGAGGGAGTGAAGGATAGAGTAGAACTAGGAATGGAGGAGGAATGGGGATGTTTCAAGGAGGGAGTCACAAGGTGTGCAAAGTTGGTGTGTGGAAAAAGGAGGACGGGAGGAAATAGAAGGTAGGGTAGTGAGTGGTGGAATTAGGAAGCAAAAAAGGTTGTAGAAGAGAAGAAGCGAGCTTTCACAGATTGGTTACAAAATAGGATGAGATAATCATATGAGAGGCAAAGAAAAGAAAAGAGAAGTAAAGCATAAGATAAAGGAGGCAAAGAGAGGAGCAGATGTGAAATGGGGAAAGAGTATGGCACAAAATATTGAAAGTAATAAAAAGATGTTTTGGAAAGAAATTAAGAAAGGAAGAGGATGTGAATCAAGTAGAGAAGATAAGGTAAAAGGTGTAGATGGAGAGATAATGATGGAAGAGAAGGCAGTAAGAGGAAGATGGGCAAAGTATTTTAGGGAGTTGCTAAATGTGAAGAGGGATAGGGAGGGAAAGGTAGTTGCAGTGGGAAGCGCTAAGAAAAGGACCGTGATGAGTGAGGAAAATGGAGGAGACATAAGGAAGGATGAAGTGAAGGCAGTTGTTAAGATGATGAAAGCAGGATGAGTCATGTAGAATGTCTGGAAAAAGGAGGTACAGTGATGGTGGACTGGCTGGTGATGTTATTTAATATCTTTTAAGAGAGGGTAAAGTGCCGGAGGACTGGAGGAGTGCCTGTACAGTTCCACTTTACAAGGGAAAAGAGGACAAGTGTGAATATAGTAGTTTCAGAGGGATTAGCTTGTTAAGTGTACTTGGGAAGGCTTATGGGAGGGTATTGATTGAGATGATTAAGAGAGGAACAGAGGGAGTAACTGGTGAGGAACAGTGTGGTCTACGCCAGGTAGAGGTTGCGTAGATCAGATTTCTTTTTGTAAGTCAGGTATGTGAGAAAGCTATAGGAAAAGGTAAGGATGTTTTTTGGGCTTTTATGGATTTGGAAAAGGCTTATGATAGGGTAGACAGGAAGGCACTGTGGGAGGTACTGCAGATATACGGGATAGGAGGAAAGCTTTTAGGAACTGTCAAGAGTTTTTACGAGAGTAGTAGAGCATGTGTCAGGATTAGAAATGGAGAGAGTGAGTGGTTTGAGGTAAAGGTGGGACTTCGTCAGGGATGTGTTATGTCACCCTGGCTGTTCAATTTATACATGGATGGGGTGGTGCGAGAGGTAAATGCAAAGGTAGTGGGTCAGGGATTGGAGATGGTTAAAGAAAATGGAGAAAAGTGGGAGATAAGCCAGTTGTTGTTTACGGATGACACTGCGCTTGTGGCAGAATCAGAGGAGGGATTGAAGAAGCTAGTGACACAGTTTGGGAAAGTGTGTGATGAGATGTACAAAGGGTGAAAGTGGCAGCAGACTGGAAGTGAGTATCAAGGGGGAGAGACTGGAGGAAGTGGATAGTTTTAGATACTTGGGTGCGAACGTGGCAGGAAAGGGAGGAGTGGAAGTGGAGTTAGGATGTAGATTGAGAGAAGCGAGTAAATGCCTTGGTGGACTAAAAAGTGTAATGAGAAATAGAC